>NC_086155.1:201602119-202823369 GCF_035149785.1 Candoia aspera
TTAGGGGGAGATGGGCAGTGATGAAATTTGATAAATAAATTAGTAATCGCTTTCTTTCTCTGCTAATATTTAGCAACGACCAATAATGGCATCAGATCAGCATGGACCTGGAGCAGTTGCCACCTTGGCAATGCAGAAGGCTGTCCCTGGGGCAAGGCATTTTTAAAAGTCCAAGCAACATAATGGAAAATTGGCTGTTGTTACGACAGCTCCAACAACAGTATTTTAATGCCCCCCCCACGAAGTTCAGCCAACTTTTCAGAAGATGGAATTTCACCAGCAAGGTGGCTGGTAAATTGGAATGAATTACTTCTGCTAATTCACTTGGAACATTAAATAAAATTTATGTTCTTTGCTGACTTTTATTAGTCTTCAAGGATTTTCTAAGACTCCACCATGACTGTCTTTAAACATGTTAGACAAGGCAGCTCCCTGGCTTCATTCTAAGCTAGAGTTGCTTCTCAATTAAATGCCTTAATATGCAACAGTGCATGACTCTCAGTTCTGGAACAGTATAGGACAAAGACATTATCAGTTACCAAACCTGAACTGAAATATTTGTTCCATATTCCCCTCTTAATAAAAACTCAATTAGAAGAAAGACCTTCCCTTATTTCTTTTAAATTAAAATTACTGCAACAATAACACTCTGTTAATTAAAGTAGCCACCTCTGTCACCGTGACTTTAATTAAGGAACAACAAATGAAAGTATGCAATTGCGCCAGTAGCATAAAACTGTGTGGTAGTTAATTGACATTGCAGCTGAAGAAAATTAATTTCTCTCCAATTCATTAACTACTGTGGCAATATGAGGCAAAAGGTCACTGCATGGCACACCTTATCTGCTTTTGACACCAGCGTACACATTAAATTGAAGCATTTCTCATTTCTGAAACAGCGAGACAGACCACTTTTCTCCCGCCCTCCCCCCTATAAATGGTCCTTTGGAAATGATTTCATTTGTGTTGTGCAGGATTGAATGAATATATATTCTGAGGATTAATGCAGGGAGGGTTCTTACAAACCCCTGCCCTGATTAGCAGCTCCTGCAATAAATCTCCATATGGCTGCTCAAATTTGGGAAGAGGGGAATACGAAGGTGTCCACAGAGAAATCGACTGAAAACAATACGGTAGTTATGCCTTTATCTGTAGCTTAAACCCAAGAGAGTTTACAGGTTTGCTACATGGAGCAGCTCAAACTTAAACCGATTGAGTTTCACTATACAAACTTATCTACACATTGCAACCAATATTCTGGCCACACAGTCGTGTTTTCTTTTGGGGGCAAGCAAAACACAAGTTGGGAGACTTTTAAAGAGATTGGAGTGCCCTTCCCCAGTTTATCATATCTGCACTCTCAAAATGTGCTCTTTTTCCATTTAAATCTCAGCCTCTCAAACAACTGTCTCTTACCAGAAAACCAACATCAGCATATGACATAGAAGTGCAGCATGGGTACATTCCCAGCTACCACTTGAAGTTTCTCCCCACCCCTCCCCAAATGTAGTTGATCAAGGAACACTTATTTATATCCCTCTAGACCAGAGGTTCTCCCCCTTTCAGGGGGTCTGCAAAGTCAAACAAACAAACAAACAAACAAACAACCATTTTAACCTTTCTCAGTTTTAATTTCTGATCTGGTATGCTGCTCTAGACTGTTGCAGGCAAGGGTTATTCTCTTCCAATACTGGATTCTTGACTTGCACTGATATCTCAACCTTCCATGTGGCTAATGAATTTGGCCCCTGTCTTTGCCTTGAGGGAACTGTCTTACAGTAAATTAGCCCATTGGCTTGTCTTGTCTAGAACAGTCAACTAGGAAAGAATGGCTGTAATGATTGCACATGACAATGGCCTTACTAGGCCAAACCAAAAAGCCATTTAAAGCAATTCCTCTTTCCCGCATGGCCAACCTCCATGGATGGAGGAAGGGGTACAGGAAAGAAATATTTCTCTCTTACTGATATTCCTAGGTGCGCTGCCTCTGACGTTAATGGTAGCATTCAGGATCATAACAGCCAGTAGCTGGGTTCATACATTATGCTAATCTGTGATTTCTTTAACCAAGGATTGTTGAGTATACCACCATTGGCTCTACACAACATATTAAGCCACAGTAGTTTGCTTCACACAACATAACTTAGCCAAAATGAATACAACTATGTTAATCTGGGTGGCTTACAAATAGTAAAAATAGCAAATCACTAAAACAGTTCAATATAAATACCTAAAAATACAAATACATATACCACATATACAATATACAATATAAAATTCCAGATGGGAAGATATTAACCTTGGCACCCTCATGGGGCCAACCACCCCCAGGAATAACTGTCCCTCCTCCCATCCCAGGGCAGCTGGCATAACCAAGTTTTTACTCCCTTTCGGAAGGCCGGGAGAGTGGGGGCTTGCCTTATCTCTGGGGGTAGCTTATTCCAAAGGGCGGGTGCTACGGCAGAGAAGGCCCTCTTCCTGGACCCTGCCAATTGGCAATCCCACATGGACAGGGTCCGCAGCATGCCCTCTCTGCCTGACCAGGTGGGATGGGTCGATGTAACGGGGGTGAGGCGGTCCCGCAGGTAACCTGGCGCCATGCCATGTAGGGCTTTAAAGGTGATAACCAACACCTTGAATTGGACCCGGAAGCAGACTGGTATCCATGCAGCTTGTGTAGCAAAGGTGTTACGTGCGCCCTTCTAGGGGCTCCTAAGGCTGCTTGCGCTGCTACATTTTGCACCTAGCAAAAATTCTAGCCTGATGCCTTAACCACTACACCAAACTGGCTTTCCCCCTGCAAATAAGAAGGCATCAATAAGGCACGCTCCTCCACCCCAGTCTTCTCAAAGGTGGAACTGTAACGCAGTCCCAAGCTGGATTATGCACGCTGTAGCCCTGAGCTGCCTCCTCTCCTAGTACATGCTGGGATAAACAGATCCATCTTTATCTTATCACAAACTCTTATATTTTCAGCCATGGTCAGGACTCTAAATAGCCCCCATATATTTTATGCTAATCTGCCCTGTTCAAATTTCTGTGACACTGGAAGGGAAAACTCAGCACAGATTCTTTAACGCATTTGTCTTGGGCCACCATTTCCATGCTGCTGAAACATGGACGCATGCTTCTTACAGACATGAATTCTTTGAAGAAAAAGAATGGTAAAGAAAAAGAATAATTTAGCAATGCTTTAAAATGCCATGCTTGGGAAAATTACGTTTTATTCATTACCTAGAGCTGCAGCATTATTCTGGCATCTATTCTAGTGTAACGAAACAGGGAAAATTTTAAATCCCCACAAACTGCTTTGAAATGGGGGAAGAGTTTTAAATAACGTCATTCAGCGTTGGAAGATAACGTGGAAACCATCAGAAATAAAGTAAGAAAGTCATCTCATTCAACCAGCTCAGCATTTTAAAATACACCACAATCTAAACTGGGGACCTTTATTTCCCCAATTACATCCTTTTGTGATGTCCTGGATCTTTTAAATCCATTTCGTACCCCGCAAGCTATTTGATTGAACTGCCAGATTGTCAAACTGCGCAGCAGCGGAGTGTCCCCTGGGAGATGAAAGACAGTCTCCTGAGAGATTACATTTGAATCCTCTACTGTCCTCCAAACCCTTTCAAAAAAAAAAAAAAAAGCTTATTTGAATTTATTTCATTCGATGTCACAGCACTCTTTACGTCCATAATCCTGAACTACCGAAACAATCTATGGCAGCAGTACTACACAACACATCCGACCTAGCCAAATACACTAAGATTGAAATACCCAGAATGATGGACCTCATCAACCCCTGCCTCACTACCTACTGTGAGAAGAATTCAAGACCCCCCCCTCCCTTTTGCTGCCATATGGTCTTCCCCAAACCCTGCTTCCCCCAATACTGCCTTTCCCTTGAGCAAGGTAAAAGGTTAAAGGTAAAGGTAAAGGTTTCCCTTGACGTAAAGTCCAGTCGTGTCCGACTCTAGGGGGCGGTGCTCATCTCCGTTTCAAAGCCTTGGAGCCGGCGTTGTCCATAGGACACTTCCGGGTCATGTGGCCAGCATGACTCACGGAACGCCGTTACCTTCCCGCCAAAGCGGTACCAATTAATCTACTCACATTTGCATGTTTTCGAACTGCTTGGTGTGCAGGAGCTGGGACGAGCAACGGGAGCTCACCCCGCCGCGCGGTTTCGAACCGCCGACCTTTCGATCGACAGCTCAGCGGTTTAACCCGCAGCGCCACCGCGTCCCTCCAGGTAAAAGGTTAACAGTTACAAAATCGAGTGGGTTCATACAAAGAGGATGCCAGAGGTTAAAATGTGACAGGAAACTCCAGCTGTTTAGACAAAAGATTCCCTTCAGACTTAATCAGAGACCTTGCAAGACAAAAGGTCGCCCATTCACAGAACTTAGCAGAGCCCATTCAGTAGACCATCCTCCCCAGCCAAACAGATCTCCCTAAGCCAATCACAAAAGATTCCTTCCAAGGTGACAAAGCCACACTAGTAGACAAAGCCACAGCCCAGCAGAGAACGCAAACAGCAGGGAGCCTGACCACAGAGCGCCTCCTCTCTGAACTCCGGTAAACTGCACTTTCCCGGAATTCCTAGAGAGCGCCCCCTGCCAAGAAACCGGCCAAGTGCACCCTCTCAGAAGTTCCTAGAAGGCAGGAACACTTTGCATAACAGTAGCCAAGCTCTCCTATATAAAGAGCTTGTGGGGAGAATACAAGCGTGGCCACCTCCAACCAGCAGAGTCTGCACCACGCTCTTGGAAAATAAAATTATCTCTGTTCACGCAATCGCCTAAGAACTTTCATTCCTGGCTTGGAACGGACCTGATAAGATTTCCTTCCAACGTTACTTTCAGTTTGATGGACAAGTATACCAACAAATCAGAGGAACACGCATGGGATCACCTCTCTCAGGACTCATAGCAGAGACCATAATGCAGCGTCCAGAAACTCTAGCACTCCCACACGTGCAACCCAAAGTGTGGGTCAGGTATGTAGACGGCACCTTCATCATAATAAAAAAGGGACAACTAGAGAAGACCCATGAGACAATCAACATCTTCAAAGGAATAAAGTTCACAAGGGAAGAAGGAAACAACAACACACTACCCTCCCTGGATATCCTCAGCAGCAGAGGAGACAACAGCAAATTAGAAACGCAAGTCTATCGAAAAACAAGCCACGCTCGCCAAGGGCTCCATTACCAAACTCAACCTCCCATAGGAGGAGCTGTGTAAGAACATGATTTCAATGGGCACAAATGCACTGCAGCAACCCAGAACACCATCAAAAGGAAAGGGACCGCCCATACAGCATCTTCCAGCAAAATGGATACCCACGCAACTTTATCAAACTGACCACTCAACCCACTACAGCACAACCAGCACAAGCTATGAAAAGCATAACGCTGCCATGCATCAGAAACATCTCAGAAACAACCAACAGACTATTACAACTACACGGCATCACCGAAGTACACAAACCAACGAAAGCCCTCCAGGACATCTTAAGCAAACCGAACGACCCAGTAGCCCAAGAAGAAAACAACAGGAGTCATCTGCAACATTCAGGGTAAGGACTGTAGCTGCCACTTTGTAGGACAGACAGGCAGAAGACTAGCAGAGCGCATCCACGAACACCAACTAGCAGTCAGAAGACACGATGAGAACTCCTTCATCTCACAACACACGGACAGACTCAACCACAGTTTCAACGGGGAAACTGTGAGCATCCTAGACCAGGCCAAATCCAAAAAAGCTAGGAAATTCCTGGAAGCTTGGCATTCAGATGAATCAGCCATCAATACATACATAGAGATAAACCACATTTATACACCATTCAAAAGAGACAAGAAAAAGGTAAGAAGGAAACAAAAAGACCAGAACACATTCTCTCCAGCAGCCAACACTCAGATAAACAGGTATTAACACCAGACAAACAATCAAGCAGAAAACAATACCCCAATCAAGGAACTACCAAGGAGAAAACCATGCCCCACCAACACCGGCAGGGCAAGCTACTATATGTAAACAGGAAGCAAACCCCACACTCCCTCGCACTGATGAAACGAGTGCAAGCAAACAACCAAGCTCAGAGAGCGCCAAGGATTCCAAAAAAAGAAAAAGAAAACTCATTTTGAGGTCCAAAAAAGAAATATTCCTTTTTAATTTGCTGCCTGCCTGGCCAATCTTCTGGTGCTGAATTTACTACTTGGAAGCAGGTCCAGCTAATTTCACATCTCTAGCAAATAAATAGGTGTTGGAATGAAGTGTCAAGTGAATGTGCCACAGGGAGCTTCAAGAAAGAGTAACTGACTGGGATTACACCTCCAGGTCAGATTCATAGGGACCTTGTTGGTAATCCTCGCAATGAATCGCATGTCAGACTTACTCAATCAGGTGCGTTTTAGGCAGGCTGCTTCACTTTGATAGAAATGACCTCTGCCTCTGCAGCAGACAGCTGAAGGCCAGGAAGCAGCTGCTTTAACAAGATTTGCTGACTCCACTGCAGTGGTGAGAGATATCGCAAAGGGGATGGTTGAAGCAAAATGTCTCTCCAAGCTTTTGCACAACCCCAAAGCATTTATCAAAGCAAAGCTTACCAGGTGGTGAGATGGGCAGGGCAGAGATTGATGGGAACTATTTCCATGTTCAGGTGTGGAGATCTCAGACCAAATCAGAACAAACCTACATAGGCTGATTTGAACATTGCTCCCCTCAGATGTTTCAGATGATACATAAGATTAAACTTGGATTATTTTTCCAAAGTGAACAAGAAGGAAATATTGGACTTCTTATTTATGTGATTTATCCGTTCCAACTCAACCATTTTTCTTTCTTGGAAAGGATGCTCAAAAGTCAATCCATGAAGGAGAAGGAAGGCGAAAGGAAACCACCATCCACCACAGGGGGAAAAAAAAAATTAAGACAACAGCTGCAAAATATTCTCTCTGTGAGAAAAGGAACTGTAAATTAATGGAAGGAAAAGTCTCTGTGTTTTCAAAACGGACAGGTTACCTTGCTGGAGAAGGGCTTCAGCTGCAAATTCACCAGAGCCTGCATTAACATACTCCTCACTGGGATGTTTCCTATTATAATGTCTTTTGAGAGAACCAGATATGTTGCAGGAATAATGGCAGTGTGCGCAGCGGAAAGGCTAGAGAAAGGAAGAGGAAATGAATTAGTTATAGCTGTATTCAGTCTTCAGACGCTGCCCATCTTATTGCTAGCTTACTATAATAAGATTGAGATCTGTCTTGCTCCATATGTTAACAAGTAAACTTGTCCCATTATGTCACTGTAATGATTGCCTATTCTAAAACAGTATCAGACTCACAGGCAAGATTCAAGGATATCTGATTTATTAAAGGACAGCATGCAGGATCACAGAGAAAGCTGAGAATGATAAAAGCACGCCAAACGCAAACTAAAAACCCTCGGTGCAAATGAGATCCCTGCCCCCGTAGAATCTTCCCAAGCTCACAATCCCAGGTGCTCCTAACGGCTTCTGATGGTCTGCGGGAAAAGGCCTTGAGCAGAGCACATAACCCAAACACATTCCATTGAAATGAACAGAGATACAGAGCTTGGCACGAGGTTTCACAGCAGCTCCCTCCCAAACAGAAACGCGCGTCAGCGCCATGGCATGGGAAACGTTACCATGTATAAAGTACATTGAAACAGTGAACATGACAGCCACGCTCTGAAAGCAAAACGTATCACGGCAACACATCTTCGATTTTATTACCTTTTTACACCCTGCAAAGTTTTACAACATGGTAGAAAACTACCAGCCCTGAACAATTCAGTGAACTATTTATTTGCCATGACTGCTAAATTCTGCTCTCTTTCATAAAGAGATAGATTGCCAGAGCAAATGAAATTACAAAAACAAGCGCAACCTTTTTATTGACTAAATAAATTACTGCTCAATAAAATTAATGCCCTGTGCTAATTCAGTGGCATACTGCCAGATGCAAATAGACAGGAAAGCAGATTTTTTAAACCCTGTTCAAAAATGGCTTCTATAAAAAGACTAATGCGTTGGGGAGTGCAACAGAGACGCAAAACTGCCCACAAAAACGGCATTTATTCCAAGAAGTCTTAGGCCGCAGAACTGCACTGTCACAAAGCCCAGAAAAGACCAATAAACAGGAAAGCTCACAGGTTTCTACTCTCAGATAATGTATGCCTAGAGTTTAATGCAGTTTGCATCCAAGATTTATACTTAGAAGGCATGGACCTATTTAAGCCTGTTCAAGATGTGAAGACGAGTGTCATAATAACAAATTAAAGACTTAATACAGATTGTTATTGTTATTGCTGTTGTTATTACTACGAATATTGCAATCCTCCTGCTTTTCTCCCAGAGCATTTTATCCCCATAACACCACCTCTGGCTTGAAAGAGATTGACTGACCCACAAATTACAGAACATCCTATATAATTTAAAAAGAAAAAACTAAATAAAACTTATCATAAAATACAGACATCCATCAGCAAAAAACTGTACTATCCAATAAAATCTGAGCATAGATCATCATCAAAATGGAGACACATAAAGTATCACGCAGCAATGAATGTCTGATGAAATAAAAGTGTTTTTGTTGCCTGTCTAAAACAAGTAAAAAAAAGGAACCGAAACACTCTCTCCAGCAAGGCGTTTCTCCACTTGGTTCTTGCTATTTGAAAGAAATCTACAGGTAGTCCTCGACTTACAACCATAACTGGAACTGGAATTTCCATTGTAAGTCGTTGCGGTCATAAGTTGAGTCACCACATGACCGGACCCGATTTTATGACCATTTTTACAGCAGCCGTTAAGCGAATCACCATGGTTGTTAAGCAAATCCAGCTACCCAATGGGCGTTTTTTGCGGGAAAACAGCAAAAAACATCATAGAACGCAATCACATGACTGTGGGATGCTACAACCGGTCATAAATGTGAGCCAGTTGCCAAGCACCTGAAATGTGATCACGTGACTGTGGGAGGTGGTGAGACATTTTGCAATGCTCGGAAGTGCTTTATAGGCTGTAAAGCACCAATTCCAAGGCTGTTGTAACTTTGGACCATCGTTAAATGAACAATCGTAAGTCGAGGACTACTTATATCTCACCAATCTAATAGTAGACTCTGTTCATTATCATAACTAACAGACAAGTTCATAATGGAAGGAGGTGGCCTTTACACAACCTCCAAAGAATCAGGTCTTTGCATAGCAAAATTGCCACTTTGAATTGTGGAAGTCAGTGAAAATCTAAGTATAGGTAATCTGGCCTTTGTCATGTACCCCTGACCAAAAGTTTAATCACCATGTAGCTGAGATTCTGACACTCTCTCCAGTGTCTGCCCCATGTAGATAACCTTACTGATTCGAGATGTTAAATCATAACATCTGGGCGACCTTGGGCCAGTCGCTCTCTCTCAGCCCAACTCACCTCATAGGGTTGTTGTTGTGGGGAAAATAGGAGGAGGAAGGAGTACTAGGTATGTTCGCCGCCTTGAGCTATTTATAAAAATAATAAAGGCGGGATTAAAAAATTAAATAAAAATAAATTGCAGTGACAAAAGTCACCTTAGAAAGGAAATGAGGTACAGCAGGAATCCTCGGAGGGAAGGAGGACATTGGCCCAAAGGGTGGATGAGTTTGCAGACTTATATCCAAGGTTTATGAACAGACTGTGTTGCATAGATCATACTCATCTGTACACCCAGATAAAATCAGTCCAGAAAAGAAAGCTCCCAGAGATATAGAGTATGTACACAAGATGGTAGGTAAATCTCTATAGCGGCGCCCTCCAAATGTGTTATCATTAGAACTTCTAATACCGAGATACATCTTGAGATTCTAGTTTTACTGGAGGGTGCTGCTCAGATGATTCCAGAGATTCTATGCTAACCTTATAGCCCAGATCCATTAGAGTCAATGTAACCCAACTTCAGTGACTCATCTGTTCTCAAGATGTCATACAACCAAACTCTCATAGTAGTTCCCACCTGGAGATAGATAGATAGATAGATAGATAGATAGATAGATAGATAGATAAATTTTTCAAATTTTGTTACCGTCCATCTCCCCCCAAAAATGGACATGTCCCTTTTGAATAGGGAGGGTTATCTATCTATCTATCTATCTATCTATCTATCTATCTATCTATCTATCTATCTATCTATCTATTTTATTCCCCACCCATCTCACTCAAAGAGCGACTCTGGGCAGGTTCATTTATTTATGATAACTCACAGCACCGGAAGTGTGTCTTCCAGCTAAGCGTTTAATTTCATTGAACATTAATGTATTTAATTTCATATATTTGTATATTTAAAAAGATGGCAAAATAATTGAAGCACTCTAGATTGTGTTAGAAAGTGCTTCTTCTACCTGTTCAGAATTCATATGAAGAAATAAAACCGATGAAAGATAGGCTTGTTTCTTAAGAGACGTTATAATCTCTGAAGACTCTTAGAAGTCAAAGGGTTTTAAAACAATCTCAGAGTTAATTGTTTAATATCTTGTGTGCCAGCTAATGATTCTGAACTGCTATTAGAAACAATGACCAGTCTTCAACTAGAGCAACAAATAAGTGTTTACAATTTGGGTAGCCACCGTAATTAAATGTTCCAGTAATTAGCATTTTAGAAGCTGAACCCAAGTGAAACTTTGGCTGTGCGTGCATGCCCTTTACTCAAATCCCCGAAGAACACAAAAATTGCTTGGAGTTTTGGAGGTGTCTTCGAGGAAAAGTGGCCAGGAGAGTACGAGCCACATTTTTATGCTCAACCTATTTGCTTCATTAAATGATGAGGTATGGCCTTATACAGGGCACAGGGAATGGCTTTGAAGGACAGGAGGAAAAGCCGCTACCAACGCAGTGATCATACGAGGGTAACTTAAGTCCATTCCAAGAAACTGATGTGACAAAAGTCTCAGACAGGCGGGAAGCACATTCAGACTTGCAAGGTTCTGTTACCTTAGCTGTTCTAATAAAAGTAGTTTTAGACCGAACAGGTAGTCCTTGTTTAGCGACTGCCTCGGACAGCAACACGACGGTGATGAAAAAGTAACTTTGCGACCAATGTGTGCATTTACAACCTTCGCAGTCTCTCTCTGTGTCATGTGTTCGCCATTACAGTCAGTCAGCATACATCCCGTGCCTGACCCATTTTTTTTTTCCTTTTTCCTCCTTGCGGAGCAGAGAGATTGCCTAAACAAGCAATCTCTTCCTGAGGTGCTTTTCTCTGCAGCTTGGTGAGTCCCTAAAAAGTGCTATCCGCAAGTTAACGAGCTCAGCTCTGTTACCCTAATTAGCTCAGTAGAATCCTCCCACTGGCCGGTGCTGCTCTCCGAAACTGAGGACACAGTAATCAGTTTCACACTAAGGGCTTTCTTTTGCTCCCTAAGTGGCTTGGGGATCCCAAGCCGGGGCCAGTGCATTCCCTTCAGTGCGTATTCCTCATTGCGTGCCTGCTTACTCTCTTGTAATCCCTTTCTCCCCAGTGAATGTAAATATAAGCAATTCCTTCCTGCTAATTATCCCAAGCACTGGAATGAGCATTCCCAAGGATGGGACAGTAGGGGAAAAGGGCTATAAGATTTGCCCTTTTACCCAGCTTCCTCGTGAGTCAAGTTCCGTAAACTTCCCAGCCATTTGGGCTCACCCAGCTATTTGGGGTCATAGCCTTCTGATGCTGTAAAGCAAAGGAAAGCTGAAATAAGACAGTAAGCACAGTTGCGGTTTCACTTAGTGACCAAGTTACCAGTCCCAACTGTGGTCGCTAAATGAGGACTACCTGTAGCTGGCATTGGTTTCTTAGTCTGATCTACCCTACAGGGCTGATAGATCTACTTTTTCCAGCAAGGCTACAATGGTCAACAGATTGAGCATGCTTGGCTGGCCCTTCAATTCTTGCAAGCAGTTTTTTTTTTTTTTTTAGCCAAGCCCCAGTATCAGTAATGACTCAAAATGGGTAGAGCTAAGCTTGAAGTAAGAGAGCAGAAGCAAGGACCACAGAGCAGAGGGACATTTCTGCCCATCGTACTTCCATCTTTTTCTGTAAAAGGTGAATCAGAGCAGACAGTCAAGCAATATTATTGCCTAGGTTGGTCCTAGGAGGATTTCTTTCTTTCAGGGCAAAGCTATTATTATTATTGTTATTGTTATTTCCCACCTTTGTATGTATAACTCAAGGCAGCAAACATACCTAATACTCCTTCCTCCTCCTATTTAGTAGGCATAATGGCTTGGAGCACAGTATGCATTGTGAGTAGTATTTCTCCTTCCCAAAAGAGGTAGGCAACTGTTTTGGCTATTAGAAAAGTAGTTTGTGTGCGCCTTGGTTAGATGTTGTGTTCGAAAAGTTAACTTGAACACAGACAGCTGGTATACAACTGCCTGGAGCAACCAATGGTCTTCTCTGAAGGAAGGTGCATCAGAAATATGACAGGCTCTGTAACATGTGAAGAAACTTTTCCCAGTGTATCCCATAAGAAGGCAGGCAGTGGGCCTCACAAGACAATACTTTCTTGGTAAGGAAATTCAAAACAAACTTTAGGCTTCTCTGTCCCTAATTCTTGACCCACCTACTCTTTTTTCCCTTCCGTTACGGACTGTCTAAGGCTTTGAACGGCATATAAATAGGCTCCACTTTTGAAAGCGATGCATTCACTCGAGTTCTTGTGTTGTCACTTCACCCTTTTTCCTAATAAGTCTTATTAAATCCTAGCCCAGAGATTTATTTATTATTTATGTATTATTCAAATTTAATTACCGCCCATCTCCCCCAAAAGAGGGACTCTGGGCGGTTTACAGTAAAATCAGACTACGGTCATAAACATTAAGATCTCATAAAAAACCAGATACATTACAAGTATTATAAAATGCAATAAATATATATAAAATCCAAGAGGCTATAAAATTCCAAGCTGGTGGGAGGGACTCTAGAGTGCGAGCCACCCCCAAGAATGGTCGCCCACTTTCCTGCCCCAGGCGAGGTGGCAGACTTGTCTCTCTCCTGTTCTTCTGCAGTCATGATTGTTGCCAGGGATTGTTGCCTACTAACCACAGCCATGGCTCTTCTGCTATATTCCTCACATCTCCTGGTAATTTTTCCAACTATCTTAATAGAACCATGTCATGGTTAAAGCATTTAACTGGCACCAGGGTACCCAGTTAAAGTCCGCCCTCAGCTACAGAAGTCCATTGGATGACTCTGGGCCAGGCACTCTCTCTCAGGCCAACCCATTGTGAGGAAAAATGGAAGCGGGACTATCTCGAGGCCCTGAACAAAATGTGAGATGTAAATCCCTTGGCGATACTTCACTGTGAACAAAACATAAAATCTGAAATAAGCTCACTTCACTTAGCAGGTTGCCCATTGTTTTCATTCATCAAATGTCATACAACTCTTATACTATTAACCAGTATGGCCTCTCTCAGCCAAGGTTCACAACAACAGTAGCCTGTTTAGGTAAAGGTAAAGGTTTCCCTTGACGTAAAGTCCAGTCGTGTCCGACTCTAGGGGGCGGTGCTCATCTCCGTTTCAAAGCCTTGGAGCCGGCGTTGTCCATAGGACACTTCCGGGTCATGTGGCCAGCATGACTCACGGAACGCCGTTACCTTCCCGCCGAAGCGGTACCAATTAATCTACTCACATTTGCATGTTTTCGAACTGCTTGGTGTGCAGGAGCTGGGACGAGCAACGGGAGCTCACCCCGCCGCGCGGTTTCGAACCGCCGACCTTCCGATCGACAGCTCAGCGGTTTAACCCGCAGCGCCACCGCGTCCCTGTTTAAATGATTCAAAAAATCACCTTGCCTATCCAGTGGGCATTTAACAAAAGCTGCAGGAGTTCTGTATGAACCTTCTTCAGAAAAATGGTTTCATCATGCAAAAAGAATGCAATATTCCATAAATGATACTAAACATACTTATGCTGGAACGTACAAAATAAATTTAAAACTGTTCCCATTAGTGACAGACTTCTTCGTTTAGTAAGATGAACTTTAGAGAAATTAACAGAATGATTAATGTGCCAGTTTGGCACAGTGGTTAAATGTTGGAGTAGGACCCGGAAGACCCAGGTTGGAGTCTGGCTTTAGTTATAGAATCTCACTCTTTTGGACTCGTTTATCTCACAGTAGGTTTTGTGTGTGTGTGTGTGAGAGAGAAAAAAACTGGAGGCAAAACTGCCCCCAGCTGTATTCTTGAAGAAAAGGCAGAACTGTAAATTCCAATGAACAAATTAACATTTATTCAACATCTCTTTTATTTAAAAAAAATCTTCAAGCGAAGTAATAGTTATAAAAAACCTAAACATTCTAATTCAACAAAAAAACAGGCAGACTTGAAGTGGCCATCACCCATTCTTAAATGCCCAGGTGAATAAACAGGTTTTGGCAAAACTCTGAAACACCAATAAAACTGGAACAAGGGCATTCCAACACTGGCTGCCACCATGGAGAAGCTGTAACTTGCATTAGCAAGCAATGTGCCTATTTCTTCCCCTTTTAAAACTTAGTAGTTTATCTTGTTTTAGTGAACCCCAACTCCCAACATTCCACACACCTTCTGGTGATGCCAATATTTGGGTAGTTCAATCTATAGAGATAACCAGGACATTGGCTGGTCAGATTCCTTTTGGTGACTTTCAGTTTTTAAAGTCTGAAGGTAAGGACAGTGAAGTCCTTGGTGCTCTCTGAGCCTTGGTGTTTTCTTGCAGACGTTTCATTGCCAGACTAGGCAACATCTTCAGTGCAAGGCTGGCAGTGCTAGTGCTAAGTCTGGCAATGAAACGTCTGCAAGAAAACACCAAGGCTCAGAGAGCACCAAGGACTCCACAGTTCAACCCTGAGCTACAGATATTCTCTTCGGTAAGGACAGTGTTTGTTAAGAGCAAATCAACTATTTGCTTCTCTCCTTCCTGACTCTACCTAGTAGGGAAACGATGCTCAGATGGATCCAGGTATACATTTTTGCTTATGAAAAAGACTGGTCTCGGCCTTATTAAAGGAGACCTTAGTGAGTCCACTCCTTAAAAAAAGCCATTGCTAGACCCAGATGATCTGAAAACTTGTACAGGCCTCTGGCCAACACCCCCTTGCTGAACAAGCTGCCCGAGGGAGTCAGGGCTGATTAAATCCAAACAATATTGGATGAAATTAATTTTCTGCATCCATTTCAACTGTGGGTATGTAGATATAGAGCGAAGAACCACGCTGAGATCAGAAGCTTTAGCTCTAGTGTTTGTTGTTCTGCTCTACAGTACAGAATCCTGCTAAATTGAGAAAGCACCAGCAATTCCTACCAGAAAAGCCCAGAAGGCTAAGGTGATTCTCTTCTGGATTTCTTGATAGGGAGGTGAAGAGAATCAGTACTGCGCGTGCATTTTTCCCCTGGAAAGGGCCCCCCTCTCCTTCATCAGCAATGTCCATAACAGTATGACACTTAACCTCCCATGGTTACACTGAGGGATGATTTTTGCTAGGACAGAAATACAGGGACCATGTTGATTGCTGTAGACTTCTCAGCAACCTTTGAGAACATCAAAACATGGTATCCCTATGGACAGACTGTCCAGGTTAGGTGTAGGGGAACAGCATTCTGGTGTACTGAATGGCCACCTGAGCATAGGACTTTTCACTGACAGCCCCTGAGCCTGGAGTATTCTTCATAGTGAGGTGCACCTAGTATTGAACTTTACCATCTTTCCAGCATTATGCAAAGATGTTTTTATTCTCTCAGGCATCTTAATCAATTAATGTTTAATGCTTAATCCATGAATGTTTAATCCATGAAACATATTTGCTGCTTGGAAATGTATTAACTATGCCGGCTGTTGCCTTTATCGTTTTATGGTCATGTACTTTAATTATTGCGTTTTAATGTTCTATTTAATTTTTCATAATTTTATTTGGTGATATTAACATGTGGCAACCTACCCTGGGAAACTCTGGGTTTGAAGGAAAGCATGTAAAATTTTAAAATAAATAAGTAATATGTAATAGATTATAAATGAAGCCCTGCTCAAAGGCTGAGAGTAGCAGCCAAAGCCCTACCTTCCCCCCCCGCTAAAAGATTTAAGTGATAACTGCAAACAAGGATCTTTTTGGTAGAAGTAGCCACCCACACTCTTTCTATACCTTTCCTTGATGCAGTTTAACTTCTTCTTGTATAGCTCTGTAACTTTGTAAGGGCACTTCAATGTATCATAGATCAGCTTGTGAGGTAGACGTTCTTTGATTTATTTACCAGATAAAATAACTGCTTTGTTACTCTCTGTTCCCTTCGTAAAACTAGTTTTCACTATGTTCTTCCTCTCCACCATCTACTGGTGAAGGGCTAAACCTCCAGAGATGTGTATCTAGCAGAATGAGCAAGCAGCTCAGTTTCTAACACTCCCAGTTAGAAGGTAGATGTGAAGATCTCATCTGAACCTTTGGAGAGCTGATGTCAATCAAAGAAGACAGACTATTAAAAAAAAAAACAGAACTCTTAATTCCACTAGATAGTAAAGGTGGCTAACAACAATACTACAGTCAACAGACAGATGATCACATAAGGCATAAGGGAGTTTCCTAATTCCATCCCATAAGTTCTCTTTCTTACTAAAGAGCATTTCTTGGATTCTGAATTCTATGAGTATTTCAGACTCTCCTGCATCATAGCCTGGATCCAGATTTGCTTTTTTAAAATATAGAACATAATGTGAAGACTGTATCAAAATGAAAAAATGTAAATTCCTACTTCATCCCATCAGATTTGCTACAGTAAATGTTAAAACCATCCTGCTTCAGTTCCGGAATTGATTTAGAGGTTGATAAACTGCAGTTCTGAAACTTTGGGCTGTCAGGCACGGCAACAGCCAATGAATCACACAGAACAAGACCGGTGGCTGGCTTCTTACCTTGAATGAAGCATGTTGTTCCATGTGCCTTAGAAGTTGTGGCTTCTGGGCAGCAGTATAATCACACACAGTGCACTTGAACTGTTTTCCTGAAACAGAAGGGGACTGACTCAGATCCAAATGGAGGAGCATATTAGAAAGAAGGAAAAATGGTGAAGAAAGAATATAATAAACAGAGGCGAAGAGAACTGGCTGTTGATGAGCCATTTCTCTCAAGCTTCAAGAGTTAGTTGCATAAAGAGTTTTCCATAAACTGAGAAACAAAAAAGATAAGTTAAACAATGGAAAGAGGGACATATATCAAAAACAGAGTATCAGAAAACAGCCTGTATCTGTAAGGACGTGTTCAGGAGAGTAAGGCTCAGAATGAGCCGCAGCTTCAGTGGTAGAGAATATATGTAGCAAAGGCCGAGGTTTGCAATAAATGCCAACAAAAAAGCTCAGATATGTGCAAAACAAGAGGAAAGTCAAGGAAATGACTGACCTGCTGCTTGGGAAACATGGCCAGATGGTGGTGGACAACAGGGAGAAGACTGAACTGCTTAATTGCTATTTTGCATACAACTTTTCACACAAAAAAGGGATCTATTTGTCAGAAGCTGCACTATGAGGGACAGAAGAGAAATGTACACCAAAGTACAAGTCCACAAGTCTTAAGGTTGATTCTCTACCACCCTGATCTTTTTAATATTCTTGCCTCCAGCATGTATTTATTTGTTAAATTTTATGCCCAAAAGTCCTAGACTGCATAGCAGCTTCCAATACTAGCATACACAGACTATATTGGTTCCCCTTCCCTCCTCATTTTCAGCATATATTTTTTTTTCAAAATAAGTGTTAGTAGCTTAATATTTAGAGAGCATATTTACACCCATGCAGAGATCTGTTCTACTCCCACTCTTCCTATATAACCAGGACAGAAGGATGCTGTTTGAAATCCTTTCAGAAAGAGCTGTCAAGAACTTGAAAAGATACCCCAATGTGCAAGTGGAAAAGGCAAATTTCCACTAATGTGAAGAAAGTTAGTTTCTTCCTCTAAAATCAAAATTCTTGCAGAAAGTTGGGAGCAGCTTATGCAGAAGATGACAGGTTTTCTGTAACAGACACCAAAAATATCTGACGCTTGAAATGTTCTCTACCCTCCTGAAGAAAGAAAAAGTCAGATTCTGATGAACGTCACTGTTGCCGTGAGCCATAATGAACCCAGGCAGTGAGGTTTTATGCTGGGGTGCTCTTCTGGGGAAGAATACAGAAGCGAGCAGTGGTAGACACCGGTATGGAGCTCACATGGTTTCTTTCCAAAAGAATCATCCAGGAAGTGATTACACGCTCAGAAAGAATTCTGGGGAGAAGAAGCTGAGCAATGGAGAATCTGGCTGGCAGCTAAAGGTACTATAATGGCTAACATGGATTAAATAGTTCCAAGGGCTGTTGAAGATGGATTGTTGATCTGTTGGTTTCTATCCAGGATAAGGCTGGCTGCTAAACCTAAAATGGACTGAGCAGTTTACATTAATAAGAACTTATGGCATGCTGAGTGGAACTGGAGAAGACTCACCAAAGTGTTCAAAGGTACAATCTGTAGCAGAAGAGTGCTGAAGAGGAAAAGAGCCATTGAACACTCTTCTAGAAGGCCGTGGGCCAGAAGATAGATGGAAGAACAGAAGATCAAAGGTTTATCTGTCTGAGGATCACCGGTCAATCCCAAGTCACCTGCCAGCTTGATGGACTGCGAGGGATAGTACTGTAATAATTTAGTAAGCCCTTTCCTTAAACCTAGACAGATAAATAGGAGTAGGATAATAGGATAAATAGTAATCAGTGACACAGAAGGGTGCTTACATGCTAGGATCACTTATATGTTGGGTTCAGATCACGATGTGTTAAGATACCCTTACTCGGGATGCATTTGAGAACAAAGACTAGTCTATGGGAAAAAGAAGGGGAAAGTGCTATATTTGGTTAGAGAAGGGGGGGGGGCAAACTGCCCATACAAAAGAATGAAAACTAATAAGCAATGCTGAAGCTGAACAAGTGAAAGTGCCTGCCTGCTCCGATAAGGCTTGGCTGATAGTCCAGCTTCTCTTTTCTGTCTCTGTAAATTGAATAAAAAGAACAACTCTGGAACTTGCGAGACCCTGCCTGCTTCAGTCAAATTTTGGAAGTGGTGTGTGTACATCGTCACATAAGCTTTCTGAGAAACTACCAGTGTAGCACAGGGACCTTTCAAGCAAGTCAGAGGAATGGAAGTACAAAACGTGACAGCATTTCCCACTGAGAACACTGTACACCTGGGGGGTTGGCCCCTATACGTTGGTCCATCTGCTAAATAATATTAAACAAGATATGGGCACTCTGTTTCCAATCACACGCTTCAATTGCAGCTTCATTTGCCATCTGGAACAATGTTGCCAGCCCTTACCCAGAGCTACTCACCATCAGCAGTGTGGAGGAGTTTATGGCTCTTCAAGGTGCCTTTAGATTTGAACTTCTTCCCACACCTGTCACACAGGTGTGTCTTCTCAGTACTATGGCGATTCATGTGAGCTTTGAGGTTGCTTTTGCTGCGAGTAGCATATTCACAGAGAGAACATTTGAATGGCTTGATACCTACAGAAAGGGAAGCAAAAAATTTTATGCAGTTGGCCTGTCCAACCGTATCAGGGTGGGGGAATGTTTCCAATGACTTTCCCCCAGGCTGGTTGAGAATTTTGGGACCGTACTTACAAGGCATTTGGGGGACACAAAATTGGGGAGGGCTATTTTAGGACTTAATTCCCTACAAAAAGCAAACAAAGAAAATAGTAGAGTAGAACTCTAGGTTAGTGTATGCATGTGTCTGTTATGTTTATAAGCCATTTATAAGGTCATGTTCCCACTACTGCAAATAGCAGATAAAGAGGGGAGGAAAAATTCTGTTCGAAAACAAGGGATATATACCCACTCATTTGACAATCTTGATCTGGCTCAATTCTCTCCCAGTCATGCCAGTCTTTAATGATTCTGGAGTAATGCTTAATGGCTGGGTTTGCACAACACCCTAGAGTTGGCTGAACGGTTCGGTGCATCCTAAAATCTCAATGCATAAGCTAACAACCATGGCTTATTTTTCTGGACAGAACTTATGTCAACACTGGAACTGGGAAGTTTTATTTTACTTTAATTCTGCTTGTCGCCCAGAGTCACTTGTTCACACGGGCAGCCGTATAAATTGGATAAATAAATAAACAAATAATTTGCTTTGTTAACCTGGGCTTAGAGTTTAAATGTTGTGTCAATCCAAGTGATTCTTTCCCTGTTCACTGTTCTTTCTTACTCATCTAACTCTTTTTCTCTGAGCTTTAATTATAGAATTTGAGTTCCCCGGGCAGGAGTATGTCATCTTGAGGCTTGTAGTATGTCATGCAGTTTTATGGAGGGAGGGAGACAGGTAATAGTATAGCACACTGAATTTTGTTGCCTTTTTTGTGTGGCCGGTAGCTTTGGAAATTTGTGAATATTAAAAATCCTTCCTAAACGGTACTGATGGTAATAATAAAGTAATAACATTTTGCATGTAGGTAAGAAAGAATTCCTTGCTGTACTAATCCTGATTAATTTAGCAATAAAAGGGATTCAGCATATTGATTACTGAGTAACTATGGCCTTCAGCTGCTGAGGCAGAAAATCACAAAACATATAGCTTTGAACCAGATGAGGCACAAACAACTGATTTATGTAGTGTTAATTTCAAAATAAGGTACAGGAAGGGAGTTCTGAAAATTGTTGATTTTACATACTAAAGCAACAAAATGGGACTAGGGGAGAGGTTATATTATAGACACTATAAATGAGGAATGCATTACACAACATCAACAGCAAGAATTAAAAAAATAACCCTATGCCACTGGGCTCCCTGCTGGATTTTGGATCAGGTGAGACAGCCTTTCAAATGATTTGGAAGTGTTGTTGTGGTTAAATATTCTAATTGCAGTAAAGCATTCTCTACAAGTGGGGTGTTGGTATTTACCAAAGATATGACTGAAAAGGTAAAATAAATTCAGCTGATGATACAGTTGCCCAGTGAAACTTGATGCGGAGTAAATCCCAAATTGTGCATTCAGTCCCCCCTGCTCCAATTGGTTTTCTGGCACTGGAAAGCTTCTGTCTGCCTTAGCCAAGGAGTTATGCTTCCTACGGAGCAGTACCCATGGATGAGTTCATGGCAGGCTATTACAGCTGATTACGATAGCTCAAGTGATGAACATGGGGCGTTTTGCACTTGAACTGGTTCAGTTCAAAACAATTTGCACATCACGTGCACACACAAATAAAAATGGCTGGGGAGACCTAACTAAAGCTGATGCTGTGACAGAGAAAAATGACCTTTTCTCTAGCTTCCATCTTCTCTCAGGGCAAAACAGTGGCTGCTCACCTCCCTCCCAAAATTGACAGCCCCCCGTCCTGTCCAATGGCTTTTTCTAATTGTGTGGTTACATGTCTTTTTCTGTTGTGTGTTGATATGGTTTTGTTTTATCATTTATGTATCGGTGCTGAAGAAGGCCTTTTAATGAAAGGGCTGAAATATGAACAGCTCATTACACGCATTTGTATCAGATGAGGCCATTTTTGCCTCCTGAGTTTTTGTCTTCTTCTTTTTTCTCACCAGCAAATTACCGCAATTATGGAAAGACAGGTTTTCCTACACCCCATTTACCTTCATGAGCCCAAATGTGACGCTGGAGATCCGATCCATTCTTCATGAAATAAAAATTGCAATAAGGGCACTTCACAGCTCGTTTTCCTATAAGTCCTTTTAGCTGAACTCTCCTGCCAACAATCTTGGAAATTGTGTGCATAGAAACCTCTAAGATTGAGAGGTAAGATTGAGGGGGTGGGGATGGGGAAGGAAGGAAAGAAGGGAGGGAGGGAGGGAGGAAAATGAAAAGAAAAGAAAAGAAAATTAAGCACTGGCCTATAGGGAAGACATTTCAAAAACCAATAAAATATAGATTGTTTTGACTGCTGGTTCTTGAATCTTTTAAGGAGTCCTCCTTTCAAATGTTTTCTTTCCCCCAGGTAAGATTTGCAGCTGAAAGAAATAGCCTCATTAATTTATGGCTTTTCCAGCACTGGTCATTCCATTTGTGTATTATGCTACTTTCACTGGGACTTACTCTTTTAGCGACAAATTAGAGACCAGTTGGGCCGTTGGTGCAGAAATTGGTTTTTGCTTGTGTGTGTTTTTCTCACAGGAAGCCTTCTCAAACAGTGAATACCTAAACAGGGCAGCTTCGCTAACCAAATATTTATGAGCTTTAATACCCTCTGAGAGCTGCTAACATTTGTTTAAGGCTTCACCCAGGATTTCCAGAAGAGCTGGGAATTCCAAGTAGACAGCTTGTTAACAACTGCAGAAGGCCCAAGAACCCAGATGTGATGATATAATTGCTAGAAATAATAGAAGGATGCATTGTTCAGTCTCAGCCAGGTATAATAACCAACCATAAGCACATATCTTTTCAAAAATGCATATACTGAGCATCTTCAATCTAAGGGATATCATACAAGGCATGGAAATTCTCACAAGGACTTGAACTGAAGAACTGCAGGGACTAAGAGACAGTTGTACGTGACCAGGATTCAGAGATTAACAGGCATAAAAGGAAACAAGACTAGGCAACGTCAGCTCCCGCTGTTGGCAAGGGGTACAAAGCCTCCAAATTAGCTAGCTTTTTCTCCATTGTTGTTAGCAGTGCTAACACTGAAGCATGCACATCAGAAGACAGGGGAAAGAGGCAGGGGAAAAAAGGCTGAGTTCCAAGGGAAAAAACACCAACAATCAGCAACTGAGATACACCTCCAAAATGTCGATGCTGGTGTTAATAGCTATGAAGTGTGGAGGCTGGTGGGAGTAGCATTTTATAGCTTGGGCAAAACATGATTAAACTGTGGGGACTGCTAAGAAAGCACCGTTCCTGCAACACAGTGTTGAGTTAGCCACAGGTCGCAGAAGCAGAGGGCCAGGCTCTTTGAAGGTACTGTGAGACATTGGGCCCTTAAACTTTAGAAGACCTTGTCCAGGTCCTCCTTCCACCATACTACAGCCCTTTCCACAGATATGTCTTTGTATGCCATGCAGACCTGGCTGTAGCTGCTTGGAACACAAATAATTCAGGGATGACGTGCCTGTATGATTTGCTTGACATCCTAAGCTCTGTGTCACGATTTCAACTAGACCAATGAGTGGATCCTCATGACTTGTTAGATATGCCTGTTCATCAGAAAGTTCTCTGAACAGCCGGAGAGGTGAGCATGGAGAATATATGTGTTCATGCAGCCATCATCCCTCTGCAGACAGGAGCTGACAGGTCATGATTTCCTTCCCCCTCTTCTGACACCTCCACAATCTATCCAGTTGTTTGCTGGAAGCCAGAAGTAATCTGAGCAATCTGGCAGGTAGGAGAGGGAAAGGCCACAGAAGCGCTTACAAGCCACTGTTATCTACTCATATGGAAATGTTCTACCGCTTCCATCCTAGAAGAAAAAAAATGCCTCCTTGATGTCAGCATGGCAAATTGCTACAAACAGCACAGGTGCTAGGACAGTAAACAATTTAACCATCCAAGTGATATTTAAAATTTTATCTTTCCCATGATGATCATGATAATAATAATAACAATGAAACCCTAACAATAATAAGGCACAATATAACTGCAGTATGTTATTTAGCTGGGGCCTTGCCTCTGCTATTACGCCGCGTTCATTAGCCTGGCTTATCTTACCTGGATGGTTTGTCTTTATATGAGCTTTTATAAGTCGGTCTTCAGAAAATGATTTCTCACACACAGGGCAGGAATAACTCTTTTTGTCCTTTAAAGGAAAGAAAAGGGAGAGGAAGATTATGTTATCAGTTCATTGAACTGATTGCTAAACTCATTACACAGTGAATAATAATGGCTCCCCACAAAGTGATAACTGGCAGGCTCAGATGAAGATTTTAGTTGGTGTATGAAAAGACAGAACAGCTATCATTATCATGATGAGCCATAAAGAAGGAAATAATAATAATAATAATAATAATAATAATAATAATAATAATAGAATTGTAAGCACATAGGTGATTTCAGAAAAATTCACAGCTTTGGTTTAGAACAGTAGTGGAAGTGTCCAGCAAGATTCAGCTTCCAGGTCTCACAGGCAGGACTGGGGCAATGAGCTTGAAGCCGGGACTGATGGAAGGACCAATGGATAAGATGGATTGGGAGTGATGTCAACGGCTCTGCTCTTCAGGTCCACTGGCAACAGCCTTGCAGGAACTACCAACTGAAAGCTAGCTCACAGGGTCATGAAGCAAGTCATGCATAGGCAAGTTTTCTATGACCAGCTGATTGCATTCAGGTCATGTAATGCCTTGCTTGTGGGAGCTGCATGACCAGCGTGTTCCTGTAGGCAATTCAAGGTGCTGGAGGTCAACTGTAAAACCCTGCAAGACTTGAGGCCTGAGTATCTTCGGGACTGCCTGCTCCAGGTAGAATCTGCCTGCTTGTAACGAATGAGCAGAATGGGCATGCTGCCAACCTTGGGAGGGGAAAGCAGAGACCTTTTTTTCTCTTGGCTTGGGATTTTTGTCATCAGTAGGCACAATCCTCATAGAAGGCAACAGCACCCAGCAGTACCAGAATTGCACAGGTTTCCTGAATCAAGGCTTGGATACTTTTGTCTCTTCAGTGCATTTCTCAATTCCAACACACCTAATTAAGAGATGGACATTGTTGATCAATACTGTTTTCCCAGTTAATGTAAGACAGGTTATCTAAATTACTAATCAGGCACTTGCCAAAAGTTGTCTTGTAGCTCCTTGATTCCAGATAGATTTCCCAATGTGGAAAAGACACAAAGCAAAATGGCAGATAAAAAGCAGCAAATAAAATAGCTGTAGAACACAGAAGATCTTACACTCTTGTCTACAGGCACATGCTTATGCACTTCACATTCTTCTCCCAGTTGGTTTTCATCAATCTTGCTGTGGCCTATTGTTACAAGTTAGAAGATAATTGGGAGAGGGGTCTAGCTGTTCTTCGGCAGTTCTTGATCATGGAAGTTCATGTCCTGACTCTCGGTATTTTTCTCCATCAGTCATACTTTGATCTTCTCCTGGTCTTTGGCATATCATTGTTTTAGTCCACCCTAGCATTTCCATGCATCTGTGTGTGTTTAGATGGACTGTATGTACTTCATCAGGCTTGAATATTCATTGTAGGCTTCATTAAGCTCATTATCCATTGTGCTCACTAGAAAGGTCATTTGCTGAAGCCCGCAAAGAGGTTACATTCCATTTAAAACATGGATTCTCTCTGGTTCAGCTAGCCCTTGGTTTCTATGTATCCAAGGTACCCTTCCAACAACTTCCCAGTTGCAAGAAGATTAAACAAGCTGAGCCTGGAAAGCAGCTTTCTTTCTCAAGGCTCCCCTTCTTTGGAACAGCTTGTCCTCTGAGATGAGGATGGCACCTTGCTTGGAAATATTTAGGAAAGCTGTTAAAATGCTATTTTTCTGTGAGCCCTCCAGGACAGAAGAGGGGGTTAGGTGAATAATGCTTTTCTTGGTAATTGAAAAGAGGGTGTGACTGTTATGAGTACTAGACTGTTATGGATAGTTTGCAACGATCCAATGGAGTATTATATTCATTGTTACATTATCTATTCTACTTGCACTATATTTATTGTGTGCACTGCATGCCTAGAGTCCAAAGATTGAGGCAGCCCATGTACACTTTAGTAAGTAAGTAAACAAATAAACTCCCATATTTCTAATCAAGCATGGCCAAGCTGGAAATTCTGGGAGTTCAGAATCATCTGGTGAGCACAAATTTGGAGACCAATGCTGAAAAGAAACATTACGAACCAGCCCTCGCAAAGTGGCAGACTGAGCTTGCTGAATTTAACAGATCATAGGATTCAAAATTAAAACTGGCTTTAGAAATGGAGGGTCTTAAGAGGACTGGCACGACCTGTGCTACACTGAAATTGTTTCCTTCCAGCAAATGTTTTGCATAAATGGTATTTGGGACCATTTCATCCCACTTGGAGAATAAGGAGAAGCTAAATGGGAATGGATTCCAAGCCTCGTAACTATTATTTCTATTTATGTTTGAATATCTGCTCAATGGGAATTGAATGGTTCAGAAACCAGAAAATAAATAAGCGGAACCTCAAGTACATTATCGTTCCAAAGCTAATAATTTCGAAGCCAAGTCGATGAGTTGGAGACACTAACTCAATTCTGAACATATGCAGCCAGCTCCATAAAGGCTCCTGGGAACTTCCGCAGAGTGGAAGAGACATAGCCGCTGCACTTCTACAAATGCCAAGATTTGCTTTCTGAAAAAGCAAAATGCCACATGAGGCTCAGAGATAAAAATGAGACCCTCTTGCAGAGAAAGGGGTGTGTGCAAAGGAAAGTTCTTGCCACAAATAGAAATCAGGAAATTCTTATCGGCTGTATGTGGGATCTTCACTGTGCCAAGTTAATAAGTACAATATGAATGCGTTTAAATTTTATATCTTGATGGGATATGCGCTTATTAGAAAAAGATTTCAGTGCTGAACTTTAACAAGAGCAAATCTCAGTGACAACCAGTCATTTTCAAAGTATCTCTGGGTCTGCAATCCTTTTGTCAAGAGGAGATTAGGATTTGGAACCTGACTCTCAGCACCTCCAGACATGTGGCTCAAATACAAAAGAATTAGATAGAATTTTTATAAGGAAAAAAAAGCATAACATGAACACATTTTCCAGTACAAATAGCAATTCTAAAACTCTGTTCTTTGGAGTTTAGCATACTCCACCAACCCGGCCTGCTTGGACACTTTCTGGCACAAGTCCTCCTGGAATGTCATACGTTCTATAAAGTGGTTGGGCTACAACTGCAACAGCCTTGGAATAAATGAATTATCTGGACCATTTCAGTCAGGTTTCAGGCCTGGGTTTAGCACAATGACAGCACTGATCAAACTGATGTGGTACTGTGACCCTCCTAGTCCTATTTGATCTTAGTGGCTTTTGATATCATCAGTTGCGTATCTATTTGAGTTGTCTCTGAGGCCTGGACTACAGCAATGCGCTCAACAAAGAGGTCCTTTTGAAGAGCATTTGGAAGCTACAACAGATCCAGAATGCAGTGGCTCAAGATGCTGTGGTGCACCTTGTAGCTGTAGAGGGAATAGGGAATGGCCTTGAAGGACAGGAGGATGAACCGCCACCAAGGCAACAGTCAGATAAGAGGGCAATGGTCATATAAGAGGGGATTGAGCCGGTGCCAAGACGCTAGTTTCAGTAAGCCTCTCAGACAGAAACAAATAACTCCATTTGCAATTGCCATCCTCCTCTTCCTCCTCCTCCTCATCTCATCAAGCCATAGGAGCCAGTTCACTGTAACTCTCCCTCCTAAGGATGGAGTGCTTTCAATCTTCTGAAAATGTCTCCCGGTTTTATGTTATTGTCCCATATAATTTTGTTCTTAGATTTGATTTGTACTGTTTTTACTTCCGATTACATATAGGGGAGTCGTATATTGCTCAGAGTCAGCTGACTGGTCTAGCAGAACTGTAAGTAAATGAATAAACCAACTCTGGTTTCTCCTGTTATATATCCAATATCCTTCACTTTGATTGCCACATGTATTTCTCTTCTGGGTTGAAATATTCTGTTTGTTCCTTAGGAGCCTAAAAAGAAAAAAAGGCAGACATGCCAACCTATTGAAGCATCTCCATTTACTGGGTTTGGTTGAACAAGGTTTCTATGCCTTTCTGCCAATGCTAACATGCCTTGCAGTTCTGCAAATGTGTTGCTCCAGCATTGGAACAAAGCTGAAAGTGGTAATGAGGCTCACTTTGGACTTTATATTTCCCGCTTCGCATTCTGAAAATGCAGAGCAGAAAATCAATATAAGCCACTCTAATGAGGAATGTCGCAGATGCAAGTTTTGCAGCTCTCTGTAACAAATTTGCCTCCATATATTTGAACACAGGCAACACTAACAACCGCCTTTGAGGCTCAGAGTGTCACTTACAAATGCCACCCGTATTAAAAATATAATTTAGTAATGCCTTATGTGAAACATTTCACATTACAAAGGAAGCTCTGCAGCCAATACGCCCTGTAGTTTCTTGCATGAGATTGCAAAACCGAGCAATTGAAATGAGCATTTCCCTATTAACACTCACACCGAAGAAAATAAGAGTAGAGCGTTATTGGGCTCTAGCACTTCAGACTGTGAGACTAGAAATATGAAGCATACCAAATGAACAGGTCGCTGTTTCTCTTTTGTTTACTAGCTTTTCATCCCAACTTTTTTTTACTTACTCACATGCAAAATTTGCTACTGCCTGAAACAAAAAGGACTCTAGGTGGCTTACGTACCTTAGCTTACACGTAAAATGCAACCCAGGTTGGTATAATAATGAATTTAATAATCCAAATGAGTTTTGGTTTCAACTGATCCTAAAAGTTAAAAAAAAAAAAAAAACAACTCTTTGAATATGGTGCCACTGCTTATAATTCAGCCCTGTCAACCTTCTGGTACAGCCATGCTTTGGCCTGTTTTCCGAAGCTCACGAGGGAGGGGGGCATCCTTGCCTCAGGGACAAGCTATTCCAAGGGGGGGGAGGGGGAGTATACTAGAGAAAATTCCGCTGATGGACCATCACTTCCCACCATACCTCCTGATAGGTGCTTCCTGGTTGTTCAGGACAGTTCAGTCCAGATACAAGCATGCTACACAATTCTTCCAGTTGTTCAGTTTGGACTCTCAGCAGCTCAGAAATGCATTAACTGCTAATTGTTCTCTGGTGTGGGTCTTGGTGGAACTAGGGGGGAAGAACCCCTGCTATCTATCCCTGAACACGATGCACTACAAAGCAATCCAGAAAGGCTGAGGTTCAGATATGGCCTTCTGGGAGGGAAGACTGATGCTTATACTTAAGAAATTCCAAGCCACAAGAAACAAGGCTTGAACACTTAGGGTATTCCACAACTCACTTTCTCTAGGAAGTATCTGAGGAACAAAACTGTGCAAATCAAACAGATGTGATGCCAGCCTGTCTTCTCAATATTCCAGATGGTTAGTCGCATGTCATATAGACTGCAGGCGCCCTGATAGACAACTGTCAGTCCCGAGTTAGATCCTCCAGAGGAAAGATGTCTACTTTAGCACATTGCAAAAATAGATCCCCCACCCCCCGAGACTTCCCCTCCTGTAGAGGTACAGCTTATTTTTAAAAAAAAAATCCAGAAGAGAACCAAAATACTATGGCTAGGAAGAGAAGCTAAGGAACTCCACCCCGGCTGGTTTTTAGGAGGGCAGTAAAGACCTGGCTTTTCCCACAGGTTAAGCGGGGAGCGTGATCCTCTAATGCAGTGTTTCTCAACCTTGGCAACTTTAAGCTGTGTGGACTTCAACTCCCAGAATTCCTCAGCCATCCATGCTGACTGGGGAATTCTGGGAGTTGAAGTCCACACATCTTAAAGTTGCCAAGGTTGAGAAACACTGCTCTAATGGTATTGCAGTTGTGGTGCAATGGCGGTTGGTTGCTTTCCAAAGGCCGCTGTCTGTCATTGTTATTCTGGATTTCTTACTTATTGTTTTTAATCCTCTGTAAACCACCCAGTCATTGGCCAACAGGTGGCCTTAGAAATTGACCAAATAAGTAACCATTATTTAAAGATTAAAGACTGGAATCTGGAAAATCCAGGGGAAGGAAGCAGAAAACTTTGCTCCTGGGGTCTGTTTATCTCTAAGGAATATGTCACAAGTCTGAGCTAGAGATATTGCTTAAGATTACTTGTATTTGAATAACATGGAGCTTTAGGGCCTCTGATGTGCTTTTTCTCTATGCAAACTCAGTGACTGGGTGTTTAGAAAACGGACTAAGACCATCTAATGCTATGCTCAAAGTATTTTTCCCCCACTGGAAATTCTCTTGAGACAATGTCTGATTTTATAGCTCTGTTTTTATCTCCTCTACCGATTGTTTTGCATGGACATACTTAAAGTGAAAAAGGAGTTTGGACTTCCAGTGGGGACATGGCAGACTGAACAGCTGTGCTTGCAGGCTCAGCAGGCAGAACTGACAATGTGGCAGTTTTTTGGGGCTCAGGCAGGTTTTTCCTGAAGCCCAGGAGCATTTTACCGGGAAAGCAAAATGCTCGGAATCACCCCATTTGTCCTCCAGGACAGCGGCTTGCAGCTAGAAGATTGTAAACAGTGTTTGCGCTCAACTGGTAAGAGCTGCCAGGAGGCTGGGGCATCACCGTTTCCAAGCCATGCTGTAGCCTTAAAGGGACATTAAGACTGGCCACCCCATTTCTAAATCACCCAATTTATTTCTTTTTTAAGTATATGTATCCTAAGAGAGGCTTTCTATAGCAAGGAGAAGCAGTTCTCTTGGTGCTTATTGTTATTTTTGGGATTATTTTTTAAAATTCTTTTTAAGTTTTGGCTTGTTTTCCAGCCAAATATTAAGGAAGATTGAGAGTAAATAATTGTCTCCCTGTTATTAATTTTGTACTAAATTTGAAGATATTAGCATTTTCCTACATGTTGAATCAGCTGTTTTGAACTTTCATTTTTCTGCTTCTACTTTCCCTGGGGAATTGTCTGCAATCTCTCTCTCTCTTAAGTAGATACATTCCTTCCTATCTTTGTCTTTTGCTGGCTAAGCTTCTAGGGAGCGCCATAATCTACTGCGTGAGACATGGAGGACCTCAAACAGACTGTCTGATTTCCAATGAGACTTCAAGAAGATTTTTTCTGAGTCTTACCAAGTTTTTATGCAAGCCATTCAAGATATTGTGGAAAATATGAGCTTTAAAATGCCTCATCTGGTTAGGGATGTTGTGGAAGAAACTGAGGAATTTAACAGCTTCAGGGATGTTTCTTCTACTTCCACTGAGATGCTGGAGGAAGATTGGATAGTTGAGTTGAAGAAATTAAAGGGAGAGATCGAGTTATAAGCCATAAGTGAAACTGACTTTCTGACAGAATGCCTTGGAAAAGAAGGGGTTACTATGTATGGGAGGTTTCCTGAAGAGAAGTTGGAGTATTTGAGGGGGGCAGTTGGGCTGTTGGATTTCTTTAAGAAAAAAGCTTTGTGTGTATTGAGGGGATACACAGGCTGGTACTGGCCAATCAACCAGACAAGGACCAGAAGGTAGCGGTGGTGATAGATATATGGTGCCAAGTGACAGCAACAACAGGAAGAAGGAGGATGAGAAGCTGGGGAAGTCCCAGGGCCTGAAGGAGGAACTAGAGAGGATGTGGAAGGTGAAGGCCAAAGTGGTCCCAGTGGTGGTAGGAGCACTTGGGGCTGTGACTCCCAAGCTGGGAGAGTGGCTCCAGCAGATCCCAGGAGCAACATCCGAGCTCTCTGTCCAGAAGAGTGCAGTGCTGGGAACAGCGAAGATACTGCACAGAACCCTCAAACTCCCAGGTAGAGGACCCGAGGTTGAGGAAGACACACACCACCCATAGGAGTGAGAAGGAATACACACACACACACATACACACACACACACACACACAAACACACAATTTTTTCTTTTAATATAAGGGGAGGGAGCAACTATACTTAGTGATTTTTATAATGTGCCAATGGTATGATTTATAGAAATAATGTGATCTTGGTTTAATATTGAATAAGGGATTGATTATGGACTTGTTGTATATCCTTTCTGTTAAAAATCAGAAGCCACCTCTTTCTGTAACTTTTTTTTAAAAAAAATTCTCTTGTGTTTCCACAGGTTTTTAGTTCTTTTTTTCTTTGTAGTTTTTTTGTTTTTCTGTAGCTTTTACCTCTTTTTGAAACTTAATAAAATTCTTATTAAAAAAAGTGAAAAAGGAGTTTGCCTTTTATCTTTTACCTGTTTTATAAAGAAAATAATAAATACAATTTTGTCTATAAATTATGAGTCTGATCTTACTCCCAAAGGAGCGAGAGCCTGATTTCCCTTTGAATATACTGCTATAGAATTTATTTTATTTTTATCAGCTTCCTTTTATTTGCAATAAGGTGCACAGGCTGTATTATACCAGTCTGTCTCACATCCTGGCATCAGAGAGAAGACACCAGCTAAAGCAGTGTTTTTCAAACTTGGCAACTTTTAAGATGTGTGGACCAACTCCCAGAATTCCCCAGCCATCCATGGCTGGCTGGGGAATTCTGGGAGTTGAAGTCCGCACATCTTAAAGTTGCCAAGTTTGAAAAACACTGTGCTAAAGCCATCTCCCTATAAGATAGATCGTAGCAGCAGTATCAAGCCATTACAACAAGGCAACAAAGTGGGGCTAGGATAAGTAAACCAGAGGGATTCTGGGAGATGAGTAGACCACAGGATTCTGGGACCTCCAACCTTTCACCCTATAGGCTCAGCCCTGTGGCAACCCGAGGCTGTTGCCACATAGACTTTGTGTGAAAAGTTCATTTTCTGTCAAAAGCAGAATGACATGTAATAGCTGTCATTCCAAACACAATTAGTTATTGTACTTTATTTTAAGGAAAAAAGACAGGCGGAAAGAGAAGATGGTGAGTGGCATCCATTTCAGGCAAAAGGTAACTGGAAATTTTACTTAAGTTTTTTTTCTCTTCTTCCTAGGGCATCTGTTGAAAACCTGCTATTCAACCAATGTGCTAAGCTTTTAAGTAATGCAAAAACTGTAGGTACCTTTCTGACAGACACAAACGCACACACAACACAGCACTTTGTAAGAAATCAACTGCTACAAACAAAAATCAAGGCAGTGATCTAAAAATAAGCCCAGATTTTTGATGCAAAATGAATTTGGCTGAGCGTTCTTTCCTAATTCAGGGTACAACGATCCTAATAAATACCAGTAAACACTATTGTGCATTTATAGAAGGATGCCCCATTTTCTCGGAGTTTCATGCTGCTTTCTGAAAAACCACCCTGTGGTTTTCAAAAACCACATGGTACTTAGTCAGAGGAGGAAGCCGGCTATTCTGATCTTTCCCATTTTTTCAAAGGAATTCCACCTGCTGGAGGTATTGGCCAATAGCCAACTTCCTGTTAGCATACAAGAGATCTAAAAACAGCAGATGCATCATGCTGAACTCTTCCTTTTAAGAAAAGTGCATAAACACAGCCAGGAATCAGGGAGGGGAAAAGTAATATTGACGAAGTTTCCTCATGCACTTCTATGATACAGACATCAAAAATTCTAACAAGGAGGGAACTCATGCTGGCTTAGTGCAGTGTTTCTCATCTTGGCAACCAAGAGGTGTGGACTTCAACTCCCAGAATTCCCCAGCCACCTCTTAAAGTTGCCAGCATTGGGAAACATATGGATCCAGCCTTGTTTTGAGGCCTTGGAACAGAAGCCAGCCATTTTAAAATACGACAGAACTAAAACACAGTCTAGTAAAGTAGATTAAAAGACTCCCAAATTGACTTTTCTCTATAACACATGACAGGTGGAGGGGGCAGAATATTTCTTGCAAATTCCCAGTTGACTGCCTTTGGACATGACTGTTCTGCTTTTCCCCACTTGATATATGCAGCAAGAGGATGTGTTAGTGTACTTTCCAGGACTCCCACCTCTCCTTCACTGATTGTGTCTCACCCTGCAAACAAAGAGCACAAACACATTGCTCCCCCAGCCACCTTGCCCTCTGCTCAAATCCCAAACAAGACTCATGTGCTGAGTGGAGAAGGACCATCTTGAGACAACAAAGGTCAGTAGAAAACATTATTTTCCAGGCCTTTCTTTGTCTATTGGCTTGCTGAGACTTTGGCCAATGCATCAAGGAGAGAAGGTGAAAAGGTAATTAAGGCTGGGAGGGGAGGAACATCAGTAAGCACTACTGAACTGCACGGCTGGTGTGCCAAGAGGGAGAAGAGATTTAGTCAAGGATGCTGGGGGATATGGCTTGAGGCACTCTGCTCCTAGATCAGGCAAGAAAATTAGCAGTCAAAGGAGGCAATTTTATATACATTTCTCCTTCTGAAAATGAGGTGAGGAAGGTCATATGTATTACTGAATAAAGTCCCCTCAACTCAACTGCTTCCTTCTGGGAGGGAAGGAAGGAAGGAAGGAAGGAAGGAAGGAAGGAAGGAAGGAAGGAAGGAAGGAAGGAAGGAAGGAAGGAAGGAAGGAAGGAAGGAAGGAAAAGATGACTCATTTTCATGACCTTTCTGCATTTTTGTAGAATTTAATGCATATAACTGAGATATCATTTGTATTTCCATACAGGCATCTCACCTAGCGTAAAGCTCATTAGGGCATGCAGATATTAACAGTGAGTAGCTTTTTCCCATAAGCTGTTATTTCATCAATTGCTTGGCTCTAAAGCTACCATTTTGTTTTGGTGAATCTTGCAGTTGGCAGAATGTGTGTCCTACAAGCCAAGGAACTTCAGGGAGGCAAGCAAGGACAAGAGGGCTAGTAGGGCGTGGTGGTAAAGACACCAAGCTGGAAATTGGGAGTACTATTTAGCTGGAGAATTTTAGAAGGCTTGGTAACATCTACTTATAGAGCAAATACAAATGGTATAATGAGAAATAAGGGTAGTCCTTTCAATTTGAGCCTCACCCTGAAGAAAATGTGGCAAACTGAAGCTTAAACAAAAGTACTGTTGGATTCCAGACTTACCAGCTCCGAGTGCACTTTCAGATGGGCCTGGAGTTTGTACTTATCCGGGGTAGAATAATCGCAGTCTGCTGTGGGACATTTCAGCAAAATGTTGCTATGCTTCTGGATGACATGGCGTTTAAGACAGTTTTTGGTGATGGAGGAATAGCTGCACTGAGAGCAGTAATGAAGATGCTCTCGTGTGTGAGTGCGGACGTGCATGTCATAATGCGCCTCGTACCAAAACAACTTGCCTGAAAACAATACAGAAAAAACTAAGTAGATGGCCCTGTTCCCACAACACGGTAACGTGGTTCAACAATAAGGCTGACGTGTTGTAAGAACACCAGTAAGTGTCAACAGACCCAGTCCATTAACCCCCATGGAGTTAAATTGGCCCCAAACAGATTAATCACACACAGGGTTAGACTAATGCCATCTAATCACATCATTAAAATATCTAATCCCAATGAATTGACCTGTGTTGGCATACCTAGTCCTCCCCACCACAAAAAAAGTTGGGAATTAAAAAAAAACTGCTTGAAAAAACAAGCTTCTTCATTCAAGAATTCATGATTAAGGCCTGAGCTCCCAGCACATACCTCCCAAATGCTGATTGGTTATAGTGACCAAACCATGATACTGCTACATTTCTGGCCAAAGAGAAAGGGGGTTGTGACATTGTGAAGCCTTGCCAGTGCTCCTTTATAAGGTAACAGGGTGGTTTTCTAGAGAAAAGAGACAGGGACTCTTGGATTCCCCAAAACAGGGAGATGCTCTACCAGAACTATTAGTAAGGAGATTTGGTTTGGAGAGCAGCTCTACTAGTTTAGAGAACACAACCTCTAAGGGTGCTCAGTTGGAAGTAAAGTATAAAAACTCCTTTCAAATATAATTTTTCTGCAGTAAATGAATTTAGAACACTTGATGAAATGGATTTAATTGGTATTTCCTGAAAGACAGGAACCGCATCTGGCCATAGTTAACTTACATTCCTCTATAATGGTGTCCCTAATTAAAAAAAAAAAAACACTGCTAAAAGGTATTCCACTAATTGAACTATTCCTAATGCATGGAGTTGCTATGAAATGCAATTTTCAGAAAGCCCTTCCATCAGGGAGCCTTATTAGCATATCAGGAGATCCATGCTGGCTGGGGAATTCTGGGAGTTGAAGTCCACACATCTTAAAAGTTGCCATGGTTGAGAAACACTGCTCCACAAGAAAGCATTTTTGCCATAGCGGCTACAGGGAGCAAGGAGTCCAGTTGGCTCAGATTTAAATATAAGGGGGAATGGATAAATTAAAGTAGTATGCTGGACTCATTATGAGAAGTTAAAGAATGGGGACAAAACATGGTTTACTGTTGAAGAAACTGATATGATGAGAAAGGTGGGCGTGCAGGTCTTCCCTGGCACATTGCAAGTTGAAAACAGACAAGCGATGCCAAGACAGGGCCAGCAAGATTTCAGGGCTAGTGGACAAACAGATGTTTAATATTAAGATTGAACATCTGTAGGTTCAGTTTCTTAGCTAGCTTCCTCAACTGTTTGCCACAAGCAGAAACACAATTTCCCAAAGCTGAAATTTTGCCTTCTTCAGTCAAAACAAAGGTATCAGAGCAGCTTGGGGTCTCCATCTGACAGCTAATGCCAGTCAAAGATAAGCTGTCCCAGCCAATGCACTGGAATAGGACAATGTACACAAGTTTAGGAATCAAGAGCCAGACTTTTCATTCTTTGGTTGGTTGAATGGTTGTCCTTCCAGCCTCCTGAAACTTTTATCTTGCCATTTTTTTTCTTTATTCATATGAGTCTTCTGTTGAAGAAATGAAAGATTCTGGGGGAACCCATAAAAGGTAAGAATGGATTTAAACCATGGTCTTGCCAGGAACAGAGGCAGTAGTGGTAGCTGGGAACAGCACTCTTCTGTTGGGCTTGGTGAATTTACCAAGTCCAGGTAGATTTCTGTTAATTATCTTGACTGTCCATGTATTCTCATGTGTCTCCTCCAACCCCAAAGTTCAAAAGCATCAATACTCTTCCCATCTTGCTTCTTCAAAGTCCAGTTTTCACTTCCACAGAGTGCCACAGAGAATACCATTGCTGGCACTATTCTGATCTTTGTATCTGCAAACATATCATGGCATCTGAATATCTTTTCCAAGGTCTTCCTTTATGGCTGATTGTGTTTGTGGTATCTATCTATCAATCTATCGAATGATAGATATATACAGACGCACCAACATGGTGAACGTATCTGGATGGCTTAGTTGGAGCCAGGGCAAGTAAGTGGTTGGAAAGTATAGGAACTTTGACAATGGCCAGATGCTCTGCATGCAAATGGCTGAGTGTAATTGACCATATGTTCCTATAGGCCTTAGGGCCAAGTTGGGTCTGCCCTAACCTGTCTGCTGCCATGCAACAACCCCACCTGAATTCCTGAGTTCCATTGCTAGGATGGTGACTGGGGATGGAATCCCCTGGAATGCTGGTGATACATGTGCAAGATTTTATTAGTACAGGAAGGGAAGTTTAGTTTAACTTCACTTTCTGGCATGCAAGCAGTGAGACAAGATTTATTTACACTTGGATAAATCAAATTCCTCTCCTCTGCATTCCTGCCTTCCTCCAACCTATTGAGTGACAAACAGCAGGGAGCTAGCAGTGAAGTAAAAACTAGGGGCTTGCTAGGCATTTGAAAGTTAACTACTTTCCTACTATATATATGCAGCCTGAGGTGTTGAGTACATGTATATATAGCTATTTCTATGTCTAAATTCCCATCCTACTGTCAGAAGGGGGTTTCATTCTCAATCTTCTGGCAGTGGGAAGTGGATGGGTTTGGAAGTTCATGTCCTACATGGCAGCTATAGGCTTGCCCAGATGATATTCAATCTGGCCCATAGAGCTGGGCAAATACCAGATCTTGCCTTTTATCTCTGAGCCCAACCAATATGATCTAAATGTGGAAGACATTCTCATCAGTCCTTTGCTGTTGTCAGATCACTTTCTGGTTCATACGTACATTATTTTTAATGGCTGATCTCCACAGCAGAGGAAAATCAATTAGAATGGTCAGCCCCAGGCACCTGATGGATCTACTAGGGTTTTTGAGGGTTCTAGTGGAATTTTCTGGTGTTCTTGCAGGCAGCTCTGCCACATCCCTTGTCAGTCTCTGGAATTTGGAGATGGTAAGAGCACTGGATGAAACTATCCTCCCAAGCAGCATCTCTTCTCTTGCACATCCAGATGAAGCTAGTGAAAAGATGCCCAGAATGAAGGTAGCAGAAAACATTGAGTGAATGTGACCAAAGACATTTAAGTATCTATAATCAGAGAAGAGTGTCCTGCAGACTGTTGTGATCCATCTGCAACTTTCTTCACAAATAAAATCACTCACATTTGCTTAGGGCCAGGCAGTTTTGCAAGATAACTCAGCAACATCTTGCAAGACTATTGGGGATTCTTTTGAGCTTCTGAAGAGAGGTTCTCCCAGATGTATGAGCTTTCCATCTGTGCACTGGATGTGGTGGGGCAGAGTGGGAGTAGATTCAGCAGATGATTAATGCCCCATTGAGAAAGGAGTTCTTGCTGTCAGCGTGAAAGGAGGCAATGGTGCACCCCTACCTAAAGAGGTGATCTCTCAATCCAGCCATTCTAGACAACTTCTACCAGATCTCTAACCTTCTTTTTGGGAGGAGGTTCTGGAAAAATGGTGGCACTTCAACTACAGAGTGTCCTAAAAGAATTGGATTATCTGGAGCCTTTTAAGCCAGGATTCAGGGCTGGTTCAGGGTGGAAATAGCACTGGTCATTCTGGCTGATGATGATCTTTGTTGGTATTTGGAGGGAGGGGGTGTGTCCTTCCAGGTTCTACTAGATTTCTTGGCTTACCATAGATGATAGTACCCTTTAACACTGCTTGCAAAGCTTAGCGATTGGAAGCAGTGTGTTATGCTGCTTCTGCTCCTTCCTGAGTGGGCAGTTCCTATCAGTGTGCATAGAGCAGGAATAGATGAACCTCACCCCGTGCCCCACTATTTAACAACTACATGAATGGTGAGGGTTGTCAATATGGGGTGAGGTATCATCAATATGCTAATGATACTCAGCTGCATGTCACCACCCCAAGCCAGGGATGCTGTGGAAGTCTGAAGACTGAGGACCTGGGCTGCTGTGTCCAAACAAACTCAGGTTAAATCCCTGCAAGATGGGAGCTGCTGTTAGTTGATCTGGACTGATTCCTGCTCTAATGTCAGCCCTGGGGAGCAGCACATTTTCTCTGAGGCAGGCCTGTAATTTGGGAGTCCTTCAAATTCACACCCCCCCCTGCCAGAGCAGCAGGTGCAGGCTGTGCCTGGGGAGGGGCAGATGTTTTATCTAACTTTGACTGGTGTTCTAAGTGCAGAAACTGCAGTTGCTGAACTTTCCAAACCGAGGAGCTCTGAGACAAGTGACATATGCCCTTATCACCTTAGGTTTCAGGTTGCTGTTGTACAAGACTAGGAAGCTATAGTTGATCCAAAATGCAGCGGTCCAACTGCTACCTTAGGGCAGCAAATTTAGCAGTATAACACCTTTGTTTCAGTAATTGCATTCACTACTAATCTTCTTCCAAACCCCATTCAGAATGTTAGTCATCTCCTGCATGGCTAGTCATCTCTCATGGCCTGTCTTCAGCTATGCAGTGAGATCCTTTGGAGTATGACTTTACAGGCCCCACTTGTCTCTTCTGCCACTTCTCGGCTCTGTATACTTTTCCTAAGCTCTGTCGGTCTAGCCAGGTTTGCTGCCTACTTTTCTTTACCTATCTGACCTTCCCTGCTCCTGCATTTTTGGCCCTTATTCTAGACATGACACCCTCACCCCTTACTTAAGAGAGGACTAGGAACACTGTCAGGGTTAAGTCCAAGATCCCGCTCTAGGTTCCTCTCACAGGGCAGATGATGATCTCACTTGGGAAAGAGCCAAAGCCAAAATTCTGCTTTTTCAGCTGATGTCAAGAAAGCTGTAAAGTAATTCATCTCAAAGGAGGGTAACACTCCCTCCTGCGGGTGGCCTTAAGAAACCTATCCTCAATTCTGTTGTTCTGATGATTACTATGGAAACAAACTTTTGCTCTTCCCGGTCCAAAATAAAAACAACCCACCAACACCCTGCTCACCACAGTATTCGCATTCCAAGCCTCCGTAGACCTTCCTGATCTTTTCACGCAAGGCTGTACTCATTTGTTGTTTTTGTAAACTGTCCAAAATCTGCATAAAGGCTGCAGTTCCAGTTCGATCCTCTGAAGGTGGAGGACATGACTCTGAATTCTGGTCAGACACTGTACTGGATCCTAGAAGGGGGCATGAGCTGGAGGACCCTGTCTTTTCAGGTGTTGATTTGTTGACTACCTCCTGATTAAGACAAATGGTCTGGCTCTCTTCTTCAGGATCCAGAACCCTCTGTGGACCTTCGCAATTCTGGTTTAAACTGGAGTTTCCATCTCCCAAAAGCTGTTCTACTTCCCCCTGGACATTAACCGAACAGTTGAGTGACGCCGCCGCTTTTACCGAATGGATCTTTTCTCCATCTGAACCCGGTGAAGCATTTTTCTGTAGAAAGCTATCTGAAGCACTAACCGGGCTTGCACGTGGGGACGGTAATCCTGTTAACGGCTCACAAGCCAGATCTGTTGCAGTTGCTGCTGATGGACTTTCAAAATCCAAAAGTGGAGCAGGAGATGTTTCCAAACTGTCAGCAAGGTTGTGGCTATTGTTTCCCTCTGTGGTATTTACTTCTCCGGTGCAAGCAGACTTCACTATACAAAGTGCCTTAGAGTTTAAGAGTGACAGTTCAGCTGCAGTCTGCAACAGTTCCTCTCCAAGGGCTTCCTGCTGGACATCTCCTCCAGGTTCCAGTAGACAAAAGCTCTGATTGATGGAATCATTAAAAACAGATGTCTCTGGCAATTCCCCATGTGCATCTTTGATATGTGAGCGGAGCCTGATGGAGCTGACAAATTTCTTTGAACACTCGCTGCAAATGTACACAAATGGGTGCTTTCGGACATGAAGCTCCAGAGCTTGGTACTTGGTGGCTCCGTGGCCACAGAGCTCGCAAGCAAAGGGCCTCTCATCCCCATGGACAAGCATATGCCTGTCCCGATCCAATTCATTTTTGAACTTGCGTTCGCAGATTTGACAGTCATATAAAAGCTGCCTCTTGCCTTCCCGGGTCATCAAGCGAAGCTCATCAAAGACATTCTTCACCTTTTTGTCTTGCAAGTCATGGGCTTCCTTGATATGCTTGATCAGGTTTTTGACATCAGCATACTTCTTCTTGCAGAAGCGACAATGCTGCTTGATTTTCTTGTGGACTCTCTCCACGTGGACTTTAAGGTGGCCTTTGCTCAAGCAGGTGAAAGAGCAGTAGTCACAAGAGAACTTCTCTCCCGTGTGCTTCCTCAGGTGGACATTCAGGTTGGCTTTGATGGCACTGGCGTAGTTGCAGGAGGAGCATTTGTATGGCTTCTCCTTGGTGTGGATCCTCAGGTGGGCCTGAAGCGAGTGCTTGAATTTGAACACCTTGTTGCAATACTCACAGGTGAAAATTTTCAACTGAGTTGCACCCAACCTAAGGAGAAAAAGAATCAAGTCATAAATCACTAAAGCAGACATGAGTATGAGAACCATCCAGCAAGACCAGGTTGGTCCTGAGGGCTACTCTCCCAGCCTATCCTGGACCATGCTTTCCAGCAGTGCAGCAGGCTGGCTGATGCTCTGCTGCTGCTTAGCTGAGAAACAGGAAAGAAACAAGGGGGCAACATCTATTGTCAGGCTGAACTCAATATATTATATAGAATACTGACAATGTTAGCATCAAGATCATCCTTTCAAGTTATGGACATGTGATTGCAGAGGGTATAGTATATTGATGTTTCTCAAATATGGTCCATCGCCAGTGAAGCACTAAAGGCAACATTTTTCAATAAATCTCCCTACTGGCTAAAACAGAAATAAGAGGTATTCAGGCAATATGGAATGGATTCAAGGACAGAATATACACAGCGATATCCTAATTAAATCCCCAGTAGACGTCTGATTGAGAGCTTTATACGATCCTTCCTTGTACAGGTAAAAGTGTTCTGGAGATCTAACTGGCATTTTGATGCCACCTGGCCATGGCTGACTTACCCACTGCATTCTACCCTATTTTGTATCCCTTTCTTTCCTTTTGCTTCCTCATTGCCTTCTACCTGCAAACTACATCAGCAGAGATCATCATCATGCTTCCCCTCAATCATGCTAATTGCTTATAAGCTGGGTCACATGACAAGCACACCATTTTATACACCTCATTAGCTAATTAGGGAAAAACAGCAATGCAACGTTCCAAATACCAGCTTTCTCATGTGCTAATTGCTACCGATCAGGAAAGCTGCAACTCCCCTGGATGGTGAAACATCCCTAACATGTACCAAAATTCCTGGAATTTTAAAAGGATGCCTGTATTATATTTGGCATCAACACAAGCCTCAAAGCATCTTTCTAAAAACCTGGTGTTTGCTCCTTCTCAGTCATTTATGTTATGTTATGTTTCTACCCAGAAAGCTCCCCAGCTTATGTTTGTAAATGGAGATTACCTGCTTGATTTCATTGGCTGTTCATAAGGAGTTTGCTGAATGGCATATTCCTGATAGCCTCTTCGCTGAGATGAGTCTGACACAGAGGTTTCTGAGTTGATTGGCTGCTCAGTTTTGGGAGAAGCTGCCTCCACAGGAACTATTTTCGTAGCTCCTGCAGCAAAAGCAGAAATGCAAATCACATAAAAGCCAACAAGCTCTAAAATACTATACAGGATAAATACAATATGGTAATGTTGAAGAAGTAGTGATTAATCATTGACTAACAGTCTTACTGAATAACAGTTGGCTGGTCTACTGTATTTATTTTTAAAAAGAGTAAAAAAAAAATCAACAAAATCTATTAGGCTCTTTTAAGCCTTCAGAACTGCAGTATCCACAAACAAAAATACTTTTTCCTTTACTTGTTCCATTGCTGGACAGGGGTTCCCAACTCTAAATTTTCTTTGTAACTCATGGGTACATGAAGGATTTGAACTCTTCCACTGTCCAATATTTAGAGCCAAACAGAGGCTGCAGGGAGTATAGAGGATGGCCTTGAAGGACAGAGGGAAGATCTACTGCCAAGGCAACAATCAGATAAATGAGGCTTGAGACCAGCCCAAGAAAGTGGTTTATGAGAATTCACATTAAGATAAAAGAGGGAGGAAGGGAAGCACATTCACACTTGCAAGATTGGTGTCAGTCCTATCAGATAGACCAAACTAAGAAACAGACATCACGTAGACGTAAAGCTTCTTTTATTAGATCAACTATAGTAAAAAATCTTGCAAGTCTGAATGTGCTTCCCTTCCTCCCCCTTTTACCTTAATGCGAATTAAGGCATTTTCATAAACCACTTTCTTGGCCTGGGCTCAAGCCTTGTTTATCTGACTGTTGCCTTGGCAATGGATCTTCCCTCTGTCCTTCAAGGCCATCCTCTATATTCACTACTGTGGCCTCTCTACTCTATTCATCACACTTGATTTTTGAAGGCTACCCTCAAAGCTTGCTCCCAAACTTACTTTGGGAAAAGAATCTGAAGAGACAAATCTCAAGATCGTCGAGATCCAAGCATAGTCCCCTTCCAGTCCAAGGTTCCAGGCAATCCAACAGCACAGAGACAGAGCCATAAGGAGGAAATTTGAACATCGTTTGCCACAAAAAGCCAGTCACAAAAGCCATCTCTTCATATAGCCCATCAGCTTGACTGATGGCTGCGTCTCCTCAAGGACACTGTCTTTAGCTAATTCCTGTGTGTAAGCTGAGGCTCAAACTGGTCAAACTCTTCAGTTTCTGAATCTGAAGACCTAGACTGATCCCTAACACCTCCCCTACAAATAGCCCTACTCTGAATCTAGAAGCAAACCTAACTTAGATAGAATGCAGGGACAATCTTGAGGACATTTGCTGGTGAGAAATGGCAGGCCAAGGAATGATTAAATGTTACTCCTTTTCATCCGTTTGCTAATTCTTTCTTGCTAATGTCCCATCTCTACATTATCACCCAAATTCTGGAATATGCCTTTGCTGAATTTTAGCTCAGCTCAAGTAACAACTTATCTTAGTTAATGAGCAACGTTTTTCTTGAAGAATAACGCCATTTTTGGGCTGCAGTAGGTTATCAATCTTGAAATGTGAACAATACCGCATCATATTTTAATTTCAGCATCAGAGCTTATCTACAAAGGCCACAGAGAAGAAACAGAGCAGAGAGAAATGAGCAGCAAACAATTAAGAAGTCAACGTGAGAAAAAGAGACTACCTGGAAAAAAAAGATAAAGCTGAAAGCTGACATTTAGACCAGAATAGGAAGCTGTTTGATAAACAATAGCAAGTGCTTTCTCTCTGTAGGTCATCTCATCTTTTTCTTCCTTTTCTGTCCATCCACTAGCTTCACCCATATGTGTTCAGAGAAGGAACATATATTTAATTTTTCAATGTTATCAATGAAGTATAGGGCAGATATGGGGAATGGTTGTTTCTTTTGTTTAACACACTAAAAAAAAATTGAAAATTAGAGATTTTAAAAATCAGTGGAGGATACTTGGCTGGTTGGAGAGAAAGCAGCAGCAGCACAGGACTGGTTAAAAGGGAATGTGAGTCTGGAGAAAAAGGAATACCTTCTGTTCCAGAGAAGCACCAAGCTGAGAACTAGATGCAGAAAGAAACAGACAACAGGATACATCAGTGTTTCTCGACCATGGCCTCTTGAAGACGTGAGGACTTCAACTCCCAGAATTCTGGGTATTTCCTGAAAGAAAGCAACCTCGTCTGGCCATAGTTTACTTACATTCCTCTGTAACTGTGTCCCTAATTAAAAAAAAAAAAACACTGCTAAAAGGTATTCCACTAACTGAACTGTTCTTAATGCATGGAGTTGCTATGAAATGCAATTTTCAGAAATCCCTTCCATCAGGGAGCCTTATTAGCATATCAGGAGATCCACGCTGGCTGGGGAATTCTGGGAGCTGAAGTCCACACATCTTCAAGCGGCCAAGGTTGAGAAACACTGGGATACATGAATGAAGAAGGTACAGATGTATGAAATTAAAGCAATCATACACAGAAGGAAAAACATTCCTTCTTGCAACAGGAAGAACGTTGAGGTTGCATTTGCAAGCTTCAGCATAACCCAGACCTAAGGCCCAAAAGGTAAACTTTTTTTGCTGTTGTGTTCTTGGACTTGTGCATTTTTTTTCCTTTTTCCAGGTCTCTGTTCGGAGGATAAACTAGCCAGGTTTACCTACCTGCAGGCCCGCTAAATAGAATTCTAAAAGCCTGCAAACATCACACTGCTGTACCCAAAAAAGGGGAAACTTTCCATGAGCCCCAAAGCACAACTCAAATAAGGAGCAGCACAACGAAGTCAGTTGTGTACAATGGCCGCAAAGGCAGGATTAGGCAGCTTGAACTATGTATTTGCAGAGTTGTTACAAACCAACACGTCTTCCTCCTCCTCCTCCTCCTCTTCACTCATATAGCCCATCTATTTCAGAAAGTTATTCTAATTCCAGAGACAGATGAACTTTGTTCATGGATTTTGGGGCAGGCCACAGAAGAAGTCAACTCAAACAGGAATTTTGGACTGGGGTAGATAAGCCCAGGAAAGGAGGACTGTATTTCTTATGGGATGCACATAAAACGTTGATCGTGTGTCACATGGGAAGAGCGAGACGTTGTTAATATATTGTTTTCTACTACAGATTAAGGTTTCTATGGTAACTAATCATTTTGGCCGGGTGCAGAGGTTGAATTCAACTGTCCCCTTTTCAAATGTTCATTTTTTTGCACCTGGGGGGAACAACTTGCCTGGACTTGTTTTAGTTTCTGTTTCCCTTCTGTGTAGGCATGTAGCTGCTCTCACTGAGAGCCTGCAAGAATGCAGAACCTTTTAAATATGTTTTGCTTTCTGTAAATAAAATTATTTTTATAGAAATGCCTGGTGTGTGACTTTTCTGATCTCTCCTGGGCCAAAGGCTTTCCCAGCAATCTGCCGTTACCTTCATTATAGATGGCTTTCAGTGCAGAATGCTTCCATGGTTTGGGGCTTTTTTGGGGGGGTGGCTAGCTGCTGCTACTTTCCACATCAACAGAGGTAGGTAGTTTAAGAGGAATCCCTGTTAATAAAGGGTTGCTTCACTTTCACGGGTGGAAATCTTTGAGTGAGACGGGCGCTGCCTAAACTTGAAATACAAATAAATAAAAACAAAAAAAGCGCCTCTCACTTCTCCACCCGGGAAGCAGCCACATCTGTTGGAAAGAATCGGTGCAAGAAAGAGAAGCGACCCCAACGCAAAGGAGCCGATGTCCGCGTTTTTCAAGCATCGCGCTTAAAAAAGAGACACGATATCTGTGCAAGACAGTCCTCTCAATACCCTGAATACTCCTAATATGGGTGTCTTTCCTGTTCTCCCAGCTACTAAAAAGCCTCCCCGGCATCTTCCACTAAAATTTTATTACAGAAGACCTGCAGAAGGAAGTGACTTTTGTGAGGTATGTCCAACGTCGCTGAAAGGTTGTTGCTGAATGTGAAGGCAAAACATGCATCATAACTGTGAACTGCTTTTCTATTCAACGCGCGGCACTGATGACCTACACTAGGAAAAGGCAAGGCAAGGCAAGAGTTTAAGTTATATAGGCTAACAGCCAAATCACATGAAATAAAATAAACCTTGTTCTTCCTTCCCGCAACCTAGTGAAGCTCCATAGAGAAAACAGTTACTTAAGCAACGTCTCTATGAGGCTATGACCAGCATGAGGGGAAGCAAAATGTGTCTAAAAGTCGGCTAAAAATTTGCTGGGGTGAAACGACAAGCATCAGACCAACAGGCTCAATGCCCGCCACTGCACAAAACCCAATGGAAGGAAGTATTTTAATGTGTTCTTATTATAAAAAGAGAAAGAAGGTGGGGGGGGGACCACAACAGACATATTACAAATACAAAAATATCATTCAGCCTAGTTTTTATCATTATACATTGACCGCATGAAATAATATTCATCGATCTTTCCATTGCATCCGTAGAATAATGGTTGATAAAAAGAAGCCCATTTCTATAATCCAATTTTATTTATTTATTTCTCAAATTTATACTACCGCCCATCTTCCCCCAGAGGGACTCTGAGCGGTATTCAGAGTACACCTGACTAAGGAACTAAGGTATACTCTGAGTAAATCCAGAGTATACCTTAGTTCCTAGCACTGAAATATTATTATTATTTCAAGATCAGCACATGTAACACCACTGCTGTGCGAGCTGCACTAGGTGCCAGTTTGCCTCTGGGTCCAATTTAAGGTGTTGGTCATGACCTTTAAAGCCCTACATGGCATGGGGCCAGGTTACCTGAGGAACCGTCTCATCCCCAGAACATCGACCTGTCCCACCTGGTCATGCAGGGAGGGCATGCTGTGGATCCCACCGGTAAGGGAATTCCACTTTCCGCCCTCTGAACATTCTGCCCCTGGAGGCAGGCAGGCCCCTTCGCTCCCGGCCTTCCAGAAGAACTTGAAGATCTGGTTCTGCTGCCTCACTTGGGGTGGGAGAGGCAATAGTTCCTCCTGGGGCTGGTTGGTATCACAGAGCCCTCCCCAAGAATGGCATCTTCGCTCCTTGGATTCTGTATTTATTTTATTTTTTATTTATATTGGTTGTTGATATTGTAATTATATTTTTGTGGTTTTAATTGTTGATTTTATTGTGAACCGCCCAGAGTCTCCCTTTTTTGGGGGAGATGGGCGATGATATAAATTTGAATAATAAATAAGTAAATAAATTTCATGTAGTCAAAAGGCAAAGTTTGCACAACGCAGAAAGAAAGGATTTGCTGCAGCATCAGACTCCGTCCTTCCAGTTTGGCTAAGGTTTAAGACCGTGCCTAGCCCAGATCACCCATGCAGACTTCCTGTGCTCTGCGCAATTAACCTAAATGCATATGAGCACATTAGTAGAAGTAAGTTGATTCTGATTAAGCATCAGGAAGCCTGAAAGCTGCTTGCCGCTATGACAACGAAAAAGGTGCTAAATAAGTAATTCATTATAATAATACTATTGTTACAACAGTAGGACATACCCTTTTGGAAAAGGAACTACAAATATTTATGCAAGTGAATGCCATAGACGGTTAGGATGATGGAGGAGGTCTGGAGGTACAAATAAAAATAAACCTTTGCCATCTGGGAAATGAAGCTTGTGTGGGTTAGAAAACCCTTTCAGTTCTTCACACCATTATTTCACAACTCACAGTGAGCTCCGAGGTTCAGCAATCTAGAATTCTGTATTATTTATCTACAGGCAACTAAGTTTGCCATCCATAATTTCAAATTTTCCACCTTGCAATTCTAAGGAGCAGAGAGGAAAGTGAACCCCGGTTTTTCCATGATTCTGCAAAATCTTCCAACTCTTGGGTCAAAAGCCTGCTATGTTGTATTCTGAAAGGCAACTGTAGGAATACAGAGTCCTTTACATCCATGCTCCATGCTCCATTATCTTAGGTAAAATCTCTTTTTCTTCCCCCCGGAAATAAACAGTTATGGTTACCTGGAATTGCTTCGTGGGCTGTCAAAACCACACTTATAATAGGATTCTTAGCTCCCGAGGCCTGGTCTGCTTCTTTTGAGAAAAGGCTTTTCTCAGTCCTTTGTACCCGCTGCCTCTTGGCTGGTTTTTCTTGTTCATCTTCCCTCCTGTCAAGGTCAACATCAGAATCATTACCTAAAGAGCAAATATCAAAAAAAGAACATAAGAGAATGATGAGTAGTTTTCTTTCATGTTTACCATCCACAGGATGGTGAGGTTCACTATTGTTTGGATGAAAAAGAAAAAAAAAACACTTGCAGAACACAGAAGCCATTTGCTACGACAAATCAAGAGAGGGGAGGAGCCAGAAGGTTCTGAGCATGATGCACATGACCATCCTATCATTTCTGATCGCCCACCACATACACAAGCAACACATACACGATCCCTCTTTGCTTCCCAGATGTTCATGCTGCAGCGACACTAAGGTCAACAATGTTAATTCATTAATGTGTGGAATGCATTTATTTGCAACAAGCAACAATATTAAACCAATTACTTTGCTAAGGGTTTCACTGGTTGTTCTCATAATTCCTTTGCTGAACTCTTTTTTAATTAAGTACTTCTAAGAGAAGTGAAACAAATGGGCCAGAATGGAGAGCGCTGAATCCTGACACCTCTGATGAGTAATTGGTTATTTGTATATTAAGCTGCATTCTAGAGCTGAGATGCAGCTTTTTTAGGCAGACCAAGGAAATGTCTATCAGCTGTGCAAGTGTAAAGAAATTGGTTTCATTTAAGATATGGAACAAATCTATTTGGCTATGGAGCTCACAGAAGTGAAAATTAACAAGCGCAGTCTGCCAGGATTCAGGAAGGTGTTCACAACATGATAGTTCTGCGTGGGCCAAATAAGTGTGGTTGAAAGGAAAAAAAAATGTACAGATTAAGCACAGAAGCAAGTGACTTATTTGTTTGGTTTTACGAAATGACAGACATGTCCTTCTTTCAGAGGCAGAAAAGACGCATCTCAGAAACAAATGGTCCACAAACTGAGGACAACCTATCCCACCAGAAGGTTCAGCAATGCAGGAGTCCCTTTCCCACCATCAAACAACGCATGCTTTTCCCAACAACAACCTGTTCATAAGCAAACAACAGAGTAGATATATGTGAGGCTGGAAGGAAAGCCCCATCTCCCAGTTGCTGTGGTCTACAGGTAGGAGAATTTAAGCTAAATAATTTGCAAGTGCTTTGCAACTGTTATCTCCATTGTCAGTTAGCTGGACAAACTTTTGATCTAGAAAAAAATAGTATTGGGATAGTTTAGCGTATCTGAATATTCTATCATTATGAATTACTGTGCATTCAACAAGTTACGATCTGATCAGGCTACAGTCTGGACAATGAGCATTCAGCAGTCTGATTAGCTTTGGGAGTATAAAATTGATTCTCAGTAGTAAGTAGAGTTCTTCTATTCTATTATTAACCAGCTTGAACTCTGGGCTGAAAGGCGCATCTAACATCATGGTGCTGATGTGCATATATTGCCACGTCCCAGAAAATGAGCACCGTTGATCAAAAACTGTACCCTTACTATCTTCCATCTCCCTGGCAAACTGTTTGGGATAACAGGCTATGACAGTCCTAAACTCCCCTAATTTCCAGCTAGCATGGCCAGGAAAATCCCAATACATTTGTACAGCATCGGGATGGGGAAGGTTGGACTAAAACAAATGTTTTGCAGTCACATTTTATTCCTCTTCTTGCAACGGCCTGATTGAGATGAATAGTCTTCACTTCGGCTCTCTCTTGCAAAGGAACATTAAGCAATCAGTTTGAACAGCTGGCACTTTGATTTGGCAAACTAATAAACTGACCTCATGTACCCAGATTTATGTGATTTAAATCCAATGCAGCATGCACAAAGTAATTTGATGCTGCGCTGCGTCTGTATTCAGATGGCATTTACGGGATGTTTGCATCTCTGCTGATGATGAAGGCGGCTGTCAAAGACATATGAATCACTATGATCAACAGCATCTCAAGCTAGTCTGTTCGAGCCATCAAGATTTTCTCTTTGGGGTTCCTAATTAGAGACTCAGCTGCTTAGCGTGCATTCTTAATTGGAGAAGGTCCTGGGTGAATGTTTAGTGTGTATGTGTGTGTTTGTGTGTGTAGGTTTCTTAATTGTCATGCTTTGAACTCTCTCTTCCTTGGTGCATTTGTTGTTTTTCATTTTTAAAAAAAAAATGGCAGTGGCTTTAATAGTGATCATCATCTCAATTTAAAAATGGGAACGTTCTTGGATAATTTTTGCACAAACCCAAAGATTCTTTAAACGCACAGTGACGACTCAAGACGTTTGGTTTAAATGGACCTTTTGCCTAGGTATTGGGCACTAGATCACAGTTGCTGTTTTTCCTGTTCTAGCTTCAACTCTGATCAGACAACTCAATCATTTTGCTGACCCTGCAAGCAAAGAACATGGGGTAGAGTATAATAGCTAAACAACTGCAAATCTGTTGTCTAAGATGTTTAGTGCAAAACGTTAGAGGCTGAAATTTTCCTACCTTGAGAATTGGTCTGATGTCGCATTAAAAAGGTTCCAACCTTATCGGAAGTGGTTTGACCTCTACATGTGTGATTCAGATTACAAATCAAAACACAGAAGAGCCTGTTTTGAGGTTGGACTACCTCCAATAAAGATGGAACTGTCTAATCTGATATTGACCCGCTGAACTTGGAAAGCCTGTTCTGACTTTGGAACTGTCTGTCCCGCAGTTGGAATAAGATATTTTGATCTTGAAACTTTTGCTGCAATGCTAACATTTTCTGGACATTAAAAGTTCACCTGGGAAGAAAGGGTTAACTTCCCGTCGCCTAGCTATAAGGTGGCTTTTAAGTCTACTACTTGTCCTGTACAGTAGTGGAAATCAGCACCTTCTATGGTATTCAGGTAAATGTGCAGTTCAACTTCTTGAATAATTCATTGCTACAGCAAAACAGCTTGCAGAAGTAAGAAAACATAGGATAATGGAAAAATAATGTGTTTGTTCAGCGACCATTCAAAATTATGACAGTGCTGAATGAATGGTAGTTACGACCAGTTCTCAAAGTTATGGCTGTTGCAGCACCCTAGCAGTCACATGATCAAAATTTGGGCGCTTGGCAACTGGCCTGCATTTACAACCACAGCGAGGCCTTGTACAGCGCCAACAGCCACCACCTTCACCGGGGATGCTGCCACCTGTCTGCACCACCACCCTGCCTCCTCTGCCAGCTCCTTCGCAGGAGAAGCGTGAAGTCCTTGCCTAACAACGGTGTGGTGCTCACCTAACAACCGCGACCAGCATTACAGGAACTTCCATTGTTAAGCAATGCGGTCATGTGATGTTTTGCCTAACAACTGTTTCACTTAGTGATGGAAATCCCAGTCCCAATCAGGGTCGTTAAGCGAGGACTACCTGTATAACTGTTTGCAAACACTGAAAGAGTATTAACGATTTGACCATTAGGCACATGAACTGATTTTGTTCCCTTCGGTATGGTGAGACTCTCAAGTTCAACTTTCAGTGACTGAAAAGACACCTCATGGTAAGTCCAATTATCATTCTTGGTCACCAAAGATGGAGCTGACAGGAAAGGGATAATATATATTCTTGGCACTCTGCTAAATTATCATTATCTTGTGCTATGTGGGTTTTGGAGGGGAGATCAGGGCAAAAACTGGGGAACACAAACCCATGCTTGGTGGAATTTGGAATTGACCTCGGGCATAGAACAAGGATCCGATATTAGTGCCTACTTCACAGACCACCTCTCATGGAGAGAACCCTTACTTCCCAAACCATCTAGCCAAAATTATGGTTACCACAAAAAGTCTGTCTTCCAGGTAATGTTAATGGGTATCTCTCTGATGTGTTCAAAGGGAGCAGTCATTAGGGGCCTAGAATCAACAAAACATATCCCATGAAGGGAAGTGGTGGGTGACCAGAAGAAAGAGTGGGCTTGCACTTAGGAGATGGTGCACATAGAGTGGACAGACAGATATGCACTGCCCTCACCCAGAAGTTCTTATATAGGATCCATTGTATATGTTATCTTACATGCAGGTATATTCCCAGCTTCAGTTCAGACATGCATCAGTCCTGCTCCAAATGTAACGCTGACAAAAAAGAACAAAAAAGCAAACTCAGGTTCCAAACCTAAGTTTTAAATGCTCACCTTGAGAGTCAATATAACATCAAGAGTTCAAACGTAATATTCCAAATTAATCTGGAGTAGTGATGTGCAAATTCCCCAGGCTCTAACCGTAATTGGATTGCAAATTCTAAGCATCATTGTCAAATATTAAGGAAAAATGAAGCAATACATTTTGAAAAGAGATTAAAATTGCCTGGCCAGACTGTAAACAGATCAATGTTCTCAATGTTGCTAGGGAATTGTAGGCTGGACATGAGGGTTTCCCACCCCAAAAATTCATTCCATGGGTAGTGTAGGTAGGTATGTCTCTCTGTAATCACTCCTGACTCAAAAGAATATTTCAAGTATTTCTAAAGAAACGGCTTGATAGCAACAGAGTCAAGGAAGTATATATTAACTCCATATCTTTCCCACAGCCAAACACAGATTGTACATAATACTCCTCAGCCAAACGATTGCCCAGAAGTAAATAAAAGTCCATTAATAAAACCCATTTTTAAATTTCTGCATTTTCATTCAAGAACAACTTCAAAGTAATCAACATCTGCAGGTGAATGAAAAGTGCTGTCAGCTTCTGGAGGTCAAGGCTTATGAATTCCAATAACACACTTATAAAATCGGCATGTATGCTCATACCGTGCCTGAAATCTAACTGGCATGAGAACGTAAAGCACTTTACACATGACTGAGTTTTATGAGTGGTAAAAACTTTGTATTTCAAGACAATCATTTCTGAACCTTAAACTCTGATGCATTACATTTCAATTCATGCAAGTGGTAACAGCATGGCACTCGCTTAAGAGAGCCAGGGAGATGGCCTTGAGGCAAGTATTCAGAAAACCATTATGTAAACAAAGAGGATGGCAGAGGCAGAGGATGAGATGGTTAGATGGCATCACTGATGCAATGAACATGAATTTGAGTAAACTCCGGGAGACAGGTGAGGACAGGAAGGCCTGGCATGCTTTGGTCCATGGGGTCACGAAGAGTCGGACATGACTTAACAACTGAACAACAACAAAACAAAGGAGACAGAAACATTCCTTAAGTCCTGGTAAAGGAGAGAATATTCCTTTTTGTGAGATGGGCAGCCATCCATGGAGGGAGGGAGATGGATGGATGGATAGGAAGAGAGTCAGGCAGGCTCCTCCCTGGCTACCTGGGATGTAAGAGGGAGGGAAAAAGAAGCACAGTCAGACTTGAAAGATTGATGTCTGCCCTACAAAGCAGAGCAGATCAGGAAACCGACTCACAGGAAGACCCAAATTATACTTGACTGAGATAGGCTATAACAACAGAATCTTGCAACTAGGAAATTAGTAATGAAACACAAATGAGTTACAGTTCTACAGATCTTTAAGGGAAGGGTAGTTCTCCTGCTCTACCCTATAGTCATGCCAGCTTTCAATCTACAACTGCAAAAACTTATGCTTGTCATGAGAACGTAGGAAGCCCTTTGCTGGATCAGAGAAGATAGTTCATTTAGATTTCAGTAATGGAACATACAAGTCGTGAACAGTGTTTATTTCATTTATTTGGCAAAGTTTGTAAGCCACCTACTCTTCTGATTCTAGGCAGCTTACAACATATGAAATAAAACGTCAATAAAATCACAAAATCCACACATAAAACCAATAAATTAAAACAAAGCTCTTAAAAACTATAAACCTGTAGCTGGCATCAAACAAGTCCAAACGCTTAAAGAGGATTGTTTTTGCCATCTTCCAAAATATCATCAAGATGCGGCACACCCAGTTTTAGGGGGCAAGCTCTTCCAGAGGAAGGAGATTAATCACTGGAGTCCACCCCTCCATCTCTTCTGGGTGTGTGGTCAGAGCGCCCTCTCTCTGTCAGACCTCAGAGGTCAGGTAGATTCCACATGAAGAAGATGCTCCTGAAGGTAACAGTCTACAACGCAGGGAGCTCATCACTAAATCCCGCATTGTTTCCAGAGATTTTCTGTCCCCATCGCCAATGTCTGTATGTACACACCCACTTTCATGACCTTGCAGATGTAGCATCAGACTCAGATGAGGAAACGATGAGGAAAACACCAGAATACAATATTCAGAACACACACACACACCACCCCCAGGTCAGAAAAGAGGGCCTTGTCGTTTTCCTCAAGGCATGACCACCCAGCAGAACTACAGTCTCTGTCATTTTCTCATTTTTTATTGCCACCAATCTCAGCATTCCCTGGAACATTTCTTCCCCAGAGATACTATTCATCAGGCTCCCTGGATAGAACTTGGCTGAAGACACACACACACACACACACACACACACAGCACTCACCCTGATTATATTCTCACAGACACATGTGTAGACACAGCCAACATATTAGCATACTGATTAGTCCCTGGGGAGAAAGTGTATGTGTTTGTGTGTGTGTGTGTTCTTTGTTATGCAGAAGCAACTACACAGCCTCCTATAGCCACTGCTGGTAAAGGGGATGGAAAGAATTTCAGAAGCCAGATTCTGCATGATTTTCCTACCTAGCCGTAAAGCACTAACTAGGCATTGTGAGAGTTCAGCCGCACTGGTTTCCCCATGAAATGTCCAATGCTTTGCATGCTCTTCCATGTTATTAAGACTGGAACACCAGGTAAATCCAGGGGTTTGCACCAAACACCATATGGGAAGGCATGCCGAGCATGGCAGCTTGAATTCTATTATTACAAGGGAACACACCCCTGTGTGTACTTCTGTTCTCCCCTGGGGATACATCTGTGTGCGTTCATCTGTATGAGTGCACTGGGAGGCCCTGAGTGAGCAACAAGTGCCCTATTCTGGATCATGTGGCCAGGAAGAAAAGACAAGGGATTTAGAGTGGAGGGTTCAGCAGCCTTCCAAGCCGCTGCCCTGTAGGGATGTCTTTTTTCCCGGATTCTTTTCTTTCTCCACAATAACCAGCTGGGTCTGGCCCATTTTCACTCCTGATCTTTGTTTTGTCAGCTTCTCCACCCACACCCAATTTGACCCCATTCTGTTCAGTTGCTGGAGGTTTATCTTGCTGATGGACAGAGTCCCAAGCCCCTTTACATCAGTTCTTTCCAACCTTCAGTCCCTTGCCAAAACATTCTTTTGGGTTGCAGAGAACAAAAAAAAATCATTTCCTATCCTGCACGGAATGGATTGGCAAGCTTTTATCAGATGGACAGTTTTCCCTGTTTCACTAGTGAACAGAGAGGCTGATTCCTTTAGCAAAGGAGAAAGTCATTTTGGCTGGAGAAGCCTGCTAACAATCTATGTTTGAAACAAAACATAAACAAAGGAAAAACAAAACAAAACAAAATGCCCACAACCCCCCCCCCTGCAACTACTTTACACATTTTATGTTTTTAACAAGCACTTAGGACAAGGTACCCCTAATTCCAGTAATGCAGAGAATATTTTTAAAACGAATGTACTAAGCCCAATTAGAGCTAAAGCATTATAAATGTTACTGCTGGGAAACATTCAGAAGTGACAAGGGGCACAGCATCTTAGCTGTCACAGATGAAAAAGCCAGATGACACGGTATACACTGAGGCTGCATGGCGCTTCGGAATTGATTCCCCCAAAGTGCTCAGAGCACACAGGGGGCAGGAATATGGCACATGACTGCCTTTGTGCTGCCAGGTGACCCCAGACAAAGAGGTAGCTGAAGAGTTGGAGACTGGTATTATATCCATGCACCCACATGCTCCAAAGCATCTTTTAGAAATCAACCCAAAGCATGGCTTACTATATCCAGTACCCTATACTATATATGCGCTGCAATATCCTGTATTGTACATTGGGATTTCGAAGGGCTATGGCATACAGGTAGTCCTCACTTAGCGACCACAATTGGGAGCAGCAACTCCATCACTAAGTGAGACATCATGTGACCACAATGGACTTATGTCATTTCTGCTGCAGTTGTTAAGCGAATCATCACAAGACTGCAACTTACTACTTCTGCATTCTACATTATCCCTGTTGTCAGAAGCTGGCTGTGAAGCACACAAATGGCAATCACGTGACCGTGAGATGCCACGCTGGTCGTCAATGCGAGGATGGGTCACAAAGTTCGGGGTTTTTTTACACCGTCGTAACTTCGAACAGTCGCTAAACAAGGCAGTCAATAAGCAAGGACTACCTCTATTTGGACAAAGTCTGTCTCCAAAAGCTCCTGAACAAACTCAGATGCAGCAGAATAAGAGAAACGGTGGCCTTGGAGACTGTCAATGGTTTAAAAACAAGAGTAGAAATGGGCAACTCTCACGCTGGCAAGAGAAGCACAGTGGGTTCCCCGCACAGTTCTGTATTCAGACTTCTCCTTTTTAACTTCCATAAAGGCAGCTTAGAGGTAGGACTAAGCAGTGAAGTGGCCACGTTTGCTGATTATGCCGAAATGTTCATGGGGGGTGTGTGTGTGAATGAACTGTGGAGACTTCCAAAAGGATCTCTCTGAAACAGGTGAATGGGCTTCAAAGGGGCAAATGCCGCCTAGTATAAACACAGCAAAGCGATCTATGTTAATACAGACATGCACAAAATCAAAACTTCAAGTATACGTTAACAGGATGCAGGCTGGAGTGACTGACAGTGAAAGAGAACTTGGAGCCTTCCCCCGCTGCTGGATTGAAGTAAGATCTACCCATCCTTCAGTCTATAGAAAACAGTATTAGGTTCCCTGGGAGAGAAGCTTGACCACATGGAAGCTGGACCTTTGATCCTCCCCCCCCCCATCAATTTAGGCTGCCCAGGAGGAGGCAAGGGTCTGGACGAGGGATGTAACGAGTACCTCTTTGAGAGAGGGGAAATGCTGCCAGTTTTGAAAAAGGAACTCACACTCCCCCCCTCAACCCAGTTGTTGCAGATAATTACCATCCTGTCCTCATTTTTACTTTTGGGGGAAGATAGTTAAGAAGGTGGCGGGACAGCAGTTCAAGAGAGCCCTGGGTGAGGATTCTCTGGATCCCTTCCCCCTGGGTTCAAGCCTGGGGCATGGATGGAAACAGCACTGGTTGTTCTTGCGATATCCTGTGGTGGGATTCTGATGGGGGAGGACACTCCTCCTGGCCCAACTTGATTGCTTCCACCTTAGGTGAGGGCAGTTTAATTCGTACTGCGACGTTTCCTTTAAGTCACAGTGCCAGGCTTTATCCAAACCCAGAGGGGATGCTGGTGCATCAAAGACGTATTTGCCCTTCCAGGTAACAGGAATAGAGATGACCACAACAGGGGCCGCTGCAGCTGGAGTTTTCCTACTGCTCCGCCCCCTGCCCCCCCCCCTTTCTGGGGTGAAACAAAAAACAAAGGAGTGGGGAGAAGATCTACACGCACGGGCACAGATGACGGCTCTGACGCACCAGAAAGAACTCCAACTGTGCAGCTTTCTATCTGTGTATTTTTCACTCTTCTTTGAATCGCTGGCCATTTGTTCGAGAACGCCCAGTAACACCTCTGCTCACCTGAGTCGCCGTCTTCTTCTAAGTGTTCGTGCTTAACGATAATGCAGATGTGCTTCCGCAGCTGTCGGGAGTTGGAGAACGTCCGGCTGCACTTCTGGCATTCCAAGTTGTCTGCTGGAACTTCCACCAGCTCCCCTCCTCCTCCTCCTCCTCCTTCTCCAGGCCCTGGCTGAGCACCTTCACTTGGAGCACAGGCACTGTTCTCAGCCGATTCCTCATCGGGGTAACATTTCTTGGTGGATCCTTTGGGCCTCCCCCTCTTCCTCTTCACTACAAGCAGTTCTATCAGGGTAGGGATGGGAGAGACATTGACAACTTTAGAGAGTTATTCTTTCTTTCATCAGTTTTTTAACACCGCCCATCTCCCCCCACAAGGAGGGACCCTGGGCGGTTTTCAACAATTCTGGGCTTTATTTAGTATCCGTGGGATAAACTGAGAGCAAAGGCTTTCCAAGAGATCCTCACTACAAATGATTTTATACATCCAAGTATCTTCAGAGGTATTTATTACAGGGCGGTCAATTAAATTACGAGGGCAGCCAACCCATTTCCCAGCTTAACTCAAAGGCACAGTGCGCCTTCTAGGCATTCAATGTGTTAGTGGCAACCCACAGTGAAGTCTAAGCAACTGAGCTTCTCCCTTATGAGTCAGTGTTATGTTTAGCAATTACCACTTTGAAAGAAAACAGAGAATGGGGACTCGAATGCTAGTGGACACGGAAAGGGGCTAAGAAAAATATGGTACTCATAGCAGAAGGAATGAAGATTTGTAAGAGGGTGAAAAACGCGGTCAGAAATGATCATCGGACTCGATACGGACCGGTGAGTGAATTGGGGCGCTGGCTGGCATTTCCTCTGATGGGTAAGTATCGAAATCCAAAGTTACACATCTAAAGGTTCTTTTAGGGGATGGATTTCTCAATGGAGAAACTTAGTCTTACAATTGGGAGCCAAACCAACTGGATTCACACACACTGCAGGAAGCCAAAATATGGTTTATTTGGTGTTGGCTTAAGCATCTTGAGTTAACCGAGCCTACGGTCTATAACTGTGAGCTTGACTTATGTGTGAACCACACCAACTGAGCTTGCAAAATAACCCCCCCCCAAAAGCTAGGCTTGGTGCACTGCATGAAACCCACCAGTGCATGGAAAAGGGAGGCCTCAGCCTTTCTATTTCTCCATCCCAACCTATGTCTTCCCTGGCTGGAACTCAAGAGAGCTACAGTCTTCCCTTGAGTATCAGGCAAGTTAAGACTATGTGAGCTGACTCCCTCATTTTTTAAAAAAATATTTTTGATGTCCATGACTAGGTTTAGAAGATGAGTAAGGACCATCATCCAAAGCTGGTCTGCCTTGCTAGGGAAACTGACTGACTTATTCTTCTTGCTCCAAGCAATGCAACTGTGGGGGAAACATTCCATCCTGCCCACTGGGCTTCCCACAGAGAGGACATTTTTATGAAGGGATCAGAGAAATGAATGAGTCACCCTAAGTACGCTTTTTCATACAAGCATCATCTAATCATTTTGTAATAACTTACATTATTTTAGCATGCACACACTGATAAGGGATGGGGAGGGTGAGGAATTAAAATGCTGTTATTGCAAAATAATGGAGGTTGCATTATCTATGCTTTTATTATTCCCTTGTGATTTATCTAATACATGCTTGTTTTTTATAATACTGAACTTCATTAACAATTTATTCAGAAAGCATAAGGGAAAATATATGAGTGAAGTGTGTGTGTGTATACAGACACACACCCTCACAGAGAATAGCAGGTTTTTCTGAATTACTGGCAGACTGTGCTTCTAACTAAAACTTTACCTGCTTTGTTAACATCTAGGTTTGTAAGCGTACCGATTGTAATTTTTATAACACTTAGTACAGGTAGTCCTTGCTTAATGACCACAGTTGGGACCAGAATTTTGGTTGCTAAGTGAAGCAAATCCAACCTGATTTTATGACCTTTTTTGTGGCGGTCGGTAAGCAAATGACTGCAGTCATTAAGTGAACTGTGTGGTCGTTAAGCAATTCACATGGTTCCCATTGATTCTGCTTGCCAGAAGCCAGCTGGGAAGGTCGAAAATGGCGATTATGTGACCACGGGATGCTGCAATGGTTGTAAGTGCAAGGACTGGTCTCAAGTCAGTTTTTCAGCACTGTTGTAAGTCTGAACCGTCACTGAACAAATGGACGTTAAGTGAGGACTACATGTAGTATGCTACCCTGAATAAGCATCACACAAAATCATGATAATCTAAGGAACATGATTTAACCACATATATAATCTGAAGACTACATATTTACATATATGGAGGAAAAACATATGGTTCAAGATGACACTTTAAAAAACTTTCACAAACTGGGAAATTCCCAGAGGAACAGGAACTACAACTTCCAGAATTGATGCAGCACAACCTTTAGCTGGAAATTTTGGTTCCATCCAACCCCTGGACCTCACACAGGAGAGGGCTGCTACACAGGGGAAGGCTGCTACAGCAAACCAGTTGGATTCCCTTCTAACAGGGAAGTTTGCCTAGCCAGCTGCTCTTTCAGAGCATCCCAGAGCCATTCTGAGGTTACCCTTCAGAGAGAATCACACTTAACCCCACCAGATTCAGCTGTTTTTATGAATGCTCAACAGACTTGTGGGCTGCAGCCAATGATGGCTAGTTCCAAACCCAGTTCCAATTTTCATCCCATATTTCCTCTCAGAGCCCAGGCAACGTTACCTAGCAATCCTTCCTTCTATTTCTCCCTACAGCGACATCCCAAGCCTAAAGTAACTCAGCGACTTCCATGGCTGAGGGTGAATTAGAATGTGGGTCTCCCCAGTTCTCAGCTGAAAGGAAGGCATGTTTTTCATTTTTTCAAACTAATCAAGAAAGGTTTTGGCTGAAGATGTTACTGTTGCATATTAATGCAGCCACTTCGCAGGAATTGACTTTACGACTGGGAAGGTACATATTGGCTGAATTTGCACAAGACAGTAGACTAGGCTAAAAGGAAGCTGATACCCATTGAATTAACATATGGTATAAATCAAGCTCACTGCATTAAACCATATCATTTATTCCTTGGAGCATAACTGTGTAAATACAGAAACAGTACTTTGTTATTAAGGATTTAAGAGATAGAGTGTTGTATGAACCTAACAATTTCTTTGTAGGCCAGAACAGATCCTATACACTAAATCCTAAATCCTAATTAGCAAAACACAATTGCTGTGATCGCATAACATGATATGCTCAAACAAATGTGTCATATTTGTGTGATGGCCTGGTTCACACAACCTACTTAGACAATGCCTAGATTTCATTTTATTTATGTATTAAATCAAACTTAGAGGCTGCCTCAATCACTTTTGCAACTCTAGACAGCTTACAGAGTATAAATAATTAAAACAGACTATGTATGTATGTATGTATGTATGTATGTATGTACACACACACACACACACACACAAGTATAGTGATAACAGTAAGAGTTATAAAACACCCATATCAGGAAAAATGACATATCTAGTTATAAAATGATACAAAGCAGCCATCACAGAGTGATCACAAACCAATCATCCCAGGCCATGCTGAAAAAGCCACATTCAAGGCTTTACAAAAACGCAACAGGGCTGGGGCTGTATGGATTTCAGAGGGATGCTATCCCAAAAGGCTGAAGGGGCCACAGAAAAGGTGTGTCCCCAAGACTGCACAAGATGGCAGAGCTTAACCAGTGAAGTGAGCCAACCATGCCATCTTGATGGTTGGGCAGAACCAACTAGAGAGGGGCAGTCCCATAAGTATCCAAGCCTTAAGCCTATACATAATGAGCTAAATTGCCCCACCCCATTTTATTAGTATTTTTATTTGGTATGCACTCTTGTCCAAGACATATCACGTATGCAAAGTTTTGCAGTCAGAACGCACAGAAAGCATGTGACTTTTTTGTGGCAGCAGTAACAGCTTTTCATACTGGGACAGCACTCGGCATATGAGTGTAGAGTACATGGAACCAGATATGAAGAAAGACTGAACGGAAGTTGAAAACACTTCCACAGCCTAGCCTTGGCCCAGCCAGGATGGTCTCAGTATAGAAATTTCAATTTGATTTGTGCAATGATACAGAAAACCACAGAGAGTTTTATAATACATTAATGAGTCCCCCAACAGCTAATCTACTGAACATAGCTATGACCAGCCAGATTTATTGCATCAACTCCTGCGCATGGTGCATAAAGTTCATTGGCAAAGCTGGTGTTTCAGCTGTCATGAAAATAGCAAGAAACAGTGCTCATATCTCCACATGTTTTGTTTTCTCTCACTTTTAATCAATTTTAACGTTTCAGTTTTAGCCTAATCTTACATATCGTGCGAACCCAGCAATGCTGTAACCTTCAGTGTGTGGAAGACATAAGGAACAGCGCCTGTGATCCGCACCCTCTCCCAGTTTAAGTGTCGTTAGAGATTAGAAATATCCATATCCTAAATGTGTGGTAAGTTAGCAATAAACGGCAAATAAAATTTGCTTAGATAAGTGTGAAGATTTCTGCACCGGGCAGGGGGTTGGGCTAGAAGTCCTCCAAGGTCCCTCCCAAGCCTATGACTCTCTGCCAGTCTAGAAAACTGGCAGGATAGATACTAGATGCTGTTTTTCCACTTCCTACAATGTGGCCTATTACAATAACAGAGGGCTCGATTTGCAAAGTTGATCGTTTCTCTCCCTGCTGCTGGGCCACAGAAGGCTTTGTTTGTAAGTTCTGTAACTTTTATTTTTGTTTTGTTGTTCCCTTCAACTCGGCTCCCACAATATCAAAACCAAGTGTCAGAAAAGGGCTTTGCAAGTGCCATCAAGCCTCTTAACTTTTTAGCAGCAGGGTCAATCCCATTCTTCAAAATGAAAGGAAAACTTGTACTTGTCATCCTGTTTCGGTAGGACAATAATCATCGGCTAAGCCGTTCAATCTTTGTGCTGGGTGGCTTTTCGGCTGATCACCTTGGTGTTAATTTTCCCTTATAAATTCTGAATGGTCCCAGTTCTGCCTTTGCACAAAATGAGGGCTATTATCTCAAATGAATCACAAGAACTGTTTTTTTGACAAATGCCAAGTTAGCATTCAGCCAATCGTCTTGCCAAACGACAGCGGCCTCCTATTATTTGATGCAATGGCTGCTTTCCAAAAGGAAGTTTCACTAATCTCTAAGAGCTAATTAACCATGGAGCACCAACATAAAGGTTTTAGAAAGAAAGCAGAGCTCTGCTTATATTCAAAATCAATGAGCAGCAACCGTTTCTGGAACATATTGCACTCCTGGACGTGATAGCCATCGTTGCAAAAAAGCCTCCATGTTGCTCTGCTCCTACAGTGGAAGCCTGCCACATGGCACACTGTTTTGTACCGTACAGTTACAATGTGGTGCACTTGTTCCACTGTAATAGCATGTACATAATAGAAACAATGACATTCAAAGGCTGCGTTTCTATAAGAAGAAATACCGGGGCTTAAATCCACGTGGAACAGGCTGGAACAGCCTTCTTGTAAACTGCAGTAAATTGGAAGTAGAGAAATGGAGTTTGCATCACCTCCAGGACATTTTCATCCTTCCTGAATTAAGACCAGTCACATTCTGCTGCCTCCATGGTCTAGTCCAGTGTTTGTCAACCTTGGCAACTTTAAGATATGCGGACTTCAACTCCCATAATTCCCCAGCCAGCATGCTGGCTGGGGAATTCTGGGAGTTGAAGTCCACATATCTTAAAGTTGCCAAGGTTGACAAACACTGGATTAGTCACTGCCTGACCCTATACTGGGAGATGACCCCTATAGTGGTCTGAGTCCCATCACAGAAGAATGAGACACTTAATGACACTCAGTACAGATCTTCCAGAAATGTGGTGAGGAAAAAAAAAAGGTTCAGATGCTATTGATAAAGAATACATTTCAGCCACACAAGCAGTTGTTTTCATTTACGTACATTTGGGGAAGAGAAAGCAAGCTCTAAGAAAAGGGAGATTTGACAGACTCCTCCAGGAAGAAAGAAAAAGGAGAATGCATGGGTTTTTGGGTTTTTTTGGCCACTGGAGTATTCATCAGCACAAATTTCAAAGGAGTGGTGTTGTTGAAGCCCTGCTTTTCTGAGATACTTTAGGAAGGCTGGCCCTGGCCTTGAAGCACCCACATCTCCAATGTGGTGCCCCCCAGATGGATGAGAAGTTGAGAGGACTGGGGGAGATGGGGAAACCTGGTGAGGCTGAGCACATTTCATACACTGCCTGTTTCACAAAGGAGAAGCCACGAAAGGTCATCTTTTGTTACCTCCACACTATCGCACAGCTGAATTTATAAAGATAGTTAAATCTCTTCAACTATCTTTAAAGGATGGGGGTAGTAAACTTGTGAAACTGCAGACATTAAACCGTGCTTATAATGCATGAAACAAAACAAATCTTCTGGCAGGCTCAGGAGACATCAAAGCCTTTGCCTTACACAGAGACATTTAATCACGATGCTCAGGATTTCATGAATTACGCAAAGACTGGCTGCTGCTATGAATTAAGCAGGAGCTCCGGTGGTTTTAAGGCTGAAGCAGTTTTATAAATTTAGGACAACCCAGGCCAACAGCAATAAGGGTTTGCATCTTTGCTGACTTCTGCTGGTACCTTCTCCATTTTTATTCAGATTTGCAGGTGTTGTTAGAGGCCTGAGTAGAATGATGATTTCATCCACCTTTGTCCCATCTTCTGAATGCTTCTCGGAGACATGAGATAGCAGTTCTGACTGGTTCGGGGAAAATAAGTTACAGAGCTTGCACATGAAGATGGATCTGTTCCCTGGAAAACATAGAAGAAAATTAAAACTGGTTATTGTTTTTTTATTGTGAGAGTTCATTTGGAAATCCATACAGTTATTCACCTTCACTTTCTTTTCTTTTTTTTTGGATAACAAACTGGGCCAACATTGAGAAGGTCACAGAATGACCGCCAGTGAAAAGTGCTGAAGCTCAGCTGACCTTTTGCACAGAGAGGCTTGAACAAATCTTTGCACAGGCTGTGTGTGTTTTGAAACTGATGCAGAAGGAGGGCTTTCAACTTTGTGTGAATAGAGCACCTCTCAGTTACTTATTAAAGCAGTCTTGTTATTTCAGGCCTTTGAGCAAGCCTGAAAAAAAAAAAAAGCTGCAGCTGCTTTAAGAGTTGCATTAACTTAAACAAATCAGCTCATTAAACCTGGGATCCAACAATGGAAAGTCAGGCAGAGATGCAGGCAGGACTCACTAAAGTAAAATCTATATGACATCCTACCCAACCTGGGGCCCTCGGGGTATGCTGGATTTCCTGAAATTTCCATCAGCATGATCAAAAGCTAGGGAGGAATTATGGGAGCTGAAGTCTATCACATCCAGAAGGTACTAGGATGGGGAAGCTCAGCTTACAGCGACTCAAAAAACCTCAAAACAATATATGGCTTGTTGAGAGCTGCAAAATAAGGCGCTTGGAGCTGCAGGCTGTAGATGACATCCTAGGAAAGGGACACACAGACACATATTGGTTAGTTAGATACAGACAAGATGAGGTCATCACCTGGTGATTATATGAAAAAAAGTTTACCATCTTTTCTCCACCTAAGAACCTCCCTCTGATCCTCTCCACCCTCCTTATCTACTGACTTCCCTCAACTTTTCAAGCATTGATCTCTAATTCACAAATAAACTAAAGCATCAGGGGTCTTTGGAGGAGGGGAAGGGCCTCTGAGTGGTGTCCCAGGGTCTCCACACCCCGAAGTGATAGAAGACAAAAAGAGAATAAGGTCAGAACAAAAATAGCATTAGGCTTTTTTTTTAAATGAAAACTTTCCCCAGATGTTTAATAATAAAAGAAAAGAGCTCAATCCCTGGTGACTTCATGAATATGTATGAAGGTGTTTGCCACTTCAATCTTCCAGAAAGTTTTCCAACTTGCAGTCTAGGCTAAAACCCTGGGATTTCGTAGTCTCCTATCCAAAGACCACCCAGCCTAACCCTCCTTCACTTTGCAAATTAGTTAAAGGGAGTAAGTGCTGCCCCCTAGCAGGGAAAGGAGAAAAACTCTTTCCCCAAATAGATGCTAAGAAAGATTAGAAGAAAGTGTTTCATTTCCTCTGAGTTTGTCCTGATCTGCTATAGAACTCTTAATTTTTTAGACCTCACTAGAGCATTCCTGCGGGTTCTAGGATTGTGTTACAATTGATTTGATTTTTTTTAAAAAAATAAATACTATTTGTTCAATTTATATAGCTATCCATCTGACATCCATGACTCTGGGTGGCTCGCATTGTTAAAAACAACAAAAACCAAAAACACATGCAAATGAATAGCCAAAATAACAAAAATTGTTAAAAAGAAATTTAAAAATTAACCATAAAACATAAAGGAAGTCCCTGTTCAGCTACTGATGACTTTCTGGACACATCCATGCATGTGTCTTGGATGGGAGACCATCAGGAAATCTCAGAGACGTAGTCCAAACTAGGAACTTGGGGAAAAAAGTCCCAAAAGCAACAACATGAAAGTATTTTGCTCTTCTTTTGCGATTTATTTTTCCCCGAGTTCCCAGTCTGGCCTACATCTCTGAGATTTCCTGATGGTCTCCCATCTAAGTACTAACCAAGTCTAATCTGGTTTAGCTTTTCACAATTAGCCAAGTTTAATTAGGTGCTGCTATCTGCTGTGATGTACTTCATAACCCATTCTTTTTAATAATACAGAGGCTCAATAATTAAGTCCCTTCCTTTCACACAGTAAAATTATACTTCAGGGTATGGAGCTTGCTTTCAATGCTGAACACCCTTTTATTATGTTTATTTTGGGTTAGGCGCTCTTCCAAAGTCATCTGAATTTTCTAGCTAATCTAAACCACAACCAATATGAATTACACCAGGGTTTCTCAACCAGGGTTCTGTGGCACCCCAGGGTTCCATGAGTGGTACTGGGGTTCCATGGGAGATCACAATTTTGTTAAAAACTTATTTCAAATTCGAGCAACTTCACATTAAAGAGGTAAGTTTTACTCTTTATTTTCAGTTAAAGAAGACTGCTAATGAATATATACAGGCCTACCCATGAAACGAACATACTAATTTTGTAACTTCTGGCCTATATTTGAGCCTGAATGTGCAGGGGTTCCCCGAGGCCTGAAAAATATTTCAAGGGTTCCTGCAGGGTCAAAAGGTTGAGAAAGGCTGAATTATGTGTCGCTTTACTGGACCCAAGCGTTGAATAACTCTGAGAAGATGCAGGTTCTCATCTTTACCTAGGCATGAAAAGTACTGGGTGATCGTCAATCTGACACTCTCTCCCCATCAAACCGTCCTTACAATAGTGCTGGGAGGACAAAATGTCGTGAGAAAGAAATATATACACTCTCTTAAACCGGAAGAAAAATGGGACAATGACGACATGGTTTGTTGGGTTCCTGGTGTCTGCCTGGCTGCCTTCTTGCAAACGTTTCATAGCCATGCTATTTCATTTCATCAGTGCCCCAAGCTCAGAGAACACCAAGCACCCACCAGTTCACCTTGAGCTGCCATATATTCTCTTTATTTATTCAATTATTGGAGTGTAATGATAGAATAAAGCAGTTTGATTGCCAGGCGTCTGATTCTGAACACTGTAGGGATGAGTAAAAAAGCAGAAGAAAAATAATAGAAGGAAAGCCAGTTTCAGAGCGTGAAAAGGAGTCAAGACCTTATGCGGAAACATCACCTGCCAAAACTAGATTATTGTTTTGACGTATTATCCCACAGATTTTTCTCCCACCTCCAGTCTCAGGGCCCTACCTCTAAAGCCCAAAAGAAAATGAAATGCTTTAAGATGTGCTACAAGGGAGAAGAGTAACTGAAAAGTGAAATCTTGACTCACGGTGTATAAATAATTACTGCTGCTACTAATAATAAGGCTGCTGTGATCTCCGTAGCATCTGAAAAAATATGCAAAATGTAATGGATAAATCAGCTGATAATTAGGCTGGGAATCTTCAGGACAATAACTGAAAGAGCCAATTAAAGGCAAAGAATCAAATAAGCAGCATTCCAAATTAAGCATGAACGGAATTGATGAGGGGGCCGTAATTAATTAGGAGGGAAGTCAACAGAGCAATTAATTAGACAAAGCATTAAATATGCAGAGAATCAAAGAAGCTGTTAATCAATTAAGTATGCAGGTATGCTAAGGAGAACATAGAACTGGTGAAATATTTTAGCTGGCTGCGCACAATCTTCTCCTTGTACCCTATAAACCTAAGCCCTAATTTATTATTCCAGACAACTTTCTTATGACATGAAAGCTTTTGGAAAATAAATCTAATTATCTGCTATCATTATATCTGTATTATCATAGCATTTTCTCTTCCCAGAGCTGCAGTCTGTAGCAAACTTAGTACGGTAGAGAAGGAACGCCAACGAACAGAGTGTGACTCGCTTCCATGACCCTGTCCATTTCATACCTCGGTGACGCTGCATCCACTGAACTTCTATCATCATTCAGACTCATTTCACAGTTAGTAATAACAACCGTAATGATAATCACAAGAATGCGACCTTCCTGTTTCTGATGGTCCTGAGTGTGGCTCCCAGAGCAGAAAGCAGCAATTCTTACTCAAGACAGCTAGATCAGAAAAGGTGGAGTCTTGCTGGATCAGGCCAAAGATCGACCCAATCTAGTGCACCGTACCATTCAGTAGCAAACCAAGGGTGTTAGAAAGGCACGTGTGCCCCCTTGAGTTGACAAAAAATACAAGTGGGATACAAATATAATAAACAAATATTTAGGGCCTGCAGCCTTGGATGCTTTGTCATCGAACAACTGATCAACCTTATCTTCCACACACCGGTTCAGATTGATGGCTATCGACCACATCTGGTGGAAGGGAATTTTATAGCTCCCCTCGGCAGAGCACCAAGAAGTGTTTCCATTTACTTCGATGATGACCCCAGGAGGGGTTCACATATCACGGCCTGCTGGAATGTGTTGTGTTTTGTGAACCCAAACTGTGTGTGAGAAAAAGGGGGTTATTTCTACATCTAGAAACAGTTCTTCTTCTCCGCAGAGTCTCAGACGGTGGAGCATTTTTTTAAAATACTGAGCGGAGAGAGCAATGCTAAGCATCCTTTGCATTTCCCATTGGAAGGTGGCCCTCTACTATTTGTAGCTAAAGGAAAGGGGCAAAGAGGTGTTCTTTGAAAACAGTGGCTAGGGGGCTAGACAAGAGACAGCCCCCCCCTCTTTTTGGCCTTAAGTACAGCTCTTCTTTCACCCTCGTCTCTTATCAAACTCTAGATGAGCAAAGAAACGAAAGATGATTTCCAGTTTCTCCAATTCAGATATAAATACAGGTTTCATTAAAAAAAAACAAAAAAACCCTCTAGATGAGCGATGCATGTGGCCTGTTCGACATCTGTCCCATTTCCAACCCGCTTTGCAAATCAGGCAGGTGGCCCTCCAGTTTGAGAACGCATTCCTCAAGGCTGTCTCCTACACACAGGAGTTTCCTGAATTATGGTTTGACTGTGGCTTCTTATTTTAATTTTGTTTATACCGACTGCTTTTAATTATTTTAATTATTTTTTTTTTGCCCAGCCATGATTTTAGTTATGGGATAAGAGGAAAGTAAAAGGAAATGGAGGAAGCATTCCTGCCATGATTAAAATTTATCTTCGGCCATCCAACAGATGGTTAGCCCTGGGCTGGGGAAAAGTTAACACGGTTCCAACTTGGTGGTCTTCATGTGGCCCACTGACCCACAAACAAGCTAACCACATTTTATCTTAGCGTATTACTCACAGACAGATAATAAAAGTCAGCTTTGTGCTTTCTTTTCTTCAATTAACTGCTAGCAGATTTATTTTGACACATACGAATATACCGAAGTATGAAGTAGATTATTTCCACCTTGGACAATAGGCTGAAGCCATTGCTAGAATACACACACTCCTTCTCAAGAATCATCAATTTAAAAAAAAAAAAAAAATCACCTACCCTGAAATTTCTGGAATACTGCAAACTTATTTTAAGTATAATTCTTTATGGCCTATCTTATAGGCTGACAAACAGTTAAAAGAATGTAACTGGTTAAACAGCCTTGATTTTTAAGTTAAATGTGGTGCAGATCCCTTTGAAGTAACTGTCTTCAGAATGTTAACAGCGGCCTCTAGTGGCCACTGTGCAGAATACCCAAGAAAGGGACATGCTGGAAATGATAATCTAGACCAGTGTTTTTCAACCTCGGTACTGAAACTTTAAGAGGTCTGGACTTCAGCTCCAATGCTGGCTAGGGAATTCTGGGAGTTGAAGTCCAGACCTCTTAAAGTTACTAAGGTTGAGAAACACTGATCTAGACCGAGCTCATGAAAATGGAAGAAGAGAGGAAAGGATCAAACCTTTGAAAAGCATCTCGCCTTAAAGCAACTTTGGTGGATTCCGATTCTATGAATTATCATATGAGAGAGGGGAGAAGCAAGGGCTGCACATTCAAGGCAGGTACTTTATTTATGTATTTAGTTTTTTATCCCGCCTTTTTGTTTTTATAAATAACATTTTTTAAATAAATTTTACTGTAAACCGCCCAGCGTCCCTCTTTGGGGGAGATGGGCAGTAACATCATTTGAATAACAAATAAATAAGTATTTTCACAACTGCCTCTGGTTTGCTTCTATCCAAACGGTATTTGGGGTCCACTTAAGCTCCCAGAGCAAAGATGTTACCGTGATGTCATGACCCCGTGAAGAGGGACATTTCTGTTTTCAGACAGTGTGTGGTGTTTCCAGGTATACTGCCCACCAGGAGGTACCAAGCGACCTGTTGGCGTCATCAGATCCATAGCTGATGAGCCCCAAGAGGACAAAACCAGTCAAATGGAGCCTCCTCATGGTCAGTGTAATTTAGTGGACTGCATTGCTCATTAAATTGATGCCCCACCTTTCCTTCAGGACCATGGTACCCCCTCGTCCCATTTTTCCCCCACAATAACAACCCTGCAGCGTAGACTGGCCTGAGAGAGAACATTTATCTGAACAATTTATATGGCCACCTATCTCAATCCAGTGATTCTGTACATAAAACAGATAGGAGCCCGATGCAAATAAGCAATAATACAAGGCATATAAGGCTCCTAATAAACTACCTCACAGCTTATCACAATCCATACCAGGTTCTACCACCATCCTTGCCTGGTGCCTGAAGAAAATGCCAGAAGGTCTTCTGGAAGGCCAACAGGGTCAGGGCCATCCAAATTGCAGAGGGAATGTTTCTTGTGGGTCCCACTAGATGACATTGTTTCACAGAAGGGATCTGCAGCAGGCCCATCCTGCCAGATGTGGTAGGATGGCTGGAGACAGGTAGTCCCACAAGTCACCTGGCCCTGTGCTTGTTATAGGTAACAACCAGCATCTTGAATTGCACCTGGGACCTTCTAGGAACTCTTGTTCTAACTCTGTGTGAATTACAAGAACTGTCTCCAACATATCTAAAAGAGATTATACCACGTAGGACCAAGGCAGCAGAACGTACTCAGGAGAAGGTAAGGAAAGAAGAGCTATAAAAAAGGGGTCTGTTTCCCCAGGAATTTGGGTCAGGTGTATAGATGAGCTGTTATGACTGAAGGTGAATAGGGTCAACTGTTTATCCTTTGGTGCCAGGGAGTGTGTTTGGTGGGTTTGTCTGTTTTAATCTTGTAAGCCATCCAGAGTCACTTGTATGAGATGGGTGGATAGACAGACAGACAGGGCAAAGACAGCAGGTTATATAAAAGATAGAAAGATGTGGGGGAATACAAAAAACAAGCATGAAAATTTCTAATTTCTAAAATGTGAGGAACTAGTATTTACAAGAGTCTATCTTTCTTCCTTGAAATGCTCAATATTAATCACAGTAAAAAACAAGCATGGATTTATTTATGCATTTATGCATACGTTAACATTATACAATATTCTATAACTTCAGTCAGACGTCTCAAGGCTGAGTTTTTGCAATAAAGAAATTTCAAAGCTCATGTTAAGCGTGTGGGGATGAGGATAAACCACAGGATTATCAGAGTGAAGAAAAAGAAACTAGGGCAGATGAAATAAGAATGTTGCCAAATTAATATTTTTTAAAAAGACAAAAAAAAAATCAAGGACTTAGTGGCATCTATCAAGTCTGGATCCAAGGGAAACCCTATATTCTTAATGTGACCTTGAAACAGATCTTTAAGAACTGTGTATCAAACAGAAATTCAGCAGGGGAAATTCTCCCAGTATGGAATTCATACTAGTAATAACGTCACCTGAATTTCAAAATGTCAGGAAAGAACCCAGAAGCATCCGCAAAAAACCATGGTGGTAATAAAATGACCACACGTACAAGGTGGCATCATTGCACAAATGCTATCCTGACATATTTCCCCCTGAAGTCTGACAGATGTCAGTCACTGCATTTGTGTGTGATGACATCACAGTCATTTCACTATTTGCTTTCTTGTAGATTCATACAAGAGTCATGCTAGAGGAAAAAGGAATTATGCAAAGAGATTATTTTTATTTATTTATATATATATATATATAGAGAGAGAGAGGCCATATTGTCCTGGCCAAAAAAAAAAAAAAAGGAAGTTGACTGAAGAAACACTTCCAAGATTTTTTTCCTCATCACAGGAAGCCATAATGTGATTTGATTGGTTTGATTTGATTGACCTACCGAACAGTGTGCTTATTGCTGTTGCTGTATAAACTAGCCAATTGTGGTTTATTCAGCAATCCATATTTCAGCAAGCAATTGGTTTACCACCTGTGAACTCAAAAGTCGTTAACAGTCCCCAATTCAAATCTTATCACCGCTATGATAAGCAACTCAACCCTATGCACTGCCATTTTTATCCAATTTCAATCTATATAAAATAAAATAAAAATCCTACGTAATCAGGCAAAGCCTGTTCCACCCCATCCCTGCAGTTCAGGATTCCCTCTGCAATATGGGGAAAAAGCCGTGGGAGTAATTCTGGGGAGTCCATTAGAACAAAACAACAGTTGGCTTTGAAGTTAGATGTGTTGACTTTTTAAAATGTGCATCCTGCCCTTCAAAGCCAGGTGTGCCCATGGCAGCTGGCAAGAGCCCATGAAATTATTTCTTGTTCTCAATAAATTTTTATCTAAAAAGCCTCATGAGCCTGCTCTCCCTTCATGAGATAAAGTTATCCACAGCAAGCCAACGGTACTTGCCAACATGCCAATACTGGTCTGTGCAAACGATCAAGAAAGGGAGAATAATTCTGACTCTCATTATAATTATAATTATTCATTTATTGTTAATTCAAACAGCTGCCTGAAATTCGAACAGTCCCCACCCTACTGGTATTTCAAAGAGCCCTAACGAGCTGGCCCTTCACCCAGGCCTTTGGCTGAGACAACCCTTTCTTCCTTTTTGTTCCCTTCTGGGTTTGTTTTCTTTGCCACTGTTGTTCTTTTGTCTTGGGCTGTTTTTGTGGTTTTCTATTATTCTTTGCTTTTAAATGTTTTAACACCACTCAGAGTCACTGCAAGTCAGGGGGCATATACATTTAATAAATTATTATTATTTTTTCGCTGGCTATTTTTGATTATGTCTTAACCGAGAGCCAGTTTGGTGCAGCGGTGAAGGTGCTAGCCTAGAAACCAGGAGATTCTGAGGCACGGAAGCCGGCTGGGTGGCTTTGGGCCAGTCGCTCTCTCTCAGCCCAGCCCACCTCAGATGGGTGTTGCTGTGGGGAAAATAGTGTTACATGGAATTATAGGCTATTACTACATTAATATTTTAATAAAGGTGATACTAGCATTTTAGCATGGCATCAATGAAGATCAGGAAACCATGTTTTTCCTTTGAGCCAAAGCCGTTTCCTTTGATGTGCAAAAAACAGCCCTTTCAGGAACAATAAGGCTGTATTCAAGTCCTCAATTAAAGTTGCAAGTGTTAAGAAAAAAAGAACCAACCCAGGTGGGAAAGGAGGAGATGCAATGTATTTTAAGGGTGTCTGCCTTTTCTCACGTCTATGGAACGTACGTAACCCTATATAAAGTCTTGGTAAAGGTTTCCCTTGACATTAAGTCCAGTCGTGTCCGACTCTAGGGGGCAGTGCTCATCTCCGTTTCAAAGCCGAAGAGCCGGCGTTTGTCCATACACACTTCCGTGGTCATGTGGCCGGCATGACTACACGGAACACCGTTACCTGCCCGCCGAAGCGGTACCTATTAATCTACTCACATTTGCATGTTTTCGAACTGCTAGGTTGGCAGGAGCTGGGACTAGCAATGGGAGCTCACCCCATCACGCGGATTCGAACCGCCGACCTTCCGATCGGCAAGCTCAGCAGCTCAGCGGTTTAACGCGCAGCGCCACCGCGTCCCTCCTTGACCACCCCCTTAATAAACCCTTTTTTGCTTTGCCTGAAGCACTTGTGGTTCGTATTGGGGGTAGGGATGGTGGGGGTGCAAAAAGCCACTTTGCAAAAGCATTGGGTATTGTTCTCTCAAATTCAGGAACTAGGGTCTTTCCAGCTAGGGTGCCTGAGTTTGATGGGCAACAATAGGGGGAGGAGGAAGTATTAGGTATGTTCAACACAGTGGACTTGACGTACGTACATACATACGAATGAATGAGAGCCAGTTTGGTGCAGTGGTTAAGGCATCAGGCTAGAAACCAGGAGGCCATGGGTTCTAGTCCCACCCGGGGCACAACGCCAGCCGGGTGACCTTGGGCCAGTCAGTCTCCATCAGCCCCAGGAAGGGGGCAATGGCAAACCACTTCTGAAAAACCTTGCTAGGAAAACTGCAAGGATTCGTCCAGGTAATCCCCGAGAATCGATTGAACAGATTGATTGAACAATTGAACAGATATGGGATAAAACAAAATATATTAAAAAGTGGGATAAAATAATAACAGTAACAGATAATAATAATAATGATAATAATAATAATAATAGTAACAGTAATAACAGATGAGCTAACAGTCGCGCAGGGCTGCAGACTGAACTTTTCCAAGGGGCATCGCAGAGGGAGGGAGGGAGGGAACGGTGCATCCTGTGGCTCCAGGTGAGCTGGACTTCAACTCCCAGCAGGCCACGCGCCGCAGGTGGGGATCCCCTTCGAGGGGAACGAGCTGCGCTCCCAGACCACCGAAGGAGGGCGGCAGGTGGAGGGAGGCGGGCTTAAGGCACGTCTGCTGCGCGTCGTCTGGGCGTGGGGTGGAAGCACGTTTACGCACACCAACACATAAACACACGCAGACGGGCACCTATCCGCGTATCGTCCTGCATAAAACAGGCAGGGATTAAAGGGGAAAGCGTTGCGCGATCAGCCACCTGGCGAGCATGGGATGTCTGCAGGAGCAGGCGGACTCCTGAATATGGCGGGCAGCCCCCGGCCCCCAGGCTGGGAATGATGGGGGCGGGAGTCCCGGCGCTACTTTTCCGAGGGGAGGAACCCCCCAATCTCAGGGAGTCGTTTTACCCTCCCAAAGAGACCCGGAAGGAGGCGCACCACCGAGACTTCCGGTTCCCCTTCGACACGTGCGGGGCGCGGGCCGAGCCACCTTCTCGCCTGCCACTCAATTGCCCGCAAGGTCGACAAGGAACCGGAAGTGGAGAATGGCCCACTGGCCCGCGCGGGATCCCTCCGCCGCGCGCCTTCCTCCCTCGGCTCTCCGCGAAGGTGGGCCCGAGCCGCCCCCTCCCCACTCACCGGCCGAAGGAGCCTCCATGACGGCCCGGGCTGCGGAGCGGGAAGAAAATCCGGGTACTTTCTTTTAAATTGTGAAAAGGGGGAAGGGAAAAAAAAAAGATCGGCGCACTTCCGTCTCCTCAGGAAAGCGCCGTCCGCCGATGCGCCTGTCCGGAGTCTCTGGAGAGGCAGGAAGCGCCTTTAAAAAAAGAAAGAAGACAAAGAAGCCAGCCCCGGCCCGTGTGAATATTAATTACTGCCGCTCTGGAATGGCGGCGGGCGAAGCAGGCGGACGGGATTATGGCGAATCTGCGGCACCCGACATGGCGGCGGCTTGCTCTTCCTCGAGTGACGTCAGAGCTGCGCGCGGAGAGGGTGGGTGGGGCCTTGGCTACCACTCCGGCGCTGTTGGGCGGAGCCAGCTCCTGCTCCGGGTGCGCCTGCGTGGCGATGGCGCCTCCTGGCGGTTGCGAAGAAGCATTTCACGGCGGCGGGAATCGGTGCTCGATCTCCGCGGAGCGGGAACTGGAGCTCCGCAAATCTCTGGGCAGTGCATGTGGCTCCGTGTAATACGGGTATAGGCATAGGAACGGTGTAGGCACCACAACAGGTGGCAGCAGCTAACTGATCACGTTTCTCAAAAGGAGAAAGTTAGTTTGCACTTAGATAGGAGACCACCAGGAAATCCAAAGGCCAGGAAGGGGAAAAAAACAGAAAATCCCAGAAACCAGTGTCAAGCCACTTCTATAATGTCAAGAAAACTGCATGGAAGTGCCCATATCTTCATCAGGAGTCAAGCTTGTCTCAAATGGACTATATTTTTAATTAAAACACAGTGGACTGGATTCTGACATTTCTGTATTGCCAAAAATGCCTACATGCACATGTTCATCAAACTTCCAGGAGTTGAGCAGCCCTGGAAAGGTTTATGTACACACAGCACACTATGTATTATGTACACAAGTATGTCCTTGTGTCTCTCTAGGAGTCAAGCTCAACTTGAAATTTGCCCTATATGCTTTCCAGTGAAAAAGCTCAAAGCAACTTGCAATCTGTGAAGGGGATCCTCCTGCATATGGGCTAATAATGGGAAATCCCCTGCAGGATGGGATGGATACAGTGCAGGAAGGAGAGCCTCATGGGACGATTCAATTTACTTCGCTCCTTCAGCTGCAATTCTGGGCGTGCCAATCCCAGCACAAAGTTGCTTTAGTGCAAGCCTGAAGGGTCTGCGGTTTTTAGCATTTTCAGATGCTGAAGGAAGAAGTATAAACGTAATACAGTCTCTCGTTCTTGCTTCTTTGCCTTACGGATTGATAAAAAGACTGGGGTCTCTTAAGGTTCAGTGTAGCAGCCAGGAAAGCCCTGTAAGTCTGCAGGCCCTATGTCATTTTTTTCTTCTCTAGGCCCAGAAAGGGGAGCATCACTCCCCTTTCTTACTTTTGTCAAACCAAACATATTTGCCATGGCAGATGTATTTCCTACGAGAGAAGGAAAACCAGAGAAAGGCGAGGTCACAGACGTGACCCTCCACGCCCCACAGACAGCACTACTGTTTTGCCACTAAGTGATGGGGTATGTATGAAGTGGAAATCCAGCAAGCAGACACCACAGTGAGCAGCAAGACAGGTGCCTGGCCATCAGTCATGAGTAAAACCAAGGAAGTTATGCTTTCTGAGAAGCTCAAGTCATTTGGAAACTTGAAGATCAAAATACAAATCAAATTCCTCCTGTTTTTTTTTCTTCTTCTATGATGACATGGTAAACACAATTTCCATCAAAATCTCTTACCATAAGCAGCATCTCTGTGATTGGGCAGCATGACTGATGTTTGTTTAGAGTGGAGTTAATTTTTCAAATGACATCATTTCTGGCCAGCTTCTGGCAAGCAGATTCAAACGGGAACCGTGCGATTTGCTTAACAACCACATGGTTTGCTTAAAGACCGCTGCAAAACAGGTAAAATTGGGTTGGATTCACTTTAATGACTGCTTTGCTTAGCAACCAAAATTCTGGTCCCAATTGTGGTCATTAAGCGAGGAGTACCTGTATTATGTGAAACCCTCAGCCCATTAGAAGAGAACTGGAAAAACAACTGAAATGAGAAATGTGAGGTGATGTGGGGCAAGAGACCCACAAAAAGCAGATGGAATGCAAGGAAGAAGATGAACCGTTCCATCTACTAGGTTGTAGAGCAGGGTCTCGTAAGAAGACAGATGTGTTCAAAGTACCTTACATTGAGGTCACATGCGTAAGCATTAACATCCCACACTCCCTAGTTTAAGTAAGATGTGCTCTTTAAAAAAAAAAAAAGTTGAATATGGGGCTGCCACAACAGATGTGCTACATTACACACATGCTGAGTTTTGTATCTTCCAGACATGCAAAACCACAATGCCATGATGGAAATTACAGTCCGATGCAGATCATGCTGAGGAAGCAGGAGGGGAGGAGAGGATACCAACATAATTTCATTTATTCTTCCCTTCACACTCTTCTCTGTTTAGTGGACCTTTTTCCCCATTTGATGCTGTTTTCTTTTCTAGATGTTTGTACTAACCTAATTCCCTGTGAAGAGAGGTACAGAGTAAAGCAAATCAAACCACTGAACTGCCATATTTCCTTGTTGCTAAAAAATAAATTGAAAATTGGCCAGGAGCTTTCTTAGGAACAAGAGATTTTAGAACAGTTAGTAGCGGAGATATAAACAGGATGCAAAAAATAGGAAAATAAATTTAAAGCTCATCTGAACTAAGACCATTTGCAGAGCAAGTTTCAGCTGAACTTATGTTGTCCCCATCCTGTATCTGCTGCAAGCTTCTGCAGCTCACCACCTCTCTTCCAATTCTACCCTGGAGACTCTTGGGTGCCTGAGAACAATCTTCACCTTTATGTGCTATCCAAAATCCACCTGCAGTCCCTTGACCAATCAGAAGAGGAGGTTTCTGGCACACTTCCGTTGCTCCTGATAGCGTGGCTTCTTTTAACACTGTCTACGCCTCATGGAAACTGTTGACACTGCGGAACAAAGAGCAATATGCAAAGCCGTTCAAGAGGCTCCCCCATGGGATCCAGTAACTTCCTTCTTGTAAGCTTAATTTGCAACAACCCAAGTCATGCTACCAGTAAAGACTCTCAATTTAACCCTACAGTTTGCATGCTTCCAAAAGTGACTTTTCCCCCCCCTCTTGAAAAGAAACATGCCACAAAAAAACCATGTTAAGAAAATACGTACTAGTATCACTGTTGCATATAGCAGAAGGCACCCTTATGCACAGTGAAGTTGAGCTGTTGAGATTCAGTAGGTGGTGCTCCTCAACCACCTACCGAACAATCTTCCCCAGCCAGAGTCCGTGCGGCAAAGGTTGTGATTCCAACTCTTGAAGTCAAGGGCCAGAAGGGTTATTTTCTGTGGTTGCCCTGACCTAGGGAATACTGTCTTCTCCCAAGTCAGGATGGCCCCTTCACCAATATCCTTTAGGAAAGAGAGAAGACTTATGGAGAACAAGTGCTTGGCTAGGATGCTGCTCTATATACTATTTTATGGGTTTTACTTGCTTATTTTATTGGCCGCCTAACTCCCAGCAGCTTACAACTAAAAAAACCCCCCAAGATTATCTTGATTTTATGGTTTTTATAATTGGTTTTCATCTATGTTGTGAACCACTCAGTCTTTGGGGTGACGTACTTGGGAAATCCTACACATTTTGAGAAGCCAATTCCTAAATGAGCACGTGGTACAAGGCACGAGCTATTAAACTTTACCTACCTGGCAAGAAGTTCTAATTTACTTGTGTGTAAACAAGTAATGTATATGTTCGCACTATCCTTTTCTTTCAGACATTTTTCGATAGCTTCTTTAGTATTTGTTTTCTTTTTCATTAAAAAATACCCAAGAATCTAGTAAAAATAGGTATGCTTTTCCCACAGACTCAGTAGTTTTAAATCCTGTATCAGGTTCCCATGGATTCATGCTATTCTTATTCTTGATTCAAAGGCTACCTCCAGATAGTTTGCTCTTCTTTCTCAGCTGAGGCATATCTCTTTCCAAAGCTTAACTATCAGCATTGTGGAAATCTTCCTCCTAGGAGTTAAGGACCATGAAGTTTTCTTCATTAAAGTCCAAGCAACCCATTGTGGCTCCTGCTGATCTACTAACAAGGTATCTGACGAATTTACAGGAGGCTCTCCCAGCCTGTGTGATGCCGCTGCCACATGAGATCCTAAATGCAGCAACTTGAAACCTGCCTGAATAGCCAGTTTAAAAGCTTGCACTAGCTTCTGCTTTAGTCACAAGTATTTATAGGAATGGACATCATCACAATCCACCTGAGAAGGAAATTTGATTAAGATAACGTGTACATGTCTAGAAATTATGTTGCTTGAATTCTATTTGCTGTATACAAAGTCAATTTGCCTTGAGAAAATGCAGTTCAGAATTGTATCATGCCCCAAGCATCTGAAGTATATTTCTCCTTTGTAAACAAGTGCTCATTCCAATGTACAAACGAACAAGACCAGGTTTAACATGTATTTCTTTAGAGCTGCATTTATTTATTTTCATGAATTTCTTAGGTCTACATCTTACCTGGTCAGAGTTGCTGACTAGCCCAAGTTCACCTATTGAGTTTAGTGGCTAAATGGGAATTGGACTCAGGTCTAAATAACCCCACTAAAATTAGCAGATTTATAATAAATAGCTCTCAATATTGCCCTATTCCCTAGAGGAGGTCTAAAATAAACTCCAGCTTTCCTCCACTGGTGTGTCCTTCAGATAGCACCTTCAACTCCAAGAATTCTTCATAATGGCCAAGCCAGCTGGGAATTCCAGAAGTCAAACTCTACACATCTGGAAGATGTCCAGGTTGGGGAAGTCTGTTCCAATCACTTGCTGGAGCTAGATGATTTTTGGGTTTCCAAACTTAGTAGCAGTTGTGACCGAATTGGGTAGACAGCTAATGAAACCTTTTCAGATTAGATAAAACGCCAAGTAAATTCATGCCACCAGCAGTGGAATTGCTTTCTGTATAGAAAGGGCTAAAAATCCAATTAGATTCTCTACTTCAGGGCAGGATCAGGCAATGACAAATCTCTAAATCTTAGGTATCTCGTGTCATCCCAGGTTCTTCTGTACATTCATGAATGAAACGCTGTACTACATTTTAAGGATCACGCCACCATTCGTTATTATACGTTCCTCCTTAACAGGCTGTAGGCTCCAAATTCACTATGTCGAGTTGGGAATTTTAACCCCTGATCTTCATTAGCCTCAGAAAATAGTTTAGAATATGCAGCTGCCATCAACAGATATTAATGCAAAGCACCATAACGGAGACTGAAGCTCAAGGTTTTACAAAGAATTCCTGTAAATGCATGCATTTTCAGTGCCTTGGGGTTGTGACTGTTTAGTCCTCAAGCTTAGATTCTTTCCAGGAATCTACCTCACCTTATTTTATTGTCCTTCTCTATACAATATATAAGTCCCATTAAAACGAGCTTTGATAGATGGCATACACTTCTCCAAACCAGATCAAACTGCTCCTCCCTCAACCTGTGCAGTTTTCTTAAAACACATCTCACTTCATTTCATAGAACCATGTTTTCAAAATCCAGTCTTTTCAGCTTAGTGACTAGCTCGAGGAATGCGAGGACTACATATATTAAGTTACTTATAGTAGGATGAGGCCATCACACCAAAAGCCACCATTGATGGTATCTTCCATAAATGACATGATATTACAGTTAAAGGTATAAAGAGGATAGAAACTATATTTTACAAAGTGGTGATGAGCACAGAGAAACATTAGATAAAGCTCACATTTCCATAATACCTTTCAAAATTAGCATTAATTATCTTGGCCTTCCCTGTTCTTTAACACATCTACTGCACACCCACCTTCACAAGTCTGAACCTCTTTATAAACTGGGTCGCTGTTACAGATGATTCTGAACAGTAAATAATGACTTCCAATGACAAAAACCCAAAAGTTTAATACCTCACTAAAGCTCCCTTACCTAAGCACCTACTCCCAGATTCAAATGGCCACATTGTTTATTCTTTTTAAAAAGACTATCCTCCCAACACTTTAAAAGCAAGGATCACCAACTTACAACTCGTCTGCCACAAGTGATGTTGAATTTTTGTGAAACTCCCAAATCCCTATGAAAGATAAAACAAGGACTCCATTGCACTGATTTATTTATTTGTTTTTCAAATTTCTACCATTGCCCATCTCTCCCGAAAAGGGGACTCTATCTAGGATTACCTAGTTGGGTAATGAAACAGCTGCAAGGAAACAACCAAGCTCAGAAAGCACCAAGGACCCTACAGTTCAACCTTGAGCTACAGAGATTCTCTTCTACTGGAAAAATAAAACATTAATTTATTTCAGTACCTCCCCATACAGGCTTTGCTGATAACGACTGCAGGATTTGGAGATCTTAGGTATGACTTGTCACGTAGAGCTGGTTTCCCTTGCATCACTGGAGCAAATAAATGCCAACATTAAAGGCAGCAGTTGATGTACCTTTCATAGAGGAAATATTCCGAAGATAGGCCCAATTTATCAAATTTTCCCAGACTTTCACCAGCCAGCTTGCCAACTGTCTTGGATCTCACAGAAGGCATTTACAACATTGTCTCCTCTGCCATGTTGCTCAAGGCCCTTAATTGCCATATGATATGACACAAAGTACTGTATATTTATTTAAACTAAATAGCACAGGATTAAAAAACAAGACCTCACAGGCACCACCACATATAAACACACATCTTTTTCAAGGGAGGAGGGGTGCCATCTACTTTTGCCTCTACCATCACAAAACCAGACCGCTCCACCACGGCAAACTGCGGCTACTTCTATACCACTAAGAATACGGAAACCTGCAATGTCACCAAAGAATCAGGACAGTGAATGCAATAGAGGTTGTACGTTAGTAACAAAACCCAATTCTGAACAGCACTGTCAGCTGGTTGAGCTTTTTGCTCCTTCCTCTAGAGCTGTTTTTTTAAAACCTGGCAACTTTTAGATGACCGGACTTCAACTCCCAGCACACTGGCTGGGGAATACTGGGAGTTGAAGTCCACACATCTTAAAGTTGCCAAGGTTGAGAAACACTGCTCTAGAGTTTGACTAAACTTGTTCTGCAAGTTTAGGAACCTTCCAGTAAGAGCTTACAGCTGGAAGGCAGCTTAAAATACACTGTATGCCCTTGGACTTCATAGGGACTTCGGACTTCATAGGGACTTCGGACTCCACAGACACGGAGGTTCTGGTTTCTGCTGACCAAAAGGCCTGCGGATGAAGAAACTCTTCAGGCTGCAAGACAAACAGTTCTCACGTTCCAGGAGAAACCCCTGCTCAGATAAGAGCAAAAAACAAGGGTTTAGAGCAAGCAATCACTGATACAGGACCATTTGATAACGTAGCATGCTTTCATTTGCTCTCAATGCCTCCCTGTAAATCAGCATGATTTCTCCTTTGCCAAGGAAAATGGAGCAATACACCAATGGCCTGTTGTGACAATGCTGATAAACCACAGTACCAAACAGATGACACCTACCTCTCGTCAGTTTAAAGTTACATGAAATAGATTTTGGTTTTTTTTCTTAAGTTTCATTTCATTACATTTATGAAAGAGGTGTGCTTTAGTTCAGGCCAAAATCCACCCCCCAAATCAGAAGGGTCGGTGCCTGCGACATTTTGCCCATCCCTAGGTATTTTACTCGAGTGTACTAATATTGCTGAAAGCAGGACAGTGAAGAGTTAAAAACCCTTTGGAGCTGACAAGTCCCACCTCTTAGCACAGAGGGTGGTGTGTCAAGCACCCCAGGTTCAGTCTGCAGAGATTAAGGCTGGCTCCTGAAATACTAGAGCCAACCCCAAGCTGTAATTAACTTCCAGAGGGCAGCTCTTCGGTTGCTTTAGCTACCATGCAGAGCGAGCCCTGTGTGCTAGGACAAATGGGACATTACCAGGAGTCCACTTTCACAAAGACTCAACTATATTCTGATGCATCGGAGTCTACCCATCATGGGGTTAAGTGCAGCTTTTTCAGCAGACTTTCAGGACTTGCTTCCTTTGCATTTTTCCCCCACGGCTGATTCCAAACATCACTAATTAACCTTCACCGTGCTATTATTTCTTCCTCTCCAGGGATCTATCTTGTCCTCCCTGCTCAGCTTGTACTGCCCGTGTAACTTTAATCATGAGCTTCACATTACCTGTGTTAAGAATATAAGCATGCTGTTGGGATTAAGGTACTTGGCAGAGAACTACCTCGGCTTTTCTTCAGCGTCTTGGACTTTGCACAACATCTCTGCTCCCTGGAAGTCAGTACAGACACTTGCCTTTATTAGGCAGATCTACACAGCTTCTAGAAGACACCTCCAACAAGCAGGGCAGACGTCCCCCTTCCCACAGCACTAAGTATCTCTTCTTTGCGATCCTACTTTGGCACAGCAGGACACACCATCAGAGACTATCTGAATCACCAGAATCATGGTCTGCTTAACCTTGGTTTACTGACCAAGCTACGATACTGGATTTATACCCAAGGCTATTTATATTTATCAAAGACAAGTGAAGGACATTATGGTTATTATCATTATGGTTGACATTATGTCATATTTTTATAGGAATCTCAGCTGGAAAGATGTTTTGCATAATTTCAAACCACTTCCCACACCCATCTCAATGACTGTGAAATTACCAGGGAAGCCATTTTGGAATACAAATATTAACAGCCTGCAAATGTGCACCCCAATATTTTTGCACCACCAAGTCCTCCCCCATTTTGTTCAATGCAGGGTAGATAACTGATTAACCAGCGCTCATGTTGCTGACACAGACAGAGCATGCAGACAGTCACGGATGTGGCTGTTGACTCCTAACTCAGCCCTCAGCTATTCATCATCCATCACCATCTATTTCAGCCAAAACTTGAAAGTTTTAAGGACAATATATCTATTCTACTTGAAAAGCTTTAAAGGGGACAAACTGACCAGTATGGTAGGTCAGTGGCAGGAAGAATTGTCCATAGATTACTCAACAAGTGTTCTGAACATACTTTGTATTGTTTGACTTTCAATAAAAGCTAGACTTGAGCTTCTTTTTTTTCCCCCTTACTGGAACACTTTTGAGAATCCAGGCTATATCCATTTTTTTCCATCTTTGAAGAGATGGAAAAATACCAAAGCATTAATGGAAACTTAATACTGGAAGACCATGATGTTTTCACTATGAAAATTCATGATATGGTAGACAAGGGTTACCATCTGGGCTGTAACACCTCAGGTGGCCACCAAGCACAGCAAAGTATAGAGATGTTTGTATCTCTTCACTGCCATCTAGCGGCCATCTGAGTTGTTGCAGCCCAGTTACAGTAGCCCTAAGGTCACTTTCTGCAGCTCTGCAGAATACTGTATTCCGTGCTAAACTTCCTGTTGCATTGAGCGGGAGTGTTTCAAGCCCTTCATAATACTCTCTCAGTTGATAGAGAAAAGATATCCATAGAACCAAAATTGCTGCAGTCCAGGTAAACCAGTCCAGAGACGTCACTTCCACTGGTTTTTGTAGAAGGGTTACCCTCATTTAAATGGAATGGAGTCAAGCAGATGATTGGCTTCCCTTGCCCCTAACACCGGATGTTCAGGAAGGCTGTCTTTCCAAATCAGTTGAAGTAAACTTCCATCTCCCAGCCATTTCAAGTGATAAAGCTGAGTGTAGGATGTTTACATGAACTAAGAATCAGTGGCAGCCAGTGCCTAGGCCTCACTATTTTGAGACACCAAACACAATGGATAGAAGTAAAATGAAGGCTCCGTTTTCAAACCTGGACTTTCCCATAAATGCAATTAACAAGCTACCGTAACATTCAGAATACATTTAGAACAACATGCATTTTTGTAAACAGTGAAAAAACAGAAAACCCTTTTCTTCTTTTTTTTCCCTTTTGTATATTTATTAATTCTTTAATGCTGAGGAACACATTTAAACAACAACAGCAACGCAACAACAAAGGAATAAAAATCGCATTCAGGTAATAAAAACAGACGAGTTGGATCCTGAAAACCAAACATATAATAGATCTACTAAAATCATGAGGAAAAGCCAAGCCATGAGTAACTCAGTGGATCCTTCCTTGGGCTACCATGAGTATCCAGTAGACAGAAAGATGGGCTATAAATCTAAATAATAGTAATAATATTAATGATATTTGGGGTTCTTCCAATCTAGATGATGATAATGGTAATGGCCCCTCCAATATAATCTTGCTTAAGGTATTTAAGCAAGGCTATGTTGGAGGAGTAGGGGACGCGGTGGCGCTGTGGGTTAAACAGCTGAGCTGCTGATCGGAAGGTTGGCGGTTCGAATCCGCATGACAAGGTGAGCTCCCGTTGCTAGTCCCAGCTCCTGCCAACCTAGCAGTTTGAAAACATGCAAATGTGAGTAGATTAATAGGTACCTCTTCGGCGGGCAGGTAACGGTATTCCGTTTAGTCATGCCAACCACATGACCCTGGAAGTGTCTACGGACAAACGCCGGCTCTTCAGCTTTGAAACGGAGATGAGCACCGCCCCCTAGAGTCCGACTGGACTCAATGTCAAGGGAAACCTTTACCTTTACCTTATGTTGGAGGAGCCCCAAAATATTGTCCTGTTGAATTACTAAAATCTGATTTGTAATTGGTCATTACAAGCTCTTATCCTAGATCTGGATTTCAGACCCTCTTAGTTTCACCTTTCTAGTACCAGAACATGTTGTCTTCAGACATGTGTGCAAAGGGCTCATTGTTTATCTGTTCATTTATACCCCACCTTTCCCCCATGAGCTCACAGCAGCCGCCACCTTTTTTTTTTCCCCACAACAAAAACTCAATGGGGTAAGTTGAGCCGAGACTGATTCAAAGGCGATATCCCTTTAGTCTGATTTTGGCAATAACACAGTTGACTAAAGTCAATCTATAAACGATTTGGTGGCATACAAATTTGATAAAACAAATAGAACAAAATATAGTACACACTCAAACATTCAGTAGCATATAGTGTTACTCTAAGTTTCAGATGCCAGTGAAGCACCTTGACATCTTTTCCCTTTTATGACTTGTTGTCCTTAATCATTTAGCTCTCAATGGAATTCTAAGAAGCTTAATGTACTGTATGTATGTATGTATGCACTTCTCATGTTGTCCAAAACTCTAGTCTTAAGAAGTAGAAATGCTGAGAAGCTCCTATTTAAGAAAATAAACAGATAGCACTATTCAGCCCTAAAGGTAAAGGTAAAGGTTTCCCTTGACTTTAAGTCCAGTCGTGTCGGACTCTAGGGGGCGGTGCTCATCTCCGTTTCAAAGCCGAAGAGCCGGCGTTTGTCCGTAGACACTTCCTCCATGGTCATGTGGCCGGCATGACTAAATGGAACGCCATTACCTGCCTGCCGAAGTGGTACCTATTAATCTACTCACGTTTGCATGTTTTCGAACTGCTAGGTTGGCAGGAGCTGGGACTAGCAACGGGAGCTCACCCCGTCATGCGGATTTGAACCTCCGACCTTCCGATCGGCAAGCTCAGCAGCTCAGCGGTTTAACCCGCAGCACCACCGCGTCCCTGTTCAGCCCTAGAGGGTATATATTAAAGCAAAAAACAAGTGGATAGACATTACAGTAACCTCTGCCTCAAGTCTTGTAGCACTGCTGTTGGCCATTGCTGCCCATAATGATCAATGATCTGACTCTATATATGTTAACCTCATTTATTGATATTGGCAAATGCAGGGGAAGCAAAATGAATCCACCCCTAGAAATTGATCACTCAGGCACTTGTCCAGAGAAAAGTGGCATTCCTTCTAAGGTCAACTTGAGAATTTTATCATCCCTACTGCCAGATTTTTTTTTTCCATCTCAACCAAAGCCTTTGTTACAGATTGTAGAGGCAACAGCTAGACCTCAGTACCTGCCAGCTTTAAAACAAAGTCTCTTTATAATGGATCTTTTCCTTCCAGCGTTGTTTATGAATAGCCAGCAGCAGCAAACATCGGACTGAAAGCTACATGTTCCAGCTTCCAGTCGGGGATGTTTACAACAACAGACTACCATCCTTTGGGAACAGAGAAGGCCAATCTGGAAAAAGACAGAAAATTAAAAGTTGGTAAAAAACACGTTTCTACGTCTCCTTTATTTTACAGTATAAATTTTCATAACAATATAACACAGCTACCCTATATAGGAGAGAACATAGCGGTTGATATGTAATTCATGAAATTGGTTGATATTGATAGGATATTGACCATATCAACCAATTCATGGACTTGGCTGATATGCTTGATATTTAATTTACAAAATTTCACCCAATATACTTATGTCAACCAAAGGGATTTTAAAAAAAGGCCTTGCCTAAGAGCAGTGTTTCTCAACCCTGGCAACTTTAAGCTGTGCCGACTTCAATTCTCAGAATTCCCCAGCCAGGGAGTTGAAGTCCACACAGCTTAAAATTGCCAAGGTTGAGAAACACTGCCTAAGAGCAACTCAGGGAGAACATTTCAAAGACAGGTGTGCTCCCCATGGGAGAAGAGAAGGAACTGGCTCATGCTAAACCAACTCACTTGCCGGGGATGCATATGCATTTGAATACATAGGCAGGAATCAACAGCAGCAAACAGAAAGCAGTTGGGCTCATTTTTATGCCTTGCCTCAGTGGCAATGTTTAACTGACTTGGGACAATCTTTGGACTGGTTACAATAAGGCCTTCATTAATCTGGTTACCAACCAGCCTGTCCGTCTGAATACATCCACTGACTGTCGGTTTGTTTGCCTACAAACTGAAGTCAAGATGGTGAATATAAATTTCTGTTCCCTATCACTCAACATGCATTGATTCATAAAAAGAGTTAGAAAAATAGTGAACAGAGACCAAACGTAGCAGTTTCAGAGTTGCCATTTCCTAAAGCCCACATACAGTGTACTTTATAGAATACCAAGTTCCTTCCAGCTGGGGCAAACAAAAAACCAGAAGTACACTCACTCTGAGCTAATGAAAACATTTGATTAAAAGATACATTATCAAAAGTTTCTGTTTAACTATTGCAGTTAAATTAGATTTTTATGGTGCACATTAAATCAATATTACGTTCAATAGGCTTTGCTGTTACTAACTCATACATACAAGACAAATAACACCAGATGATTTAGAAGAGCAAGAAAAAAAAAATCAAATTCAATATTTTCTGGAAAGCTTTTATCAGGACTATATGATTGCAAATACCTTAACCCTGCCATTTCTGCCTGCATCTGGTGACTGGATTCCATCTTGTATTGGTTTTATGGTATTATATTTTGACCCACCCAGTGTCGGTTGGAGTCAGGCGATGCCTAAATTGAATCGAATAAATAAATTTCAATGAGTTGCCGCTGCTGTCTTGAGCCAGTAAGTACCTTACAAAACCAATGCAAGAAGAGAGGTGGAACTCAGATTAGATGTATTAATTTTCCAATGTAAAAACTCAACTTCCCTTACATAACAAATGCCAAAATATATTCCAAAACAGCCAAATTTTACAAGAAACCTCTAGCTACTGGGAACGTATTGCTTATTCGGGGGGAGGGGGGAGAGGGAGAAAAGGAAGGAATGCTGATAATCCAGAACCATCAAAAATAACACCTGGGGGATTACAATCAGAAAGGATTTTGACTCCCAAGCACCAGCAGTAACATGGTCAAAAGCATAAGCAAGAATCAAGAGAATTTGCAAAGGTTTTCACACTTCCCAAATTCCAGCTGGAAGCAAGTAGAATTATTATTGGCTGGTGCGCTGTTTTCACAAAAGTTTAGTACTTGAGATGAGGTTATTTAAAAAAAAAAAAGAATGGGAGAGCTGTATTAGTTTAAAATAAAAAAAGTTTAAGTTAAATCTATGAAGTAAGAACCTTCCCATCAGGAAACAAGAAGAGATAAATGGCTATATATAATTTTATTCCCAGGTTTCTGGAGGAACCACCCAATAGTTATTCAAAATCTTCAGATAAAGCACAAGAGGAGAAAGGATACTCTGGAGAGAGCGAGCTGAAGAGATCTTCTGGCTATCAGAAGCCCTGATCAACTGAAGTTATTTCTACAGAATGCTGTTATCAATACTCTTTTATCACAACAATTTAAAATAACATAATAAGCTGATATCGGAAAAGGGCCCATGTCTTAAATAAGTCAGAAGAAGGAACACTAAATATATCAAGCAAGCAGATATAATATGTAGGATACCTAAGGTTATTCACTCAGAAAAATACCTAAGAGTGCACCAGGTCAACTGTATCTGCAACTCCAATCTTGGAGTAGAGGATGTGGGAACATGCAAGGCAATGCACAAAGATCTATGGTATACCTACACCTTGAAATCTTGGATCCCAATATCTGAGCAAATGTTGTCAGGAGAGGATCATGTAATTGGTGCCCTACTTGTGAGGGGTCCTCAGCTCAATTTACAGCATCTCCAAGCATGATGGTAAACGTATTTTCAACATTTACTGTAAAACTGTACCACTTAATAAAACACATCTCCTCTGAGTCAAGACTGACTCCTGGTGACAGCATGAACATGTCCATATAGTTTTCTTGGCAACAATATGGAACTGGTTTGTTACAACCTTCTTCTGGAATGTGTTTTGACTGCCCTGTCTTGCCCCTTAGCCCTAAAATTCCCTGGAGGTCGTCATCCAATTACTAATCAGGCCCAACCCTACTTAGCTTCCAAGTTGCAGACAGTATCAGCCAGATGCTCTTGTTGGCTGAGACTTTGCATAAGGACATCTCTAAAAAAACAAAACAGAAGGTTAAACATTTTGGAGGTGACATTACACGTCTCCATTGACAGGACGCTTACTAACAAGGGGTATTGGTATTTTAAAAACTGGAATGAAATTATTATGGAATAGAACCATTATTTGTCCTTCTTTCATAAATAATAAAGAGTGGTAGTATATTTAAACAAGGATTTTACTCATAGAATGTAGATTCTATTTATTGGTAGAATAGTGTTCTGTGTAATGCCATGTGAGACAGGAAACATAAGCTGAGATTTTGCTAGCCATCTTCATTGTCTCACATGACGTCACCTAGAACATCATTCCGTTAATAAAAAGACACATTTGTATTAAAAGCATTTCCCACATGTAGTTCTTATAACAAACCATGCTGTGGTTAGAAGGAGGAAACTGAACACAGTATGGATAACAAACTGACATTTATTGCTTTTCGGGACAAAGAATGGTGATTTGCAAAAGAAACCCTAAGCTATTTTAGAACTGGAAAACTGGGAAGTAAAGGGGTTTTTCATGTAGGAGTAAGCACATGGTATTGAACAAATCAGCCGAACACGAAGCTTTAGTGGGTTTTTATAACAAGACTTTTCACTTTTTTCTGCAAAACCAAAATATTATTGAAAAGAAGCAATGACAGAACTACCAGTTGCCATGTCTGCGATATTTGCATGTATACATGAAAGTAAGCTCTTAGGTCTGAGTAAATACACACAAGGTTGCCCTGTAAAATAACCGAGCACAGAGAGTTCAAACTTCTTTGTATTTTCTGCCCACCAGCTGCTATTTTTGCAGGCTATTGAAGGTACCAATTTGGCTGCTTCTAAAGCATCACTGAATGTTGCATCTACAGTAGAATGTTGCCTGGAACCTGGTAACAGGAATTCTTTTATTATACTGTATTAGCTGTATTAGTTTCCAGTTCAAACCAATGGTTGAACCATTATAGCCATAAATAACTCAGGACCAGGTAACACCAAAGACTTTGCCAAACAAAACTGCCCATGCCTTATAAACTGGAGGAGGTGGTCTCTTCCGTGTTCTACCATCATTTCAAATGTGCTAAATTAGTTTGCAAAGGAGGGAGAGCCTTTTCAGGGAATGTATTTCAGCTGCAAAACAGGGATTCTGAAACACACCAAGCGATCCACTGCAGATTAAAAGGCCACGGCCCACTCATTATCTCAGCCCCTGCCTCTCCGTTCGCACCACCAGGGGCTGCAAGCCGGTTTCTTGAAATGTACTAACAAGACAAGTAGAAAGTCATATGTGCTCTGCTAAATGGATCTGAGATCTTGCCAAGTAACCTCCCCCAACCCCCAAAATGGAAATAGGAAATATGAGCCTTTTTCATTGGATTTCAAGCTCAGGATGAGGGGAAAGCCACCCTAGTCGCTCTTGGGACAGATCAAGATAGGGGAAATACAATTCTCCAGGTCCCACTGAATCTCTCGGTTGCCTTTGACCCCACCGACCATGACATCCTGTTGGGCCAACTGCAACAGCTATGAGTGGCTGGCGACCGTGGAAAACTTGACAAATACAGCTGTAAAACTTCCTGCTTGGGGAAACCAGTCTAATCACCCCAGCACATCTGACCTTTGCACACAGTGCATGGAGAGTGTATGATAGCTATGTACAGAGGATACCAAGGTAGGGCTTCCAAGGGTACTCAGATCCCCAATAGGATTGTTGATATATAGGCAAACTCCTGAGCTACAAGGAGCCAAGCTGAATATCTCAGGCCAGTGTTATGTTCACCCAAGCGGTCTTCTTACAACTGAATTCATGTACTGAAGGGATCGTATGGAGGTCACAAAGATGCCAACGCAAACAGCTGAGGCTGACGGACAAAGCTTAGGACAGCCAGCAAGAGCAGCTGCAGCAGACAAAGTGAGGTGAGGCAGAAACCAAAGATACTCTTTCAAAGGATAGTTGCAAGGCGACAAATGCTTTTGATCACTGGCAAGCAATTCCAGTGGAGTTCCAAAAATCAATGTTCTTTTTCTTTAAAAAAAAAACTGGTACAAAAATAGGGAAAGACAGTCACTTCTAGGCATCTGGTTCTACAAGCAGAGGGCATGCTGAGAATGACAGACAGGCATAGAGTCCCCATCAAACTCTAGGACCGCACGGTGCTCAAGCTCTGAAGAATGAATTCGCACCCAAGTAACTACAGCAAATTCTTTTAAGGTCTCCCTGTCTGAGGATAAGAAACCTGAACAGGAGAACATACTCACTGAACACTTGTAAAATGAAGCATGCTTTATACTTTATGGGCTATGAGTGCTTGGAGAGGGTGCTCAGGTCTAAACTGTAGGGTAAGATAGCTAACAAAGGCAAACATACAAAAGAAGGTGACAGGACACATTTCAAGACAGAGAAATAAAATAGAAGTAAAACTCAAATGTCATGCATAGGTGGATATTGATATCATCTTAAAAACAGTCCGAAAGGGTGGGCTGAAGTAAAGCATATTAGTTCTGTTTCAAAGGTAGAATAAGGAGGAATATTAAATTGAGGGAACAAATGAAGACCCTCCCACATGCTTGCTGAACGAGTTTCAGAAAATGAAGATGGCTTTGAGGGGGTCTCCTCTGTACATCTTTCAGTGCCGTGTGAGGTCAAAGTAACATACAGGCAGTCCTCGTTTACCAATTGCCTCATTTAGAGACCATTCACAGTTACAACAGCGCTGAAAGTAACTTTGCAACCAGTCCTTGCATTTACAGCCTTTGCAAGTCTGTAAAGCAAAGGAAAGCTGAGCATAACATAAGCACAGTCACCATTTCATTTAGCAACTGCTTTGCTTAATGACTGAGTTGCCAGTCCCAACTGTGGTCGCTAAACAGGGACTACCTGTATTTAGTTCTTCAGGTCTTCCAAAATTAAAAACAACACCTTGACGCCGGCCTGGAACACAACTGGTAATCAGTGCAATTCTTTCACCACGGACAAAATAAGAGGCTGTAGAACAGCTTGTAACAAAGCCACCACACTTACACCAATTGAAGCTTACGGGCATTCTTCAGTCAATATTCAGCATATAGGATATTGCACTAAGGCAACAGAATACCATTTTGCTCCCATATTTAATTAGCTACTGTTCCACAGGTGTTTGGGGATCACTAGCACACTAATTGAAACAATATATGAACTGGTTACACCATCGAGTGATTTGGCTGGTAAAAGCGTGTGGCTCACAGAAAGATCTGAATAGCTGTAACTTTGCTTTAGAGTAAGATTTTCCTGGGAACAGAAATTAATACATAATGGGAACAAGTAATTGTGCCCGGTAATATTCAGATTAGAAAATATATTAATAAGTGTAGAATTAAGCGTTGCAATTTTATGTGAGCGCCGGAAGCACTAAGCAATTTTAACCGAGTTATAGTAAAAATCATAGTTTAATTGACCGAGAAAGGGGAAAAAAAGATGCCAACTTGAGAAACAAATATTCCAACTTTAAATGTTAAAGTGCTTTTAAAGGTAAAAGTGCACGTTTATATTTGCAGATATTGCCGAGCTGCATATACTTTGCAGCTTGAAGCCCTTAGTAACAGTTGTTGTTGTTTATTCGTTTAGTCGCTTCCGACTCTTCGTGACTTCATGGACCAGCCCACGCCAGAGCTTCCTGTCGGTCGTCAACACCCCCAGCTCCCCCAGGGACAAGTCCGTCACCTCTAGAATATCATCCATCCATCTTGCCCTTGGTCGGCCCCTCTTCCTTTTGCCTTCCACTCTCCCTACCATCAGCATCTTCTCCAGGGTAGTAACAGTAGGACGTTCTAACAAAACTTGGTTATACATAAAGGGGTAAGTTTGTTACATAAACTGCAACCCTAACCCCACTTTGGAGTACAATACAGACCCCGAACCAGCAGAGGACAGCATCTTTAACAGGGCCATGCAACGCTTCAGGTTCAGTTCCATGTCAGTTTCCGGGATTACACTGCTGTAGTAGAAGTCTCCTTGAAGCAGCTGCATAAACCCAGAAACAGACACAGCTGCTTTAATAAGTTAAGAGAGTGGCTGTGTTCACCCTTTTCTGCATTCCCAACTACCTCTTCTTCATTGAACCCAAAGCACTGCATAGTCCTGGTTTCTAATAAAGATGTATTATTGCAATTAATGCTAATAATTTACTACCACCAAAGGATTGCTGGCAACAAAAGTGTCTGCAACTTGAGGATGATGATGACAATGACAACAACAACGATAATAACAACAATAATGATGTTTTTATTCTTTATATCCAAATCTGGAAAGTTATTTTTTCTCTTCTATTCTAGAAAGTTATTTCTAGAATTCTACCAGTTTGGTTGAGTTTTCAAGCACCGGAGAACTCTTTGTCAGAATGCTGTCCCTCATCTGCTAACGTTTCCCTTGATGGGATTTGAGATTTTATTAGCAAAGCTGTGGAAGGAAAAATAACTGTACCAGATAACAGTAATCATTCGGACAAAGCCAGGACATACTAGTATTCAAATTGTCCTAGAAGTGAACAAGTTAAATGTGTTCCACTTACTGGATATTGATCCAGTAGTAGCTGAGCAATAACTCAACAACTGTGTATTCTGGCAGGTCAAAAAGCAATTCTTAACAGTAAAATAACATAGAGCAGAGGTCAATCTTCTAATAATTCAACATCATAAACCATGTATATGCAAGTTCTAAAAAAATCAATACATATGGAGCTATGAGATACCATGGTACACGTGTTGAAAATATTACAATAACCCAACATATTAATTAAAATTCTATTTGTTTCTAAAGATACTGAGTTCTAAGGAGGAACCAAGTCATGATCATGTGTTTCAGTCTTTCCACAGAAGCATTTGTGTTTCTCATGCAAAATTTCAACTAAGTCTCTATTTTTTGTCGGCAATTAGGCAAAAATTTAAGAGCTGAGAAATAAGATAACACAGTTAGTGTGTACTAGGATGGGGGGGGGGATGAATAGTATTTCCTGAATTATCTTAATGGACCACAGATCCTTTCAAATCACCAAGTGGAAATATTTATTATATACAACTTAAATATATACTTATTTATTCTAGTTTATTGCATTTTGCCAAATCAGGGTAACTATAAAAACTTTAGTATGAAAAATAGAGGTGGTCCTCAGGTTACAGCCCTAACTGGGACCAAAAACATGATCTGTTCTCCACACAAGTCCTAAACTAGACAAAAAGAACCCAATTAAAGAAATGAGTCAAAAACATTCTACTTGTTCACTTATTTATTGAGGAAAATGGTCCAAAGGTACATATCGGTGTGTGGCAAAAGCATGTGAACCTCTAGGATTATCAGTTCATTTGAAGGGGAAATTAGAGTCAGGTGTTTTAATCAATGGGATGATAATCAGGTTGAGTGTGGCAGGTCCTGTCTTTTCAAAGGACAGAATTCTGGGTATTCACTATCAAAGTCTGATTTTCACAATACAGATATGTGGGAGTGTGTCACGGCTTGAACAAAAGAGATTTCTGAGGAACTCCAAAAAACAGGTGTTGATGCTCAGCAGGCTGGAAAAAGTCACAAAACTATTTCCAAGGAGTTTGGACTCCACTGGTCCACTGTCAAGCAAATTGGGTACAAATTGAGGCAATTCAACAGCATTGTTACCCTCCCCAGTAGTGGTCGGCCAACAAGATCATATCAAGAGGAAGCTGTGTAATACTCCAGGAGGTCTCAAAGAACCCCAGGGCAACATCTGAGGAACTAAAGGCCCCACTTGCATTGGCAAATGTTAGTGTCAGGCTACCATCAGGAGAACACTGAACAATAGTGTGCATGGCAGGACTGCAAGGAGAAAGCCAGTACTCTCCAAAAAGGACATTGCTACTCATCTACAGTTTGTAAAAGACCATGTGGATAAGCCAGAAGGCTACTGGAAGAATGTCTATGGATGAATGAGGGGAAAAAAACCTTTCCAACTGGAAATTTCCTCTGGAATATAGATACAAGGACCTTCGTTGTTGGTCTTTCAGAAGCTACTGAGTTGTTCCAGTGGGCATTCGGCAGGTGAATGGACATCATGGTACATATTGTTCACTTGTGTATTTTAATTGACTTCCACTGCATATTTTTCCAATTTTTGAAATTATCCCTGTAAACTGCTGGAAGTTAACTTGGAACCCAGCAGCATATAAATACAACAAACAAGAAATACACACACATACACACACATACACACATAAAAAAAAAAGCACCTGACAAAGATGAGCGCTGAGTCATCTGAAGAGCTGAACAGCCATGAGATCTGTACACACCTGCCTTTGGCAAACATTCCAATCACTGTTTCTTTAAAATGTTCAAAGCTGTACTTTTCAGAGGATTTCTTCAAAGGAGGAAAAAAGAAAAACAGCAGCAAGGTGCAGGAGTGATGATTCATGTGCAGAAAATCCTGTGTTCTGTTTTCTGACATCTTCTTTTTAACCTTCAGAGAGAAGAGCTGTGAAAGTTCGCCACACTGGCTCTGCATGCTATTGACATTTAGCATAAACAGATTCCTCACCTGACAGTAGAGGGCAAATTCGTTGATGCGTACAAGTATTGTTCTTAGGTGAGAGATGAGCCAATTCGGGACATGGAGGTTGAAGTCTTCTGTGATGGATGAATCAGCTGTACATGTGCAGCCTGGAAAGTTAATTTTTAGAAACATCCAAGCATTTGGAAGATCACGACGACCTTATATGGATTCAATTTGAGCTAATGAAGAAGAAAAAATATATGTACGGTTTTTTTGTTTGGTCAAGCAGCACAGCAAATGTCCATACTGCCACATTTTGGACTAGGTGTGTCAGGAAACAAGAGACCTTTGGTGCCTAACCAATAAAATTTGTGTTAGAACTGATGACAACTACAGTCCAGTGACTGCAGAGAGTAGCCAACTAGCTCAGGATTTTCAAAGATCCTCTACTTCAATGTTAGATTTAGCTTATGCCTAAACTTGTATCCTTATGTTATCTGTAGAATTCTCACATATTCTTAATGTATTCTAATTGGCCAGCAACAACATTTGATCAATATTCCACAGACCAGCTGTTCTCAAACATTTTGGTCTCAGGACCCCTGTACATTCTTAAAAATGATTAGGACCCCAAAAAGCTTTCGTTTATATGGGTTATTTTGTTCATTTGTTTAGTCGCTTCCGACTCTTCGTGACTTCATGGATCAGCCCCCACGCCAGAGCTTCCTGTTGGTCGTCGCCACCCCCAGCTCCCCCAGGGATGAGTCCGTCACGTCTAGAATGTTATCCATCCATCTTGCCCTTGGTCGGCCCCTCTTCCTTTTGCCCTCCACTCTCCCTAGCATCAGCATCTTCTCCAGGGTGTCCTGTCTTCTCATTATGTGGCCAAAGTATTTCAGTTTTGCCTTTAATATCATTCCCTCAAGTGAGCAGTCTGGCTTGATTTCCTGGAGGATGGGCTGGTTTGATCTTCTTGCAGTCCAAGGCACTCTCAGAATTTTCCTCCAGCACCACAGTTCAAAAGCATCCATCTTCCTTCGCTCAGCCTTCCTTATGGTCCAGCTCTCGCAGCCATATGTTACTACGGGGAACACCATTGCTTCAACTATGCGGACCTTTGTTGTCAGTGTGATGTCTCTGCTCTTAACTATTTTATCAAGATTTGTCATTGCTCTTCTCCCAAGGATTAAACTGTCAGAGTGCTAGAAAGCGTTTGGCCCAAGAGATCAGAAAAATTTGATCACACCAGGCATTTCTATAAAAATAAATGTATTTACAGAAAGCACAAAAACGTATTTTTCAAGCTATGCATTCGCACACACTCAGAGAGGACTGAGCTGCAACTGGGGTGGCAGGCTACAAAAGCAAAACTAAACAAGCCCAGGCAAGCTGCCCTCCCCCAGGCAATGCAGCTATTAACACCCAAACTGAGGACAATTACGTTTGACCTCTTCACCCTGCTGATACTTAAGGAAGTATTCAATTACCATGGTAACCTAATGGCTTGGTCCAAGCAAAAACAAAGAAATGCCAACATAAATATCTTCCCATTTCCTGTCTGCAGTAAGCATCTGCAGTAATCTTTGCACCCAGAAATACAAAGTCTTTCACTGCCTCTACATTTTCTCCCTTTATTTGCCAGTTATCAATCAAGCTGGTTGCCATAATCTTGGTTTTTTTGAGGTTTAGCTGCAAGCCAGCTTTTGCACTTTCTTCTTTCACCTTGATCATAAGGCTCCTCAGTTCCTCTTCACTTTCAGCCATCAAAGTGCTATCATCTGCATATCTGAGATTGTTAATGTTTCCTCCAGCGATTTTAACTCCATCCTTGGATTCCTCAAGCCCAGCATGTCGCATGATGTGTTCTGCGTACAAGTTGAATAGGCAGGGTGAGAGTATACAGCCCTGCCGTACTCCTTTCCCAATCTTAAACCAGTTCATTGTTCCATGGTCTGTTCTTACTGTTGCTACTTGGTTGTTATACAGATTCCTCAGGAGGCAGACAAGATGACTTGGTATCCCCATACCACTAAGAACTTGCCACAATTTGTTATGGTCCATGCAGTCAAAGGCTTTAGAATAGTCAATAAAACAGAAATAGAGGTTTTTCTGAATCTCCCTGGCTTTTTCCATTACCCAGCGGATATTGGCAATTTGGTCTCTAGTTCCTCTGCCTTTTCCAAACCCAGTTTGTACATCTGGCAATTCTCGCTCCATGAATTGCTGAAGTCTGCCTTGCAGGATCTTGAGCATTACCTTACTGGCATGTGAAATGAGTGCCACTGTTCGATAGTTTGAACATTCTTTAGTGTTTCCCTTTTTTGGTATGGGGATATAAGTTGATTTTTTCCAGTCTGATGGCCATTCTTGTGCTTTCCAAATTTGCTGGCATATAGCATACATTACCTTGACAGCATCATCTCACAAGATTTTGAACAGTTCAGCTGGGATGCCTTCGTCTCCTGCTGCCTTGTTATTAGCAATGCTTCTTAAGGCCCATTCAACCTCACTCTTCAGGATGTCTGGCTCTAGCTCACTGACCACACCATCAAAGCTATCCCTGATATTGTTATCCTTCCTATACAGGTCTTCTGTATATTCTTGCCACGTTTTCTTGATCTCTTCTTCTTCTGTTAGGTCCTTGCCATCTTTTTTTTGATCATACCCATTTTGGCCTGGAATTTACCTCCGATGGTTCTAATTTTCTGGAAGAGGTCTCTTGTCCTTCCTATTCTATTGTCTTCTTCCACTTCCGCACATTGCTTGTTTAAAAATAATTCCTTGTCTCTTCTGGCTAACCTCTGGAATTATGCATTTAATTGGGCATATCTCCCCCTATCACTGTTGCCTTTTGCTTTCCTTCTTTCTTGGGCTACTTCTAGTGTCTCAGCAGACAGCCATTTTGCCTTCTTGGTTTTCTCTTTCTTTGGGATGTATTTTGTTGCCGCCTCCTGAACAATGTTGCGAACTTCTGTCCATAGTTCTTCCGGGACCCTATCTACTAAGTCCAGTCCCTTAAATCGATTCTTCACCTCCACTGCATATTACTTAGGAATATTAGTGAGCTCATATCTAGCTGATCTGTGGGTCTTCCCTAATCTCTTTAGTCTGATCCTAAATTGTGCAAGAAGAAGTTCGTGATCGGAACTACAGTCAGCTCCAGGTCTTGTTTTTACCGACTGTATAGATGTCCGCCACCTTTGGCTGCAAAGGATGTAGTCAATCTGATTTCGGTGTTGTCCATCTGGGGAAGTCCATGTATAAAGCCGTCTCTTAGGTTGTTGGAAGAGAGTGTTTGTTATGCAGAGTGAGTTGTCTTGGCAAAATTCTATCAGCCTATGTCCTGCTTGTTTTGTTCTCCCAGGCCATGCTTACCTGTAATTCCAGGTGTCATTTGACTGCCCAGATTAGCATTCCAGTCTCCTGTGATGAAAATAATGTGGATTATATTAAATTATATATTAAATGATGTGGGTTATATCTGTTGATATTTACTGTATTAGAAATTAAAATGGAGAAATTTTAAAATATTTGACTTCGCAGACCCCTTGAAAGGGTCTCAGGGACCCCGGGGTCCCCAGATCACAGTTTGAGAATCACTGCCATAGACAATCAGAGTTTGTTTTTTTAAAATACTATTTCCTGATTGTGAAATACTCTTAAGATATATTTAAACTTTAAATGGGACCAAACCATTCCCAGAGCCTGGGTGTGCTTAGTCATGTTAGACACTAAACAGTGATAACGTAACTAGATTCTTTGATCAGGGACCTAAATTATTAGCACAGAGATGGCCTTTCCTGACCCAATTCCACTTGGTCCAGTGAACTTCAAATGTTTTCTGTTAGCTTCTCTTCTACTGCAGCCCTAACACTTTGAGGAAAATACACACTTCCTTGCAACATGTTTAAAATTAGACTGTTCCACTGGAACTTGCTGGGAGCAGCAATTACAGTATCAGTCAGGAATAGCATCCTACAGAACAGATAAAGAAAAGTAATATATTAAAGACTGTATGCTTCTAAAAATGCTCTCATGGGAATTAAGTGCACAACACTGAATCCAACATCTCCCTAAGAGAACACAGGATATCTTTGTTTTGCATCTCCAAGGTCATACGCCAAAGCAGGATAAGCCATCCATCACCTCCTGAGAAGATCATTGCAGTACTATCCCAAGTAATTTCATATCAGTGATGGTCAAGTTTAAAAGAACCAAGAAATGATAAAGAAAAAGGCCAGGGAAAATGTTTATAATTCAGTCCTCCAACCCTTACTTTGCCCAGATTTAGGCCGCCTTGAAAATTGATATAAACATACTTAAGGAAACAGTTAGGCATTTATTACAGAGGTGCAAGTGAACTTTATAACACAGGCTAAACAAATAAAAAAATGACATGTTATGTATTTATGAGATCGTCCTGAGTGGCTCATGTCATTTTTCATTTTTCTTGATGCACGTACAATTTTGCAGGCATACAGGCACACAGGCAGAATGTGATGCAAAAAGAGTGAACGGAGTCTTCTTTGAAGGAAGGATGCATCAACTAAAAAGAGGCAGGTTGAAGATGGGTGAATTAAAATCTCAGATAGGTTTATCTATTTAACCAACATTCCAGTTGGTTTTATCTTATACATAAAAATAAATACACTAGAACCTGCACAGCCCAAATACTGGACGCTAAAATCTAAAAGTTGATTTTATAGACAGGCACAACTTAGTAAACGGTTATCCCTGCAGAATTGGCTAGGTGAATTGACTGCTTGCTTAAAAACTAACCTTGTCCTATTTAGAAACAAACTGCCTATTACACTGCAGTGTTGCAGTCAGAATCTAGGCCAGAGGAAAGGAAATAGCAAATACAGGATGCACTCATACTACAGCTTCATCGTAGCTTCTAAATATACAGTGGCTGTTCTTGAATAGCAGTGGCCAACATCTGAATTCTCAAGGGCTGCCCTATTCTCCAGACAGCTGTTCAAAAGAGTGACCTTGACACACAAGTAGATTGCTCATAAATAGCCAGGCCCCATCAAAAAAGCATCAATCTACACTCATCCCAGCTATATACACCCTTCAGGCTGTTAAAAACAAAGAGCCACTAATAATCAATGTGATTGAGCTGGACAGATTGACAAATTGATAGGAAAAGGCAGTTTCCTATGTTCTTCATAGCTAATGATTGCTTATCCCAGTTCTAAACAAACAAAACAAAAAGTGGAATTCTCTTTAACTTGCTAGTCTTCAGCATCAGTGATATTCATCTCCATAACTCTTATTAAGATAGAAAGTCCTAAGGATATTTTCTTTTCCAAAGAGACTTGACTTACCACCAGGGGAAAATCAATCAATCAATGGATAGGACAGGGCAGGATACATCAGGCCTTGTAAAATTTAAGAGTTAACTAAACCTCCATCGAATCAACCTTAGTTCCTAATAACTTCATGGAGATGTCATGATGTTCTCTTGGCAACAATTTGAGGGTAGTTTGTCCTTGTCGCCTTCCAGGATTTTGTTTTTTTCCGAATTCAGTCTTGTCCACAGACCTGTTGACCTCCTCTCCAAGTCCAAACCAACCCTGTCTCTTCTTAGTTTTACTAAGGTCAGCTGGATGCTGCCACCTGCTATGACATGTGGAATTTACATTCTCAAATTAGAAAACTGCATTATGCATTATGCAGCAACTTTCTCCAACCTGATGGCCTACTACTAAAATTCCAGAATTTCAGGTGGCATGGCTAGCAGCTGTGATGTTCCATGAATCCTTGAAACTGTCATTCCAATATATCAAGTTGGATAAAGCTCATTTGCAATAAACAATGGCATAATTATATAAACAATGGCATTATTATATAATTACATAATGGCAGCCCTGAGGACAGTCACTCATGCCCTTGTCATCTTAAGGCTCAACTATTGCAATGTGCCCTAAACAGGGCTGCCCTTGAAGACCACTTGGAAGCTGCAACTGGCCAGAAGGCAGTGACGTACGTGGTGGTGGGCCTGCCTCAGCATGCCCATGTGACTCTCCTGCTTCCAGGTGTGATCCAAGGTTCTAGTTATCACCTATAAAGCCCTACATGGCATGGGGCCCTGTTATTTGAGGGACTACCTGTGGTTTCTGCCTGGCTAGTAAGAGCCAATGGAGTGGGTGTGCTCCAGGCCCCTTCAAATAAACAGTGTCATTTTTCAGGACCCAGAAAGTGTGCCTTCTCTGTCATGGCCCTCTCCCTCTGGAATGAAGCCCCCTGAGATCCAAACAGAAATCCTACCCTGATAGCATTCAAGAAGGCCTTGTTGTTCTCCCAGGCCTTGGGGGTAGGCTACATGCAACCCTCCTTTGTTAGAGACAACTGATCTATCTATCTATCTATCTATCTATCTATCGTCGGTATTATTGTCCCGACTGCCATTGTGTTATTTCTCTTATTGCATTTTTAAAATTTATGCTACAGGTAGTCCTTGTTTAGCAATCACAATTGGGACCAGCAACTCTGTCACTAAGTGAAGTGGTCGCTGAGTGGGAAATCATGTGACCACAACTATGCTTTCTTCTTCCCTACTCCCCGCCCTTTGGAATGCTCACCCCAGTGCTGGGATAATTAGCAAGAAGGGAATTAATGTTTGTATTTACATTCAGTGGAGAGGAAGGGATTACAAGAGAGTAAGCAGGCACACAATGGGGAATGCGCATTGAAAGCAATGTCCTAGTACTGGCAGCACTGAGCATGCTAGGGGCTGGGAGCCACAAGCACGCTATGCAAACAGCTAGTGTATTCCCCATTGTGTGCCAGCTTACTCTCTTGTAATCTCTTCATCTCCAATCTCTCTGCTCTGCAAAGGGAGAGAAAAAGAAAAACAACAGGGCAGACCCAGGACAGCACATAGTATAATGGTGATCATGTTACTGAGGGATGCTGCACAGGTCGCAAATGCAGACATTGGTCATAACATTATTTTTTCAGCGGTCGTAACTTTGACAGTTGCTGAATGAGGAGGTCAGTAAGCAACGTCAACCTGTGCTGTATCTATATTCTGCTCTATACAGTGAGCTACCTAGAGTCCTTCTGGAGTCAGGCAGTGCCAAAATGGAAATAAATTATTATTGGAGGCTATGGAGTACTTAAAGTACTGAGTACTGAGACATGGGAATAAGGACCTTAACAAGACATAGCAGATGACAGCACTCAGATGATGTTTAATAATCTCCAAAAAAGCTAAGGAGCAGCTGGATCTGGGTAGTACTTTGATCTACTACTAGGACATTCCTAAAATTAAACTGGGATGTCAATTAAAAATGGAAGAAGGCAATGGCAAATCACTTTTGTTTTGTTGCCAGAATAACTACGTCTACGTAGTCACCAGAAGGCAAGACAATATGTATAAGATAATGCAAACAGGCTATGCCTTTTCCTTTTTAAGGGACAGTCCACCATCAATAATAGCATTTGTTCCCTGTTGTGCACCCATGTTTCTATACAGTAATGAAACCCAAACTATTATGCTTGAAACTTTCTTGATACAGTTAAATAATATAGAAAGGATTCAAACCGAACAGCACCATTAGATAAGGAACAGTAGAACAATGGACCAATAACTGTTTCAAAAGAAGTCCACTTTGGGAGTGGATACAGAGAGAGCATCTTCACCCCTGAAATATCTGCAGATGGCAATAATACTAGAATAAAGAATCCTATCCCAACCCTCTGATCTTGTACCTTCCATTGTAATATTTTCCATGCCACCCATCTTGTCTTTACAGAGGTATAAACAGAGTCAAGTCACAGGTGGTAACTACCTTGAAGCTTACAGGCAAATGGGCTCCACCCAACCCTTCAATCTTTAAAAACAAACAAACCAGGTCATGGTCTGCTGCTGCTATCTCCTCCAAGGCAGCTTGACACACTTTCATGCAGGAGCAGCAAGGAGAAGGACACAATAGATACTATAAATTAACCAGGATGCTCAGAGGACAAAGTTTATATACATTAGAATGTGTTCATGATTCACCCACAATACCCAAGATCATACTGAAAATGAATGCTCTCAATCTTTATTATAAACCTGTTCTTATTTATGACAATGAAAAGCAATTATCCTATATGACAAAAATAATGAAGTTTAGCCGTTCAGTCTGAGCCATCATGAGTCCTCATCAGAAGAGAAAAATAGGGTATAAATCAAATAAACTTCCTATTTTCCAACTTGAATAAATAAATAACCAATTTCCTTTCTATTTTTTTTTCATTTCAGTTGGGTTTCATTTCAAAACTTCAACAGGATTTTAAAAAATAACCCAAAAACAAACTGACTCTTCCCTCCCAGATGATTCAGAAACAGCTGAGGGAATTTTAGACTCATCAGCCAAAGTGCTACCTAGGGTACTTCTTGTTAATATTTTGTTTTCCTTTCATTGTCTTACTTTCACTTCCACTTAGACAAATATTGGGCCTAGCTGATTCACTCTGTATCTGTTTCAGAGCATTTGTTATTACATTCAGGGTTGCTCCTCAGGTAAACACACATTTGATCAATACTGAAATGTGTCCTACATTTTACTCCAATGTGAAGGGAGAACTGGAAAATTATTGATTTTTATTGATATATTTCGCAAATTGGGTATTTCAAATAGGTTTGTTATCACTTACAGCTAACGTGAACCTGATTCTTCTGCAACAAACGTGAACAATATTAGATTTTAATGAAATATTAATAAACAGTAAATGAAGACAATACTGAGATGCCGATCAGCATCTCAAAGTTTCTACCAAAAATGTCTGTTTCTCAAAACCATCCCGTATTACCTCTCTCCACTCTTGGCAGAGGCTGTAAATTCTTTGAGGCAGAGATTTTTTTTCTCCACACCACTTTGTAAAATAAGGTTTCTCAAACTGCTATTATCTCACTTACAATACAGAGACGCCCAAGAGAAACTTCGATTTAACAGACCAATTGGGAGGACAGGTGTTCATTATTTCCAATTGTCTATTAAATTGGAGACTAAATTATTTACAGTGATGGGGTTATGCCAATGATGTCATCATTACACAAATCACATCAATGCCACAAGAATATTGTCCACTGCATCGAGGTCTGGTAAACCAAGATTGTACAGATATTGTCCTAGAAGCTTTCAAGGTCGCTCACTCTTTATGGCAGATTCTTATTTAGAAAATAGAAAATAGGTAAAATACTTTGGGGTTCTTCCTCTTAACCGCTCTTTCATCCTATTATCTACAGGCTCCTTTACTTATGCCCATTCAACTTCATACCACCCTTGTTACCTTCTGCAGCAACTTATACCTGGATCAAATCAGTTACAGTTATGTTACTCTCATAAGGCTACTTTTGTGAAGTAAATAAAGCTTCCAATATTTGTATCAGCATCTGGGTGTAATTTCAAGCACTGGTTTTAACCTATAAAGACCTTTAGGTCTTGGCATCAGGATTTCTGTCCTAACAGTCAGGAACCACGCTGAGATGAGGAATAAGTCTCTAGTGTTTTATTACTGCTACATTAGACGGAAAATCCTAACAAACTGAAGAAGCGTGAGAAAACCCATACAGATAAACCCCAAAAGTCAAAGCGGGTCTGTTCTGTGTCTCTTTGAATGGCTGCTCAACTCCTCACTACTACGCATGTGTTTTCCCCCCTGGATAGGGGCCCCCTCCTGCTCACCATCAGTACTCATGACATCATCTGCAGAATCACACCCAATTGATTAGGGAGTTACATACCATTCAAAAGAGACAATAGAAAAACCAAAAGACCAGAACACCTCCTCGCCAGCAATCAACACCCAGATATGCAAAAATCAACACTAGGATTAACACCAGATGAACAACCAAACAGCACAATACCCCTTAATCAAGGAACTATTAACTCAGGCAATCAACCAAGCAGCAAACAACAGCCCAATCAAAGAACTCCCAAGGAGAGAACAACACCCCTATCAACACAAGCAGGGCAAGCCACGGTATGTAAACTGAGAGCAAGGCCCACTCCCTCTTTGCACTGAAGATGTTGCCTAGTCTGGCAATGAAACGTCTGCAAGAAAACAACAAGGCTCAGAGAGCACCAAGGACGCCACACTCCTAGGTTCTGCTGCAGTATCTAAGCACTTCCATTTAACAGATAATGAACAATTGTGTTGAAACTGTCAATTTTTTCTTTCTTTTCTCAGAAGACTTCCAGGTATTTCTCAGTCTCCCTGTCATTCTGCTAGTATAACCTTTCTTTTTATGGAGTAGGCAACGTACTGTAAAGTTTAAAGTGCCATACAGTAAATTCTAGACTAGAAACAATGGAACCCGCACACACGTACCCGTCTCACGTATTTAGGCCCTGCATTCATTATTGCACAACTCCGGCTGGAAATAGGCACTTTTGATGATGCAGTCCTCAAGCATTTACTATAGTCATGTCCCCACTTGCACCTAACCAAGGAACAATTATTCCCTGGCAAGACATTTGTTCTGCCATATTCTTATGAAGCTGTCTCTGAATCGTCTCTGCCCCATGAGTGAGACAGGCTTAATATCTCCTTTAGCTGCCCTGATGCTGAAATATTACAGTACTTTCCCCTCCTTATCCTGATACCACGTAAGGGCAGCCTCACCCTGCACAAAAACTCCAGTGTATGATCACAGACCCGCAACAAAACACAGTACTCTATTCTATTCTACAAAAGCTCCTAGGCTTTGCCACCCATTATCATGGAAGCAAGTCAGGCAGCTAGAGAGAAAGACCACAAAGCCAGGTTACGGATCAGGAATGAGGATAGCAAAGTTCATGCCAGAAAGGTTTCCAAGGATGGAGGGAGAGGACTTCAACTCAGCAGGGAGAAACGGTCCTAGGAAAAATGTCAGTACTTGCTATTAGGCTATAGGAGTTGCACAGCAAAGTGTTTTCTGGAATATCTCAAATTACAGATCAGATTCCTTAAAGTGCTGTGAGGAATTATTTTCATGCAAAAGGTGTACACATACACTTCTTGCAGGGCAGTGGCCACACCTGGAAGGGTGGAACAAACCAAAACACCTGTCTCTCTCTTCCCCAAGGGAAGATGATGCCAAGATCTATCTCTTCCCAATGCCTGTTCTATCAACAGGGAAAAAGTGATCCACCTACTGACATTCTACTCTATCTCTTTACGAGAACACACATTCTAGTATCACCCAGAAGTTAGGACAAATAACCCTGGATAAATGAAGCCACGGGGATCTCTCCTTCTTTCTGTCACCCATCCCAACTGGACACGTGTTCTTCTCTCTCTTTTTCCTTTAAGTTTCCAATAAAGCAACTACCATTTTATTAAGGTAAGAGCAGATGTAGTAAAACAACTTATGCAAGTTCAAAACTGAATTTCGAATAACGTCCCACCGCCATCTTCCAAAGGCAAGTTTTAGAAAGCTGTAAGGTCAGAACTAAGATAACAGAAGCAGCTCCATCAATATATAGTGAACTTGACATGTTGCAAGATAAATCTTTAGTAAGGGAAGCTGAAATGTATCCTAAAAGGAACAAACATACATCACCTTAAAATATATTTTAAAATTATATATACCTAATCAGTGCTACTATAAATTCTGAAAGTGATTTTGAAAATACTGTAATACAAGAGCTTATAGCCTAGGCACCAACTTTTTTTTAAAAAAATGTCAGATTTCCTTTTTCAGGGTTTCTGAAAAATTACCCAAGGAAAATTAATGTGTAATACTACTTTCAAAAAGTTGTCCAGTTCACTCCTAATCAGTTTTATCTACCTTAGTCCATTTTCTCAGCTTCAAACATTAGAGAGACAGATTTGTTTATTCGTTTAGTCGCTTCCGACTCTTCGTGACTTCATGGACCAGCCTACGCCAGAGCTTCCTGTCGGTCGTCAACACCCCCAGCTCCCCCAGGGACGAGTCCGTCACCTCTAGAATATCATCCATCCATCTTGCCCTTGGTCGGCCCCTCTTCCTTTTGCCTTCCACTCTCCCTAGCATCAACATCTTCTCCAGGCTGTCCTGTCTTCTCATTATGTGGCCAAAGTATTTCAGTTTTGCCTTTAACATCATTCCCTCAAGTGAGCAGTCTGGCTTTATTTCCTGGAGGATGGACTGGTTTGATCTTCCTTCGCTCAGCTTTCCTTATGGTCCAGCTCTCGCAGCCATATGTTACTACGGGGAACACCATTGCTTTAACTATGCAGGCCTTTGTTGTCAGTGTGATGTCTCTGCTCTTAACTATTTTATCGAGATTTGTCATTGCTCTTCTCCCAAGGATTAAGTGTCTTCTGATTTCCTGACTGCAGTCAGCATCTGCAGTAATCTTTGCACCTAGGAATACAAAGTCTTTCACTGCTTCTACATTTTCTCCCTCTATTTGCCAGTTATCAATCAAGCTGACAGATAAATCAAGAGACAGATAAAAACAATTATAACTTATTGTAAATTAAAAAGCATATCCAACTCCTACTTCATCAACTATTCAACGGTGAATCTTAGGATACTTACTCCTTAAGACTGGTGGGAAAGCTATGGGCCTCATGAGGGCCCTTAAGGCTGGGGAGGGGGCTCTAGACTCACCCTCCCACCTGTTCAATCCTCAGCCCACCAATTTGCATTATGTGCAGACTTCGAAGCCAAAAAGGTTAGCCATAAGATCTGAAATTCTGAAATATGATAATCTACAATACCAATAAGGTAAAGGTAAAGGTTTCCCTTGACGTAAAGTCCAGTCGTGTCCGACTCTAGGGGGCGGTGCTCATCTCCGTTTCAAAGCCTTGGAGCCGGCGTTGTCATAGACACTTCCGGGTCATGTGGCCAGCACGACTCACGGAACGCCGTTACCTTCCTGCCGAAGCGGTACCAATTAATCTACTCACATTTGCATGTTTTCGAACTGCTTGGTGTGCAGGAGCTGGGACGAGCAACGGGCGCTCACCCCGCCGCGCGGTTTCGAACCGCCGACCTTCCGATCGACAGCTCAGCGGTTTAACCCGCAGCGCCACCGCGTCCCTCTACAATACCAATACTGCATAGTTAAAACAAAAGCAAAGCAAAATAAAAGCAAAAAGCGGGTACAATTGTATTTCCTAAATTAATTTATAAATGCATTTTTGGAAGCAAAACTAAGCACAGTCTAACTTGAAAGTATATACAGTCAGTATTACCATTTGATCCTCTAAGAGTTATAGTTTAAAGCTTTAAAAAAAAACATTTTTTTTCTTTCTTTGGCAATAAGTTTTATAGCCAAATAATATATTATACTTCATACCTATATTGTAAAATAATGTTTAACTGTTACTTTTCCGGGTTTTATTTTACCACAACTCTCCTCATTTTTCATTTTCAACTATTATTTTCCATGTAAACTAAATTTTGACTAGCAAAAGTAGAATAATAAACCTACATAGGCAATACTTTCATTGAGTAATAATAGCAAATCTCTGAGCTGAGTGAGATTTGGTAAAGCCTTTTATATTCTTATTTCATCGCTCAAATTCGGCCACTATGCCCCAAGATTTCTTAATACTTACTGATCCTATAAAAAGTAAGTTAGCTTGGTAAATACACCTGTACAAGCCCTTTGAGGTCCATCAGATCTTAAACAATCTATTGTGCAACTGCTTCTTGTACATACTCCAAGGTGTAACTATGGAACTGCTGCTGTATTTTTCTGGAGCAAATTAAAACAAACAACTGTTTATTTTTTAATTCAGTCTGCTGAGCCAACAGTATCCCCTCTTAATACTTTCACTTCCTTTTTTGAAACAGTTCCTCTGTTCTGTGACATACCTATTATCTTTTCTCTGGGATATCATTATATTCCATTAAATCACAATCATTAAGGAGCACTTTCTTTCATCCTGGTGATAGTCACACTCTTTTGAAAAAATGCTAAGATGTCCCTCTTTCCCAGAATTAAATTCCTGCTAATTAGTCCTGCTAATTAGTCATAGCCGAGACTAATTAAGCAGAAACTACTGAAATATATCCTCAGGAATAAGAAATCAAGACTAGAAAACTACTGAAGCATTCTATATAGTAATTAAATTAATCAATCATTTGTCAATTTTTATTCCACGAATCATTGCAAAAGCCTCCAATGGCAAACCAGCTGGGAGGAATATTTACCCTGAAGTGAAAATATTAAAAAGTTTACTTTTCATTAAAGTGAAGAAGTTTGTTTTCATCAGCATTCTTTACCGCTGTCCTGCAAATGATGGGGGGGGGGAGGAGGGGGAGGAGGTAGGAAAAAATCCTGAAGTCAGCACGCTGACAACTTTGGTGGGTACAAATTAAGATTATGCTGTGAAAAACTCTCAGCTGACTATGGAGAAGTCACACTGTGCTAGCTTACCACAGCACTTTACGTCCCGTCTCATCCTATGCACATTTCATACCCATTTCAAACAACTTTCTTTACTAAACACGCCAGTGTGTCATTGGTTGTGACACTTGGTCAGCCAGGCTGCATGCACACAGCAGCTGCATGTTATGAAAAATAAACGCACCTTCCAGATGAGCTGAACTCCAAATAATTACGTACGGACCCATCCATGCACTTCATTTGGCATCGTCAGTCAAAGGGCCAAATCCACATTTTAGAAACTCCTGGGATATCTTCAAAGATCTGAGCGTAAAGACTTAGTAATGAAGACATTTCAGAAAACTCTTGGGATTTTTGTTCTTAACAGCAAGGTTGCATTAAGTCACTCAGTTTCTTCCTAATAATCCTGCTGTCAGCAGAAAGTTTTTAGAAGTAATCTCAGCCTTCCTTTGCACGCAAACTCTTTTGGTTACTCTGCTTTCACAATCCGTGAACAAAGCTCGCTCTTTTAGTTCTACTCTTACCTTATCAGACCTAAAGGGGTTTTTTTTCCAATAAAAAACAAACAAAAATAATTTCATACATTTTCCCCTAGCAATCTTCTGAAGTCAAAACCCTAACATTTGACTTCTAGCATTTGCATTGAGGAAGGAAGATAGAGGGGATTATTCAGAACTGTTCCCTGGGACCTGATGTTTCTCCATCTGTTTTGCTATACAGCGTGATACCACTGATGTTTTTACAAAAATGCCGAACATGCCCCTAAATCCAGCTTGAATCCCGGTATCTAAATGGATACCAGCACGCAGTCTCTTCCACCCCAAACACAGCTTTATCACTTCCTCAATTCTACGTAGCAGCAGGCCAACAACTGAATCCTTTGCTCCCGAGTACCTTTAAGGACAGAAGCCATCAAGCCTCAGTCCAAATTGTTATGCTCAATTCCTCCGTATAAAGGGAAGAGAAAAGGGAGAGAATGAAATCCATTTTTAACTTCGTATGCACAAAATCTGGGACTGAACAATATTGCAATTGGCTTGGAGGGCAGAGAGGGTCCAACCTGCTCCTTCCCCATGTAAATGGTTTCAAAGGGTAACCCACACACACCAGAAACCACTTCTTCCAGTCCAGCCTGACTTTCATCCCGCTCCACAGCCACCGGTCTTGGTCCCCCTTTCTGACCTTCCTCCTCTTGAGAAAACATAAGCAGCTCCTGTCCACCCATCTGGAGGAGAAACCGGATCAAAACAACATTTTTTCCCCCACTTCTCCAAAGGTCAGGCAGGACAGGCACCCTTTTAACCCTCTCCCCTCTTTCATTACAGACTACAGAGAACCACTTTGAAGAAGTCAGGAAAGGCAGCCCTGAAGAGGGAATCCTTAAGTTTTTTTTCCCCCCTTGCTATGGAAGGTGGAGGACGAAGGCAGCCTCAAGAACCTTAATCTCTAAGGAAGTTGACGAGCTCCTTCAGTGCCAACTTCTGGCAGGCAACAGAGATGCCTCTCATTTTTAAGAGCGCTTTGCTCAACCTTTGCCACGGTTCGCCCCTTTGAAGTATTTGTTCTGCAAATACTGCAGGTCACAAACACAGTCTGCACCTCTTCTACAGCATCAAGGATTCCGTCTGTAGCACTGTTTTTAAAAGCTGGCAACTTTAAGATGTGTGGACTTCAACTCCCAGAATTCCCCAGCCAGCCATGCTGGCTGGGGAATTCTGGGAGTTGAAGTCCACACATCTTAAAGTTGCCAACTTTGAAAAACACTGGTCTGGACATGTAGAGAAGGGGGCAGAGATACAGCGGTTCCCCAATTTGGGGGGGGGAGTGCTTCTTCCTGAACTTTTTTTTGGAGGGAGATTATAGGGATGGTGAAACAGGGGGGTGGCTTGCTGTTTGAGCCCATGGGGGTGCAAAGCAATGGGAAGTCTTGCAAGGGGGGAAGATGGGGAAGCCCGGCAAAGTGAGGCAGCCAGGTGGGGGGCACCCTTCCAACTTTTGGGGCACGAGAGGAAGCAGAAGGAGCAGCCCCCCCCGGAGGACGGGGACCCCGGCCCAGGGGGCGCCCCACGTGCCCTTCCCCAACGTGAGCGAGGGGGCGTGGCCACGGCTCCCCCGCTTCCTTCCCCCGCCCATACCTGCCGGGAGGGGCGCCACTCCCGCCGCGCCGCCGCCGCCGCCGCCGCTTCTCCGGCTCGCCTTCAGTTTGACCTTTTCCGCGTCTCTCCGCACCCCCTCGTCCCCGGCTCGCTGACGTCACCGTCCTAGCAACCAATCCGCGCTCCCTCCATCTCCTCCTCGCTCCCCCCCCAACCCCTCTTCCAGCACTCGCGCTCCCGCACGCCGCTCGGGCAGCAGGAGGGAGGAGGAGCGAAGGTATGCAAACCTCCTGGCGGGCGGCGCCCAATCAGCAACGCCGGACGCCGCACGCTCCGGAGGAGGGCGGGGGAGGGCGGGAGAACGGGCGCGAGCCGAGAGGCAGGGCGGGGCGTGGAACGTGCTCCTCCGAAGGGGCGGGGGAGGGAGGAGCGGGGAAAACTTTAGATCCGGTCGCGCGCGCATGCGCGCGCCTGGCCGTCGCCGGGCGGGGGAAAAGAACTTTGGGCTTCTGTCTCTTTTCTTCATTGTCCTAAAAAAAAGAAAAGAAAGAAGAAGAAGCTGGAATCCTTCGAGGGGATTTTTGCGGCTGCCAGATTTTTCAGAGTTGGCCGATGGCTCGATAAGACATATTACCGGTATTGTCCCTGCAGGAATAGTGTCCGGCTTTGCTGGGCTGACCCGCAGGCGATGGGAAAGGAAACACGGAAATGAAGAGTGGAGATTTAAGATGGGGCGAGGGAGACCCCCTGCAGAGTTTGGAGTTTGAATTGGCAGGATGCCCGTTTTACATCTTTCTTTTGCGGTGTTTCTCAACCGTGGCACCTTGAAGCTGTGTGGACTTCAACTCCCAGAATTCCCCAGCCAGCCATGCTGGCTGGGGAATTCTGGGAGTTGAAGTCCACACAGCTTCAAGGTGCCACGGTTGAGAAACAGGTTCTTTCACATTTACAGCCCACTCTCCCTTTTCGTCAAGTATCCCTGACCTAAATTCCCACCACCTGCTTAACCTGGCTATCCCATCCTCTGAGCGTCTGCAAAAGATTTAAGCCAAGGGACTGGGCTGGCTTCACAGCTAAGGCGTAAGAAAAACTGAGTGAACCCCCCCAAACATCTCAGAATATCCATTTAGCTGCTAGTCTGCGAACAACATGGCTGTGGGGTGTGAACCCGGCCGCCAATGGACTGCAGGGCTGAAATTTGATGCCCGCGTCAGCCTCTTTTTTTGCCTGGCAAAGATGCTTAACTCTGGCTGGTCGTGTTGGCCTTTGAATGGCCTCCTCCTAACGGTTATGAGAATAAAACCTGTCCTAAGTGAGTCCTTTGAAAGTCTGTTCTGTCCCTCTTCTCGCTGCAGGTGGACTGGAAGATATGGGAGCTTCTGATACGTAGACGTATTTGTAGAAAAGCTAAGGGAGCCGTTGCAGAGGAATTCTAGCAACTGCTGTGTCTCAAACTGAAGCCCTATTTATAGTGAAATCAAAGTTTGCCACTTTTTCTTCGGTCCCCACAACCACTCTCTTCAGAGCTGGAAGGGGTGTTTCCACCTGTCCCTCGTTTGGGTTATGGAGGGATCTGGTTTCAGGCTTGTCTGCTTGCAATATTGTGAGAACTGCCCCTTACTGGTCCAGTTTTTTTTCTTTTTCGTGTCAGAAGCACCTACCAAGGCACTTCTGTATTGAAAGGATTTGCCGGTGATGTCACTGTTGCCCGGGGGACACCTGAAGGAGCTCCTTTCTTGTCCCTGTTATTTTCCCACTAAAGTGGTACCTATTTACCTACTTGCATTTGCATGCTTTCGAACTGCTAGGTTAGCAGGAGCTGGGACAAGTTGAAAGGAGCTCACTCCGTCACGTGGCTCGCACCCTCGGGTTTCGAACTGCCAACCTTAATAGTCCTCTTACTCAGTGTCTTAACCACTGAGCCACCGTGGCCCTAACGGGTCCAGCTGAAGTCCAGTTTAAAAATTAAGGAGAATGGGAAAGGAGATTAGGAGCCTTTATCACCCATCCAAAGCAGGACCTGGATATGGACAACCAGAGGCATGGTTTTGTCATGGGTCCTGTCCTAACAGCCAGGAACCACGCTGAGACAAGGAACTGGTCTCTAATGTTTTATTGCTTGTACATAACAGGAATCCTAACAAACTGAAGAAGCGTGGGAAAAACCCAGACATATAAACCCCAAAGATCAAGGCGGTCCCGATCTGTGTCTCTTTGAATGGCTGCCCAATTCCTCAGTGCTACGCATGCGCTTAACAGTCTGGATGGGAGCCCCCTGCTCGCCATCCTTACTCATGACAGGTCCTGAGGTCCACCCATTATGTATTTGCACACGACACTTGCCCCACCTTATCTTCCTTCTCTGGATGCTCATGGGAACAAGACAGACTATTGCTTCTCTTTAAATTGTTGGGATTGTTTTTCCTTTTGTTCTGTCCCAGCTGAACAGTCCCGGGATGGGTATCCACTTGACCCAATTTGTGTCCGTTAACATGTTTGAGGTTTACAAATATTGTAAATTAACAGAAGCACAAGAGGTGGGGGGAGTTAGAAACCAAACAGCCTTTTTTCCCCCTTTTCCTTTTGTCTTTGTGTACCCATGGACAGTATCAAAAGGCTAAAAGATATGACACCGGAAGATGAGCCCCTCAGGTTGGAAGGTGTCCAATATGCTCCTGGGGAAGAGCGGAGGGCAATTACTAGTAGCTCCAGAATGAATTTAAGTAAACGGGAGAGAGTGGAGGACAGGAAGGCCTGGCGTGCTATGGTCCATGGGGTCACAAAGAGTCAGACACAATGACTGAACAACAACGTTTGTATTTTGATTGTTGTCAAGTTTGCTTTGTTCAACTTCTTTTTTTTTCTTTTTTCAACATGCATAAATAATATTAGGAAATGATACAGCAGAGACCTTAATACTAAGCAATCAGCTTAAGACACAAACTTTTATTGTACAACACATACATTGATGCAATCTGCAGTGGTTTTTTTAATGTTATATTTAGTTCTGGATGAAAAAGCTAAATAATCTTACGCTCATTAACACTGACATTTTAAATCATAATTAATACTGATACAGTGCTTCTCTTTTATCTTCAGTGGTCTAAGTTATCTAAACATTAGAGTGTTAATAATCTTTAGTCAGTGCTGTAGAAATACTTCTGTATCAAAATAATATAATGTATTATGTATGTTTTACGATAATATAATAATTTTAAAAATCCAGTTTGAGGTTTGTCTTTGGTGCCCTTAAAAAGCACCACTAGTGAATGGCAGTTGCACATAGTATTCTCAGCATCCAAGGGCTGTGTGTGCACAATTTACTAAACCCTGGTTTACTTTAAAGCAGTGTTTCTCAACCTTGATGCCTTTAAGACGTGTGGACTTCAACTCCCAGAATTCCCCAGCCAGCACTGGGGAATTCTGGGAGTTAAAGTCCTCACATCTTAAAGGCCTCAAAGTTGAGAAACACTGCTTTAAAGAAAGATAAAGATGCTCTTTGGTCAAGCTCTAATCTTGCTAAGTGTTTTCAAGGAGGTCCTTTTGGCAGTGTTGCAAAAGTAGTTTGCTAATTCCCCCATCCAACCACTCACCAGGAATAATCCTACTTGGCTTCCAATGACTGCCAAGATTGATTAACTGCTGCCACCTATTGCGACCTCATTATCTTTCATGGTTTATTGAATTAACCCAATGGCTCTGCATAACACATTACACTCTAAGCAACCACATTGGTTACAGTTATATAAACTCAAAGCTCAAACCAGCCAACCACATTTTAGATTAGGTGGTTTTGCCAACCCAGCCAGGGCAGATCTTTCTTTCAAAGTCAGTTAACTATCTTTGAGTGCAAAATCTTATCCTTCAGCTGATGAATGCGGTCATAACATTTATTTACTTAACAGGATCACTTTCTGCTCATAAATTATGGAAACTTTCTGGTTTTCTTGCATGCCTTCCTCTACTAAAATCAAAGGCATGCAAATGTAAATTCCTCTTTTTCTTATTTGCAAACAGAATAGGATCTGCTTTCATTAGTAATAAAGCAACAAAACTATTGGTATGTGCAAAGCAAAATCTCCCTAGATAAACAGACTGCATTGGCTATAAAGTATGTTGTTGTTTATTCATTCAGTCGCTTCTGACTCTTCGTGACTTCATGGACCAGCCCACGCCAGAGCTTCCTGTCGGTCGTCAACAACCCCAGCTCCCCCAGGGACAAGTCCGTCACCTCTAGAATATCATCCATCCACCTTGCCCTTGGTCGGCCCCTCTTCCTTTTGTCCTCCACTCTCCCTAGCATCAGCATCTTCTCCAGGGTGTTCTGTCTTCTCATTATGTGGCCAAAGATTTCAGTTTTGCCTTTAATACCATTCCCTCCAGTGAGCAGTCTGGCTTTATTTCCTGGAGGATGGACTGGTTTGATCTTCTTGCAGTCCAAGGCACTCTCAGAATTTTCCTCCAACACCACAGTTCCAAAGCATCAATCTTCCTTCACTCAGCCTTCCTTATGGTCCAGCTCTCGCAGCCATATGTTACTACGGGGAACACCATTGCTTTAACTATGTGGACCTTTGTTGTCAGTGTGATGTCTCTGCTCTTAACTATTTTATCGAGATTTGTCATTGCTCTTCTCCCAAGGATTAAGCGTCTTCTGATTTCTTGACTGCAGTCAGCACCTGCAGTAATCTTCGCACCTAGAAATACAAAGTCTGTCACTGCCTCTACATTTTCTCCCTCTATTTGCCAGTTCTCAATCAAGCTGGTTGCCATAATCTTGGTTTTTTTGAGGTTTAGCTGCAAGCCAGCTTTTGCACTTTCTTCTTTCACCTTGATCATAAGGCTCCTCAGTTCCCCTTCGCTTTCAGCCATCAAAGTGGTATCATCTGCATATCTGAGATTGTTAATGTTTCCTCCAGCGATTTTAACTCCAGCCTTGGATTCCTCAAGCCCAGCACATTGCATGATGTGTTCTGCGTACAAGTTGAATAGGTAGGGTGAGAGTATACAGCCCTGCCGTACTCTTCCCAATCTTAAACCAGTTCATTGTTCTGTGGTCTGTTCTTACTGTTGCTACTTGGTCATTATACAGATTCCTCAGGAGGCTATAAAGTATATTGCGTATATTTTGCACCTAACTTCTCTTGACTGGTCTTGAGAAAAAGTGGGTTCTGATCTGATTTCTCCTTGGATAAGGGACCACCAAGAAATCCCTGGGTTGTACTCTTGATTGGGAAATTATCTATCTATCTATCTATCTATCTATCTATCTATCTATCTATCTATCTATCTATCTCCTGGAAGAAGGCAAGAGCTAACTTCTTACTACTGACTATTTATCTCAGCAACTGGGCTTGCTCCCCCTTAGAGGAAAAAAAAATACTCTAAACATAGAGGGAAAATCTCTAAGGTACACCCCATTCAATTTCTCTGTTCAAATCCTCTGGAAAACCCCTTTTAACTTTCTTCTTGCAAATCCTGTTTGCATGCTCAGTGAATTTGCTCCCTGGGACCTGGCTGCCTTATATCCCTCTTACAGTCTCTGCTTACTCAGTCACTCCATCAGGTCCATTAGGCAATCAGCAGCTCTTATCATATATCTCTTACAAGCAGCAGGTATATATGAGATAGTTTCTTCACTCCTCACAGCTAATCCCATAATGCTTCAAAATACAGTTTGTCTCTTCCTCTTATGAGAAGAAATCCCTGTTTGATTTTGCAGATTATGCATGTGATTGATCAATCAATCTAGCAACGTCCTGTTAGTTCTTGCCACTGAATCTCCATGACTGAGTAAATGTAACACAACCTGTTTGGAGTCACCAATGGAGTTCCATATGTCACAATTGTATATTGAAGCTTGCACTGGACAACTGAACTTGGCCTTTGGGTTGACAACCTGCAGCCAAGCCTCCCTGCTTTCTCTGTGACAACAGAGCTTCATCCACAGGAATAAGACTTCACCCTTCCCTTTCATTTTATTCAAATCTGAATGAAGACAGGCAAGAAGTGTGATTAACTTTTACAGCAATTTTCTTCTGCATAAGAACAGAATAAATATTGCGAGCAAGGGAGAAAATGGCTATTTTCATATGCTAAATTCTTGGCATATACCTTGCTTTAAGATCTTCCAGAGAGGCTGTTTGTCTTGCCACCATTCAAGGCACATTAGATGAGAACAGGGGCATCCACAGGGGGTCTAAAAAGTCAAGATGGTGGATGTGACCTCACAACAGAAGCCCTTCCCCTTTTAAATGCATGTTGTACTTATGGCACACATGTAAAAAAAAAAAAAGGTTGGGCCTTGATCACATGGTTATATTCACCATCTTGACTTTTTTGGTCACCCCTGCAGATGCCTTTGGCTGAAGACCTTCTTGGTCACTGCTTCCAAACTTTGCCACACCCTGCCAGAGGAGATCAATAAAATTATCTCTATTTTCCAGTAGCAGAAAAAAACATTTCCAGTCAGACAAGCTTTAGGCCCTTAAGTTGGCTGGGCAGTTAAGATGGGTTGAATTCATCATTGTCTGTATTTAATACTTGAGTTTAATTATGTTTGAGTTGCATTTTCAATTATAGTGTATAAGTCTGTTTCTAAAAACAAAGCACAGGACAGAAAATTGAAGCTGACAATTCCCTGAATCACCTTAAAAGTTGTTGATTCACCTTTAGGAAGCGGTTATCAAACTGAGCAGATGAACAAGTTACTGAGTCATCCTATTCCCCCTTACTTGGAAATATATTGTATTTCTCTTTTAGCTATACTTTTTATTTCTAAATACTTCTATGCATATTAGCATATATAGATATCTCCTTTGCCTCTTTTTTAGGCCGTTAAACCTGCAAGTTCAGAAAGGAATACAGGTACTCCTCAACTTATGACCACAATTGGGACTGGAACTTTGTTTACCAGCAATGTGGTCGTTAAGTGAGGCATCATGTGACTGCACCTGATTTTATGACCTTTTTTGCCATGGTCATTAAGTGAATCCAGCTTTCCCCATTGATTTTGCTTGTCACAAGCTGACTGGGAAGGTTGCAAATGGTGATCATGTAACCCGAAGATGCTGCAACCTTTGTAAATACATGCCAGTTGCCAAGCAGCCAAATTTTGATCATGTGACCAAAGGGACACTGCAACAGTTGTAAGTGTGAGGACCAGTCGCAAGTCACTTTTTTCAGCACTGTTGTAATTTCAAATAGTCACTAAACAAATGGTCGTAAGTCGAGGACTACTTGTATCCCCTTTTTTAGCACCAGAGAATTTCAGCTCACAAAAGACCAAGTTATAATCTCCTTACATGTTGTTAAAGGGGTTATAAAACTGGTATTTAAATTATTGTCCATTTGATCACACTGAAGGCAAATTAGATGATTGTGCAAATTGAGTGTTTGGAAAGACATAAAAAAGTGGCCGTTTTGATTCATTGGAATCTTAGAATTATAATGTACCAGAAACAAAGAATTGGTGGAATCACAATATTGAAAAAGTGGCTGAGAATGAAGAGGTTAAGATCCTGTAGGGCTTCCAAATACAAATGGATGAACATGAACCCATAATAAGCCAAACATGACTGTAGTTACAAAAAAATAACTATGGACAACTGACAATACAGTAGATGGAGACAGAAGGGTCAATGAGTATAAACTAGAAAAAATAGGAATATATAATGGCCTTCAAATAGAAATTGAGTGACTGTGGAAAAAGAAAGGCCGATAGTGATTGGTGTGCTTAGTGCCATCCCAAAAGTTCTGGAAAAAGGCCTTGGACACAATAGGAATAAAGAGAATCTCAACTCATCAGTGACAAAAAGTTTCATTCATTGGAACAACAATATTGTCAATTATCCTAGATGCTGTGCAAAGATTGTATTGTCAAAGGTACCAAATCCAATCAGAACTATCTGGTAGATTGTGTGTAAAGAGGAGGAGGAGGAGAAGGAGAAGGAGAAGGAGAAGGAGATAGAATTTCTGGACCACTAACGCAGCGCAAAGGAGAATGCCTGCATAAATGTTTCCCCTTAGTTTTGGTATCTCTCTCAGTCATTTTAGTGAAACTTCGCATTACGCTTTTTTCATTCCTCAAAGAAATAACCATCTCTCAGGAAGGCTATTAGGAAACTCAACTGTTATTACTGGAATAAAAAGAAATGCTTGCTTGTACTCCACTCCTTCTTTAAAATGCTGCCTTCAACACTTACTTACTTTTCTTTAAACTTCAGGGCTTTTAGGCCATTTTATCTATTTCTCAGGAGCCACTCTCCTGTCGGTTTCCAAGTGAATTCATCATCTCAGTTGCGAATTGCCTTTAATTTCCAAGATGACCCAGAAAGATATAACTCGTGGAAAAAAGATCAGCACAGGCTCAGTCTGTGTTGCTTATGCCCCAAATGGACAATATTGTACAGGCAAAATTTGACTTTCAACCTTGGTTTCCTTTATACCTTTACAAAGTATGTCAAACAATCCATTTCTGGTCTACTCTGCACATGCTGTTCCATAAATTTGTTCCATCCCTTTGCTAAATTAATCTGCAATTAAAAAAAAAAAACTATACCCAAAGTAGTTTTGTGATTTCTTAGGTACTGGTTCTATCAGAATGGTATACACCTTCCCTGAAACTCTCAGAAAGAGGGAGATATGGATGTTACATTATGTCATGTACCCGTGGAGAGGAGCATTTTTCTATTTTTACAGAGTGTATATCTGGGTGGTGGTTTCAGTTATACCCACCACCAGGAGGCACCATGTAATTAGTGTCATCCTTGTTAGGAATCATCAAATGTACTGTACATAGCCAGATCTTATTCCATGGGGTTCAAACCTTCTACTAGGAAGTGAACTCATGGGATCTTCACACTTTTAAAAAATTGATTATGTGCCATCAAGTTGGTGTCAATTCTTAGTGACCATACAGATAGATCTTCACACTTTAGAAGACTATACAGGTGGTCTTTGGTTAACTATGGCAATTGGCACTGTAATTTCCATCGCTAAGCAATGCAGTCATAAAGCATGACATCACGTGACCATGCTGCTTAGTGACAGAAATTCCAGCACTCTGGTTGTTGTCGTTAAGTGAATTACTGTGGGTTGTTAAGTGGGGATGTCATGCGGTCGCCATTTGCAACCACCTGCCTGCTTCCCCGTTGACTTTGCTTGTAGGAATCCAGCAAAGAAGGTCACAAATGGTGATCACATGACCGTGGGAGAAAATCCCATTCAGTATCTGGGTCATCATCTGGTAGGGTTACCAGACATCCAGCATAAGGAGGACATGTCCTCCTTTTTGTCCTCATGTCCCTCTGTCTGTCAGGCGTAGCTTTAAAATTAATATTGTCTGGCTTTTTGAGGATCTAACAAGCTATCTCTTCTTGAGCAGCTTTCCTCCATGGATCAGCTTACTAAATCCACAAGTCATTCTGGAACAACAAGTTGGTAGACAACAATCCACAAGGGATTCTGGGAATACACACTGGTGGGCAGAAAATCCACAAGGCATTCTGGGAAAGTGCCCTTGTGGATGCCACAAGACTGGAGAAAGGACCTTCCTAACCATTTGTAATGGACTGTGGGAATATCCTTGAGAGACCGGAGGAAGAAGAGCCCCAGCCGGGGCAACGGTCAGATGAGAGACCCCTCAGCCCACAGGAGGAATGGGGGTGGAGAAAGCATCTCAGAAGGGACCCTCCCTAGTTCCCTGGAAAGTAAAGGCAAGGAGGGAGAGATGTGCTTTCAGACTTGCAAGATTCTGTTTCTGTAACCTTACAACAAAGGTAGTGTTGATAACCATGGTTTTGGTTTCCTGCCTGGTTTACCTCAAAGGGTGGACACCATCACAGCCCTATCACTGGCCTAGTTCACACTCGGCATTAAACCTTAATGTGCTTTTTCCAAGAGTTGTATCTTTCTGGGTCATCTTGGAAACGATGGAAATCTTGGAAATCCTTGGGTTTGGACTTGCAGACCACAGTTGGTTATTAGTATTCCGCGTGGAGTTACTCATTGGGACTTCTGCAACATAATTAAAGCAAATTATGTTTTGGGTTGATGTGTGAACCCACCACAGCCTTAAAAATAGCTCTTCTTAAATGGGCAGGTGCCATTCCCCTGTGTGGTGAGCAGCATCTGGAATATGGAATATGAGCAGGTGAATTAAGGACGGGGGAACGCTGTGCCAACTTAGCTCCTGTCTAGCAGAGAAAGAGATTTCCTATCATCTGCTGTGCAATTTTTGAAACTGGAAAGCCCAGAGACAGAAGCAATGACATTTGAATGCAAAACATCTCCTCCAGCACTGGATTATGATCCTCAGAGTTGCTCCTTAACTAGCAAAACCCATCAAGGGACCATTTTTATGTCTGTGCTATGGTATCAACCTTCTCCCCATATACCTGATGTTTTCCACCCTGCTGCTCTACCAAATTTTTTTGTAGCATTATAGAATAATCCAGTCAGATGTTGTTTATTCACACAGCTTCAGTGCGAGGCAATTCCATTTTCCCAGGCACTTGGCTGCAAAACTGGTTTCTTTTATTGGAAGCATTTTTACTCAGTCTTCAGCCCAAAAAAAACAAAACGCTCTCAGGGTAGCTTAGAAAAATCAATAATAAACTAAGTCAGACCTTCCCCTCAGGCTTACAGTGTAAAAGACATGAGGAAGGGGAGGGGAAGCAAACTCGAGGTTGTTCTTGAACTTTAGTGGGTGGAGAGAAAATCTAATCAAGTTCTTTTTGTTCCTCTATCATAGCTGGGCCATAGATTGGAAGGGATCTTGGAGATCATCAAATCCAACCCCTGCCTAGTGAAGGAATCCATGGTTACATCAGTGCCCTCACAGGACCAGCCAGCCTCTGCTTGGACATCTCCACCAAAGGAGAGCCTATCACCTCCCAAAGCAATCTGGTCCATTGTACAATAGCTCATACCATAAGAAGATTTCCTTGGTGTCCAACCTCATGTCCGTATAATGTGCTAAACTAGCCAACAAAAGGGTTTGGTAGTTTATGGTTCAGCACATTGAAAAGGAAAAGCCGTCATCTTAGCAGGTTGTATAAATCAGGCGATCCTGTGAAGCTGTAAGATGGCCTGTTTGGGCCAACTCAGCATATTATGCAGTTTTTCAACCTCAGCAACTTTAAGCTGTGTGGACTTCAACTCCCAGAATTCCCCAGCCAGCAGGGTTGATATTTAATTTATGAAACTTTACCCAAAATACTTATGTTAAGTGAATGGATTTTTTTTTTTTTAAAGCCTTGCCTAATAGCAGTGTTTCTCAACCTCAGCGACTTTAAGCTGTGTGGACTTCAACTCCCAGAATTCCCCAGCCATTGCTGGGTGGGGAATTCTGGAAGTCCACACAGCTTAAAGCCGCTGAGGTTGAGAAACACTGCATAAACACCAACCCAACCATATTTGGGCTATAAAAATCAAGGCCACCACTAAGGGGCAGCAGAGAGCTTTTGGTATCACTTTGCCACTATCTAGTGGTCATTTAATTCAATGACGCTATTGCCTATGGCAAGAGACTGTTTTTACTAAATGTAGTTAATTAGACTCACCAGTTTGGTAATTTAATCATTTCCTTTTTCTGTCACATTAAAAATTGCAGTTTGGTCATTGGACTTAAGGGCGTGCACCTTCAAATGTTGCTTCAGGTAACTGTACCTTACAGGTAAGTATACTCCATGTTTTTACTTTTATCCCTAAATCATTTATCTCTGTCCTGTAGACTAATCAGTTCTGCATGTTAGCTTCAGCAGAATCCATATTAGTTATGTTGTGTGTGTTACTTGTCTACATTGCTTTATTCTTAATAGTATTGCTAAAAATGTGTTCCTGAATCCTCCATGCTCCCCACACACACACACACACAAAGTATTTATTATTCAAATTTTGTTACTGCCCATCTCCCCCAAAAGAGGGACTCTGGGCGGTTTACAATAAAATTAATACAATAACAATAAAAGTTAAAATCCCATAAAAATAAAAACAAGTTACAAATATAAAATACAATATAATACAGTATACCTGGTGGTAGCACCTGGCCAACTTGTCTGAGCTCAGAAGCAAAGTGTACTCAGATCTGGTTAGCATGTGGATGTGAGACCACCAGGAAACCACAGAATTGGGAAATGGGAGGGGGAGACAGAAAAATCCACCACTTCCATAGCATGCCAAGAAAACGGTTTCAATGTTTGCAGTTAAGGCACCAGAAGCCCAGCATGAAGGCGACGTTCCTTTCTTATCACTTGGAAGAACAAAACTCATGAAAACTGTACTACAATATCTAAAACGGGCTTGGCATCCTTTCAGACACAAAATCACCCCCTATCCTCACCAAATGGGATTATCCTGGCAGTTCTGCCAACTTGGCATCATTGTACACTCTGTGATCTTTGCCTTTGCCCCAAATATAGAGTATAACATGGCAAGACATGAACAGATTCCTCCACAGAGTTGTAGGCTCAGGCTGTCAAAATGGGGAACGGCTGATCAGCCTCTTAAACTCAACCTGGCTCGTGTGTAAAGACTGGCATCCTGCTTGGTTTCATGAGCGTTCAGCTGTCTTTGACTTGGAAACCTGGAAACCTGGTTTGGGAAGCTTCTGGGAATTATCCATTTAGTTTGCCACCAGGCTGTGCTCTTTCACTACTGTATATATTAACGTTCCATGTGCTCATTTTCGGCATCCTACTCAAAATGCATTATTCAGCAGAAAGAACATGGTAAGCGCCAGGCGTGAGCTGTACAATGTCATAAGAAAACATTGAATAATTAATGCAAAGGTAACTTCAAATTTCATCTTGACGGAAACTCTCTGGTTTTTTTTCCCAACACCCACACAAAGCTTGCAAACAGGCCCGGTTCTTGCAGTCAAATGCGCAGAATAGAGAAAGAAATCTTAGCTCGACAGAGAATTTAGTGCAGGCTGCAGACAGTTTTATCCCCAATTCTGTTTAAGCCACCCCAGGCTCACAGGACAGTAAGGCAGCAAATGAATCACATGCCCTAAATTGATTCTGCTAAGTTTATTTATATAATGGAAGAGCAGTCAGCCCATTTTTTTAGATACCCAAGACTGCACTGCCAATATTTAGTGGCAACCTGCTGAATGCCAATGGGGCAAGTTTTAGCTAAAAACATAGACCCAAAATAGTGAGGGTTCTAATAGCTGATGTAGTGCAATGACATGGGGAGTCCCAGATTCTACAGGTAGTCCTTGCTTAACTACCACAATCAGGACTGGAATTTCAGTTACTAAGCAAAGCAGTCATTAAGTGAATTCAACCTGATTTTACATCCTTTTGTGCAGCAATTGTTAAGTGAATCACCGCATGCATTAAGTGAACCACATGGTCGTTAAGTGAATCACACGGTTCCCCATTGATTTTGCTTGCCAGAAGCTGGCCAGGAAGGTCAAAAATGGTGACCACGGGACGCTGCAATGGTTGTAAGTGTGAGAACTGGTCATAAGTAGTTTTTTCCAACACTGTGGTAAGTCCAAACCATCACTAAACAAATGGTTGCTAAGTGAGGACTACCTGTAGTTCACCCTCAGCTGGGGAAGCTCCTGGAGTGACTTTGGGCCTATCTTTGAGCTCTTGGGGAAAGACAAGCTATAAATCTACCAAATAATCATACAGTAAAACCTCAATTTAACAGACCCTCGCTTAACTTTAACACTAAATTACTTATATATACGTTGTTGGAGTCAGTTTGCAATGTTAACTACCAATGATGTAGTTTATGTCACTTGCACATTTGGATTTAATGGACGTTTGGGAATAATGGACCGTTCTGTCCCCAATTAGCCTGCTCAATTGAGATTTTACAGTCTCTTTACCAGCCCCATGGGGACGCGGTGGCGCTGCGGGTTAAACCGCTGAGCTGCCGATCGGAAGGTCGGCGGTTCGAAACCGCACGGCGGGGTGAGCTCCCGTTGCTCGTCCCAGCTCCTGCTCACCTAGCAGTTCGAAAACATGCAAATGTGAGTAGATCAATAGGTACCGCTTCGGCGGGAAGGTAACGGCGTTCCGTGTCGTCATGCCGGCCACATGACCCGGAAGTGTCTACGGACAACGCCGGCTCTAAGGCTTAGAAACCGAGATGAGCACCGCCCCCTAGAGTAGGACACGACTGGACTTTACGTCAAGGGAAACCTTTACCTTTACCTTTACCAGCCCCAAGGAGTTAAAAGAAGGGGCTGAACACTTTGTGCCTTGTGTTGCTCTCCTCACAAGGCCTCAGACTGCAAAAAGATTCTCTACCCTCAGTTGCTGCTTTCCGGCTACATCGCTCAGAATGTCTCGGCGCGCACCATTAACCCGTTCCTTTACAAATGCAGTAGCTGCGCTTGCACGATGTGCGAGCTTTTGAGACTGGACACAATTTGATTCTTTTGCACTGTGGTCCATTTGCGTGTGGGTGTGGGAGTTTTGTCAACTCAGCTCGGTGTGCGGCTTTCGGCGAAGAAGCCAAAATACGTTGCGCAAAGAAGGCTCATCGGGTCAGGTGGACTCCGAAAGAAAGAAGTCAGCTTCTCTAGGTAATTTGGGCTGGCGATAGCCTCACTTCTGTAGTATCCCCTGTAGTTTAGAAACCTCCATGTTGCTCCCCACCCACCCGTGGGCATTTGTGGGGGAGATGGAGGGAGGGCACAAAATACCGTAAAATCTCACCTGACTCCGGATGTCAGTGCACAAATGATGCGGGTTACGCAACTGGCTGTGATTCACGCTGCTTGCGTGATGGCACCCTAATGCAAGTGATGCCCTAATCGCATGCCCTGCATTCTTAGGTACCCATCGCAATTTTCTCACCCTTTTCCAGTACTTCCCCTTGTCCCTTTGTTCTTGGAGCCTGCTGGCTGGCAGAATGAGTAAATGAAAATAGAAGCACTTTCTCCACAATCCTAGTGTTTTGCAGTTTTAAATTAAAGCACGCTGGGTACTTAAATGCTGAGCTCTGGAGTTTGTTTGTTTTTTCCTTCTCCAGGCCTCCCGATATCTGTCAGGAGTGTTGAGAAAATTACACCCCCTTCTTTGGTTATTACTATTTTCTATAAACATACAAAATTAATCATCTTCTACCACAACAGGAAAGAGCAGATGACATAAAATATATAAAACCTACATCTCCTGTCTCTATATATCCTATGTAAGATGTGTCATATATAATTCATAACTCTTCTAGTGCACATTTTATCTGTTCTGTAACGTTTTCTACTTTTATTATTACTGTTATTATAGCAGCAAGAAAGCTTTATAAGTATTAATGTCTGTGTTCAGTTCCTGGCTCGTATAGGAGATGAATCGAGTCCAAGATCAGCCAACCTTTTCTTCTCTTTCTTCTCTGTTGCATAAGTGTAACCGTTTGGTGGGTTGTACCACGGAGAGCGGTTGCCAAATCTGATTCGATCATTCATTTACCCGATGAAACATATGCGAGCAGCATTTAGCGGCAGTTAAAATTTCTGCTGCTGTTTTTCTTCCCACACTAGTTCCAGATACTTAGTCTGCGGTGCATTTATAGAAAGTCTAATAATATCTACAGAGAATGGCCTACTAAGACGATTCTCTCTGCAGCTATCAGACCTGTTTTTTCCCAATTTTTGTTTTGTTTTGTTTTCACACTTCCGCCTCACGGGCAGCTAACCCAGCTGATCTTGACCACACTTGCAATTTGCATTTTCAGGCTCTTGGTAACTTTTTGCAAAGCGACGGCCTGGCTCACAAAACACACGGCCATGTGGTGTCCTAGATTTCTTCAGAGATTTCCGTTCTCCATCTTCCTTCAGTACAGTAACTTTCACTGCTATCAATCCCACAGGAAAAGTTCCCACCACTTTCTCCGCTTAAGGCCTTCTCCCCAGTGGTCAGTTTAATTTCCATTTTCCAGGATCTATTTCAATCTCATTAAAAAAAAAAAAAGATTAGTACTGTTGAAACCTGAGAAGACTTAAATAGGGTTTACTCACTGAGTTCAAGTATGACACATGTTTTTCAACTTTCCAGTTTAAACTGCAGCTCAAAGATAGCCAGGACATTTCCCATCCTAATACTAAGCAGACCTAACCCTGCTTAGCTTTTCTTAAACCAACCACTGGGGGCTAGGTCCTGATACTAGCTGTGGACTTTCAAGACAGGGACCACGTTCATTTTCCACCATTGATGAAAATGTTATCATGGGTCCATGTGCAAAGAGGGTCATTTTAACCACCCCAGTGACATGTTTGCCACAAAACAGATAAATTTATGGAGTTTCTGCCAGCAGATTGAGATGTTCTCTGGGGACCATCCCCATCAGAATGGTGCTGGACTTCATGTCCTCAACTGAAGGCAGTGATTGGAAAAGCCAGTGTTGCAATTGTGAGGCCGGTCTGATGTCTGCCAAAGAAGATGGTACAGTGGTACAGGAATGCTGATTTATGTTTGACAGTTTAAGATAATGCTGAACAGAGCATGGTGCTGAGAAAAGATAACAAGGTTGAAATGAAACAGAGCCAGTAAGTTTTGGGAAAGAGTGCAAGCATGCACATATAAGAGATATTCTGCCCTAGAGTAACCGAACAGGTATTTAGCATGGTAAAAATCACGCCCCCTGTGATGAAATTCCATGCCTTAAGGAGGGGAAAATTCTTAGGAAGTAGAAAATATGACTATATTAGGAAAAAGCACAAATGTATGCATACCTGAGAGATACCTGAGACCACTGCAGCAAAAATTATCCAGTTATTGCTTTTTGCTTGTAACCACTCCACTCCTTCTTGAAAAAAATATAAAATGCTTGGTTTTTGAGAAGTTCAGGGTTCCTCTTTTGGGAGAGGAATCCCATTTCACTTGGTACCAAATAAAATGGAGAAAAGTTTTCTCGTGTCCAGAGTCTTATTGGATTGAGCTTTGGGCCTACATACTTTTACCACACTTTGTGGCCAACACAACAACCCTTTGATCTGTTAAAATAACTTCTGGAAGAAGAGCTATGGGTCTAAAAAGGACAGAGATTTCTAGATAATCCTCCCAGGAAATATCTTACATAATAGTCAGTTGTACGAATCTGGATTTAGAAACTAAAATAAAATATTGATATGAAATAATTGGCATTTCTAGAAGTAAATTGGTTTCATTCATGTTTTAAAGTTGCTTTCCCTTGCAACATATGTAACCTATAAGATTTGATTTTTATTTCCTTGCACACTGGCTGCAGGCCTGTTTTTAAAAGTTGGCAGGCACAAAATAATTGGACCATTCTTTCAAAAAAGTCTTCTTTCTTTTCTGGACCATCCTTATAAAAAGGTCTCCTTTCTTTTCTGGACCATCCTTACAAAACAGTCTTCCACAGAAGGTATATGTGATTCCCAACCAGGCTTTTTCTAAACAAATCCTAGAGGCCTAAGATATTTCCATCTGTTTCTTAATTATTGATTTTTTTTCTGTATTTGCTGTTTTACTTTAAAGGGTTTAACTGCTGATACGCTCCTTTTTTATTTGGATGAGATTAATAATTTAAAGCTGCTGTTTGAGAAACTTGCAGATAGGTGTTCTAGATTTTCATTTTGCAAACCACATTAGTAAAGCTTTTCTTTTTAAAAAAATCCTTTAAACAAAGTAGGCATTATTTAAAATAAGTAAATATATAATAACTATGAGATAAAAGCATGTTAATATGATACGTCCATTTCCTGCCATTAGAATGAACAAGCAGGCAAATAAATGTCTTCTTGTCAAACAAAGTAACTGCTTTTCTTCTGTGTCCCTTGTATATAAGCTCCTTTCTGTTCAGCCTGCTTGGTGGTGTCTTCAGTGTGCCTGAAAATAGTTCTGTCTGTTCAGGCTTTTTGCTTTATCTATGCAATGAGAATACACAAAGTTTTCTTCATGTGGAAAATATTGCCTTTCAGCTTTCAGCCTCTGGCGCATAATGGTGCTTTAGGAACCCCAGCAGAGAAAGCTGTTTCCAATTGCTATTTATTTTTAAAGAAAAAAATAAAATCACCAAGTGTTCCCAGTTATGTTTATGATAGCGATTTGCATATTCACAGCCAAAACTCTCAAAAGGAAGTCTTTGGACCAGGATACATATTTAAAAAATCAAATTCCTTTGTTCAGAACCCGCATCTTCCAAAGGAGGCCTTGAGCACCATGACGGCATCATGCAGCTGATCTGTTTAGCTCACCCCAGCCCCACCGATGATGTTCCAGAAGTTTCTAAAAACTTGGCAGGTCTCCCAGGCCTCGGAATAGGGTGCTTGTGGACCCTGTTGGTTGTGTGTTATGGTGCTGGGAATGTGGTTTGTCCAGCCACATAGGATTTTCTCTGAATTGTTTTTTATTTTTTAAGTGCAAGCTGCCCAGAGTCATTCTGGAGTTGGGCAAGCTCTAAATCAATCAATCAATCAATCAATCAATCAATCAATCAATCAATGCAATTGAGACTTTACATATCTGTACCCCAATGTATGATGCAAGTATGTTAAGCTACACATTTCCATGATAATGTTTTCTTGTTTTATCATTTGCTCCTTCCCTTGCCCCCTTGTAGATGTCCAGGCCAGGAACCCAAGAACTAAAGAGCTCCAGAATTGAAGGATCTTTGGTGCGCTGTGGATTTATCTACCAACAAAATTAGAGTTACCAGCTGTCCTTGTTTTGCTCAGCTCAGCCTCCAAAGCCAGGAGAATATCGCTGTTTCCAGAAGCCCATCCTGGAGGGGTGGCTGGCATCTGCAGCTTGTGAGCAGCTGCAGATTTATACAACCTGCAGCATGGGAAACAACGATCACATCATCCACCCTTTGTGCCCAAGTGAGGTACTTGACTCATGCTATCAGATCTGGGCCACAAATGTTCAATTGGCCATTTGAGGGCAGCAAAGAGATAAAGGCTTTTCTTTTTTGGAATCTAGAGAACCAGTCTGGTGTAGCGGTGAAGCTGCTGGATCAGTAACCAGGAGATCATGAGTTCTAGTCTTCCCTTAGGCATGAAAGCCAGTTAGGTGACTTTGGGTCAGTCCCTTTCTCTCAGCCCAACTCACCTCACAGGGTTGTTGTGGGGAAAATAGGAGGTGGGAGCTTTACATATGCTGCTTGGAGTGATAGAAAATAAAAGTGAGATATAAATTTAATAATAAATAATGACATCTAGCCTGCTTGCTGTCATTTAGCCATGACCTGGATTTTTGGAGGTTCTAATGGAGTACTTGAGGCAGAGTTGGCAGAGGGCACATGGGAAGCCCCAGATGGCATCACATTCTCTTGGTAATGCTAGTCTGGGTTCCGTTCATTCACCAACTTTGGAACGACACAATGGGAAAAGCTGATGGAAGAAGGCAATCTGCTCTGTGCTCCATTCCTGCCTGATAGAGGGCTCTAACGTTCATTAGACATCCACGAACTTGGTTTAACCTGGAAGTCCTTTGGCACAGAAGGGCACAGAAGGAAAGGCAAAGGCTCCTGAAAGCTGTTTGATTACGCGAAAGCCTTTCTGAGGATTAAGAACAACCATGGCTTTAGAAGAACAGTAAAACCCGGGCTTTTTAAGAAAGGCCCAGAAGGGTCTCTAGTATAAACCCCCTCTCTGAGCTGGGCTTAGATGTTTATTGGTCCTTGGTAGCCATCGTTGTCTTGCTCATTTTTTGCTACCGTTTTCGTTATCCTTAGTTGGGCTTTCTCGTACTCCTGGTTTTCCTATTTTGATCTTATTGTAAGAAGGGAATGGAAGCTACTTAGAGTCTTGCTGGATTGGAGCAGTGCATAATCCCCAAGAAGCAAGTCTGTTTTTTGTTTAATTATTTACCGTTATGTTGGCTTTGGTCTCTTTGAGTCAGGGATTAAATGAACACATATGGGCATTCCTAACAATGTGCCCTGGTTTTTATTCATAGAAATCTGGTCACCATAAGTAGAAACCTTTTGGTTTTGATTTTCCCAAAGGTGCTGTACATAAAATGCAGTATTTGGGCACATGATTGATTGATTGATTATGTGCCATTAAGTCACTGTCAACTCTTAGCAACCACATGGACAAATTTTCTTCATGATAATCTGTCCTTAATGTGGTCCTTCAGCTCTTCCAATGGTGCCCCCATCACCACTGTAACTGAGTCTTTCCAACTTGTTGCTGGTCGTCCTCTTCTTCTCTTTTCTTCTACCTTTCCCAGCGTCAGAGCCTTCTCCAGAGAGCTGGGTCTTCACACACTGTGTCCGAAGAAGGATAATTTAAACCTAGTCATTTGTGCCTGGAGTGAGAACCCTGGGTTGCTTTGTTCAATGGTCAATTGGTTTGTTTCCCTGGCTGTTCAATTGGGGACATAGTAATCATCACAGCTAAGATGGGGGAGAATAGGGGCATCTGCAGGAAGGGGTCAAAAATATCAAGATGGTTGTGGCTGAGACTGTGCCATCAAAGCCCCATGAAACACACATTTTAAAAAGGACAAGGCTTTGATTGCACCGTCACAGCAGCAGGCTTGACTTTTTTGACTCCCTCACCCGTGTAGCTGTCCCTGGGGGAGAGGGAGCAAATTGACCATCAATAGTAACTGCTTAGGGGCCTCTGATCTTTTTGCTATAAATTGGGTTCTGTATCCAAACTGAGGCTGTCTACCAAACGGGACCATTTGGTTGGGTAGGAAATACTATGATCATTTGATTTCTGTTCATAACAATTAGTTTGTCAATGCATTTTGGTAACTATAGTTTGAGATATTGTTGTCTTTGGTTATTAAGTGTTGATAGTGACTGTTTAGAAACAGCCCCATTGTTTGCCATTGCAATAATTAATTCCTTTGTTGGGAACATGTTACTAATGTTTATCTGTCATTACAAATTCTCATTACCAAGCAGAGCTATATCTGTATTCAAAATGTGGCAAACTAATTTCACAGTATATTACATTTATACAGACTAGCTTAGCCTTATGATTAAAAAAAAGGCTGCTTATTTATGGGTGTATCCACACCATCCATTTTTGTTTCTATCTATCTATCTATCTATCTATCTATCTATCTATCTATCTATCTAGGAATGAATGAATGAATGAATGAATGAATGAATGAATGAAAAATTACCAAGAAAATCCAGCCTTGTCATATTTGACTAGAGAGAAGAAATCTCAAAGACTGTAAAAAGAAAATTGGGAGTGAAGATTAAGAGGGACAAATCTCCATATATTTAGGGGCTACTCAAATTCACATTAACAGCATTTTTTCTTCTCCATGGACAAGGAAAGGTGCTGTGTGAAGCCAATTTAGTGGCCTGCTAGAACCACTGAAATGGAGCAGAGCTTATAACACAGCTGAGAAGCTAGCACAGAAAAAAGAAAATTATCTTAGATAGCTTCAATGAGCATGCCAGAGAAACACAGGTTATGGATCTTACACATTCAGCCCTCCCAAGCATAAAGAATCACACGCTTAGACAGATTAGGTTAAGATAAGTAAGAAAAAATTCTTACTGACTTTATTGTTGCTTCTGTAACATCCATCTTGGTGGAAAAGATGAACTTCCTTTGTTCTTCTTTTCTTTCTAAATACATAGTTTCTCCTAAACTTTCAGCCCTACAGCTGCTGAGAGCTGCATGGAAGAAAGGGGCAGAATCCTTCATCAAGGCCCAAGCACATGCCCTGATGAATGGAGAACAGAGCAGCATGTTTGCTTCTCCCTGGGTGGAAGAAGGGGAAAGAGAGAAAGAGGAAGTGGGAGTGGCAGCAAACAGCTTCCTCATAGTTGCATTGTGGGACAACTTAATTTACATGCTCATTCCCATGCAAATGAGGCATGCTGGATTTGCCAGAACTTCCAACACCGTGAAGTCCCAAAGAACATCACTGAGGAGTGTGGAGATAACCTTGAAGGACGAATGCAAGGGTGATTGCATAAACATCGGGGAAAGTGAGAAAGAAAATCAAGAGTGCCCCCTTTGATTCTCTTTGGTAGAACAGGGAGGGAAGGAGAAACTCTCTCAGGCATTCAATATTGTTATTATACCCTGCAACAATAAAGTAGAATTGCAATAGGACTTGTGGAGTCTGTTTCCTGAACTGGACTACCTCAAAGGGCTGACACCAGCATAGTTCTAATATGCAGTATTAAGGAAGAATTAGAAATAGAAGTCCTCTCCTGTGGCTTTGGCATTGGTGCCATGCCACTGGCTTCCCACATTGCCTTCTTGGGCAGCTGAGTCCATTTTCTTCTTCCTTGTCTGCAACATTGCTCAAACTGCAAATCTTTCACTGAACCATTAGCAGTGTTGGAGTTCCATTCAATAGGGCTGTTTTCCCATTGCTGGAACTCTTGCATCCCTGCTTTGCAATGTAGAACCTGGAGATCACTAACAGTCTCGTTTCATCATCCTCTTCTCTTCTCTTCTCTTCTCTTCTCTTCTCTTCTCTTCTCTTCTCTTCTCTTCCCTTCCCTTCCCTTCCCTTCTCTTCATCTCAATCTCATATGTCTTCAGGAGGGCGACATTGTTGCTATGCAAACCTGCCCCTTTTCCATGTCTGCCATGATATCCCATGCATGCCCCAAAGGGGTGGAGCCTGTGGCACGATGGTGCAACTCTGCTGATGCCATTTTGATAAAAGCGGCAAGATTCTGTGGACTTGCACCTTACCAGATCTACAAAGCCAATCTCAACTCTTCCAGGTAGTTCCACTAGAAACAGTTTTTTTTTAAAAAAAATACAGTATGTATGTATGTATGTATGTATGTATAAATATAGCCAGCTTGTTTCTCTCTGCTTCTATAAGCAGCATGCATTGAATTTTTGCTGCACTTCAACAGAAACCATTACTTCCTTCCTCCCACCTCCCTCATACACATATAAAAGTTCTACAACCAGGATTGCAGCTCTCTGGGAGAACATCTTAACAATAAAAATAAACAAACGACAATAAAAAAGCTAAGAAGGAAACAAAAAGACCAGGACACATCCTCTCCAGCAGCCAACACCCAGATAAGCAGGGATTAACACCAGACAAAAAAATCAAGCAGAAAACTATACCCTTGTCAAGGAACGACCAAGGACAAAACCACACCCCCACCAACACGGGCAGGGCAAGCTACTGGATATAAACAGGGAGCAAACCCCACACTCATCAGCACTGACGTTACCTAGCCAGGTAGTGAAATGTCATCAGGCAAACAATCAAGCTCAGAGAGCAGCAAGGACTCCACAATTCATCCCTGAGCTACAGATATTCTCTTCTGTCAAAGCTGCAGTGTCTTGCCACCAGTGAAACTTCCAATGGAAGCCTTTATGCAGGAAGACCTTCTTGAGGGTCAAGAAGATTTTCATTCTTCCCAACAATTCAGGCTTTTGTTTTTACAAAATGGCCTGCCCAGAGCATGCACTGAAAATTTGGAATATGAGGAAATAGCAACTTCTGACTTCCCCCTTTCAGTAGCAAGTGGAATTGAAGGGACCTTTGTTTTCCCAGGAGCTGCATTAGCCTAGGGGAGGGTCAGTGACCAAAAGACTATTTTTGCACTCTCCTATTGGTCAGATGGAGGGAGGGAGCCCTGATTGGCTCATGATGTTCCTTGCCTGTTCTTCATGATCCCAGCCAACTTCAAAACACTTTTGAAAGGTTTGGGTGATGGAAACTCTTCCATATGAAGCTGCTCTTACAGAAAATAAGGCTTCCTTCAGAGGGAGAAAGTCTTGTTCAAAATGCAGAGAATAAAAAGAAAGATACATTTGCACAACAACATAGAATAAGCAATGCAAAAAAAAGGCTTTTGAGGAGAGGATTGCTGATAACTTAAAGGTCAACTATTTTTAAATAGTATATTTAAAAATAGTTGACCTTTAAGTTATCAGCAATCCTCTCCTCAAAAGCCTTTTTTTGAGGTGAAGATTGCCTAACAGTTGTTTGTCCCTGACAGCTCCATTTTTGTGGATCTGTTTGGCTTCTGATGTATTTCTGACCTTTTTAGTCAGAAATACATCAGAAGCCAAACAGATCCACAAAAATGGAGCTAGGGAATTAATATTTCAGAAGGACCAGATGATTCCAAAGCAAATGGATGAATTCTTTGTGACTATTTTCATTGCTGAAACTGTAGAACAGAGACCCATGTTGGGAGTGACATTTATGACATGTTCAAGAAGGGAACCTAAGGAAAGGACGAAAGTAATGGTAACTCTTTGAAGTTTAGACCATTATTGGCATGTCCAGATAGTATCATCTAGGAATTCTAAAAGCAAATATGAAATTTCTGACCTAATGGGAATGGGACTATTTCTTGCTTAACCTCTGAACTCATGAACTTGGTATCTAAATGGTTCCTTCAACAGGTGGAGCCCCTAGACAATCTTGTCCTGACTTGGAAGTTTAAGCAGATCCAGGCCGGCTTAAAACTTGGACTGGAGCATCCCAAGGATACCAGAGCTATGGACTAGACTGAGAAGTTGAAACACGGCCCCCTCCCTGCCCCTCCAGTAATGCTAAACCATTTCTCTACTGCTGCCAAGAAGATTTGGAAGAGACAGCTATGAAGTCATCAGCAGTCAAACTCCACTCAAAGGAGGCTACATTTCCCCCTAGGTGGCACCACATGACTGTTTTTGTCCTACTGGGACTCATCAGATGTGGCCAGATGTTATTCTATGGGGTTCCAACCCTCTACACTTTATCTTGCTTTACTGCTTCTTTTTATGTGCATCTCCCTGAATTTTAGGGATCTCAAGAGACATTCTTCTTCAACTATTCCTCAAACTGAAGTGTGAAGAATTTTTTTTTTTCAGAGTGCACTGTGGCATCCCCAGTTGGGAAGATTCTCCTAAGAATTGCTTGTCCCTGACATCTTCATTAAAATCTACTTGTTCTGAATACTTCCTCCAGTTCTTCCAGCCCTCTGAAGATCATCTTTAATACTTTTAGCTTCTTTTAATTAATGTGAGGAATATTCCAGTCTGTGCTTCTGATACAGCTGGAATTCATTTTGACATTTCTCTTCCCCTTTAAACTTTCTGGGATCGGAGCATTTTCCAGTGGGCAAATGGGATTCAGAGCATATGTGGGTACGCAGCGCTTGCCGAGAACACTGCACAAATCTAGAAAAAGATGAAGCTACATACCGTAATGTAGTTTCCGACAGATCCTATACTCTAGATAGCAGATGTGCTTTTCATATCTGCATTATTCTGATCTTTGTCCTTGTTTTGTAATCTTGCATTTGTGTCTCTCTGTGAGTAACTATGCCTATTTATAGATTCCTAGTTGTTTTAAAATCCATTCTGTTCATCCTATGAACCCAATGATTTTTCTGTTGCAGTCTTTATTGAATAAGTGGGATTTTTCAACATAACATAAGATATGCTTTTTAATGCAAAACTATCTCATCTAGTACACACCCAACTTGTGTTCTTTGTTTACGCTGCTTTTGCTCTTTGGTATGTCTGTCCACAAGATGCTTACTTAACTCATGTGGTGATTTTTTTATGACATTCAAAAGTGGTGATTTTTCTCTATGATATGTCTTCTGGTATGTATAAGTTACTGGACAATGAATATTTTCCCATCCGGGCCAGATCTTCAGATTAAAACAATTAATTACTATTAATTAAACTACAATATTACTTTCATAAATTCTATAAGTTAATTATTTACATTAATCACTTAACTACCATTAAAAGCACTTATGAAGTGCTTTTGTTGCATTCAAAATACTAATTAAAACTGATAAGAGATTGCTATCGGTGTCTTTTTTCCATCTGTTCTTTCCCTTAAACCCCCAACAGCATTACAAAGAAGCATTCAAACTAATAGTTGTTTTAAATCACATTGAAATGAAATTAATAGGTTTGACTGTACTTGTCTTCTCAGAATAGTGCAAATTAAATCTATATTCAAGATTTAACTTTATTAATGTTTTGTAGCTGGGTGGCTAGCTTTTAAAAGAAAAAAATAGCGAGGGCCAATAAATGAAGAGAAACTTCATGGATCAAATGCGTACAGTTTGCAAAGCCCTTGTTCGTTTTAATTATGGCTTGTTATATTTGGCACAGTTTCTTAAATGAGACACAGTTGGCTGGGTTTATTCAAAAACACTAGGCGACAAACTATGTTTAAAACTCATAGTGGCTGGGTTTACAGAATTTAAGAAAAAAACCCAAGCATACAACTTACTGGTTTGGCAAGATGTGAAAATCCAACCATCGATACGATTAACCATCAATCTGTTAAGAACTTAGCATGATAAGATAATGAGAAATCTGTACTTAAATCTTCTGGATTCTTCAAGAACTAATCAATGCAATACTTTGCACAAAAAGGTGGGACATAAATTTTAAAAACTGCGCATGCAGAAAAAAAAATGTTGATATACAATAGTTTTTTGCAGCCTGGTGGACTTCAGATATTTGGTCTTACAAGTCCCCACCTTTCAGCTAACATTCTAACTTGAAATTCTAATGCAATTAGAGCATGTCACATTAAGGAAGCTGCCATATAGTAAATGCAACTCCTGATTTCTACAAGAGTAGAAGTGTGCAGTTTTCCACAGAATAGAAATGGTTAATCGTTGCCTTCTCATGGAATTCTTCTTGACTTCCCAACTAAGTTTACAGCCCTAGCATTTCCTAATGATCTCCTATCTCAATATTAGCCAGACTCAACCCTGTTTGCTGACAAGCCAGACAAAATGTACAGATGTAGATCAATCAACCAGTGAAGAGCTTTTGGGCTAAATGGCCATGGTCTAGTTTTCTAGTATCCTTCCTGACGTTTCACCAGCAGCTGTGGCTGGCATCTTCAGAGGCCTTTGCTCACTCGGCCTCTGGAGATTTGGAACAGGGATTGCATAAACTTGCTGCCACTATTTCTGTTCCCTTGATCCTCATCCTTTGAAGGAGCCTTCCACAACTTAGTGGAATTTTCAGCCTTTGGACATGCCAATGATGGGAGCTGTGGTTCCAACCCATCTGGAGGCCTCTGGGTTAGCAAAGGTTGCTTCAAAACACATCTTAAATAGGCAAGACCTCTAAAATGTCAAAAGTTGCAAATTACCAGCTCCTATTCTTTGTTTCTTCAGCAAAGGATCGTTACCTTGTCGTGGTGCTGGAGCTTGAGCACCTCAATGATGCCATGAGCTAAACCGTGAAGGACCACCCAAGACGGGAAGGTCATGCTAAATGCGATCCCTGGGGAAGGTAATGGCAACCCACCCCAGTATTCTTGCCATGAAAACTCAATGGATCAGTACAACCAGAGATATGTCGGTATACCATCGGAAGATGAGACCCCCAGGTCGGAAGATGGTCAAAATGCTACTGGGGAGGAACAGAGGATGAGCTCAACTAGCCCCAGACGTGATGACGCAGCTAGCTCAAAGCCGAAAGGATGGCTAGTGGCCGACGGTGCTGGTGGTGAATGGCGAATCCGATGTTCTAAGGATCAACACGCCATTGGAACATGGAACATAAGATCTACGAGCCAGGGCAAATTGGATGTGGTTATTGGTGAGATGTCAAGATTAAAGATAGACATTTTGGGCGTCAGTGAACTGAAACGGACTGGAATGGGCCACTTCACATCAAATGACCACCAGATCTACTACTGTGGACAAGAGGACCTCAGAAGAAATGGAGTAGCCTTCATAAGTAATACTAAAGTGGCTAAAGCAGTGCTTGGATACAATCCAAAAAATGATAGAATGATCTCAATTCGAATTCAGGGCAAGCCATCTAACATCACAGTGATCCAAATATACGCCCCAACCACAGACGCTGAAGAAGCTGAAGTAGAGCAGTTCTATGAGGATCTGCAGCACCTACTGGACAACACGCCTAAAAGAGATGTTATTTTCATCACAGGAGACTGGAATGCTAAGGTGGGCAGTCAAATGACACCTGGAATTACAGGTAAGCATGGCCTGGGAGAACAAAATGAAGCAGGACACAGGCTGATAGAATTTTGCCAAGACAACTCACTCTGCAGAACAAACACTCTCTTCCAACAGCCTAAGAGACGGCTTTATACATGGACTTCACCAGATGGACAACACTGAAATCAGATTGACTGCATCCTTTGCAGCCAAAGGTGGCGGTCATCTATACAGTAGGTAAAAACAAGACCTGGAGCTGACTGTAGTTCCGATCACGAACTTCTTCTTGCACAATTTAGGATCAGACTAAAGAGATTAGGGAAGACCCACAGATCAGTTAGATATGAGCTCACTAATATTCCTAAGGAATATGCAGTGGAGGTGAAGAATAGTTTTAAGGGACTGGACTTAGTAGATAGGGTCCCGGAAGAACTATGGACAGAAGTTCGCAACATTGTTCAGGAGGTGGCAACAAAATATATCCCAAAGAAAGAGAAAACCAAGAAGGCAAAAAGGCTGTCTGCTGAGACACTAGAAGTAGCCCAAGAAAAAAGGAAAGCAAAAGGCAACAGTGATAGGGGGAGATATGCCCAATTAAATGCAAAGTTCCAGAGGTTAACCAGAAGAGATAAGGAATTATTTTTAAACAAGCAATACGCGGAAGTGGAAGAAGACCATAGAATAGGAAGGACAAGAGACCTCTTCCAGAAAATTAGAAACATTGGAGATAAATTCCAGGCAAAAATGGGCATGATCAAAAACAAAGATGGCAAGGACCTAACAGAAGAAGAAGAGATCAAGAAAAGGTGGCAAGAATATACAGAAGACTTGTATAGGAAGGATAACAATATCGGGGATAGCTTTGATGGTGTGGTCAGTGAGCTAGAGCCAGACATCCTGAAGTTGAGGTTGAGTGGGCCTTAAGAAGCATTGCTAATAACAAGGCAGCAGGAGATGATGGCATCCCAGCTGAACTGTTCAAAATCTTGCAAGATGATGCTGTCAAGGTAATGCATGCTATATGCCAGCAAATTTGGCAAACACAAGAATGGCCATCAGATTGGAAAAAATCAACTTATGTCCCCATACCAAAAAAGGGAAACACTAAAGAATGTTCAAACTATCGAACAGTGGCACTCATTTCACATGCCAGTAAGGTAATGCTCAAGATCCTGCAAGGTAGACTTCAGCAATTTATGGAGCGAGAATTGCCAGATGTACAAACTGGGTTTAGAAAAGGCTGAGGAACTAGGGACCAAATTGCCAATATCCGCTGGATAATGGAAAAAGCCAGGGAGTTTCAGAAAAACATCTATTTCTCTTTTATTGACTATTCTAAAGCCTTTGACTGTGTGGACCATAACAAATTGTGGCAAGTTCTTAGTGGTATGGGGATACCAAGTCATCTTGTCTGCCTCCTGAGGAATCTGTATAATGACCAAGTAGCAACAGTAAGAACAAACCATAGAACAATGGACTGGTTTAAGATTGGGAAAGGGGTACGGCAGGGCTGTATACTCTCACCCTACCTATTCAACTTGTATGCAGAACACATCATGCAATGTGCTGGGCTTGAGGAATCCAAGGCTGGAGTTAAAATCGCTGGAAGAAACATTAACAATCTCAGATATGCAGATGATACCACTTTGATGACTGAAAGCGAAGAGGAACTGAGGAGCCTTATGATGAAGGTGAAAGAAGAAAGTGCAAAAGCTGGCTTGCAGCTAAACCTCAAAAAAACCAAGATTATGGCAACCAGCTTGATTGAGAACTGGCAAATAGAGGGAGAAAATGTAGAAGCAGTGAAAGACTTTGTATTTCTAGGTGCGAAGATTACTGCAGATGCTGACTGCAGTCAGGAATTCAGAAGACACTTAATCCTTGGGAGAAGAGCAACGACAAATCTCGATAAAATAGTTAAGAGTAGAGACATCACACTGACAACAAAGGTCCGCATAGTTGAAGCAATGGTGTTCCCCGTAGTAACATACGGCTGCGAGAGCTGGACCATAAGGAAGGCTGAGAGAAGGAAGATCGATGCTTTTGAACTGTGGTGTTGGAGGAAAATCCTGAGAGTGCCTTGGACTGCAAGAAGATCAAACCAGTCCATCCTCCAGGAAATCAAGCCAGACTGCTCACTTGAGGGAATGATATTAAAGGCAAAACTGAAATACTTTGGCCACATAATGAGAAGACAGGACACCCTGGAGAAGATGCTGATGCTAGGGAGAGTGGAAGGCAAAAGGAAGAGGGGCCGACCAAGGGCAAGGTGGATGGATGATGTTCTAGAGGTGACGGACTCATCCCTGGGGGAACTGGGGGTGTTGACGACTGACAGGAAGCTCTGGCGTGGGCTGGTCCATGAAGTCACGAAGAGTCGGAAGCAACTAAACGAATAAGCAACGACAACAACATTCTTTGTTTAAGTTACTTTTGTTCCAAACTGTTATTACATATAGGATTCCCCCCCCCCTTTCTTTATTTGGGTGAATGTGTTTTATCAGACAAAAAGATGGAGTGTATGGTGGAGGTGTTATTTCGGATTTCATCAACAGCATATGACATGAACTTGAGAATTCCACCCTAAATATCATTTTTTCACCTCCCTGTCTGGGATCCATTACTTCCACAGTAGTAATGAGATGTTTTCTTTGTTGTGTTTGTGTAATGTGTGTGTGTGTGTGTGTTCCATTACAACACCTACAGGGAGGAAGCAATTTGATCAGAGCTGTGGATTAAATCCATCCCACTACAAGCAAAGATCAAAACCAATTAAAAACAGGAGCCATTAGAAAAAGATGGAGCAGCAATACATTGATCTGAATTCCCTGTCTGTTTAACACACACACACACTCCTAAGGGGAAAATTCTTTTAAAAGTTTAAACAAAAGCCAAAAGCAAACCCAAAAACAAACCACTCCACCACATCTTAATGCAGTGGGTAGCAATTTTCTTAGCAACTTTCTTTACTTCCATCTAGCAGCAGTGCAAACATGCCCCTGCAACCAATTTCTCTGCTGTGGCCTCATGTTTGCCAACCCATACCAGAGGCAGCCTTAAATTCTCCTTGGCTGCCCTGGTGTTAATGTTGTGTTTCCCCCATTTTCCCAACACAGGTTTTGCCATTGATATAATCTGACTCTTGGGGGGGAGAATCAGCCAAGCATCTGCAGCCAGGTTTCTCAACCTTGGCAAATTTAAGATGGGTGGACTTCAACTCCCAGAATTCCCCAGCCACACCGATTTACAGCCATCTCTCAGGTCCCTGAGAACTGCCTTTCAGGACCAATCTGCTTTGGGAAACAGAAGAATCTGGTGCTTTCAAAGCAGGCTTTCCCACCAGCTCTTGCCAGTTCTTCAGCTTATCTCTGGAGATCTGTCTGAGCCAGAATGGAAACTGACCAGGAACGGGAAGAGTTATGTAGTGAAGCAGCAAAGAACTGGCTCCTGCTTCACAGTACAACACACTGTGTGCCATGGCAGCTGTTTCTCAGGCTGGCTTTTTTCAACATGCGCTTAGTGCTCTTCTGCAACAGGGCTAAACCTGTGTCTGAAAATTGCTGATTGTTGGCTCCCTTTGAACACTGCCTGCACAAAATATTTGCTCAAAGCCAAAGCAAATTTCGGCAGACTGTTAACCCACTGGTCTAGCCAGCTGTCCTAATTCACCTCCACTCTTGCCCCATCCCCACTGTATAGTAAGAACAGTGGTTGGGGGATTTTCGTCCAGTGGATGGTGGTGTTTGGTGGGAGGAAACGGAAACAAACTGGGGAATTCACCCCTAATTCTCCTTAATATATCTTGAATACCAAGAAATCAGCAGGAAGGAGATGTGCCCTAGGGGCAGCAAATTTTATGCTGGAATAGTTTTCTACCAGCTCAAAGACTGGAGGATAGCATTATAATTGTGCAGTGAACAAACCAGAACTTTTCTTATTGGGACTAATGGATAGACAATTAGAAAAGAGTTATGGAAGACTGTTTTTATATATGATGATTGCTGTGAGATTATTATATGGACAAAAATGGAAAGAGACTGAAATACCCAGAACAGAGGAATGGCTAGTGAAGACACTGAGTTGGGCATAATTCTTCAAGGGGAACACACACACACACACTCTCTCTCTCTCTTCCAGGTCCAATCATGTCTTAGTTATGCATGCCTGGTCGGTTATCCACAGTAAGACCATGGGTGACGGTGGATGCTGAGAGCCAGACCTTGGGATCACACTCAAACAATGTCCCTGATGTCTGTGAGCACAGCCAACCCTCAGATTCCCCCCCTGCCTCCCCCTGCCTCTCATGGTCTTATGGTACTGCCAAGCCTCTCCCACCACAAACCCCCACCTCTCAGGCTGAGGCACACATCCCACACAGTCACTCACTCCCCAACCGCATCTACATATACAACTGCAACCATCTTAGCCCTTCCCAGAAGCTGACACCATGGCACTTGGCAAGGAACCCAAATTCTGTAGCAAGTTCTGCTTACTGCCCACTGGCCTCTCTAGATAGATAAAAGATTACCTAGAAAGATAGGCAGCTGGACAGATGGGAAAGACTTCAGTCCAAGGGAGAGGTTCCGAAGGGTTAATGCCCAAACCCCAACACCGGGAACAGCCAGCCAACATGGTTGAAGGCCTCCAGATAACTGAGGCAGATTCCTTGAGGAACTGAGCATGCCTCGGTTAAGTATGCCTTTCACCATTCCAAATCTCACCAGCCCTCCTTCAAGGCACCCCTCCACGCCCCATTTGCCTGGCCCAAAAGCACCCCAGACATCCACGCCACCATCAGCATCTGTGGTATGAATAGAAGACTTGTATTTTGTTGAACCTGAATTTAGCATGTGGCAGGGCTCAGCCCTTCCTATCCCTCCCTCCCTTCCTCCTCCCCTCCCCCCCATCTCAGAGAGACTTAAACCATTCTTGGAACAAAGAGAAATGGAAGGGTATAGATAAAACTAAAGAGCCTGTAACTGGAGGGGGCTGAGAGTGTTTTGCTGGAAAAGAACATCTCATTCCCAAAGGTTTTTCCCTTCCTACCTCTTCCTCTCCCTTCATTTCTTTATGCTTTGTGGAGAAAGGAAAGAGAAAGTGAAGAAGATCTACAGCACCAAATGAATCCTAGTGAAAAATTGTTTTGAACCCCTGGAAGGAAGGCTCACAAAGCACGTACTCCCTGTAAGGGAAAGTGTCAGAGTCTACCTCTACTAGATCAAAAAGCCTTGTCATAGAAGGGAATCAAAGTTGAAATCTTTCTGTACACCAAAAGGCAGAAGGGAGCCTACAGACCACCAGTGGATTGAGAAGTAATCTGGCATCATATAGGCTCACCTCAACTGGAAATACTGCAACTTGCTGTCAGTTTTTGACTTGAATATACAGGAGTGTTGCAAAGAGAGAGAAAGAGAAAACTCCTGCATTAATCTCTAGAAACAGCATCAGGAAGACCCCCTCCTTGTCCATTACAGATCCTTCCATGGGATAGTGTGGTGGGAGACAGTTGGATCCTCTTGGAAATCAAAACGATCTATCATCAGTTATGAAAATGGATTAAAAGGATTTTAATTTAAAGGTGTACATAATGTTGGCACATGCAGCATCATGCAGGGAAACTGCTTTGCAAGTAACAGGACATTGGGACCCTTACATTGCCCCTGGTGTGACCCAGATCTGCTCTAAGGAGTCCTCCAAACCTATGGAGAAGATCTGCAGGAGGAAATGTACACTGTAGAATAACAATGACGTCATTCTGTCTCTCAGATGATATTCTGGAAACCTTCTCTCTATTATTCCTTAAAGAAATAAAAAGCAGAAAATGGGGAAGTCATGGGAAATGCAGCAGAAAATGGGAAAGGTTATCTTTTCTTCCTTGCAATAAATGACAGCATTTAATTATTAATCTACAGATTGTTTGAAAATAAGCCAGACCTGCCCCTTTCATTCTATTTCCCTTAACAACCAGGATATGATGGCCACTGATGATTGTCAATCTATCTTTGGCAGTTCCTACTGTGGGGCTAAAAGAAGGGAAGGCTGTCATTCCACATCTCTGGAAGATGCCAGGTTCAAGGAGATGTACTTCACAACACCCTACAACCCTGATAAATTTCACCCACCATCAATACCATGGTGGGAACAATGTGTGGGAATGTAGTCCAACAGAAATGAAGAGCATACAAGTGGCAAAAGACTGAAAAGGCTAGAAGTATGATGGCTGAGGGTGATGAGGTGAAGATCAGTGGTTTCCAGGCTTGATCCAAACATTATGCAAACATATCTTAGTAGTCTTTCCAAGGGCTTCAAGAGACTTGCCAAGGATCTGTTAATTTGAACAAATGGGAGGACAACTGAGTTTAATCTGGCATAGGGTCTGGTTATTAGAGTCTGGTTAAGACCTGGCTCTTATATCAGGCTTTCTGCTAGGATGGTTGGTGCCCTGTGTACAGTATACTTATGTTGCTGTTGGCTGGAATTACCATTTTGTTCACTGTTCATTTTATCTGGATTGTATATCACTCTTTGTTTCTTATTCTGTGAGCCTCCCAGAGCCAACTAGGGTCAGGTGAAACCCAAGATGAATTCAGTAACAAAACAAAACAAAACAAAACAAAACAAAACAAAACAAAACAAAACAAAACAAAACAAAAAAATAAAAATAACCAACCTCTGGAGCCTAGACTTGAACTTTTTGCTCTGCAGTGGGCAATCAACTGTTGTGTGTTGAAGGCTTCATTCCTGTCTACAATGAAGATTCTAATGTAGCCAAATCATGCCTGAGTGCCTTCTGCCAAATCTTTTTGTAGCTGAGGGCTACAAAAGAGACTAAGCTGGACCTTATTGCTAAGTCTAGGTGTGAAGTCTGATAAAACTTGTCTAGAGAGTTTTAAATGTCCTCAGGCAAACTCAGAGAAGAAGTAGGCTATCAACCTGTCAGTCTTCATGCAACATGCCTGGATGGGTTGAAATAGAGTTGGGTAGTTTGCGATTCAAGATTCAGGGAATCCAGCCATTGTTTTGGCATGTTGTCTGAACTACCCCATCCCATAAAGACATCATATGTCTTATTTTGGAATGTGGGTGTGGGATACTGTATTACATTAACCCAGCAATAGTGGTTTGTTAACCCAAGATGATGTTTTAGCATGTCATGCAACCACAACCAAAGGATTTAGCCTTTGGAATCCCCAAATTCAAAGCCAAGATACTTGCAAATGCTAGAAGGTGGAGGAAAGAGAATGAACGGTTGGGAAGACTTACAGCTTTGAGCTTCTGCCTGACCTGTGTCAGTAACAAATCATGCTGTTAGCAAAACCTTCCACTGAATCCGGGCAAGGCTGTTCTTTCTGTCCATTGTTTCCACATCCTTGGTCTTTTTTCCCAACTCTTTGAAAAAGTAGATCATGGAGAATATTGCCTCACTGAAATCAGTGTAATGGAAGTGATTTCCATCTCCTCTCAGGGAATACTTAACGTGTTGAAAAATGCTTTTCTTTTTTGCATCCCTCTTACCATTGTTCAGTCTTGGGAAAAGAGACAAGAAAATTGTTCAGTTCTATTGACTGTCAGCTTCCTTTTTTTTTAGAGTTTTTTTTTCTTTTTAAACCTCCCTATTTATTATTTGTACACTCAGAACAAATGCCAACTATTTTGTCCCAAGTTCCAGAAGGTGCTTTAAAGATGATGACAAAGTGAAAAGGCATTTGTATTGTTTTGCTTCACTTCGTTCTTATGTCTTCAAGAGAGTAGGAGGGAATCTTTTTTAAAAAAAGCAAATCCCCCAATCACAGAAAATATGAGAAATGTCAGACTTGGAGTAGAATTAGAGTGTTATTGTTGTATTGAGTGGTATTGAGTAGAAATAGAGTGGCATATTGTTGCCCCTGCTAGACTTCTGAAAGATACCAAACAAAATAAATAAATATCCAAGGTGCGTGGGCCCAACCTCTTCAGCTTGCATTCAAGTTTTGTTTTACATAGGGTCGCCATGAATTGTAAACAACTTGATGGTTTATATATATATATATGTGTGTGTGTGTATTTGTTTATTTATACATACATACATACATACATATATATATATATATATATATACACACACACACACACACACATATAAAAGTTAAAAGTTTTAAGAGCAGTAAGAAGACCTAATACAAACTAAAGCTTGCATTCAAGTTTTGTAATGGCTGACCACCCAGTCCCTCTCTATTTGTTTATCCAGACCAGTGTTTCTCAACCTCAGCAACTTTAAGATGTGTGGACTTCAACTCCCAGAATTCCCCAGCCAGCTATGCTATGCTGGCTGGGGAATTCTGGGAGTTGAAGTCCACACATCTTAAAGTTGCTGAGGTTGAGAAACATTGATTTAGAACAGTTATTTGGAATGTCATCCACTTCCTTAATGGCTCTTGATGTCTGCAAGGTACAATAAAAAATTTCATAAAATAATGTTAAAATGTAACCGATAGAGAAGACAAAAGCTAAAGCCAGCAGCATTAAAAAATCTGGGAAGATAAATATATTCCTATCTTAAATTGTAGCAAGGAAGGGGCTGGTTTCAGCTCCAGCAGCAGTTTATCCCATTCTATGGGATGTGTCACAGAGAAAGCCAGATTGGTTGTTGATGTTCAATGCATCTGTTGGGAATCCATATATTTGCAATCCCTACTGACAACTTGTAGACCAGATGTAACCATAAAACAACGTCTACTAGCCCTTTATGATCCCACCAAACTTTAAATCAAAACATGATTTGAAAGAAGGTTTATGAAATTTGGGCATAAGCTCCTTTTCTACCAGGATGAGTAACTCTTAAATCAGGAATCCTGCTCTTTTCCCTTGATGTCCCCATCACAGGCACTGCTGGCTGGAATGCAGGCTCTCACCTAAGAAAGTTATCTGTTCTGTGTTTTGGCCATCATTGGACTTGGAAGCCAACCATCTAAAGGTGAAATAATGTGGCTGTCATGCTGATCTAAGACAGTGTCCCTCAGGTCTTGCCTGAATCCTGGTGTCAACCCCATCAGGTAGACCAGACCAGGAAATCAACTCCACAGGAAGGCTAAAACTACATTTATTGAGATTGGCTATAACAACAGAACCTTGCAAGTCTGATTTTGGAGTCCTTGGTGCTCTCTGAACTTGGTTGTTTGCATAGGTTTCATTACCCAACTAGGTAACTTCATCAGTGCTACTGAATGTGGGGTTTGCTCCCTGCATATATACAATCGCTTGCCCTGGCCGTGTTGGTGGGGTGTGGTTTTCTCCTTGGTTCCTTGATTGGGGTATGGTTTTCTGCTTGATCGTTTGTCTGGCATTAATCCCTGCTTATCTGGGTGTTGGCTGCAGGAGAGGATGTGTTCTGGTCTTTTTGTTTCCTTTCATTTCTTTCGAATGGTGTGTAAATATGGCTTATCTCTATGAGTCTAGTCATGGCTGATGTGTCTGAGTGCCAAGCTTCCAGGAATTCCCTAGCGTTTTTGGATTGAGTTTGGTCTGATTGTACTGTACCTCCTGCCCCTTCTTATGCTCCTGTGAATTGAGGAGATGCCTGTCTAAGCTGGGAATGTTTATACACTTAACTTACATAAAGACAATGCATCTAAGGACTGCCAGTAGGATGTGGTGTGGATTTTGGCTCTAGATAGCTGCAACGGAGGGTTTTTTTCCTGCTAGGACCCATCTTCCAGCAAATGCAGTTCCTTGTTCAGGTTCTCACTGTTCTTGACAAATGAGGAAGAATCCAGCAGCAATCATTCCTGGCTACAAGTCAAGGGTGATGCTGTCACAGAAACATGTGGCACACATAAAGCCTCGCTTTCACCTGGGACATAAACTGAGATTGTCATGATCCCGGGCTTCCTGACAGCCAGATGAAATGAGACTATTCAGTGTCATGCAAAAGACAACTTCTCCATGCATTTTTATTGGGCTATTCCTTGAGTTGAAAGGGGTGTGTGGGTGTGCGGCCCTTGCAGACTGAGAGGTTGGGAGCCAATCCGATATAGTGAGGAAAGGAAAATATCCTACTGTGATGGTTGCCTTATTCCCAAAGAAACACAGACTCACTAGTTAGGGCTAAGGGTTTCTGGTTTATTGGGAATAGAATGCATACACAAAAAAAGATGGGAATGAGCACATGGCGTGCGAGGTATCCAGTAAATACCCGCGGTGTGGACCTGATCCTTCCCCACCCCCTATTGTCCCAAAGTCCTGATCCGGAGTCTTGATGGGCGATCAGGGTACGATTCCGGAGTCTTGATGGGCGATCGGGGGGGATTAGCGCTGATTGCCTCTGTCCTCTTCCTGTGTCCGGAGCAGGTGCGTCCCCCGTGGTAATGCAGAGATGTCAGGGAGATAGGGTGATGGCTTTTCAGGTCAGGACAAAGGTATGGCTCCTTTGTCCTTTATTTGTATTTGTCTTTAAGTGTTTGTGAGATTATCACTGATTCCTTCCTCCTTCCTCTCCTTCCCCGGGAAGGCATGTTCCCCGTTGTGATGCATGTATACATCGCAACGGGGGACATGACACCTACTGATCAACAAGTTTGGGGTGAGGGGTGATGACCTTTGCTTAGCCATACAAGGTTGGCAGAGCTCCTACTGAGACACTGGGAATCATTATCTATGCATTAGATTGAATATGTAAGCAGATGTTCCAGGAAATGTGAGCACAATGCCAAGGACGGACCTGCATGGCGATGAGCTCTCTGCGTGACAGCAGAGGTTGGACAGTGTTCTAGGTCCACAGTCTGGATGCTTTCAGAAGAAAGTACCTTGGCAGATGAGTTCCACAGAGGACAGAGACTCCTCCATACTCCACAGCCAAGACAACCTGCTGCTAATGGCTGAACAGGAGCTACCTAACACATGGGGCCAAGGGAGGTAAGGTGAGTTGAGTTTACTAGAGGTTGTTCTTGTCAGTGAAATGAACTGAGCAGGGTAATTAGGTTCCTGAAACTGACAGCAGCTCTTCAGAAGACAGGGAACATCTATTGGGATTCTTATCATCTTCATTGCCCTCGAGAGTTTCCAACAATAAAGTCTGTGTGTCAGTTCTTCTCAAAGCAATATATATGGACTCTGGGCAAGCTGGTAGAGAAACATCCACACCAAACTGTTCCATTCCTAATTGTTACAGCTTTCTGCCCAAGTCCCTTAGGGACCGTAATTCTTTCCTGGGACACCAACTAAAGGTGTCTCAGCATCCTCGTAATTCTAGATGCCTAGGATTCCCAGGAGAATGTGGTGGGCATGCAGTCTTGCCCAAAATGGCTGGATCCCAACTCCAGCAAGCGGTTCTGCATCTGCATCTGTATCCCAGCAGCTGCTAACTTCTGAACACACTCTGGGAAAAAAAAAAAAAAAACAGACACCAAAGCACTGTCATAATGATTGAAGATCAGTACCTCTCTATCAACTCCCTTATTTTTTTTTATCAGAGGCCTGCCATGTACTGGGAGGTCCCCACCCACTCCAATAAATTCACAGGGTGCAATCTCAGTCTTCTTAGGTTAGTGGACACATTGAGGAATGGAAGCATACCAGATTTCCAGATGGGTTTAAAGGAAGAAAATAGAGAAAGCAGTTGGGGAAGGAAGGAAGGAAGGAAGGAAGGAAGGAAGGAAGGAAGGAAGGAAGGAAGGAAGGAAGGAAGGAAGGAAGGAAGGAAGGAAGGAGGGAGGGAGGGAGGGAGGGAGGGAGGGAGGGAGGGAGGGAGGGGGGAAGGGGAAGGGGAGGGGAAGGGGAAGGGGAAGGGGAAGGGGAAGGGGGAGGAAAAAGACCAGGACCTTATTGAGGATTTCATGATTTGGAACTCTCAGAGCCAGTTACAAATGATAGCATGAACAACTGGTCATTCTTCAAATATTAGAACAGGACATGCATGTAAGTTAATGTTACCCTGGAAGCAAATGGTTTGCCCAGGAGCAAACAGGACTGGACTAGATGTTGAAGCATTCTCCCCTGCAAAATCTCTGGTCTCTGTGCAGGGAGGGCAGGGCAAAGCAGGCAAGATGGAAGTCATAGCATTGCCAGAGATGGCCTGCCTCTTTGTAGATGCAGGGTGATGTCAAGCCACTAGTACTGGGATGGAAGACCACCAGGGATTTCCAGGTTCCAGGGCTATAGACTAGGCTGAAACCAGAAAAAGAAAAATCCTAGAAGAAGGCAGTGATGAACCATTTCTGTATTGTTGCTGAGAAACTCCTCCTCCCCCGCTCCCCCCCTCCTCCTTTAAAACTATTCGGGCCACCAATGAAGACTGATTTCCCCTAAATTTATTCAGCTAATGTTTCTTAAATAAATGTTAATGGCGTACAAGTTCTTGCTGAAATGAGCAATGATATCTTGTGATGGCTAGTGGTTACTATCTAGAGTCCATAACCCACATGCCTTGGATTGAGTGTGGAGATAAACAGTTGGCCAATTCAGTGAAGCCACTGAAAGAAGCAGATGCTTGATCTGTGCATATTACCTCAGTACTGTTACATTTGGCTCACTCATATACCACATGATATACTTCCCAGGCTGTTCTCTTGAAGTTAATTTTCCCTCAATATTTGATATTTCCCTGGACTACTTTTACTGCAATTTTGGAAGCTTTATTCTTCACTCACCAACCACAGTTTGGAATAACCATACAGTCTACATTCACAGTCTCTATTCTGAGCCTGCTGTAAATGGAGATGCTGGTCCTTTACAAAACCACAAATTTGTTTTCCCTCTTCTCTTACTACTGCACTGATATATTGTGCCCTATGCTTGAATTGTAAACAAACAAAGCAGGCACAAGTTTTCCCCTGACTCTGCCTATTTCTCCCACAATTAAAATTCTAGGCATTGTGTGTGGACTCAACTGCTTTATTTATGTATTTATGTATTTATTTATTCATTCATTCATTCATTCATTCGTTCATTCATTCAATTTCTATAGCCACCCATCTCAGCAAGTGACTCTGGGTGGCTATAGGAATCGAATGAATGAATGAATGAATGAATGAATGAATAACTAAAGCATTAATAATAAAGTGGATATAGCATTGTGTTAATTAATGAGACACGTTACTTTTCTGCTTGTACATCTTTAGCTTGCAAATATGAAGACTATGGGTTAATACAACAGGCTTCAAATAGCTAAAAGGTAGAGACGTGCAAATATGTGAAGACCATTCTTCGCATGTTCTAGCAGGGACGGGGGGATGGAAAAAGGGGTTGGCGAGCTTGTTGGGTTATACAATGTGTGTGGTTCAAGTGCTGCAGTCAGCAAAAGGAAATGGAAAGATGGTGCTGGGATGATAGGTAGGTAGGCTGGTGATGATTATGTGCCATCAAGTCATTGTCAACTCTTAGCAACCACATAGATATATTTTCTCCATAATGATCTGTCCCTAACCTGGTCCATCAGCAATTCCAATGGTACACCTATTGCTACTGTCAATAAGTCCATCCATCTTGCTGCTGGTCATCCTCTTCTTTTCTTTCCTTCCAGCTTTCCCAGCATTAGAACCTTCTCCAGAGAGCCGGGTCTTCGCATAATGTGTCCAAGGCAGAATAATCTGAGCCTGGTCATTTGTGCCTTGAGTGAGAACTCTTGGTTGATTTGTTTGATGATCCATTTGCTTGCTTTCTTGGCTGTTCATGGTATTCTCTTCTCCCACACCAAAGTTCAAAAGCATCAATATTTTTTTTTTATCCTGCTTCTTCAAAGTCCGACTTTTGCTTCCATAGAGTGTCATAGGGAATACCATGGCTTGCACAGTTCTGATCTTTGTAGGTATAAACACATCATGGCATCTGAATATCTTTTTCAAGGCCTTCATGGCTGCTCTACCGAGCGCTAGTCTGTGCGGTATTTCTTGACTGCTTGTCCCTTTACTGTTAATGGTTGATCCTAAAAGGCAGAAGCTACCCACCACTCTGATATTTTCATTGTCAGTTCTAAGGCTGTCTGTTCTATTTGTTGTCTATATGCAGTCTGGACTCCAGGTGAACTCCAATGGATTTCAGGTGGAGTCTATACAGAGAAGGAAAGGAAAGCAGACAAAGAATAGCTCATGGACTCATCCAGAATTTGTCTCACCTGAAACCCAGAAGAATCAAGAGGTTCTGGGTTTCAATTCAGTCAATCTACAACCTGCCCAAAACTGGTATGGAGACCCTCTGAACCACGATATGCTTGTTTAGTGCACAGAACAAAATACATGATCCATTTCACACCCACCTCTACTGTCACATGCTAGAAGGGTGTAAACCAGCTGTCTGTTGAAACTGAGATTAGCCCAAGGACCAATATGTTTAAATTAAAAGAATGTTAATGTTCTGATGGTAGGAGCTGTTAAGCAGTAGAGCATTCCACCTAAAAGAGGGGTGGATTCCCCTGGCTAAGGGCCTTGGAGAGACACTTGTTGGAATGGTATAGTGGATTCCTGCATAGAGCAGGTCGGATTAGAGGACAATAAGGTCATCTCTATGACTCTGGGATACTTGAGCAGCAATTTTATTTTCAGGGAAGAAAGCCATACAGCAGTGTCACAAAAACTGAAAAGTCTTCAGTGCTGATCTTACCAAGGTAGCAAAAACAAGCCTTGAGATGAAAAACTACAGGGTGCACTTGGGAATTTTGATGCTCCTTTATAACCATAAGCAAGGTTTATTCAACTCCTACCTTGTGTCAATAAACAGTGGTCAAGGTGCTGGGCTAGCACTGGGGTGATCCGGGGTCTAGTCCCCCCTCAGACCTGGAAGCTCCCTGGGGAACCTCAGACAGGTGTCCTCTCTCAGCCCCAGAGCCAGTGTGGTTCAGTGATGGAGGTGGTGGACTAGGAGTGAGAAGACCAGGTTCTAGTCCATCCTTAGCCCTGGAAGTCCTTGGACTGATCCTTCTCTCTTAGCCCAACTTACCTCATACATTGTTGTGAAGAACAAAAGGAGGAGGGAGCCACTTCAACTCCTAAATGAAGGTAGGATATAAATCTAATCAATAATTATACAGCAAAAGAGGATCAGAAACGTATGTTGTTCCTCACAGAAAAGAGTAAAAGAGAGAAATCTCCAAGTATCAGGGACATCTACAGGGGGCCAAAACAACAACAACAAGTTGGTGTCTACAACATTGCCATTGAAACCCACCCTTTTAAAAAACACGGCTGCCATCTTGAGGCCCTAATTTAAAGGAAGACATTTGGTTTAATGTTCACCACTTTATTAATTCTTTCCCTATTTCTCTTGGTCTCAGATTTTTGCAACATGTTCCCAGGAAGCTGCCGAAAGCACCGTTGAGCAATTCAAGGTGGCAAAAGTGAAGGAACCGAAAGGGCTTGAAATCAGCCATGTTTGTACTTGTGATCCTGATTGATGTTGACACCAATTAGCGAGAACAAAATCCCCCAAATAAAGCCAAGAAGGTTTTTATTAAGTCTTACATGCCAATAGTCCGAACTCAATGCAAAATTCATTACTGCTTTTGGCAGAAGCTTTTAACAACTATTGCTGCTGGGGATGAGAGGATGAACATTGTATAAATAAAGTTCCAGGCCACAGACAGCAACATTTGTGTAATTTTAAGCCATTACATATTCGTTGAATTGGGTAGAAATTTTGCAATCTTGTTAGCAGTCCACGATGCAGAGAAAAGTGCACATGTGGAGGTTACATCAAACAGTTTATGTCAGGCCCAGCCCAGGAATGACAAAGAGTCAGTCCAGCCAAACTTCAATTCTTTATTTGCTAACACTGTGTAGACAGAATCTTGCCAGACTAAAGTTACTCTACCTAACCTAAGGGGAAAAAACCTGGGAAGGCTCTAGGGTGGGGCTACTCTGAATTTCTTGGTTTTCCCATATTCACTTTCTGGACTGTGTCTCCTCTTACCTTGTCCTCCTCCTTGGAATGTGCTCCCTCCTTCCTGAGGACCAGTGGCACTGCCGAAATCCACGACAGGTTAGGCGGAAACATCTAAATGAGGTCTCTCCAAATGGAGAAACAGTCAACAGGCATGGGAAGTGTGGTATCATGTTCATAAGTGTAATGTAAAACATAGCTGCAAAAAGAATCCATATCTTTGCACAATATGGTCAAAGCTGGAATTGGTTAACCAAGAAAGTGACCTTGGAATCCCACTGGATAGTTCAATAAGGACATGGAACTAATGTGTCTCCATTGTGGAAAAAAAATCAACTTCCATGCTAAGGATCATTAGGATAGAGGATCATAAATGACAAACCCTGTTCCTTTTTTTAAGGGGGGTGGTGGTATCTGTCAGAAAGGATTTAAATGGTTGGAGACAATGCTGAAAGCAGCATCAAAATGCAGGGGTCTAGGGCAATTCCCTAATGTGGAGATGATAATTAAAAATGGAGAAGATGGGAAGAGATGCAAGATAGACAAAAAAAAAAATGCTTCTTCACTCAGCACATACAACTAATACTAAGCAGAGAAATTCTCCTGCACAGTTTTCTAGTAGATCTCACTCAGTTTGAAGAAAGAGAGTTTGTTTTAGAAATTCTTTCAAAGGAGAAGAAAATTTTGGAAAGATTCTCAGGGATGGAGTGGGGTGGTTCCTTGAGGAGGTGGCTAAAGAGTATGTGTGAATCTCTTGTGTTTTGACCACTTTCTGAAGGAGCTTCTCATATGCTTCTTAAATCCCAAGGGAAGATTTCAAGAGGTCACCAGAAAGGCCAACTTTTACCCTTGATATAAAGTTGGGTAATTTCTCCTTTCCCTGGAGAAATCTGTTCGCCCAATTTCTCTACACACCCATTTGGGGGAGAGTTTCCAAAACTCTAGATCTAGATCTACAGTCTGAGATTCTAGATCTAGAATGAATTGTCACCTGAAGATAAGGTGAAAGCCACTTAGATGGCATCTTAAAGGGTTTAGGCAAAGTCAGGAAGATATTGCCCCTCATCAGAAATTGGCAAGTGTCCCACATACCCCTGGTTTTGAGGTGATGCCTTAATTTTCCCAGATTGTACCCCTTAATCTAGTCAAAGCAGCCGGTAGCAGGCAACAGAAGGTGTGGAGCCTTTTATCCTGAGTGAAAGCTATTATTGACCTATTTGGCATGCTGCTGTGAATGTGGCTTTAACTCCCTGGTGAACCGGCACCTGCCAGGAGCTACACTGTGTACTAAACAGCAAATAAGAATAGCTTCAGAGAAAAAAAGTTGGGCTTGGAAGCAAAACTACTTCAATAACTAAAAGCATCTTTTCTTCATGACATGAATTACCTTGTCCGGAATGTTCCCAGATAATCAGAAACATCCCTTGCCAGTGGCAAGGTAGGGGTGAAACTGATTTCCCAAATCATTGCTGGGGCATGTGTGGAGACTAATGGGGCCACCAGAAATGTAGAAGTTGACTTCAAGCAGCAGCGATAGGCTTGTCATCTGCATGACACGTTGCCTGAGGGATGCATTGCTGGATGTGAAGGACCAAAGGGCTCCTTAAGAATTGCTCTGCAGAATTGTTGCCTGGGGACTGTGGGAAATCAACTGGCTTGAGTTATGTGATTGCACAAGCTACACTTTGCCATTTGTATTTTTTTTTGTCTTTGTAAAGGTCTGGTCTGTCTGAAAACTTTGCACATTCTTCCTGTGCCATCCGCAATGGCTGGGAAGGCACAGATGGGGCGAGGCATTTCTCATGCTGTTTGTAGATCTTTTGCTAAAGGGTGCAGCGATGTCTCTGCCATGGATGTTCAGCCTCTGCAGTTTTGAATGAAGAGGACAATACCAATGCTCTGATAGTGATACTTAGTACGATCATTGCTGTTGTGTGCTCTCCATTCATATCTTACATCAGTTTGTGAAACTGTTTAATGAGTTCAGTTGTGGAGCTGAGGGGATAGATGTCTTTTACGATATAAAGCTCCTCCTCCTCCTCCTCAATTTATTCATTTTTTGGTAAGGTATCTATTCTGCTTTTCATTCAGGAGCTCAAGGTAATGTACATAACACTCCTTTCCATTTTTCTCAATGCCACCGTGAAGTATGTTGGGCTGAGAGAGAGTTATTGGCCCAAAGTCACCCAGCAAGCTTCTGGGGCTAAAAGTGGACCTTGGTCTTCTTAGTGCCAGTCCAACATCCCCACCACTACTTTAGAAATAGGCCAGTTTTCTCCAACTTGGTGCCCTTCATGTGTGTTGGATTTCAACTCCCATACTCATCCAACCTGCATGACCAACAGAATCTGACAGTTGCCATAATTAGACACACGCATTGACAGAGGAAATATATATAGAAGTATGCAGAGGACTCTTCCCTACATCTCCAAGAACACATTTCAGTATACAGCCACTGCAGATTTTGCAGAGCATGGTCTAATTCCTCGCTCTTTGCTTTTCAGGTGAGCATCATGAACTATTAAGAGATATAAAATCCAGTAGATAGGATGAACCCCCAAAACTGAGTAGAATATGTATTTAGTTTGAAAACCTTCCATCTCTTAGTGGGACAGTGGAAGAGACCTGAAATCATGATTGATTATGCCAACCAATATAGATTACTGAGCTAGCTAAACTATGGTTTGATTATATGTAAACTTGTCCCTTAGTGAACCAGTATTTCAAACACATGCAAAAGTCTGTAGTCCTATAGGAAGATTTACTGTATGGGATCACCTGGCTTTGCCTCCACACCTGTGGGGTGATGACAGCAAGGCTGGGACCTAGAAGACATGTTCATCAGCCCATTCAATGAAGCCCTGAGTCCTTGTTCACTGTTCTTCACCCCAGTTGAATGTCATTGCAAATGCCAAGTCATTGGAGTGCTGAGATTTCCCTTAGAAACATTAACTGGCTTCACAGAATTCAATAAGCCAAGGGTGGACACCTGTGAGTCCCATGTGGCCCCCGGCCCCATCTTAGGGACACCTAGGATCAAGGACACAATGGGGGGGCAAGCGGGGTTAGGGGGGTGCAATGGGGGGTGCCAAAATGAGCGCTGGGGTGGGTGCCAAAATGGGCACGGAATCCACGTTTGCCCCGGGTGACACAGACCCTAGTTGCAGCCCTGCCTAGGATATGCTATCAAAATTCAGTGACATAATGGCTTATTTTCAACAGAATAGCTTTTTTTGTTATTTTTTAGCAGCAATACTGTAAGGATAGAAATAAATGATGTCACACCTGTCATTTCCACCAGTAAACCCCTTTCACTAAAAGGAGGAGGAGGAGGAAGAGAGGGAAAGGACGAAGAAGAAAGGAGGAGGATAAGGAAGAATGTTGAACCCCACCCATACAGTGATGTCACCTCATCACTGGCCATGCTTCTTCAGGTCTTGGAGACACCGTTTTTAAAGCATGTATCTCTAAAGGTAATGCTGCCTTGACTTAATGTAGGCTCCCGGGGGCGACATTAGCCTGACTATGCAGTTTTCTTAGTTGGAGTAAGAAAGTGATTTGCCACTGCAGTCTTCCAGGGTGTTCTTTCAACTTTCTAGCCTAGCCTATAGTCCTGAGAGTTCCTGGTGCTTTCCCACCTAAGTATGAACCAGGTCCACTTTTTTAGGATCAAACAAAGCTGCCTAGATGCTGCCCTCTGCTGTGGCATGGTCCCAGTACAGAGCCATCACATGGTTTCTTTTGGGCTTAGCATGTTCTGTAAGACCAGCCAGTTGTTGTTTATTCAATCAATCATGGTTAAACAGTCATTGTAATATGAGATGGGCAGGGAAGAAATATGAGAAGTAAATAAATAAATAAAATAAATAAACCAGGGTTTAATATGACGTGTCAACAAGGACTTCCTTTGTCTCTCCACTAACCTAATGGTGTCTAAGCGTTTTAGCTTATGGAAGTTGTGGTCTAAAATATATGGAGAGCACTAGATCATTATCTTTTGAAAGTAAGGTTAGTATATTAGTTTCCCTTTGCATTTTTATTGCCTTTCCCATAGCAATTCTAGAAGGCAGGTATAAAAAAAAATGCCCTATTATGACAAATTTTGCCCTTGTGAAGTGGATGTAATTGAAACTCTGGTTCATATCATCGTATTTTGCTGTTTTAATAAGGCTTTTCATGATGCTTCATTATATCTTATAATTTACAAACTCTCCCGGATGGCTCAGATGAGGTCTATTTCATTGAAAACCAAGATCCTACGATTACAAAACATGTTGCAAATTTCTGTCTGGCTGCTAATTGAGCTTGGTGTCACTGTTCAGGGAACAAAAAGGGGAAGTCAGATAGAATAATTGTTCATGTATCTATTTAGGATTATGTTACCTAACTTATTTGAATTTAGTATTGCTGTGCATGGTGTCTATGAACTTGAGTCAGTGATTGTAACAACATTAAATTGAATCGACTAATGTACTCTGGAGGGGAAGCCTAAATTAAAATAATATCACACAGAGTGTTGCATTATACATATTTCCACTGGAATTAATAGCAAAAGGATAATTAGAACTTTGATTCTGGAAATTTACAAACAGACTAAGGGTCCAGATGGATTTGAAATAAGATTTTGGATCTTATTAATTGTAAGGATCCTTCCCATGGGAAGAATACTTCCCATGCTTTTGTTTTGAATTCTATCATTAACAACAACAACAAAACATGATAGGATGAGATGTTGAAGATTGGACATTAGAGGGAACCACAAGGAAATAAAGATTACAATTAAAGGAGGAGTACACTTAAATTTAACTTACTAAAACAGAATGAAGCAAAATATTTTAACATTGGAGATATTGAAGGATATTTTTGAACAATGGACCCAGAAGTTAATTTTAAGAGTGTCTGCCTCTATAGATGGACTGTGTTTAAAAGATGTTATGGAAGAGGAACAAGTTTTACTGGACAAGAGTGAGACTGATCTGAAAGTGGATTTAAAAATGACAGGCTACTAGAAGGATATGGAAAAAGATGCTCCACTTGACATACAAAATAAGCCATCTGATGTCTTAATAATTAAAAGGGATATAAAGATAACAACCAAAAGAGTGACCTGAATAATTTTCCTATATTGGATTCATAAAAGAGGCTTGTTAAATCTTTGAAGAATTTTGTGAGAAGAGACGAAAAAAAAATGAAAAGAAATCAAGTTCTAGGACATTATTTGAAGGGACTAAAGATCAAGACTGTTAAAAGTAAAAGGAAAGTATATAAAGTTGGTTTATTTGATCAAGATTAAAATGGATACGTTGTTATCTCTGGTAACCCTTAATGGACTTTTGCTGATCAGGACTGAAATAACAATGCTTTATGGATTTGTGTATAGATATGAGATGGGATATGGGAAGAAGAGATCATTTGTTTTATTTTAAGAGGAGGTGATAAATTACTAAAATTGTTGATACTTGTTGTGATGAAGGGGGAAGTCAGTTCTTTATATATTTCTTTTTCTTTACTATATTCTGATTTTTTATTTCTTTTCTATTTTTCTATTCTTTTCTTTTTTGCACTTTCTATTTATTCTTTTTTTAGTTTGTATTAGTTTTTATCTTTTTAATAGTAATTTTTAATAAAATTACTACAAAAAATAAAAAAAATAAAAATAAAAACAGAGTCTTCAGCAAAGGATCGTTACCTTGTCGTGGTGCTGGAGCTTGAGCACCTCAATGATGCCATGAGCTAAACCGTGAAGGGCCACCCAAGACGGGAAGGTCATGACAGAGAGGTCAGACCAAATGCGATCCCTGGGGAAGGTAATGGCAACCCACCCCAGTATTCTTGCTGTGAAAACTAAATGGATCAGTACAACCAGAGATATGTCAGTATACCATCGGAAGATGAGACCCCCAGGTCGGAAGATGGTCAAAATGCTACTGGGGAGGAACAGAGGATGAGCTCAACTAGCCCCAGACGTGATGACACAGCTAGCTCAAAGCCGAAAGGATGGCTAGCGGCCAATGGTGCTGGTGGTGAACGGCGAATCCGATGTTCTAAGGATCAACACACCATTGGAACCTGGAATGTAAGATCTATGAGCCAGGGCAAATTGGATGTAGTTATTGGTGAGATGTCAAGATTAAAGATAGACATTCTGGGCATCAGTGAACTGAAATGGACTGGAATGGGCCACTTCACATCAAATGACCACCAGATCTACTACTGTGGACAAGAGGACCACAGACGAAATGGAGTAGCCTTCATAATTAATAGTAAAGTGGCTAAAGCAGTGCTTGGATACACCCCCAAAAACGACAGAATGATCTCAATTCGAATTCAGGGCAAGCCATCTAACATCACAGTGATCCAAATATACGCCCCAACCACAGATGCTGAAGAAGCTGAAGTAGAGCAGCTCTATGAGGATCTGCAGCACCTACTGGACAACACGCCTAAAAGAGATGTTATTTTCATCACGGGAGACTGGAATGCTAAGGTGGGCAGTCAAATGACACCTGGAATTACAGGTAAGTATGGCCTGGGAGAACAAAATGAAGCAGGACATAGGCTGATAGAATTTTGCCAAGACAATTCACTCTGCATAACAAACACTCTCTTCCAACAACCTAAGAGACAGCTTTATACATGGACTTCATCAGATGGACAACACCGAAATCAGATTGATTACATCCTTTGCAGCCAAAGGTGGCGGACATCTGTACAGTCGGTAAAAACAAGACCTGGAGCTGACTGTAGTTCAGATCACGAACTTCTTCTTGCACAATTTAGGATCAGACTAAAGAGATTAGGGAAGACCCACAGATCAGTTAGATATGAGCTCACTAATATTCCTAAGGAATATGCAGTGGAGGTGAAGAATAGACTTAAGGGACTGGACTTAGTAGATAGGGTCCCGGAAGAACTCTGGACAGAAGTTGGCAGCATTGTTCAGGAGGCGGCAACAAAATACATCCCAAAGAAAGAGAAAACCAAGAAGGCAAAATGGCTGTCTGCTGAGACACTAGAAGTAGCCCAAGAAAGAAGGAAAGCAAAAGGCAACAGTGATAGGGGGAGATATGCCCAATTAAATGTAAAATTCCAGAGGTTAGCCAGAAGAGATAAGGAATTATTTTTAAACAAGCAATGCGCGGAAGTGGAAGAAGACAATAGAATAGGAAGGACAAGAGACCTCTTCCAGAAAATTAGAAACATTGGAGGTAAATTCCAGGCAAAAATGGGTATGATAAAAAACAAAGATGGCAAGGACCTAACAGAAGAAGAGATCAAGAAAAGGTGGCAAGAATATACAGAAGACCTGTATAGGAAGGATAACAATATCGGGGATAGCTTTGATGGTGTGGTCAGTGAGCTAGAGCCAGACATCCTGAAGAGTGAGGTTGAGTGGGCCTTAAGAAGCATTGCTAATAACAAGGCAGCAGGAGACGATGGCATCCCAGCTGAACTGTTCAAAATCTTGCAAGATGATGCTGTCAAGGTAATGCATGCTATATGCCAGCAAATTTGGAAAACACAAGAATGGCCATCAGATTGGAAAAATCAACTTATGTCCCCATACCAAAAAAGGGAAACACGAAAGAATGTTCAAACTATCGAACAGTGACACTCATTTCACATGCCAGTAAGGTAATGCTCAAGATCCTGCAAGGTAGACTTCAGCAGTTCATGGAGCGAGAATTGCCAGATGTACAAGCTGGGTTTAGAAAAGGCAGAGGAACTAGGGACCAAATTGCCAATATCCACTGGATAATGGAAAAAGCCAGGGAGTTTCAGAAAAACATCTATTTCTGTTTTATTGACTAGTCTAAAGCCTTTGACTGTGTGGACCATAACAAATTGTGGCAAGTTCTTAGTGGTATGGGGATACCAAGTCATCTTGTCTGCCTCCTGAAGAATCTGTATAACGACCAAGTAGCAACAGTAAGAACAGACCACGGAACAATGGACTGGCTTAAGATTGGGAAAGGAGTATGGCAGGGCTGTATACTCTCACCCTACCTATTCAACTTGTATGCAGAACACATCATGCGACAAGCTGGCCTTGAGGAATCCAAGGCTGGAGTTAAAATCTCTGGAAGAAACATTAACAATCTCAGATATGCAGATGATACCACTTTGATGGCTGAAAGTGAAGAGGAACTGAGGAGCCTTATTATGAAGGTGAAAGAAGAAAGTGCAAAAGCTGGCTTGCAGCTAAACCTCAAAAAAACCAAGATTATGGCAACCAGCTTGATTGAGAACTGGCAAATAGAGGGAGAAAATGTAGAAGCAGTGAAAGACTTTGTATTTCTAGGTGCGAAGATTACTGCAGATGCTGACTGCAGTCAGGAATTCAGAAGACACTTAATCCTTGGGAGAAGAGCAATGACCAATCTCGATAAAATAGTTAGGAGCAGAGACATCACACTGACAACAAAGGTCCGCATAGTTAAAGCAATTGTGTTCCCCGTAGTAACATATGGCTGCGAGAGCTGGACCATAAGGAAGGCTGAGAGAAGGAAGATCGATGCTTTGGAACTGTGGTGTTGGAGGAAAATTCTGAGAGTGCCTTGGACTGCAAGAAGATCAAACCAGTCCATCCTCCAGGAAATAAAGCCAGACTGCTCACCTGAGGGTACGATATTCAAGGCAAAACTGAAATACTTTGGCCACACAATGAGAAGACAGGACAGCCTGGAGAAAATGTTGATGCTAGGGAGAGTAGAAGGCAAAAGGAAGAGGGGCCGACCAAGGGCAAGGTGGATGGATGATATTCTAGAGGTGACGGACCCATCCCTGGGGGAGCTGGGGGTGTTGATGACTGACAGGAAGCTCTGGCGTGGGCTGGTCCATGAAGTCACGAAGAGTCGGAAGCGACTAAATGAATAAACAACAACAACAACAGAGTCCCAGGGGGACCATCTGTACCTTTGTTCAATTGCACCAACCTAAGAAGGATGGACAAAGAAAACGCCATTGGGCTTTACTTGGAAATAAAGAATTGAAGCACATCTCCATAGAATTAGTTGTAATGGACCTAGCTAAAGCATAACAACTGTTGTGAGATTTGCAGCGAGAACGAAGGAAAGAATGGAGAATATAACTTAAGGATGGAACAAGAGAGTGTCTAGAAGCAAAATTTTACTTTTTGGGGGAAGGTATATAATTAGTCATGTTTTGTTTTGTCCTGGGATTTCAAGTTATTAACAAGCATCTCTCTGGATTGACTGAAGTGCTGCTGTGTGTTAATGAGGGGTGGCAAAACAACTGGTTGTTTGCATGTGTGCAAACACATGGATACCTAGAGGGAATATTTAGATTTTCTGCTCCAATGTATCTATGTTGCAGCAAGTCTGCAACTAGCTGTGTGTGTCATGGGTTGATTTTTACTAGCAATAGAAAAGAAAAAGGAGTTAATAATATCTTTCAATTTCAACTGAAATGAGATCAAAGAGTTATGTATGCTACAGTACTGGTAAAATTTAAATTGTATGCTGTTTGGGGCACAGATAAGAAGGAAGAGAGGGAAGGAGGGATAGTCTGAATCCACTAATCAATTAATCTGCTCCAGAATTTGGATGACTATCCTTAAGAGTCTAATTACTCCTTATTATTGCAGTGATAATGAAAGCAGGAGGAAGTGACTCTCAATTTTCAGCAGTCCATTAGCAGGACTGCACATAGATGCCGAAATGAAAAAAGCACATAGATGCCAAATTGAGGTACCTGACCATGAGATTTCAAAGGTGGAACCAGAGAAACTTATCTCCAGTGTCTCCACCCTGATTTTAAAATATCTATCTATCTGTCCATCCATCCATCCATCCATCCATCCTGTCAATTTCATTATCTAATCATTTAGATAATCGTTTTATCTTCACTCACTAAGCTAACAGAATGCTTCAGACAGGAATAGATTTTTCTGCTGCTTGCTATACTACAACTTCTGAAAGAACTAATTCTGACGAATCTGCAAGAATGCCATCATGTACAGGTAGCATAGGATAATTCACAGCAAGTCTAGATCAATCAACCAGTAATAACAGCAATCTAGTACCATGTTTCTCAACCTCAGCAACAGGGAGATGTGTGGATTTCAACTCCTAGGGTTCCCCAGCCAGCATTCTAACTGTGGAATCCTGGGAGCTGAAGTTCATACATCTTACACTTGTTGAGGTTGAGAAACACTGATCTAGTACACTACAACTACTCTAAAGGGAGTGGCAGGGAGTAAGAGAAAACTGGTAACTAGAATCTGTGGGCCAGGAATGTCTGCAGAGTATGGTGGAAAAAATCAAGATGGCGGCCACAATGGTGTGATCAAGGCTCTGCTTGTTTGTGCTCCATAACAGACCCTCCTGCTGCGGGCTTTATGATTTTCTTTAAACAAGACCGGTGTACACCATCAAAATGAAATGGAATTGTATCTAGAGAGAAAATGGAAGATTTCTTTGGGCAGGTGTGTCTGTGTGTGTCCGTGATAGAAAAAGAAACCAGCTGGCTCCTGAAGTCACCTCTCATGAACTGGTGGATTTGTTGGGTCTGTTCAGCCATAATGGGGTCATGCATGTAATTACAGATAAAGGGGAAAAGAATCCCTCAGACTGGACTCCGGATGAATTCAACTTTATAATTTTCTTGGGAGTAGTAAGGAAGTAGTTAACCAACACCTTCTTCTGGAATGTGTTGTTACTGTCGTATACTTCCCAGTCTACAATCCCGAGATTTCCTGTCATGTTCCCCGTTGCAAGGCATAAGTGCATCACAACAGGGAACATGCACATTAGGAAAGAGGAAGGAATAAGCATAATCCCTTAATCACTCACATATCCCTCAAGCACCCATATCCATAAAGGAATCACCAACATAATAGAAACGCCCCACAAACCGGACTTGGCACCCATCGAAAGATTGGGGAAACGCCTTCCCATTACCCCGGGGGACACACCTGCACCGGACGAAGGCAGGGAGACAAAGGAGAACGCTGGGGATCGCCGGAATCGCCCATCAGCAGACGCATCGCAGTCCCAAGCACCCATCCGGTCCTGGCTCGAGGGTCAATGCGGGGTGGAGAAGGGCAACGTCCACCAACGAAGTATAAACAGGACACCCTGTCAACACATAAGGATTCCCGTCTTTTTCATTGCATGCATTCTGTTCCAATAAAACCGGAAATCCTTAGACCCTCTAAGTGAGTCCGTGTCTTTCTTGGAGCAAGGCTGCCTTGACATTTCCCAATACTCTCCTGTGCAAGGATTAATCAAGTTTGTTTCTGCTCAGCATTTTTCTAAGATTTGTCAAGATTATTTGATGTTGCCTTCTGCTGTGACAAGATTAGGGATGGGAGAGAAATATTTTCAATTTGCACATTCAGACTGTTCAACAAACTGAAATCCCTTTATCCTTCAAATGTCACTCTCTGTAAAGTCTTTCACCCATCCTCATGGCTCCTACATGTGTTCATGAGATGAAAACATGTACGAAGAATGCATGCATCCATGGAAAATCATGCAGGAATAATTCAATCAAGATAGAGCCTGATGCATATGCTAGGCAAATGGCTTACAAGAATATGTGTACAGAGAAATGTGCACACCAAAGTAGGCTACTCTTCCTGCAAACTTTATTTTTAATGGGGACAAGCTGAATTTAAGATGGGACATAAAAAAAGGACATTTGGATTGCATGAGAAGAGTGCAAAGGATTAATCCCTTCTATGACTGTGTCACTGGCCCTGAAGGAAGGGGATTAATCTCTTCAGTACAACATTTTTATGTCTGCGGCTAACAAATAGGCATTACAGTTCCAGATGCCATTCCCAGAAAATGTAGGAACATCATAGAGTTTGATAAGAAAAAACAGTACTTAGTGTAGCACATATGGACTCCTTTTGCTAGACACTCACATCTGGATTGCCAAAATCATGTGCTAATTCCTGCATGACTTGCATGCCCAAGGGGAAGCTAGGGTCAAACACAGCATGGAATCAGTGGTGAAACATACAATCATATCTTGGTACCTAAAATCCAGATGGTAGCAAAGAGATGCATAAAACTCCAATTCCTTCTGCTATCTAATGATCCTCAAGAGTCCTAAAGTCTGGATATGGTGGTCACGTCTTATGCCATCTCAGATCATCAGATCATCTAGCTCACAGTATTGATTCTCGCAAGCTGCAGATAGCTGGGATTTCAAGTCATATTTTTCTAGCTCCACCACGTGTGGCCAGGAATGCGACCTGGGACCTTCTCCATGGAATGTGTTCTATTTGTGCAGCAACCAGGAAAGTGAAGCCAATTTAGTGGCCTGCTAGAACCACTGAAATGGAGGAGAGCTTGTAACACAGCGGAGAAGCTGCACAGAAAAAGAATATTAACTTTCAAATAGCTTCAGTGAGCACATCAGAGAAACACAGGTTATGGATCTTACACACTCAGCCCTCCCAAGCATAAAGAATCACACGTTTAGACAGGTTAAGATAAATAAAAAAGAGTTTTACTGACTTTATTGTTGCTTCTGTTACATCCATCTTGGTGGAAAAGATGAACTTCCTTTGTTCTTCTTTTCTTTCTAAATACTTAGTTTGCCCTAAACCCTCAGCCCTATTTTGCTGCCAAGGGCTGTGTGGAAGAAAGGGGAATTCCAGGCCCACTGCATGATGCCCAGAATGGAGGAGAGCAGCACACAGCTGTGTGCTTCTCTCAGTGGAAGAAGGAGGAAGAGAGAGAGAGGAAGTGGGAGTGGCAACAAACAGCTTCCTCAGAGTTGCACTGTGGGACAACTCAATTTACATGCTGATTCACATGCTAATAAGGCATCCTGCATTTGCCAGGACTTCCAACAGAAAGGAAGCATAGTTGAAAAAGTCCCTGGTTTCCTATGTGTTTAGGTATATGTTTTGGTAGTGACTACACAAGGAAGCAAGACCTGCAATCCTGCTTGGATTTTTGATGAGGGGAATGGATTGGAAACCAGATGGCTTGCTAATGAAGGATATGAGTGTTATGGTCTGGGAAACAGGACGTTGGAGTCTAGAAACTCTTGGCTTGATTCAAGAGGGATTTTCTTAACTGTCCTGTACTTTCACTGCATCTGGACTGGTAGGACTCAACAGAGCCCTTTTCAGATTTAAAGGATTTTCATACTTCTGTGTCATTAGATGTTTCTAGAGAGTGTACAGTACTTCATGAGACTTTTAAAAGAGAGGCAACAATCAGCAAAGTAGTTGATATTAAGCCTCAAACCACAGTAGGCACCCTTAATCCAGGGATGGGAAGTTTACGTGGTGTATGAGATTGTATCAAGCCAATTTGAAGGCACATAATATAACTTTTAAGCATTTCCAACCTCAAAAGAGCAGCATGCTGCATTCTGAAGCTGCATCACCAGATCCTGATTTGAGGCTTTGACAGAGTACTCAACACTTTTGGGTGAACCACAGTGGACTCTCACAATAAAAGCAAGAAGCAAAATCTTAATCCCAGGCCAGTGTTCCAGGTTTACTAAATTCCTTACTGGCAGCAGGGTTCATTGGGAAAAGCAGGAAGTATGATTAGATACAAGCAAGTGTTTCCAGGTAAGTCAATGAAGTTTGGTGATAAGGCATGGTGATAAGGTATCTTGGAAAACTTGCCCTGGCACCTAGCTACTCTCTGACAGAAGCTTTTATACTGGGAGCTCTCATCCTGTACTCCAGTTGGTACTGGTCAGCTCAGGTTGCAGAGCCTGGCTACGTGAGACTAACCTTTTCTTCTGAATAATCAATCTCTCCTAGGGTACCCAGGATTCTCTTCTTTTTTGTTGGCATTGATGGTCTCACAGGTTTGGTGGCTGAGATCAGGATCAAAGTTTACTGGAGCTGTGGCACATGATGGTGCCTCCAGGCCTCTGGTGCAAGACCCTTAAAGCCAGCACTGCATGGTGCCTCAGCTTGTTCCTTCTCCTGTGAGGATTCATAAACAAGGCTTACCACAAAACAAAACGCAGTCCTACGATCAAAGGGGCTCCAGGCAAAAAAAGAGTTGAAGCCATAGATTGCTCCCCCTTGTGTCAATTTAGGAGATGACTCTACTCCAATTAAACCATCCTTTGATACAGTCTAGGGCAGTGTTTCTCAACCTTGGCAACTTGGAAATGTGAGGACTTCAACTCCCAGAATTTCCCAGCCACCATGCTGGCTGTGGAGTTCTGGGAATTGAAGTCCACATATCTTAAAGTTGCTGAGTTGAGGAACACTGAGCTAAGTTCAGGACAGTCATAGCAGTCTCCAGCAATCTCAAGAATGGTCGTAGAGAGCAGAATGTCTCAACCTTAGCAACTTTAAGATGTGTGGACTTCAACTCCCAGAATTCCCCAGCCAGCAAGGCCAGCTGGGGAATTCTGGGAGTTGAAGTCCACACAACTTAAAGTTGCTAAGGTTGAGTAACACTGGTCTAGGGTTTTTCTCCAGTTCAATATTAGAGCCACTCTGAGATGAAATTCACTGATTTAATATCCAATCCTCAATCCTCCAAATGAAATTTGGAGACCACTTTGTTTATGGTATTTATATATCACCAGACACCCCAAGAGACCTCTGGCAGATAACAATATTATGCTTTGCTCCACCACTCCACCCAGTGCCAAATCAGGAATCACACAGACCTCTGCCCACATTTCCAAGACTGTGACTTTGAGCACTGGAACCGATGGGTCGTATGTATATGCAGCTGTGTACTGTATTAGAAAGAAATCTTTAAGTGAGCGTGTAATGGTTTGTATGCTGGCACCTGAACAGGCACGTATCTAGCCCAGTTTGGACTCTTGTTAAATGTGTAGCCATTGGGGGTGTACAATTGTCAGAGACATTGTGAGTATAACTAATTCCCCATTGACTGTATAGGTTTCTCATCTGCATATTTCTGCACCCAGTGCCAACCAGCTTTAACCATGGAAGGAGAGTTCACTTTTAGACAAGTGCTAGTTTTAAACATTTGATTGAACTTTTGAAATTATGTCTTTCTTACTTTGTTTTATACATTATTTATACTTTAAAAAAAAAATGGCAAAGGTCCTTAAAAAAAGAGCTAGTTTGGTGTAGTAGATAAATGTCCAGGACTAGAAACTAGAAGACCGTGAGTTCTAGCCCTGCCTTAGGGATGGAAGCCAGCTGGGTGGCCTTGGGCCAGACCCTCTCGCTCAGCCCTAGAAAGAAGGAGGCAAGGGCAAACCACTTCCAAAAATGTTGCCAAGAAACTGAATGAACTTGTCCATGTAGTCCCTGGGAGTCAAGACTGACTCAAAGGATCCAACCTGCCTCGCCACCCTTAAAAGCTGGAATTAGCCAGGTCTCTCTGGATCATTGAAAGGGCCAGAAGTTTCTGCGGCCCTACAGGGACCTTGAAAACTTGAGGAGGGCCCCTTGGAAGGCCACCATCTCGACTTTTTTGGCCACTCCCTGCAGACAACCCTGACATTATATACGTTAAGCATTGGGAAAATTCCCCTCCAGTCCTGCTGCTTCCTACTGAAACCATAATGTATAGAATTGCCTTAACATCTTTCAAAAGCAGCTCTGTGTTAACCTATTTATTGCATTTGCTAGAATTCAAATGCAAATACACACACTGACTCTCCCTTTCTAAAGGCTGTTTGTTTGAACTGCCAGAGACTTTTGTTGGGATCTTTCAGTACATTAGCTGCCATCTGGGAACCCAATGCTGTTTCCCAAGAACAATAGGACACCGGAATCTCAGAAGTCAGCCTTTGTCACTGGCCTTGAAGTCTCTTAAAATGAACCTCCTTGAGGCTGAGGACTTTGTGCTCTGACACACAAGGAGAGGATCATAGGCTTCAGATGGAGCTGAAAGGGTCGCCTGATCTATAGAACAGTAAGTTCTGCACTAGAAAAAAGCCAGTTTTCTGAAAAGGGGGTGTCAAAGAATTGTATCCAGAAGATGGAAAGTTATTAAACTCCCTATGTGGAGCTCTGCTGCAACTGTGACCTAGCCCACATAAGTCAATAAGATGATTGTGATTTTAATTTTGTACATGGGGAACGGAGGCTGAAAATCAGACATCAGGCCTCTGCAAAGCAATGTGGATTCATTTACCAAAACAATTGGTAAAGGAGGAGCACGGAGGTAATGTGATTAAAGGAAGAGGCAATTCGAATGGCTTTGAACTACTCAGGACCAGTTCTGGAGGACAATGCTCCTCCCAGTCCCTTCCTTGCTGCTGACCAAAGTGCTTTCAAGCTTCAGGATTGGCATCTTTGGAAATGCTTGTGGGATGAACTGCAGTTGCACTGCCTGGAAGACCTATGACATCTGGAGGAAACTCCAGGCTGGTGGGCTCCAGCATGCACTGCAGGATTGCCTGTAGCAAGCACTGGAGCTGCTCAAACCTGAAGGCCAGTGCTTTGGGAGAAGGCTGCATTCATTCTTCTTCCATATTCAGGCTCTGACAGGCTCTGAAGCAGAGGGAGATGAAGCAAAATTGTTGCTTTGCTTTTAGAATTGGAGGGTTGAGTGGGAACCACATTGCTTTGTGAAGAACCTCCAAAAGATGCTTGCTCATCTTCATAACATTTGCACAGTATTCTTGGCAATGTCTGTCCAAAGTCACTAAATCATTCTGGGACAGAGATGAGATATGATCCTAAATTTTATAGGTGTCTCTGATTTGGCATAGCAAAAGGATAGCACTGATTTTATTGAAAGTCAAAACCCATCTCTCTTTGTGGAGCATGGAAGGGCAACTTGTAGCCTAAAACTGCATGCAGAAATGGTATTTTCTTTTCCAGTTCTTACCGAGCCCAACTGAACCACTTCCTTGACATTTGGCAGAACAAATGCCAGAAATCAAGTAATATGGAAGAGAAGGTGAACAATGGAAGGGGGAAAGCTGATTTTTAAAGAAGATGAAATAAAATGAAATGCAGACTGAAACAGCCAAGTATATATATTTTGAAAAAGAGAAAGCTGGATGTTGTCTGCATGGCTTCAATTCCTGCTTTTTCTGATTCTCTATTTTTGCATGATCTATGTTTTGGATCATGTGTGTGTAAAAGACATCATCTTCATAAAGCTTCAGCGAGGAGACAGGAAATCACTGAAAACTCTTAACTAAATTAATCATGTACAGTTACTGAACGGCTTTCTTAAATAAATACACTTGCATGTTCTTTATACAGGGTACTACGTATTTTTCTAATTTGCTAAGAGACTCTTACATTGCATATACTTCTTTATATATTTGTTTCTCTCTGTTCCCCCCACTCCCCGTTCAGTCTCTGCCTTCTTGCAGGATTAGCAAAAATATCAGCTACAGATCATTAATCACAATGCCTGTCCTGTCCTTGAATTATTTAATGCAATATTTGAGGAGCTGTGAATTATTTAAGGCAGTAGTATGCAGAAGGTCCTCTCTGACAGACATGCCGGGATTATTAAGAGCTGTTGCTAAGTCTGGTCTGAGTTTGCTATGGCCCCGCAGAATGTTTCCTCAACAGAACTTGCTCCTTTCAGTTTTCAAAGCCAAGAACGAGAGGAAGGAGGCAGTAGGGGCGAAGGAGATGTTTCTGTGGAATATCATGGAAGCAGGCTGCATTTCAGGGATCTCAACTTTTCATTGCGATCTCAACATTCATTACTCTGAGGCACTGGAGAAAGAAAAATAAAAAAGAACTTTGGGGAGGTTTGAGGATGGAAATATTTGGGACAACAGTCTGCCTTTTTGCCAAATGTGCTGGATACTCCTTGGGAACTCTGATTGCAGAAACTTAAAAAAAGCTAGATCCAGGGGTGTCTACATGGTATGGTCAAAAAGTCTAGATGGTGGTCACAACAGTGTGATCAAAGTCCACTCATTTTTTAAGGTGCAATGCACCATCATGCCTGCCACCTCAAGGGTTTTTTATTTTTTTTTACCACACCTTGAAGACACCCCTGGTTAGATCTGCATTTCAGCTTGTGTTGACCTTCCTTCTATCAATATTGACTTGTGCTAAGCTTGTTCAATCAACTCTGCATTTTCTTTTGTTTATTATGCAATTGTTATTTGGTGTGTGCCTTTTCTGCTATGGCGCCTGCCCTCTGGAACATCCTCCCTCCTGAGATTAGGATGGGCCCCGACCCTACTGGCTTTTCAGAAGACCTTGAAGACCTGGCTCTGTGCCCAAGCCTGGGGTCCCAAGTATGTGAAAGGCCCCATTCCCTGGCTGTGCTGACACCTACGGATTTTAATATCTCTTGGCTGCTATTCGTATTTAATTTCTTTTGTACTATCTTAATTGTTTGGCTGTTTTATGACTGTTAGTTGCCCAGACTTGTTGGTTTGCGATGGGTAGTTATATAAATTGAATGAATGAGTGAATAAACAAACAAACAAATAAATAAAGTACCAGAAATGTTACATCCATTAAGAATAGGGGATAGTTCTTTCACAACAGAACAAAGTTGCCTCTGTTTTTCAAAGGATGAAGTGACTTCAGACACTTGATTTCTCACCAATTTCCCTGCTCTGACTAATTTTTCATAGCATAAACTTCTGTGATAGAAGAACCTGTGATTGCTGGTTCATAGAAACTATAATTTCTACGTACAGGCTTGCAGGTTAATGGCATCAGCACCATGAACTTCTCATTCCAGTTTTGCTAAATTATTAGTCAGCTGGAAAATCAAAAAATGGGTGTGAAATGACTTGGGAGAGTATCTACCATTCCCTGTCTCCATCTCCAGGGAACAGAGCAAGACTGGAATTTGCATTCAATCAGAGGACAGTAGCTGAATGCTTAAGCCTTAGGCCACTCTAGTTCACCTCTAGTTGTTGCTGAAAAAGTGATATTCAGTCTGTTTCTCAGCTCTTCTGCATCACTATGAGGCTATAAATAATTGGAGATAGGGCTGTCATTGCAAACTTCATTCCTGTCTTAAGTTCTCCCATGATTCTCCATCAGGGCTGATCATCTACCTATATCAACACAGAATCTCTTGGTTGATCTGGGCAAAACTTCGGAGAGATTGGCTTTGAGGGGCATTCAATCAGTCACTGCATTAAAGCAGATTTGTAAATCAAAGTGGGGAGCAGATTTGTTGCAGTAAATCAACCTGGGATGGCAAATGCTGTGCAGATTCAGTGGGATGCAAAATTCCAGATGATCACAAGATGGCAGCAAAGAGATACAATGAAGCCTCAATTTTTGTTGTCCTCTAGTGGTCATCTGTATTTTTATAGTCCAGATCTGATTGTCCTAGTTAATGAACTTTTTGACCTTATTAAACTCTGTGGCTATCAATCCTTTTCTGATGGGGTGAGGTGGACATGCTTGGGGCTTCATTTTTACATACTACAGAGACTTTTGGATAGAAAGAATATTGACATTTTTGAACGTTGAGGCTGGCGAAGACTCCCGAGAATACAATGGACAGCCAAGAAAACAAACAAATGGATCATCAAACAAATCAACCCAGAGTTCTCACTCAAGGCACAAATGACTAGGCTCAAATTATCCTACTTCGGATACATTATGTGAGAACCCAGCAACCTGATAGTATAACATGTAGATAATTTTCCAGGAGAACGAATTCCAGATGCAAGACAGATGCAACACTTCCAGAAAAGACCCTGACATTGAACATTCTCAGTTATGAGATTTGGGGGCCCAAAGCTGCCAGTAGAATTACCTACATGAGCATTTTATAAGAATGCAACGGTGTGGTATGATGTCCACTTTGGAGCACTATACTTTAAGAAGGACCAGCACAGAAAAATGAGCTGGGCAACCATATAAAAGGCCCTGGTAGTTTTCAGCACATGAACTGAGCATTTATATGCAAAGACTATGTTGCAGATGCTGGGAAAGCCTTTAGCCCAGGAGAGGTCAAAAAAAGTCACACACCAAGCATTTCTATAAAAATAATTTATTTACAGAAAGCAAAAACAAAAGCAAAACATTTAAAGTACTTAGCTCCGTTTGGAGCAAGCCTTACTCGCTACATATCGGCAGTGAGAGAAAAAGGAAGAAGTGAGAAGACAAGTCCGGGCAGGATTCTCCCCTCCCCCAGGCTATTTGCATGAAGCACGTGAGAGGAGACAATCACTTGCAACCTTTCACCCGGCCAAATGATTAGGTATAATAGTAGCTTAATCTGTTAGTAGGGAAACCTCAACACTCCCCTTTTTACACTACAGATTAAGATGCAAACCAATCTTCTCTGACTTTATATGTCTTTCCATTCACATTACCATTATCTCCCCTTTGGTTTAACAGAAAGCTACCATTCTTCTTCCTGTGTTTTTCCAAACCTAGGTAATTGGTCACAACTCCAAGGCTTTTTAATATGAAATGGCTTTTCATGCAGGCTTCAAAATCAAGCCTTTGTTTTTCTGTTGATGTGAACAGCAGCAAATCATCAACATAAATGCACAGATACATACAGCCTTGTTTGTCCTTCTTCATATATACACAGGGATCTGCTTTTCCTTTTTCAAAACCAAAATTCTGCAGTTTTTCATCTACTTTTTGGTTCCAGGATCTAGCAGCTTGTTTTAACCCATAGATTGACTTCTGCAGTTCACAGACTAGATTCTCCCTTTTTTCATAGCCAGGGGGTTGCTGCATGTATAATCTGTGGTCTAAATCACCATAGAGAAATGCAGTTTGAATGTCATAGTGGTTAACTGACATTCCCTTGAGTGCAGCAACTTTTAACAGTAATCTAATTGATTCACCTTTAGTAACTGGTGCAAAAGTCTTGTCAAAGTCTAAATCTTTCCTTTGAGTGAACCCTTTTTCAACCAACCTTGCTTTATATTTTTGGATTTTGCCATCAGCATCCCTTTTCAGTTTGAAAACCCACCTACAACCCAGACAGCGTTCATTGGGAGGTAGATTTACCAGTTTCCATGTTTTATTTTCTTTCAAGGATGCTAATTCCTGTTGCATGGCAGAATGCCAACTTTGTGCAATCTCAGGTGGTAAAGCATTCACTTGTTCTAAAGACTCAGGTTCTGTGAATATGTGAAAAGCCTTTACTGTTTCAGCCTGAAAACGTGATGGAGGAACGCCTTTATTACTCCTCTGAGATCTGCGAGGTAATACAGGGCTTAAATTTTGACTCCTATCACTTTCCTGAGAAGCATCTATCTCATCAGACAGATCTTCAGTTTGCTTTTCTGGTTTAATGTCCTCATCAGGCAAAAGATCACCATCAGCAAGTCCTTGCTGTTCTCTTGTGGTGGTCAGTTCAACTGGAGAGCTAGAATTTAATCTCCCCCAGTTTTGTTCAGCAAAAGAAGCGCTTTTGCTAATTATTAATTTCTCTCCCATTATGAACCTGTAGCTCCTCTGGCTTTGTTCATAGCCAACAAAGATGGCTTTCTTTGTTGTGGGGCCTCCTTTCCTTCTCTGCTGTTTTGGAATGTGAACCCATGCAGTGCTACCAAACACTCTAAGATGGCTTACCTTTGGTTTCACACCATAAAACAAATGGAATGGAGTGTCCTGAATCATAGAGTTATACAACCTGTTCTGAACATAACAAGCAGTCGATAAAGCTTCTCCCCAGAACTTAAAACATAATCGTGAATCTTTTAACATGCATTCCATCGCATTTTGCAAGGTTCTGCCCTTTCTTTCAGCAACACCATTTTGCTGAGGGGTGTACGGGTTAGAAAGAATTTGTTCTATCCCTTTTTCCATTAGGAACCTTCTGAATTTGTGAGAAAGGTATTCTCCTCCTCTATCATATTGGAGTGCAGATACAGGCCTAGGGAATTTTCCATTTGCCCATGTCACAAAACTTTTAAATTTCTCAAATGCCTCATCTTTATGTTTTAAGATGTAGATAAATGTGTATCTTGAGAAATCATCAATGATGGTCATTGCATACCTTGCTTGTCCAAGACTTGGAGCAAAAGGACCAATAATATCAGAGTGTACAATTTCCAAAGGTCTAGTTGTAACTCTGTCACTGTGCTTACTCACAGGAGCTTTCAGTGTTTTGCATTCTTTGCAAACTACACAATCTAAGTATTTATCACAGGGTTTTATCTTTAGGTCAGCACACAGCTGTGGCATTTGTGCTATATACTTGTAATTAGCATGACCAAGTCTCCTGTGCATCAGGTGTACACATTGGTCATGATATGGTGTGTTGCCAACTGCAGCCTTGCAGCTTGGCTTCCTTGCATTTTGCACAATGTACAAGGAGTCTTTTAACATACCAGTAGCACACAATTTCCCATTTTTACGTATCTCACAACCATTTTTCTTAAATGTTATGATATACCCTGTTGCAGCCAATTGTGCCACAGATAAAAGGTTTGATTGTAAATTTGGCACATACAACACACCTTTTACAGTTTCTCCTAAGCAGGATAAATACAAGTCACCTTGTCCCATAATTTTGGTCACAGACCCATCAGCCAAAGATACACTTTGTCTTTCAGTTTTAGACAGTGACACAAAAGAGCTTTTACAATTACATAAATGACAATTGGCCCCAGAATCTAACACCCATACATCAGAATTACCCTTCTCAGCAACCTGTGCAATTTGGGTTGTCTGAAGAGCCTTCTTCTGTGTTGCCCTTGTGTTCTTCTGCTCTGTCTTTCTACTCTTGGGTCTCATGGCACAGTCTCTTTGCAAATGTCCAGCTGAACCACAAGTGAAGCATCGCTGGCTTGCTAGTGCTGTGCCCTCAGGTTCCTTTCCCTTCTTTTCCCTCATTTTCTGGTCTTGCAGCTTTCCAGAAGAGATGGGGGGGGATCTTTCCTCTCTCTTCTCCCATTCAGCGAGTAAGCGCTGTGTAACATACGATGGGGTGAGGTCTGCTTCAGGCATAGCCTCCAGGGTACAAATCAGTGTGTCCCACGTTTCATTCAGTGAGGACAGGAGGATATAGGATTTTGTGAGAGGTGTAAATTCTATTCCTCTCTCCTGCAACTCAACAAACAGCTGCTGAATATAATGCAGGTGCTCAGGAAGGCTATCTCCTTCTGCAAGGTAGGCTCTGTACAGCTTTTTCGTCAGAGTAACTTTACTCCCTGCTGTTGCCTTTACATATAAGTCTCTCAAAGCGTCCCAAAGTTGCTTTGCAGACTGCATGCCTCGCACGTGGACTAGCTGATTGTCCTCAACTCCCAAGATAATGGTGGCTCTAGCCCGCTCATCCTGTCTCAGCCATTCAGCATTGGGATTTTGGGGGGATTGCTCACCAATTGGCAGCCAAAGATCCTCTCTGCGAAGATACATTTCCATCTTCAGGGCCCAATTCAAATAGTTGGTCTCTGATAGGCGCTCCAGAGGCATCGCTGAGGGCTGGGAGGTAGCCATGGCTTCTTCCTTCTTTTGCAAGTCACCTCAGCTAGCTTCTAAGTCCTGCAGACCGGCAGTTGCTGGAAAATCTCCAGGTGGCTCCAAAGAAAATCTTCACAGGTCTTTGCTACCTGCCTTTAAATTGTGCACGAGGTGTGGAGCTGACCTCTCTTTTCTCTCTGGGTTTTATTGCGTTGTTTACTGGGCACATAACCTGTTGCAGATGCTGGGAAAGCCTTTAGCCCAGGAGAGGTCAAAAAAAGTCACACACCAAGCATTTCTATAAAAATAATTTATTTACAGAAAGCAAAAACAAAAGCAAAACATTTAAAGTACTTAGCTCCGTTTGGAGCAAGCCTTACTCGCTACATATCGGCAGTGAGAGAAAAAGGAAGAAGTGAGAAGACAAGTCCGGGCAGGATTCTCCCCTCCCCCAGGCTATTTGCATGAAGCACGTGAGAGGAGACAATCACTTGCAACCTTTCACCCGGCCAAATGATTAGGTATAATAGTAGCTTAATCTGTTAGTAGGGAAACCTTAACAGACTAGGCCTTTTCCTTGATGGCATGAGCCTTAATCATTGACCATGCAAAATGAGAGGGAGTTTCTGTCTCTGCAAATATGGCTTCATATCTCCTGCAATGAAGGTGTTACCTAGGTGTCCCTACAGATTCCCATTGGCTTGGTCTCCCCCATCTTCTCCTCTTTAGATAAAGACGTTCTGAAAGAGACATGCCATCAGTTTCAAAAGCCACATGATTCAAGAGAAATGATACTGTTACTGAATCCATCATAGATATTTTTGCCCCTCTGACTTCCCAGTTTTTTCCCCACTCCAAACCTTCTTCATCCTTCTACAAATTTTTGAGTTCCCTTAAATCCACTGATACCTGTTTTCTATGAGGATGGTGCTATTCTAGCTGTAATATCTGATGCTTGGAGAATAAATGTGTTTTAGTGACTCTAGGGCTATTTTCAATTCCTAGACGGTAGTTGCAGTTTTGTCTATTTCCCACCTAATTCAAGAGGCCTTGCAGAGGACACATTTTCACCTAACCGTGTCTCTTGGCTGCTCAACAACTGAGAAAACAATAAAAGTTGGATTTTTTTTTAAAAAAAAAACTACACTTGGATTTCTCTGAATTGTGCTTGCTGCATTTTCCCCCCACAAAAAAACCTCTCTAAGATTTCTCGGTCCTTAAACAATTAACTTTTAACAAATTCCTTAAGTGAAATCAAGATTTGCTTTAAAAATTAACAGTCCATGCCGCCTCGCTCAGGGCGGAGAGGGGAATAGATCTACATGGGGATGGTTGCTATAGACCACTCCTCCCACACTTGGACTGTTTTAGGTTCTTTCTCCACCTGGACTTTTTATCTTTACTCTTATTTATATTATTGATTATTGTAATTTTATATTGTATATTTTATGACTGTTGTTTCAATTGATTGTTGTAAACTGCCCAGAGTCCCCTGATGGGAGGAGATGGGCAGGGACAAATTAGATAAATGAATGAATGAATGAATGAATGTATATTACCACAAGAATACCTAGGCAGCCAAGTTCCAATAGTAGGACAAAGCAAATACATAGAGTTAAGAACATAAAAGTCCTCCAGGATCCAACTAAGACAGTAGCTCAGCCTTCTTTGGTCCTGCTGACATCCCCAGTAGCATGGACAATTCTGACCTCCCCATGGTGTCATGTTCACTGCTCCAGTGTTCCTGGTACATCGTAACGTTTCGCATGTCATTTGCCTGATACGTGTGTGATCTCGGGAGGGAGGAGGATTCCTCTTCGGGGAGTTGTTATCTGTTGGCTGCTGGGTTGGAATGTGTTTGGGTTGTCTCATGTGTTCAAGGTTGCTTTCCCAGGATGTGTGGAAAACAGTTACCAGCACCTGGGAGGGGGGTGGTTGCTATGGTCGGTAGGGGGGAGGGATTACGTTTGGAGCCGAGGGTTTTTAGTTTGTATTTGGCACGCTTTTAGTCATTCTCAGCTTTCTCTGTATTTGCGTACTATTCTTTCAATAAATCAGATATCATTCAGTACCTGCTTGTGGGTCTGAGTATATCAGGATAGGCAATCACGACACATGGGGAACAGGATGGTCTGTGCAAGAGTTTCTACTCATATTCAGCCATGAATATGGGGAGACTTTGACTTGAGGCCAAGCAAGTATGGAGAAATGTCTTCATCTGATGCTGCCTTGAAAACAGGAGGATTTGGGATGGGGTGGGCAAGTCTGGGCACAATGGATGCCCAGCATGATCTTGCCCCACCATATTTTTTATCATCCACATATGCAGGCTGCACACTTGCCTGGGACTGCCACATGCTGCATTTCTGCATCTCTTTTTGTTTCCATGGAGACCACCTTTGGAGTGTGATCCATTGTTACCTCTTGCAGAAGCTTCTCATCAACAATTGGAAATACTGTGATGCCAAAAGCTTTGGTTTTCTGATCCTGATATGTGGCTTCGCTGTCAGGCTGACTCTGACTCTTCTCCTCTGTGTACCTACTCAGCTTGTCTTCTGATTGGGCTGCTCCAAACTCAGACTATTTTTTATAACTTTGCCTTAGTACAAATTTTAAAATAATACAGAAAAATACAGAGGAACCAACTAATTGCGACCCCCCCAACCATAGACCAAATAAAGAAATAAAGAAATAAAAATAAATTGTTGTTGTTGTTATTTATTCGTTTAGTCACTTCCGACTCTTCGTGGCTTCATGGACCAGCCCACGCCAGAGCTTCCTGTCAGTTGTCAACACCCCCAGCTCCCCCAGGGACAAGTCCGTCACCTCTAGAATGTCATCCATCCACCTTGCCCTTGGTCGGCCCCTCTTCCTTTTGCCCTCCACTCTCCCTAGCATCAGCATCTTCTCCAGGGTGTCCTGTCTTCTCATTGTGTGGCCAAAGTATTTCAGTTTTGCCTTTAGTATCATTCCCTCAAGTGAGCAGTCTGGCTTTATTTCCTGGAGGATGGACTGGTTTGATCTTCTTGCAGTCCAAGGCACTCTCAGAATTTTCCTCCAACACCACAGTTCCAAAGCATGGATCTTCCTTCTCTCAGCCTTCCTTATGGTCCAGCTCTCGCAGCCATGTGTTACTACGGGGAACACAATTGCTTTAACTATGCGGACCTTTGTTGTCAGTGTGATGTCTCTGCTCTTAACTATTTTATCGAGATTGGTCATTGCTCTTCTCCCAAGGATTAAGCGTCTTCTGATTTCCTGACTGCAGTCAGCATCTGCAGTAATCTTCGCACCTAGAAATACAAAGTCTTTCACTGCTTCTACATTTTCTCCCTCTATTTGCCAGTTCTCAATCAAGCTGGTTGCCATAATCTTGGTTTTTTTGAGGTTTAGCTGCAAGCCAGCTTTTGCACTTTCTTCTTTCACCTTCATCATAAGGCTCCTCAGTTCCTCTTCGCTTTCAGCCATCAAAGTGGTATCATCTGCATATCTGAGATTGTTAATGTTTCTTCCAGAGATTTTAACTCCAGCCTTGGATTCCTCAAGGCCAGCTTGTCGCATGAAAAAATAAATAGAATTCGTGATAAGCAATAAGAAACTGAAGAGCTAGAGGGGAAAAATACAGCTAATCTAAGCATATTACCTATCTATGCCAAAGTGATACATAATTGTTTCATTTTATGATTTGTAGAATTTCAAAAATGGATAAATTATACATGTCCTGAATTCAGTCCTTAACATCTAGAACAATAAGGCTTCTAATTTCTCAAAAAAAGAAAAAAAGAAAAAATCTCTTGACAATTAATTCCCCATGCCTGATGTAGCCAATATTCTTGAAAAACAGTAAAATTCCATAATTTTGGAATCCAGAGTAATTCCATGCATCTGTTTGGCAGTTCTGATCTAGGCTACTCCAATATGCTGTGTTTCAAACTTACCCCCATGTCAGATGTTGGGTATTACTGGATGCTGCCTGTGGTTTCTTTCTTTCTTTCTTTCTTTCTTTCTTTCTTTCTTTCTTTCTTTCTTTCTTTCTTTCTTTCTTTCTTTCTTTCTTTCTTTCTTTCTTTCTTTCCTTCTATCATCATCTACCTGTCAATCATCTATCTATCATCTGTCTGTCTGTCTGTCTGTCTGTCTGTCTAGTATACATGTGTTCCTTTCTCAGAGCTGACTGCTGAGAATGGTCAAAATAGCCAAGATGGCAATCACCCCACCGAGGGCCACCATCTCCTTTTTTTTAAAATCACACCTTGCAGACACCCTTGCAGGGGACTGAAGGAGAAAGAAGCTGGAATAACTCTTCAGGGTAATGAAGAGTTTACTTTCATTTTCCCCCTTCCCTCTTCTGCCTCCAACTCCTGTCTAGTTCTTTAACCTTCATCAATATAACATAGCTTTGAATTCTTATATGAATTCTTGGGGGTGGCTTGCACCCTAGAGTCCCTCCCACCAGCCTGGATTTTATACCTTTCTTGGATTTTATTTATTTACTGTATTTTATTATAACTGTTTTATGTGATTTTACTGTTTATATTTTGTGCTGGATTTTATTGTAAACCGCCCAGAGTCCCTCTTTTGGGGGAGATGGGCGGTGGCTAAATTTGAGCAATAAATAAATAAATAAACATAATGAGCACATCATGTTGAAGGGATTTTAGCTTTAGCAGGCCCATCTTCCTATGTGGCAAAACTACAGATGAAAAAGCAGAAATTTGGCACTTTGAGTAAACAAGCGCAGAAAGGGATTTTTTTCTCTGGTGTAAAGTAGATTGTGGCAGAGTACTAAATAAAGTCTCCATGAGCCTTGGAAAGGGTAAGGGATACAGTTTGGATTGAGAGGAAAGGATTTAGAGACTCACACAAGGTCCAGGTGTATGTGTCCAAGCACACCCTGTTACACCATGCACTTTTCTTACCAATATTATGGAAGTGTTTTGCCACTGCCTTTTTCTTTTTTACTTCCCAGTCCAGCCTACAACCCTGTTTGTTTATGGTGGGTTCCCATCCAAATATCTACCAGGCTTGACTCAGCTTAGCTTTTTGGGTCAGCTAGATATTTTAGAGCTTACGTTATAACTTTTGTGGATTTCTTAGTTCGAAATAATGGGAATTGTTGCTGATCTTCAGCAACTGGAGTTTCAGAAGGGCCTGGGAGCCCTCAAAAGAGGGAGGAGGCAGAGGTAACAGGCTGGTGGGTCCCCGTTCTTATACTAGACTAGATAGTGGGTTGCTACTTTTCTGAAGCTGGTTTTTGCTTTGATAGCATACATTCTCTATTCCATTCCCATTTTTTTTTGTTTTTTTTAATTGCTGCATTCTTATATGCAAGAGTACCAAGCACAATAAAGGACAAATATCTATTTCAGGGCTCCATAGCTGCAGGAACTACTGGGGTGGGCAGCAAGAACCGGTTATGAAAGAGCAGGATGAGAAGATACTCTCCCTTCAGCAAAAAGAATATTAAGAGGAGAGGGGGGAAAAACAATTAGAGCAGTTTCTCATTGAGATGGAAGAGAGTCCTTGTAAATAAGACCTTTATTGTGTTCTCCCCCTGCCTTTATTCACACCATTTTATTGAGGGTGAGGGAACAATGAGAGACCTTACCTTTTCCCATTTGGTCCCCTATGGAGATTTGTCTGTTCAGTCCACCCCCCCCCCCTTTTTTTTTAATCATATGGCATAGCAGTTCGGTGTTCATACTGCTTTTTCTTGCTGGGAAATCTTTGTGAGGTCCAGCAGCCAGATGTGTAGACTATTTAGCCGTGACAACCCACGTTTCCCAGGGTGAGCCACGAGGAGGCTAGTCTACATTGCACTGAATTGGGCTGAGAGAGAGTGACTGGCCCAAGGTCACCCAGCTGGCTTTCATGCCTAAGGCGGGACTAGAACTCACATTCTCCCAGTTTCTAGCTCAGCACCTTAACCATTAGACCAAACTGGCTCTTGCAGTCCACCCTCTTCAAAGGGTAGTGAAGAAATGGAACAAGGAATCTTTGCAGGAAACCAAGATGTGGGAATTCCAAGCATAGAATTTCGAAGCTCTCATACAATCAGAACCAAATGCCATGTGAAGGAGGAAGGACCGTGTCTGCTGAGCTGAAGACCTTTCCCCTCTCTTCAGAAAGATCATCTAGACTCTAGACCAAAACTCAGAGGAGTTAAAAACAAGAGCTGCTGTCAGGGACATCCACAGGGGGCAGTGAGAGGTCAAAATAAGTCAAAATGGGGCTATAACTGAGTGATGGACACCATGCCCTTTTTTATATGTGGAGGCAAGGCACAAAGCTCCTGTGGATGTCCCTGGTTGCTGTGATGACAACATTTTATTGTCACCTAATACACACAAATAACCATTGCCATGAGAACATTCAAAATCAAGAATCTTTCATTAGGCTAACCCGCATATATATTTAAAACAATTGCAAGCTTTTTTTTACATATTTTTTTTGGAAAATTTTAAACACAAGAATAAGACTACAGGTCCTCACTTAACAACCACAATAGGGACCAGAAAACTGGTTGTGAAATGGTGCAGTCATTAAGTGAATTACCATCTGACTGGACCCAATTTTATGACCATTTTTACAACTGTCATTAAGCAAATCACAGGTTGTTAAGCAAATCACTGAGGTCGTTAAGCAAATCTAGCTTCCCCAATGGACATTTTTTGCTGGAAACTGGCAAAAAAGGCCACAAATTGCAATCATGTGACTGCAGGATGCTGCAGCTCATCATAAATGCAAGCTGGCTGCCAAGTGCCTGGATTGTGATCACTTGACTGCAGGTGTGCTGTGACATTTTGCGATGGTCATAAGTGTGAGAATAGGTCATAAAGCACTTTTTTCTGAGGCTGTCATAACTTCGGACCATCATTAAATGAATAGTCATTAAGTGAGGACTACCTGTAATACAAACTAAAATAGAGTGAAAAATAAAAAGGAAAAATAAAAAAAAAACTAAAGGTCCAAAAAGAAAGAGTAGCAGAAAAACAGAAAAGAAAGAAAAAAGATCTTCTTCTGATCTTCCAATCTTCTTTACAGCAGTTATAAGTACAATTATAAGCTGACCTCTCTCTCTAAAGTTACATCGTGACTCTCTTCTTTCTATAATCCATCCTATCTAAACATCAAAACCATAGATCATAAGTTCATATTTTTCTTTTTTACTCAAAAAGTCTATAGGGGGTTTCCAGTCACCAATAAACATAGATAATTGTCTTTTCTCTAATCAGACAAGTCAATTTGATCATTTCAGTGAGTTCTGTCATCTTTACCAACCACTCCTCTGTCATAGGTATTGCCCAATGTTTCCATCTTTGTGCATATAATAATTTTGCTGCAGTTATCATATATAAAAACAGTGTTCCATGACTTTTTTCCAACTGTTTATCCATCAGTCACAAGAGGAAAAGTTCTGGTTTCTGTTGAATGTTAATCTTTAAAAACCTCTGAATCATTGTATGTATTTGAACCCAAAATTTTCTAGCTTTTTTGCGTGTCTACCAAGCATGACATAATGACCCTTCTCGTTGTTCACATTTCCAACATAAATTTGAAGTACCTTTAGACATTCTAGATAATTTTTCTGGTGTCATACTTCATTGGTACATCATTTTATGAAAATTCTCTTTCAGGTTATAACATACTGTGTATTTCTGTTCTTTCAACCACATATTTTCCCACACAAATGTGTGTGGTAACCAACATTTTTATCCCACGTTATCATACATTCCTTAACTTGTTCTTTTGTTTCAAATATCAATAAAAGTTTATGCATTTAGCAATATATGTTCATCAACGTACACAATCCTGCTTCAAAATCAGTCTTACAATGTTTAATACCATAAATTCTTTCATTTTCTTTCTGATAACTGTAAATAAATAAATAAAAAAAACATTGACAATTATGTCCCTCTATCATCACTTGTTTTCTTGATTTTGTTTTGTATTCTCCTTGACAGAATCCTAGTATTTCACAATATGATAACCATTTGTGTTTGCCTATTATTTGTTATCTATAGAATGCTTCTTGCGCTGAGAGCCACAAAGGTGTTTTCAGGCACAGCCTAGACTTGTATCTAGATACAAACAATTGCAAGCTTTTGAGTTTATTAAAACTCTTCATCAGATGAATTATTTAAAAAGAGAAAAGGAGGAAGGATGGAAATTGTAGCTAGCCTTACAAGCCCATATGGGTTGCATTCTTAATGGGGTGAGGAAAGCCTGAAGGAATTCAGTTTGGACTTGAGTTGTACAGACTGGTGCATAGTCATTGTCAAAGAAAGCAAAAGCTGTTTGTAACAAAGCTGCTCGGAAGCAGTCGATTCATGTTCAGAAATGCAGATTATAGCAGACCAAATCCATGATTTCCATCGTGTGTAAGATATAGAGATCCCATGGTGGTGGAGTGAAGAAGGAGAGCCTAGTAGATCATGTCCATCAAGCTGGAGATTGTTGGAGATGTTTCTTGGTGATTAGTCAATCAAAACCAAGTTGGATCGTCATACTTAGTGGTAATAAAGTCTCAGTGATAGATGACGCCAAACTTTTCTATTCCTGTGCAGAGTCTTGTTCTGTGCATCTATTAGTGTGCAGTCTGTGATTCATTGCACCTGGGAATCTATCTTTTTAGTATGCTCTGTGACCTAGGCCACTGTATTCATATAGTTGTTACTCAAACACAACTGTCTTTCATTAATCCAGATTAAGGGTTTAGAGAGCCTACCCAATGAGTTTACAAATTTTGTGTTAGCCTTTTATCCTTCTTTGAGTTCTTGTATTTTAAAAGGGAATTTAGAATTGGTTGCCTGTTTTTGTGGTCCACCTGCAAATAAAGTGAAGAAATGGGTGAGAAAATGTTCATGGAAATGGCTCTCATACCCAAATAAAATAAGGCTCCATTTCAGGACATCTCAAATATTGCTATATCATAAAAATCTAACACTGCAAGATATTAATTATGATGGCATTCCCTTGGTTACTTGGGTAACCCCTTTCCTGAGCTTGTACAATAGATTGAACTATAAGCCAACCCGAACACCCTGGGTTTGCATGACTTGTTAAGCCCACTGACTGCCACCCCCAATACTTTTTTAAAAAATGAGGTTAAAACTAAACTAGCTTATCATAATGTATGACTATAACTAATATTTGTAACTGATCTTGTTAAGTATAGTATGTGAATGCAACCAAAGTATGGTTGTTCGTATGGGTGTATAACAGAAGGACAAAGCAAGATTGCATGGAAATACGTAATCATGGACATTACTTTTCGTCACCAAAACGTAGCAGTGTGAGTCTACCAGACAGTGTTTTAATCTTCCCAAATGACTGTGATGGCTCTTCGTTCCTTGAAACAGGGAGAGTGGCCAAAAGTTGGGTTATTGTTTTGCTAACCTCTACCTTCAATGTTCAAAATACATTGGAAAAATAAATAGAAATAACAGCCAAGATGCATTTTGGAACTGCATTCTAGAACAGAAGGGATGGAGAATAAATGTTCAAAGCCTTCCGAAGAATAGCAATGCATAATTAGTCCCAAGCTTTCCTAAAACATTTCCAGAAAACAATGGACACAGCAGAATTTACAGTAGAAAATTACTGAGTTGATGAGAACTAGACATTTTTTGTTTAAATATAGAATCGATATTCAAATACTGTAAGGACATTTGCAGTAGAAACAATTAATTAATGACTCTAAGTGAACATTGACAACTTCTATATTGATAGGCCTACTAGATATCGGTTGTGAAAATCTGGATGGCAGCAAGGTTAGAAATTTTTTATTCATTTTCCTGCCATCTAGTGTTCATCTGAATTTGTGTAGCTCATATCTGATAGCCCTAACCTTAATTCAAAGCATCATTTCGGACAGTTAATATTTTCAGCGGAAGAACCTGATTGTGTTTCCTGCTTTGTATTGGAAGAAAGCAGAAAATATTTGGGAGGAATTCTGTGTTGCTGTCTGAAAAATAACAATCTTTCCCAATTGGATGACTTTTGGCATGCCACTTCTTCATTTTCTTTAGGGCTACTATGGAGAGAGACCCAGTTTGGTATAGAGTTAAGGCATCAGGCTAGAAACTGGGAGACCGTGAGTTCTAGCCCTGCCTTAGGCACAAAGCCAGATGGGTGACCTTGGGCCAGTCACTTTCTCTCAGCCCTGGAAAGGAGGCAATGGCAAACCACTCCTGAAATCTTGCCAAGAAAACTTTAGGGAGTAGTCTAGGCATCCCCAGGAGTCATCACTGACTTGAATGTGCACACACACACACACACACTACAGAGAATCTTCTCTAATAAGGACAACTCCCTCCGTCCCTCCTTCTTCCCTCTGTCCCTCTTCCTTCCTTCCTTCCTTCCTTCCTTCCTTCCTTCCTTCCTTCCTTCCTTCCTTCCTTCCTTCCTTCCTTCCCTCCCTCCCTCCCTCCCTCCCTCCCTCTTTCCTTTCTTCCTTCCTTCCTTCCCTCCTTCCTCCTTCCTTCCTTCCTTCCTTCCTTCCTGTTTATTTCTTCCCCTTTTTCCCTCCCTCCTTCCCTAGACCCACCCAGCCTTTGAGTGTGCCCTGCAAAGACCTCTGCATCCCGCAGGCTCTCTTACCACCAAGGACAAAGCAGGAAGGACCCTTCTTGCTATCTGATTCTTTCAGAATCAGCAAACTGCATTTCCACTGGTGCCGATCTTTACGGAAGAGCCCGTGGCTCCTTTAAGACCCAGAGGGGTCTTCATGGGCCCAGTCTGCTAGCAGAACTATTTGAGCTCTCTTTGGCTCTGGGTCAGTGCTGAAGCAACATTTCAGGCAAGCTGCTTCCTGGAGTTTACTCTTCCTCCTCTGTTGCCAGCTCTGCAGAGAGAGGGCAGTGAAGCGTCCCTCCTGCCAGGGTGCCTGGACTTCTGCTAAAGCTTCTCCGATGCCCCCCACAGGTCCCAGCTTTGAATAGGAGGCATAGCAAGATCCCTCTCTGTGCGTTCTCACGATCCTCTCCTCTCCCTTGTTGAAGACGGCTCTCCATCTGCCACAGATGATGTTGGCTTCCTTAAAAATCATTGACTGCCAAGTGGCTGAAGTTCCAAGAAAACTGCTTGTTCTTTTGTCTGAAAGGATATTTAGAGGTAAAACAAAATGACAGCCCAACAGCCCAACAGAGCTATCAGCAATTCAAATGACTTCCATGCCTGGAGGGATGAAAATGTTCAGTGCAACACACAAACATATGAATCCAGCTTTGCCCAGTTGGGGGCCCTCCAGTTGGTTTGGACTACAGTGCTTATAATTTACAGCCTGTTGTCTGGGCATGATGGGAATTGTGGTCCAATGAATCTAAAGGACACTGTTGGAGCAAAGCTTTTCTTGTAAAGCTAACTGTGTCTACTCAGAAATAAGTTTTGGTGAGTCCTGCAGGCTTACTTAAGGAAGCGTGCATAGGATTTCTCAGGATTTAAAGGGCTGTTTGCAAAGTGGCAGGGTTGTTTTCTGTTGCTCCAGAGGGAAGGACCAAAATCTCTGCTTCAAATTATAAGCAAAACAATGTTGACAGAATAATGGGAAGAGATTCCTGAAGATGAGGATAGGTGAGGTGAGGACGAATGGTGTCATACGCACCATGACGTCATTGTGCAATGCATATGATACCCAGGGCTGAATATGGTTCTCCCACACGCCATGTGTTGGTAGCCTTAGAACATCCTTTGATACCTGAATTTTGGTGCAGCAGTTGTTGGAAGATGTTGGGGAAGTATGAATATATTTTTAAAATTAGGCTGACCATATTTCCTTGAGACGAAAACAGGACATTGGGATGGCAAAACGGGACGGGGTTAAACTTACGTAATATTATGTCATATTCCATATTCATGAAAGAGTAAGACAATGAAAAGCAGTTTTAAAGAGTTTTTAAGATCCATTTGCTGGTCCTTGCTGGGAGGGTGCAAGAGGGGGAGGAGCGGCAGTGGTTGGGTCCGTAGAGGCTGGTGCAGGGCTGGCGCTGGGCGGAGAGCTTGCAGGAGGGCTGAGGGAGGCGGCAAGCTGGGACGGGAGGACAGGAACGGAGGAGTCTAGTGAATGGTTCCCACTGTAGGTTTCCCGCCGGGATTGAGAACTACAGCCAATGGGTAAGTCAGCCTCCTTTTCAACTTCAATAATGGCTCCAATGTTTTTAAAAAACGGGACAAAATTGACATTTATGTTAAAATGATGGGATGGTCAGGAAATGTAAAAAAACCAGGACTGTCCCGTTCAAAACGGTACGTATGGTCAGCCTATTTAAAATGTTTATAATTCTACCCCCCCTGCCAAAAAACCCCTCCAGACCATTTCAGGCATGCCTATGTAGAGCCCTCCCCAATTTGCCCCTTTGCAGTCATGTCCTCCACATACATTTGCAGACATCTTCCTAGATTCCCTGGATTCTGTCCACCCATCTTGCATTATGGATCACAGTTTCAGCACAAAAGCTAGACAGACTGCTTTGAAAAGTTTGCAAAAGTTTTGGGCCTCCTAAATGCTGAGTGCCATTCCATTCATGCTACGGTAGGGTTACCAGGCATCCAGCAAAAGGAGGACATGTCCTCCTTTTTGTCCTCTGTCTGGCAGTCATAGCCTTAAAATCAAATATTGCCCAGTTTTTTGAGTTGTGTGTTTGTGTGTGTGTGTTTGGACTGTTTACACACCAGTAGTCATTCAAACATTTGTGTATTGTAACCTTGTAAGTTGCCTGCTTCTTTCTTTTCCTCATCCATCGACAGATTCAGCAGCTTAGGTTCATGTTATTTAACTTATTTACAGATTCCAGCAATCAACTTCAATTCAGCCCCTTCAAATCCATGATCTATGTAGTCTGGAGATCACAGGACTCATCGAAGGTTTCTATGGTAAAATCTGAAAAGCGTGTTATTGTCAATTCTGCCTTATCACTAGGATATGTTCTTGAAAATAAAGATTCATTGGAAATATGTTGTTGTTGTTTATTTGTTTAGTCGCTTCTGACTCTTCGTGACTTCATGGACCAGCCCACGCCAGAGCTTCCTGTCGGTCGTCAACACCCCCAGCTCCCCCAGGGACGAGTCCGTCACCTCTAGAATGTCATCCATCCACCTTGCCCTTGGTCGGCCCCTCTTCCTTTTGCCTTCCAGTCTCCCTAGCATCAACATCTTCTCCAGGGTGTCCTGTCTTCTCATTATGTGGCCAAAGTATTTCAGTTTTGCCTTGAATATCATTCCCTCAAGTGAGCAGTCTGGCTTGATTTCCTGGAGGATGGACTGGTTTGATCTTCTTGCAGTCCAAGGCACTCTCAGGATTTTCCTCCAACACCACAGTTCAAAAGCATCGATCTTCCTTCGCTCAGCCTTCCTTATGGTCCAGCTCTCACAGCCATATGTTACTACAGGGAACACCATTGCTTTAACAGTGCGGACCTCTGTTGTCAGTGAGAGGTCTCTGCTCTTAATTATTTTGTCGAGATTTGTCATTGCTCTTCTCCCAAGGATTAAGCGTCTTCTGATTTCCTGACTGCAGTCAGCATCTACAGTAATCTTCGCACCTAGAAATACAAAGTCTTTCACTGCTTCTACATTTTCTCCCTCTATTTGCCAGTTATCAATCAAGCTGGTTGCCATAATCTTGGTTTTTTTGAGGTTTAGCTGCAAGCCAGCTTTTGCACTTTCTTCATTCACCTTCATCATAAGGCTCCTCAGTTCCTCTTCACTTTCAGCCATCAAAGTGGTATCATCTGCATATCTGAGATTGTTACTGTTCCTTCCAGCAATTTTAACTCCAGCCTTGGATTCCTCAAGCCCAGCATGTTGCATGATGTGTTCTGCATACAAGTTGAATAGGTAGGGTGAGAGTATACAGCCCTGCCATACTCCTTTCCCAATCTTAAACCTGTCTGTTGTTCCATGGTCTGTTCTTACTGTTGCTACTTGGTTGATATACAGATTCCTCAGGAGGCAGACAAGATGACTTGGTATCCCCATACCACTAAGAACTTGCCACAATTTGTTATGGTCCACACAGTCAAAGGCTTTAGAATAGTCAATAAAACAGAAATAGATGTTTTTCTGAAACTCCCTGGCTTTTTCCATTATCCAGCAGATATTGGCAATTTGGTCTCTAGTTCCTCTGACTTTTCTAAACCCAGCTTGTACATCTGGCAATTCTCGCTCCATAAATTGCTGAAGTCTACCTTGCAGGATCTTGAGCATTACCTTACTGGCATGTGAAATGAGTGCCACTGTTCAATAGTTTGAACATTCTTTAGTGTTTCCCTTTTTTGGTATGGGGATATAAGTTGATTTTTTCCAGTCTGATGGCCATTCTTGTGTTTTCCAAATTTGCTGGCATATAGCATGCATTACCTTGACAGCATCATCTCGCAAGATTTTGAACAGTTCAGCTGGGATGCCGTCGTCTCCTGCTGCCTTGTTATTAGCAATGCTTCTTAAGGCCCATTCAACCTCACTCTTCAGGATGTCTGGCTCTAGCTCACTGACCACACCATCAAAGCTATCCCTGATATTGTTATCCTTCCTATACAGGTCTTCTGTATATTCTTGCCACCTTTTCTTGATCTCTTCTTCTTCTGTTAGGTCCTTGCCATCTTTGTTTTTGATCATGCCCATTTTTGCCTGGAATTTACCTCCAATGTTTCTAATTTTCTGGAAGAGGTCTCTTGTCCTTCCTATTCTATGGTCTTCTTCCACTTCCACCCATTGCTTGTTTAAAAATAATTCCTTATGTCTTCTGGCTAACCTCTGGAATTTTGCATTTAATTGGGCATATCTCCCCCTATCACTGTTGCCTTTTGCTTTCCTTCTTTCTTGGGCTACTTCTAGTGTCTCAGCAGACAGCCACTTTGCCTTCTTGGTTTTCTCTTTCTTTGGGATATATTTTGTTGCCGCCTCCTGAACAATGTTGCGAACTTCTCTCCATCGTTCTTCTGGGACCCTATCTACTAAGTCCAGTCCCTTAAATCTATTCTTCACCTCCACTGCATATTCCTTAGGAATATTAGTGAGCTCATATCTAGCTGATCTGTGGGTCTTCCCTAATCTCTTTAGTCTGATCCTAAATTGTGCAAGAAGAAGTTCGTGATCTGAACTACAGTCAGCTCCAGGCCTTGTTTTTACCGACTGTACAGATGTCCGCCACCTTTGGCTGCAAAGGATGTAATCAATCTGATTTCGGTGTTGTCCATCTGGGGAAGTCCATGTATAAAGCTGTCTCTTAGGTTGTTGGAAGAGAGTGTTTGTTATGCAGAGTGAATTGTCTTGGCAAAATTCTATCAGCCTATGTCCTGCTTCGTTTTGTTCTCCCAGGCCATTGGAAATATACTGTGATTGAAAAACCAGTTTTTCTGATGCTGGAAAAAGTAATTGCGCATATAAGCAGTCCTATGTATATTTTTTGCAATTTTTCACTGTAATTTTTGTTGCAGATGTCCAGGAAGTCAAACAGTTCATGTGTTCTCCTTTTCACCCCATTTGTCCTCCTTTCCAACTGTCCATGTCCTCCTTTGCCTGTTCAGATATCTGGCAACCCTATCCTAGGGTCATCACATATGGGTACAGGTAGACCTTGACTTACGATCGTTTGTTTAACAATGGAAGTTATGATGGCCTCGGAAGCATTGCAAAATATCACACACACCCGGGGTCACATGATCGCATTTCAAATGCTTGGCAACCAACTCGCATTTACAACTGGTTGCAGCATCCCACAGTCATGTGATTGTGTTTTGCAACATTTTTGCCATTTTCCAGCAAAAAATGCCCATTGGGGAAGCTAGATTCACTTAATGACCACAGTGATTTGCTTAACAATGTGTGATTCACTTAATGACCACTGTAAAAATAGGTTGTAAAATTGACCCTGATCATGTAGTGATTTGACTTACGACCACAATGACTTACGATGTAAATTCCATTCCTAACTGTGGTCATAAGTCGAGGAATACCTGCATTTCCAGTTGGGCACAGTGCTTCCTAATGCATTCTGCTGGTAGCATTTGCTTGAAAAATTAAGCCAAAGTTTCAGAGGCCTGAAGTATGCTTTCAGTACCATGAGAAACGTGAGTTTGAAGCTATAGGCAAGGCTTGGCTTGTTCTCCACGCATGGGGTGAATTTAGTCTTCAGTCTGCACCAGGAACACCTATCTTTGAGAAGCAACTTCTGAAGCAGTTAAGCAGTTTAAGGGTACTTCCATTCACTCAAATTATTTTTGGGGTTTTTTTTAATATAATTTTTATTGAAGAAATGTTTAACAAGATAAAAACAATACAAATGTTAGAAAAGAAACAAAGGAAATAAGGAAGAATTGTGAGTAAGTAAGAAAGAAAATAGGTATAGGAATAGGGAAGGGAAGGGAAGGGAAGGGAAGGGAAGGGAAGGGAAGGGAAGGGAAGGGAAGGGAAGATTATAAAGAAGTGGCTTCCAATCTTTTTGACAGTGATTATAAATGCATTTATATTTTACCCACTCTCTAAGGATACATCATAATTTCCTTCTTTCCATAAGCTACTCTTTCTAATCTTCAAACCTATAGATAACAAGTTCATTTTTCTCTTTTTTCAGCAAAAAGTCCATAAGGGGTTTCCAGTCACTGATAAATGTAGTTGCTGATCTTTCTCTAATTAAACAAGTTAATTTTGCCATCTCTGATAGTCCTGTCATCTTCACCAACCATTCCTCCATTGTGGGTAATTCAGAGGCGTTCCATTTTCGGGCATATAATAGTCTTGCAGCAGTAATCATATATAAAAATAATCTTCCTTGGCTCTTTTCTAACTGACTGTTCATTAATCCCAGCAAGAAGTGTTCTGGTTTCAGCTGAATGTTGATCTTTAAAAATTCTTTGTAGCATTACATGTATTTGAACCCAGAATTTTCTGGCTTTCTTACAAGTCCATCAGGTGTAATAAAATGACTCTTCATGTTGATCCCATTTCCGACATAAATTTGAAGTACCGTTATACGTTCTAGACAATCTTTCTGGAGTCATATTCCAATGGTACATAATTTTATTTAAAAATATTTATTTATTTATTTTATTAAAGAAATTTAAATGGCCGTCGAACTCATTCACAGATGACTCTGGGTGGCTTACAGAAATAAAACCCCAGATCCAAAACCCACTACACCACTACCCCTATGGCAGCAACAATACAATTCAAACAAATCACTTGATGGGTTCCACATCAACCTGGGATCCCCAGGCCCACTGGCAAAACCATGCCTTCAGGGCCTTTTGGAAGAGTATTAAGCTGGGGGCCAGTCTTATCACTGTGGGGATGATGTTCCACAGGGAGGGAACCACCATGGAGAAAGCCCTTCTTCTCAGTCCCACTAGATGGACCTCCTTAATGGTGGGGGAACTCGTAACATACCCTGTCTCCCCGATCTGGTGGATTGGGTAGATGTAACTGGGAAAAGGCGGTCCTTCAGCTAACCTGGCCCCAAGTCATAATGTAAATTTCAGTCCTTTTAACCACATATTTTCCCCCTGTTCCATCAGTATATTGTATCCAGAGTTCTTACCCCATTACATCTCACAGTCTTTCACTTGTTCTTCTTCCATTTCAAATTTCAATAAAAGTTTATACATTTTAGCAATTACATGTTCATCATTCACTCAAATGGTTTTTTGTAAGACAAGGGTGTTCGTTCATTTAACCTCCATTATGGCTATGGAGTGAAGTGGTAGAAACTTTGCCCTAGTCATGGCTAATTAAACCATCTTTTCTCTAATCTCACCTATCTGTATTTTAAAGTGATACAATATATTTGCTTGGGTGGAGGGAGGGTGAGGGAAAGATAATCTGTATCAAAGCTTAGATTTCAAAAACAGTGGAGGCAGAATGAACCTCCCACTGCTGTATCTTCTGAACTTATAAATAAAATACATACAACTTCCCTCCATATTATTTTCAATTTTCCCACTGTAGATAGCTATCTTTGCCCACCTGTTGCAGACTGAATAATATAAGAGACAGGGAAAAATACAAGTATAGCTGCAGTCTGTAAAACTCCTGATGTGCTTAATATTTAATAGGTAACAGTATGATATTTAATCCCAGGTAATATACACGCTTCATCTCCATTATTAATGTGAATCCAGCAGAAGTAGGGAAAAACTTATCTGATGCATGCACAGAAAAATGTTGATAGGTCTGTCCCATAGAAACAGGATCCCTGATTAGCTATAATTTCTATGGTGTGGAGGTGGCTGATGGATTTTATGGAAATTGACCCATTTCACACAGAAGGAAGTAGGAAGCAAAGCCATTTAGGGAGGTGAGAGTATTGTCCCTTCACATGTTTCCTGAAAATATGCAGTCTGTATTATCAAGAACATATTTTCAACCTGACAATAGTTTCACATTTATTTGGAAGCTGGAAGCTGCCAAACCCTACAGATACGATACTTGTCTTAGTAGCCATTCAACAAGTCTTCCTGTTTTGCCTCAGACTTATGATGAAAAGCATGAGATGTTCCTTGTAAAATAGCCATGACCCAGCTCACACTTTCCTAAAAACGAGTCATACAATCCAGTTGAGATTAAATCCTTGTTAAACCTTCTTATGTGTGCATGTGTCTGGCTTTGAGCCAGCGCTGACTCCTGGCAACTGCCTGGACAAGTCCCTGCAGTTTTCTTGGCAGGTTTTTCAGAAGTGGGTTGCCATTGCCTCCTTCCTAGGGCTGAGAGAGAGCGACTGGCCCAAGGTCACCCAGCTGGCTTTGTGCCTAAGGTGGGACTAGAACTCACGGTCTCCCAGTTTCTAGCCTGGTGCCTTCACCACTACACTAATCTGGCTCTCCTTAACTGAAGGTGAAGAAATAAAATCATTCTACTGTGTTCTGGCTGGTCAGAGCACATCAAGGCTATAGGATTCCTGTTCTCAATGCCACATTTTAAGGAACATATTGGAAACCTGGATTGTGGCCCAAAATGGAAGATGGGATGGCAAAGGATCTAGAAGGAATCCCTTTCGGGGAATGGTTGGAAAGACCTGGGAATAGTTGGTCTGGAAAAGTTAAAATGAAGGGGAGACATGATAGTCGTCATTCAGTGTTTGAAGGGCTGTCCTGAAGAAGATGGAAAACGTTTTCTCTCTACCTTACAGATGTCACATTTATAAGTATTAGGAGGGCATTTCAGACAAGGTGATACAGCAGCTAAACATTAGAAGAAACTGCAGGGGAATTTATGGTAAACTTCTCAGTGGTGGAGCAGGCAGCCGTGGGTGAGCTCTGTGTTACTGGATGACTTTCTGCAGAAGGTGGCGAGTGACCCAATTTTCAGGCTTAAAATTCCTGCATCAAGCAAGGGGTTTACAATAGATAACTTCAACAGTCACTTTGAATGGACTGCTTCTAGAAAAACAGGGATTCTATACTTGTCTCTAGAGCAGTGTCCCTCAACCGTGGCAACTTGAAGATGCGTGGACTTCAACACCCAGAATTCCCCGGCCAGCAATGAGGAATTCTTGGAGGCATGCAGATGGTAGCCAGAGGGCATTGCTTGGGGGAGAAGTGATAGCAGGAGAGCGTTGCTTGGGGAATGGGGGGTGGGGGGTGACCCAAGGATGCTCTGGAGGCTGCAGAGGCTGTGCATGGCTTGCAGGCCACTCGTTTGCATTTCAGTCCTACCACATCGTCTCTTTTGCTTTTCAATTTGCCAAATTCTCATTTAATTAAAACAAAAACAAAAAGCAAGAGAGAGTCTGAAGGGTGTGATGGGATGGAGATTCAACAGACCCCCTGTTGCTTTCCCCTGACACCAGTGAAAAATCTCAGCAACTTCTATGCCTACAAAAACAATACGCAGGGTTTTTTTTTCAAGATTCAGGTAAGGAGGAGAGACATCTGCACTACCAATAGAATCTTGGAATCTTCTGCCCCAAGATGGGGCAAACCCAGAATTGTAATATTATGGTCCAGTGCAGGGTTTCTCAGCCTTGGCAACTTGAAGACGTGTGGACTTCAACTTCCAGAATTCCCCAGCCAGCCATAGTAGCTGAGGAATTCTGGGAGTTGAAGTCCACACATCTTCAAGCTGCCAAGGCTGAGAAACACTGGTCTAGACACTAGCTGTACAACCTGCTGGTTTACTTATGCATGCCTGTGTGAAGTGAGCATGAAGTAAGCCACACTTCATGATGTGAGCTGCATTTTAATCTGGTCATCCATCTGCTACCTTAAATAATACAGATCAAAGTTTATTGCTTTAATGAAATGGCCAGGAGTGATTCAGAATGGAGTGGGGAAGTGAATGCGATTGGGAATGATTGTGGTGTGTGTGTGTGTGTGTGTGAGTGGGGAGGATCCCTACTACACTTCCAAACAGGGAACAGCTTTGAAACACTTTGCACTAAGAAAAATAACCATCCTGCTCTGTAGCTATAACCCAGGGATTTTGCAGTAGCAGCGTAGAAGTGAGTGGCGTTTCTGTCACAGGCCTTGTTTCATTTTCATTGCCAAACGTAAAACGGTGAAGACCTCTCATATTTTCATCTCTTTGGATGACCCTCATCCAAATGGATGGGGGAGCAATTAAAGACCAGTGATAAATCCTTCCAGCAATAAACAGCTTGCCACTTTTTCCTTCGCTTGTTAAATACTCACTTGGAATGCCCACACTTGGTTAAAGATGCATGATTTAGGAATATGTAATTATGTTTTACCTTTGCTAATTCTGCAATGGCAGGAATGATCTCTCTCTGTCTCTCTCCCTGCCATTCCTCCGTATCAGTTTTTTTTTAATAGCTCACCCCGTTAGATTCTGATGGTTGTCTTCATTAAAAAGAAATTAAATGCCACCTCTGGATCGTAATCTTTATGTGTTGTAGAGACAAGGCTGTTACAATGACCCTTGAGTGCCCACTGACTCCTCTGGGACAGATTGCAAATGTGTCATTTTAAAGAGCTGCTTCTTGAAAGCTCCTTCAAAAAGATGTTGGGGAGAATAAAATAGGAGAGCCTTCTTTGTAACAGCGATAATAAATCCAATGCTGATGGCTCTGCTTATAACTAGAAATGGCATGGCTTTCTTTATTTATTTAGATGTACATCCTGCCTTTCCTTGAGAGCTCAGGGTGGCTGTAGGTAGCTCTTCTTCTCCCCAGTTTTTCCTACAACAACAGCCCTGTGAGGTAGGCTGGGCTGAGAGAGAGAAAGGTGGACCCAAAGTCCCTGGATTTGAACCTGGATCTTCCCAATCCTACACCAATACCTGAACTACTATTCCACACTGCTCTCTCTCTCTCTTGGTCGGTAGAATGATGCAAAGTTCACCATTCCCTTATTATGGTTATTTTACTATCATGTTATTTATTTATTCATCTATTTGTTTATTTGGTAAATTTATACCCATCTCACATACAGTATGTGACCCTGAGCAGCGTACAAAGTTAAAAACACAAAGCAGTGCAACAAAATAAACCAAAAATAACAAGAATCATCCAAACATATTAAAAACAATACAAACCATTAAAAACCATTAAAAAAACCTATAATCTGTAGGACAGCGCACTCCGTTTCCCTAGCAACACAGCCACTTTGCAGGCCCTATGCCCATGTTACCGGATCCCCAGGCCAGATTTAAGTTTAAATTCCTTAAGCTATGATTTCTAAACTGTGATCTCCCTGTTTATTATTATTTTTCCCCCTACCAGTTCTCATCCAAAGTGATGAAAAAAGTTGCTTTAGAACTTTCTTTCAAAGTAGAAGAGCAGTTTTGGGAAAGTCTTGGGGGGAAGCCTGGTCTTCCTGCACTTACTTAATTACAAGGTTTGTTGTCTGTGATTGTTATATATCTCTTGCATTGTACAATCTCAGCCTTGGCATTCCCCCCCCCCCTCTGGAGGTTGTAATGTGGAGACATGGAACCTCCCAAGAGGCTTCTGAGTACAGTTAAAAGATGCTGGTTATCACCTATAAAACCCTAAATGGCACAAGGTCAGATTATTTGTGGGATGACCTATCTTCAACTCTATCTTCAACTGCTTCTGCTCATCCCACCCATTGTAACAGGGTAGATATGTTCTAGGTCCCTTCCATGAAGCAGCGCCTTCTAGCAGGACCCAGGAGATATGCCTTCTTTGTGGTGGTATCTGCCTTCTGGAACAGTGTTCCCACCACAATTCAATTGGCCTTGGCCTTGTTAGCTTTTCAGAATGCCTGAAAGACCTAGATGTTCTCTCAGAATGGTCCTTGGGGCTTCTTCAGTTGCTCTTCTCCCTTGTTCAATGCCTTGGAGAATGAGGAGAGGTGAGGCAACTGGGTATGTTTAGCCTTGGGCTCAGGGACAGTCAAAAAAATCAAAATAGTGGCCATGATCTTCCAATGAAAGCCTCGCCCCCTTTTTATGTGCACCGTGCATCCAGCATGTCAAAACGAATACAGTTCTTTGATTGAACCATCAAACAAGTCCTTGAGAAGAATGTATTCCAGTATGGTGCAGAAACAAGAATGAATGTGCTTGTAAATAAAAGCAGGGGAGCATGGCCAAGGGTTTTAAATGGTTTTATGCACTGGTGCAAGACTGTTCATCCTGAACTCTGTTTACCGCTTTCTCCAGACAGCAGTAAGCCCTTGTTGGAGCTGTGCCACTAGTTAGTTGAACCTTCCACGGATTTGAGAAAAAAAAGGGGAAACACATATTCAGAAACATTTCAGCATTCATTCATACTCAACCTTGACTCTCCTTCCTTTCACTTTCTTTCTTTCTCTTTTTTGGCAGCAAATACTATATACCTTTTTGCCCCATATCTTCAGATTGATTCATCATGTGCCATCAAGTCGTTGTCATCTCTTAGTGACTACATAGATATTTATTCTTTTTTCCCCCACTGGAAAAATTGCAGATAAGGAATTTCTACTTGGAGGAGAAAACTGCAGAACCTAGGACCTGGGAATGTAGATGACTTCTGCCCTGACGTCTAATAGTAAGGAATTTCCATCGGACTTCCCAGTGTGGCAAATGCTAGTATCAGACAAAGTTTACTTGGGTTCATCTTTCTCGGATCCAAAATCTGCACAAAGAATATCTTACTGAAAGTTGTGTGCAAAGAGTTGTACTCAGTGTTCTGGAAGAGAACTTGCACTGGGAGATTTGCTTTATAAAAAGAAACTATCAAGAAATTTTATGTGCGAAAACAAAAGGAGGGGCAAATTTAATGACTATAGAACGCCTTCCCACAGAAGCTTTATTTATTTATTTGTTTAATTTTTATTCCACCTTTATTATTTTTATAAATAAGGCAGTGAACATACCTAATACTCCTTCTTCCTCCTATTTTCCCCACAACAGCAACCCTGTGAGGTAAGTTGGGCTGAGAGAGAGGGACTGGCCCAAGGTCACCCAGCCGCCTTTTGTGCCTAAGGTGGGACTAGAACTCACAGACTCCTGGTTTCTAGCCCAGCACCTTAACCACTAGACCAAACTGGTTCTCTATAAGAAGTTTCTCTCTAGAAGCTCCTATGTCTTTATCACTGTATGTCTTTGGGGACCTGGTAATGTTCTTGCTTTTTAAGAAGAATGGGAAAAAATCTTAATGGATTATCTTTTCTGTCTGCTGATTCTGTTATTACAAAGACTGAGTTCAAGGAATGAGGAAACAGTGAATTGTGAGAAGTAATTTCCTTCAATGGGGCAGACAGAGTTCTGTTATAGATCAGGAAAGGAGAAAAATAAAACTAAAAAAATGTTTCTTGCTACAGCAAACAGGGAGAAAAATGCTTTGAAATGAATCAGCCTGTCCTATCAAGCTTGGGCAAGAGAGTGGCTGGGGATCCCATCTCTGGGGGCTCCAAAGCAGGGCCTTTTTAATGATGGCACCGCTCCTAAGTTTGCCCCAGAGGTGAGAACTGTCTCCTCTCTACTGAGTTTTTGAACAGAGAAATCTTGGTCTGGAAGTCAGCATTTTGCAGATGTTAGGCTTTCTTTTATGATCCACCTCCATCCATTAGTGTTCCTGTAAAATATATTAACGGTCACTGTTTTGATGCTTTTAACCTTTCTTTCTGTGATACGCCCCTCAAAGAGAGGCACAGAAACCCCAGTAATAAATAAAGAAAAATAAATTAAAGGCTGCCAAAGGCTCCTTGTTATAATATCGACAGCAAAAGGTTTAAGATGTAACATTCTCACACCTATTCACGCCTGCCGGAGTTGGGGCCCTCTTGCAGGCATTCATCAGAATGACCAAAATAGTATTGTGCTGTCGGGCTGTGGAATGAAATGCAGAATCCAAAGCAAATAATCAAGGATGAACTGCAGTCTTTATTACAGTGCACACTGGAGGGGTCTTCACCAAGATGGGGGTGCCTCCCCCGCAGACAAAAGAAATGCACTGATATTTATCCATTACAGAAAAGGAAATCATGTAAGCATACATATTCATAGGATGGTGCAGGCATACATACATATTCATAAGCAATACAGCTCAAGTTACTTTCTGCCCTACTTCTCTACTCTGAAGAAAGCCACTGTCTTAGTGGGAAGAAGGGAGGGAGCAAAATACAAGGATTTGTAGGAATGTCCTGATAAAGGTTAGCAGAAGCTGCAAAAGCTGGTGTGAAATAGCATCCAGGGTTGTTGTCACATACCTTTATCTTTCAATTTGGTTTTCATTCATGGGAAACTTATTTTCCTCTCAGGGCCACAAACTCTGTCCCTTTGGGGGACAGAATGCAACGTTGTAATGTACCTGCCTTGCAAGGCCTCAGAGGTGAGTTCATCAGTCTGATCCCCCTTCCACCCCCACTCTGGGGCACTGCTTAATTTGGGAATAAGAAAGGGGGTTGCCTCCTTGATGAGAAAAGGGGAGAGGGATTTCTGGTTTAGGAGGGAAGGGAGCAAGGGAGGCAGAAGAAGAATTCCCTTTCTTTTGCAGTGCTGGGCTACTTGTGCTGCAGTGGAAGGGAGCAGGGCTTCTTCTGAATGAGATTCCTGCCTTGGGCAGGGGGTTGGACTAGAAGACCTCCAAAGTCCCTTCCAACCTTATGATTCTATGATTCTGTGATTCTTTGATTCTATGGTTCTATGGTTCTATGGCTCTATGACTCTATGACTCTAGAGACACAGGGAGAGAAGAGATGCTCACCTGAATGTTTGAGAACCATTTCCAGATTTTCTTGGGATCTGTAGCGAGCCAGATGGAAGAAATCCATCTGGAATTGTCACTTCAGTAACTTAGTAAAGTGCCAGACTGTCTACAGGGAGGGGGTCCAAAAAGTCAAGATGTGATTGAAACCCCACCCTTTTTTACCGAGTCATGCTCTTGCAGACACACCTATATCAGGAAAATAAAAAAAGGAAACAAATGATCCAAGGCAGCCAGGTTACTGTAAAGCAGTATTTTTCATACCTGGCAACTTTAAGATGTGTGGACTTCAACTCCCAGAATGGTTGGTTGGGGAATTCTAGGAGTTGAAGTCCACAAATCTTGAAGTTGCCAAGTTTGATAAACACTGCTGTAAATGGTAATCCTGAGATAGGGCCTTGTTGAAGTGATCAATGGCCACTGGAAATGCCCATTATCCAACGTTTCAAGATTTAGTCTGTTTTGTTTACATTCAGCATGAGAAAATTGTAACAGTTTTCCCTTCCCTCTCTCTTCTTTCCTTTTGACTGACCACCATGGATCTTACTTGGCAACTACTTTTATGCCTCTAGCCCTCTAACCATTATCTGTAACTTTACAAGGATTATTCAGAAGATGGATAGCATGTAGAGAATTCACAGCGTCTGGGGATGCTTACAGACTCTTCCATACATCTTAAAGAGTGTCTTGCCCGAGCTTTAATAATGGAAAGACTTCTCTGGTGGTTTCGCTGAACTGGAATACAGCCTTTCTTTTCAATTGCAGGCTATCTTCATGCAATGTATGTCAAAGCTTCTTGGTACCTCCCTTTGCTGTTGATCCAACAGATCAAAAGTCTCATATCTTCTCATATAATGTTTATGTTTATGGCCAATTATTCCTGCAACAGGGTAAATAGCAACAGAGAAAGTCATGCTGCAGCCAAGGATGAGAAGGAAGATTTTTAAAGTGGCTTAGAGTCATTGGATAGGGAGTATTGGAAACCTAGAGGAAGACTCTATATAGAAAGATCTACCATTGCAATGGCTGATTAATATTCATAGAAGTTATCAACCTGTTGGCTGCAAAACCAAACAGGAAAATGTCAATCTCTCGTCTTCTGCTTAGGAGCTTTTTAAAGAAGGGTCCAAGCCTAACTCTCCCTTCACCAAAATGGCCTTGGGAAACTTTGCATCCACTCATCACAAGGATGATCCTTCAACATTCTTATTTCCTCCAGAGGGGCAGTGTTTCTGTTTTCCCTTTGCTTTGTTTAGCTTTGATACCTCGGGCCAATATTGATCTTGGCTGAATATGTGAGAACAGGGTGTCAGAAGATTGTGGGCAAAAAAGTCAAGGTGGTGGCTGCAGAGGCTTGAGGGTGACATGCATAAAAATAGGTGGAGCTTCAATCATACCATCAGGGCCCCCAACCTGACTTTTTTGACCACAACCTGCAGATACTCCTGATGTGAGACTTCATACAGCCAAGGCTGCTTTCGGTCTAATGTGGGAGGGGTATTTTTCATTGGAATATTTAAGATGGGGGGAACAATTCTTTACTCCCTGCAAGGCTCCCTCTCATCTTTGCTGCTCCTTTGTCTTCTTTCCAATCTTCTCACCTTGAGTCTCTTCTTTGAGATACTAGCATGACAATGAAAGCAGGCAGGGGGGAAACAGACAGCTTGCCAACATTTTCCAGGAAGCCCAAAACTAAGAATAAAAGCTGAGTTTAGCTGTCATGCCAACACAACCAAAACACACTCAAGCATACTGCATTCATAAAAACACGGGTTCCAAAATGGTGACAGAATGTGAAAAAGGCATCAGGAGATGGAACAACTTTCATAAAAGAGGAAATGAAGTTAGTATCAAGAGAAGATAGTCAAAGATCTGTATGTTGCAGTTGGAAAGATGTTGTGGGGAATGGAGAAGGAAAAGAGGGTCAGCTAGCTAGTACTAACAATCTGAGCATCAGGGACTGATGTTTTGACTTCCCATGTTGCAGTTATAGCTTCATGATGAAGGAATCACTGGAACCATACACCCAGTAGACGATCGTACACAGGAAAAATCAGATTGAGATGGGAACATTTGATCATGTTCACCAACATTTTGCCTCCAGAGGTACTAAAGCTGCTGTGAGAGCTGTTTTGATGGCTCATTGGTCCAGGACTTCCTCCCCAACTCCACTGATGCTTTAGTGAATCCATCAAGTTGGCTTTATATAGCAAAAGCAGAAACAAAATAAAAATGCTGTATGGATAATCTGTGGTGGAACTTCAGGTTTTCTGAACTTTGGCTTCTTCTGCAGCAATGGATAGTTCAGCTCCATAAGCTATTCTCTTTGATAGATCAGTTCCTGTTTCAGCTGGAAAAACTATTTTATTCAGGAGATTTCCAGTGAAGTTGAGCATGATACTGTCTATAGCAGTACTGATAGCCCAAAATAATTAACCATTTTTAACTTATTGATGAAACAGCCAATGTTGAAGGATGCTCAGAATTCAGATACTGCGAAGACAATTGATATATGTAATGAAGTAGCATTTCATTTCCAGATATTTGTACCAGTCCGCCCCTATCATTAGGAAGAGTGAATGGGCCACCCCAGATTGTGCCTAATCCTGCAAATTTTCTTCTATGCAGTAATCATGCCATGTTATTAGGGTTGAAATAAGATTCAGGTACAATGCCACCCAGCTTCTACACATTCTCCTTTATCTCAGAAAGGAAAATATCTTGGGATGGCCACAGAATAGGGTTCTCCAATTACTGTATGATCCTATTCTACAAATTATAACAGAAAAGGCTATACTTTTTAAGAATTTGTCAAAAAAGCAACACGCCAAGGTTACTTTTTGTTATTATTTTCAGCTAATATGCACAACAGGTGTTATGAAAGGTATCTTATTTAGGCACTCACAAGCTGTGTGCTCAGACATTCCTTCAAAAGGCAGCATGGGAAACTTCTCTGCATGGACTTCAGGTGATTCATAGATCAATGTATTTCATGGCCAAAGGTCTGTCTCTGAAATCAATCCTATAATCTTCTATTGAAAGGCCAAACTTGTATTTGAAACTGCATGAGTTGCATGACAGTGAGAGTAATGTTGCCAGATGTTTTTGCACCTGCTAACAAATCGAGTTGCAATTGTTTGGGCAAAACAAGAGTTCTAGAGATGTCCTATGCCATTCAGATTTGAGGGCTGTCCCCCCCACCCCCAACACACACACTTTGGTAGTGCAACCAGATGTAGGCTACAAAAATCTAGATGAGAACAAAGAATCAGAGTTTTCTGTATGCCTTTGCTGTCATCCAGTAGTCAATCAGATCTTTTTTGAAAGGCTGGAAACCTTATATGCAGTTTTTGCTGAAAGACGAAGGAAATGACATGATGGTTTATGGATCTGGAGATTAAAAAAGATGTGGGTTAAATGGGTTTGTTTTTATAGAAATAATGTTGATTAAGGTTTAATTAAGAGTAAGAGATTCAGATAGTTTAATAATACTTATATCTGTGTTGGAGAAGATCGGAAGTCACCTTTTCCTTAACTTCTCTGCTATTCTTGCACTTTTTAAGGTTTGCTTTGTCTTTTTTCTTTAACTCTGTACCCTAGCTTTTCTGTACTTTGTATTTTAACTTTTTCCAAAACTTTAATAAAGACTTTTTTTTTTAAAAAAGAGAGAGATGTGGGTTAAAAGAGGGGCTGAAGGGACTTGTATAACATTTAACTGGGAGGAAGGATGATAAGATTGTAATTATTTGTTGAAAAGAAGGTCAGAAGTCACTTATATATTCTTTAACTTTAGTTTCTTTTTTTTCATTTCTTGTCCTATTTTGTTTTTTTTCTTCTCTTCTTTTTTTTTAATTTGTCTTTTATCTTATGGGAAAAAATCTTAATAAAAACCCAGATCTTGGCAGCCAAGGTCTAGTAGCAATAGTTGTAGTCAAGCAGAAACCAGAAGAAACATTACCTTGATGCTAATAGACTTCTCAATTCTTGAGTGTCTGTGGAGAGTCTTCTGATTATACGGAGGGGTTGATGTATCTTGAAGACTGGAACCCAGAGAAGACTGGGGATCACAGTCAAATGTTAAGAAAGAACTAGAGGTCAATGCTTCTCCAGAAGCAGAAGCAGCTGGAGATGACACCCAAAAACCCATCTATGACATCCTCCATTCTCATGCTCCTTCATCTTGACTGTGGCCCAAAGACTCTGGATGTGACCCAGCTATGGCCACTCCATTACATGAGTGACTTTTCTTTCTCTCACTCCATGCCTGTGTTTGCTTGGTTTCATTCTTCTCTGGACAGCTATCATCCTGCCTAAGCTATAACAGCTATGAAGCAGGACACCACATTCTAATAAATGCCCCTCTTCAGACCATGCTGGTCAACATGGGGAAGTTGGAGAGGAACAAACTTGAAATGAGGATGGGAAGAACGAGTCTGCTTGTGTGAACCTCTGAATGAATGCAGTTACATAACATAACCTGGTTACTAAATTACTAAGTTACTAATGGTTTAAGTTACTAAACCATTCCAATGGGCTTGGTATGCACAGTATCCTAAGGAACAAGCAACCTAATCAAGTAAGTTTAGCATGTTGTCTGAATGCATCTGCTAGGTCTTCATTTTGCTAAACATGTTGTACAAACTTAAGGAAAGACTTTGAACTCATGCTAGAGTATTAGCAGGATCATCCCAGGCTGATGAGATAAGTTTCTTTTTTGTTATGTTAAAAGATGAATAAGGTTTGTTTCCTTTTACATTATTTCTGCTCAACACCAGTGTTTTGGTGCAAGGATCATAGATTATGTCTCCTGGCTTCTTTTGGTTCTCCAGAACGCTACATTATATTTTTTTATTGGGCACATTTGTATCCCACATGCTGCCAACAGAGGCAGCCGACAGTGGTTTCCCACAAAATTTAATAAATAACAAGAAAAAAACAAAAGCTAAAGCATCAACAAAACATTATAACATTTAAAAACCATAAATAATGACAGATAATGGCAGATTATATATCTGGTTGCTAATCTTTTGTTGCAGTTCCAATTTTCTTTGTATTCTTTTCTGATTATAACTTTATTCCATGCCTCAGTTTGTTTCATTATCAATGTCTGGTTTGCCTATTACATACTACATTTGTAGTCCTAAGATTTCTATTTTTTTTAATCTTTTCAATTGTGTCCAATTCTCAGAGATATCCTGGATTAGTCCCTGCAGTTTTATTGGCAAGGTTTTTCAGAAGTGGTCTGCTGTTGTCTCCTTCCTAGGGCTGAGAGAGAGTGACTGGCCCCAAGGTCACCCAGCTGGCTTCATGCCTAAGGAAGGACTAGAACTCACAGTCTCCCGGTTTCTAGCCTGATGCCTTAACCACTACACCAAACTGGCTGTCTAGATTTCTTTATATGCAGATGAAAACATGCTAATTAACTGGGCAAATTATAAATTTGCCTATAAATTGCTGGAAGTCTCATTATGCTCAAAAAGGGAATGAAGAAATGAAGGGGTTCACTTGGATAAACAGATGATTTGGAACCAGCTTTTCAGAAACTCTTCCTTCTGATGCTAATCTAGAGATATGAATGCTGATTAGCCTGCCATCTTCACATTTGGAAGGAGTCTAAAATCTTGAACCTCACAGTTTGAACTCCCTCCGTCCCTCCCTCCCTCCCTCCCTGTGACACCTTGGCATAGGGCAACCACTTTCTCCAACTGCTTTACTCTAGCAACTAATGCTAGAGTGTTGCCTTTGAAGTGGGGTGCCTTATAGACCTTCTGACTGGATTTTCACAACTTACTAAACTAGGCTCACACCAAGCTGGAGCAGTCTGAAGGTAATCAGTGATGGAAATCCAAACATTATCCCTCAGCATACTATGTGAACTGGGAGAGTACATTAAGCTGCGACATAGTTTTTTTTTTTTAAATATCCTCCCTTTATTATTTTTATAAATAACTCAAGGTGGTGAACATACCTAATACTCCTTCGTCCTCCTATTTTCATTTATTTATTTATTTCATATCCATATCCATATCCATATCCATATCCATATCCATATCCATATCCATATCCATCTATATCATCTATTTCATTTATTTGGGCATAAGTTGTAAGATGAGTGTTAGCAAAGGATTGGGGTTCAATGTGATGTGTGAATCTATCCAGTAGCTAACTGTTTTCAATATGTTTATCTTTCATGAGTTTGGGAAACTGTATTTTAATACCCTTCTATCTAAACTAAGGAATACCACCACTCCATCTATGTGAATCCTTTATTGTTATTTATTCTAGATCTCCGGTACATCAACTTCACTGGATGAGCCACTGCAAGTAACATGGACCATTTCATTCTGAAGCCAGATCTATCAAGGTAATAGTCTGGGCTTGGAATGATGAATATTTGGAGCCACCAATCCTGGTTCAACCAAACAGGAAGGATGCTACAGCTGGGCTGCCAACCTCATAGGAGGTTTATCAAGCAATGAGTAGGAACAGGATCTCTTTTTTGGGTGGGGGGACAAGAGAGAATTTCTCTAAGCAGCACAAATCAGGGAGAATCATAAGCATATAAGATCAGCCATGCATTAGGCTGAGTCAATCCAAGATACATCTTAGTCCAGAGACTGTCCCTCAAAATAGCCACTTAGTGGCAAGGGGCAGAGACATACTCCTGTCCCATCACTGTTTTGCACCTGGAGTTTGGAGGTATGCTGCTCCAACTTGGAGGTACCATTGAGCCTTCAAGACCACTAGCCTGAAATAAACAGTCCTTCATGAATTTACCCAACCCAAGTTAATGGCAATCACTATGGCTTGTGGTTATGACTTTCACAGGTTAATTATTCCACACATTAATCCCCTCCAAAGTATGGCTCACTATTGGACATAATCAGGGGGCTCCATTCTTTTACTTAAAGGCAGTTCTACTATCCTACTGTCCTCTACATCCCAAGTTCACTGAGATCAATGGATTAAAAAAAAACAGAAAAAAATGTTGATGTAGAATGAAGTGAGGAGAAATTTTAGGAAGTGGGAGGTGTTATTCTGCCCTGGTCCCTAATCTCCCAAAAAGTGCAGGGTGGCCAGATGCTTCAGGTAGATCCTAACATTGGTTTGCATGTGCAGACTTCATTGGGATGTGAGCTTCTTTGGAATAAGTATGAAAGTCTAGTTGAAAATAAAGTTCAACTATATTTTTTCTGCTGAAAACTTGTGTGTGTGGAGGGAGGGTGAGTGGGTAAAGAAACATCCTTCTTTTGATGCCAGAATGGAGAAATGAATATAATTAAGGAAAATTAGAGAACATCCACCCACTCACTATCTGTGCAATGCAGATGGCTCAGTGGTAGAAGTGGAACCACATGCTGAAGAGAACACAGGACACAGCAGAGTCTAGCAAGGCCTAACTCAGCTCCCTGCTGACAGCAGATCTGCTTCTTTTCTCCCCAAGAAGTTCATCTATTTAAAGAACAAAGTTTGTTCTAGGTTCTAAGGGCATCTCTTGGCTACAAGTCTGGCTTAAGAGATCAAAAGAGAGAGAAGATACCCGTGGGAGTGAGGTGGCTTTCAATAATCTGCCTTTCCCTCATGGTTGGATCTCTGTGGTTTCTTGAAAGAACATTTTTCTCATATAAATGCTTACAATAAATATGAAATTGAAGTAAAACTGCAATCATGTTTGCTTGATTTCAGCTGCACTAACTCCATAGCCTTTGGAGAATAAGTTTGACAATGGGTGGAGAAATGTAATCATACCATCAGATAGCAATGATATGTTTGTTGCAAGAAATAGGTGCTCTAATACTGAGCTGTGGACTTTTCCTAAAAATATTGCTCCTCTTCCTCCTCCGGTTGTGAAGCTGGGTCAGACCCTAGGCCACGTTGGTCTTTTAGTGATTTTCCAGGATGAGGAACACATGCCAAAAAGCAGAGGACTGTGAAGAAATAAATCAATATTAATTAAAATAACATGAATCAGTTTACATTAAATTGATAAGGTATCCGCCTACACAATGAATTGCTTCCTCCTTTTTCCATCATTACTTTTTCACACTTGCCCAGACACCAACATCCAGGCTCTTTTTTCCCTCCTTCCAGCTACTTTTAGTGGGACCACTGAGAATCTCCATGCCACCACTGCCACCATTTCCACTTCTTGATCACTCAAAAGCAGTTTGAAGACAATGTCCAGTTGAACAAAGAGCAGAGTCCATGTTCTACTCCAGTTGGCTCAAGTTCTGGAGAAATTCCCTCATTGTCTCTCTACTGAACGAAAGTAAAGTTAATTGGTTGGTCATATTCTTAAAAAAGGAAAAAAAAAAGATCCTATGATTCCTATGAGCAGAAGCTTCCAAGACAAGACAGCAAGTCATCTTTCCTTTGAAAGACTTGAAGCCTCGGAGTCAGAAGATAGGGGAAGGCAGAGTTCCTGCAAACAGGGAAATACGGTACCCACAATCTCCACAGAGTGGCAGAGACTATTTTTAGTCCAGTTTCAAAATACACTTCAGAGAAGCCAGAAATAAACCAGCTCAATGCTTGAGCAGTGGACACGGACAGATCATGGGGATCCTCACAAGAAGACCTCAAGGTGAAGAGAAACACAGTATGTCTTTCCTAACTCCCAGCATGAGAAAAATATTGGGATAAAGTTTGAATAGGAATTAGAAACTGGAGTGGAGGGGTATCATGGAGCTGTCCTGGGCAGAGAATGCCCCTGCCCTACTTTTCCTACCAGTTCTCATTTGCTTTGATAGAAGAGAATTTTCTTGAGAAACTGATGAAATTTTCATAGCTGGAGTGTGATATACTTGCATTTCCTTGACCATGAAGCAACCATGGCACATGCCTGTGTTGTACTTGTGTTTGTGTGTGAGTGTAACTTATCTTTCCGAATATATTGATCTCTTCAGTAGCCTGCAGCCTCCCTAGCTTCCTTTCTTCCATAAAAACCCAAGGGAAGACCCAAGAGTGAATGTTCAATCTCTATTCCCTTTTTTGCCTACAGGTCACTCAGACCTTTAATCTCCCGTCATGCAGAGATTCCCCCATGTATTGTAATGACTGTGATCACTCATTTCACAGCCAATTAGATCCCAAATCCTTTGGCGATTAGCCAAGACTTGAAGCAACCTGACTGGAGGAATCCCAGAACACTCTGAGATCTTCCTTTCTACCTCATCATTCTGCATATTTTCTTGCAATCAGCCCATTTTTTTGTCCACCTCTGCTACACATGGACAGGACTCTCATCTGCAACTTGATACATTTGTAAATTGAATGTCTTCAGCCTGAACTTGTCATAAACAATAAATTTACTTTGGGCTATAAGAAGGCTATGGGATTATGTGAATTAATGCCACCCATAAAGTGGGATCCCAGATTTCAAATTTATATTCTCACAAGGCCAGAATAGGACTTTGTTCAGGACTGGAGTTTCTGCTTCTGCCAAACAAACCCCATGTCTTTTTTATCCACATTAAGGCAAACCTTATGGCCAAGGTTTAGATCAAACCTTAGAGTGGAATGTGAAACCCTCAAAATTATTTTTTGATGCAGCAGAACCACAGCTTCAAAAGCATTATGAGTAACAGAAAGAATGGTAATTTCCCTTCCTCATTAAAATGTAAGGCAGACAGAGTTATTCCTAAACAAGAGACCCACTCCAGAAAAGATCAATTGGTTCCCTTCTCTTCCCCAATAATTATGCTTGTTTCTCTCCCATCTGTCTTGAGGGTATCACAAGGGAGATTGAAGTAGTACATCTGAATCTATTGTGGGGGAAACTTTGCCCCTCGCCGATAAACAAAATACAATTTTCAGATAACATTGTCAGGTTGATCAGAGCCTACATTTTGCCAATTAGATCTAAAAGGATTCTTAATTGTATAGATCTAATCTCAGCTGACACAGATTCCCCCCTCCCACACACTTCATGTCTTTTGCAGCTTTGAGCCCTGTTTTACAGAGACTTCTATTTCCCTTCAACCAAGAGACAAGCCTGAATAACCTCGGTGAAGCCTTCTTGGCAAGAAGGTGCCAATAAAAAAGCAAAATGGTGGTCCTTGCAGGACAGAAAAAAATGGCCATGGAACTGTTGGTGGCCATGGAACTTTAGGCCATACATTGGCCTAAAGTTTTTCAGCTGTGTCCTATGCTTGATTTCAACCAGAACTTAGCAGGGCTGTGGGTCCAGTAACGTTGCTTGTAGTAGGTTGATTTGGTCCAAAGCAGATCACTGGACCATATTGTTCAGTTTTATATGCAGTGAATGGTGACAGGGGTTTTTCTGAATTCTCCTTGATGATGGGACTGTCTGCAAATAAAACACATGCTCTTCTGTTGAGCTATAGCCTTCTACTTTAGTACATCTAACCATGGAGTATTTAAGGTTGTAACTAAGGAGGCTTACTTTAAGCATGTATAGAGTGACTGTCTAGCTCTCTCTTTGTTGCTTGTTTAGGGGACAACAGTTGGGGGCAAAGGACACATATTACAGGCAGATGTTCAGCACCATGTATTTACATTTTTTCCCCTCTCAGGGTAAAATGACACATCATTTGCTCTCATAATTGGTGCAAAGAGATGGGTATCAAAATTAGAGAGTCAATGCTGTACAGTGGTTAAAATACTGGTCTAGGACTAGGGAGACCCAAGTTTAAGTTCACTTTCAGACATGGAAGTTTGCTGTCTGACTGGGCCAGACTCTGTTTCTCAACATATCTGTAAGTGTTAGGAACATAAAATGAAATGAGGGTCCTCCATAAAACACCTTGAGCTCCTGAAGAAAAGGCAGGATTAAAATAAATATATGTTAGAACCCTGTTACAATTTCAAGACATTTGATACTTGATCTGCAAAGTTCTGCATGGCTTCTCAGGATGCAAATTCTGCATAAGGTGAAAGGAATTATTTTATGGACAGGGACTGGAGTTTTTAATGTTCTTATATCAGCCTCTGGGAGTGATGTCACTTGAAGGCCATTATTTCCAGGCTCAATTTTTTGGGAAGTGGGAGCTTGGGAAAGGCTTATAAAAATAAATAAGTGAATTAAGTCTACTGGAGGTTCAAGACACCTACTTTTTTTCTTGTTTTGGTAAAAACAAGCTAGAAAAATGATGCTACCAAATATCAGAATTTTGTTTCCATGTTTTTAAGATGGGAACTGGGGATGGGATCCCAAGAGCTGTCCCAGAGAGTCATGGATTACCAATGTGAGCACAATGCTATATGTATAGATTTTATGTGACCGTTCTTCAGAGCACCCAACTTAACCACGTTCATTAGAACATAAAGTACATTAGTTCATTAGAAGTGAAGAAGGTTCTTTTTGGAGTTCAAGGATAAAAGATGAGTACTTTGATGCCACTCTCCGTCACATGGCTTTTATTTTGCCTGCAGATTTTAATCTGTTAGACAATCAATAGCATTTCAGACCAAGACATCTTGTTATTTTCTCTGGGAGCCCATGAAAAACAAATTGCATTTTCTTGTTGCTCTGGTTACATCTGCCTCTCTCCCTTTTTTAAAATAGTATCATGAATTTTTATAGTTATTTCTTAGTCATTCTTAAATGCTTTTTTAAAATAGTTGTAAGCTGCTGGGAGGCTATGAAAGCCACAGAAGAGGGATCTCTTTCCTAATAAATAATTACACTGATGCAATTTTTCTGGGTAATCAACCAAAGTTGATCAATCACATCACGTGTTGGAAGGACTTAAGTGGTGTCATTGGGAGTGTGGAGGCCACCAAGTATCTACTTCTCAGCAACACTGCTTGGGGCAGGGGGACTAGAGGTCTTTACTGAAAGGCACTAGCTGAAAACATACCTATACCTATGCCTTGTCTTTCAGCACCATTTAGGTGCAAAGTAGTTGTTTGAGTAAGAATGCCTGATTCCCTTTCCTGACATGATATTGTTCAATAGTAGAAGCTAGTCTATTTGCTTTGATTCATCACCATAATTCTTTCAGATTCCCTTTTGGTTCTGGTGGGCTTTTACAACAAGCTTTCATCATTTTGAAAAATCCTTGCTTCAGTTGAAATAGAGCCACACATTCATCTACCGTTTTCTTTACTGCCAAGTTGTTATTTGTTTATGACTCCTTCTTCTCAAACCATAGCGAAGATATATAGGACTGTTCTGCATTGTTGCATTAAAGTATTCCTCACCCATCTTCAAGTTGCTAGAAAGCTAGGACAGTATGAAATGCTCTGTCCTCCAGCCAATTGCTACGATGGGTGTAAAGCTTCTCTTCTGGCTTATTGCCAGAAGTAGGTCTTCCGTATATGAATTCCTTAATTTCCAAGAGCACTGCCTGATCCTCGCCAGCTGGATCTGGAAGCTCTGCCTTTGCTAGGGTCTAGTTCCTGGAGCTGCTCTCCTTTCTTCTTACCTGAAGATTCATCAGAAGTAGGCATGATAGGGGGCCTCCATTTTGCTGCAGGTCCACAAAAGATACCAGAAACCAAGGGTGATCATCCATTCTCTGGGATTAGAAGGTAGACCTCTCAGTCACTTGATATCAGTCTTCTTTATCTTTCTCCCTCTTCCCCATAACCTGGCATTTTATTGAAAAAAATGTAAAAAAAACAAAAGGAACATTTTTTTTGTAGACCCAGCTTCAACTTTCTGCAGTGTGGAGAGCCCCAAATTATTTCATAGTTTGCTTGGATTGATTTCTAGGGCCTCTGCTTCAGTATCCCAACATGAAACATCCCATTTCAATTATTTGGGGCTGGCTGGAATTGATACATGCCTCTCCTTGGTTGTTATAGCACTGTATTGCATGTTTTCATCACTATCACAAGTTGACATGGATTTAGAAAAGGATTGCAAAACTTTATGGCTGATGAATCTATCAACAGCACGTTGGATGCCTGTGTTCATCAATGATGCAGTTCTGAATGCAAGATGCTGATGATCAACAACAGAGAAATGTTGTAGGTTTCATGTCCTGGCTAGGTTCCAAAGCATCTGGCATGTTACCACTGGCTCTTCTTACATTCTCAGAGAGGGGAAATCTCATCACATGCTCTCATGCACTTGATGAGGATATGGAGAGATTGTATAAGGATCAAGGAAAAGTCAATTCCAGCAGTTTTTTAAAAAATATTAACTTTCCAAGATGAAAATAGATGGAAATATTCAGAGCTTCTGCGAAAGAGAGAGTCAGGATCTGGTTATATTTATATAAAGGCTAGAGAAGTCAGAGAAGACCCTGAAGGTCTCTGGGTGGCAGTCCTAATCATCTGATCAAAGCCCTGTTCCTTTTGCACATGCATCAATGTCAGTGTCATGTGATTGCAACTGACATCTTGACTTTTTTGATACTTGCCTCCTCATGGATGCCCCTACCCTAACTTTTAGTAAACCTCAAAAACAAATTCTGGAAGACTCTTTCTGTGGAGGTGAGGTGGCCAAGAACCTGACATCTTCAGTCATTGGTTCAGTCAGAGTGCTAGAAAGCATTTGGCCAGAGAGATCAGAAAAATCGCACACCAGGCATTTCTATAAAAATAAATTTGTTTACAGAAAGCACAAAAACATTTTCAAGCTGTGCATTCACACGTGCTCAGAGAGGATGGGGAGGAACTGAGCTGCAAGTCTGCAAAAATGAAACTAAACAAGCCCAGGCAAGCTGCCCTCCCCCAGGCAATGCAACACCCAAACTGAGGACAATTAAGTTCGACCTCTTCACCCTACCGATACTTAAGGAAGTACTCAATTACCATGGTAACCTAGTAGCTTGGTCTGAGAAAAAACAAAGAAATGCCAACATTCCCCTTTGTTTTGCTGAGGAGTAAGACACAAACCAATTTTCTTTGTCAACTCTGTATGTCTTGGTAGAGCATGAGATTTGGTTAAAATATCAGCAATCATGTCTTTTGATTTACAATATTTTAACATGATTTCCCCTTTAGCTATCATGTCTTTGATATATTGATATCTAATATCAATATGTTTTGTCCCATTCTTGCAGGCTTCAGATTTTGCCATAGCAATGCAAGCTTGATTATCCTCATAAAGAGTTATAGGCTGGTTCACTTCCATGCCTATGTCTTTTAACAACTGTTTAATCCATGCAACCTCATTACAGGTTTGTGCTAGAGAATAAAACTCTGCTTCTGCAGTGGAAAGAGCAAGCTTGACCCAGCAAATTGAATTAAAATCCCAGAAGTGGATTTCCTGTCACTGACATCTGCTCCCCAGTCAGAATTGGCAAAAGCCTGCAATTTCTCTGTTCCACAGGCATTTAGCTTCAGGCAATAATTCTTTGTTCCTTGCAAATACCTCATTAACCTCTTCAATGCTGCTTTTCCAGTAGATGTAGACTTCTCTACCTGTCTACTTAAAATGGCCACAGAATTTGAGATATCGGGGCGAGAGTGATTTGCAATGTACAGTAAACTTCCAATTGCAGATCTATATTTCTCTGTCTCAGTTACTTGAGTTTCTCCTATTCCTTTCTGAAAATGTGGTATCATAGGAGTAGAGACTGGTTTACAGTCTTGCATGCTAAAATCCTCTAGGAGCTTTTGAATTTTACTACATTGGCTTAACAGAAAGCCACCATCCTTCTCCCTGTGTATTTCCAAACCTAGGTAATTTGTTATAGTTCCAAGGCTTTTTAATGTGAAATGGCTTTTCATGCAGGCTTCAAAATCAAGCCTTTCTTTTTCTGTTGGTGTGAACAGCAGCAAATCATCAACATAAATGCACAGATACATACAGCCTTGTTCATCTTTCTTCACATATACACATGGATCTGCTTTTAAAAAAAAAAAAAAATCTGCAGTTTTTCATCTACTTTTTGGTTCCAGGATCTAGCAGCTTGTTTTAACCCATAGATTGACTTCTGCAGTTCACAGACTAGATTCTCCCCTTTTTCATAGCCAGGGGGTTGCTGCATGTATCATTTGTGGTCTAAATCACCATAGAGAAATGCAGTCTGAATGTCATAGTGATGAACTGACATTCCTTTGAGTGCAGCAATTTTTAACAGTAATCTAATTGATTCACCTTTAGTAACTGGTGCAAAAGTCTTGTCAAAGTCTAAATCTTTCCTTTGAGTGAACCCTTTTGCAACCAACCTTGCTTTATATTTTTGGATTTTGCCATCAGCATACCTTTTCAGTTTGAAAACCCACCTACAACCTAGACAGTGTTCATTGGGAAGTAGATTTACCAGTTTCCATGTTTTATTTTCTTTCAAGGATGCTAATTCCTGTTGCATGGCAGAATGCCAATTTTGTGCAATCTCAGGTGGTAAAGCATTCACTTGTTCTAAGGACTCAGGTTCTGTGAATGTGTGAAAAGCCTTTACTGTTTCAGCCTGAAAACGTGATGGAGGAACGCCTTCATTACTCCTCTGAGATCTGTGAGGTAACACAGGGCTTAAATTTTGACTCCTATCACTTTCCTGAGAAGCATCTGTCTCATCAGACAGATCTTCAGTTTGCTTTTCTGGTTTAATGTCCTCATCAGGCAAAAGATCACCATCAGCAAGTCCTTGCTGTTCTCTTGTGGTGGTCAGATCAACTGGAGAGCTAGAATTTGATCTCCCTTAGTTTTGTTCAGCAAAGGAAGCACTTTTGCTAATTATTAATTTCTCTCCCACTATGAACCTGTAGCTTCTCTGGCTTTGTTCATAGCCGACAAAGATGGCTTTCTTTGTTGTGGGGCCTCCTTTCCTTCTCTGCTGTTTTGGTATATGAACCCATGCAGCACTACCAAACACTTTAAAATCGTTTACCTTTGGTTTCACATCATAAAACAAATGGAATGGAGTGTCCTGAATCACAGAGTTATACAATCTGTTTTGTACATAACAAACAGTGGATATTCCTTCTGCCCAATATCTGATTTGAATCTTGAAGCATGTATTCCATTGCATTTTGAAAGGTTCTGCCCTTTCTTTCAGCAACACCATTTTGCTGAGGGGTGTAAAGGTTAGAAAGAATTTGTTCTATCCCCTTGTCTGCTAGGAACCTTTTAAATTTGTGAGAAAGGTACTCTCCTCCTCTATCACATTGGAGTGCAGATACAGGCCTTGGGAATTTTCCATTTGTCCATGTCACAAAACCTTTGAATTTCTCAAATGCCTCATCTTTATGTTTTAAGATGTAGATAAATGTGTATCTTGAGAAATCATCAGTGATGGTCATTGCATACCTTGCTTGTCCAAGACTTGGAGCAAAAGGACCAATAATGTCAGAGTGTACAATTTCCAAAGGTCTAGTTGTAACTCTGTCACTGTGCTTACTCACAGGAGCTTTATGTGTTTTGCACTCTTTGCAAACTACACAGTCTAAGTATTTATCACAGGGTTTTATCTTTAGGTCAGCACACAGCTGTGGCATTTGTGCTATATACTTGAAATTAGCATGACCAAATCTCCTGTGCATCAGGTGTACACATTGGTCATGATATGGAGTGTTGCCAACTGCAGCCTTGCAGCTTGGCTTCCTTGCATTTTGCACAATGTACAAGGAGTCTTTTAATATACCAGTAGCACACAATTTTCCATGTTTATGTATCTCACAACCATTTTTCTTAAATATTATGACATACCCTGTTGCAGCCAATTGTGCCACAGATAAAAGGTCTGATTGTAAATTTGGCACATACAACGCACCTTTTACAGTTTCTCCCAAGCAGGATAAATACAAGTCACCTTGTCCCATAATTTTGGTCACAGACCCATCAGCCAAAGATACACTTTGTCTTTCAGTTTTAGACAGTGACACAAAAGAGCTTTTACAATTACATAAATGACAATTGGTCCCAGAATCTAACACCCATACATCAGAATTACCCTTCTCAGCAACCTGTGCAATTTGGGTTGTCTGAAGAGCTGTGTTGCCCTTGTGTTCTTCTTTGTCCTTCTACTCTTGGGTCTCAAGGCAGAGTCTTTTTGCAAATGTCCAGCTGAACCACAACTGAAACATCGCTGGCTGGCTAGCGCTGTAGCCTCAGCTTCTTTTCCCTTTGCTTTCTGGTGCTGCAGCTTTCCAGAAGAGATGGGGGTGATCTTTCCTCTCTCTTCTCCCATTCAGCGAGTAGGTGCTGTGTAACATACGATGGGGTGAGGTCTGCTTCAGGCATAGCCTCCAGGGTACAAATCAGCATGTCCCATGTTTCATTCAGTGAGGACAGCAGGATATAGGATTTTGTGAGAGTTGTAAATTCCATTCCTCTCTCTTGCAACTCAACAAACAGCTGCTGAATATAACACAGGTGCTCAGGAAGGCTATCGCCTTCTTCAAGGTAGGCTTTGTACAGCTTTTTTGTCAGGATAACTTTACTCCCTGCTGTTGCCTTTATGTACAAGTCTCTCAAAGCATCCCACAGTTGCTTTGCAGACTGCATACTTCGCACATGGACTAGCTGATTGTCCTCAACTCCCAGGATAATGGTGGCTCTAGCCCACTCATCCTGTCTCAGCCATTCAGCACTGGGATTTTGGGGGGTTTGCTCACCAATTGACAGCCAAAGATTCTCTCTGCGAAGATACATTTCCATCTTCAGGGCCCAATTCAAATAGTTGGTCTCTGATAGGCACTCAAGAGGCATTGCTGAGGTCTGGGAGGTAGCCAGGTAGCTTCTTCCTTCTTTTGCAAGTCACCTCAGCTGGCTTCTTTGTCCTGCAGACCAGCAGCGGCTGGAAAATCTCCAGGTGGCTCCGAGGAAAAATCTTCACAGGTCTTTGCTGCCTGCCTTTAAATGTGCATGAGGCGTGGAGCTGATCTCTCTGCTTTCTCTGGACTGGGCCCATAATCTGTCAGCGTGCTAGAAAGTGTTTGGCCCGAGAGATCAGAAAAATCACAAACCAGGCATTTCTATAAAAATAAATTTATTTACAGAAAGCACAAAAACATATTTTACAAGCTGTGCATTCACGCACTCAGAGAGGAGTGAGCTGAGAGGCTGCAAAAGTGAAACTAAATAAGCCCAGGCAAGCTGCCCTCCCCCAGGCAATACAGCTATTAACACCCAAACTGAGGACAATTAAGTTTGACCTCTACACCCTGCCGATACTTAAGGAAGTACTCAATTACCATGGTAACCTAGTGGCTTGGTCCAAGCAAAAACAAAGAAATGCCAACAGGTTCCACTGTCCAACTGCTTTTACCATCAGGATGTTTCTCCTAATATTCAGCTAGCATCTATCTTCCTGTAACTTAAATCCATTACTCCAACCCATTCAACATGTATGCAAAATCCATAAAAGAGCTACTAAATTCAGCACTCAATAAATTTGTCATCCATTCAGAGTGATCCTAGTAATTAGGCCCCCTTCTCTGCACCTATAAGAGTTACTCTAGGCAAGGTCAGAAACATACAGTCTGGTACCAGACTAGTCTATTCCAGTAACACTGGCTAGTGGCCAATTGCTCTCTTACCCATAAGTGGAAACCTCCAGCCAGTTGCACCCCATGGATAGGAGAGAGAAGAGAAGCACTGTTATTTCAGTTTAAATAGGTCTAGCATTCTATTTTTGGCAGAATTAGAATTCTTTCACAATGGCTTCCTTAGTTATTGCAATAAATCCCAAGTCTTCCCTTACCTTGCAACCTCAGTACAAAAATAAAATTGGTTATTAGGTTTCTTCCCCTACCACTGCCCTTAGAAATTTTGTTACTTTTAAGGCAGGGTCTTTTTGATTTCCGTTTTTAAACTTATTTTCAAATTAAAATCTTGTTGGAAATATCAATTGTCATGTACATTCAAACTCAGAAAAGAATGCACAACTACACAACGTCTGCTAATCTAGCCTGCTCTCTCCTCTTCCCTCCTGTGGACGAGGTAGTCTCCCATCACCTCCTCATGCATATGTACAAGAGGTCTTCTGCTGCCAACTTGGGACAAACATAGGAATGGCTCCAAGGAAGAGGACTAGGTCAATGGCAACAGCTTGGCTACAACCAGAAGAAGACAGGGGCTCTTGGGCGATCAACAAGGGAAAGCTTTCTTCAAATTCTGAAGCTAGGTCTGGCCAAGGAAAAATCAATCAACTGAAACATCTTTTTCTTGTCAGCATTTGAAACATTCTCTAGAGGTGTTGGAAAGTCTGAATGGGGCAGTTGTGGTGCAGGAATACAGCATTTCATCTGCAAATGAAATTAAGACAGAAAGAGATGCTGTACAGTTGGAATGGTCAAACTGAGGAATTGACTCCAAATTACTCCCAACAACACCTTGAGTTTTCCATTTATGGAGAGTTTGTAGGAGCTAAAAGTTAAGCAAAAAACCTTGTTCAACCAAGAATGGCCCCAATAAAACACTCCACCTTAAAAGCTCTCCGTGAAAGATTTTGAGATGGTTTCCAAACCTGGAAGCCAAACTACTTTGTTGGAGCTGTCCCTGATTCCTAGATAACCCAAATATTTTTAAGACAAGGATCCTTGCATATATGAATACTTTCTCCCAAGTAAATGTAAAACCTGACATATATGACTGTTCAAAGCAGGCTATTAGCATTATACTTAGCAATGGAGCTATGGCAAGAGAAAAGCGCCACCTTCTCCAGCTTAGGTGCTCTCCAGAATTGTGGACTTCACAATGCTGAGTGTTCTGGGAGCTGAAGCCCACAGCTAGCTGGGGAAAGCTGAAGTAGGATAAAGAATTCTTTGTCCATCACCCACACAATCCTTCTGTCCCCCTGCTTTCGTCATAAACGGGGCTGAAACAAGATGTATTCACCATCTTTAGGTTGGCCATGAACGAATAGTGTCTTCATTGAAGAAAAGTGTACCACCCTTGAGCTGTTCATAGCTGCATTTCTGTATTAACAACAGGACCACATGGTTCTATAGTACCTATTTGGCAAAAGATGGTCTCCAATCCCAGTTTTCATAGGGCTGAGTTGCCATCTGAGCCACAAATTGGTTTAAATAATTGTTGCATTTTTATACTTCATCCCTCTGAGTGAAAACACTTGGCTGTATTTGGTAGCTGAAGACTTTTGTTTTTTTAAAAAGAACTGCTCTTGAAGGACATCAGGAGTTATAATCCACAGAGATTCAAGAGATTATGTCTACATGGAAGGAGGATTAATGTTATTAACTCCTCTGTTTTTACTCCTGCTATGCCACGTAATGGCATGGTAGGGACTCTCCAACAAGATTAACACCAGTCAGTTTGAATATTTATCTGCCTGGAGAGGTCTAAAGCACATATCACTAGCTGTTTGAGAGGTATCTGTGCTAATGTCTCATTCATGGTAAATCTGGCAATACATGTGAAATAAAAGCTAGGCTTTACCAGCACACCTACCTCCTTAATTTTGCTTCAGAGGCTGACCTGGATTGGCCATACTTAAACCAGCCTGGCTTGTCCACTGAAGATGAAGACATAAGCCGTACAGGGCTATGTTTTTGTGGGATATGGGTAGGAACGAAGGTTCTGCCCTGCACTGTGATGGGATAGCCATTTCCAAATTACATTTAGGAAATCTTCATGAAAGATTCCCCAGTGACAAAACTAGCAATGGAAGGCAAATTTCATTCAAAGGCAGCTTGAAGGGTAACCCACAAAGTTTTGCCTGCAATGTGAACCTCTTGGAGTGTTCTGTGGTATAAGTTTTAATTTCTACAGGACCAGTGGGATGTCAAATAGACCTCTTGAGTGTATTATTTGGCCCAAAGCCCTAACATTAAAAAGGATAGGAACTGTTGGCCCCTTCTGTTCCTTTTTCTTTTCAGCCTTGCTATGCTGAGAACTTGCAGCTTGCCCCTTAAGTGTGATAAACTTCCTGAACAAGTAGAAATTGGACACAGAGTTTTCCAAGGTTCCTGCAAACAGAAGTTGAAACTCAATTCCAAAACTGGGAAGCATCATGGACATGCATGGAAACCATCCCTGTAGAGGATGATGGAGATAGCCTTGAAGGAAGTATGCAGCAGTCACTAAAACACATCAGCAAAGTCCAGGAAGACAAGAAGGGGTGAGGAAGAAACTCAAGATTGGGTCGCCTTGATGCCCTTCGATATAAGAGGGAGGAAAAAGAAACTTTGCCAGGCTTTCAAGATTTTGTTACTATAACCTACAGTATGTCAATAAAGCAGAGTTCTAGTATTTCTTGTGGTGTCTGTTTTCTGACTTGGTGTATTTCAAAGGGCTAACAATCCCCCTTCTGTCTTTACAAACCTGGCTGCTCTTAAGTATTTTCGCATGATTTGCATGAAACTCTGCAAGGGAGCAATTTGCTCATTCAGTCAGTCATTAGCTGCCCAGGGCACACTTACAAACCTACATACAGTACATTTAGATCACCTGCCTATCAAGCTGGATTTCTGATACTGGACATGTCTGTAAATGCATTCAGTCACGTGCACTTAACCCCTCTTTTCAGAACTGGGCAATAAATGTGTAAAGATCTCAAATAGCTGCCAGACAGGGTGTGTGTGTGTGTGTGTGTGTGTGTGTGTGTGTCCATGTGTGGGTTCCACGTGCTGTCTCACTTTTAGCCTTTATGTGTTGTAGGCAAAAGCCTGCAGAGGGCTCCACCTAACCACAATATCTGCACTGTTTGGCTGTATTAGGGGCTGTATCTGAACCAGCTCCATTGAAATACTGCTATACGTTATATACTGATTAAGAAAGGCCGTGCTTACTATCTATGCAGAAGCTTAGCTGGTTGGAGATGTGAACACTCCTTCTTCACTTCCGTTTGTAACATCCATTGTTTTGCCTCACAAAATAAAGATGGCCACAAGAACGTGAGGGCAGCCCTGCTGGGTTGGGGCCCTAGGTCCCTCTAGGCCGCATCCTAGGTCACATACTAGACAACTGGCTGCATTTAGGCAACTCACAAGCCAGTGGCATCTTCAGGTTCTCTCTCCTTTTGACAGAGGGGTGGAATCAGGGTCTTTTCATCAGCTCCACCCTTTGAGGTGTGTATGCCACAATATTGTAGACAAGGGGCAGGCCTTGCAATACAATGTTGTGGCCCTGCTTGCATTACGCTGATCCCCCTTCCTCCTCCCCTCCTCAAATGTGTGCCTCTGTTGCAGGCACTGAAAATAATTTGGAAGAAGTACTGTCAGCCTCGCGAGGTAGTCCAGACAAGAAACACACCCAGAAGTACTAATTCTAATATTATTATAAGGTAACACTTACAGAATCTTGCGAGTCTGAAGGTACATTCCTCCCTCCATCACCGTTACAGTCCAAGAAACTAGGGAGGGTCCCTTCTGAGATGTTTGCCACACCCACATTCCTTCTGTGGGCTTAGCTGCCACTTGTCTGACCATTGTCTAGTCTGTGGCTCTTCCACCTGTCTCCCAAGGTCATTCCCATGTACCATTACAAGTATTTTGGAACCTGCATGATCCAGCACCACTTTGTTTGATTCATTGTTTGATTATGTGTCATCAAGTCACTGTCAGCTCTTAACGACCATGTAGATAGATTTTCTCCATGACAATCTGTCCCTAACCTGGTCCTTCAGGTCTTCCAACATCAGCATCAGTCACCACTCTAAGTCTGTCCCCCTTGCTGCTGGTCATCCTCTTCTTCTCTTTCCTTCCACCCTTCCCAGCATTAGAGCCTTTCCCAGAGAGCTGGGTCTTTGCATAATGTGTCTGAAGTAGGATAAGTTGAGCCTGGTCATTTGTGCCTCCAGTGAGAACTCCGGGTTGATTTGTTTTATTATCCATCAGTTTGTTTTCTTGGCTGTCCACGGTATTCTCAGGAGTCTTCTCCAACCCCAAAGTTCAAAAGCGTCAATACTCTTCCTATCCTGCTTCTTCAAAGTCCCACTTTCACTTCCATGGAGTGTCAAAGGGAATGCCATGGCTTGCATGATTCTGATCTTTGTAGGTACAGACACATCACAACATCTGAATATGTTTTCCAAAGCTTTCATGGCTGCTGAGTGCTAGCCTGCAGCATATTTCTTGGAGCACTATGTTGCTATTACTATTACTTAAAGAAGCCTAGATAAAAAAAAAGCCATGGCTCTTCTAAGAATCACATGAACTTTAAGGAAGTGGATTCCCTAAAGCAGCCACAACGTATTTTCAACCTGAAAGAAGATATGCCTTCACCACCAGCAGATGATGAAGCATGCATTTGGCCCTTGCAATGCAAATTCAACCCCTTGTACCTGCATGCAATGTCGTGATGCAAGTACAAAATAGCACAGCTTGCGTCGGGATATCACAATACACATTTCATCATTTTGGTGTCATCATGGCTAGCTTGTGGATGCCTCTGTGATGCATTTCTGTAAAACAAGCCCACCGTATTGTTGTTAAACAGGAAGAGCCAAAGAGATGATCTTGGAGCAACTACGGAGAAATGGTTACAAGAACAAAAGCATGCATTATTCTCAGGAAATAGAGAAAGTGTGATAAAGAAGCTAAAACTGACTCCAACCTAATTCACTGTGCATGTGCATGGGGTGGGGGCTGGATAACTAGCTCTCAAATCCAACAAGAAAGGTGGCTTTCCCACTGGACTGTGTGGTCTTCCAGCCAAGGATGAGCTATTCTGTGGTTGCAGGAACCTGCTGATACTATGGAAAACTGGTTTGTGTGTGTGGATACACAGAGAGGAGGCATGCACATTAGCAACCTGAAGCTACCAATAAGTACAGGGCTCATCCTGCTTCCTATAGATCATCTGATGGCATTGCTGCAAGGCAGGGAAGCATGGGTGATTGCCCACTCTATGGAAATTGCTGCTAGCTGTTGACAGTTTAAGGGGTAACATTACTTTGACGCTGATGCAGTTAGCCAAGACTTAAAGTAGTCTCATACATGGGCTGAACATGAGTTGAAGGCCATGTCATGGGGACATGGCAGAATAAAGATGTCATTAGGGGATGCTTGTATCAGAGTGAGGTGAAGCAGGTCTTGATAATACCTGATCCCTTTATCAGAGCTAGGGTTACCAGACCTGGACTGCAAGCACCTACAGTAGATGACCACTAGATGGCTGCAAAGAGATACAGAAAACTACAGTATGTTGCCATCTAGTGGTTGTGCAGATGTTTGCAACCCAAATCAGGTCAACCTAGTCAGGTGTCCTTTTATACTTCTTGATTCCAAGCCAAAGAGCCCTTATTCCTATATTTTCTCTTCAAAGGGGAGCTGTTCCAGCCCCTAATAGTTTGTTTCACCCTTTTTCTATCTTTATCATATCCTGTGGAGACCAGAATGGTACATAATCCTGTTTGCTTTACACAACCAGAGCATGGACTCTGCCCCAGCGTGACAGTCTTTCTCTTGAGTTTTAGCAACCTGACCTTATACAAGATCAGGGAATCTTCACCTGCATTTAATTGCTTGCTCTCCATCCTCTGCTTGACATCTCAAGTCCACCCTCAGTTCTTGCACCATGTTTCCCAGGATGCAGCTTCATATGAACTATTGCTCTTTCCCATCCTTACTGATAAATGGAAATAATCTCTTCGTGTCCTCTAGTGCAGCTTCTCCCTGCAGAATTTTTTCTTGGAGGTCAAAACAACTTAGAAACCATTCTGGTCAGTAGAACAATAAAGAATGAAGAAACAACCCCACCAGGAAAGAAGAAGAAGAAATGGCAAGTTGCAGCTTGCAGTTATTCGAAGTATAAATCTGAGGGCAATTTTATAGGGAACGTTTGGTTCACACATTAATAAACAACACAACCAGAGTGCAATTCTTTTTCTTCTCCTCCATTAGTTCCTCCTCCTCCTCCTCCTCCTCCTCCTTCTCCTCCTCCTTCTTCCCCTTCCCCTTCCCCTTTTCTTCTTCTTTTTCCTCCTAATCAATGCTAAAGTATCAACAACACAATACAGCTATTGTGACTTAAGCAGAGTGAGGTATCCTGGAGAAACCCAGTTTAAATCCTATGCAGCTACAGTGCTGACTTCTCTTCCTGTCCCTCAGGCAAAGGAGACTGCCTCTTCTCAACCCAATCTGGGCCTGAGTCTGATCAAACACAGTACAGAGAAGGGATCCTCAAACCCCCTGGTGGATTCAAGAGGCTGGGTTGAAGCTGGGGAAGGCAGGCAGGCATTACAGGTATGATATGTTCCTACTTTACCTATCTTCTTTTCCAGCAAAGTAAAAGTTGTTTTGTGATGCTAACAGGGACAAGGAAGGATTGTGTTGGGTTTAAGGAGAAACAGATGCTCTCAAGTCAAGCTTGCTCCCTAATTTAGCATTATTAAAGTGGTTTGCCATTGCCTTCTTCTGGGATTTATTTTCAGTGTCCTGGTCTTACCTCCAACTTTGGGAATTCCTTGTGGTCTCCCATCCAAGGATGAAAAAGGGCTGATCCCACTTAGCTTCTATGACTAGCTGCTGCCACCAGCTGAGGGCTACATGGACTAGAGGTTCTAAAAGCAACAGTCTTTATATTGATCAATTCCTCTGCCTTGTTGTGTGGCCCAACCAAAATGCCAGACTTCCTGGGTTTGGCATGAAAAGATCAGGTGCAATTATTCGTATGCAGAATATTGGCCCTGCTTTTTGTTTTCAAGCCAGTTTCTTCATGCTTCAGGTCCAGAAATTGTAAAGACACAAACCATGAGGTTCAGCAGCTGACTGAATGGAGGGTATATGGACTCACAAACTAGCCAACACTTGGATACCAAGTGAAAAAGTAGCAGTTTGCTTTGCAGATAGAAATGAAACAGGAGCTGCTTATTCACAGTATGGTTAAGTAATCCTTGTCACTTCTTAAGGGAAGAGGGAAAATCTCTTTGGAAGTGTCAGCCTCACCAGGTAGACCAGACAGGAAACATGACCAGATGAGCTAATTCTACTTTATTGTAAAGCTACATTAACAGAATCTTGCAAGTCTGAAAGTACAGTTCTCCCACTGTCTCCTTTGCAGCCCGAGAAATTATGGAGGGTCCCTTCTGAGCCTCTTGTCCCACTCACTATCCAGCTCTGGGCTATGCTGTCTCTTATCTGACTGTTCCCTAGGCAGCATCTCTTTGCCCCATCTCCCAAGATCTTTCCCACATACCATTACAATAAGGTATTTTTGGAACCTTTCCCTACTGCCAAGCTAAAGAGCTTTCCACCCATCCTTGAATAATCAGAAAATTAACCTGCATGATTTGCTGCTCCATGACCAATCCCACCTTGATTTACTCTGTTCCCAGAATCTGCCAGTTGCCTGACTTTCTTCCAAGGTGATAAAGTCTAATAGACTGTATATACCTTGAGGCTATTCTCAGAAGGTATCAGAATAAGGGGGCAAAAGTCTACTTTAATACCAGTTAAGGATGACTGAAGCCTGTCTCACTCAGGGGCTTGGGGCAAGAGAAAGCCAACATCATGGGGACATGTCAGAAAAAGAAGTTTCCAGTGAATGACTGCACCATGGTGAGAGGCACATGAGAACATGGTTCTTTATTGGTATTAAAGGAAAGCAGAAGTAAAAAGAAAGGCAAATGCTATTTGGGATGTATAGGAACTTCGAATGGGGATCTCAAGAAGTAATTGTCCATTCTGCCTTGGCTAGACTCCACCTACATTATGAGGTCCAGGTCTAAGTTCTACAGTCTAAAAAGCACATTGACAAAGTGGAGTGAGTTCAGAGGAGACCTCCTGAGAGAGTGAGGGCTGGAAACCAAGCCATCCGAGGAACGGTTAAAGGAATTGGGTGTGTTTAGCCTGCTGGAGAGAAGTGAGGAGAGATATCATAGCAGTCTTCAGCCATCTAAAGGGTGGTCATATAGGTCAGAGTTTCTCAACCTTGGCAACTTGAAGATGTATGGACTTCAACTCCCAGAATTCCCCAGCCAGCATGCTGGCTGGGGAATTCTGGGTGTTGAAGTCCCCACGTCTTCAAGTTGCCAAGGTTGAGAAACACTGATGTAGAGCAAGGACTTCTTCTGTTGCCCCGAAGGCAGGACCTCAACCAGTGGATTGAAGTGACACCAAAGTAGATTCAAGATTGATATTAGGAGGAATTTCCAGACAGTAAGATTTCTGAACCAGTGGAGTTGGTTGTCTCATGAAGCTGTATTTCGCCCTTCACTAGAGGACTTTAAATTGAAGCTGGAAAGCCATCTGTCTGAAATGCTTTAGCAGACCCTGCACCAAGCAGGGGGTTGGACTAGATAACATCTGAGGTCATTTCCAAGTTTATAGTTCTATGAAAAATCAGAGAAGTTCTGTGGAGTGACATATGGAAGCTGAGCTATGGGATTAATTCAGTAACTTTAGATATTAAGCTACAATTCAGTATAAAAACAAAGTAAACTATATTTTAATAAGAATAATCTTGAAGATCACAGAAGTGGGAGGGGACTATGACAGTCATCTAGTCTAATCTTCTATAATGTGTAGGTAAAGCAATTAAACCACAACCAGCCTTCCTTTCCTTCTTCTTGGTTACCAGTGAGGGATTGTTTCCACTTGGATCTGGTGGCAGAGCTTCAAAGGCAGGGGACTTTTGTAACTCACTCATGTTTGTAGATGTTTCCTTAGAGGTGAGAGATTGGAATCAGTTGCCACCGTCTACAGGAAAGATCTACTTTGTGATTGTTTTGCTTCTGACAACAAGTCAGCTTTGCCTCAGCTAAGCCAAACAATGTCATGAATCAGCACATACCCATATCCAAAAGTTTCCAGGTTTAAGGAAAACAAACAAAATAATTGGGGAGAGATAAAGATTACCAGCCTGGAACCTGGTGTGGTAGTCAGTCCTGGGGGTGCCTTTTGAAGATATTTCTTTCCATATGCACCAAACCCCCTTGGGATTATTTTTAACAAACAGTATGTAGGTCAATTTTTCAATAAACAAACAAACAAACAAACAAATAAACAAATAATACAACTTCTGTCAGGGGGCTCTTGAATCTCCTCCCATCCAGTTTGGATGGCAGGAAATCCTTCCCCGGAGCAGATCCTAACTAGGGCAAGGAAGCAGAAGTAAGATTTTCATTTTTGGACCCATGGACAAAGGGGGGGAAAATGTTGATTTCACCTTACTGAATATTTGTAAGTCAAATGCAGTGTTCTGCCCAGAATGGGGACATTTTACAGGCTTTCTGTATTCAGTGTAATACGGATTGAAAAGTCACAGCAATTTGATGCACTTATTTGATATTGACAAACTAGCTCCATGAATAAAATTGCATTCCAGCTTGGCTTATATTATGGCTGAAATGATTCTTGTTGCTTTCTGCCAGATGACAGGTCTTTGAGCTCTTCTCATGGCAGGAGACACACTGGGTGGAGGAGAATTAATGACTGTTGGATTTTCAGAGTTGGGAAATCAACACCTTCTTTGTTGCTTAGTGTTAGATGCACCATCAGAAGCTTTGTGTCCAAATCATGTGAAGTAATAGTTCCATTCTATTTTGCCTTGTTCAGAATTCAACTCTGGTGCTTAGGTATTATTTGTAAGAAGGTATTATTTGTGAGAAGCTGTCTACTAAAAATGCACCAAGATCACTTAAAAAACAATCATAGGGGGATGGTCCATGGAAGAAAGAAGAAGAAGGAGGAGGAGGAGGAGGAGGAGAAGGAGAAGGAGAAGACTTCAAACCCACCACTGGATTATTTATTTATTTATTTATCATATTTTTATCACCGTCCATCTCCCACATATGGGGGACTCTGGGCGGTTCACAATAAAACAGTTTAAAATTCAATAAAATCATAAATAATATCCTTAATCCGTAAATATCAATATCAATAAATAAATATAAAATGCAATGAGATCCAAGTAATGGCAGATCTAATACCACCCAAAGGGGAACAAGACCAGCCTCGGCAGGACTAGGGAGCCAACCAACCCCAAGAGTCGCTCTTCCTCTCCCCACTCCAGGCCTGGTGACAAAGCCAGGTCTTCAATCGTTTCCTGAAGTCCAAAAGAGAGGAGGCTAGCCTCACTTCCGGGGGAAGGGTGTTCCAAAGGGTGTGAGCTGCTGCAGAGAAGGCCCATCTCCTGGACCCCGCCAGATAGAGTTCTATTGCAGACGGGGTCCGCAGCATGCCCTCTCTGCCTGACTGGGTGGGATGGGTCGATGTGATGGGGGTGAGGCGGTCCCTCAGGTAACCTGGACCCATGCCATGTAGGGCTTTAAAGGTGATAACCAACACCTTGAATTGGACCAGGAAGCAAACTGGCACCCAATGTAGCTTGCTCAGCAATGGGGTAATATGTGCTGAACTTGAAGCACCCAAAATTGCCTGCGCAGCTGCATTTTGGACCAGCTGTATCTTCTGGATACTCTTCGAGGGTAGCCCCATGTAGAGTGCATTACAGTAGTCTATATGGGAGATGACCAGGGCATGGGTGACCGTTCGAAGGGCCTCCCTTAATAAAGATAATATCTTTAATAAGACCACACAAAAGATGGTGCTAGATTTCAAGTTTTCTGGGACTCTTTATCACTTAACTAGTTACAAAAATGAGGAACAAGCAAGCAAATCCAGAAACTATGGTTCATTAGCTGATGTTGGTTGTTTTTTAAAAGCTAAACAGGATCAGACCTGGTTAGTATTTGGATGGGAGACTACCAGAAAATCCAAAGCTATAGCATAGACTGGAGAGTTAAAGAAAATGAAACATTCTGGAAAAAGCCAATGGCCACCACTTCTCTGCTGTTATCAAGAAAACTATATGTCCATGCAGACCCAAGGAGTCAAACTTGACTCACAGGAGATCTGACCCTACTTTGAACAATGAGGTCTGCAGTTCAGTGTTAGTTCCAAGATTGCTGATTGAAAGCATTTGTGAGTGGTAGGTATTATAGAAGCTTACCGCTTGGAGGGGCCACTTAAGTCAATGACTCCACCACCATCACTACTCCGTGTAAGAATCCAATGAAAGCACTCATGACAGATGGGTATCCAGCTTCTGTTTGAACCTATAGCATAGCTCCTCACCTCTCTGGATAACTAGTTCCTCTGTCCAACTTCCTTAACTGTAGGGAAGTTTTTCTAATATTCAGAAATGTCCTTCTTATTATTTTGGCCCATTATTCTGTGTTTTCTACTCTCAGACAAAATAGAACAGTTCTTTTCCTTCTTCTGAGCACCCTTCTTTCACATGGCTTAAAAAGTGCTATTATATTCCCTATCATTCTTTTCTTCCCAAGGTTTTCTATCCCTGTTCATAGAACTTGGTTTCTAGTCTCTGGGCATCTTGTTCCAGTTGGTCCAAATCCTTCTCCAAATGTGGAGTATAAAATATACCTTTTATTGTTATAAGAAAAACTAAAACTGAATATCAAGTAATGGAATTAAGTCATGGGAGACATGAGCCCCATTTAATATTTCAAACCTTTTCCATTCTGCCCTGTCCTCTGCAATTACCAAAGACCCAAGGAAGGCAGGATATCCCTTTCAATATATTTTTCTTGCAATTATTTAAGGAGTGTAAAGATTGCTTCTCTCGCCTCTCATTTTAAAGAGAAATAACTCCCAGCTGTTCAAATATTTTAAAACCCTCCTTGTCAGTCATTGGTATACATTTTGGGCAAGATGTGCTTCATATCTTGCAAGAGAAACTTGTTTGTGTGTACGTATATACGCTAAACTAATAATTGCGCTTTAGCAGTACTAGACTTCTGGCCACCCAAGTGATGAGGAGGAAAAAAAGAAAGAAAGAAAGTTCACAAAACACAGACTCAACAATTTGTCGCACACCTTGCAACACATATGGCATCCAACTAGATCCACCAGCCACAGTCTGGCCTCTCCAGCTGTCATGCAAATTATATGCAAATAATGTTAATGATGCATTCATAAAAATGCGCACTTCAGCTCATTTCGTCTGGCTCCTTACCACAGTTGTCCTCCTGGTGATTGGATGGTAATTGGATTCAGTCCCATGCTCCTGAAAAACTATAAAGCTGGCAAGAGGACACAGCATCTTCTTTGCCTTCTGGGATGCTGAGAAACCACCTCAAAGGTCGTGGGTGACTGCATTGTCCACCTTGGAGGAATCTTGGTACCTCACCAAAACATCAACAAACAAACCCCCCACTTTGCTTATCAGCCATCTGTCCCTAACTTGAGGTTCCTGCCCTTTTAGATGCTGCTGTACATATTTTGCGGTTTTTCTGAGGGTATTTGTTATGAAAGGTTGAAATGATTTATACCAGGGCAACATGCAAATGCCTCCTCAGCTTCTTGTCCAGCCCCACTTTTGAGGAGGAGGAGGAAGAGGAATTAATTTGGGGAGAATAATTAAGAAGATATTATGTGAATGGATGATAAAACCAGAATCCTCTGTCACCTTGCAACAATAAATTAAGCTCCAAAACCCCATCAAAAATAAAAATTCTAAAGCGTCCTGAGGATGAGGTAGAAAAAAACAGAAGCTCTTTTTCACATGAGAAGGAGTTTCAGGAAATTGGAAACTTTATGGCAGAAGCTTATATCTTCCATACTCTCAAAGTAGCTTCTACTCTGGGGATCTTGCTGGTAGGAATAACTTGATATAGCCGCTGCTTCAGGAATCAAAGGTGTTCATTTGCACCCCTATCAATGTGCACAGGTTTATTAGAGAACGTACCTTGCACAATAGTGTGATTGAACTATAATCGGTTTTTAGAAGAGGCTTCAAGAATCTCTGCTTGAAGTGGCACCAGCATAGTCTATCCCTGAAAGATTGTTTAGAAAGAAGGCTTTTCAGTTCGTCCTGGCCTTTGAAAATTCTAAACTTTTTATGGCAGAGGTAAGAGAGAACAAGATGAAGACAATGCTACTGTTCCTCATTAAAAGACAGGTATAATATTTGCAAGGTTATCTGTGCTGAGTGATTATCAACAGAACCAGGTTTTTTAAAAGTTCCCCCTGCCCTGTCTTTCAGTGAAAGAAACAAGACAAAACAAAAAAATAATTCCAAATTCAAAGGCATACAGTGGAGGGTTATAGTGAAAGTCAGTTTAGCCTAAGGAATGGATTTGATAAACCAATCGCTGGAAAAGCTTGCATTTTGTTCAGAGGACTCTTTCAAATAAAAAATGGCATTGAAATCTTGCTGTTCCTACCACTGTTTATTATTCCCCTTCTCTCCGAACATGACTTTCAAACTATGATTAAAAGGCAAAGTAACAAATCAACTTTGAGGGAGAAGAAGACAACAAGGATTCTACATTTAAGTGATTCTACCTTTAAGTGATGGTTTCTGCTTGGCACTGGATCTGAAGCGGGGAACCCACGTTTGAATCCAGCTTCACAGGTTACCAGGTGACCTCAGCCCCATGGGGAAAGCCCTGGATGCCTGTCATTCCCATCCTGAGACTTCTGACCCTGAACTGGGCAGGAATATATTCCCAGACTCCTTGCTCAGTACAAACATTAGGGATTCTGTTTCTGACACATCAGGATGCTAGGAGGTTACAGAAGGTGGACGTATGGTATTGCCTACTCCTTGGAGAAAAAGTGGGGTATGTACGGTAAACCAAATGGAACCCACTGAGGTTGGAATTACATATAACTGATCATTCCATTTTTAAAAAACTGAAAAGCAACTCTTTTTCATAGCAGAAGACCGATGTGGATGGGTGTTGAAAGGGAATAAGAGGCTTTTTAAGTGCTCAAATTATACAGTGGAGGAAGAAAGGTGTTGGCATCTTTACAGCAGCAAAAACACGGTGGATAAAGAATGCATGGATTGGGAGGAAGCAGGACCTCTGCTCCTGGCTTTTCCATACTGATCAGCTCTTTTGTACTGTAAAAAAATGGCCGATTAAAATACAGAAGTCAGAATTACGGACAGCAGATATGTTCCCACTGTTTACTCCAGTGATCCCTTTTTTTTTTTCTTTTAATATCTAAGAGAACTAATAGCACCCTTCCCAAGACATTTATTTCCAACCAACCAACAAAACATCACGGATCTTGTTTGTTTATTTATTTGATTGATTGATTGATTGATTTCTATGGCCGCCCATCTCAGCAAGTGACTCTGGGTGGCTTACAACAATAAAACCATAAAACAATTAAAACAATTAGAATTAAAACAGTTAAAATATAAAATAAATACAAAATAAATATACATGGCTGCCAAGTGAGCAATGCGTGGATGTTAATACAGCCAAGAGACAGGACCATCCACACGCTTGAGGCCCCAGGCCCGGGCACAAAGCCAGGTCTTCACGGCCTTACGAAAGGCCAACAGGGTCGGGGACATCCTAATTTCTGGAGGGAGGATGTTCCAGAGGGCAGGCGCTACCGAGGAGGAGGCACACCTTCGTTTGTTTGTTTATTGCAAACCTGTTGGGGAAGAAGCTTCTTCAGAATGGATTTTAAATAAACAGATCTCAGGAAGGATATATATTAAACAGCCCTCACCATCCTTTTGGCCTTTAGGCCCTGATATTGGAGATGTCAGTTAAAAATCTGGGAAAGGAAACTACAGCTCCATTGACTTGAAGTATTAGGCCTCCTCCCTAGGGTTGGCAAATCAACCCTAATTACTGTGGTTATAAAGCTGGATATGAAATCCAGGTTTTAGTCCTCACTTGTTCGCAGTTCAAAGGGTGATTTAAGACTGTGGGCTACATCTCAGCATGTTTCCTCAAGTCTTCTCATCAAGTTATCAGTGGTGAGGGATTATGCCTATCCCCTTGGACTCTTTGGAGAAAAGGCACAATATAAATACAGTCTATCCACAGGACTTGAATCCTACACTTTGAAGAAATAAAAGCAATTTTTTGGAGGAGGACCAAAATGGGGAAGGTAAAGAACAGCTAGAAGAGAAGTGAACATTTCCAGTGGCTGTGCAATGCTTATTAACAATTGGGTGAAGGAAACAGCATACAGAGAAATGGGAAGAACAGAATTTCTTAGAAAAAAACCTGGCTGGCCACTACTTTGTAGAGGAGGCTTTCTAAGTGGCAACGCTTGATGGTAGCTTTCATTTCTGGAATCTAGATTCTGTCTTCCTTTATCCTGTTGCTCCAAGGATTACAGCAAGGGACTGTGCTATGGAGGCTCAGAAACCACAGAAAATCTACATCATAAATACATCTCCACTGCTACAGTTCATGTGAACTCAAGATTGTAGCATAGCCTTCCCCACTTGAGGCTCTCTTAAACAGGAGGGATGTCAACTCCCATCCATCTCTAGACAACATGGATATTGGCTTAAGAAAATGGGAGGCTATGCTGGCTAAGGATGGTGGCTAAGGATGTGGAAGACATTGACATCCCTTTGGAAGGTAGCAAGTTGCAGAAAGTTGCTCTGACAACTTTTCTTTGCAAGACACATGATCATTCGGGCCTTGGAGGAAAGCTGAGTATGGCAGACTTTGCTTTTTAATGCCTGGAGATGCTTCGATATTTGCCTCCATTCTTTCCTGAATGAGTTTGCCTTGGTTTCCCTGTACAAGGGAGATGTTTTTATGATGGCCATCAAGGAGTGGAAAAACCTCTGGGTTGGGTTGATTGCTCTCAGTGAATGTTGCAGTGTTTATTTTCTGCTCCCCCTTCTTTGCCCAACATTTCTTTCTCATGGAGCAAACAGAAAAACAAATATTGGAAGGCAGAAGAAAAGGCAGCTGAGGATTTGAAGCACAGGGTGATATTTGTCAGCAAGGCAGACAGTTTTCTGATTGAAAGGCAATGGCATTTCCTCCCTCCCTCCCCCTCCCCCTCCCCCTCCCCCCTTCCTTCCTTCCTTCCTTCCTTCCTTCCTTCCTTCCTTCCTTCCTTCCTTCCTTCCTTCCTTCCTTCGAACAGCCTTGGGTCAGAGAGACTTTTGTAATAAGCAAAAGAGCAACAAGGACTCCCTTGTTGCTTTCCATTTTCCAACTGCATAATGATGGGCAAAAATTACCCCTCCAAATTCTTGAGTGTTTTCTGCCCTACAAAAGCTCTTTTCTTAGGAAAAAAAGTCCTTATTATTTGCCTGCCATGAAAAAGGGTGACTCCCCCCCCCCGATTCATGAGAAACAAACATTGGAATCCAAGACCGTTTAAAAATGATACATTTCTTTGGGTGATGGTTCTGAAATTGCTTGGTCATTGGGATGAGGTCAAACCCTCCTTGTGTTTTCATTCTTTTGGTTCTCTGGGATGCCTTTCCTCTCTTAATAATTCTTGTAGGAAAGACTTCCGTGACATTTTTCTTGGGCTTATACCTAATGTATAAAAAGCTGAGGAGGATGTGGAATAGCAAGGGTACCCTGAAAGATGGGCTGGTCACCTACCATCCTGAGATTTCAGTTCCATTTTCTTCTCCTTTTTGAAAGCATTTTCCAAAGCAATTGCATAGATCAAAGGAGGATGATTTGAAAGAAGTGGGTGGCATAAAGGTAGTCCTTGCTTAACAACAATTCATTTAGTGACAGTTTGGACTTAGGATGGTGCTGAAAAAAACAACCTGCAACTGTTCCTCACACTTATGATCGTAGCAGTGTATGTGGTCATGTGATCACGATTTGGGCACTTGACAACTGCTTCACATTTATAACCGTCGCAGCATCAAGAGGTCATGTAATTGCCATTTTCAACCTTCCCAGCTGGCTTCAGGCAAGCAAAATCAATGGGGAACCATGTGATTCGCTTAACAACCATGTGGTTCACTTAACAACTGTGATGATTTGCTTAACAAATGTTGCAAAAAAGGTCGTAAAATTGGGTAGGATTCGCTTAATGACCACTTCACTTAGCAACTGAAATTCCAGTCCCAATTGTGGTTGTTAAGTGAGGACTACCTGTGGTATCAAGCAAGAGTGGAATTATTGGGGGGCAAAGAACAGATTGGTCCCTATCTGTTTATTTGAAAAGATTTCCATCCTTTAGTAAGGATGAGTTTAAGTGCTTGGAAAGCATCAGGAGCCTTTTCCCTTACAAAAAGAGAAAACAGGGTTAGGGTGAATGAAATCAGAATGAAATTCTAGGATTAGAATGAATTTTATTCCTGGGATTAAGAACTCTTAATGTTTTCAAGGCAAGCAATTGATATTCCCAAATGGACTTTGCTGGGATTTTTCTTCTCTTCTTATTTCTTGTCACGCAGATAATGTTCTCCAGAAAAGGCAAGGAAGTACAGCCTCAAGTGACTCCTTCATATTGCTCCAAATTTATTGCCAGGAGGGAAAGGATCTAAACAGAGATATCTAGGATGCCTTTCCTTTCCTAAATGTAACATGCAACTTGGCTGTGATCTGAAGTGCTGCCATGACTTGTATTTAAATGGTTAACTCCTTCGCTGAATATGTTAGATGAGGCTGAAATGCAATTGAGAAGTGGTCTTAGTGTGGCTTAATGATTTGTGGGAATCCAGCCACTATTTTAGAATGTTGGGTGAATTAGACTATGACAGTAAGCCATAATACGGTTATAGCGCACGGGCATAGTATATTGTGTACATGCAGAAACTGAGTTTAGGGTTTAGTTTGTTGCATAAGCTCAGCTTTCGTATGCTCCTGCTATCTTCCTAGTCTTTGTACTTTGTAGAAGACTGCCAAAGGTGATCAAGGTGGCCTGTTTATGACTTGGTTTTCAAGTGAAGGATCCACAGGTCGCTTCATTCACACATAGGAACTGCTGAATTGTTTTTATTCCACCCTTCAGTAGAGCAGATGGACTGTGTGCAATAGCTAGCAGCCACCAGTCATCCAAGATTAATCATGGGCAGTTAAGCAAATATCCTGGAACAACAATATGCTCTGAAAAAAGGTTTTCTTAAGTACATAAAAATGCTTAGTTATTAACTCTGTGAAAAGTCATCGTCTCACTTTCTGAGCATTACCATGCCATATTACCATAAGGACCTGTGTCAGATCTATCCTCAAGCCTTGTGGGGGTATTTTTCACCAATGGTTGTGCCTCAGCAATCTTATGAAGCATTTACATAGGTTGAGTCTAAAGCTGTGTTTCTCAGTCTTGGCAATAGAATTCTGGGAGTTGAAGTCCACACATCTTAACATTGCCAAGGTTGAGAAACACTGTTTTAAAGATTAGGTGCAGAACCTCCTGTTCTGGCTTGTTTAACAAAGTAGAGTCTTCCCCTCGCTTCCTTTCACCTTGTTCACTGACCTGGGCTGGAGACCTAGGCTCTGGATGAAGGCACAATCTCTCATCCTCCTCCCAGTCTTCTTTTTCACCTCTTGATTTGATGGAACCCAAATGTAAATTTTGTACCACCACATGATCTAGGCTTGGTGACTTTGTCCCAATTCACCGTGGCATACCCCAAGGGCAAGTAAGGACAGCCATTCTGACAACTTCTTCAGAAGGAGTGGTGAAAATTCTTAATGTATTTTGGAGGGATGAAGGGTCTGACCAGACGCAAACCCAAGGGATGATGCTAGGAAGCAAGAGTCACTGACAGAATCGCAACTCAACGTGGTATGCGCTCAACATACCACATGCCAATTTAGTCATTGTGACTCCACTGGTGTGCAGGCAAAGCGTGTCTAACTTGTCAGGAAGACACAAAATTGGGGAGAAACTGCCTCCCAACTCTTTCGCTTCAACAACATCCATAGATGATGGTATATTTCATCAATACAACCAGTCACTGTGTGCTGCTGATATTCCATAAAAAAGAATAGATAGACCTCAGCTCTCCCGTTCTCTCTTGCTCCACTTTTGTACAGTCTTTGGATGTAATCTTGAATGGACTCCCCTTGATCAGAACTGAAAGGAAATATTTATAACTCAGTAGATTATACCCATTTTTCCCTCTGCCTTCCTCCACCCTCTTCCCTCTTAGAAGGTACAATTGCTATAGTTTAATGGAGCTGTTTTTCAATCACTCAGTCTTCAGCAGGTCATAAAGGAGAAAAACAACAGCATTAGGCTCAACATGTAACCACTCCATTCCACTAACCCAACATTCTACATCTTTGTAAAGCTAAAGGTGCCAAATGGGGACCCAGCAAAGAATAGATCTTTGCATGCCCATGTTATTTCTCTCTTTTTATTTTCCTTGGTCAATTGGGTTAGTTATTATTCACAAACATGAGAGCTGGACAAGGAAAAGCCGAAGATGTTCCTCATGGCAAACCCAAAATATAGTAAGGTGAGCCCAAGTTCCTTGGAGATAGCAACCTCTCAGCCCAGGCATGTCCCTAATTGGAAGCCCCACAGACTTGATAAAATCACTTGCCCTTTTGAGATAGGATGGCTTAAGGACAAGGGTGCCGTTCTGCAGAACACCAAATTGCTTTTCGTGAACCACCTGCCTGCCATTCATTAGGGAATGTTTTTGAAGCATAATTTGAGCAGAAATAAAGAACAGCCAAAGGATGATGCAGCCCAGAGGCCTAAGTTTTCACATTATCTGCACTATTTTCTAGAAGCTAAGGTAACTCATCTGTTTTGTTTTCAAAAAAGGAAACATGCTTTTAATTGTCTGACCATACAGTTGACCCACTGGACCAGTATTTCTTAACCTTGGCAACTTGAAGATGTATGGACTTCAACTCCCAGAATTCCTCAGCTACTATGGCTGGCTGGGGAATTCTGGAAGTTGAAGTCCACACGTCTTCAAGTTGTCAAGGCTGAGAAATCCTGCACTAGACCATAATATTACAATTCTGGGTTTGCCCCATCTTGGGGCAGAAGATTCCAAGATTCTATTGGTAGTGCAGATGTCTCTCCTCCTTACCTGAATCTTGAAAAAAAAAACCCTGCATATTGTTTTTGTAGGCATAGAAGTTGCTGAGATTTTTCACTGGTGTCAGGGGAAAGCAACAGGGGGTCTGTTGAATCTCCACCCACCACTCTGGGGATGGACTCTCTCTTTTAATTGCTTTTTTTTTTTTTTTAATTAAATGGGAATTTAGCAAATTGAAAAGCAAAAGAAACAATGTGGTGGGACTGAAATGCAAACGAGTGGCCTGCAAGCCATGCACAGCCTCTGCAGCCTCCAGAGCATCCTTGGGTCACCCCCTCCCCCATTCCCCAAGCAATGCTCTCCTGCTATCACTTCTCCCCCAAGCAATGCCCTCTGGCTACTGTCTGCATGCCTCCAAGACTGAAAAAATGGAAACCAAATGATGGAAAATATTGTAAAAATATTGCCCTAGTTTGCTACATGGCACTTTTGTTTGTAAGCATGTCTCTGGATCCTACTGAAATCAATGACAGTTTTGAAGATGAAAATGCTGGGTGGGTCTTACCTGGCATGCTGTTTAAAGACATGTCCACCTGTTGAGAAAAAGAAAGATGAAGGTTAAGTTGGAGGGATAAAGAGGATGGCTGGGAAGGTGGCAGTAATCTGGATTTGAAGGGAAAAGGTACTCTGAGCATGTCTGAGCTATCTGCAACTCTTTAAAGCAGCTACATCCCCCCCGAATCAGTGTGATCCTAGGAAAAATGCAGCTGCTTTCAACAGTTACAGACAGGTGCTACATGACCATCCCTGCATGCTCTGAAACTCCTTTCATCTTCAAGTCTGCAATGCTGCACATCTGTTCCACCTAGAATCCTGGGAAGCTAGAAGGGCTGGCAGAGCGCGCCTGTCAAGAGCAAAATGTTTTGCCTGGAGATGGGTGCCCTGTGCCCTGTGTCTAGTCATCCAGAATGTGCCTACAGTCTGTCCCCTCAATTCCAACAGGTATCTACAGTATGCCAGACGTCCCTCCATCCAGCTTTTCAGGAAGCCACCAAACAAGTCCCAGAAACAAGTCTCAGAGAGCCTTGATGGTGCTGTTTGCTACACTGAATGAGAAAGCTACAGCACAAGGATTCCAACTGGGCTTTGTTTTCCAATGAGGCACCTACTTACAGGCACTTCTGGAGGCAGAAATGCTTGGCCCAAGGACATCACAACATCGTACTGTTGTGCTGGAAACTCCACCCTTTTGAACATCCCTGTGAAGTCTCCATGTATGTCGAAAAGCGTGTTGCTTTCTTCAGAGCGACCTGCTTGACGTTCTGCCCTCCCCCCATGGACACCATTGTCTTGACCATTTTGTAGCGTTCTTGTGGAGGAGGGGAGTGGAAATAGGGAAAGAGATGTTGGTAAAGTTGGGGCAGTCTGCATCGTCTCTCTGTTTCGATAACTGTTAGTTTCTTTATCAGTCCCAGAACTACAGGAAGTCCTCACTTAATGACCACAATTGGGACCAGAATTTTGGTTACTAAGTGAAGCACTCATTAAGTGAATCTGACCCAATTTTATGACCTTTTCTGAGGGGGCCATTAAATGAATCACCGCAGGCATTAAGCGAACCATGGGGTTGTTAAGCAAATCACGCAGTTCCCCATTGATTTTGCTTGCCAGAAGCCACCCAGGAAGGTCAAAAGTGGTGATCACGTGACTATGGGATGCTGTGCCAGTCATAAATGCAAACTGGTTGCCAAGCGACCAAACTGTGATTATGTGACCGTGGGGACGCAGCAATGGTCGTAAGTGTGAGGACCAGTTGCAAGTTGGTTTTTTTCAGCACCATTATAAGACTGAACCATCACTAAATGAATGGTTGTTAAGTGAGGGCTACCTGTAACGCTCATACCTCACAATGCGTTAGCAGTGAATGGACAATAATGTTTTCAAAAAGTTACTTCAAATATCACCTCCTTGTGGATGCAGGTTATGACAATTGGTTTTGTAGATTTAAGAGACTCTGATTTGGTCATTAAGTATGGAGAATATGGTTGGTACATCAAACAAGTGACATGAATAACCTTAGCAGGTTGTTGTAGAACAGAGGAACAGCAATTTCAGGAAAATTGCCACTTATGCAACAGTCCAAAAGGGACATCTGAAGGGTCCAAATGTCAAGATGGCACTGGCCCCATTGATCACATTAAAAAGGGCAGGGCTTTAATCCCATGGATATGGGTGCCATCTTGCCTTTTTTGATTCCCCTTGTAGGTGCTCTTGAATGCAAATAGGACAATGATTAATTACTCTCCAGCTTAATAATGGAGCTTCTTGTATTGTGATCTCCCCAAATCAACAGGATTCCAAAACTCTTATCAGATAGAGCTGGCATGCAATAATTAGGAATTTTAACCCCATAATCAGCCAAAGGAAAATGTGACATTAAAATAATGTTGTGCTAAAAATAAGAATGCCAGCTGATTTTTTGTGATGCTGAAGGAAGTAACTTTGAACATTGACCAAGAAGCCAAAATTGCATACCTGTAGACAAGAGTATTTTGAAATCATATGGGAAAGCTGAGCTACAACTTGAGTAGACTTGATAGTAGAAGTACCAAATATTTGTTACTTAAGTATGAATTGCACTAGCTGCTTTTAAACATCATTCTCTTATTTTCAGTCTATTTCTGTAACCTAACAAGTTATTATACTTCTGCCTTCTAAAGCATTAGCTATCCCATGAAGCCCTCATTCTTGTCAAAATCCATGCTGATTTCTGATAATTACTGCATTGTCTTCAAGGTGCTTATAGACCTCTGTCATCGGTGAGGGATGTGATAATGCCAAAGCGAAATGGAACGATGACAAAGGAATTATAGGGTTTCTACAGCAAGGCTGATAGTTAAAGAAAAATGAAATTTGAATCATAAACATGAAAGCCACAGAGAAGGTGGCATATATTGAAAATATACTAACGGCAATCATTCTAAAAGCAGATCCCTCACAGATTGAGGTGTGACAATGAGTGATGTGGTGGTGTTAGTAGGGGTGTGGCACATTACTGGAATTTTCAGTAGTCCAGACAGGGTAAGTCCACATTAAGCCAGAGTTGCAGAACCAGTTCAACCATTATGGAATCACAGCTTCAGAGATGGAAGGGATCATTCGGCCTTGAGTCCAACTCTTTGCTAAATGCAGCAATCCAAATGAAAGCATTCCAGGTGGTTGTCCAGCCTCTTCCAGTGAAGGGGAACCCACCACCTATGTGGGTCCGTGGTTCCACTGTCCAACACCTCTTGCTGTTGGGAAGTTTTTCCTGTCATTTAGTTTGAATCTTCCTTCTTGTAATTTAATTCCATTACTCCATGCCTTGCACAATGGAGAACTGGAAAGCTTGCCAGGAAGAATGTAAAGTCAGAATAGGGGTCACAAAAGCAGCTTTTGATTTGGTGAAACAATTACCATTGCTCGGGTCTTCTGGGATGATCAACCAAGACAGTAAACATTCAGGAAAGAGAAGAGTAAATCTATCAGTACAGCTACGATCCGGCATACAGAGGACCCTAGACCACAACCTCATTGAAACAATACCAATATAACTTCTGAGTGCTCTAAAGAGAATATAATGCATACCAATGTCCCTACAGTATTATTATCCACAGATTAAATACAGCCTAGGTCAATATCTGATGTAAGCAGATACCCTTAGAAGAGACAACCACAGCCAATGTGGAGAAGGGACTCAGACAATGCATCCATCATCAACTTGCTTAGCTACAAGCTGACAAAGAAGTCATTCCTAAAAGGTAGCCAAAGATTATTGTGAAGTACCATCAGAAGGTGAAGCATTTTTTCACATCAAACACAGGATCAGGTGAAATGGTATTGTAAGCCTTTCAGAAAATACATGCATTACACTCAGGCACTGAAAGTTGTCTTTGGTGGGCCAAATGCTATTGTTATTCCCATAAAGGACTGATCCTCAGAAGATGAGGAGAAGACAGGGAAGGCCTTGAAGATGGATGCAATCAGGATTCAGGGCCTGCAGACATTAGCTCTTATTACCGGGACACTTCTACCTTAGACTCTAATCAGGACTCAATGGAGCAATGGCAACATTGAGTAGAGAGCCAGAAGGCTAAGGGGAACCAAATCATTAAGCTGCAGAGAAAAGTTTCTTAGAAGTAACCATCTATTTGGTGCTCCCTGTTGTTCTTGTAGAAATCAGCATTCTTCACTGAGCAAATGTACTCCAATTGGGTTAGGGCAGAGGTGTTGAAGGTTGGGAAATAAAGCTTGCCTTTTTCAGATAACCCAGGATTGGTAATGGTGACTTTAAACTTTCCATACTACTCAGTTGAAATAACCTCCACCCATCCTTGAATCAGCAGAAAACTATCCCAACATGAAATCTGATGCCCACATGGCAAATCACTGCCCTAGCTTTATTGCCTCTGCTTCCAAACATTGCCAGTCCTTCCAAGATAATGGGTGTCAAAGCCTAACAGATTTTACACACCTCCACAGCCCTTGGAGAGTGTTGGCATAAGAAGGAAAACCTGCTTCAGCATTGGAATAGCTATGGATGTCTTAAGTTTTACTGATGATCTGGGGACAAGATGAAGACAACATTATGGGGACCTGGTAGAAAAGAAGTAATTGCCAGGGCAAGTTTAGGTGTAAGTGGGGAAAGGCCCTTTATCCTATGTGTTCTTCTGATTGGCTACTAGAACCCTTAGCTCACATCCTAGACCCTGTTTGGAATACTCCAGTTTTTTATATCCATACCCTTCAGACATCCCTGGAATGCTCCTGCGATGACCTCCTGATCTGTCCTTAGACCTCATCTCTGCTTCACCCTCTGGCTGCTTGTTAGCTAACAAACTGATAATTTGGGGGGGCTGGATAACTTTTTAGCAGTTTCTGTTCAGAAGAGGGATTGGACTGTAAATTATTGTACAATGTATTGTGTGTGTGAATCTGTGTTTTGGTAAAATAAGGAAGATGTAACATGAACAATAGAACTGAAAGAGAGCAGGATTGGGGTGCATTATTTCCCAGTTTTGCTCTGAGCCCAATTTGCATTAATGCAAAACCTCTTCACTACTTTACAGTCACTGTTCACTTTGAAACAATTCCATCTCTTGTTCAAGATGGATCTCTTACCTATGGTATACAAATGGAAAATTATGAACACTGACTAGTATTTATTGGGATTTGCACCAATTTATCTGAAACTGAAGCAAAGTTGAATTTCTGTTTGTTTTGTACAACACTGGAGCTTGGGGGCACTCTTAACTTGTAATTTTCTCTTCACTTCACTTCACTTCACTTCACTTCATTTATTTATTTATTTATATGGCTGCCCATCTCACAGAATGTGACACTGGGAGGCATACAATAAAAACCATAAAATAAACAATATTTTTAAAAAAATCTACAATTAAAACATGAATATTATTATTAAAAGGCTAAAAGGGTAGGAGAGAACATTAGATGTTACAAGCAATGCAGCCACCTCATTAAGTCACCATTTCCTTGAGATACATTTCCTTGACACAGGCATGTTTTGAGGGACTTATGGAAGTCCCTCAAGGATGGGGCCAGTCTTACCTTGGGGGAATGATGTTCCACAGGGCAGGTGCCATGGCAGAAAAGGCCCGGCTCCTGGGTCCCACCAGGTGTAGTTCCTTAGCAGTCAGTATCCGCAAATACCGCTTCTGCCTGACCGGGTGGGATGGGTTGATGTCATGGGGATGAGGCGGTCCTGTAGGTAACCTGGCCCCATGCCATGTAGGGCTTTAAAGGTGATAACCAACTCTTGCAGAGTGCTGGAAAGCATTTGGCCCAGAGAGATCAGAAAAATCACACACCAGGCATTTCTATAAAAAGAAATTTATTTACAGAAAGCACAAAAACATATTTACAGGCTTGTGCATTCACACACGCACAGAGCTGAGAGTGGGAAGCTTACTCAGGCTGCAAGGCTAAAAACTAAACAGAAGTCCTGCAAGTTGCCTTCCCCTCAGGCAATGCAACTATTAACACCTAAACTGAGGACAATTAAATTTGACCTCTTCACCCAGCCAGAATGATTTGTTACCATAGTAACCTTAATTTCTGTAGCAGAAAACAATATACCAATACCAACACCTTGAATTGGACCTGGAAGCAACTGGTAAACAATGCAGCTCGCACAGCAGTGGTGTTACATGTGCCCTTCTAGGGGCTCCTAAGACTGCTTGCGCTGCTCCATTTTGCACCAGCTGAAGCTTCTGGATACTTTTCAAGGGCAGCCCCATGTAGACTGGTAGAGCAGTTCATCATGCCTCCTGTAGGCAAGCCCATAGCTGCAAACTGGAAGGAATACAGAAAATCTTATCTGGAAACAGAACACACACCTATCCATTCTAATTATTTTCACTATTGCTGTAAAAAACTTGCCTGGCTTGATTTTCACTATATAAGCAGTTTGTGTCCACAAGGGGGACAAAAAGGTCAAGATGGTGGCCCTGTCCTTTTTGATATATGTCATTCCACACATAGACCAGGGATGGGCTTCAACGTCATGGTCACAGCATCTGTCTTGGCTTTTATGAGCGTCACCACCCCTGGCAGATGGTCCTGTCCACTTCTCAGCCTTTGGGTCTGGGTCCAAGGACAACATTATGCTTTCTCCTTATTCACACAGAAGGACTCCTCCCTGAAACTTACAACCAAGGTTAAACTGCAATCCTTGGTGCATCAATGCTAGCAAAGGCTTTTTAAGAGATGCAGAAAAAGGAACACCTTTGTGTCTGGATGGTGTCCTCCATTAAAGGTGATCATACTTTTTTTGGCAAATGGCAAGACAAATGGAGATAGCATGCCCTGAACATGTGAACTGGGGAAGGGATTTACTAGCAACTAGTTTTCTTTTTCCTTTTTATGGAGTACGGGGGAGGACATTGTTGTTACTCCAGGAACTGTGATAGTCCAGGCTATAGGATGATGTCTGAGTTTCCTTGCTTCTGAACAAGTACATATTCATACAACATACCAAAACCTAAGCCCAGCTTTAAAAAAAACAAACACAATGGCTGTGTTCACATAACACATTATGTCCACTTAAATAAATCATATTGTGGCTTAATATGATTGCATAATGGAGCGATTCACACAGTGTGCTAACTCCATGGTTGGGTTCCCAGAAAACATGATCCACCAGCTAGCTAGCCCTGGGTTAGCCTAGTCTTACATGTGGCACCAACCTTTCGAAGAAGACTCTTGAGTTCATCCCTTGGCAATTAATGCATCCTGGGTGGCAAAAGAAGGGAAATATCCACGTAGAAAGGTGCATCAGAACCTTCCTGATAGACAGCCAAATAAAACGAAAACAAGTACTAAATTCTGAAGTTATGTTGCTGCTCTATACCACTGACGCTAAAGCACACTGTTTTGAGTCAGGCAGCAGGACATAATTCAAACCTCAGAATCAAAGCTGTCAGCATTTCACAGCCATAAAGATGGTGGAGTGAAGGTGCTTCCTAAAATAATTCCCATTCCTTCTGTTTATATGCTTTTTTTTTTCCTTTACAAAAGGAACATTGAACAGTTGCACTAAATTTCCATATTGTACTGTTTATTTTGAAAGGAAAATAGGAGCAGATGAGAATGAAGGCAGGGTTTAAGGGAGTAGACGATTTGTATTGCTGAGGTTTTCCACTGCTAATGGGAAGTGATACCATAGTTATCTGAATGGAAGACGAGCTGATATGGAAAGAATATGGCATAGCAAGATGAAAAGGAATATCTTCTTCTTTCTGTTTTAATTTGGATGAATAAGTGCTTAGTTGGCAATGCTTAGACTGCAGTGTATTTTAATCTTGTCCTCCAGCAAAGATACCAGGTTAGTAGGTGCATCTGTCTGTATGCATACATTAAATATAATAAATTCTTCTGGGGGTATTTTTGGAGGCTGCTACATCCATTTAGCATGTCCCCTGGAGAGTTCAGCAACTATTATTTACAGTTGTGTTTCTGTGTAGCTAACTACCTCCCTGCTTATAATTTCTCAAGTGTCATCCTGACAATATCTACATCAAGGTGCAAAATGCCCTGAGTGTTTGTGCTATTGGGCTTTTGCAGAGAAGGGAAAATTAGCAGACCTCCAATGTGGGATCGTGAAAATAAAACAAATCTTTTGCAGCAAAATCAGAATCTTTTAGAGAAGGTGACCTTGGCTGTCTCCTTCCTGTCACTGTATAACTGATGGAATGGATGCACTTGGAAGAAACTTTAGCTCATGGTCACTGCAGAAAGATCCAGAGCTGGCAAATCCCACTTTGGGTCTAAGAACCTTCTACATTTCATCTTGTCTCCCAAGTCATCTTTAAACAAGCATCTATGTGATTAAGAAGTTGTGAAACTAAGTCTCCAGCTTCTGAAATATTTTGGAATCAGGAAAGATTCTAGGGCCAGACTCACTGAAATCAGTTCTATCTGGTCCATGACTTTTGTTCCATGTAACTCTTCCATTTAATACACAAAGTGTGCAACATTGAGAACAGAATGAGAAAACCTGTAACTCAATGCCATATCACTAGGTCAGATAAAGTCCTGTTGGTCTTCAGAGATGGAACGGGATATGCTTTCTACAAAGCATGATCTCATTCTGAGCTGGGGAATCTAAATCAAGACCAGGGAAGACAGGGAACTCCTGACAGGACAAGATTGTCTGCATAGTTCTTGATAGAATTCAACTTCTCAACACAATTGCCTACAACTACTGTTAGCACTAATGGAGAAAGTAGTGAGCCAAATCAAAGTTTGAGACATAAAGGGTTAAAATCTGACTTTGGAAGAGGAACCCTGGCCTTAAGGGATGCAAGCATTATACAGCCTTTATTGCTAATAAGCAGGGAAAGTTAACGGTGGATTTTCAAGTATGATTGAACAATTGTGACTATCATCCCTTATGCCTTGAGGTTTCGGGATGATGGGTGCTGTAATCCAAAAACAGTAGATATGTCATAAACTCAACACCACTGCTCTAGGGACAACCACTTCGAGAAAGGGGTCTTTCATAAGTATTCATTAAGACCATGTTTCTCAACTTGTGAAACACTGTAAGATGTGTGGACTTCAACTTCCAGAATTCCCCCAGCCAGCACGCTGGCTGGGGTGATCCTGGGAGTTGAATTCCACACATCTTAAAATTGCTGAGGTTGAGAAACATTGTATTAAGAGTACAACATGTGAATTGTCCATAAATTGCAAGTACCTTTAAAAAAATTAACAAAATTGAAAGCCTACATTTTCTTTTTTCTTGAGCAATTGTTAGAATATCCATGCTATTTCGACTATTGCTTACTTCTTTAAATTTGCTGTGTTTATAAGCTTCTGTTATCTGACAGTTGGTCCAAAGGGAAGTTGGATGAGAGCCATGCTATGTGCATTGGTCTTGTGCCCTCCAAGGTGCTTACATTTGCCTCCCCCTCAGTTCTGTTCTCCAGTCTCATTTACTTCATAGCTGGTGTCTCCCCACAATCCTCTGCTGCTTTGTTGCATCTCTCTCTGTGTGTGTTTGCAGCCAGCAGAAACTTCCTTTGCAAAAGACGGTTGTCAAGATCAGAATGGAAATTGTTGATAAGGAAATTGTCTATATGGTCCAGGCGTGTTGATGTGCAGCTTCATTTTTTAGCTGCCTGCTGGGAAATCTTCTTTCCTTAGTATGCAAATCCCATCATCCATCTTGCTGAGGAGCAGGCTTAAACACCAACAAGTGAGGAAAGTGGTACTTGGTGGGAGCTGAACTGTGAATGGACACCAAGCATTGCCTTTACTCAGTGTGATGGACCATTCCCTGAAAGCAAAGATAAAACAAATATGTCCAGCAGAAGAAGTGCTTAAAACAAACAAATGAAGCCTGTTGGCTTCTCAAGACCAGGCTGTAGTTAGATAAAGAACTGTTTGAGGAGGGTGGAGCACAGATGTCTAGAGATTTTGAAAGCTAAAGCTTGCTTAAAAGGATCTTTCTCCACTTTCCTCCCTGACAAGGAAGAAAGGGGGGGGGGACTTTTCCCACAAAAGGAGCTCAACAGCTTTGAAGATCTAAAGATCTAAAAAGTGCTTAGTTGCTTGTGACCTACCAGGAAGGGGAGAGAAAGGAGTCAAGACTATCTAGGGAAGCAGAGTTCTAATCACAGCCAAATCAAGTGGGAACACAGTGGTCTCATGTTACAACTTGTTCTATCTACTAAACTGAAGGATGTTTCTATATATCCAGCTTGGGACAAATGTACCTGGCACATGAGGGAGATTTAATCTATTTAAAAAGCCAAATGGGAAACAGAAGCAATTTTGCAGGCTGTGCAACCACAGTTGTTGAGTAAGACCCTAAAAGAACCTTGTCAGATCCATCCAAACATCACTTCATAGGTTGGCATTTGGTTCCCACAGACTTCATCAATGGCTCTGGGAAACGAGATAGTGGGACATCAGTGGAAGATGGCAGACTAGGGCAAAGAGGATAGGACTTTGGAGTGGATGGGGTGGGGTCAAAAAAGCCAAGAGGCAGCCACAACAGTGTGATCAAAACTTTACCTGATTTTAAAGGGCAATACACAAAAAAACCAGGCAGAGCTTTTATTGCACTATTGCTGTTGTCATTGTGACTCTTTGGCCATACTCTGTGGACACCTCTGAAAGCAGAGATCCAGAGGCTTGCTCAGGAAGGGGCTCCCTTAAATATAGTGGAACTGGTTTACTGTATTGTAAAGTAAATGAAGGTGTATATATACCCATCGAAAAAAGGCTCTAAAACTACCAGCTGCATCACAATTAATGCTGTGCCAAAATTGGCCTCCTCCTTTCTCCAAAGTTTTCTTCTCTGCCAATGAGGTTTTTGCTTCTTTTGTATTAATTTCAGGTGGCCTTAGGGGGTTCTTCTAATTTCTCAGTGGTTTTGAGTTCATTTTATTGTTGACCGTGGCAGGAGATTCCAAGTGGCTGGTGTTGTCTTTTCATCTCACATGAAGCTAAGCCAGGCTTCTGGAACTGCCCACCTTCCCAGTCTGAAGAAGCCAAATGAGACATATGGAATGTCTCCCTTGGGATTTAAGGGAAGCCAAGGGAGTTGCAAAACACTGGAGAGAGGGTGGTAGAATTAAAGACAGGGCATCACATACACTGCCAACCAGCTTGCAGGCATGTTTAGCCTAAAGAAGAGAAGGCTAAGGGGAGAATTTCAATGGTCTTCCAAAAGTTGAAGGGCTGCCACAAGAAAGAGGGTGTGAATTTATTCCCTATGGTGTGTGAGGATAGGACAACAACCAACAAGTAGAAGCTTTGTAAGGGAGACCTAAATTCAAACTAAGTAGGAATTTCCTGACCTTGAGAGCAGGGGGTTGACCTCAAAGATCTCCAGGACCTTCCATCTCTATGATTCTATGATATCTTGCCAACCTGTTAACATAAAACTCTTCTTCAGCAGCTAGAATGAAAACAAAACAAAACAACAAAGTTTTGTTGTCATGAAAGGTTGCTTGGTAGCAGCAGAGATTAAAAGAGAGTTAACACTGTTCTGGGCAGTCCTGAACCTGGAAGAACCCTGGGGCACATCAGTGCAATGGCTTTATCACACCTACAGCAAGCTAAATACTCAAGTAACTTCTCCTCAATCATTACTGGTAGCAAGCACTACACCCTTTCTTGCAACATACAGCCTGCAAAACTCATAAACCCATCTTAGAAATGCTCACTGTTATAGTCTGTAGCAGATGCAGCACCCTTACACTGATTTGATCCAGAAAAGATTGCCCAGTCCTAACCCTGAACATAGAAAATTAGCACATCAGGAAAACAATAAGTCCAGAATAATTATTTCCATCCAACTAGCTTTCTACAAATTGGGTGCTTTTCTGCCTGTAGGAAAGCCCATTTTTTGCTATTTGAAATGGTGAAGTTCAGCAAACTATTCACAACTCTGTAATGGATTCACACTTTGCTTCTGAACCAGCTGGTGAATGAGCTCCTGCAGTGACCTTATGTTCAGATGAATTTTTGCTTCTTCCTCTTCTGAGAAGGGTGAGTTTTGGCAGGCAATGGGAGAAGTTGAGCACCACCAGGAATGTCCTTATGAAACCTCACTTGGCCTCCCAGCATCCTCAGCAAAGCTGTGATTCTGCCATCCCCATCTTCAGAAGTCTCCCTGAAGTGCTGAATAACTCCCATCCTTCTCAACTAGGAAGGCTGAAGATCACAGTGGGTAACTAGCTAGGGCTCCAATGCAAAACTGTTCAGCAGTGAAAGACTATGCAGAGATAGTCTTCAAGAGAATATGTTCAGTGAAGTTGCTCCTAATCACACTCCAGAGAGAGGTGAAGAGAACTCAGCCTCCAGAATCTATCCTGAGCTTAAACTGTTAACAGGTTTTGCTTATTCACCAGTTAATTAGATGGTATCGTTTTTCCATGTGGGAAAAAGCCATTTTACTGTTTGTTCCTTGCTTTTAGGAAGGAACTCTTTCTTTAGACAGTGAGAAGGCACAGTGTAAGGCAACCCCCTCCCCTTAGCAATTTAGCATCATTTTAACTATATAATGATTCTAAAGATTTTGGGTATGTCTGGGAGAAAAAAAAAATCCTCGTTGAGCACTTTCTCTAACTTGGCAATTTATTTATTCATTAGCTTTATGCCTTTCTTTAGGTGCTTAAGGTGATATACTGTATAAAGCAATCCCTCCACCTATTTTATCTTCACAGCAATAATCCTGAGAGGTAGGTTGGGCCAAGAGAAAGTGGTGGGCCTAAAGTCACCCTATGATGAGTGAGTGAGGGTGGACTTGACCCTGGCTCTTCCCAATCCTAGTCCAGCATCCTAACCTCTTCACCACTGAACCACTGCAAACCAACAACCAAGGAGTAATTTAGTGGTGGGTCCTGATCTTCTATGTATGTTCCAGCTTGGCTGTCCAAATTCTTGCAAAACTTTTATCCCATTTTTAAAAAAAATCAGTTTGATTAACTTGGTTTTCTTTATACCTTAATAAAAATGAAAGCCAGTTTGGTGTAGTGGTTAAGGCAGCAGGCTAGAAGTGGGAGACCAGGAGTTCTAGTCCTCCCTTAGGCATGAAGCCAGCTGGTGACCTTGGGCCAGTCACTCCCTCTCAACCTTAGGAAGAAGAAGGCAATGGCAAACCACTTCTGAAATCTTGCCAAGAAAACTGCAGGGACTTGCCCAGGCTATCACTAGGAGTCAAGACTGACTCAAAAACACGATAAAAGAAAAGGAAGGAAGGAGCAAATGATGAGTTATCTTAAACTTGCTGGAGATGAACCTGGGTTCTTAACTATATAAAATACAAGACCACAGCTGAATTTGACACAACAAAACCACACAGAGATTTCTTGCATGTGGAGAGCTAGCCTTTAACTTCTCTGATAACTTAGCTGAGAGCCATTTTGGTCTAGTGGTTAAGGCACCAGGCTAGAAACCGGGAGACTGTGAGTTCTAGTCCCACCTTAGACATAAAGCTAGCTGGGTGACCTTGGGCCAGTCAGTCTCTCTCAGCCCTAGGAAGCAGGCAAGGGCACACCACTTCTGAAAAACCTTGCCAAGAAAACTGTAGGGACTTGTCAAGGAGTCAACACTGGTTTGAAGGAAATAATAGTAATAATACATGCCCATGGGAACTCTTTAAGACTGCAAAAGTATTCCAAGATCTATGGAATGGGAGATTTACTTGATAAAGGTAGGCCCTATAGGTATGAGGTAAGAAAATATGCACCAACACCATTCACTATACCTCTCCATATCTTTCTGTCCTTGCAAATCAACTTTGTTTCCATCACATCCATCCACTGCTTTATGCATTCCCTTTCGTTTTTTAAATTCCTTACGTTTTCTGTTTTGAGGATCTCATCAGCTCCATCCAGCTACAGCTTATGTGGTCTTGTCCTTCCACTTGAGCCATTCACTCTTCCCAGATATATTTATCTTGCAGTTCCAATCTCATTCCTTTTCTCTATTTGATGCAACCATCTTGATGTATTTCTTTTGTGTTGTTTTCTCACTTTTGTATTCAGCCGATATTCATTCATCACTCACTGAGTTTAGACTGCATTTCTTTTTGTATCATCACACACCCTTTTTAGGCATTAGGTTAGACTCTTATTTTGCTCCTGACATACCCAGCTTTCACTTCCATATAACAAAGGGCAAAAGAATAGCTCTTATACACAGCTATTTTCTCTTCCTTCAACAAATTTTCATTCCTCACAACAGACTTACTACCCATTATCTTTCAACTCGTATCTGCATGTCTTAAAATTTCTTCATTCATTCCCCCATTTTTATTAAAAATTCTAGCAAGGTACACAAATTCATCTACTTGCTCTAGTTTTTTTTTTTTTTTCTATTCATGAATAGCTTGCAATAATTCACTCATGTTTTCCTGTTAAATATGTTGGCCTCTGATAATGTTAATTTTCAGGTCCATACTTCTTGTTGCATCATACAATCTATCTAATATTAGTTACAAATTATTTGGGTTCCCAGTTAACTATATGACATTGTCTACAAACTCTGAAACTTAACCCTAACCAACAGCAACTGCTTCCAACCAACACAACTGCAACTTCATCACAAGCAGTACTTATACAAGTATCCATAAATATGTTACACAGCTAAGGGGACATCACACATCTTTGTCGTATAATCTGCTCCATGTTGAACCATTTGCTAAATAATCCATTTATTCTCACACCTAGTTGACTTCCATCATATTTTCAGGACTGCCTCCTCCATATGGAACCAGTCCAATTTTTTCCAAATGGGAATGTTAAGGGGAGGGGGCTTGGCAACACTGCTATTTGTTCAGGCCTTTACATTGTGGAACAGCCTCCCCAATTCCCTGGGACCTGGTTGAAATCCAGCTTAGAATTACTGCAAAGCAGAATTGTTCCATAAAACCTTTAAGGTTGTCAGCCTTACTAAGTAGACCAGACAGGAAACACAACCAGATAAGCTAATTCTATTTTATTGTAAAGCTACATTAACAGAATCTTGCAAATCTGAAAATATAATTCTCCTGCCATCTCCTTTACAGCCTCTTGCCCTGCCCACTATCCAGCTGCAGGCTATGCTGTCTCTTCCCTGATTGTTCCCTAGGCAGCATTTCTTGGCCTATTCTCCCAAGGTCTTTCCCACATACCATTACAAAGGTGTAAACTATTGCTGCCACAGCTCAGAGCTGGAGTCAGTGATTACTGTGTTATTGTTTTATGAGATTAGGCTTTATCTGATTATTTTATCAAGGTACTTCTATTGTATTTTGGTTTGAATGTGCTTGTGTGGTGGCCTGATTTGGTGGTACACAGGTATAATAAATAAACAGACTTGTTATAAATATACCACCCTTACTGGATTCAACAACCACCCTTCAGGATAATGCAGTGCGTTCCCTAATCAGAGCCTTTTTGCTGTAACATACACTTTCCCCAATTCAACCAAAATAATCAACTTTATTTCACACATTCATACACTTCTCAATGATCTGTGGAACAGCAAAAATCTGGTAAGATCTTAAAGACATAGTTCTACCACAGGACTTGGGGTTCCAGATGTGTGGTAGAACCCATGCAGTGTTTATGTTGATGGCTATTGGTGTTTTCTGTACTTCAGCTGCTGATTGTGTTTGCATGTGTTTATGGGCTTTGTGGGGTTTTTAATATGGGGGTTTTTTTTGTTCTTTTATAGAGCTTTTTAATTTGTTAGCCACCCAAAGTCATGCATTTGAGATAGGTGGCCATACAAATCAAAATGAATGAAAGAAGAAACAAATGAATGAATGAATGAATGAAGGGAGGGAGGGAGGGAGAACTCACTGCATTTCTCAGGATTTGCTAACTTCATCTCTCCTATACTTTCTATCAGAATTCTGCCAAAGACCTTCCCAGATACATTTAACAAGCTAATTCCCTTGTTGTTTTTGATTTGACTCTTACAATCTTTCCCTTGTCTATGTGGGAACAATAATAGCCTTCTTCTAATTATCAGGCACAGAGGCAGTCTTCACACAAACTTTAAACAAGTCTCACAATAACTCCATAAGCAAACAACATCCTTACCTTAATGTTTCCCCAGACTCCCTGTCTACACCGTACTCTTACTAGTTTTCAACATTCTCACACTATGGATGACTTCCTTTTCATCATCCCCCCCCCCCCCGCTTAGACATTGGTGTTGGTAGCATTCATTTCAATTCTACTCTTCAAGAGAACATTATCATTCCCATATAAATCTCTCAAATACTCCTTCCAGCATCTCTTCCCTTCAGTTTCATCCAAATAATTTCTTTGCTTTAAATTACTTTGACTCTGTTGATAGTTTCTTGTTTAGCCTTCTTCATCTACCTCCAAAACATTTTTAAAAAATTCCATCAAAATTAATCTACCCTTTTTTTTGTCTCTCTTAACTGTTCCTGGCTCTCTTGGCCTACATTCTCTGCAAGTATCTTTTTCTGTCTATATACATTTTACAAGATGTTCCTTTCATCCTCTTTTTTTCAACAATAATGATCTTACATGCATCTTTTTCAGCCATAGTCTCTTTTACTTCATCATTCCATCAAACATCCTTTTTCACATTTCCCATTAATGTAACTCCACTGTTATATAATTTTTTTTCACTTTGTTCCAAGCAGTTTCCATACCCTCTTCCTTTTTCCTTACCCTAATTTCCCACTTATTCTGTTAATAGTTTAATCTAGTTTAATTTATTTTCAATTTTTTTGTCATGCAGGACACATCTTTTCTCTTCCTGTAGTCACTTTTCCATGTGCATTTTTCCCAAGATTCTCTCTGAACATTTAACAAATAATGTCTGCCCTGAGAACCTCTCAGACACCTAACAAATTTCAGAAAAATAAGTGCAAGGGATATAATAAAATGTTCATTAATCATCGCTTTTGTGTGTGTGTGTGGACAATATTAAGAAATTGCAGACGTTGTTGAGTTACCCTTTGTGAAGAAACCAGCCAAACCACAAAACATAGGTGGAGGAATTAGGTTGCTTTGAGACATAATTAAATGACATTTTGCAGGAAGACCACTGATGATCCTTAAAAGTATAAAGCAGCTTAGATTCTCCTACGGCAATTATTTGGTCTGGAGCTGCTGCTTAAATCATTTCCTCTGGCCATGCTGAATGAACCAAGTGATTTTAGTGCATATACAAGTTTATTTTTATTTTCTTTTTCAGTGTAGCCACACTTGTTTTAAGCAACACATTTCTCCTGTACTCTGTGATTAAAAAAAAAAAAGGCTCTGATAAACCATTCCCTGCGATTAGAAGGTAGACCTGTCAGTTTCTTATCTTCATACCCCTCCCTCTCTGCTTTTCACCTACTGTACTGCCATTTCATGGAGAAAATGGAATATTGTAAAGGTTTCTCTCTCCACACACACCCTCCCCCATACAGTGCTCCCTTTGTATGAGATTTTTAAATGCCAAACTACTCACAAAGCCTCTCCATTAGTTGCTTTGTGGCAATACTGCTCCTTGTACAATTATAGATTATTTTCAAGTTATTTCAAGTGGACTGAATTTGGACAGAAGAGAATATATGTAGCTCAGGGTTGAACTGTGGAGTTCTTGGTGCTCTCTGAACTTGGTTGTTTGCTTGCAGACATTTCTAGGTAACATCATCAGTGCGAGGGAGTGTGAGGTTTGCTCCCTGTTTATATTCAGTAGCTTGCCTTGCCCTGCCCATGTTGGTGGGGGTGTGGTTTTCTCCTTGATAGTTCCTTGACAAGGGTATAGTTTTCTGCTTGATTTTTTTGTCTGGTGTTAATCCCTGCTTATCTGGGTGTTGGCTGCTGGAGAGGATGTGTTCTGGTCTTTTTGTTTCCTTCTTAGCTTTTTTATTGTCTCTTTGAAATGGTGTGTAGATATGGTTTATTTCTATGTGTTTATTGATGGTGGATTTGTCTGAATGCCAAGCTTCCAGGAATTCCCTACTGTTTTGGGATTTAGCTGGGTCTAGGATGCTCACAGTTTCCCAGTTGAAACTATGGTTGAGTCTGTCCATGTGTTGTGGGATTAAGGAGTTTTCATCATGTCTTCTGACTGCCAGTTGGTGTTCATGGATGCGCTCTGCTAGTCTTCTGCCTGTCTATCCTACATAGTGGCTGCTACAGTCCTTATACTGTATGTCGTAGATGACTCCTGTTTTTGATTCTTGGGCTACAGGGGACTGAATTTGGCCCAGAGAATTGCTTGTAAAATTCTAAACAAATTCAACAGAGATGCTCATGCAGTATTAATGTCCTAATCAGTTTAGATCAGTGTTTTCCAAATCTGGTAACTTTAAGATGTATGGACTTCAAGTCCCAGAATTCCCCAGCCAGCCACCATGCTTAAAGTTGCCAAGTTTGAAAAACGCTGGTTTAGATCAACCACAGCATTTTGACTTGTGCCTAGAAATACCATGGGAGCTATAGATCCTTTGGTCATACAACCTGTTTGCCTCAGTTGAGTGGAAGGCTATCAGATCTGGGCTGCAAATATTCAGATGACCAAAGGATGGCAGCAAAGAGATACAAACAACTAACTCATTGTTGCCATCTAATGATCATCTGGTGTTTTTGCAGCCCAGACAGAATATTCCTAGGTATGCTTAGCAAGCGTGTCTCTCTATTTTGTTTTATAAGGCCACCCAGATAGGTCTCCTATTGTGTTAAGGAACACCTCCATAGCCATTTGAAATATCCCACAATGCCCAAAGGACCTGATATAGTGCCATTCTGGGGCATTGTGGGAAATAGGAAAGTCCTCTACTGCCAGTTGTGATGGGTCAGGGCAAACATCAGGACCTAGAGAATGCCAGCTGAGGCTCTAGAGTCCTGGCATTCATTCATTTATTTATATAGCCACCCATCTCATACAAGTGACTCTGGGTGGCTTACAAAATTAAAAAAACAAAGACCCCCCCCCCAAATATAACTCACCCATCCCCACCACCCAAGGATAAACTGTTAACTGCTAACCATCAATATTAGCAGAGCTCATCTTCCCCATGACCCAAACGCTGGGGGAACAGCCAGGTTTTCAATGCCTTGTGAAAGGCTAACAGGGTTGGGGCCATTCATAGGGCAGGTGCTGCCATTGAAAAGGCACAACTCCAGGGTCCAACAAGATGACATGGTTTAACAGAGTGGGCCCAGAGCATGCCCTCTCTACTAGCTCTGGTGGGACAAGCACAAACAATAGGAGAAAGGTGGTCCCACAAATAGCCTGTAACCCTATTACCCAAGACATTCTGGTATTGTAAGCCCTGCGAGGTAGTCCAGACAAGAAGCACAACATGGAGTACTAGCTCTATCTTTAATGTAAGATTGCAATAACAGAATCTCGCAAGACTGAAAGTATTTCTCCCCTCCTTTCCTTTTACTCTCAGAAAACTAGGAAGAGTCCCTTCGGAAATGCTTCTCACTCATTCCCTCCTTTGGTGGGCTGAGACATCTTTTACATGCTGGTTGTCCAGTCTGCAGCTCTTCCTCCTGTCTCTCAAGGTCATTCCCACACAGCATTACAGATACCGATGTTGACTCTACTTTCTTCTCCTTATAGCACAGATTTCCAGATTTCCACCTAGTTAGTTTACCTCAGCAGCAACAACAAGCATAAGCTTTTGTCACCATTTGTTTCATAGCCGGAGGAGCATTATAAGCAGTCAGAAGGAAATGAAATGTAGAAAGTGTAAACAGTTAAAACAGCAGCCATTATCCAAACAATTGTTGGGTGTTAACATGTAATGCTGGGGTAATTAGACCAAGAGGGAAAAAGAGAAGGATTTCTGGATTTGATAAATTAATAACTGAGCACAGCCTTTGCGTTTGCTACCAGAGTCCTTAATTAGCAGAAAAATATAGAGAAGAAAGAATTTCTTTTGAATGTCATTAGACACAAAAGAGGAAGCCTACCTTTTTGATCTTCCGTTGGAAAGAAATGGAAATAATTTTTTTAAAAGGGTCTTTGTAACTTCTGCTAAGAACCCCAAGCCATTGCTTAGAGCTACAGCAATAAGCAAATGTAGGTCTCAGCCTTTTTTCTGACACCCAGAAGCCTTTCAAAGCATTGTGCAAACACACTAAAAGGATCAAATCGACATTTCACACAAATGAGAATCTCTCCAAGCCACAGAAAGCTTTTAATCCTGGACTGTATGTAAGGTGATAGCTTCTAATTACCAGTCTAGACGAAATCAGCAAGGCTGAGTTTATTAAAGGGCATATATCAATAAAAAGAAAGGCATTCTCAGATAAGGGACTAAGGGCTAATTGAAAGATCCTGTTCAAATCACTTGTTGTCCTTGTTTTTAATGCCTCAGGAAACACTTTTTTTTTTTTTTGCAGCTGTTCAAGAGACCAGTCCTTTGTGCGTGTGCAGGGACGATAAAACTCTTAAAGCTCTCTAGAACCATTTTCAGATATAGTAAGCCATTTGAAGAGAATATCTGCAGTTCAGGGTTGAACTGTGGAGTCCTTGGTGCTCTCTGAGCCTTGTTGTTTTCTTGCAGACATTTCATTGCCAGACTAGGCAACATCTTCATTGCAACAAGGCTCAGAGAGCACCAAGGACTCCACAGTAAGCCATTTCCATCCCATTTCTTCAACATTCCAACTCAGAATCAGAGGTCTCATCCCTTCCACTATTTGATTTTGTACACTTCTGATTGTCATGGCCATGAGGACCAGTGGGGCAGTAGGGCTGCATCAAATTGCTGTCACCCATTTAGCACCACCCAAGGAGCACGTGTAGCTTAAGGAATTTTACGGATGCAGGTAACTTTACTTAACCTGCCTTGCTCTGTCTGGATGAAATTGAACCGAATCAGATGTGATTCTGGGAGGAGTGCCTCTGCTCTGTATCAGTGGGGCTGGAAAGATTCTCCTTGTTGCGACTGTGGTGCCGATATGCAAACGATTAAACACATTGTGCAAGACTGCCCACGACATGCAGTCCCTGGCTCCGTAGAAGATCTGCACGAAGCAAGACCAGAAGCAATTGCCTGGGTAGCTGAACTGGACATCCAGTTATGAGGCTACTGCTGTATCCCTGCAGAAGTTTTGTATATAATTGTGTGGACTGTGTGTATATATTTGCCTTTTCTCTTGTCATGTATTCATCTATCTATCTATCTATCTATCTATCTATCTATCTATCTATCTATCTATCTATCCATCCATCCATCCATCCATCCATCCATCCATCCATCCATCCCTTCCACTGCTTTCTCCATGCACTAAGTTCTGTTTTTGAGAGATTCAGTTCTGATTTTTCATGGTTAAAACCCCTCTTGAGTCCAGCTTGTTAAAAATGCTTTGCTTACTGCATTAACCAATGTTCTACATTTTTCTTTCTTATGTTCTTTTCACTTACATTCTATCAAAATGCTAAATAAAATTTGAAATTAAAAAAAAATTAAAAATGAGCAAAGCCACACCCCCAAAATGTGCTCAAGTAAAGAGAAGCAGAAAAGTCATGGAAAACTCCTGGAAACTTGATAAAAATTAAATGACTAAAGAATATCATGGCTGAGAAGCATTGGCACCAGTCGGGATGGCCTCCCATCAGGATGTCCATGGGCCAAACTCAATAAATCTTTAGATCCTGGCAAGAGAAAACCGTCAGTCTTGTGAGGTTGTCCAGACAAGAATCACTCCCCAAAGTACTAGCTGTATCTTTATTCTAAGGTTACATTAACAGAATCTTGCAAATCTGAAGCTACATCTCTCCCCCATCGCCTTTACAGTCCAAGAAACGAGGGAGGGTCCCTTCTGAGATGCTTCCCATGCCCTTATTCCTTCTGTGGGTTCAGCTGCCTCTTATCTGACTGTTGCCTAGTCTGCAGCTCTTCCTCCTGTATCCCAAGGTCATTCCCACATATCATTACAAAAACTGCATCCTTGCCAGAGAATTGTACCATCCCCACATCCAGGGCTGCTCTTTCCCTGCTTTTACAGAAGTGACACTTCAGCTGGACCATAAGACTCTCTTGCAGGCAGCTTCAAGTCAAGGGGAAAAGTCCATTCCTGTGTCTTTCATTAATCCTCTCAGGCCTTTCCTTCAATATGGCTGGCTTCACAGTTTTCTCTGCAAATGAAGTAGGACGCCTAATTCCCTGGAGCCCAGGTATTTTTTTTTTCTTTTCTTTCTTTCTGTACACCTCTACTTCCAATGAAGATTCCTCCTTCTTTGTCATTACCTGACTTGATGAGCAAGATAAGATCAGCCATTTTCACTTTATTGACACATATAAGACTCTATTTATCTTCAGAAGTATTAAAATGGCATTTTGAAATTGCCTAGGGTGTAAAAGTAGACCAACCTTGTGTGTGTGTGTGAGAGAGAGAGAGAGTTCTTTATCTCTCTGTGTGTATATGGGTGGATGAATGCTTAGGAGAAGAAAAATTTTCATGACGCTGCAGAAAAAAGTTTTGTGTAGTGTATACGTGTCTCTGTGTGTGTGTGTATGTGTATGTGGAGGGGAAATAGATACTCAGGATTGTCACAAGATTAAAAAGTTTATTAAATATGAGAAAACAATGTTTCTTCAAACTACTAATTTAAAGACAGCTAAAATGCAAGACTGGGTCCAACGAGAGGCGCACTTAATGTGTGATCTTTGATTTTCTAAAATGCTAAAGCTGGTGCCTTTTAAAAGGACAAGATGTGTGTAGTTGAGGCATGAGGATCCATGAATGTAGTTTATAATCCAGTCTGTTTTACAATTCCATACCATGTTGGAAATCCTTTCTAGTCTTTTATTAGCAATGCTTCTTAAGGCCCACTCAACCTCACTCTTCAGGATGTCTGGCTCTAGCTCACCGACCACACCGTCAAAGCTATCCCCGATATTGTTATCCTTCCTATACAGGTTTTCTGTATATTCTTGCCACCTTTTCTTGATCTCTTCTTCTTCTGTTAGGTCCTTGCCATCTTTGTTTTTGATCATACCCATTTTTGCCTGGAATTTATCTCCAATGTTTCTAATTTTCTGGAAGAGGTCTCTTGTCCTTCCTATTCTATTGTCTTCTTCCACTTCCGCGCATTGCTTGTTTAAAAATAATTCCTTATCTCTTCTGGCTAACCTCTGGAATTTTGCATTTAATTGGGCATATCTCCCCCTATCACTGTTGCCTTTTGCTTTCCTTCTTTCTTGGGCTACTTCTAGTGTCTCAGCAGACAGCCATTTTGCCTTCTTGGTTTTCTCTTTCTTTGGGATGTATTTTGTTGCCGCCTCCTGAACAATGCTGCCAACTTCTGTCCAGAGTTCTTCTGGGACCCTATCTACTAAGTCCAGTCCCTTAAATCGATTCTTCACCTCCACTGCATATTCCTTAGGAATATTAGTGAGCTCATATCTAGCTGATCTGTGGGTCTTCCCTAATCTCTTTAGTCTGATCCTAAATTGTGCAAGAAGAAGTTCGTGATCTGAACTACAGTCAGCTCCAGGCCTTGTTTTTACCGACTGTACAGATGTCCGCCACCTTTGGCTGCAAAGGATGTAATCAATCTGATTTCGGTGTTGTCCATCTGGGGAAGTCCATGTATAAAGCCGTCTCTTAGGTTGTTGGAAGAGAGTGTTTGTTATGCAGAGTGAATTGTCTTGGCAAAATTCTATCAGCCTGTGTCCTGCTTCGTTTTGTTCTCCCAGGCCATACTTACCTGTAATTCGAGGTGTCATTTGACTGCCCACCTTAGCATTCCAGTCTCCTGTGATGAAAATAACATCTCTTTTAGGCGTGTTGTCCAGTAGGTGCTGCAGATCCTCATAGAACTGCTCTACTTCAGCTTCTTCAGCATTTGTGGTTGGGGCGTATATTTGGATCACTGTGATGTTAGATGGCTTGCCCTGAATTCGAATTGAGATCATTCTGTCGTTTTTTGGGTTGTATCCAAGCACTGCTTTAGCCACTTTACTATTAATTATGAAGGCTACTCCATTTCTTCTGTGGTCCTCTTGTCCGCAGTAGTAGATCTGGTGGTCATTTGATGTGAAGTGGCCCATTCCAGTCCATTTCAGTTCACTGATGCCCAGAATGTCTATCTTTAATCTTGACATCTCACCAATAACCACATCCAATTTGCCCTGGCTCATAGATCTTACATTCCAGGTTCCGATGGTGTGTTGATCCTTAGAACATCGGATTCGCCGTTCACCACCAGCACCGTCGGCCGCTAGCCGTCCTTTCGGCTTTGAGCTAGCTGCGTCATCACGTCTGGGGCTAGTTGAGCTCATCCTCTGTTCCTCCCCAGTAGCATTTTGACCATCTTCCGACCTGGGGGTCTCATCTTCCGATGGTATACCGACATATCTCTGGTTGTACTGATCCATTTAGTTTTCACGGCAAGAATACTGAGGTGGGTTGCCATTACCTTCCCCAGGGATCGCATTTAGTCTGACCTCTCTGTCATGACCTTCCCGTCTTGGGTGGCCCTTCACGGTTTAGCTCATGGCATCATTGAGGTGCTCAAGCTCCAGCACCACGACAAGGTAACGATCCTTTGCTGAAGATGGCTGTGTTGTAGTAATATCCAATTTTAGTGTCTACCTGGGGGAATGTTAGAAACAAACCAGGACTGGACCTGGTTAGTATTGGATGGAAGACTATCAGAAAATCTCAGGCTAGACTGGGAAGTTTAAAAAAAAATCTCAGAAGAACACACTGCCAAATCAATTCTGCAATGCTTCCCCCACCATAGGAGTGACAATGAAGAGTTGAGCTCAACTCAAAGGTGTTTCCACCTTTTAAATCTTAAATGGCAAGACACCCAACCTTAAATAAAATCATTTTAGATGGTGAGGGCTACAGTGCAATGTTGTAAATTAAGTAGACCAGATGGGTAGGAAGGGAAAAAAAGGAGGGGGATCCACCATGTGAGTGTTGTGCTTGCCATAGTCCAAACAGAGCACCTGGCCATCATTGTGGCCAGAGTGGAGCAAGGAGATGAAATCCAAAAAGAGAATTAAGGTGGTTTCATTTCCAGCTGGGTTATGCATGGAAGACAAGCAGCTACTGTAATAGCACAGTGGCTATAATTCTAGCTTTGTAAGCAGAAGGTTGCTTTTCTAAGTCTGGCAGAAACTTTCTGGGGAGCAATGTGGCCTAGTAGTTAAGGTATTGGACTAGAAATGGAAGACCCACCATCAGCCATAGAAGCTCACTCAGTAACACTGGGCCAACCACTCTTTCTCAGCCCTACCTACCTCACAGGATTGTTGTAGAGGAAAAATAAATCTTGTACTCTGCTTAGACTTAAGTGTATGCCAAATTTAAAAAAAAAAAAAACTATGTTAGTTTTTCTTTTGAGAATCAACTTCATTTGGAAGGGTCTAGCCTGAATTCTATCCCTTCCCCAACATTTCTTCCTCAATTCATACTTTTCTGTGACCCCCAAATGAGGTTTCATAAATCAGTCTGCAAGGGAATATGGACAGACAGAAATATGCTCCCCATCTAAGACAACAACCTATGATATACATCTGCAGAGAAGGCCACACAAAAAATGAAATAAAAGGAAGAGACCCTATCAGAGGCAGAGTATGGTTACAGAATAATGTACCCCCCCAAATAGTTTTATATGATGCCCAATGAAGAAAACAGAAGTATCTAATTAATCTCAATATATGTGTATCCTTCATGTGCTAATTTTGAATTTGAATTTGAGCAAAAAACATTCTTTCATTTTAGTTTATTCAGTTCTTGCAATAACATTTTAGTTTTTTTAAAAAAAACATGCTATACTAAAAAGCCCTAAGAAAGAAGCTGTCTCATTTCTATATTTCCAGCATTAAAACAAAAAAGAAAATGTAAATGATTAGTAATGAGAAAACCATTCAAGTTCTGAACCAAATTCTGGAAGGAGATGGCACATACTTTAAAGAGCATAAAACTGTAATTTGAAGTAATAAAAAACAGTTATTCTAATAAAATCCTTGGTAACAATTATTCTTGAGCTGCTCCAGGTTATCTGGGTACACAGTCCCCCAAACACAAACATACACTGCTGCTATAACCTTTTCTCCACTGACATGAATTGACATCAATTTGCCAATGTCTTGATATCTTAAAGTTGCTGCTTTATAAGTCTTAGATTGCAGGCAGTTTGTTTCCTACTGATACTATGCACCTGTCTTCCTGCATTGGTTCTGACAATTTATTTTCAGGTTGACATAACACCCATCTCTACAGATCTGAGCTGACATCCGTCATAAGCAGATTGATTTAAATTATAAACAACAACAACCTGTAAACTACATTAAGTCACAGGATTTACTCAGTTACTCACTTTCTTACATCAACCTGCTTGGCTCTTGATTTCTTTATTGTATTCCCTTAGATTTGGTCTCCCACCTTTCTCTTGGGAGCACCACATCTCTTACAAAATGCAACAATCTGGCTCAGAAAAATTCTAGAGGACAAACAGGAAATGCAGACATGCAGATGGAGATTGACAGAATGGGGCACACACTCATCACCCATGGAAGGCCATAATGCAGTGGTGACATGAAAATTAAGCGTGCATTTCAACTCCAACCATGAAGGAGAAAGGTTGAGTGGCTGTTGAATTAGTTGCGGAACCCAAAAAATGAACACGTTTATTTAGCATAACCTTTCACAGTGTACATAAACGCCCAGAGTCATTTTTGAGATGGGCAGTGGAAAAATACGATAAATAAACAAACAAACAAGTATATAAGGTATATAGATTCTCAGAGGGAAAGAGAGATTCTCACACATATGGATAGAGGCACAGAGATACAGATACATGGCAAGCTCCAGTTCCTTGGTTTACTTGGCTTACATTGCTGTCAACCCGCTGCTTGACATTTATTTCTTTATAACATTTTATACTGTCTTTAAGTCCGTAGAATTTCTAGCAAGTCAGCATACAAAAACAATGCACACAAACACGTACACAAGGCTGTGTGGTGGTTAAAGTGTTGGACTAGGCCTGGAAAAACCCCATTTCAAATCATCACTCAAGGGTTGGGCTCACTGAGCTAAAGTAAAGCAAAGACACCTCTGGGTAAAGCTGTTTCCTAAACATTTAGAAGCAGTATCAAAGAACAGAGAACCCCTTCCAACAGCTGTTCATTTGTTCTTTCAGAGGGAGTAGAACCCATCTAGAACAGGTGAAGATACCTTGAGTTCAGCTTATGTCCTGGGGACTTGATGGACATATCCATACAGTTTTCCTGGCAATATTATGGAATTGGATTGCCATAGTCTTCTTCCAGGAAGTTTTTCTAGCTTTCCATAGTGGCCTTTTTGAGCCTCTGCTTTCCCATCCCACTAGTAACCATTTCCAATCCCACTTAGCTTTTTTCGAGATCAGCCAGGTTCTGCCACATGCTTAGATGGCCATTTAGTAATATTCTCAATTGCAGGGCAGATTGTCTGTTGCCCCAGGACCTCTGTTTTGTCTGGACTGGGGTTTAGCTTATTCACCAATATCCAATCACTCAAAATTATTCCAAGGTTCTGTTACTGATGGAATTGGTAGAAGTTGTGGGTTCCAGAGATCTTTTATGTGCAACAGAAATGTCACAATCAATTGATTCCTACAGTGAAAGCCTCAGAGCAGGGGTCACATAAGAAATAGGCCTCTAGCGATTATTTGCACTCCCTGGAGTTCCCAATTTTATACCTTGAGTTAGATTCAGAAATAGTTGGCCAATCCTCCAGCTTCTGAATAACCCAATATAGGCATATGTCAAACTGTGATAAAGAGGTAAAGATTCAGCATCTCCAGGGTAGCTGTTGAAATTGCAGCACATGTATACACACACACATGCATATACCATCTCCACTGACTCATTAAGCTGAGAGAAACACCTGGCCCTGCGGTGGAGCTCCTTTTTCTGTGGCAGACTTACCGCTGGTCTTTTATTAGAAGGAAATGAAGCTCCTGGGGCAAGGGGAAATAAAATTATGGCAGTTAAGGCTAGCATTTCTTGCATGTTAACCCTCTTCTACCACCTTTTCATTGCATCAGGCACTCACATTTCTATCCCCCATGGTGCAGTGTAAAGTTTAGGAGAATCAGGGGAGGGTAACAAAAATGAATATCTTGTAGCTGCATCTATTGAGCTTTGCAGAGAGAGGCGTCCAGATTCAGAATCAGGAGACATTTCCTGTCTGTGAGAGCTATGGAGCAGTGGAACAGGCTGCTCCCTGGTGTGGGATCTTTATCACTGGAGGTTTTCAAATGAAGGTTGGATACCCATTTGTCTAGGATGGTCTGAGGATTTCTATCTAGAAGTCTTCCAAGCATCTTCCAACCCTATGATTCCGTGATTCTGATTCTGTGTTTCTGATTCCGTGATTCTGATTCCGTGATTCTGATTCTGTGATTCTGATTCCGTGATTCTGATTCTGTGATTCTGATTCCGTGATTCTGATTCCGTGATTCTGATTCCGTGATTCTGATTCCGTGATTCTGATTCCGTGATTCTGATTCTGTGATTCTGATTCCGTGATTCTGATTCTGTGATTCTGATTCTGTGATTCTGATTCCGTGATTCTGATTCCGTGATTCTGATTCCGTGATTCTGATTCTGTGATTCTGATTCTGTGATTCTGATTTTGTGATTCTGATTCTCTGATTTTGTGACTCTGTGTCCTTAGCCAGGCAAGCTAAAATTTTAACCAGTTGAAATCTAAAGCATGTTTAGCAGCAATATTGTTGAAAAATCTATGAAATCTTCTCCCAAAAAGGTCATCTTAAGACAGGGAACAACATGGAATCCTTGGGCGCCATAGCATCTATTGTGCCTTCCCCACATTAAATTAAACCAAAAACTTTTCAGATGGCTACAATCTCACAATATTTCCAAATGCTCTGAGGTTTTGGTGAGCTCCCAGGAGATCTTCCAAGATTTCTGCATTTTTGCAAGGAATCTCAAGCAATCTCAGGGCTAATTAACATTTAACTCTTAGTGGGATTGCTTCTGTTCAGTTTATATTTTGAGTTTTAATCTAGTTTATACTGGATTTGTGCATTGATTTAGCATTTTTCAAAATTAAAAGCAGTAAAAAAATACGGAATGCCAAAATCAATAATATATCAGCAACTTTGGGGAATGGCTTGTGATCAGAGTAGTAAAGCCCATGGCTTGAAAAGTTTTCTAATTCCTACTTTGGGATATCACGTTTGGGACACAGGAAAGGAAAGCAGAAGGACTGTCCCAAACTCATACTCAATCCCTCCAGAACAGAAGCCACAGTTATCAATTATTAGTAGGATTCTCACCACTGGGAGAAACAGGTTCCTGAACGTCCGTGTTTTTGCTCAGTTTTAGCCTTCTTCATAGGGAAGGACTGTTTGGGTGGGCTCTGTCTGTAAATATTTATTTTAAGAGATTAGTTGATATTCCAATATCAGTGAATGACTCTAGGGTGGGTTTTGTGCCGTAGATATTTGTTTTGTCACTGTTTCCAATCCCATCTGTCCAGTGACAGTGCATCTCTTTGAAAATGGCTCTTTATACATCACACAATATTTGGGGAAATGCCAAAGGAATGTTATTTTACATGAATAATGATGAATTGTACTTTTCACTATTTATAAAGACTATTGTAAATCCTAACAATGACAGCTGCCAAAATGCAGCTTCAGATCCAACTGGATACTTGGGAAATAAAAAAATTGACCTTGCTAGATCTGCCAGGGGAAAAAGCAGAAGCTGCAGATAATTCATAAAGGACTTGAATGATGTCCTAACCCTGCTTAATTTTGCTCACATTATTGGAAATTAATTTCAGTTCACCCTGCTGATCAGATAAAGAAGGTGGAAGGGAGACGTAAACTAATTTGGCTGATTACATTCCGGATTTCAATTCTACCTTTAATCTCTTCCAGAAGAGAAAGTCTTGGAAATCAATTTTAGGGTTCAACATTATTATTGGGTAAATAGAAGGGTTAAGATTTCAGTATTGCCTTCCCAGCTCTGAAAGCAATGCATCTTAATTCCACTAATCAGAAGTCTATAATTTGAAATCACTCCACTGATAGCCTTCTGTTTTTAGACGTAGCTGAAGTTTAGACACTGCTAGTCCTGAATAAAATCCTACCAGTTCGACACAATATGTGCCTAATCCAGATGTTGGTCCTAGTAGGTGGAGAAGGCCCTTCCAGCTGAAGTGTTGAAATAAGGCCCACCTATTAATCTGCTCAGATTTTGTACCTGAGAGGGATCACTATCTTCTCCTTTGCTCTGGAAGCAAATTCTCTTGAGTTGGCCTGGCCTTATCTGATCTCAACTTTATCCAATCAAGAGCTGTGGATTCGCCCAAGGGGATTCTTGACACAGAGAATGCAAGAAGAGTTTGGGCGCTGTTGTAAATCTCCAGGGAAAAAAAATGAGATGTAAAGGGCAAAGCACAGAATTCAATCTACCCTTCACTTGCTCAGTTACTCAACTGATAGTTACAGCCTGGCTTCTGTCTTTCAGGAATAGATGCATCATATTTAAAAGCCTGACATTACACTGTCATTCAGCTAAACAAGAAAGAATACCAGGGGGCTGCCTTATGCTGCAGTGGATCATTTACTTTCCTCCACTGACTTCATAATTCTTTACCATCATTTATGATCTAATACTTCTTAAGGCTGGCTCATGCTGGGGCCTGCAATTGACTTTCTTCCCTAAGTCCTGGATCTTTGTCAGGTGTCATTCAAGAATTGTTCTGCCTTTTTAATTTTTTTTTAGTTCATTAGAAATACAAAAACAGAAACAGAAAAACACTCCTTTGCTTCTTACAAAGCATATGTTCCCATTCATGGCAATCAATTTCTGTCTGCTGTCCAGTGAACCCCTTTAGCACAACTGTTTTTAAGCATCTCAAGTGGATCTTGAAACAGTGGTCTTGAAGAAGGAGGAAGGTGGTAGGGGTGTATGAGTAATTTTATCTTGAGATAGATGATAGATAGATGATAGAGATGATAGGTCAGCTCAATGTGTGTGTGTGTGTGTGTGTGTGTGTGTGTATGAGAGCCAGTCTGGTGTAGGTATCAGGCTAGAAACTGGGAGACCCTGAGTTCTAGTCCCACCTAAGGCACAAAGCCAGCTGGGTGACCTTGGGCCAGTCCCTCTCTCTCAGCCCTAGGAAGGAGGCAATGGCAAACCACTTCTGAAAAACTTTGCCAAGAAAACTGCAGGGACTTGTCCAGGCAGTCTCCGAGAACTGGACATGATTAAACAGAATATGTGTTTGTGTGTGTGTGTGTGTGTGTGGTGTGTGCATGTGTGTCAACTCAAGGCAGCAAACATACCTAATTTTATGATTATTTATGTGTGTGTGTGTGAACTCAAGATAGAGATGTAGATGTACATATAGATGTAGATGTAGAGATAGAGATCAACTCAAGGGGGCAAACATACCTAATATTCATGCCTCCTATTTTCCCCACAACAACAACCCTGTGAGGTAGGCTAGGCTGAGAGAGAGGGACTGGCTCAAAGTCGTCTTCAAGCCTAAGGCAGGCCTAGAAGTCACAATCTCCTTGTTTCTCGGCCAGCAGTTTAACCACTACACCATACTGGCCCTCATTATCTTTCTCTCTCTCTCTCTCTCTCTCTATCTACCTCTATATACATACATACATACATACATACATACATATTTCAAGATCTGATCCAACTTATTTCATTCAACTTCACCATCATTCACCCTGTAGTTAAGAAATCATTCATATCTTTTATTATTTACTGTTTTTTGCTTGCAACATGAAAAGCTCAAGCAATGATGCCTCCTCTTTTGTTGACTTGAGGGCATCAACAGAGTTCAGCGACATCTGGGGAGGAAGTTTTCACAACACTCAAGATGGTGGCTGTCCTGCTGTTAAGGAGTAAGTTCAAGATATGTGTTTGTTATCAGTTTGTGAAATGCAGTTATATTCTAAAAATGGCAAGATGGAAGAATATGTTCCTATGCAGTCTAGCTTTAATAATATGTTTAAAGATTGAATTATCTGGATACTACATGGCTTTTAATTTCTCTTTTCTATTACTGTCTTTTTCTTCTTTTATATACAATTTACTTTAGTCATTATAATGTATGTAGTTCTTATTTTTTTTAATGGGACAAACACTGATGTATCTTTTCTACCATTCTTTGTTATATTTCACCAATAAAAAATAACATTTTTTTTAAAAAAAGAAGAGAGGATAGACAGGTGTGATTCCAGGTATTTTCCTTTTTCCAGGTGTTTTCCTTTTTCCGGAGAAACACTCCTGGGCTTCAGGAAAAACCTGCCTGAGCACAAAAAAGATGCCACTTTGTCAGTTCTGCCTGCTGAGCCCATGGGCACAGCTGTTCAGTCCACCATGTCCCCACCGGAAGCTAGAGGTCATGTTCCCTATCATGGGAATCCCAAAGAGGAAGCCCCTTTCCCACATATCAGCTCATTGAGCCCCTGGTGGTGGGATATCTTCAAAAGGACTTCTACTGATGAGAGTAGCCAGATAGATTCATAGTGGGAGAGTCAGGTTTGGAACCATTTTAGTGTTTAAAGGTCAGTAGCATTACCTTGCATGGAGCCCAGAAAGCAACTGGTAGTCTGGGCAGAACTTTCATAAGGAAGTCATAATTTATATCAAGAAAACCCAAGGCTTTGTCTATCCCATAGACACTTCATCAATATCTTATCTTCATCAATATCTTCATCAATATCTTAATTGCCTTTTAGCAATCTGGTTTAAATATCCAGCAGGTATTAATCAAGAAAACCCTTCTAAAATATATATTATCAATCAGAATCAACATGCATTTTAACAATATTTATTCTCCTCCATAGAATTATAGGTTGTTGTTCTTTTTTACCATCTACTGATGTTGATATTTTATTTATTCATTCATTCAATTTATATGGCCACCCAACTCACATTGTCATTCTGGAAGCTAACACCTTATTAAAAGCAGCAGACAAAAACCACCATAACAAACTAAAGACGTGTTGGAGACCACTTACAATATATATAATTAAACCCCTTAACAATGGGCTCATCTAGTATTCTGGCTCAATGCCCAAAGGATGAAAAAAATTGAAATGTTTATCTGTAGAATGAAGGAATCTTCCTTGGAATAATTATTCCAAGATAAATTTGAAATATAAATAAATATGATATGATTATATGATATGATATGATATGATAATTATTCCAAGATAAATAAGTGATAAGACCCTATTCTTTACAAATTTCTATGGAAACCTTTGCTCTACTACAAAGTATTTTAGGTTTATTCCAGTTAATAGAATAATTCACCAAAGAGCTTTTGTTACTTTTTAGTAGAAACAAAAATGTTGGTAGAGTATACCATTGATTGATTATCAATAACATATAAATTATCATCAGGATAGGTAACTATTTCTGTTCAGCTACTTGAATATTCTGAATGCTCTTTAATAAAATAAGCCAAAGTTTCCAAAGACAGATTTAATATGGCAGGAAGCGTTGGCATCATTTTGTAGTTGCCCAGATGTATGCAGTCAAGATCTTTAGAAACTGCATACCCATTATTCATGTCACATCTACTTTATTTTTACCTTAACAGGCTCACAGAGAGTTTCTTTCAAAATAGTTATGGAATTTCCAGATCACTAACAACATGACCATTTGGCTAAATCCAACATTGGAGCAAATATGGAGTTTTTGTCTTAGGTGACACTTCAGAGCTGATGCTAGGGAGAGTGGAGGGCAAAAGGAAGAGGGGCCGACCAAGGGCAAGATGGATGGATGATATTCTAGAGGTGACGGACTCGTCCCTGGGGGAGCTGGGGGTGTTGACAACCGACAGGAAGCTCTGGCGTGGGCTGGTCCATGGGGTCACGAAGAGTCGGAAGCGACTAAACGAATAAACAACAACACTTCAGAGTATTTGAAAATATTCAATATTATTCTTAGTATTCGAATAAAATAGTATTCAAATAAAAATCTGCACAAAGTGGTCTTTGTGTATGTCTGTGGGTGTATGGAAGGGAAATTAGCCAAATAGTAAACTCTCAGAAATGTCCTCAGTTGTTTGGATGTTTATATACTCAAGGTTTTTCCAAAAATATTAACTCAAGCTAACAAAGGGCAAATCTAGAAGCTCTGAAGTGATGGACAGAACTCAGCCAAAGAAGAACGCTTTCAATTCACGTTCAATTAATTTGTGGCCCTTATAAAAAACACTGAGCACCGGCATTCCTGAGCACATAAATCAGCTCTCACATCAGGATTGCAGTTGGGACTTAATCACAGGCTTTCACTGAATTATTTGAAATTACTTTCCCCCTCTCTCTCCCTCTTCAGGGCAGAAGATGAAAAAAAAAGAGATTTTCATTTTGATTCCAGTCCAAAAACCTTCCCTCAAACAAGACAATATTCCTTTAACTGCAAAATAAAATTCAAGGGAAAGGCAAATTGTTTTTTTTTTCCTTTTTTGAAAAAGGAAAACAATTGGTTTAAAGATGTCAGTGGACTTTGTGTTACAAGAAAGCAGTTCCTACTGGCTTTAATTACCTTTCCTCACCTGTTGGCAGAGCTTTCTCAGCACAAATGTAGCTTTATTATCTCCCACAGCCTGTGGAGTGGCAAAGCATGGCCTAATGAAGAGGCTGGGTTTATTTCTATAGCTCCCCAATTATAGGAAAGAAATTAAATCCAGATAAAGCGTGAATGCAAGTTAAGGAGAATTTTCCCCTTAAATCATAATAAGGTGCAGAGATATTACGTGAGGTTAGTGGCTTACAGTTATATTTAGCTTGCATGCTAATGAATTGACAATCCTTATTTGATTGGTTAAAAAAACCTATGTAACTGGAAAATTATTTCTCTGGCAATGAAGACTAAAAAATGGAGCTAAAATAATCCCAGTGTTAAACATTGATATTTAACTGCCCTATTGTGTTTTCCAGTGGCCCAAGAGCTTGAAGGAACCAGAGCTTGAAGGAAGAATATATGGATCATAGAGAAGGTCTATTCAGGGCCACAATATAGACCAGTGTTTCTCAACCTTGGCAGCCTGAAGATGTGTGGACTTCAACTCCCAGAATTCCCCAGCCAGCCTTGCTGGGAGTTGAAGTCCAATTCTGGGAGTTGAAGTCCACACATCTTCAAGCTGCCAAGGTTGAGAAATACTAGTATAGACAGTTAAGCAATTAGGAGTGTAAGAGATTAATCACCTTTGCCATGGCACCATGCTAGGATCTCAGTTTAGATTAGGAATTTATGCAGGTATTTCACACCTCATAAATAGCTTGGCCTTTAAAAAAGAAGAGGAAACCAAGAAACAGAACAAAACAGCCAGCTCTTAAACATATCCTACTGGATTATTTTTGAGCTAGGATTTTTATTTATTGATTTCCCTGTCTGTCATCCCCTTCCCATTTTTAGTCATCAAAAATGCTTTCTAGACATGGCAGGCTTACTTATCTTTTCTTTGGACTGATCAATCTCCATTTTGGACAATGTTGTTGGGGGAGAAAAAGCCATGTTTCCTCTTCAATGATATTTCAAATGGGAATTACTAAATCATAGCCACTGTTGCCTCCCTACAAACTGGTATGCCTACTGCTTCTCATTTAAATCAAGTAAATGGGTTTCTTCTCCCTTCCACACCACTCCCCGCCCAGATTAAAGAGACTGCTTTGACTTTTCCTGCTAATGTGGTACAGTAGACTTAGCTGAAGCACTGATTTGACCAAGAATCACATGACTTATTAGAGAGTAGGGAAATTAACATTGGACTGCTTGGTGCTCCTTTTTGAGCTGGACTATTTTGGTGTCTGGAGGATTGTTAACATTTCACCTACAATGTGACTTTGGTGCTGTTAGTATTGAAGGAAGGAGGAACCAAGAAAGACACTTCTCTTGAATTGAGGAAGATGGTGATCATGGTGGGGAAAAAGGCCCTGATTAATATCAAATCATAGTTTAAGCTGTGTTTCATTCAGTAGGGAGATGAGGAGGGGTGGGGAGATACTGGAACACATATTTATTCAATGAAAGATTCTCTTTTCAGGGGCTGATCCCCTGCTGCTCTCAGAAGTCTGGCCTATCCATGGAAACACTGAGATAGCCCTTCTTATTTGTTAAATAGAACAGCACCCTCTTTCTTTGCTTTGAGCATCAGCATTTGAAGCTAATTTATTCTGATCCTGTTCCCAGACCATGCTGGTGGGGTTGGTGTACTGTGGAAACACCAAAATGAGTTAAATAACTCAGTCAACTAATCCTTGGGGGTAAAATTTAACTCCAGGGAGGCCCAGTTATGCACAGGGTTAAAGTAACTCCACTGAATCTGCTGTTTCATGAGAACACCCAAACCCAGCCTATTGCCTTGTTTTGCCTAGGTAGTGCTCCCAGAAAAAGAGCTGGAGAGAGAGCGCAGCTGAAAAAAACAAACAAACAAGCATTTCCATTCAGAATTCTCTGCCAAGGTTGTCAGCCCAGAATACCCTTACATCTACTGCTGCCCAGCAGGCCACCAAAGAAGAGTAGTAGAAGAATACAAGTTGACTGCATATGAATATGAATCAGTGGTATGATACAGCCTCATACTGGCAAACAGAGGTTTAGCTAAAACAACATCTGTAGTTTGGCTAGGAAGGAATAATGGCCCACTAGATGGAGCAATCATGGAAGGAAACAGAAGAGGACAACCAGCAGGAAGGTGGATGGGCTCAGTTACAGAGGCAGTGGGTGCACCATTATAAGACCTGAAAGACCAGGTTGGGGAGAGATCATCATGGACAAAATCTATCAATGTGGTCACTAAGAGTTGACATCGACTTGACAGCACATAGCCAATCAATCAATAAATCAGAAGGAGCAGTCTAGGTCGTGAATTCTGCATAAATTCTAGGCATTATTATGGTTTATTCCAGGGTTTCTCAACCAGGGTTCCGTGGAAACTTCAGGTTCTGTGAGAGGTCACTAGGGGTTCCCTGGGAGATCATGATTTATTTAAAAAATATTTCAAATTTGGGCAACTTCACATTAAAGAGGTAAGTTTCATTTTTTTATTTTTAGTTTAAGAACACTGTGAATGCATAGATCCAGGCCTACCCATGAAATGAATATAACGTAACTCCTGGCCTATCTTTGAGCCTGAATGTGTAGGGGTTCCCCAAGGCCTGAAAAATATTTCAAGGGTTCCTCCAGGGTCAAGAGGTTGAGAAAGGCTGGCTATGGGATAGCTTGGAGGTGATCTATTTTGGGTCCTGAGAATGTGCAGAACATGTGGGATCCTGAACACAACAAGTATGTGGCTCTGGATAAAGAATTAGCATTGTAATACTATCAGAATTGGGATGGGCAACGAAAAGATTTGGAAGGAGAAGTTATTATCTCTCGTCCTCTTATATCACCTCCTATGTGCTGCTCTTGGTGACCAAGTGTCAACCATAGTTTATATCAGTTTAATGTCATGGTTTATTCTAAGAAACTCTGGGCATTCTAATTTGTCAAGAGCTTCTGAAGATTTGAACGGAGAGATCCCTAGTTATTTGCAAGCTTCCTTAGAGAAAAAAATGTCATTATTAAAGGAAAATACAGTACATAGTATACTTGTATCCTCCCTTCATTCGTCTGAATAAAGAGGCAGGGTATAAACTGAACCAACCAAAGAACCAACAAACAAATAAAAATGGGCATAGTTCAAATTAAAAAAAAAATAAGTTTCAAGGAATGGTACTAGAACATTACTTTGGGATTTTATGAAGTATACCTTGAAAAGAAATCATTTTGCCCAAAGCACACATTTCAAATGATTGCCTTTAAAAATATTAATTTAATTTAATGTACACTATATCATTTCTACCCCGCCCCCATAAAAACACATAGACACAAACACTTATATAATCTGTCTGACATTTCAGATGAATTTCAGCATATTTCTTGTTAAGTGACAAATAGCTGGTATTTAAAAATTAATTGAACAGAATATATTTGTTTCAGAAAGAGGGCATTTTCCCATTTGCGATAGTAATCATTTGGCCGATGTTTAGTTGCCTTTATTTGGCTGTGTTATTGGAGAGCTGTGTTTGTGTGTGGTGTGTGTTTCTGTCTGTGTACGAGCAATTTAATTTTCTGAGATTTAAGACACCCAAAACTTCACCAGAGGTGGCTATTAGGACAAAGTCCATTATATTCCCTGCCATGAATTCAATTCTGATAAGGCTACCACATGCAGCCTTTGCATGAAAGTAGTATAAAATGAGAGAGGGAATTAAAGAGTACATTTTAAACAAGCCCTGATTGCTTTTTGGTTGGCAATCAGAAAGATTGCAATAGGCTCTGAAATTAAAAGATGTCTAAAGATTAGGTGCTTTCATAAATTAATATGTATTGTGGCCTACGAATGATAGGACTGGAATGACGATGGTCCCCAGTGAGCCATTTAGGGGATATGACAAGCCATGCGTATGGATTATCTGTAAATATGCAGGACCCCCTCAAACCCAGACACTCATTCTTCTGTGTGTTGTAATTAGCAAACAGCTATCTGCATTTTATTTACACTGTGTTGTCTGCAGGGCATTTTTATGTGTAACTAACAAGGTGTGTCCTTATAGTTTGTTGTGGTTTCTATTTAGGATGATGCTTTGTGACTCTGGTTGGGTCTGTTCATAACTCCATACCATTTTCACATTCAGTTTCATTTTTTAAAAAAAGAAATAAAATTCTCAATTAAATAAAAGATAGCCTCCCCACATCAAGTTTTACATTGTTTTCTTCACAGCAGTGATTATTATCCTTTTCTGAGACTATTTTTTTTTAACTTCCCAATCTAGATTAGAGCTGTGGGTGTCCTGACAAGCAGGAACCACGCCGAGATGAGGAATAGGTCTCTAGTGTTTTATTACTGCTACAGTAGACAGAAAATCCTACCAAACTGAAGAAGCGTGAGAAAACCCATACAGATAAACCCCAAAAGTCAAGGCGGGTCTGTTCTGTGTCTCTTTGAATGACAGCTCAAATTCTCTCTACTACGCATGCATTTTCCCCCCTGGACAGGGCCCCCTCCTGCTCACCATCAGTGCTCATGACATCACCTTCCCCTCCAGATTCATATTCCATTTCAGCCCCCTCCTCTCCAGAGTTCCCCCCTCCCTCCAGAGTCTCATGAGAGTCCATCTCCCCCTCCAAGCTCCCATGGGAACTGGACAAGGATGAAAATTCTTCAAAGGAAAACTCCTCCAAGGACGAATCACTGCTGCTCTCCAGTTCTGATAACGCTTCTGGCCCAGGTGGCTGCTTCTGGAAAATAGCTAGATAATTAGAAGATTCTTCCCCCCTCCCCCTTGGGAAATGCAAGCCCAAGGTGGAGGGCTGTGGCTCTCCCTCCTCCTCTGTCTCTGGCCTCAGAGTCCCAGGCGGGGGTGGAGGTTGCCAACTTATGAATTCCTCTGCTTGGGATTCCTCTGCTTGCTCAGCCAAGTGAGGAATCTCTGGTAGAGTGCGAGGCTTCGGTTTGTGAAGGAAAAGCTGATGGAATCGAACCAGAACTGGTGCGTGCACATCTCTGGCATTCTCCTACATGTGCTCTTCCTCAGGGTACCCCTTCCAGTGTATTAAATATTGGATGCCCCTTCCCCTCCTCCTAGAGTCCAGAATTCCCTCGACTTTGTATTCCTCCTCCCCCTCCACAATTACTGGAGGTGGGGGGGCATTTGCGATCGTAAGGCACTTGGGGGAGGGTCTTTGGCTAGCAAGGCTCTGTGAAACATAGGATGGACTTTCATGGATGCTGGCAGCTGTAAACGATAAGCCACTGGATTTATCTGCTGTACCACAGTGAAAGGGCCCACAAACTTAGAGTCCAACTTCTTGGAGGGCCTGGTAGAGGTCAAAAACTTGGTAGAGAGCCACACTTTGTCTCCTACCACAGTTGCTGGCCCCTCTTGTCTGTGAGCATCTGCAGCTCCCTTGTAAGCAATTTTTTGCCCTGTTCAGCCACTCCTTTAACAACTCCTGTGCGGCTTGTTGCTCTTTAAGAAAATCAGCCACCGCTGGAACAATTCCCTGCTGGGAGGAGGTGGGCAACACCCAAGGGTTAATCCCGTAGAGTGTTTGGAAAGGAGACATCTTGGTAGAGGACTGCACAGAGTTGTTATAAGTAAATTCTGCCATGGGGACCAGGGCTGGCCAATTGTCTTGCTGATAAGTGGTGTAACACCTGAGATACTGTTGTACCCGTTGGTTAATTTTCTCAGCTTGTCCATTACTAGAAGGATGATGTGACGATGATAGGTGGATCTGGACCCCCAGTGACTGGAAAAGGGCCCTCCAGAACCTGGAAGTGAACTGAGGGCCTCTGTCACTCACCAAGTGATTTACCATGCCCCTATATCTAAAAAAATTGGTCTATAAACAACTGTGCTGTGGCTTGCACAGATGGGAGATCCTTGCAAGGAATAAAATGCACTATTTTAGTGAAAAGGTCCACCACCACTAGTATGGAAGTCAGCCCCTGGACTGGGGGCAAATCAGTGATGAAATCCATGGAAACTGTATCCCAAGGCCCACTGGGGGTGGGTAGGGGTTGCAAGAGTCCTGCAGGCTTCCCTGGGAGAGGCTTGGCTCACCTACAGGTATGACAAGAAGCTACATAACCCTTTATGTCTGCAGTCATCCTAGGCCACCAGTAGTCTCTCAGAGCTCTATGGAGAGTTTTGAAAATACCTCCATGCCCGGCCATTTGATGGTCATGGCAAAGTCTCAGTACTTCTTCCCTCAATGAGGGGGGAATGTATAATCACCTATTATGCCAGAGGACTCCTGCTTCCACATTAAATGGGGATGCGGTGTCTTGTAGACCCCTCTGGAGGTCATCCATCCTGGCCCTGGCATACTGAGGTCCTGGTCCTGTTGCTGCTGAGCTTTGACCCTTGCGAAGAGGTCCTCTGTTTGTCTGCCTGCTGCTAAAATCTCTGTCTGGTTCCTCCCTGTAGACTGATCAAAGTTGTGAGGTTGTAATATAGTAGCCTGGACCTCCTGGTGAGTAGCGGGGGTTGCCTGAATGGATCAAGGCAAGGCATCTGCCAAACAGTTCTGCACCCTTGGAACATAAGAAATAACAAAATTGAAATGGGAGAAAAACTGGCTCCATCTGATTTAGTGTGGGGTGAGTGATCTGGTGTTTTGTAGAAGCTGTGAATTCTTGTGATCAGTGCAAACCTTCACAGGAAAGGTCACGCCTAGCCAATGCCTCCACTCTTGAAATGCTGCTTTAATTGCCAGCAACTCCTTGTTAAAAACATCATAGTTTCTCTCTGCCAGCGAGAGCGTGCGAGAGAAAAAAGCACAAGGAAGCAATGTCTTCCCTACTTTGTCAGTATATTGCAATAAAACAGCAGCAATAGCAAAATCTGAAGCATCTGAGTGTATTATGGATTGCTTTGTGGTATCAGGATGCTTTAAAAGTGGCTGGGTTGCAAAGAGTTGCTTAAATTCTTGGAAGGCTGCTTGCTCCCTCTCCCCCCAAAGGAATTTGAATCCTTTCTTCAAAAGCTGTGTGAGGGGCTTGGCCCTGTCACTAAATTTATGTATAAATCTTCTATAGAAATTGGCGAATCCTAGGAATTTTTGTACATCTTTCACATTGCGGGGGGGTTGCCAAGAGAGAATTGCCTGGACCTTTGAAGGATCCATGGATATGCCTTCTGTTGATATTCTATAGCCCAGGAAATGTAATTCCGTTAAATCGAAGGCACACTTCTCCAGCTTGGCAAACAGCTTGTTCTCTCTCAGTCTTTGTAAGACATTACGTACATGGGTTACATGAGTTGTAACATCCTCAGAGAATATTAATATGTCATCAAGATAAATGACCAGATACTTATCTAGTAAATCAGAGAAAATTTGTTTCATAAATTGGGAAAATATGGTGGCCACATTCGCTAACCCAAAAGGGACCACAAGGTACTCAAATTTTCCATACCTGGTATCGAAGGCAGTCAGTTATTCATGCTCCTCTTTTATCCAGATCAGATTGTACGCATTCCTGAGGTCCAATCTAGTATAAATGTGTGCTTTCTGTAAACGATCCAGCAGGTCAGCTATTAGGGGAAGCAGGTAATTTTCCCTGACCATGACTTTATTGAGGGAGCTGAAATCATGAACAACTCTCAAGGGTGCCTCCTGAGCTGCTGGTGCCAACGGGTCAGGCTTCTTTGGTATGAAGAATGTAGGAGCAGATGCTGGGGAAGTAGAAGGTTGGATGAAACCCTTTTGGAGATTAGTATCCAAGTAATCTTTCAAGGGGGCTAGTTCTTTGGGAAACATGGGATATTGTTTCCTTGCTGGAATCCTGGCTCCTGGTATCAACTCAATGGTGCAATCACAGTCCCTATGGTGGGGGTAGTGCTGTGGCCTCTTGTTCACTGAAAACGTCTGCAAAATCTGCATACTTGGCTGGCAACTGGACCCTCCTTTCTTCCGTGACTGCATTGGTTGCTGGAGAGGGAAGAGTGGCTTGAATCTTGTGGTGCTGGCATTCCTTAGCTGGGAAGGAGATTGCTCCCGTAGTCCAGTTCAACAATGGGTTGTGAATCTTCAGCCAAGGTGTGCTCAGGACTATAGGCACATTAAGTGATGCTGTAACATAAAGTTGGATCCACTCAGTGTGGTCTCCCGTTGTTAGTTGCAAAGGTTCTGTGAAACTCCTAATCGGCCCTGCCTTGAGGGGCTGGCCGTCAATGGTCTCCACTTCTATGGGACGTGGCAATTCCATGGTTGGCATGTCCAGGTCTTGTACTGTCTGTACATCAATAAAATTGGTGGAAGCTCCGGAATCCACAAGAGCCTCTAACTTGACATGGTGCTCTGGGTTTACATGCATTATGACTGGTAAGTAGAAAAAGGATTGCCTGGAATCCTCGGAATGAGCCCTTCTTAATTGATTGATGGTCTTCCTGCTGAGCTCTGTGGAGGGAGACCGATGGAGTTTCCCTGGTTGGAAGTTGAGGCAGAGGTGGCTCTTGGTTCTGCTGCTTGCCCTGGGGCTCTTACAGAATTTGCTTGGTTTCTCACTGGGCAAGCTCCCACCATATGCCCCGGGGCTCCGCAGTAGAAACAGAGGGCTCTCTCTCTCCTTCTCTCTCTCTCTCAGCCTCAGAAGTAAGTCTCCTGCTTGCCCCGATCTGCATCGCCTCCTCTGGTACAGAGATGCTGCAGAGAGAGCTGGAAATCCTGGAAGCACTCTGAAGCCCCTGCCTCTCCCCAGCTGCATCTGTCTGAGCTCTTCCAGCCTGGCATCTATGACCACAGACAGCTGATATAAACCTTCTAAAGTAGCTGGTGTTCCCTGGTGCACCAATTCATTTTTTATTTCCTCATCCAGCCCCTGTTTGAATTGGTCTTTCAAAGAACTCTCATTCCAGTTCAGATCTCCTGCTAACAGCTTGAAATCAGCAATGTAATTTCCCACCCTCTTGGTGCCTTGCTTGAGCTTCCGAATTTCCCAGCTGGCAGTGACCTCTCTGATCGGGTCATCAAAGTGTGCTCGGAACCCTGCCAGAAAATTCTGGTAGTTATTGAGAATTGGGTTGTTGTTCTCCACCATGGGAGTAACCCATTTGGCTGCTGGGCCCTTTAGCAGACTTAAAATAAAAGTGACTCTGGTTTGGTCTGTTGAGAACTCTGCTGGTCTGCTGTTGAAAAACATTGTGCACTGTGTAAGAAAGGTTCTCAACTGTCCTGCTTCTCCTCCAAACTTCTCTGGTAGACTGCCCTGGGATCTCAAGACTACTGGCGGAGCTGCTGCTGCTGGCACTGGTTGTGGGATGATCAGAGCTGGTTGTTGTAACTGCTGTAGCATAGCCACTTGTAACGTGTTGATCTGGAGATCTTCTTGTTGCTGGTGTTGTTGCAAAGCTGCTGCCAGTTGTTGAATGGCTTGTTGAAGTTCCTGGTTTTCTGAAGACATTCCCCCCCCCCCATTTTTTTTCTTTTCTTTCCTCCCTCTTTCAATGGGAGTAGGAGTTTGGTAGGATTGATGTACAGAAATATGACCTGCAATCTATATTCCATGAACAGCCACTCTAACTAGTGAACTATATTTTGGGTGAGATCTTTCCATGGAATCTCTGTCCAGCAGGGGTCAGGAAAGGGGATCAATAAAGTCAAGAGGGGTGGCTGTGCCCCCCCAGTCAAAGCACTTCCTCTTTTTTTAGGTTTGTTCCATGTCCTATGTGGGTACAAAAGGAATGAGGCTTCAACTGTGTGATTGCATCTGCCATCTTGACTTTTTTGACCCCTCCACCCATGGAATGCCCCTGGTCCCAGAGCAAGTGCTCCTTTGCTGCCCTGCAAAGGTCCTGCGTGGTTCCTGATGTATCTGGGAACTTCTGTATGATGTTTCTTGCTGATTTCTTGCAATTTTTCTTAACTTTAAAAGTGCAACCTGGGGATTTCTTTGCTGTTCTTGTTCTGGGCATAATTGGATGTTAGCACTTATTGTTTGTACACTGACTTGAGAACATTGTGATATATAGGATATGTTGTTGCTAACAAAGAAAGGGACACACTTGTGGAGGAAGTGACAAAATATTCTGCAGTAACTGTGGAGGTTTAGGGTATTCTATTCTTGTTGTTATTATTTAATACCTTTATTTTTTTGTAACAAAACAGTTTTTAATCTTTAAAAAAAGAAACTTAAAAAAATTAAAAATACAAACTAACATAGGAAAAAAAAAATCTATCTTATATTTTGTGCTATCAATAGTCACTGGTTTACCAATGAATTCACTACTACAAAATAAACAGTGCAAGGTATTATTGTAAGGTATCACAGAATCTCTGCCATAATAACACATGTTGCTGCATCCTTTGATTGTTAGAAAATATTGCATTTCCCCAGACAGGTTGCTTTGGCTAAGGTGATGGCTGGTCCAGACTGTGTTTATCTTAGCTTTTGGTTGATCTTTATCCCTCTTGGACAGCAAAGAAAAAGAAAATGCCACCTTTTCCCTGTCACTTTGGCTAGAAGAGGAAAGTAGCAGAAGTCTTGTCAATTTCACCTGGTTTATTTTATTTTTAAAGTACATCTCTGCACTGTTCTGCTAAGAAGCTTGCTTACAAATCCAGGCTTTTCACTATTTCACTGGCAAACTTGTTAAAACAAAAAAAACTAAATGTGGTGGTGGAGGGCAGTGACCAGTGTCTGGATGGCGAGGGGCATTCCAGCTACAGGCCACAATACCCAGCTGGAGTGGAGTTTTGCTTGAAGGAAACATAGTGCATAAGTGAGCTGGTGCAAGACCGAAATCACACCTTTTGGCGCCAGAAAATGCAAGTGGAGGTTGCCTTAGCTGCTGGCTGGGTGTGGGCTGAGAATAGTATCATGCATTCCTATCCTTCAGACAAACACGGTCATCTATCTTCTGTTGCGTAAGTCCTACACGCAATAGGGAAGAAGCAGCGAGCAGCCATTTCTCTCTGTAAATCACATTGTGTTATCAGTGCACAGAAAGTCATCTGGGGTACAACACAATGGTCTGTAGTGGAGAGTCCTTGCAGACAAACTTTCTACACCTCTGGATGTTGGGCTGTTCAATGACATCAATGTGCAAACAAGTAAAGGAAGTTGCTCCTCACTGCTATGCACTCTTAAGACCTACATATCAAGGGATGTCCTGTCCTGTACACGGCTCTACTCTGGGCAAAAAGATGTGCTCATGGCTCCCCCTGAGCCAGTTCTTCTTTGTGAGGGTGTACTGTGTTTGATTTTCTATATACATTTCAGGAAGTGACAAAGCACCATCTAACATTTCCTTGTGACATGGTATGAGTAATGCTACAGAGCCTAAAGAAAATGCAATATTTATTAATGCTGGAAAACAGCCTCATGTCCTTGAGCCTGGGTGGTTTAAAATTTACCAAACTGCCTGATGTATCATCCCATTGCTTCTACTGACAATGCCCCACCTCTTACCCTGTTGCTGCTGCTGCTGTTGTTATTTCATAATTACAGAGTAATTTACAAGCCAGCAGAAAAAGGACAGACGGACACATGTATGTAGGAATAATATGTTTATTCTGAGGAGAGATTTGCTGGACTGAAAAGGAGACATAATTTAGCACAGAGTCCTTAGATGGGCCTTCCCCAGGCTTCCCAAATTCCCAGCAAACGTGGCCAAAGGACGTTCTAAAAGTGATCATCCCAACTGATCCAGAGGGAGCCAGATTGTTCCGGAACAAACTCCGAACACAAGGATCACCACGGGGAAAAACAACAACAACAACAACAACAACTGAGTCATTTCAGAGACTGGGAATCCTAGGAACAGCTGAGGATACCTGAGTTGGGGAAAGGCAGCATTGTAAGAAAGGCTGTAAGACTGCCTCGGGGTAGGAAGTCAGAGATGATCGGTTTTGCCCAGTTTTGAAGAGAGGTTTCTGTCCCATTATCTACTGTATATAGCTGTAGTCTGTGTAGTTCTGATTTAGCTAGAGGAGTAATCCTCATGCTTAAAAGCTGCTCTAAACAAAAGGGGTTATCTCAACTGGGGGGCCTTGGGCCAGTCCCTCTCTCCAGCCCAAGAACCAATCAGGGGTGGTAGGAGAGTTCTAGTCCCACCTTAGGCATGGAAGCCGGCTGGGTGACCTTGGGCCAGTCCCTCCCTTTCAGCCCAAGAGCCAATCAGGTGTGGTATGAGAGTTCTAGGCCTGCCTTAGGCACAAAAGCCGGCTGGGTGACCTTGGGCCAGTCCCTCTCTCTCAGCCCAAGAGCCAATCAGGTGTGGTATGAGAGTTCTAGGCCTGCCTTAGGCACGGAAGCCGGCTGGGTGGCCTTGGGCCAGTCCTTCTCTCTCAGCCCAAGAGCCAATCAGGCGTAGTAGGAGAGTTCTAGTCCCGCCTTAGGCACAAAAGCCGGCTGGGTGGCCTTGGGCCAGTCCCTCTCTCTCAGCCCAAGGGCCAATCAGGCATGGTAGGAGAGTTCTAGTCCCGCCCTAGGCATGAAAGCTGGCTGGGTGACCTTGGGCCAGTCCCTCTCTCTCAGCCCAAGGGCCAATCAGGCATGGTAGGAGAGGTCTAGTCCCGCCTTAGGCACAAAAGCCGGCTGGGTGACCTTGGGCCAGTCCCCCTCTCTCAGCCCAAGAGCCAATCAGGCGTAGTAGGAGAGTTCTAGTCCCGCCTTAGGCATGAAAGCCAGCTGGGTGACCTTGGGCCAGTCCCTCTCTCTCAGCCCAACCTACCTCGCAGGGTTGGTGTGGTGGGGAAAAGAGGGGGGGGGAGGAGTCTTAGGTATGTTTGCCGCCTTGAGTTATTTATAAAAATAAGAAAGGCGGGATAGAAATTAAAGAAATAAATAAACTGGGATAGATCTCCTCCTCCCCCTCCCCCTCCAGATCTGTAAGCAATAGGGGGCTGATAATAGTATTAGCAGCCACCTTAGTGTCCTGTAAAAATGTACTTGCTGGACATGGAGAAAAAAAGCACTTGAGAATAAATGTTAAGGAGTTTCCTTATGCACCACCGAGGACGATAAAAATGGTAGGAGAAGAATGTTATTATATTCCGGAATAAAGCAGTATGGACACTCTCTGTCTCCCTGTCTCTCTCATCTTCTCTTCACCCATATTGAAGCTATTATTTCAGTGTTTAATTGAATGGGTGGGGAGTTGGATTTTTTCAAGGATTCTCTCCCCCAGCCCCCTTTTCATTTCTGAATTTTTCATATTTTTTCATCCTAACCAGTGAGCTGGAAAAACAACAAGCACAACTTACGGCCAGTGAAAAGTTGCTCACCCCCAACAAAACAAGCCGAATCCACCCTTGAGGGACTAAATTGCTTAATCAAAATTTGTCCCTGTTTTTGGAGTAAAGGTTGCCCCATAATATATGGACGAACATGCACAGAGGCCCCTGTAGAAAATAGGCTTTTTAAGTGCAGCAAGATCCTGCAGTGCAAGAGACAGGAAAGCAAAGGTTTCTATTTTGCCACAAAGCCTGGCATCGCAGTGAAAACCATGACTCTGCAGCAACAACAAGTCATTCTAGAGGCTGCTAAGTCTGATGTCCATCTTCACTGTGCTGGCAGTGAAATCCCTAGGTCTCTGTTGTCTTACCAGAAGCACGGTGAGAGATTTCTGCGGGGAACAGGCAACATGGCAGAAAACTGAGCAGATCGTTCAAACAATACTGGGGAAGAGGAACAAGGTATGAAAGAGCAGTGAAATTCTTAGCTACAGCTGAGCTCATCCTGGGGCTTGTCCTGTAGAGGAAAATAGCTGGAATCGTCTCTTAAGGGATGGAAATTCTTTTTATGGTAGAGATCCATACTAGGTAGCTGTGCTCTGTGGTCTGGTAGTTTGCTGCCAAAATTAATCCTGGTCGTTCTCTGGGAGTCTCAGTTGAAGGGTGCCTTCATGTCCTCTGTCGTAAGTGTGAATTGCACAGTTCCATTCTTATTTTGCTCTTTTTCCATTGTGAAATGCTGTCATAAAGCAAAGGTTTTGGAATATATACATGATGTACTTGAAACCTCAGGCTCACCTCTAAAAGCACACCAACTTAAGAGCAGAGTAATGATATCTGAAATCCCCTAATCTCTACACTTTCTATATCTTACTAAAATGTTGTCAAAGTCTTAGTTGACCAAAGCCATGATGAGATGAGTTTGAGGAAAAATTGCGCAACACTGAATGAATGCCATCAAAGGTAGTGTGGGGGATATTCACTTAGATGACTTGAATGGATGGGTGAGAAAAAGATGAGAGGGTACAGAAGAGTCATCATTAAATGAATGGTTAAGCGAGGAGTTAAGAATTAGAAATTCTTAACAACTACCTGTACTTTGGAAGAATTTCTAATTCTTAACCCCTCCACAAGAGTCAGACCAATGACACCCTTGTTCAGCTACTGCTAATCCCAACTCACAAAAAATCCATTTTAATTCTGTATTGGAAGTCATATTGTTGCAGCTTGATAGGGATTATGTGGGGTCCATTTTCACATTTGTGGGAACTTTCACTCCCCCCCCCCGAACATCAAACGGTTTAGGAGATTCCACAGGGAATTTGATCTTAATCCTACTCTCAGATTCACAGTCTCTGCAAAAATTACCCAGGTTGCTTTTCCCTGTTCATATAATCAGGGTTTATCAGAAAGCCCAATCTTAATTATTCTAGTGAATGTCTAGTCAGTTTTATAGTCACCTGAAAAACACTAGTTTGCCTCGATTTTCCAGGCCCATATAAGTTTGCCCCGCATCCCAGCTTCTGGACTCAAGTGGACTTTATTTGTTTGGTTGCTTGATTATTAAATTTATATCCTGCTTTGCCTGTACAAGCCCGTTTTTTCTCTTACCCCACCCCCAATCCCACACAAATGCTGCCTAATGCAACCTCCTACAGCTTTATATCTCGCATTGCACAGTTTATATAACTTAATTCCCAATTTGCTTGCTTTCTGAAGCATGAGGGGAAGTTGGAATGAGCCTAATTCCAATCAGTGTTGGTTTATATCTTTGACAATTAGTTCAGCAGCTTTGGAAGGATCATAAGGAGAAGAATCAATGAAAATCAATCTCATCCCCATTGATTTCTCCTCATTGCATTGCTCAGTTGATTGGAAAGCAAAAGCTGAACAGCCAAGAAAGGAAGATAAGGAAGGTCTGGATCATAATAGGAGATTCTAGTGGCCAGTTCCATCTTGAAGATTTCCGCTTCCGATCTCCTCTTATATGAATTTCTGGATTAGGAAGTGTTCATATTGCTATTTTATTTTGTTTGTATATGCTTTCATACTTTTAAATAGGCTCTAGGATTTTTTTTGTGTGTGATTTTTCTTGAAGTTTGGGGTGCAGAGTTAACACTCCAAAGACATATAAAAACAAAGGGAATTTTTTTTCCCAGTAACTCTCGCTTTCTTAGGTCCTCAAATCAACCAACCACCCCCAAACTATGCATAATTCATAGATGTTATATTTATGATTACTGGTATAAAATATATAGGAAACGTAATCCATATTATTTCATAGTAAGGTAGAAGGTAGGAGGGTGTTTGCGTCTGTGTGTGTTTAACCATCCAAAGGAAAGAGATCCTCTGTTAAGTAAAAGCCCTGCTCTTGAGAAGGTGTTGGAGAATTTCTAATTTCTCTGCAGCAATCGTTCACCAAATTTTATTACCAACAGATCTGGTGGAGAATTTTGAAAGGCCATTTGTGTTCTGCTCATTTTTTTTTTCCTTTTTGTGAGGAAATGAATCTATATATCAGAATTGTTCATATTGGGACTAGGAAAGAGAAGTTCATCTACCATCAGTTGTCTTCCAAGGTTTTATTTAGAGAACAAGACATTCAAATATTTACAAGTTTAATAATTGGAGAATTCTGATTTAGCTATCTGTTCATATTTAAAGGTAAAACATGTATCCCAATTAACCTTCTAACTAGAGACTTCATTAAATATACCATTACAACAAGAATGGTTCAGGTAAAAAAAAAAATCTGAAGGTCATCTGAAACCACTAGTTACCATGGTATCAAAGCTGGAGCTATATCATCCATTGCGGTGTATTTTGCTACCCTAATTTGAATTTCTGGACTAACCCCCAGCCCCCAACTTGGGGCTCTCCAGAACCTGGATCTTCTGGGCTTATAAGTGTTGTACTCAAAATTATCTGGAGAACATGAGGCTGGGGAGAAAGCTGTCCCAACCATTATATCCTCCAAATTTGTTTGAGCATTAATATTTAATAAACTAAAACAATTTGCTACAAAGTATTTATTAATGAAACAAGCCAATTCCCTGCTTTCTTCTGTTTATACAGACTGGGATGTGCATGAAATGGAAACTGGAGCAAGTCCAAAGAAGAACAATTAAGATAGCAAGGGACATGGAGTGAAAAACCTACAAGGAATAATTGAAGGAATAGGACATTTTAGCCTGGAGAAGAGTACTCCTGGGTGAGCTTCTTGTCCGGATGCAAGGCTGACATCAGTCTTGCAAGTCTGAAAGTACATTTCTCCCTTCTTGCCTTTACAGCCCAAGAAACTAGGGAGGGTCCTTTCTGAGACGTTTGCCACACCCAATTCCTTCTATGGGCTCAGCTGCCATTTATCCATCCATTGCCCTGGATGTGGCTCTTCTCCCATCTCCCATGGTCATTCCCACATACCATTATACCATCTGCACACACGCTGGGGGCAGGGAAGCTTTGCTCTAAAACTCCCCCTCCTGATCAATCTCTTCCTCCCAGTATAAGCCAGTAGCAACAGGAGTATGTCCAGTCAGAATCTCTGATGACTGTGGCGTCCTTGGTGTTCTCTGAGCCTTGTTGTTTTCTTGCAGACATTACATTGCCAGACTAGGCAACATCTTCAGTGCGAAGAGGGAGTGGGCCTTGCTCTCAGTTTATATACCATGGTTTGTCCAGCTTGGGTTGGTGGAGGTGTTGTTCTTTTCTTGGGAGTTCCTGGATTGGGCTGTTGTTTGCTGCTTGGTTGATTGCCTGAGTTAATAGTTCCTTGATTAGGGTGTATTGTGCTGTTTGATGGTTCATCTGGTGTTACTCCTAGTGTTGATTTTTGCATATCTGGGTGTTGATTGCTGGCAAGGGAGTGTACTGGTCTTCTGGCTTTTCTATTGTCTCTTTTGAATGGTATGTAAATGTTGCTGATGTGTCTGTTGATGGCTGCTTTGTCTGAGTGCCAGGCTTCCAGGACTTCTCTGGCATTTTTGGATTTGGCTTGGTCTAGGATGCTCACAGATTCCCAGTTGAAACTATGGTTGAGTCTGTCCATGTGTTGTGAGATTAAGGAGTTCTCGTGTCTTCTGACTGCCAGTTGGTGTTCGTGGATGCGCTCTGCTAGTCTTCTGCTTGCCTGTCCTACATAGTGGCCATTACAGTCTTTGCACTGTATGTTGTAAATAACTCCTGTTTTTTCTTCTGGGGCTACTGGGTCTTTTGGGTTACTTAATATGTTTTGAAGAGTTTTAGTTGGTTTATGTGCTACGGTGATGCCATGTGATTGTAACAGTCTGTTGGTGGTTCCTGAGATGTTTCTGATGTATGGCAGTGTTATCCTTTTCATAGTTTCCCTTGGTTGGGTTGTAGTGGGTTGGGTGGTGAGGCATTTTTTGATAAAGTTGAGCGGGTATCCATTTTGCTGGAAGATGCTGAACAGATGATCTTTTTCTTTGTTCTGGTGTTCTGGGTTGCTGCACTGCTGATGACTTTGTGAGTCAAATCTCTTCTTTTGAGAAGGTGGTACTGCAAGACAGTGTAAAAGGTTTACATTCTGAAGGATCTTTCTCACTTGCTCAGTGCCTATCTGGCTCCTATATTCTGGACTGAAATAAAGACAGTGTATCTAGCTGTATTCATCCTTGTCTTGATGGGAACTTGCCAAATTTCTTCAGGAAGATAATTTTATATACACGGTCACTACCATGTACTTTGATAACAGGGTGTTAAGAGAAGGGCCTCTAATAGTGACAGTTAACATTCTACCATGCTCCTGTACTAGGATCTTCAGATTTCCAGTTCAAGGTGAAATTTTCACTTGATCTGATCAATGTGGCTCTTCTGCCATTCATTGAATAAGATCAAGGTTCCCTCCAGGCAAACCCCTGGTGCCCACCTAGATAGGTTCATGTTGTTTTCTTGGCAACAACGTGGAGATGATTTGCCCTTTCTTTTTCTTGAGATGATTTTTCAGTTTCTTGATCTAACCTACAGTCCTAGCATTTTGTAATGGTCTTCCAGTAGTCAACTCTCTTTAGCTTTTCAGGAACAGTCATGGTCAGCTAGATCCTTGTGGTGACTTGTTAAGATCATTAGCAACAAATGAAGACAGGGCAAGAGGCATTTGAAAAGTAAAACACAGTTACCATTCTCATTACCTTGTTGCATCCTCCTTTTCCTTTTTAGAAAGCAGCTTTAAATACATCTTTGTACATCAATGAGTTTAAGGTCAATAAGACAATGCAAACAAAGGAGAGGAAACCATAGAAATAATGACAGAAGGAACATCCTGATGAGTTTAGTGGCCAGGAGCCTGAAGTATTAACATCCATTAAGAACAGGGGTAGATATGATTCATGGTACTTGTTGCATTATAGGCACACAATAAAAGTCTTGAGATGTGTAAACAGGAAGAATTTCAAACCAAGTGTGTTTTTTTACTCAGGTAAAAGTCAATCTTAGCTGAGCTCCATCTTCAGTGATGGGGTTGGGGGAAGATCCTGTAAAGATGAGAATGTATTAGAATAACACTGGAAAAGCTGGGAAATTCAAGAGTAGGAAGGAAGGAAGAAAAGATGGAGATAGTCTGGTCCTTTTCTAAAACCAGATATGCCCATGAGTAAAACAAGGGAAAATGAGAAAAAGCTTTTCTTTTTAAAGCTACAGTAGCATGAACAAAATGTAAGAAAATGTAACAGAGACATAGAAATATAAAATTTCCATAAACATTCCCCTCCTCTTTATGCAAAAGTATAAACTTTAATTACGATTCTATATTCGTGAGTTGCTGTACTTTTCATTGTGAACATTGTCCTTAATCTAGCTGTTACACTGGAAAAACAGAACTGCAATGCTTTTTCAGTTCTTTTTACAAAGAACATCAGACAAGATGTGATAAAGATAAAATCTGGAAGAAGTAGTTCAGGTGTCAAGTCTCCAGCCAGGACCATATTCTCCATGAAGTCCAAAAGTCCGCTTCATGGAGTTTTGCAGCAGCTTGTTGGATCTTTTTTCAAGCACAATATGAATTTCTTCTTGATTATTCGGTATATAGGCACAACATGGTATCTCAGTTACTGCACAGGCACCAGTTTTGACTGCCAGGATCTGAACTGAAGCTACCCTATTCTGTAAAACCATTTGTCTGAGTGCCAACCCTTCTGCAGATAGGGAACCAATTGCTTTAGCTGTATCTTTTGCTACTTGCTCTAACACAGAGGCATGCATTGTTCGATGGTCAGACTAACTCCATCTGTGAAAAGCATAATGGCAACCTAGTGTGACATTTCAGTGATGGCTCCATCACTGCAGTGATGACACTCCAGTGATGGAGTGGCTGGGCTGAGGCATCCTTTCAGTGCTTACTGGCTGGCACTAAATAGGTAAGGATCCATGAAAGCCAGAGGGAAGATGTTTATAAGCCCTCTGTCCACAAAGAAATAGTGCTCAGCTAAAGCTAGAAACTCATTCTTGCAGGTCTTGATGTATATGAAAGCCAGCGCATATTAGCTACTGTCATGAGTAAGGATGGCGAGCAGGGGGCTCCCATCCAGACTGTCAAGCGCATGCGTAGCACTGAGGAATTGGTCAGCCATTCCAAGAGGCACAGATTGGGACCGCCTTAACCCTTGGGGGTTATATGTCTGGGTTTTCCCATGCTTCTTCAGTTTGTTAGGATTCCTGTTAAGTACTAGCAATAAATATTAGAGACCAGTTCCTTGTCTCAGCGTGTTCCTGGCTGTTAGGACAGCTACTGGGAATACCAAAAGCTATAGAGGTGGCATCATGATGTTCCCATTAGCTAGAGTGGCTCCATGATTCACTGTGGTGAATTGCAGACTATTTTCTTATTTTGGATCTCTAAATGACTGCATGTAAATCGTCAAGTATCTGAATTTGCAGGAAAGTGCTGTGCTCCACTTTGTACTTAAGAGATTGTTCCTGCTTCCATTCACTTAGAGATTCATTAAAGCCCACAGCTTTCTGGCACTGGTGCATGGCAACACCTTCCTGTGAAATGTCTTATTGATGGGTTATATGGCCATCCATGACAGGGGAGGAATCCCCATGATGAATCCAACCTTTCATTGATTGATTGATTGATTATGTGTCATCGAGTCATTTTCAACTCCTAGGGACCACATAGTTAGATTTTCCCCATGATAATCTGTCCCTAACCTGGACTTTCAAGTCTTCCCATGGTGCATTCAGATGATGGGTCCACCCCTTAGGCTTCACTAAAATGATGGAACCACAGATGTCAGTCTCATGCCCTGCTGCAGTTTGCCTTTAATGCAATGGCACGGGATTTTATGTAGGGAGCTGTACGTAATTAGGGTATTGTGTACTGTTTGTTTGTCTGGTGTTAATGCATGCATAAAATATGCAAAGATTAACACCAGGATTAACACCAGATGAACAATCAAGCACTACACAATACCGTAATCAAGGAGCTATTAAGTCAATCAGTCAAGCAGCAAACAACAGCCTAATCAAGGAACCACAAGGAGAGAACAACACCCCCAACAACACAGGCAGAGTAAGCTACTGTATAGAAACAGAGAGCAAACCCCACTCCCTTCTTGCACTGAAGATGTTGCCTAGTTGGGCAATGAAACGTCTGCAAGCAAACAATCAGGCTCAGAGAGCACCAAGGAGTCCACAGTTCAACCCTGAGCTACAAATATTCTCTTTGATTGGTATTGCAAGTGTAGTTTCCTGTGACACCTCTCTCCACCACTCTGCAGCCTTCCATTTCCTGATCTGAATCAAAGCTCTGGGGCTGCAGTCCTCCTTGATATCTTCCCTTTCATTGACTTGCAGGAAGCTGGGGAGATTTCTGGAGAGACAATTGACCCATGAAAGATAGGACATGTATATGCATCCACTTTATAAATAAAATCACACAACACTCCAGCACTTTACTCATGAGACTGTCTCTGCAATGTTCTTCTCCTTTAGGAGAAAACAAAAAAAAATGAAAGCCATTCCTTTTCCCTCAAACTGAACAATAATGGTTAAAAATGCAGAGAAATTTCACACTGGGAAGCAGTATGCATGAGTGAGTATCTCACAATAAGAGAGTACACTTATAAACCCATGCACCTGCTTTGTTACCTTTGATGGGGTTGGAGGTCTAGAGAGATTCCAAGCTTTTCTTGTTTTTGTAATGATTTTTCTTTTTCTACATTTTGACATTAGGGAAAGGGAGAAGATAATTCCCCTCCTGGGTCCTTGTTGGGTTTCTAAAGGAGTTAAAACTATCAAGTCCAAGAATGAAATTCTCAGAATAATCGTTTTCCAGGTTGTGGCATGTTATATGATTTTCGACTTTGGGAGAATACGATGACAGGAATGTTTGTTTAGTCTGGTGCTTTGTCTCCATTCAGCCTAGTAAAAAGTCTTTGGTGTGGAGTCCTTGGTACTCCCTGAGCCTTGTTGTTTTCTTGCAGATGTTACATTGCCAGACTAGGCAACATCTTCAGTGCAGAGAGGGAGTGGGCCTTGCTCTCTTTTTATATACTGTGGCTTGCCCTGCTTGTGTTGGTGCGGGTGTTGTTCTCTCCTTGGGAGTTCCTGGATTGGGCTGCTGTTTGCTGCTTGGTTAATTGCCTGAGTTAATAGTTCCTTGATTAGGGTGTATTGTGCTGTTTGATGGTTCATCTGGTGTTACTCCTAGTGTTGATTTTTGCATATCTGGGTGTTGATTGCTGGCAAGGGAGTGTACTGGTCTTTTGGCTTTTCTATTGTTTCTTTTGAATGGTATGTAAATGTTGTTTCCCTCTATGTGTCTGTTGATGGCTGCTTTGTCTGAGTGCCAGGCTTCCAGGACTTCTCTGGCATTTTTGGATTTGGCTTGGTCTAGGATGCTCACAGATTCCCAGTTGAAACTATGGTTGAGTCTGTCCATGTGTTGTGAGATTAAGGAGTTCTCATCGTGTCTTCTGACTGCCACTTGGTGTTCGTGGATGCGCTCTGCTAGTCTTCTGCTTGCCTGTCCTACATAGTGGCCATTACAGTCTTTGCACTGTATGTTGTAAATAACTCCTGTTTTTTCTTCTGGGGCTACTGGGTCTTTTGGGTTACTTAATATGTTTTGAAGAGTTTTAGTTGGTTTATGTGCTATGGTGATGCCATGCAGTTGTAACAGTCTGTTGGTGGTTCCTGAGATGTTTCTGATGTATGGCAGTGTTATCCTTTTCATAGTTTCCCTTGGTTGGGTTGTAGTGGGTTGGGTGGTGAGGCATTTTTTGATAAAGTTGAGTGGGTATCCATTTTGCTGGAAGATGCTGTACAGATGATCTTTTTCCTTTTTCTGGTGTTCTGGGTCGCTGCAGTGTGTAAGTGCTCGTCTGAATAATGTTCTTACACAGCCTCTAGTCTTCGGAGTCTTCTGTGTGAAAATGGTTGTCCCTGCTGTATCAGAGGGGTTTCTTTTTCTCTGTTGTCATTTGCCATCTCTCCGCTATATTTAATATAGATTATCTGGCAGCAACATTGTCTCAGCGAATGGGAACAATTCTACCTCACCGTTCAAACGCTGCATGGTAGATTAATTGTATAAGTGTTTAAGTGTGCAGACACAAGATAATGTTAAGGTGTTCACTACTAGTGCATGGGAGGGGAGTAATAGCTTGTCAGCTCTTGAGTTGTTTAAAATGAAACATTGCTTTTCTTAAGGGTTTCTGGATTTATGAAACTTATTCAGATTTCTATATCCCAGGCTCTGTGTTTGAGCGACAGTTTAAAAATGGGAAGTGTCTCAGTTTCCTTATGACTGAACTTCTTTGTAGCATCATGAAATAAAATTCTTCTGGACCAGGCTGGGGAGAAGATGGTTCATATCTCAGTCATTATGGTTTGGTGGAATTGTTCCACCAATGAGCCTTCCAAGTATGGAAATGACTACACGTTGTTTTGGGGACAGTTGGAGAAGTTCAGGTCATTCATTGTAAATCAGGTGGTTTGCCAAATTGAGGAAGTAACCTAATAATTGTAGTTTCTTTGATGGTTCAGAAAACAGCTGAAGCCCTGATCTCAGCCCTGCGAACATCTGGATTTTCTGAACATTATTTAAAATAGACAGAGGAAGAAGAGTTCAACTTCCCCACATATTTTTCTATGTGTGGCTAAAATGGGGATAATTCATATAATGCTTTAAGTACCAGAGCAATCCAGTGCTCCAAGTGTATGTAATAGATGGTGCAAATATCTATCTAGAGGTAGCAATGTAGATTAAAAGACAGTAAAAAATCTGCTACTTTCCAAAAGCAGATTTTGTGCTAACTGTATAAACCCGCACTTGCAAGCAACAGTGGTAGTGATGGTGTGGGATCAACAGCATCAAAATGGTAGATGCAACTATGTTGATCAAACCCTGCTCCTTTTTATGTGTGATGCATGTGACATATAATAAAAAGAGTGAAGGTTCAATCATTTTGACACGGCTGACCTTACTCTCCCACCCTGAGCATGCCTATGCTTCCAAGTGTGAAATAATTTGCATAGAAATAATGTCTTGCAGACCTGATCGGTCCAGTTCTACCTTTCCTCTACCTTCAACTTTCTTCTTCTCCCCACATAAATTAAGCATTGCCTACTTACACCTACAGTCTATTTCACAGAAATTAATGCCCTGGCAACTGTGACTCACACCCTGATTGCCACATAAAGATGGACTATTGAAATGCATGCCATGTGGGGCATTTGGAGATGACCTGGATCCTGGAGCTGATCCAGAATACAGCAGCCAGATGGCTGGCATGCCAATACTGTCATTGTAGAATTATGTCTATTTTTATCAGTAGGCTTCCTGGCCCATTTCAAAGTATTGATAATTACCTACAAAGCCTGATACAGTGTAGCACTGGAATATATCAGGCATCACCTTGCCAAAATGTACTCTTCTCAGCTGAGCTGAACATATCAGATAGGCCTGCTAAGAGCACCACCCCCATACCCAAGACATAGAATTTGGATTACGGACAGGTCTTCTGCAGTGGTCCCCATATTCTGGGACCCATTTCCCATGGAGATATATATAGCATCTTCCCTCCTTGTGCTCTGCAAAACAGTTAAATCTGTATTGTTCACCACATTTTTCACCTTAATTGATTGTGGGCCCTATATTAGGACTGAAGTTCAATGTAAATGGAGTCCCTGTGTGGCTCAGGTCCTGGAACAATTTCTGTGCATAGTATGGGAAGATTCTATCCACAGAGCTCTGCATTTCAGACCTTCAGCTGAAATTCATGGATTTCAGGGAGACAATATTGTCCTTCTCATGTTCTCTCACTCCTTTGGGAGATGGATTGTATGGTGCTAATTAGACATGCTTAATTAGATATACTTAAAAGAGAGGAAGTAAGTCTTCCAGACCACATTCTTTCAAGAGATTTTTTTTTTTAATGAGTATTGAATCCATGGAAGAAATCACTGAATCAAGCATGCATGATAGTGAGGCTTTCAGAATTATTGACTGGCCCGTAGCAAGAACCATTGGCTCAGATAATATACTGGTTCCATATAAAAGAAGCTAGGCAATTAATTTGTGTTTAACTTCAACATATGCTCATTGACCCTTGATGCTGATGAAATTAAATATGCTTCTTCTGGCACCTCATTTCAAATATTTCAAAATGAAATATTCAGTATTTCTCTCTTGCTACATCTTATTTATTCAAATAGCTGATGAATTAAGTGACTTTTTTCTGTAAAGATGAAAAGGAGAGATGGATGGTGCATAATATTAGAATGAGACTTCTTATGTAAGGAAAGGGTAACATTTTCTGCAGACATGACTATAAATTAACCCTTATCTTGAAATTAAAATTAAATCTTCAAACTGCCACATACAAATACACATATCCCTCTGAAATTATTAAAACACAAAATGATGGAATCATAGACAGGATTAATGGAACTGGAGCAAATGGCTAAACTGACAGCACTGATAAGAGAAAATACTGTAATTGGATTTGTTTCTGTTTGGAAGCCACTTTTTGGACTATTTGCTTGTAATGGAAGAAAATGATTAAATGGTTTGATTTTAGAGAAATGATATTACTAACTGTTTAATTAATAGCAAGAGATAAACTTTTAAGTGCTTTTATATCTGTGCTGGAGAAGGTCGGAAGTCACCTGCCTTCTGTATGTTTTTCTGTCTGTTCTTGCACTGTTTTAATTTTTCTTGTTTCTTTTTTAGACTCGTATTCTATCTGTTCTATATTCTATATTTTGTGTTTTAATTATATTCTGAAAAATCAATAAAGCTTTATGAATCATAGACAGGAAGTGGATCTATCTAATCCCCTACAGCAAGAGATTTGTCTCCTTGCAGATCATTGTTTGGGGGAAAGGAACCAAGGTTCAGTGAAAAGCTATTCTTTAGTCTCTGAAGATCCTCTGGAGTCTTGGGCTAAAAAAAGTTTAGCTTGTGGTTCTCATATACTACAGTATATGAGAACATAAGCAGCAGCCACTATTTACTGCCAAAATACTGAGCCAGAGAGATCAATGGATATATTCAGATCAAACTTAATGGAAATCAAATGATAGACCTATCATCTAACTTGGCTCTCAGTATATGTCTGAGTATACAGTATGTCCAATAAGCTTCTTTGTTCCATCCTGTGGAGGATTCTCTTGATGAGTACGTGGAAGGAGCATTTCAGGACCTGCTAAGATAGAACTCAGAAATTTTTGGTTTGTGCGTGGTGGTCTTGTATGGCAAGCTACAAAATGATTGATTGATTGAGATGTGCCATTGAGTCAGTGTCAACTCTTAGCAACCACACAGACAGATTTTCTCCATGATGGTCTGTCCCTAACCTGGTCTTCCAGGTCTTCCAATGGTACACCTATCGCCACAATAACTGAGTCAATCCACCTTACTGTTGGTCATTCATTTCTCCTTCCTACTGCTACATCTCTGTGCTTTAGTCTTTGCCCCTAACTCTGTCCCTCTGAATCAATTAATTAATGCTCTGAATCCCACTCATCTTTCTAAGTGATGTTGCACAAATGAGCTGACTCTGATCCAGCCTCAGTGCTTTCTATGCCTGTGAATAGCATAGGTATGCAACTGCTCTTAGGTCAAGGGCTACGCATATGCCTTGTGCCAGGCCCATGAGAGCAGGGCAAGGGAAAAACTGGAGGCACCCAGATTTGTTGCCCAATAATCAACAGCCTCTTCCTGGCCAATTACAAAGTGCTTAGAGTGTAAGGTGGGTGTGGTATCCTGTTAGAAAAAAGGAAGGAAAAGGGGAGGGGGGCAAAGAAAAGAAGGATGGAATTCACAATGTTATACACCAGCCACAGAAAATATGATTCTTTGCTGCCATCTAGTGGTCATCTAGATTTTTGCAATTCAGACCCGATAGTCCCAAAAATATTTGCTGGGGTTCTTAAGTTGATTTCATTTTCATTTCTTTCCTGTCATTACTAGAGTGGATTCATCCAAAGCTGACTGAGTAATGTGAGGTGTAACTCCATGCGTTCTAAATCCAAACAACTATTTCCATTTTACTTGTTATTCCATTTTTCCTCTTTTGTTTGATATGGTGGTTCTGTACTAATAATTAAGGCAACACTGATATTTCCATTAAAAAGAAAAAAAGCCCACAAAGCTGCAGAAAGGAAGAAAGAAAGAAAAATCTCAGTGGGTTGAAACATTGTGCTCCCTTCATCAGCACTGGAACAAATTGTTCCATGAAATTTAATGCTGCAGATGACCTTCAAATAAGAAAAGCATTCTTGCGCAAAAGCCACATTCAGAAGGTGGCTCTTATTTGAGGTGTGTAAGGTCCTGTTGTTGGGGGACTAAACATTGTGTTGAACATTGTAATGATAACTTGATTACTCAAGACAACAGCATGGAGACATCAGCGTTCTTTCTACGGTATAACCAAGCATATATTGCAGAGTAGAATAAAGGATCGTTACCTTGTCGTGGTGCTGGAGCTTGAGCACCTCAATGACGCCATGAGCTAAACCGTGAAGGGCCACCCAAGACGGGAAGGTCATGACAGAGAGGTCAGACTAAATGCGATCCCTGGGGAAGGTAATGGCAACCCACCCCAGTATTCTTGCCGTGAAAACTAAATGGATCAGTACAACCAGAGATATGTCGGTATACCGTCGGAAGATGAGACCCCCAGGTCGGAAGATGGTCAAAATGCTACTGGGGAGGAACAGAGGATGAGCTCAACTAGCCCCAGACGTGATGACGCAGCTAGCTCAAAGCCGAAAGGACGGCTAGCGGCCGACGGTGCTGGTGGCGAACGGCAAATCCGATGTTCTAAGGATCAACACACCATTGGAACCTGGAATGTAAGATCTATGAGCCAGGGCAAATTGGATGTGGTTCTTGGTGAGATGTCAAGATTAAAGATAGACATTTTGGGCATCAGTGAACTGAAATGGACAGGAATGGGCCACTTCACATCAAATGACCACCAGATCTACTACTGTGGACAAGAGGACCACAGAAGAAATGGAGTAGCCTTCCTAATTAATAGTTAAGTGGCTAAAGCAGTGCTTGGATACAACCCAAAAAACGACAGAATGATCTCAATTCGAATTCAGGGCAAGCCATCTAACATCACAGTGATCCAAATATACGCCCCAACCACAGATGCTGAAGAAGCTGAAGTAGAGCAGTTCTATCAGGATCTGCAGCACCTACTGGACAACACGCCTAAAAGAGATGTCGTTTTCATCATGGGAGACTGGAATGCTAAGTTGGGCAGTCAAATGACACCTGGAATTACAGGTAAGTATGGCCTAGGAGAACAAAACGAAGCAGGACATAGGCTGATAGAATTTTGCCAAGACAATTCACTCTGCATAACAAACACTCTCTTCTAACAACCTAAGAGACAGCTTTATACATGGACCTCCCCAGATGGACAACACTGAAATCAGATTGACTACATCCTTTGCAGCCAAAGCTGGCGGACATCTATACAGTCGATAAAAACAAGACCTGGAGCGGACTGTAGTTCAGATCACGAACTTCTTATTGCACAATTTAGGATCAGACTACAGAGATTAGGGAAGACCCACAGATCAGCTAGATATGAGCTCACTAATATTCCTAAGGAATATGCAGTGGAGGTGAAGAATCGATTTAAGGGACTGGACTTAGTAGATAGGGTTCCGGAAGAACTATGGACAGAGGTTCGCAACATTGTTCAGGAGGCGGCAACAAAATACATCCCAAAGAAAGAGAAAACCAAGAAGGCAAAATGGCTGTCTGCTGAGACACTAGAAGTAGCCCAAGAAAGAAGGAAAGCAAAAGGCAACAGTGATAGGGGGAGATATGCCCAATTAAATGCAAAATTCCAGAGGTTAGCCAGAAGAGATAAGGAATTATTTTTAAACAAGCAATGTGCGGAAGTGGAAGAAGACAATAGAATAGGAAGGACAAGAGACCTCTTCCAGAAAATTAGAACCATTGGATGTAAATTCCAGGCAAAAATGGGCATGATCAAAAACAAAGATGGCAAGGACCTAACAGAAGAAGAAGAGATCAAGAAAAGGTGGCAAGAATATACAGAAGACCTGTATAGGAAGGATAACAATATCAGGGATAGCTTTGACGGTGTGGTCAGTGAGCTAGAGCCAGACATCCTGAAGAGTGAGGTTGAATGGGCCTTAAGAAGCATTGCTAATAACAAGGCAGCAGGAGATGACCGCATCCCAGCTGAACTGTTCAAAATCTTGCAAGATGATGCTGTCAAGGTAATGCATGCTATATGCCAGCAAATTTGGAAAACACAAGAATGGCCATCAGATTGGAAAAAATCAACTTATATCCCCATACCAAAAAAGGGGAACACTAAAGAATGTTCAAACTATGGAACAGTGGCACTCATTTCACATGCCAGTAAGGTAATGCTCAAAATCCTGCAAGGTAGACTTCAGCAGTTCATGGAACGAGAATTGCCAGATGTACAAGCTGGGTTTAGAAAAGGCTGAGGAACTAGGGACCAAATTGCCAATATCCGCTGGATAACGGAAAAAGCCAGGGAGTTTCAGAAAAACATCTATTTCTGTTTTATTGACTATTCTAAAGCCTTTGACTGTGTGGACCATAACAAATTGTGGCAAGTTCTTGGTGGTATGGGGATACCAAGTCATCTTGTCTGCCTCCTGAGGAATCTGTATAACAACCAAGTAGCAACAGTAAGAACAGACCACGGAACAACAGACTGGTTTAAGATTGGGAAAGGAGTACGGCAGGGCTGTATACTCCACCCTACCTATTCAACTTGTATGCAGAACACATCATGCGACAAGCTGGCCTTGAGGAATCCAAGGCTGGAGTTAAAATCTCTGGAAGAAACATTAACAATCTCAGATATGCAGATGATACCACTTTGATGGCTGAAAGTGAAGAGGAACTGAGGAGCCTTATGATGAAGGTGAAAGAAGAAAGTGCAAAAGCTGGTTTGCAGCTAAACCTCAAAAAAACCAAGATTATGGCAACCAGCTTGATTGATAACTGGCAAATAGAGGGAGAAAATGTAGAAGCAGTGAAAGACTTTGTATTCCTAGGTGCAAAGATTACTGCAGATGCTGACTGCAGTCAGGAAATCAGAAGATGCTTAATCCTTGAGAGAAGAGCGATGACAAATCTCGATAAAATAGTTAAGAGCAGAGACATCACACTGACAACAAAGGCCCGCATAGTTAAAGCAATGGTGTTCCCTGTAGTAACATATGACTGCGAGAGCTGGACCATAAGGAAGGCTGAGCGAAGGAAGATTGATGCTTTTGAACTGTGGTGTTGGAGGAAAATTCTGAGAGTGCCTTGGACTGCAAGAAGATCCAACCAGTCCATCCTCCAGGAAATAAAGCCAGACTGCTCACTTGAGGGAATGATATTCAAGGCAAAACTGAAATACTTTGGCCACATAATGAGAAGACAGGACACCCTGGAGAAGATGCTGATGCTAGGGAGAGTGGAAGGCAAAAGGAAGAGGGGCCGACCAAGGGCAAGGTGGATGGATGATATTCTAGAGGTGACGGACTCGTCCCTGGGGGAGCTGGGGGTGTTGACGACCGACAGGTAGCTCTGGCGTGGGCTGGTCCATGAAGTCACGAAGAGTCGGAAGCGACTAAACGAATAAACAACAAACTACATTTGTAATTATTTTTTCCTCTTGGTTTTCTATCTGATGTAGATCCCCTGGAGTCTCAGCGATGTGAGTTCCGCAGCTAGATATGTCTTCTAAATAAACAAAGAAGTCTTCTAAATAAAGTATGATACAAGTGTATGGCTCATTCCTTATCTTGAGGTTCAATGATGGTCAGTCTTTTTCTAATTCTCTAGAGAGGGGGCACCAGTGGCAAAGTCCAGCCTCATTGCTAAGATCTGACTTATCCACAAGGCTCTGAAACATGGCTGACTTTATGGTGAATGAGAAAATTGATGCTGGTATCTATGGGGAGTGTGTGAGAATGAATCACACAGTCAGTGAAGAAGGAGGTCAGAATGAATTGACTGGTGCAAAAATGAAGGTGAGATAGAAACAGTGCAGCCTGCATGAAAGAAGAAAGAGAAACGCATTATGTGGGGCAGGAAGAGGAAACAAAATGCAAAATTGCTTCTTCTCTACAGGGCTTGTTCTTGAATTACAGCAGTAATAGACATTATTTCTCTTCTCATATTTCTTCTGAGCTGACCCTGAATCTAGGAGGTTACTAGATGCTACTGTCCTTGTTTTCACATGGCCTAGATCATATTTGAAGATACATATGAATATGGATACATCTATCTAAGAGTTCCAGAGAAATAGGGGTTAGGGTCATGAGAATCAGCCAAGATATGTTTTAAATTTGAATTCAAAGATTCAATCTGATATAATTTGGATTTGTGATTGAAAACTGAATGAATACAGTAAAAGGGACATGCGTGTGCAGGGGTCCACTGGATGTTGGTTGAGCTAGAAGGCAAGCCACCAAATCACTTCAATGATTTAGTTTGAAGATGCCATACAAAGGGGTGTTTTAATTGACTTTCCTTTGAATAAAATCTTCAGGTTGAAACTTCACACAGTCCTAACAAGGAACATTCCCAGAAATGTGGAGCACGTAGTACATAATTCCCATTAATCATTAGCTACTGTACATAATTATATCAAAAATAGGGACAAATCTTTCAAAACTAGATGGGGAGCATGCATAACAGTGACAACTGTATTCATGCTTCTTGTGAACTTTCCACAGTATCTGTCTGCCCACTATGTTGTGAAAGAAGCCACATCCTTTTTCAGGGATTCTGTTCAAGCCTGAAAAAAAGAAAAGGCTGGTTTAATCAGATGACTCATTGAAGTGACTGTATTTCAGTCCCATCCTTCTTGAGGTTCCCATAGAAGCCTGAAAACAGTATGGCTGCTTTAATCGATAATGAAGAGGTGCTATGCTCTCACAAGGTCCAAAAGTCTTATTCTGGCTCATTTCTGAACCATGGACAGACTATATATATATGTATATGTATATGTATATGTATGTGTATGTGTATGTGTATGTGTATGTGTATGTGTATATGTGTATATATATGTATATATGTACATATATATATATATATATATATATTAGTTTAACAATAATAGATGATGCAGATACAGTAATGAAAAATCTCTCATTCTCTGGGAGCATACTTTTGAGATTACATGTGTGTGTATTCCTCAGAATCATGAATATATATATATATATATATATAGAGAGAGAGAGAGAGAGAGAGAGTCATGATTCTGTATCTATTATTCTTAAACTAATTAATTTCATTACATATTCAAGGAAGGGAGGGGAGGAAAAAAAAAAGGACAAATCCAACTTTTCATCTGAAGTTAATAATTCCCACTGATTAATCAAATGTAATTACATTATGGGAAGTTATGTCCTCATGTATTCTGAGCCATAAAATGAAATTCTCATTAAAATTATATTACATTCATTACTAGGGTATACCCAGATTCCCTGAGATATACATTAGATAAGAATCTTGCTCCAATATTTTTCAGAAAACTCATTATTATGACTCAAGACAATCCTACAATGGGAAGCCTGCTGCTCTGAGAAATCATTCACGTTCACTGCAGGTAACAGGAACTCGGTGGTCCTGCTTGGAATATAGCATTGCAAAGGCCATGAAGTTCACTTTATCTATGGGTCAATGTACTACTGCTTTCTGCCAAAGAAGACAATTCCTCTTGAGATGTTATTATAAGTACAATTCATCTCTTTATCTCACTATTGTTTTGTTTTGGTACATCTCCCCTCAACAGGCAGAACTTTCAGAAGCTGACAGAAAGTTAAAAAGTACATCTGACTTACAGTTTGGTGAATACCAAAATAGTTTCACAAAACCTGATGATGACGATGATGATGATGGTGATGATTCAGAAGGAAGGATGGATCTTTTATGGATAAGTAGGCTATGCAAGTGGGTTACAATAAGAATCCCAGATTGATTTTGTACTTTCTTGGAAAGAGACTCATAATTTTCCTTCCTCGGGGAATGTATTTACCACTCTGGACAATGCTGAAAATCGGTTCTTGGAAAAGGGAGAGACAACTGGATGCTCATGATCCAAACAAGTAAAGAGGAGGACAAACAGGAATTTATTTATTGATTGACTGATATTTCAAATGTAGTCACTGCCCATCTCTCAAAAAGCAACTCTCGGCAATTTACAACAAAACAAGAATAAATAATTGTTAAAATACAATAAAACAATCTTCTTCAACAAAAATATAGTCCAAGACATAGATGTTAAAAAGCTCTAATTTATGGGAGCATCTTCAGGGTCCTAATGACCCCCAGGGTTGGTTACCCCCCTCCCACCCCAAGTGAGATGGCAGAACCAAGTCTTCCCCCCTTTCTGGAAGGCCAGGAGAGTGGGTGCCTGCCTCACCTCTGGGAGAAGAGTGTTCCAGGGGTAGGAGCCACAGCAGAGAAGGCCCTTCTCCTGGACCCCGCCAATCAACAGTCTCTCATGGACAGGGTCTGTAACATGCTCTCTCTGCCTGACAGGGTGGGACAGGTCAATGTAATGGGGGTGAGACGGTCCTTCAGGTAACCTGGGCCCATGCCATGTAGTGCTTAAAAGGTGATAACCAGAACCTTGTTGGACCTGGAAGCAAACTAACCCCCAATGCAGCTCCTGCAAAGGTGTTATATGTCCCATCCTTGGGCAACCAAGATTGCTTGCACGGGACTTTTGTGTGGGAGTTTGGCAGGAGAAGGGAACAAGCTGAGGAACACACTGGCCTTCTACCTCCAGAGACTAAGCATCAAGGTAAGTTTTAGCTGTTGTTTGAGGAAACCAGGATTCCCACCTCTTAGAAGTGTAACAGAGAAGGTGATCTTCTACTTCGTTTTTCAGCTTCCCTTCTCAAGGATAAACATACACAGCTCCCTCGAGCAGTTCCTTTTCTTCCTTTAAAAAAAAAAAAAAGTTTTTATTAAAAATTTGACATTGTGCGGATAAAACTATACAAACTCCAAAAGATGAAAAGTGAAAAAAATAGAAAAAAAGAAAAAAAAAAACAGAGAAAAGAAATAGAAGCAGCTTCCTACTTCTTCCCAGGCAGTATATACCACTTTAACAATTTATCACCATCTCTCAAAATATGACAAATGAGCTCTTCATCCCATATTCACCTCATTTTCTATAAGCATATCTATAAATCCTTGTCTTCCACCTTAATCAGCAAAAGTCCATTAAGGGTTACCAGAAATAACCACATATCTATTATAAACCTAATTTAACAAGACCACTTAATTTCCTTCCTTTACCTTTATATCTCCTTTTCCCATGTTAAACAAATCCCCCAAACCCTATCAGTTAAATACAATCAATAAAAAAATCCAATAAAAGTTATCAGAAATAGTCAATCAATCAATCAATCAATCAATCAAACCTTTACTGGCATTATAAAAGCAATAAAATACAAAAGGCATTAACTTATCATGAGCGTAACAAAGAAAGAGCCAGAGTAATGTGACTATTTTAAACTTAATCAGATAAATTTGCAATATAAGAAATAATCCCCTAAAACTCTTTATCATTAAAACGAAACTTAAAAACATAACCTTCCATAATCAGAAATAAATGAATAAATGAATATATGCCAGAAATAGAACTTTTATCTACATTGTTGCTGTTGCTGTTCAGTTGTTAAGTTGTGTCCGACTCTTTGTGACCCCATGGACCACAGCACGCCAGGCCTTCCACTCTTATCTATAGAACAAAATTTAAAACATTATCTTCCAATCCTAGTCAGAAAAAATCCATTAAAGATTACCAAAAATAACAACAGCCTGTCTATTTTAACCTTGGTAAAAAAATATAAACAATAAGCCCATAGAACTCTTTATGACTAAAACCAAACCTTAAATAACATCATCTTCTGTAGTCAAAAAGAAATTAAGAGTTGCCAGAGTTAGAACTCTTATCCATAAAATAAAACCTTAAAATATCATTTTACAGTCCTAGTCAGAAAAGATCCATTAAAGATTGTCAAAAATAATGACCTTTCTGTTTTAACCTTGCTCAAATAAGCCCGCTTTGTGTTCCTTTTCCTTACTCCCAAACTTCTGGATCTTAAACCTCTTCAGAGAATACCCCAACACTTGATTTATTTTAATTTTGTTTTTGTCTTTTCTCACAAAATCACAAACTACATTAACAAGTCCCTTTTGTAAATCCAGTACAAGAAAGGGATTTATACAAAGCCTCTTACACAAGCCATTCCTCTGGTCTATTATTCGCAAGTCCTTTTTCATTATTAAATTATTATAATTATTAAAACATCAGCCGGCTTTATTTGTGGGTTCAGTTCATCTAGTTCCACATCCTTCTAATTGTCTGTCATTTTTAAGTCCAGATTTAAGTCAATTTCATTCTTGTCCTGTAAGACCTGTTTCTCTTCCACACCATCATGTGGAAGAAATCTTTAAAGGAAGCTTCTGAATTATTTTTTCACACATATCTCTTGATACATCCATTACTTTATTTGCTTCTGGTGCCCTCTAGTGTCCAACCTATAAAAACCTTATCACCTTGTCCCCCATACCCCCCGCCCCAGAAATAAAGAACATAAGCATCCACAGTTTCCCACAGGAAGGATTTTATAATTAATTTCAAACTTTTATTCCAAATCCATCTGGATGCTTAGTCCATTTTTAACTTTCCAGATTCAACACTTTAAAAACCATTTTGCTGTAATCCAAAATATAATATTTTTCCAAGTCCTTAAAATCATATTTAAAACTTCTATCAATATGAAGAAGGAAACTCACCCACTGAATAAAGTAGAAACTTGCTGATTGAAGGGTCTTAATATGTTGAAAGCAATAAAAAGATAATCTAAAAAGTGATTAAGAAGTACAGCTTGCTCTACTAAAATAACAACAAAAAATTATCTACATTTGGTTAACGTCCTTTATCTTAGTTTAAATTAGAGTAAAAGATTGATAATGAGTTATATATATATCTTTGTTGTAGAAAGTCAGAAGCCACCAGGTAATAGTCTTCTCTGTATTTTCACCCTTTTTTAGTTTTCTTTTTTCTTGTAGTGTTCTTTGTATCACTCTTTTTAGTGTTTGGGTATTTTATGTATATGTTGAAAATTTTTTTTGTTGTTTATTCGTTTAGTCGCTTCCGACTCTTCGTGACTTCATGGACCAGCCCACGCCAGAGCTTCCTGTCGGTCGTCAACATCCCCAGCTCCCCCAGGGACGAGTCCATCACCTCTAGAATATCATCCATCCATCTTGCCCTTGGTCGGCCCCTCTTCCTTTTGCCTTCCACTCTCCCTAGCATCAGCATCTTCTCCAGGGTGTCCTGTCTTCTCATTATGTGGCCAAAGTATTTCAGTTTTGCCTTTAATATCATTCCCTCAAGTGAGCAGTCTGGCTTTATTTCCTGGAGGATGGACTGGTTGGATCTTCTTGCAGTCCAAGGCACTCTCAGAATTTTCCTCCAACACCACAGTTCAAAAGCATCGATCTTCCTTCGCTCAGCCTTCCTTATGGTCCAGCTCTCGCAGCCATATGTTACTACAGGGAACACCATTGCTTTAACTATGCGGGCCTTTGTTGTCAGTGTGATGTCTCTGCTCTTAACTATTTTATCGAGATTTGTCATTGCTCTTCTCCCAAGGATTAAGCGTCTTCTGATTTCCTGACTGCAGTCAGCATCTGCAGTAATCTTTGCACCTAGGAATACAAAGTCTTTCACTGCTTCTACATTTTCTCCCTCTATTTGCCAGTTATCAATCAAGCTGGTTGCCATAATCTTGGTTTTTTTGAGGTTTAGCTGCAAGCCAGCTTTTGCACTTTCTTCTTTCACCTTCATCATAAGGCTCCTCAGTTCCTCTTCACTTTCAGCCATCAAAGTGGTATCATCTGCATATCTGAGATTGTTAATGTTTCTTCCAGAGATTTTAACTCCAGCCTTGGATTCCTCAAGACCAGCTTGTCGCATGATGTGTTCTGCATACAAGTTGAATAGGTAGGGTGAGAGTATACAGCCCTGCCGTACTCCTTTCCCAATCTTAAACCAGTCTGTTGTTCCGTGGTCTGTTCTTACTGTTGCTACTTGGTCGTTATACAGATTCTTCAGGAGGCATACAAGATGACTTGGTATCCCCATACCACTAAGAACTTGCCATAATTTGTTATGGTCCACACAGTCAAAGGCTTTAGAATAGTCAATAAAACAGAAATAGATGTTTTTCTGAAACTCCCTGGCTTTTTCCATTATCCAGCGGATATTGGCAATTTGGTCTCTAGTTCCTCTGCCTTTTCTAAACCCAGCCTGTACATCTGGCAATTCTCGCTCCATGAACTGCTGAAGTCTACCTTGCAGGATCTTGAGCATTACCTTACTGGCATGTGAAAAGAGTGCCACTGTTCGATAGTTTGAACATTCTTTAGTGTTCCCCTTTTTTGGTATGGGGATATAAGTTGATTTTTTCCAATCTGATGGCCATTCTTGTGTTTTCCAAATTTGCTGGCATATAGCATGCATTACCTTGACAGCATCATCTTGCAAGATTTTGAACAGTTCAGCTGGGATGCCGTCTTCTCCTGCTGCCTTGTTATTAGCAATGCTTCTTAAGGCCCACTCAACCTCACTCTTCAGGATGTCTGGCTCTAGCTCACTGACCACACCGTCAAAGCTATCCCCGATATTGTTATCCTTCCTATACAGGTCTTCTGTATATTCTTGCCACCTTTTCTTGATCTCTTCTTCTTCTGTTAGGTCCTTGCCATCTTTGTTTTTGATCATACCCATTTTTGCCTGGAATTTACCTCCAATGTTTCTAATTTTCTGGAAAAGGTCTCTTGTCCTTCCTATTCTATTGTCTTCTTCCACTTCCGCGCATTGCTTGTTTAAAAATAATTCCTTATCTCTTCTGGCTAACCTCTGGAATTTTGCATTTAATTGGGCATATCTCCCCCTATTGCTGTTGCCTTTTGCTTTCCTTCTTTCTTGGGCTACTTCTAGTGTCTCAGCAGACAGCCATTTTGCCTTCTTGGTTTTCTCTTTCTTTGGAATGTATTTTGTTGCCGCCTCCTGAACAATGCTGCCAACTTCTGTCCAGAGTTCTTCCGGGACTCTATCTACTAAGTCCAGTCCCTTAAATCTATTCTTCACCTCCACTGCATATTCCTGAGGAATATTCGTGAGCTCATATCTAGCTGATCTGTGGGTCTTCCCTAATCTCTTTAGTCTGATCCTAAATTGTGCAAGAAGAAGTTCATGGTCTGAACTACAGTCAGCTCCAGGCCTAGTTTTTACCGACTGTACAGATGTCCGCCACCTTTGGCTGCAAAGGATGTAATCAATCTGATTTCGGTGTTGTCCATCTGGTGAAGTCCATGTGTAAAGCCGTCTCTTAGGTTGTTGGAAGAGAGTGTTTGTTATGCAGAGTGAATTGTCTTGGCAAAATTCTATCAGCCTATGTCCTGCTTCGTTTTGTTCTCCCAGGCCATACTTACCTGTAATTCGAGGTGTCATTTGACTGCCCACCTTAGCATTCCAGTCTCCTGTGATGAAAACATCTCTTTTAGGCGTGTTGTCCAGTAGGTGCTGCAGATCCTCATAGAACTGCTCTACTTCAGCTTCTTCAGCATTTGTGGTTGGGGCGTATATTTGGATCACTGTGATGTTAGATGGCTTGCCCTGAATTCGAATTGAGATCATTCTGTCGTTTTTTGGGTTGTATCCAAGCACTGCTTTAGCCACTTTACTATTAATTATGAAGGCTACTCCATTTCTTCTGTGGTCCTCTTGTCCACAGTAGTAGATCTGGTGGTCATTTGATGTGAAGTGGCCCATTCCAGTCCATTTCAGTTCACTGACGCCCAGAATGTCTATCTTTAATCTTGACATCTCACCAATAACTACATCCAATTTGCCCTGGCTCATAGATCTTACATTCCAGGTTCCAATGGTGTGTTGATCCTTAGAACATCGGATTCGCCGTTCACCACCAGCACCGTCGGCCGCTAACCGTCCTTTCGGCTTTGAGCTAGCTGCGTCATCACGACTGGGGCTAGTTGAGCTCATCCTCTGTTCCTCCCCAGTAGCATTTTGACCATCTTCCGACCTGGGGGTCTCATCTTCCGATGGTATACCGACATATCTCTGGTTGTACTGATCCATTTAGTTTTCACGGCAAGAATACTGGGGTGGGTTGCCATTACCTTCCCCAGGGATCGCATTTAGTCTGACCTCTCTGTCATGACCTTCCCGTCTTGGGTGGCCCTTCACGGTTTAGCTCATGGCATCATTGAGGTGCTCAAGCTCCAGCACCACGACAAGGTAACGATCCTTTGCGGAGTGAAAAAAATTAATAAAGCTTTATAAAAGAAATGCAGCTTGGTCAAGCTTTCCGTCCTTTAAAGGCTGAGTTACGTCTGTGAGCTTAGATGGTTTTCCCTTGACTCCCAGCCACTTGACTCATAAGCGGACTGCAAAATCACGGTTCCTGAGGTCCACTCACAAGGAGTGGCTGTCCAGAGTACATGTGGGTGTAGTGGAAATGTGGAAGACCATTGTATTTTGAGGAGGTTAAGTGACATATTTTGATTTTCTCCTTTACACGAAGAAGCTTAGAGTTTATTTTGAGTTATACTAATGATTAGCTGGCTTATTTCTTTTATTTCTGTTTGAAATGGGGGGGGGGGAAGAAGAGAAAACCTCAAGACTGTTTTTGTTAAGCAGTAGCTTATCTGTAAAACTTCCCAGGCTCTTGGACTGAACAGGTGCCTCAGACCCTGGGAATTATCCAGTCAAGGTCAGATCCTGCAGTCTCTGTATCTTGGAAACAGGGTCACAAGGTTTTAGGGCCAGACTCTGATGAAAACCTCAGGATCGCCTTTTGAGTTTGGGAGCTTCTACACAGACCTGAGCGCTGGCTGCTGTGGAAATTGAGCTGCCCTGGGGTATCTCTGCTGTCCTTATTAAGGGGCTCCTGGCAGCCCATGGGATTTTGGCTATCAATGTGCTTGGTATGTAATGATTTTTCTTTCTTTATGCTATGCTTTTAATGCTTCTGTTTAATCTGCTTAAACATTATTTCTGTTTAAATTTGCTTAAGTTTATAATAAAGCTTAAAATCTCTTTATTCGCTGGTGTGCTTATTGCTTCTGGATCTAAAAGAACCAATTGTCTGGGCACCTGATCACTGCTGGGACACTTGGCAGAACAGTGGGTTATCTCAAAAATCTCTTCTTTCTCCAGAAAGATTTCACTGGTCTGGATTTACTAAAGAGGCTTGTTAAAGCCCTGAAGAACTCTGTGCAATGACACAAAGAAGGAATGAAGAGAAATCAAATCCTAGGACAATGTTTGAATGAACTAAAGATTAAGACTGCTAGAAGGAAGGAATATAAAGTTGGTTTATTTGATCAAGGTTAAAATAAGACCTGTTGTTACTACTGGCTATGCTTTATGGACTTTCTGCTGACATCAGGACTGAAAAGATGATGCTTTATGGATTTGTTTATAGATAAGAGATGGGAAATGGGATGAAGAGATGAATGTCTGTAACTTTAGAGAGGGTGAAGAGTTACTAAATTTGTTTATATTTGTGATTAAGGATGGAATTCACTTCTTTTTATATTTATTTTCTCTTTCTTTAGCATCTTCCTACTTTTCTCTTTCTTCTCTTCTTTTTTCTTTCCTTTTCATTGCACTTTTTATTCCTTCTCTCTATTCTTTAAGTTTAGTTTGTATTAGATTTTACTATTATAATCAAAATTCTTAACAGAAAACAAAGAGAGAGAGACAGAGAGAGATGATAGAGATAGATGATTGATAGATGATAGATGATAGATGATAGATCATGGGTGAGGCACTGCAGATTGTTCATACAACAAGACTAATGTCAGGAAAAGGCAGAAAACATTACTTTAAAATTGGAACACTACGCCAGTTTGCTGAACTAGTAAAAGATGCTGGATTAGAAGTCTGGAGGCCCTGCGTTCTAATTCTGTCTTAGGCACCAAAGTCAGTTGGTGACTTTAGGCTGGTCATTGTCTCTAAGCTGTAGGAAGAAAGCAATGGCAAGCCACTTCCAAATGTCTTGCCAAGAAAACTGCATAGCCCAGTGGATGTAGTGGCTGGTAATGAAGAAGGGGAAGGGGAAGGGGAAGGAGAAGGAGAAGGAGGAATTTAAATTGCCTCTGTGATGAGCTAGGGATGAGACAAGTATTATGAGGATTTGTCCTCTAAAAATAGTTGGGTGACTCCAAAGCACAATTAGTGTGTGGTGCAGAAGAACCAGTAATTTAAAACTCAAAGCAACAATGTGCTTGCTATAATGGTCACCATTTAGTCATAAATTAGCAGAATAAAACTCAGATCAGACTTATTCCTGTTTAATATAATTTCTTTGTTACTAGACACTTATAACTTTACAAGTGATTGCATATAATTATCATATCTGTATTTATTGGTTTCTCTAAACGTGATTGCCAGGTTGGCACATTATCTCTTTTCTTTTTTATCTGGATCATTTCACCAACTCTTTTGCAAAGAAAACAGCATTCTTCACTTTATGTCTCTCAGCCTAGCTAAGTTGCAAGAACCAACTGCATTGTTACTTGAAAAACATATTCAATAAAGGCATCCAAGGGACAAATAAAATTGCTTCTGGGGGAAATTTGGTTCCTGGACTGCCAGTTGATTCTCCAGACATCATATAATATCCCTAGAATTTTTTTCTCTCCCCTTCTTATTTCTTTTCTAAACATTTGAATGAGGGATTTTCATTTCCTTTGTAATAGCATAATTATCTGGGAAGGGGAAAAATCAGATCTGAATTGATATTGCTGAAGACAGCTAACGAATGAATATATAAAGTAACAGGCAGAGATGAAACAATCCCAAGAGATCTTGCTAATTATGCTTCATACCAAATTATTAAGCTTATCTGCTTCTATTTTTCAGCTGGAATCGTATCACAGAATGATTGACAGGAGAACAGCCATTTTTCTGCACTGTGGAGAGAGATTTTAGAACTGCTCCAAATTCCAAACTAAATAAAAATAAATCAAAATTGAAATCAGGAATGGGTCTGATAGGTCTATGTTGGACTGAACTATAGATCACCCAAGACCCTGTCCAGTTGCAAAAGTAGTTGGATTCAAAGTAAGAGGTATCCAAGTCCAAGGTTCTATAATTACATTAGAGAAGTACTCTGCAAGCTGTTCAAAGCTATGGATTACCAAACCTTTTGGTAATAGTAATCAAGCTACTCTTCATCGGGAGCTAGAAAGACCCAAATCTGCAAATCACACCCTGGAACAGAGAGAAACTACAGGACATTTCCCTTAAAAAATGGCTTCACCCCAAATGCGTTTCCTTCAATAGGAAAAACTGTTAAAACAATAATCTCTAGGACTAGGCTGCAAATGGCCTTTCTAGATTACTGTCTAGAAACTATACTCCTCAGGTCTAGGCACAAATGGCCTTTCAGAGTTCTCTACAAGGACTTGCGGCCAATAAATTGGGTGCTCGATTTCTCTAAATTTCTCCAGGAGAAGAAAGCCTTTGAGATATAGGACTTTCCCTTGATGAGAGCACAACTGCTCCTTTATGATGTCTTGGGATTTATTGGAATTATGGAAAGCCAAGGAAGTTGCAGGCCTCAAGAAAGATGATGGAAAAATGAAAGACTAGACATTCGTCTATTGGCTGCCTCAAGAACCTGCAGAGCACCTGTAAGATTTTTTTTTTCCAAAATTTTCTTCTTCTTTAGAAAAGAATCCCTCAAGCAAATTCTCTTTCACCAACGAGAATTGGTAGAAACCAGAACCATTGACTTTGGCTTGTTCTGACCCTTTGTTTGATCCTTGAGCCCTGAATCTTAGCTCATCTCTTAGTTTTGAACTCCTAGTTCAACCACATTGTTTTGATTCCTAGCATAGCCTTTTGGGCTCCAATTCTTGATGTCAGTTCTTGACTTCTGATGGTTGAGGTGTACCTATCAGCTCTGGTACTCTGAGACAAAGCTTGTTATGATAACTGCAAAATACAGGCACATAGGTATCAAATATGAATTCTAGGGCTATTGCTGAGAAATACCAGGCTTGTATCTCATGGCTTCTCTTTTTACCAGAGAGACAATGTTTCCTGAAAACAGAGGCTGTGTTAGCATGGGGAACAGCTACAGACAGAGTGTGCCTGTGTTAAAGTAGAGTGCTTCTCATGGTGCCCTTCCACAAGAGAGCAAAGGAGCATCTGAAAAGCCAAAGATTTAACATGCTTCAACTCCCAGAATCCCCAGCTAGCATGCTGGGTTGCCAAGTTTTAGAAACACTGATTTCAATGGTTCTGAAAAGGAACTAGACAAATGCTGGGAGTACAAGAAGCATATTTTAAATACCAGCCATTATTATCCTGTCTATATTTTTTTACTGTCAAAATGCACTTGGTGGGCCATTGGGCCACACAAATTATTAGACTAGATGGACTGGTGGCCTGAATTACCAGGTCACTTTTCATGTTCTTATGCAGTCTTGAGAAAAGCAATGCAATTTGTTTAAAGGGAGGGGCATGCAAGGAGAGGAAAGGAAAGGAAAGGAAAGGAAAGGAAAGGAAAGGAAAGGAAAGGAAAGGAAAGGTGAAATTTATGTTTTTGTTTGTTTTAATTTTAAATTGTAGAACTTTGTTCTGGTTCTATATTAGCTACCAAGGCAGGTTACAATTCAAATATAAAATAAATGCCACATTAAAAGCAGTCATAGAAGTAAGATAAAGAGCTCTGGATTAGATAAGCTACTCATGTTTCTGCTGCCCTCAATACATATAGTCTTGAACAACTGCATAATTTCATAAAAAGATACAGTTACAAACACTGCTTGAAGGTTTGTTTTGTTTTGTTTTGTTTTTTTGCCATTCAATTATGTCTGATCCTTCGTGACTGTCTGAACAAGTCCCTGCAGTTTCTTGGCAAGATTTCAGAAATGGTTTGCCAGTGCCTCCTTCCTAGGGCTGAGAGAGAGAGACTGGCCCAAAGTCACCCAGATGGCTTTCATGCCTAAGGCAGGACTAGAACTCATGGTCTTCTGGTTTCTAGCCCATTGCCTTAACCATTAGACCAAACTGGCTTGTAATTGTAGCCATCAGCTAATAAATGCACTGATTGAACTCATCCTTGATGGACTTGACCATTGGGGGAGATGGGCGGTGATATAAATATAAATAATAATAATAATAATAATAATAATAATAATAACCTGCTTGCAAACTCAGCCATATGACCTATATTTAAATCAGGATTCTGATTTAAATAGGAAAGCTGGGTTCTATTCCATAATAGAAGCATCTGCTTGGAAGACCTAGCTTAAGATCTATAGTTCATATCAGCTAGAGATAGGTGCCAAGCTTATGGGAAGTTGATGGTGATATCAAAAAAATTGTCCATCCATTTTGCTAGAACATGGCTAAAAATAGGACTAGCCTGATGGATCGATTGGACTACATTGCTTCATCCATCAATTGTCTGTTGACTTAGAACAAAACACAAAAGGGACTATCATTTATTATTGGGGAGGATCTTCTGCCAAAATGAAGGTCAAGGAGAAGGAAAATGTATTTATTTAGATCTCTATAAATGGGTTTGATCTGAACTGGGACCTTGTTAGATCATCAAGAAATACAGCTCCAGCTTTCAATGTACAGCTTTGGCATCTCATCAAGCATATCTTCTGACTATTTCTGATATCTATAGCCCTCTTCCCCAGCTCACACTGTAAAGCAAACATTTGTCTTTGCCCAAAGGACTCATCATAGGTTATCTCCTTGGGCACTAATGAACAATGACTGATTAGAATTGGAACCCACAGGATTGACTCCATCCACAAGGTAAAATAAACTCTCAGATCTCAAAATGGCTGCCTTAAAAAGCACTCAATTCCAATCCCAGGTTTAGACACAGGTCACCAACGGAAAATAATCACAATTCAGTGCAGGGAAAAGTGAGTTTGCTTAACTAGTCAGGCAGCTCCACTGAGATAGACAAGTAACAGTAATAGAGATGCCAGCCATGAGCTTCTAAGGGTGGCAGCACCAGGTTAATGTCTGACCTCAGAAGCTAAGCAGGATTGGGTGTGGTCTGTACTTGAATGGGGGACTGTAGGTTCATCTGATCAGAAGTGATGTCATTAAAATTTACAGAGAGCCAATACAGGAGAGTGCAGTAGCTAAAGTTTTGCATTAGGACCAGGATGACCCAGGTTCAAGTTCACCCTCATGCATGGATGCTGACTTGGTGACTTTAGGGCAGTTAGTCTCTCTCAGTCCAGACTACCACTGGGCTGAGGTTTGCAGGGAGAAGATAACTGGAAGCTAGAGTGCCATGTACACCTTCCTGAAGGAGAAGCAAAGGTGGGATATTAAAATCTCAAATAATAAAATCCTCCTCCTCCTCCTCCTGCTTACCGACATCTATGTTACTCCCCTCTTTTCTTGCTGGCCTTCCCTTTTTCTTTCAGGAAAAGTTCTGAAAGGCAATATGAGTAGGGACTGATGTCCTGCAGCCTCACCAAGATGTTCTCAGAAGTAGGATTCTTTGAAAGGGTCCTAAGAGCTTCTGTTGCAGGAAGAACCCTACTCCATCGCCCCCTGTTCCTTATTTGTTTATATTGAAGGTTTCACATAGGGTGAAAGACAAATCTAAAGAAAGAAATAGAAAAGAAAGAAAAGAAGAAGAAAGAGGTGCAAGAAAAGAAAAACCCTAAAGCTATGTTTTTAAAATTTATATTTATTGAGGATTTTACATAGAATAAATCTAAAGAAAGAAATAGAAAAGAAAAGAAAAGAAAAGAAAAGAAGAAGGAAGGAAGGAAGGAAGGAAGGAAGGAAGGAAGGAAGGAAGGAAGGAAGGAAGGAAGGAAGGAAGGAAGGAAGGAAGGAAGGTGCAAGAAAGGAAGGGAAGGGAAGGGAAGAGAAGGGGAGGGAAAAAAAGAAAAGAAAAGAAAAGCTAAAGTTACGGACAGCCCCTTATTCTAAGCCCCAGAAAGATATGCTGAGTAATTTGGAGGGCCAGGCCAAGCTGTTAGGAAATAGAATGAATGGGGAATAAGCAACATTTTTATCCTGTGTTTCAGCATTAGAATGAATAAAAAATCTTGGTACCTCTTGATTAAAGGATGATAAATGATTTAGAATTCACTGCCAAGGTAGCTGCCAGTGATCTTGAATTCTTCAGAAAGGTTGGTGCAACAAAGATATCTCAGTTCTGGCTTTGTTGCACAGGCTGTTCCTACGACATGCAGGGTCAGTGCTGATGGCAGTCGGAGGCTAATTCAGTAAACTGCTTCACAGCAAACCTCTAGTGTTTAGTTGCTGCTTTGTCTAGAGGAATTTTATTTATGCTAGGTCTTGTTTATTATTTTATCTTGGTTTAGTTGGATTATTTTCAGTATGCTTGAAATAACATGTTGAACTGTGTTTAAAAAAAAAATAGCAAAAACAAAAAAGTCAGAACTGGTACGTGAACAGCTTAGAAGACCTTCTGGTTGAGAAGCAGGATATCACATTTTAAGATATATATATATATTTAAATGCAAGTTACCACTGCTTGGACTTAAGCAAGCTGCCAAATGTTCAAGCTGCACTTTCTTTGGATCTGAATTAATTAATCTGTTTTTAGGAACAAAATAAACTGGTCTTTTAGTGACAGACTGTTGCTCCATCTGTCTCAGAATTGTCTACAGCAGGTTCTAGTAGAATGTACCTGTGAGCTGGTTCTTGCCTGAAAGACACCCCCATCAACCTTGCTGAAGAACTAAGTGAAGGTTCCTTCTGCTCCACCAAGTTCTTCTTCCATCCCCGAACCTCATTTGTCATGGTGAGATTTTATTTATTGATGCATTCACTCATTCAATCTCAAGGCCACCTGACTCCACAGTAACTTTGGATGGCTTACAGTTAAAAAAAAATTAAAAGATAAAAATATATATGTCAAAGAAAAAGAATACAGGTGACCAAAGGGGCTCCAAGGACAACCAGGGCTTTAATAATATTGTGAGGCTTGAGCTGGCTTCTGACTCTGAAAATGAAACTTATTCGGAGGGACTTGGAGAAGCTGGACCAGGAAGTGACTCAGCAAAGTGGGAGAATTGGCAAATGTGGATTGGACAAACTCCAGAGGGGGATTTGAATCCTCCAATCAGTGCATGAGAGAGGAGAGCAGAGAAGCACGCAAAAGAGAAAGAAGCCCGATTGGCTGCTAAAGGACAACGGTGCAAAAAGGAGCGATTAAAAGGACAGGTGCACTAAGAGCAAGCTGCCGGAGACAACCGATCCTTCGAGCTCACAGCATCAGCGGAAGAGTCTGTTTGGGTCGAACCAATAGACCCAAAGTGCCAGGTTCGGGACTTGGTGAGAAGCAAACAAAACACCAAGACAAAAACCAGACTTTTGATATCCGCTTCATTTCAGAGCTCTGAGATACGCGGAGGCTCTCCGCTAAGGGGGAGAGCCCCGAGGAAGCCACAGAGCCCTGCTTTTATACCATCTTGAGACAAAAGAAATACAATCATCTCATAGCTGGTTTCTTACAATTTCAGCAATTTTGGGAACAGATCAAGAACTAACTTATCATAAACTTATCAATCTTGTATGTCCTGTCAGCTGCCCAAGCCATGACCCACCTTATCAGACTGGCCACAGCTGGTCTCCTGCATCCCTACTCCAGGTCAAGCTCATACAAGGAAATCACAAATCATACAGTTATCTTCAAGGATACATGGAAATCAATCACAAAACATATAGTTGTGTTCAGAGATTACAAAAGCAAGCAAGGAAATCATAAAGCATACCGCTGTTTTCAGAAATGTCAAAAACACGTCATTGAGTTAAAGTATATCTCTTCTGACAAGGACATTGAATACAGGTTTCAGCACAAATACACATATTCTCATATGCAGGCTCATTATCAGATGCTGACCCAGTATTAGTTCCCCCTATTTCAGTTTCTACCATTTCCGTTCTCATCAAGTCCTTATCAGCATCAGAAGCCTTGCCTGTAGCCAGTGTGGAACCAGCGCCAATGTCTTCTGCCACCGCGGACCAGCCTGCTGCACAAGCTGTTCCAGTCGAACCTCTCTCCACCATTCTTGTGGAGCACAGTCTCATGTCCAGCTCCAAGCCTCGTTGTATCACTCCAGCACATTTCAGGTGTGTTCCCAGATTCAAGCCTTGCCTAGAGTCTCCAGTCCAGTCCAGCCTTATTTCCAGACCTCAGTCTTGCATAGATTCTCCAGTCCAGTCCAGCCTTGTTTCCAGTCTGCAGCCTCACCTAGATTCTCCAGTCCAGTCCAGCCTTGCTTTCAGATCTCAGCCTTGCCTAGACTCTCCAGTCCAGCCCAGCTTAGCCTCCAGAGCCAAGCCTTGCCCAGAGGTTCCAGTCCAGGCTTGCCTAGCCTCCATGTGTCAGCCCGGTCCTATCTGTGTGTCAGTCCACAGAACCTTGCCTCCAGTTTTTGCCTTGCCATGCACTCTAGCTTCACCAAGTCTGACAGCTTCGATCAGAGAGTTGGCTACATTCTGCCTTGCTGTTCTGCCACAGTCTGATCCTGCAGCCTTGCCTGTTCATCCATCATTGCCTGGGTGGTCTTGATTGAGATTGCTTGCCTTATTTATTCACCAGGACTTTACTGTTGTAAATAGTTGTTTTAAATAAAGAGTTTGATAATACTTCTGTCTGGCTGCCTCATAGTCTGAACAGGACAAATATATGGAAAATCGAATTTTGTCCCTCTCTGGTCATGGAAAACAAGGGCTACCCTTTTCTCTGGAGGCAGAAAATAATGGAGCAACCTAAAGACGTTCCTCCATCACCACAAGATTGACTTTGAATGGTGAGTTGCAAGGAGGGGGACAACGTTAGTGCCCCAAGCTGTTAATATTAACTGGCTTCTCGAAGTTTCTTTGTAGATGTGTATAGCTACCCTACATTAAGGTATAAACCATAATAAAGTGTCCATTATAATGGTTGAGTTCAAGTACCACATTAAGGTGAAACCAAACCAATCTCATTACAGCTTCCTGGATATATATGAATTAGACCATTGCACTGAATTCAGGAAACCATGTATAGGAATTATGATAAGTAGCTAATAATAACCTGACCTTGGTATTTTATTAGACTGATATCCTGACTTTTCTCCAGGAGCTTAGCTGTAGGTTGGGCTGATAGGGAGGAAGGGAGAGTTTCCATTACTGAGGGTAGACTTGAAGCCAGGTCTCTCCGGTCCTAGTCCAACACCGTAACTATGACATACCTTGGTAGTTCCTCCTATCTAAAAGATTGGTTTGTTGCATTGCTTGTCATTTGTCAAAGTTAAATCACAGAGGCTCACAAAAGCTGTACTTTTAGGTTGGCTTCTAGGGCTGTAAAAATAGGATAGTTGATGGATGATGTATTTATGGCAACATGGGCACTAGGCTAGCTTTGATGTGGACTCATGTAAGTTGCTGAAGTGTCAGAGAAGAAAGCTTCTTCCCTTTTGAAGTCAGTTCTCATTAGAGGGGAAAAATTCACAAGGAACTTCTGTCCTCTGTTTAAGGGTGGTGAATCTAGTTTGGAATAATAAATATACCTTGACAGTAGAATTGATGAGACACTCAAAATCTTTTAATGCAATGATAGATTTGTCCTGTTTGTGGTGGATGTAGTCCAAGTTCTTCAAAAGCCCCTAATTTTCACGACTGATTCTTATTCAGATTGTCACTTCTGATGAAATATAATTTCATTTTATTTTCCTAAAAATGTTATGAGCAGAATTAATGCTTTCTTGAGGATTGGTTGTAATATATTATTTAGCTCCATATCCTCCATGATGGCAGAGTGAATATCATGGTACACTTAATTCTTGATGACAATTTATACATTAAAAATAAATTGCAAAAACCCCAGTGAGTTCCAGCATGTTGACACGTTTTAAATTAAGGACAGCAATGGGAATGACTGCTAACTTCCTAAATGAGAAAAGAGCAATTATTAGTAAGAACTGGTGTGGATAATGAAAAGAATATATATACATACACACACACACACACATATACACATACATACATACACACATACCTATGTATATGTATATATTCATTCATTCTTGGGGGGTACTTTTACATATGTATACATGCATACATACATACATGTAGAAGTACCCCCAAAACAAACAGACCCTAAAACAAATATACACCTGTCAAATTATTTATTTATTTACTTACTTATTAAATTTATATTACCGCCCATCTCCCCTGGTTATTACATATTTGTTGTATAACAACAAATTATACTGTTGTTCTTCTATCTTTATAACTTAGAGTCATTGTGCTGTTAACAAGGGCTCTTGTTCTCTTTCTGTTATTATAGCCTTTTGCTAAAAACATGCTGTTTCTTCCTTTAAGGCAAGGGTGGACAACCCAATTAGTCTTTTGGTGCCCAGGGACTGCGTTTCATATTTTGAGGAGCTGAGAGCTCCAAAGAAGGTGGATAGGGCAATATGGGGGCAGAGCTTCTGGGCTGTCTTTGTTTTAAAACAATGGAAACTCCCATGTTTGTATGCTTCTCCCCATCCTAGGAAAGAACAGGGGTCCTTTAGGCAGTTGCAGACAAGGGATACTGTGATGCAGGTGGGGCATTGTGGTGGTCAATGATATCAACTGGGTGCAATTCATCAGTTGAACTACTCCTTTTTACATGCATGAGATGCGTGCAACACAGGTTAAAAAGGGGCAGAACTTCAATTACCCCCACCATTTTGACACTGTTGACCCCAACTGCAGACGCATCTGGTTATGCCCCCAACTGCTCCAAAGCACTGTTTTTCAGCTGAATCTGAACAACTATGTTATTTTGCTTCCTGAAAGCTCCACAGTTTTTCCTTGTAGATGGGAAGATTTCTGCTGTGTGTGTGTGTGAAGTGGGTCATGCTGCAGCTGAACCCAAAACAAATCAGTTTGACTCCCAAGTTCAATAGACCTTGTGTGATCACAGAGGTCCCAGGTTACTTTTGCTCAATAATCCCTCATGTGGAAGTGCCCTTAATTTACTGCACCATGATCCCCAAATGCTTGGGTTAGCATGGCAGATCTGGCACTCCTGTTGGGTTTCCAGTTTGAGGTGATCAACCCACAACCACCTTAGTCAAGAGAGAGCAGGAGGGTTGCATATTGTGAAGCAATACAATAGCCTATAGTTATGGTTATTGTTGTTGTTGTTGCTGTTGTTTAGACTTATATCCTACCTTTTCTCCAGCAGTCAAGGTCACTTACACAGGGAATTTCCTCCATTTTATCCATACAACCACCACCCCATGAAGGTGGGCTAAAAGATTGACTGGCTCCCAATCAGCCAGTCATTTTCATAATTAAATTTAGATTTGAACTTGAATCTCCCATCCTAGACCAATATCTTAACCAACATGCATATAATCCCAAGGTATTTGCTCAGGATTCAAATTAAGCTAGGGAGGATTTTTGTCCAAGATGTTTGCCTAAGTGAGCATTATGTGTCAATTTAGACACCCATGGTTTTCAGAGGAATAGAGTATTTCAGAATTGGTCATATAATGCTAGAAGAAATATAATGGACACTTTATTTTTACTGTTCTTAATAATATTATTGCTATTAATATGCTGAATGGAATGGGTCATCCAATAGATGAATGTGTGTGTGTGTGTGTGTGTGTGTGCTTTCAATGTCATTCATTACCTAGTAGGGACAGTATTATACACCAGCCTTGTAACTGCTCAGCCACCAGGGCCACAGATTTTATGCTGCTATACACTAATGCAGCTGGCTGGCTGGTTGCTTTGTGATGGAACAAATTCATTTTCCTCTCACATCAGTCTAGATGGACAATTTGAGCAGAAATCTGAAGGCAGGGATTCTCCATAAGAAGCACTGAAGAACAATGCCTTGGAGTTTTTCTCTGGGCTGCAAGGAGTTACTGTGGGGTGGCTGTCTTTAACACATTCTGGGTGGTTGCACTTGTTGCATTCCCACAATTGAATACTATAGAAATGTTTCCTAATCAGTTGCAGGCAACTCAGAGATCCTCAAATCAATCCTGGGTCAACATTTTGTCCCAAGGCAGGACTTCCCAGCTCTCATTCATTCCTGTAAGGCCTCCATTGTGGATTTCAGTGAGCCACAACATTTAGTTCTCTTATTTTGGAAGATCCACGTCCAGAGTTCCAGAGGTCCAGAGGTCCACATCCACATCCACATCCAGAGGTTTCCAGGGCATGTGTGTTTCAGAAAAGTCAAGTTGGGGCCACGATCATGCAATTGCATTCTGTCTCTGCCTTATCCCGTATATGCTCAGCTGGTCTATGGATAGATGAATTTTCCACCTTCCATTTCACTCAGTTCCTTCTTATCCCTAAATTGGTTTCAATCTGTTTCTCCGTCAGTTAGTGAATACTTACCCCCCCTCCCCAAAACAAAGGTCTGCTTGAGAATTTGCAGGCATTGTTTTGTGCATTTCTCTCAATTTTTCAAAAAAAAAAAAAATTAGGAATAGCAAAAGAAAGAATTCATCGTTTGAAATTTTCTAGTCAAAACATGGCCTCTTATTTTCCCTTGGATAATCTCTGTTTCATTCTGCACTTCACCTCTCTTCTGACCTTTTAATATATTCCTTGTGACCAACAATGAAAACACACAATAAATTAGAGATTCTCTTAAATTTTGCTGGGGTCTTAATCATTTTCCAAATATTCAGCTGAGGCTCTTGTAGTTAACTGATTTACCAAAATCATATGAAGATAATATTTGCATACCTAAAGGAAGAAATCAGCAGAAATTACTAGTGGAAAATGCATGAATATTTAAATTAAAAAGATATCCAGGTGCTTCATCACACCTTTATTTTACAAAGTCCCCCTACAAAGCAGAAATAATTATGTTGTATATTCTACAATGACTCCTCACTCATTTTAAGGAAGGGTTCTGAGAGGCTTTAAGAAATAAGATAACGCTAATTAAAGCTGCAACACACAGCTTTTTTTTTTTTCCTGGAACAGTTATTTCCATTTTAATAGTGTGACCATAGCATACAAAAGACCATTACAACATTGTTGAGAACATTTTTTTTTTTTTAGAACTAAGGGAGCAGAAGTGAATTTCATAGTGGCTTGACCAAATGCTTAAGTAATATTTATAATAAATGGAGAAAACTCATTGATGCAGTAGGGATAAAGCAGAAATACTTATTTTCTAATTTTTTAAAATATGAAAATGTGCAACGCGTGCCTTCTCTCTGTGTACTGAAATGCAACTGCAAATCAATCCCTCTTTTTCCTCAGGATTTTTGTGACACGGTTGTAATTCAAAAAATAAGTTGGAAAAGTCATAGACCAAAGGAATAATACTCACATGGAACTCACCTTTCCATTGCGGGGTGGGATAATTGCAAAATACCTGTACACTGAGAAACAGGAGTACAAAAATATGTACAAAGGATTTCTATAGCTCTATTACAAGGGAATGTTGCTTTAGCCTTTTCAAAATTTCATGTTTTTTAAAAAAAAATTAAAAAATAATGTCTAAGTGCAATTTTCAAGTGACATTATAGCTTGGCCTAGACAACTGGCAGTCTATGCCCCCCATCCCCAGCTGTACTGGCAGCCCCTAGAGTGCTCCTTCCTCATGATGCCAATGGAATGTTATAATAAATATGGAAATTCAGTAGTCTGGTCCTTACACAATCACTAGAGAATTTCTCTTCCCTTGATAAAAATGGGAGAAATACCTTCTCCATCTGCTTACTTGTTGGAGAGTCTCAAAAGGCCCTTCACATCCAGCTTTACCTGTGAGGAAATAGGTAAAAGAAAGAGATAATGAAATGAATACAATTTTCTAAATGAATAAAATGAATTAACATTTATAGTAACAGAAATGAATGGAAAAACAGAATGGGTGGGGATCTTCCACACCCCCACTGAGACAAGGCACCAAATGACTTTGATCAGAATCTTTCCACTGACAAAGAGCTAACAAAATTGATTGACAAACTTATCTACTCCTTAACTTGCAGCTTCCAATCCGGAAACGTAAACACTAAGCCATTGTAGCTCCTGGACCTCTTCAATAAAAGAGTTCATAGAAAAGATTATGGTGCCTCCAGGAATCTCTTATTACCAGGGGTGTCTGGAAGGTAAGGTCAAAAAAGTCAAGGGGGTGACCATGATTGAAACTCTGCCTGTTTTTATGTGTGTTATGTCCCTTTTTTTCTATCCCCTGAAGACCCCCTGTTTGTCACTATAAGGAGAGAAAGCATTAACTTGAAAAAACAACAGGCTGCCTGCAAAAAAGATATCCAAGAACTCCCCAAAAATCACTAAAATAAGGCATCTGTCCACTTTACCTCATTGGCAAGCATCCCAAAAGATGATTGATAGTTTGGGCCTAATGCCAGCAGTTCAGTAATTCCTTTACTGGCAATAAATCCAGATTAAATTCTCAGCATTATTTTCTCTGGCTGGTGAACTAGCTGAAGTCTCAGGACAGAGTACATTCAGGGATGTCTACAGGGTGTTGTAAAAAAAAAAATCAAGATGGTGGCCACAATGGTGTGATTGAAGCTTTGCCCATTTTTAATGTGTGTCTCACATAAAAAATGGGAAGAGCTTTGATTGGATCATCACGGTCGCCCTCTTGACTTTTTCTACAGCTTCCTGTGGACACCCCTAAATAGGATGGAAGAACATACAAAAGAGGGGTTCCAACCTGGCTCTTAACATCCCTAAGCTCCCGATAATATTTCTGCTCAAGTTTCAAGTTTATATGGACATAAAATTCTCCCTGTGGTCAGTGATAAGCAGACATGAACAGGTGTTCTCCAAGAATTATACCATTCACACCTGGGGAGGTTAGGAATGCAAGAATAACAGGAGCCCTATGCTTCCTACACTTATTACTGGGCCTGATTAGAATGAAAGAAGGATGAAAGTTGTTACAGACTGGCATGGATATACTCCATAATTTTATGGGATCTATGCAGATCTATGCAAAAATAAGAAAAGTTTTCTTTAAGGTCTATAAGATGCTGCACTTAATTTTGAATGCATACTGTAAATTGGTCAAATATATAAATATTTATTAAGAAATCCTCTTGAGTTGGCAGGAGTTATTGCCTTATAAATGATTGAGCTGGCACTCATTCAGCCCAGTTTTTAGCATGTTTCCTTGGAAGTAATTTCTGCGGGACTACTGAGCTAATATATTCCCCAATGTGGATATGTTGTAGTCTTAGCTCTACTACTGCAAGGTAAGTTAAGAGCAAGAACCTCAGGTGAATATCTGGAAAATGATTAAAACCATACTTCCTGCTTTGCACCAACTTTACTGCAACTGCTGGGTTGCATTTATTTAAAATAAATTATTAAAGTAAAGTAAATGAGCATCCATAATCATATGCTGGCTTGTCCAGGTACCAGTAGAAGCATGGGTCCTAATCTACAGCCAACCTTCTTCTCTTCCTTGCTACATTAGCTTGCTTGCAATCAAATGGTGCATCTGCATAAAGCTTAAACCCAAAATCTGTTGGATGATCTCCTCCTTTGCCTGCTTTTATTGAGGGAGAGACAGAGAGAAAAAGAGAGGTTTAATCCCATAAATGATCAGTTAGTGATCAAATGGGATTAAACCTCTCTTTTTCTCTCTTTCTCTCCCTCAATAAAAGCAGGCAAATGAGGAGATCATCCAACAGATTTTGGGTTTAAGCTTTATGCAGATGCACCATTTGATTGCAAGCAAGCTAATTCAGAATAAAAAAGATTACTTACTAGAATGTTGCCAACTTAAGTTAAATGTCTCCATTGGAAAAGTTGAAACACATGAGTGTATGTTATTTTAAAACTTTTACAGTGTGAAGGGATTATGTTTTCTTGGCTGGACATTTCACTTAAATGTCCTTTTTCAAAAGACCTCAAAAGAAATAAATACATGTAGGGCATTTTAGTGGGTTAAAAAATGAAAGCACTTGATCGTTATTATTTCTCAGTTCACAAGTGATTGTTAGTCTGGGAGTCACTCTTAGAAAAGAAATAAAATTAATTATCATATCTTTTTGAAAATCTCTTTCGTTTGTTACTCCAAGTCTGGAGATTGATTAGCGGTGAATGTCAAGAGGCATTCAGTCACTCCAGGAGGACAGAAAGTCATATTTTACTAAAAAGAAGAGTCAGAGCAGACAAGTGGGTGGGGGAAAGGACAATGTGAGTGTATTCCTTGAATTTAAGAGGATTATTAAAATAGGACACCTTGCTCTTTAGAGTACAGGCTGCATAAAACAATGAGGTACTGGCAATTTAATCCCCATAAATAAAGGTTTCATTGCAGCTTTCGCTGTATTTGTTCTTCTGGATTTCTGTTCCTTTGCACTCAGAGGAGAGGAATCCAAGGACAGAGGACAAAAATGCAATTTGTTTTTCTATCCCAATTTTCAGGTGCCATCCTCAGAAGGTTTTTCTGGAAATGGTGACAATGGTTGGAGTAAAATTGGAATGGTGGGTGAGGCCCACCCAATACCAATATTTAAAATCAGGGTAGAAAGAGATCTATAGATCCTGTTCTATTAACTGTAGTAACCAACCTGGATCCCAACATTCAGGGTTTCACTCTGGCCTACGAGATAGTAGATCACATAGCAGAAGCATAGAATGGACTCCTTTTCACTGATAATTGTTAAAAGCTGTGAAAAATGCAGACATGTTAAGGCTGTGCAAATCCTCCAGAAGAGGCGCTTCAGAACAGGCAGGACTGTGTAGGAAAACCAACTAATTAAAGCAGCTTCATCTTCCAGGCTCATGAAGTTGTTTCAGAAGCTGCTCCCAGCTGTCCCTGCATGGCTATGCATGTGCAGACATGTTGCTTTCTTAGGAGGTGGGTTGGGGAGATGCATTACTCTGTCCCCAGCCCAGTAGGGTTAAGACATGGGTTCTTCTGGATTTGGAAGCAATGACCACACCGTATGATTAGTTAAAGTTTTATTCCCAGCCAGTATAAGGAAATAACACAATCATGTTATTTTAAAGCATTAACATAACATAACTTGAGACAGCAATCAAGGAATGTACAGGAATTCTGAAAAGTATCAACAGAACCCAAATTAGCAATCAAAGAATACTAATGTAAGACAGTAATTAAAACTATTCAAGAATGCAATAATAATCAGGGATCCCAGAAAGGTCATGGTGGGTGGACCTCTTCAAAGCCAGCAAATATGCAGGACCCTCCCAGTCAGGTCTGCCTCTAAGTTCCATCCCATGGGGGTTTCTGGGTAGTTTATTGAGGTAACAATCATTAACTCTCATTAAGCACATCTGCTTTTCAATGGTCTCATCTCACTGGGATTTACCAAGGACAAGGAGTAAGTCTTCTATCTTATCTTAAAATGTTCTTTCTTTTAGATTTTTCATCCTGCCTTTATAACTTTTATACATAACTCAAGGCAGGGAACATACCTAATATTCCTTCTCCCTCCTATTTTCCCCACAACAATAACCCTGTGAGGTGGGCTGGGCTGAGAGAGAGGGACTGGCCCAAGGTCACCCAGCCAGCTTTCATGCCTAAGGCGGGACTAGAACCCTCATACCACACCTGATTGGCTCTTGGGCTGAGAGAGAGGGACTGGCCCAAGGTCACCCAGCCGGCTTTCATGCCTAAGGTGGGACTAGAACTCTCCTATCAAGCCTGATTGGCTCTTGGGCTGAGAGAGAGGGAATGGCCCAAGGTCCCCCAGCCGGCTTTCATGCCCAAGGCGGGACTAGAACTCTCATACCACACCTGATTGGCTCTTGGGCTGAGAGAGAGTGACTGGCCCAAGGTCACCCAGCCGGCTTTTGTGCTGAAGGCAGGACTAGAACTCTCCTACCACTCCTGATTGGCTCTTGGGCTGAGTGACCGGCCCAAGGTCACCCAGCCAGCTTTCATGCCTAAGGCGGGACTAGAACTCACAGTCTCCTGGTTTCTAGCCCGTTGCTTTAACCACTAGACCAAACTGGTTCTCAGCTTTGCCCTTCTGCCAAGAGTGAAACCATCAAGGTTCAAGGTTAAGGAGTCATGCCAAGAATAAGACCATCCAAGTTAAGGAATCTTTATTTAAACCAGATGGCAATAAAATCATCTCAAAGACAATGAGCATTTGTTTCTCAAGTTTAATTGGATTGAAGATGAGAAAGATCATCCTACTCTACACAGGTGTCTCACCAAGGACAGGGCAAACCAATGTATGGCCCAAGATGAATCTTTTGTGATTAAAATAATTGCTTAATTCCACACTCCATAGTGAACCTTTATATGAAAATATAAAATTATACAGAATTCTATGTACCATGCATATCAGGAAAAAAAGCACACACTGCTTTCCAATTCCTCCTTGCCAATCTTCCAGTGGAACCACCAATATTACACGAGGGAAGCAGCCTATACAACTATAAAGCAACAGTGCAAACTTGGGGAAAGATGCAGCTGATTTAATGATTCAAAGGTACTACATACCTGCTGTCACATAGTGAAGGATTTGCTCAGCCCAAATATGTGTACAGCTCCCATTCATATCATAGAGGATACATAAAGAGCGTTTATAAAAATTTCAAAATACGTGACCCTGATGCAGGGTTTTTACTTGCTAATTAAGTGAGCTAAGTAAGCATGTCAATAAGCAGACTCTAGTGTTGGATTCTCCAGAAGATGCCCCTTCCCATATCCGTGCACCATTTTTTCAGCCCATACAACTCCTTATTCTACCACCAAAATTGCAAGGATCCTGAATGTGTTGGCTCCAATATGATTGAACTTCTATCTCGTTAACCTCCATGCTTTCTTGTTTGTTTAATTTGTGCCTCTTGTCCCTTACCCCATTTGAAAGATTTCTATGACCTGTATCCTATTCTTAGCAGCGTTCTGTCTCAGTCCAGTGCAGTTATGACCTATGTTGACTTCCCTTTTCAGTGTAATAAACCCACATCAACGATTATGTTCACCAGAAGCCTAATTATGGCAACTAATGCTGAGACATTAGCATTGAAAAGTATTTTAAAAGTTAGCCTACTGGAAAGCCTGAATAAAATTAGTTATATTTTAGATTTCATGGCTCAACAGGAAAAACTGTAGCATAACAGCAGATTACTTAAATTTCCATGAAAAATATCCCACTTCCTACTGTGTTCATCTCATATGAAGAAAGACCACTGTGGCTTGTCATTGACAGTCAGCTTTCCCATACTCAAGATGTTTTGCAGTCCAGTTCCCATCAGTCTCAGTCAGCATTGCAAATGGTTGGGAGTTATGGGAGTTGTGGTCTAAAACATCTGAAAAACCCAAGGATGGAGGAGGTGCTGTTGTCAATGATGAACCATGAATCAAGGTCTGCTTTAACATAGTTTTCTTAGGCGGTCCAGCATATTTGTCACTGTATCTGAGCAGGATTTGAAAGAAGGCCATTGCATTGGCTACACCACCAGAAGCTCATCTGCAGGAGTATTTTGGTAGCTCACTTAAAAACAAGAAGCCCTCTGGCACTTTAGCTGATACCAGGAATAAACACGCCTTCCCCTGATCTCACTTCTGTTATTTATCAATTTATAATCAGGATATTTGTCTTCTGGCCCTTGGATTGTATTTAACAAAGTCAAATTAAGTTTGAGAAGTAGATCACAAACTTCAGCTATTTGTGCAGGACTGTGATGAAGTGGTATTTAAATGTCCTTGTGATCCGATCTTTGATGCCCTTGGAAACTGCCAGGAGTTTTGGCCAGCACAGGGACAGAACGCAAACATTCTAGGAAATAAATCCTAGATTAAACAAATGCTTTGCTGGAACAACATTTGAGCATGGTCTTGCATTCAATAAAAACTGTCCATCCTCATTTATGTGATCTGGGTAAGATTTTAAAGATGTGCGAATTTATCTCCAACTTTTTCTTCCTTTTTTTACTTGAAGCATAATAAGGGGGAGAGCTTGATCTGTATCCATGCTCTCTAGTCATTATTATCATGTCTACTGGGAAAAGAGTATCCTAGCTTTACAACAGAGACAGCCCTACTTTCTTATAAAAAATGTTCTTACAAAAATAGGAAGCTGATTTATTGAAAAGCTATCTCCTTCTCCAGCAGGACTATAGCAAAAATGTACTGTCTCTTCTAAAATCTGTCCAGTAACTCTTTGATCCTCTAATGAACAGCAAGGAATCTAGTCAAGGATATTTGCATTTTATGGGGAATTGGAGAGTGACCAAACAAGGCTGACCATCATCAAATTTTCTTTGTATGCCCTCTTTGGAAATATTATTGGGGGGTTACACAAGGCCTCCTGTGTTATTCTGCTCACTTCTGTGTAGTCACCAGGAATCAAGCTTGACTTAAGGGAGTCTCTATTTTTTAAAATAATTAGAAAGTATTCCAAAATATTTTTCAGAAGTCCTATGTCGAAGTTAGGCATCAGCTATCCTATTCCTGTGCTTTTTACTGATTGATTTATTATTATTATTATTTTTGTATGATGAAGAGGGACGCGGTGGCGCTGCGGGTTAAACCGCTGAGCTGCTGATCAGAAGGTCGGCGGTTCGAAACCGCGCGGCGGGGTGAGCTCCCGTTGCTAGTCTCAGCTCCTGCTCACCTAGCAGTTCGAAAACATGCAAATGTGAGTAGATCAATAGGTACCGCTTCGGTGGGAAGGTAACGGCGTTCCGTGTCGTCATGCTGGCCACATGACCCGGAAGTGTCCTATGGACAACGCCGGCTCCAAGGCTTAGAAACGGAGATGAGCACCGCCCCCTAGAGTCGGACTCGACTGGACTTTACGTCAAGGGAAACCTTTACCTTTACCTTGTATGATGAATTGATTTCCCCACATTTGTATGCTGGCTACTCCTTGCTATTTCTGTTTTCTAATTGAAGACCTTTGCATTTGTTTCTATGAAATTTTGTTCTGTTCCTTCTGGCTTGGCTCCAGCAAGCAACGTCTCTTGCATTCATAACTCAAGTGAATGACGGTATCAGAACTAATTCCTTCTTTTCCCCTCCCTCCTTGTATCCTAGAAGGGAGTGGTTGATAAGTAACTGCAGGTTGATAACTAACTGGATGAAAAATGTATAGGCGTCTGGGAATAAAACTAGTAGGCAGAGTGTGGGGGACTAAGGAGCTGATTCAGTCAGTATATCATGGACATAAAGGACTTTGTCTGTAATGTATTAAAGGTAAAGTCCAAAGCTGAGCTTGACTTGGAAACTTTGGTGTTTTCATGGACTCATTGTCAGCCTTTCAGGATAGATAAGACTAGGAAACCAATGCCACATAGCTCAGTACTACCTCCATTGTAACAGCTCTGGTACAGAATCTTCCCGGTCTGAATGTGCTTTCCCCTCCCTCCCTTTATCTTCATGAGAACTAAGGGGAGGATTGTCTGAGGCACTTACTCAGGTTACATTCCTGCCCCAACTCAGTTCTCTTTTATCTGACCATTTTCTTGGTGGTGGCTCTTCCTTCTGTCCCTCCAGGCCACTCCCTACACCCTCCATGCTTCTCCAAGTAGTTTTCCTAGCAGCAATATGGAAGTAGTTTGCCACTATCTTCTCTTAGGATGCATTTTTGACTCTCTGGTCTATCTTTACAGCCCTGGAAGTCCCTGGTACAGTCCCATCCCAGCCCTAAGCAGTTCGAGTCTGGATTAAGCTTCTAAGCCCAAACAAGATTGCTCGGGAGGATACTACCTGCTAAGAGAGCCACTAACAATTTTTTTAGGATATTTGAAATTCACCTTCTCTGCTTTTCCTCTGGTATCAGAATGGTATCATCTATACAGAAGCATGGTAGGCTTTGAGAGACCTAAATAAAGACTCTTTCTTATCCATGACATGCTCAGAATGAACCACCATGAGTCATCCACATTCAGCTATATACAAACATACTTAATTCATCGATCGTCCACTGTTGGGCTACCGTAAAGAGAATTGTGTGTACTACCTTACACAACCTGGAGGAAAGGCTGTGAAAAACGTAACAAGAAATAATCATATCAATCTAAAAAAAAATCAAGAGGATTATTCTAATTTGTTTCTATTGTTGCCAGTATTATATTTCCTGAAAGTAACGATTGTACATAATCAGGTAAATAATCTGAGCTCATTAATTGATTTATTCATAATTGGATGGAAGTGTCTGAAAAGTATGGTTATTCATTTAATCAGTTGATTGTTGCATAAGTACCTGTCAATAGCCTCCCTCCTACTGCCCCACTTTGTTTGAAAGTCATCTCTATAAAAATTGTTATACTCAGCTTTGCAAGTTTAATTTTGGGGGAAAGTTATTATCTACTTTAATCTCCTCCACTTAAATTTTTACTGAGCATTTCACTCATAAAAAATGTCCTGTCCTTACCTGAATGTAGAGGGTAACCAGACAGGAAAAAAAGGAATTCCTGCATAATGAGTTTTACTAATACAGCTCTGTGGAACAGGCATTACAACATCCCTCTTTTCCAGTGCAGGCCTACTTTTGTTAATTTCAGTTTTGTGCTTTTTGTTGGTTTGTTATTCCATGTTTGGATGGGCAAGAATTGGGGATTACAAAATGAATATACAATCCTATACAAATTATATGATAAATATTTTGTTCTGTTAATTTTTTTTTCTGTTCAAGGCTGGACACAAAATGAACCTCTGTAAAGAATTTTTCAGAAGTCTCCAAAGGTCTCAGAGTGCTGTCCAGTCCTGGAAGTATGGCAGAAAGGAAACCACACAGCAAAGCGGACAAGTAAAATCACTTCAGATATTCCTGAAGTTCTCCTCATCCAACTTTCTCCATTAGCCTGGACCTTCTAGATTCATAGCCCTTTTCCCAAGAAATAAGTACCTGTAAGATAGAGGCTACAAAGATCTGAACGGTCACTAGACAGCAGTGAACAGATACAGCAACTCCAACTTCTTGCTACTATTTAGTGATCAGCCAGATTTTTGGTGGCTTCAAACAGAGGACTGTCTTTTATAAAATAGGACCCATGGTGTGAGCATGGAGGGAGCAAGAATGATGACATGTGTGATGACTTCATCATGCTATTGCTACAAGGCATGTACTTGCATCAGACGTTATAACTTAAGTACATAAACCACCCATATCATTGTTAAGAAGGCTGCTGGCCCTTCTCAATCATTGTTCAGCAAAGAAATTCTCCTGCTGCCAACTTAATTTGCTGTTCAAGTTAATGGATCATGACTTACTTCTGAAGTTCTTCCAAGGAAAAGAGAATATTTCTGAAGTTGTCATCAGAATAGGATAGTATTCCTACACTTACTTCGTTATGAGGTGGCTAAGGTGTATGTGTGTGTGTGTGTGTGTCTGTATGAAAGAGAGAAAAAATCTCTAGTCTTGTACAGTCACCTCTCTTTCAATCTAAGCTTCCCAAAAGAAGACATAAATGAAGGAAGTCTTCCATTGGCCTTTTCAGTAGCAGTTCATTGGTCATCATTAAAGGAAAGTCCTTCCCTTGATACTGGTTGGAAAATGTATCCTTCCTTGAGAGAAATTCAGAGAAACATTCACCAATTTTCTTTGCTCAAATATTTGGTAGAAAAGCCATTTTTTGCCCACTCCTAACCTCAAATTCTTGTAGAATATGGGTTACAACTGCTAAATGTCTACTTGATCCTGACATGCTCTTATCTGCAAAAAAAATCATACTGTTTTAAATTCTACTTTCAAACTTCTGCATCTGCTAAATCCTCACTCCATTTCTGTAGGCTATGGAAGCTCATTAGAAATAGAGCAATGCTGAATATCTTCTGACATCTTCCTGAACAGAATACTGTGGGCACATATTTCTTCTCCAAGCCAGCAGTATTGATAGATCCAGATTAAGAGATAATAGACCACTGGGGCCATCCTAGACAGACATGTAGGAGCCAGACCCAGAGAAACCAGAATGTTCAACATGACTTTGCTGCAGACTCATGTCAGTTGTACCCGCTGTTATTCCTTATGCTGCTGAGAAGCCAGAGTGGCTGAAATAAACCATGGAAATTATGCCAGGCTATATGAGAAGCCCATGGAGTCTGCCAACCGTCATCCTTCAGCCATGGAAGGAGATTCACTGCAGGATCAGAGCAGAGAAGCAAGAGGGAAAGAGTTCAATTTTGTTCTGATAGACAGCTCAATTTCTGGACTTAACCCATCATCACCTTTTTCTGCCAGGACTGGCTGGCATCATTTTAGAGTTGGAAGTTAATACTGTTAGTTAAGTAGAGGAGGTGCAAAAGATGTAGCAAGGTGAAATGGCCAACTTTTGATAGCAGTGTCAATTGGTAAGAAGATGAGGGATCAACCTTGTCTTATTTTTGGAATTTCAGCACAGCTCCCTCCAACCTGTCACTGTCCAGCTATGCTGGAACTGCAGGTTGGGAAAGACCACATGACCATCCATGTGATGTACAGAAAATAACTTGGAAAAAGTTTTGCAATAGGAAAAGTGGAGCTGCAGCCTGCTTGAAAACCCAGCAGTGAAAATCAAGGTATTTACACATACTTCTTGGATAGAGCTACCAGATAGGGCAGCAAAAATCCAGACAAAGACTAGAAGGCAGCAAAGAATTAGACATTTCTGGATCTATTTATTGCCACCCAGCAGTTCCTTGAAATTTTTCAGACCAGATGTGGTAGCCCTACTGTTGGTCAAGTTATAATTAAAGAAATGCAAGACTAGCATATTCTACCCCAAGATTTTCATCTTCTCTCCTGAATTTCTAACTCTCTTTCATCAGGTTGAACAATTGGTAGGAGGAAGGTACAGGGTAACTTTTCTACTAAATGGAATGCTAAATGGAATTAGCTAAGACAATTGTTCTGTGAGTATGTGAAGTGTACTAGCTCATTGGCCATGCCTCCTAGTGGCCTTGATGCATGTGAAAGAAATGGCATGGACAATGGAGTTTGCATCTGAGCAGGGTTTTTAAAGAGAGGGACCTGTCCAAAGAAGCCTTATCACATTCCTCTCAACAGATCTGTAGGTTGAAGCACTATGGAAGACATAGCTGCAGGAGCCAGTAGAGCAACTGGCAACTTTCATGTTTCTCTTGAGCAAAACTTTCCAAACTAATGTTTCCTCATATAAATGCAGCAGGATGGATAAACAGTTTGGGTGTTCTTTTCTCCCAGATTGTAAGGTTGTCTAGCTTATCTGTTCCACCATAAAATACAAATAGGCCCACACAACTGAATTCTATGCTGAGTAAAATTCTAACATCGCCATCATCATCATCATCATCATCATCATCATCATCATCATCATCATCATCATCAATTCTAATCATCCCTGCATATAGAAAATGAACATGTTAGAGGGAAGCTATCAACTAGCTTTCAATGTTGAAGAGATTAATGATGAAGGAAATTTCATCTAGTGAACCTTTGACTCATAGATGCATGACCCAGAGAAAGGTTTTCTACCAGCAGAAGTCAGCCTTAGATTTGTAGTGCTATGGTAAATCTCCAACTCTTCTGGAATGTTGTGATTTAACAAGCATACATTACCTCAGCCAAGGGAAAGAACTGCTGTTTTTATGTCTAGGTTCCCCTTCATACAGGGCTCAGCCTGGCATCTTGCAGCTGTAGCTGAAAGCCACGAGATAGATTTCCTGCTGAAGCTATTTGCCCTCCAACTCATGGAAAACAGCAAGCTGAGTGGAAATGAATAGCTTCTCGTGGTTCAAATCACCCACAGGCTTAGACAGGTGAAGTAGGATTGCTATCATCTCCAGCAAATTACACTAATCTTAACCCAATTCTGGTTTCCTTTCCTTCAAATTATCACTGATGTCCCCCCTAAGTTGTTTGCACATCTCTAATCAAAGTACTGATGGAAAGGAAGGTGTCTTAGGTGTGCAAGGAAAATTAATGTATAGAGTTTGCTGACATGCTAGCTAAATGCTGTGGCATGGGTTTGCTTTATTTCAGTTTGGAGTTAGAAGCAAACCAGAAAAAGCAAAAAGGAACAAAGATGCACACTCCCGAACGGCTTTTCCTCCATACATGATAATGAACTGTTTATCAATTCCTGGCAGCTCTCATTATACACTAATCAAATTGTTTGTGATCCAATTGTTTTAGCTGTCAATGTGATTTCCTCCACCATTATCAAGAAACATGATGATGATGATGATCATCATGATGATGATCATGATGATCATGATAAGAGGAGGAGGAGGGCAGCATGGATGGGGGCATGACAATTAAGTAGATACCTGCTTGGCTCCTAAATTGTACCCCAAGTGTGCTTCTCAATGTTCCACTCCAAACTGGAGTATGATATTTGGGGGAGGGGGTGCCACACAAGGATCAATCCTGAGTCCTGTACTCTTCCCCATTCTTATTAATGATTTGGATGAGGAAGTGCAGGGAATGCTTAAGCTCTTCAAATACACAGAATTGAGCAGGGATAGCTAAGACTGTAGAAGTCAGAAATACAGTTTCAAAGGATCTCAGCAGGTTAGGAAGTGAACTGAAAATAACAGAAAAAAATAATGAAGACCAACACAGAGCTGTTCACCTAGGACATGGGAAATCAAATGCACAAGTAAAGAATTGGGTAATACCTGGGTTGGTAGTAGCAGCTTGTGGTAAAGGTCTTAGAACAGTAGAATAGTAATTAGTTGTTAAATAAATATAAGCCAGCAGTGTGATGTAGCTGCAAGAAAGATAAGCACAATTTTAGGCTGCATCATGGAAAGTAATTGTTCTGGCTTTTCTGTATAGGTCAAATCTTGAATATTGTGCTTACTGTAAGAAGGCTTCAGAAAGAGTGGAATAGGTTCAGAGAAGCATAACAAGGACAGCCAGGGAACCAGAAAAGTCCTGCGAAGAGAGACTGGAGGAATTGGGAATGTTTAGCCTTCAGAAGACAGTGCTGATATGATACCACTTTTTAAATACCGGGGAAGATGGCGCACAAAAGACCAAGACTTGTTTTGTATCCTTCTAGATTGGAGGGCAAGAAATAAAGGATTCAGGTTATCGCAAGGCAGATTCTAATAGAATATTAGGAGGAAAAAACTTTCCTAACATGTAAGAACAGTTTGACAGGGAAACCAATGACCCAGAGTGATAGTGTGTTTCCATTCAATGGATGCAATTAAGCAGATTTTGGACAGACATCAGTCAGGGATGCTAACCTGGATTCTGAGAAAGAGGTTGGACTTGATGGCCTCTTCCAACTCTATGATTTCTGGAGGAAATGAGGAGAAAAAGGAGGACAGGAGATGGGGGAACATATTGGTTGCTTAAGACCTCTATGTATTCTTTCCCAAGCTTTAGGAAACAAAGGAGACAGCAGTTCAGTCCCTTTCTTGGTATACACAAATGCTGAAATTCCATCTCTGCTATTTTCCAAGCAAGATTCTACCTAAAATCCTGGAAAGCTGTTCCAGTGCTGATAAGTTGAAGGCAGATGGACCAATGATCTGACTCAATAATTTTCCTAAGTTCTTACAACATACAGGAAATAAACAAAACAGATAAAGGTATCAACAGAGGATAAATAAAGTAGATGAGATAAATAAAACAGGAAGCCCTGTTTTATCATCATTGGATGGAGGGCCAGGGTGCTGAAGAAGATTTCTCCATTCCTGAGGAGAACTCAGTGTTGGGACCACAATTGTCCACTTCTTCTCTTTGTTCATATCTGAAGAGACTCCTTCCCACTGCTCACTCCCCCCAAATGAGAAATGTCTGGGATGCAAGAAAGAATCTTTTGTGCCCTGGAAGAGGAGAGCTACATATTTACATTCAGCTTAAAATAAGCACCTACTAGATACAGAAAGCTGGCATGTCTGGAAGAAGGCTAAGCTATTAATGTTTTTCCTTATGGACTAACTCTTCCTTACGTACAGCTTTCACCAAACTGATGCCTTCCAAATGTCTTGGAATCTCAGCTTCCCAAATGTGCAAGCATCATAGTCAACAGAATGGGAAATATCCACCTAAGTACAGGTGCTATACAAAGGTTCTGTGTTATTTCCACCTGGAAAAATATTCAGCCATCTAGATAATCTTCTCCAGCCCATATAGAGCTGAACTACATATTACTGCCATACATTTCTTCAGGGTCTGAACGTTCACATGACGGTCTCTTCTTATTCTTGCCCTATTCACAGCATGGCCTCTGATGGAGATACAATATCATTTCAGCTTTCTTCAGAGAAAAATCTTTTTTATTCCTGTGTGAAAACTGAAAAGTGTAAGAACATCATTTATTAGTCTCTTTTGCCAAAGGCCCTTTCAATATTTAAAGACAATTTCAGATAGCATTAGAATTGGATGCAAAGAGATTATTATAGCAAACCGTTGTAACAGCCTGAGAAAGCATATTAGGAAAGTATTCTGTAGACAACTACTGGTTCCTTTGGGGAACTCCAAGAAGCTTGGTATCATAACAACAATATTAGGTAGGGCAGAATTGAAGAAGAATGTCTAATTTGGCTCTCATGACTGGACTATAGCAATTGAAGGATGTCATTTGTTCAAAAGGATCAGAAGCTATAGAAAAGAAGAAGGAATATTGATTCCTGCACATGAACCAAAATGAATGAATTTTGTAGTGAAGTAGAGAGCATCTGGATTCCAGTGAAGAGGAACATCTACAAGCAATACTATTGTTGGTGTCTACTGTCACCTGCCCAGCCAAGGAGAGGTTGATGATACCTCCCAAAGCCAAACAGCAATTGCAAATCTTTCAGAAAGTTATGAAGTTGCAGAGTCTTCAAATACCTGAAATGGTGTCACATAGAAGAAATTCCAGACTTGTTTGCTCACAAACGGATTGTTACAGGACACAAGTTACAGGAAGGTAGAATAAACACAGTTTGACAATGGAAGGAGTTATCCAGAGAGAGACTGAATTCCCTTTCATTGGATGTGTTGAAGAAGAGGCTCGGTAGCATCTGTCTGGGATGCTTTAATCTGGATTTCTGCATCCCTTCCAATTCTAGGATTCCACCTTCAGTCATGAAAGCTCACTGGGTGACTTTGTCATCCTCTGTCAGCAAAATCTACCCCCATCCCCAGGGTTCTGAAGACAGAATAAATGTAGCATTCCGTGTATGCCACCTTTTGCTCCTAGGAAGACAGGATAGAAATCTGTGAAGCTAACCGAGACATAACTACATTCCTGTACATCCGCTGTGCTCCCTATCATTCAGACAGCAAGCAGAACCATTTCTTATTTTTAGTGATGGCAATATGATTGGTTTGGACCCATTCCAAGCTGCTAGAATCCATGGAGGAGGAATGGCAAGAATGGAAGGTACTCAAAATGTTATTGTTTGCTTCTTATTCATTTTATGAATTTGTTCAGTAGCAAAAGTTTCTCTCAGGAGATTGCTAAGTGATTTAAAACATTGACCAATAAAAGAACAATGTGAGAAGTAAAATAGTAAAAACAGTAAAATGCAAATGGGATGAAATAGATAAAATCCACTTCAAACTACAGGTCGTCTTCATTTAGTGACTACAATTGGGACCGGCAACTTGGTCGTTAAGCAAAGTGGTCACTAAGTAAAACTGACTGTGCTTATGATCTTACTTCAGCTTTCTCTGCTTTACAGATCTGAGAAGGTCATAAATGTGAGGATTGGTTGCAAAGTCACTTTTTCATTGTCACTGCCCCCCAGCTGACCACTGTTTACACCTGCCTTTTCTTCGCTGGGCTCACCATCCCGGCCATGCACAGAGAGATGCCATGGCTCTGGGGCTGCTTCCACCCTTGCACCCCCTCCCTCACCCAACCACAGTGACTTACCTGCCCACCAGCTTGCTTGCGAGCCACCTGGGACTTGCAACTTCCTCCTGGCTTCCCCACTGAGTTTGGTTGTGGAAAGCTGGCTGGAAGTTGTGAGAAGGTACTTGCTTAATGATCCATGATCCTTGCTGAACAATGACAATGGGGTCTGCATCAATTGTTGTCACTAAGCGATGAGGTCATGCAATGTCACACCTTATGACTGCATCACTTAACGACAGAAATTCCAGTCCCAATTCCCATTGTTAACCAAGAACTGGCATGTCTGTTTGTGTATAGGTTCAATAAATCACAATGATAGATTCCGTTAAAATGCTAGCTAAACAAATCTCTCCCAACCCCCACCCCAGTGATTTGTTTTATATGCCCTTGTTTGGGACTCTCTCTCTGTGGTAGCAGAAAGGGAAGAGAAAGGCATCAAGGGAGTCCTTTTCTGCCCTCTCAAACTCAGGCCAGGATTGAGCAGATCTCCCTTTTCCTTCCACTGTTTTACCATTCTCCATCCTGAAAGGATGAATAGGAACACCAATATATTTTGAACACATGAATGAATAATTAAATAAATTAGATCATAGTGGCATGCATTCACTTCATTATTAACACTGCATTACCTCTGCCAGGAGGATTTCAATGCAACTTGCAAAGTTTGACTAGATAGTTCTTGGATGGGAGACTATTAGGAAATCCTGAATTGTAGACTAGTTGGGAAGTCAAAAATAATCCACAAGAAGGTAATGGTTAAGCATGTCTATATCAGTGCCTATAAAACTGTGTGGATATGTCCATATGGCCAACTGGAGTCACGCTGAACCTAAAGGAGACTTTACTTTTGAATAACTTATTGTATTAGTGATAATTTATTGTACTGCATTGTATTGCACTGTATTATTATAATGGTATGTGGGAATGACCTTGGGAGACCGGGGGTTTGGGAGAGATGATGCCTAAGGAATGATCAGATAAGAGGAGGGGGGGAAGCCCACAGCTGCATAACACACTGATTTCCATGGGATTTTCTAGTGCCACTATCCACTGCAGGGAGCCTGGAGCTATTTGTAATGGAATGAGAGAATGACCTTGGAAGATGCAGGGAAGAGATGCTGCCTAGGGAATGATTTGATAAAAGAGGGTGGACCCCACAACTGAGTAATGGGAAGAGAAAGAAACTTAGAAAGGACCCACCCTAACTGGTTAGGTGGTAAATAGAGATGGCAGGAGATTTGTACACTCAGACTTGCAAGATTTTGTTAATGTAGCCTAACAATAAAGTAGAATTAGCTCATCTGGTTGTGTTTCCTGTCTGGTCTACCTGGGAAGGCTGACAGTTATATAAATATATTATCATCTTCTACAAAAACAATCATGAAGCTACACGATTCAAATACTAGGCCAACAACATTGTTTCTAGGATCCGTACTTAAAACCAGGAAAGCATTGAAAAATAAGCTTTCTTTTCTTTTTTTTCCTTTTTTCCTTTACAATCACAAAGGAGTTATTTCATTGCAAAATAGTGGCTCTGGAATTTGTTTGGGAACTGAGCCCTGTTTTCCCATGGATTAAGCAGCCAAGGTTTCTTCTTGCTGAACTATTGGGTTCTACAACCAACTAAGCTCTAAACCCACGTTAAAAAAAATAGTATAGCTGCGTTCCCCTGATGTAGTATGTGTCATGTTCACTGTTTCAATGTGTACTGTACATCGTAACGTTTCACATGCCATGGCGCTGATGCGCGTTTCTGTTGGGAGGGAGCTGCTGTGAATCCTTGTGCCAAGCTCTGTATCTGTGTTCGTTTCAATGGAATGTGTTTGGGTTATGTGCTCTGCTCAAGGCCTTTTCCCGCAGACCATCAGGAGCCGTTAGGAGCACCTGGGATTGTGAGCCTGGGAAGATTCTACGGGGGGAGGGATCTCATTTGTACTGAGGGTTTTTAGTTTGCATTTGGCACGCTTTTTCCATTTTCAGCTTTCTCTGTGATCCTGCATACTATTCTTTAATAAATCAGATATCGTTGTGATCCTGTTTATGAGTCTGATGGTGTTTAGAAGAGGCAATCACTACATAAAGCTGAGAGTGGAAAAAGCGCGCCAAATGCAAACATACCCAACCTTCTAATTCAAATGGTTGAATTTCCAAATCATGCTCAAATCAAAGCACCCTCCCCTATTTTAGTCTAGCCAAACATGTGTGAATTCATGCCTCCTTTCTCAGGGTTTCACTCCATGCATCTGAGGACGTGGATTCTGATCCATAAGATCTTAGATTATAATGATGAACTTGTTGGTGCTGAAGGTGCCAAAAGATCCTTTGCTACTGCTGTTTCTCCACAATTAATAGATTTACCTTCTGGCAATTGCTTCCACTTCAGCAAAGGATCATTACCTTGTCGTGGTGCTGGAGCTCGAGCACCTCAATGATGCCATGAGCTAAACCGTGAAGGGCCACCCAAGATGGGAAGGTCATGACAGAGAGGTCAGACTAAATGCGATCCCTGGGGAAGGTAATGGCAACCCACCCCAGTATTCTTGCCGTGAAAACTCAATGGATCAGTACAACCAGAGATATGTCGGTATACCATCAGAAGATGAGACCCCCAGGTCGGAAGATGGTCAAAATGCTACGGGGGAGGAACAGAGGATGAGTTCAACTAGCCCCAGACGTGATGACACAGCTAGCTCAAAGTCGAAAGGATGGCTAGCGGCCGACGGTGCTGGTGGTGAACGGCGAATCCGATGTTCTAAGGATCAACACACCATTGGAACCTGGAATGTAAGATCTATGAGCCAGGGCAAATTGGATGTGGTTCTTGGTGAGATGTCAAGATTAAAGATAGACATTTTGGGCGTCAGTGAACTGAAATGAACTGGAATGGGCCACTTCACATCAAATGACCACCAGATCTACTACTGTGGACAAGAGGACCACAGAAGAAATGGAGTAGCCTTCATAATTAATAGTAAAGTGGCGAAAGCAGTGCTTGGATACAATCCAAAAAACGACAGAATGATCTCAATTCGAATTCAGGGCAAGCCATCTAACATCACAGTGATCCAAATATACGCCCCAACCACAAATGCTGAAGAAGCTGAAGTAGAGCAGTTCTATGAGGATCTGCAGCACCTACTGGACAACACGCCTAAAAGAGATGTTATTTTCATCACGGGAGACTGGAATGCTAAGGTGGGCAGTCAAATGACACCTCGAATTACAGGTAAGTATGGCCTGGGAGAACAAAACGAAGCAGGACACAGGCTGATAGAATTTTGCCAAGACAATTCACTCTGCATAACAAACACTCTCTTCCAACAACCTAAGAGACGTCTTTATACATGGACTTCCCCAGATGGACAACACCGAAATCAGATTGATTACATCCTTTGCAGCCAAAGGTGGCGGACATCTGTACAGTCGGTAAAAACAAGACCTGGAGCTGACTGTAGTTCCGATCACGAACTTCTTCTTGCACAATTTAGGATCTGACTAAAGAGATTAGGGAAGACCCACAGATCAGCTAGATATGAGCTCACTGATATTCCTAAGGAATATGCAGTGGAGGTGAAGAATAGATTTAAGGGACTGGACTTAGTAGATAGGGTCCCGGAAGAACTCTGGACAGAAGTTGGCAGCATTGTTCAGGAGGCGGCAACAAAATACATCCCAAAGAAAGAGAAAACCAAGAAGGCAAAATGGCTGTCTGCTGAGACACTAGAAGTAGCCCAAGAAAGAAGGAAAGCAAAAGGCAACAGTGATAGGGGGAGATATGTCCAATTAAATGCAAAATTCCAGAGGTTAGCCAGAAGAGATAGGGAATTATTTTTAAACAAGCAATGCGCGGAAGTGGAAGAAGACAATAGAATAGGAAGGACAAGAGACCTCTTCCAGAAAATTAGAAACATTGGAGGTAAATTCCAGGCAAAAATGGGTATGATCAAAAACAAAGATGGCAAGGACCTAACAGAAGAAGAAGAGATCAAGAAAAGGTGGCAAGAATATACAGAAGACCTGTATAGGAAGGATAACAATATCGGGGATAGCTTTGACGGTGTGGTCAGTGAGCTAGAGCCAGACATCCTGAAGAGTGAGGTTGAGTGGGCCTTAAGAAGCATTGCTAATAACAAGGCAGCAGGAGACGACGGCATCCCAGCTGAACTGTTCAAAATCTTGCAAGATGATGCTGTCAAGGTAATGCATGCTATATGCCAGCAAATTTGGAAAACACAAGAATGGCCATCAGATTGGAAAAAATCAACTTATATCCCCATACCAAAAAAGGGGAACACTAAAGAATGTTCAAACTATCGAACAGTGGCACTCATTTCACATGCCAGTAAGGTAATGCTCAAGATCCTGCAAGGTAGACTTCAGCAGTTCATGGAGCGAGAATTGCCAGATGTACAAGCTGGGTTTAGAAAAGGCAGAGGAACTAGGGACCAAATTGCCAATATCCGATGGATAATGGAAAAAGCCAGGGAGTTTCAGAAAAACATCTATTTCTGTTTTATTGACTATTCTAAAGCCTTTGACTGCGTGGACCATAACAAATTGTGGCAAGTTCTTAGTGGTATGGGGATACCAAGTCATCTTGTCTGCCTCCTGAAGAATCTGTATAACAACCAGGTAACGACAGTAAGAACAGACCACGGAACAACGGACTGGTTTAAGATTGGGAAAGGAGTATGGCAGAGCTGTATACTCTCACCCTACCTATTCAACTTGTATGCAGAACACATCATGCGGCATGCTGGGCTTGAGGAATCCAAGGCTGGAGTCAAAATCTCTGGAAGAAACATTAACAATCTCAGATATGTAGATGATACCACTTTGATGGCTGAAAGTGAAGAGGAACTGAGGAGCCTTATGATGAAGGTCAACGAAGAAAGTGCAAAAGCTGGCTTGCAGCTAAACCTCAAAAAACCAAGATTATGGCAACCAGCTTGATTGATAACTGGCAAATAGAGGGAGAAAATGTAGAAGCAGTGAAAGACTTTGTATTCCTAGGTGCAAAGATTACTGCAGATGCTGACTGCAGTCAGGAAATCAGAAGACGCTTAATCCTTGGGAGAAGAGCAATGACCAATCTCGATAAAATCGTGAAGAGCAGAGACATCACATTGACAACAAAGGCCCGCATAGTTAAAGCAATGGTGTTCCCCGTAATAACATATGGCTGTGAGAGCTGGACAATAAGGAAGGCTGAGAGAAGGAAGATCGATGCTTTTGAACTGTGGTGTTGGAGGAAAATTCTGAGAGTGCCTTGGACTGCAAGAAGATCCAACCAGTCCATCCTCCAGGAAATTAAGCCAGACTGCTCACTTGAGGGAATGATATTAAAGGGCAAACTGAAATACTTTGGGCACATAATGAGAAGACAGGACAGCCTGGAGAAGATGTTGATGCTAGGGAGAGTGGAAGGCAAAAGGAAGAGGGGCCGACCAAGGGCAAGGTGGATGGATGGTGACGGACTTGTCCCTGGGGGAGCTGGGGGTGTTGACGACCGACAGGAAGCTCTGGCGTGGGCTGGTCCATGAAGTCACGAAGAGTCGGAAACGACTAAACGAATAAACAACAACAACAATTGCTTCCAAGTTTACTTCTTGTTTCATTTTCATGCTTCTTTTCAGACAGAAATAGTCTCCCAGAGCTCAGTACAAATGACCAAGCAAAGCAATCATTAGTCAGTTGTTTCCTGTGTTGTGAATTAAAGGTGACATATATATTAGAAGTCAGAAGCATAAGATAATAGCTTTTACTTTGTGAAATAGGTTGGACTTAATGTATTGCACTGAATCTGGGATTTCTACATAGCGAGTGAGCAGGTTTTACATGCTGGGATGCTACAGCATATTGTCAACTCTACCAATAATCCTTGAAAACTTTTGGGCTTCAAGACAGAAAACTCAAAGTTCACCCACCCCGCTCCATACATCAAGCTCTATGCATTTCATCTAATGATCTATCGGGAGCTATTATGCTATTTCTCCAAGTACAGAAAAAATCTAAAAGTCAGTTTTCTATTTTAACCACCCCCAGCTCGTGCTATGCAAGATGACTAGAATTAGTTTGCAAATAGTAAACATTTCAGTTCCAATCTAATCATTTTCAACAAAAACACTTGCAAGCATTCAACTGCAAGGACACTGAAAGAATCACCTACAACGTATTAGAGGCAATGGATTTTGAGTGATGCCTCAACTACAGCTCTGCCACCACACTACAGGATCACAGTTCCTGGATGAAATGAGCTCATCAGTTGTGATCCATCCTTAATTAGATATACCAACAGGGAAACATGATAGATAACAAGTTTATCCTTCCTCAATTGCAGAGTAGTGAAGATTTCTGCATTAACAACTTGGGGGGTGAATGAATGTAAGAAAATACACACTTTGTCATTCAGAAAGGAAATGTATGAAAATCCATCACAAAAATTCTCCACCCATGAAAAAGAAATTGTCAGAAAATCCCCCATTCCCATTGCAGTTGTTCCATTTTCCACCTTTCATTTGAGAAAATGAAGCCAAGAGGAAGAGGGGACTTTTTATTAAGCATGGTGGACTTGTGAAAAAGCAAAGAAATTTTGGGTGCACATCCAAACAATGATGCGAAAGATACTGTGGATTAATATTACGATGAAACTGGAATGATTTCTATTGGGTTTTATGGATGCTGAACTGGAAAAGAAATATGGGAAACTAACACTGTATATGGTAGCTGTGGCAAGATTATTGTATGCACAAAGATGGAAGAATAATAAAATACCCACAGAAGAAAATTGAATTATAACATTCATGGAGCTTGTAGAAATGGCAACACTGACCAGTTTGGTCAGGTAAAAAATGACAAAGACTTTTTTGAAAGACTGGAAGCCTTATATGGACTTTTTGTTGAAATAAGAAAAGACTGAACTGATTATTTATGGATTTGCGGATTTAAAAAAGGAAAAGAGTAAGAGGGAAGTTACTAGATAGAAAGAAGGGTGAAGTCATAATTCTATGTTTTATTTCTTTTTTCACTTCTTTTCTTTTTCTTTTTTCATTTTTTCTTTAATTTTTATACTTTTATTGTATTGAAAAATTCTAATACAGATATTTTTTTTTAAAAGAAAGAAAATGAAGCCAACATAGTAAGGTGATGCATCCTGCTTCTCAAGATGGCCATGAAGTTCTCCTGAGAAGCCATAACCTAAACCAATTGGCCTGACATAGACACTGAGATCCCCAAAATACCCATCCTTGAATTCCCTGGCGAGAAATCCTAAAGCACATCCATCAACCCAGTCAGAGAAAACACTGTGTGACAGCAGGGCTACTAAGCATAAAGTGTTCCAAGTAGATAATGCAAGAGACAAACACTAAAACTGACCCCTGACAGACCATGGCCACCACCACTTTGCAACTTTGTGCTTGAACCAGGAAAAAAAAAAAAATGAAGCTCATCCCTCCAAAGGTTAATAATGCAAAACAAATTTTGCCCAGTTCTCCACTATCAAGTAATGGTTATAGGAGGTTGATATTCTGATATTCTGAATGACAGTCAGGAGGAGAAATAAATGTGGTGTATTTAATCCTTCTTCTGACCTGTCCTCCAAGGCCACCAAAAAGGATCAACATCTTCATCAATGCTTATGGGAGACAGAAACAACTCTTGTTTTTGCATCATGTTTCATAATCCTTACTCCATAAAAGTTTTTGAAATTATTACAGAGGTACAGCTATTTTCTGTCCCTTGGCTTTTTCAAGACACTATTTTTGAGCACCAGCTAAGGAAAAGAATTGTGCAGGCAGTATTAGTTGCGACTGTTGAAGGTACAGGTGAAGAAAAAGTGAGTCAGTGTTTTATGTATCAGTCAAATAAGGAAATAAGCACGTAGATAAGAATAGTTAGGTGTTCGGAAATGCAAGATGGCCAGTAATGGGTAATTCAGGATTGACATGTGGATCAAAGGACTTTCTTAGGCTTCTTCACTATTCATGGATGATGGATGGATAGATGGACAATCATTCTGGCTCTCTGGAGAACAATTGCATACCATCTGCTGTGTAAAAGAAGCTGTGCTACAACTCTCCCACATTTTATCCTCAGCATGTTCTTGCACTGTTTATAGAAACACCACTGACAGTGTGTTGATTTGTTGGTCATAAAAAGAGCCAATTACAACAAAGTTCTTCCCTCTCTTCTTTCTTCTTTGGATGGAATGTCTTTCTCATCTACCAGGGGAAAACAGAACTGCTTCTTACTGAGGATTGAGGACTGGGCAGAAGCTAGCTTGAAATGGCCAATGCTCCAAGGGGGATAATTTTTGCACTGTGAGTGAATCAAATTTCATGAGGGGCATTGTAAATCCCTCTGGAGTTTCAAATCTGAGTTTGTCTGGAAAGTCCTTGATGGCTTAAGTTTAATTGTTGATGAATGCCAGTGGTTGGTTGAATGTTCAGAGGAGCATCACAGTAGACTAAAGCAATACACTTTGCACACGCATACTCTCTCACACAAACCAACACACAACACAGTATCCTGTACTACAAGCATAATCACTGTCAATTGTTCTGACATAATTGGTGTAATGTGTGTAATGCAGAGGCCAGAACAAGGGAAACTGGCTAGAGAAACTGAGATGAGTCATGTTTTCCTGACAGTGTAGTCTGTTCTGTGTAGCCTTGACTGAAGTCATGCTGAAAGGAGGTAGGCAAGAAAAGGAGGTCATTAGTTGGTCCTCTGATCTTGGTTACACATATCTGGGTTCATGAGATTGTGAGAAAAATACCTCAGTTGCAAGCACTGCTAATAAGAGGTCAGAAAGCAGGCATACTGTATATCTGCAAAGCACCTCTCCATGTTGTCCAGTTCCCCTGCCAGCAAAGTTATGAGCAGCCTCAGTGGAATGGGCTTCTCAGTGCTTGGGAAAGAGGATGGTGGCTTGCAAAATATTCCTCTATCAGGAAAATGCCCACCCCCCTCCCCAGGGCATCATTGGATGGTTAGCAAGAAAAGTAAGGAACATTCTGTCCCAAAGAACCTAGAGATAAATTTGGGGATAGAGTAAACATAATTCGCTGCCAAGATTTCTGTATCCTAATCCCTTGTCCCTTTTAACAAATCTCGTAAAAAAGACTCTTGATTTTACATTTTTACATTAATCCTGGCAACTTGATTAATGTTACTTAATTACTTAGTTACTTAGTTCTTACTTTAGAACCCAATTTATATCTGAGGTTGTTAGGATGGAACTTTCTTTATCCTCCTGCTAAACACTCACTGATGCATTGGGGAGATGGCTATCCTTTCTACTGGAAAAGAGAAAAATGTGCATATGTTCTGCACTTGTAATATTTTGCAAACCTCCCACCTCTTTCCCAGGCTCTGAGAACCCCATTACATTTAATAATCTCCCCTTGTTTGGATCTGGAGAAGTGGTGCCAGTAATCTAATTCCTGGCTCATTTTGAAATCTCTCTTCTCCATGATTGATTTCAGATGTTACTCAGGTGTCCACTTCTGTGACGATGGGAAAGATTAAACTCAACCTGGGGCAAGCTCTTCATTCTGTGGTGTAACCCATAAGCACAAAAATGCCCATAATTGCCAAGGATCAGCAGTATTTCCTGTTACCCATCTCAGTTAAACTGTAGGCTTTGTTTCATCCTTTGCAGACATATGTGTTTATTGAAAGATTTATTTGGTCACCCAACTCACAAAAATTTGACTGCAAATGGCATACAATCATATTAAGGGTGTGATGTGGAAGTCTATCATTTCTTGTGGAGAAACTATCCATGTCCATCACAACCGATTAGGAAGGGATCTCTCCTGTAAGTCTACAGAATTAATCAATAAAGCTTTGCTAACTGTATTCACTCTGGCATCTGGTGTTCATTATTTCTTTGGAATCCAGCCTGCAACAGCCTTGGTGGGCAACAGTCACCATCTTCTATAGCTTTACAAAAAGGGTCTTAGAGAAATTGAGGGATGAAACAGATATTAATAGTTACTAACTATGACACCAATATGCCTTGCAATTTCATATTTTTTCTTTTCTTTTCTTTTCTTGTTGTTGTTTATTCGTTCAGTCGCTTTTGACTCTTCGTGACTTCATGGACCAGCCCACGCCAGAGCTTCCTGTCGGTTGTCAACACCCCTAGCTCCCCCAGGGACAAGTCCGTCACCTCTGGAATATCATCCAGCCACCTTGCCCTTGGTCGGCCCCTCTTCCTTTTGCCCTCCACTCTCCCTAGCATCAGCATCTTCTCCAGGGTGTCCTGTCTTCTCATTATGTGGCCAAAATATTTCAGTTTTGCCTTTAATATCATTCCCTCAAGTGAGCAGTCTGGCTTAATTTCCTGGAGGATGGACTGGTTTGATCTTCTTGCAGTCCAAGGCACTCTCAGAATTTTCCTCCAACACCACAGTTCCAAAGCATCTATCTTCCTTCTCTCAGCCTTCCTTATGGTCCAGCTCTCACAGCCATATGTTACTACGGGGAATACCATTGCTTTAACTATGCGGACCTTTGTTGTCAGTGTGATGTCTCTGCTCTTAACTATTTTATCGAGATTGGTCATTGCTCTTCTCCCAAGGATTAAGCGTCTTCTGATTTCCTGACTGCAGTCAGCATCTGCAGTAATCTTCGCACCTAGAAATACAAAGTCTTTCACTGCTTCTACATTTTCCCCCTCTATTTGCCAGTTACCAATCAAGCTGGTTGCCATAATCTTGGTTTTTTTGAGGTTTAGCTGCAAGCCAGCTTTTGCACTTTCTTCGTTAACCTTGATCATAAGGCTCCTCAGTTCCTCTTCGCTTTCAGCCATCAAAGTGGTATCATCTGCATATCTGAGATTGTTAATGTTTCTTCCAGAGATTTTAACTCCAGCCTTGGATTCCTCAAGCCCAGCTTGTCGCATGATGTGTTCTGCATAGAAGTTGAATAGGTAGGGTGAGAGTATACAGCTCTGCCGTACTCCTTTCCCAATCTTAAACCAGTCCGTTGTTCCGTGGTCTGTTCTTACTGTTGCTACTTGGTCGTTATACAGATTCTTCAGGAGGCATACAAGATGACTTGGTATCCCCATACCACTAAGAACTTGCCACAATTTGTTATGGTCCACACAGTCAAAGGCTTTAGAATAGTCAATAAAACAGAAATAGATGTTTTTCTGAAACTCCCTGGCTTTTTCCATTATCCAGTGGATATTGGCAATTTGGTCCCTAGTTCCTCTGCCTTTTCTAAACCCAGTTTGTACATCTGGCAATTCTCGCTCCATGAATTGCTGAAGTCTACCCTGCAGGATCTTGAGCATTACCTTACTGGCATGTGAAATGAGTGCCACTGTTCGATAGTTTGAACATTCTTTAGTGTTCCCCTTTTTTGGTATGGGGATATGAATTGATTTTTTCCAATCTGATGGCCATTCTTGTGTTTTCCAAATTTGCTGGCATATAGCATGCATTACCTTGACAGCATCATCTCGCAAGATTTTGAACAGTTCAGCTGGGATGCCGTCGTCTCCTGCTGCCTTGTTAGTAGCAATGCTTCTTAAGGCCCACTCAACCTCACTCTTCAGGATGTCTGGCTCTAGCTCACTGACCATCAAAGCTATCCCCGATATTGTTATCCTTCCTATACAGGTCTTCTGTATATTCTTGCCACCTTTTCTTGATCTCTTCTTCTTCTGTTAGGTCCTTGCGATCTTTGTTTTTGATCATGCCCATTTTTGCCTGGATTTTACCTCCAATGTTTCTAATTTTCTGGAAGAGGTCTCTTGTCCTTCCTATTCTATTGTCTTCTTCCACTTCCACACATTGCTTGTTTAAAAATAATTCCTTATCTCTTCTGGCTAACCTCTGGAATTTTGCATTTAATTGGGCATATCTCCCCCTATCACTGTTGCCTTTTGCTTTCCTTCTTTCTTGGGCTACTTCTAGTGTCTCAGCAGACAGCCATTTTGCCTTCTTGGTTTTCTTTCTTTGGGATGTATTTTGTTGCCGCCTCCTGAACAATGTTGCGAACTTCTGTCCATAGTTCTTCCGGGACCCTATCTACTATGTCCAATCCCTTAAATCTATTCTTCACCTCCACTGCATATTCCTTAGGAGTATTAGTGAGCTCATATCTAGCTGATCTGTGGGTCTTCCCTAATCTCTTGAATCTGATCCTAAATTGTGCAAGAAGAAGTTCGTGATCGGAACTACAGTCAGCTCCAGGTCTTGTTTTTACTGACTGTACAGATGTCCGCCACCTTTGGCTGCAAAGGATGTAGTCAATCTGATTTTGGTGTTGTCCATCTGGTGACGTCCATGTATAAAGCCGTCTCTTAGGTTGCTGGAAGAGAGTGTTTGTTATGCACATTGAGTTGTCTTGGCAAAATTCTATCAGCCTGTGTCCTGCTTCGTTTTGTTCTCCTAGGCCATGCTTACCTGTAATTCCAGGTGTCATTTGACTGCCCACCTTAGCATTCCAGTCTCCGGTGATGAAAATAACATCTCTTTTAGGGGTGTTGTCCAGCAGGTGCTGCAGATCCTCATAGAACCGCTCTACTTCAGCTTCTTCAGCATCTGTGGTTGGGGCGTATATTTGGATCACTGTGATGTTAGATGGCTTGCCCTGAATTCGAATTGAGATCATTCTGTCGTTTTTTGGATTCTATCCAAGCACTGCTTTCGCCACTTTATTATTAATTAGGAAGGCTACTCCATTTCTTCTGTGGTCCTCTTGTCCACAGTAGTAGATCTGGTGGTCATTTGATGTGAAGTGGCCCATTCCAGTCCATTTCAGTTCACTGATGCCCAAAATGTCTATCTTTAATCTTGACATCTCACTAATAACCACATCCAATTTGCCCTGGCTCATAGATCTTACGTTCCAGGTTCCAATGGCGTGTTGATCCTTAGAACATTGGATTCGCTGTTCACCACCAGCACCGTCGGCCGCTAGCCATCCTTTCGGCTTTGAGCTAGCTGAGTCATCATGTCTGGGGCTAGTTGAACTCCTCCTTTGTTCCTCCCCAGTAGCATTTTGACCATCTTCCGACCTGGGGGTCTCATCTTCCAATGGTATACCGACATATCTCTGGTTGTACTGATCCATTTGGTTTTCACGGCAAGAATACTGGGGTGGGTTGCCATTACCTTCCCCAGGGATCACGTTTAGTCTGACCTCTCTGTCATGACCTTCCCATCTTGGGTGGCCCTTCACGGTTTAGCTCATGGCATCATTGAGGTGCTCAAGCTCCAGCACCATGACAAGGTAATGATCCTTTGCTGAAGTTTCTTTTCTTAGAAAAGAGTTTTCTGCTTTTTTAATCTTATTCTCAAGATGCTTGAGATTCTTTAAGATTTCTCTTACTTGTATTTTGGAGTTTCCTTGATTATTGGAGATGATGAAAGTTGCTATTACTGGTGAGGAATTCTGTTATTCATTGTTCCAAAGATCTGTAGCCTCCTTGGTTGCCCACACAACTTTTCCAAACAGAAAAATTAAACTGTTCTGATTTTCCTTCTGAAGGAGGATTTCCCTTCTGAGATCTTTCCTTGGACTTTAATGGAAGTGCTGGAAGCCAGAGATGCTGCAGACCACTGGGGAGAGGTTTGAGCAATGAAAAAGAGGACATTCACACATACTCCTTAGCTACCACTTAACCCATTAAGTGCAAAAACACCATGTCCCACCAAATAATTTCACTGAAATGGTCTGCTCCTTTGAATGGAATTCTCTTTCATCAAATTGAACAAGGACTAGTGAACAAGGCCTCATTTAGCCTCATGTGGCGCAGAGTGGTAGGCAGCAGTATTGCAACTGAAACTCTCCCCATGGCCTGAGTTTGATTCCAGCGGAAGCTGGATTCTTGAGTAGCCAGCTCAGGTCGCCTCAGCCTTCCATCATTCTGAGGTTGGTAAAATGAGTACCCAGCTTGCTGGGGAAGGTGACAACTGGGGAAGGCAATGGCAAACCACCCCGCTCTATAGTCTGCCAAGAAAACGTCATGAAAGCAGCGTCCCCCCATAGGGTCAGACATGACTCAGTGCTTGCTCAGGGGACCTTTCACATTTAAGGGACGTGGTGGTGCTGCAGGTTAAACCGCTGAGCTGCTGAGCTTGCTGATCGGAAGGTCAGCGGTTCGAATCTACATGGTGGGGTGAGCTCCCGTTGCTAGTCCCAGCTCCTGCCCACCTAGCAGTCTGAAAACATGCAAATGTGAGTAGATTAATAGGTACCGCTTCGCCAGGCAGGTAATGGCGTTCCGTGTAGTCATGCCAGCCACATGACCACGGAAGTGTCTACGGACAAATGCCGGCTCTTCGGCTTTGAAACGGAGATGAGCACCGCCCCCTAGAGTCGGACACAACTGGACTTAATGTCAAGGGAAACCTTTACCTTTACTAGTGCACAAGGACGCCCCCCCTCCCCCAGCCACCACTTACATCCAGGATCAGAGGCAGATTAAACTCTAAATATTAATTATTGAGACACAGCTATTGGTCTCATATTGCAGAAGCAGTCTGCTGGCCACCCCAGTGGACCAGATGCTGACTTCTTCAGTATCAAGGACACCAGAGTGACTTTGATGACTTGAGGAGCTGGTCATGAGGGTTACAGGCAAATAGAGGTGGCGTAGAAGGAGATTACTTCTTCTAGATTTCTGTGGAAGCAGAGAAGAAGTCCCAACACCTTGCAGCATGACCTTTTGGAGATACTGTAGGTTTCAAGAGTCTATCTACCTGAACATAGTATGGCTGTCTTGGGGACTTGCATGTTAACTGTGAAGTCTGCGAGTTGTAGTCCCAATACACTGGAGGAACACCAAGTTAGTGAAAGAAGGTACCAGATTAGGAAAAGGTGCAAATGGATTCTGGTGGAAAGATTGACCACATACACTATGGTGTTTTTTTACTGGGACACTTATTTTATTGAGACAGAATTAACACTTCTCTACATAGTATATTTGTTCTTGAGTAATTGTCAGTTCAATTTCTCTCATGGCAAATGAAAATAGGTATTCATTTGTAAAGAGAACCCCCCAATGTCCAGTGTCAATATAGTCTGCCTCACACAATTTTGTTTCTTGGTCAATGTGATAAAAATTGATCAGGTCATATTTAACAGGGAAATCAATAAAAGCTTAACTCAGCCAGGCTTGGAAAAAATTATGAAGAATGGTTAAAAAACCAATGATAGGATTGTTGCTAAGGTTCTTCCTTAATAGTCTGAAGGGAAAGGTGCTTTACTCTACCTATGACTCTTCCCATCTCTGCCAGATAAGTTTGCAACAGTAAATGTAGTAGGTCAAACGAAGGGGAATCATAAAATCCCTTCTATTCTTCTTGCTTGCCTTCAGCTACAGATGGAATTGAATAGCTTGTTATTTATCCATGTTGACCTGTAATGTCTGTTTTAGTATTTGTTGATCCAGTAAAAAGCTACTTTATTTGCCCTCTCTTGGTGGACAGATACACCCTTTCATTTAGTGCATTAGTCAGAGGGAGGGAAGAGTTAAACTTCAACCTGCTCCATTTCGCAGTATCTGGGAGGAAATTACATTGGATGATATCCAGATCAACAGTTGCTTATTCAAGTGCTAGACATCTTTTTTCTCTTCCCTTCCTGCTATTTGCTAATAAATGGCCCTATGGAATAAGAGATCTGTGGATTACTTTTTGCAGGATGTTTCCAGGGAGACAAATGAACAGTGGCATATGCCACAATTTCCCACCAGAGAAGATTTTGGTAGCCTTGATGGTGGGTGGTGACATTGAATTCAGGAGGTGGATAATCATATGCACATAAAGTGGTTCTGTGAATGCATTGTGAATTTATATATGTGTGCATTCTATCAGCTGAGGAGGTGGTAGGTCAAAATCAGCTGATAGAACTTTCAATGATACATACAGGAGAAGATAAACAAGGATTTATGTTCCTCACCATGCTCTAACAAAAGCAATGACTACAACATTCTCTCTCAAGAAACACAAATGAGTTTGCTGGAAAAAAAATATACATTCTGCACACAAAGTAATAGAATTGAAGACTTGGATGTGCAGTGAAAAGGGGTGGACTTTGATCATGATGCTTTGGCCATCTTTCAGATGCTGTAGTCCTAGTAGGCCTTTCCTTATTTATCTGTTTGCTTATTTATTTATTTATTTATTTATTTCTAATTTTGTTTTCTGGGGCTGCCCAACTTGACAATGATTCTGGGCAGCATACAAGGTGAAAACACAACCACAATACAGTGAACCAAACAAGATTGAGCCTAGCATACGACAAAGAGGATAATCCTATGTAACCAGAAAGAAAGTCCCTCCTGATTTTAAGCAATGGATTAAGGATATGAGTTTGTTACCTATTTTTGAAAAGTTTTTGTATTCTAAAAATACAAAGGACACAGTACATTGCTATATGGTTTAATGTTAAGCTTAAGAGCTGAATTAATTCCAGATAGGTATTATATGGAATTAATTATAAGGATTATTTTTTTTTATTAATTGGGGGTGAGTGTTGTTATGTTTAGTTCATTTAATCACTGTAACATTTACTGTTCAAGGTAGGCTCTTTTCATTTGAATTTCACTATTTTAACAAATAACAAGAAAACAAAAAAAAAACATTAAAAACATTAAACTAAACAAAATAAAAGATCAACATAACAGGGGGAATAGAGATGTACCATAAACAACCCAACCCAAAACAATCTAGGTGCACATACCCCAACCCATCCCAGAGCTTGGGGAAAAAGAATGGTCTTCAAGGCTCATGTAACAGATGGCAAGTTGGGGCTGTTCAAACCTTTGGAGGGAATACGGTTTCAGAGGGCAGGTGCCACAACAGGACATGCCTCCTAGGTCCATCAGATGGCATTACTTAATAGCTAAGACATAAAGCATAGCCACACTGTTGGATTTTATGGGTAGTCAGAAATGATGGGAGAAAAACAGTTCCTCAAATAACCAGGAACTATGTATGAAGTGCTTTGCAGGTAGCAACCAGCACCTAAATTGTACCTGGAAGCTCATTAGTGTTACATGGATGGACCAAGACACACACATAACCTACTACATTCTAGACCCACTGTGGTTTCTAACTGGCCTTCAAAGTCAGCCACATTTATACTATATTGTAATAGTCCACATACAAAGTGACTAAGAAATGAGTGACCATGAGAAGAGACAATTGGTCCAGGAAAAGAAACAATTGGCACACTGTCATGAGTACTGATGGTGAGCAGGAGGGGGCCTCTATCCAGGGGGGAAAACGCATGTGTAGTACTGAGGAATTAAGCAGCCATTCAAAGAGACACAGAACAGACCCGCCTTGACTTTTGGGGTTTATCTGTATGGGTTTTTCCCACACTTCTTCAGTTTGTTAGGATTTTCTGTCTTATGTAGCAGTAATAAACACTAGAGACCTATTCCTCGTCTCAGTGTGATTCCTGACTGTTAGGACACACACCAGGCAAATCTGTGCAAGACCTTCCTGGCCACAGCTACCGCCTGCCCTTAGAGCAGGAGCTGTGAGTCCAGGCAGATCTCCAAACTGCACACCAGTTCTGCCTGGGGAAGTACAAACCCATCCAGAAGTAATGATGAAAAATCCCCAGCACCTGAAGAACATGATCCCATAGCTATGGTCTCAGTTAAACTTAACTCTGTTCCTTCTCATCCACAGCTTAAGAACCTCCATGCCTTGGGATCAATACCTCAACAGCATCACTTGGCCAACCAGCTGAGTATCATCTGAATATTGAGGATACCTACCCCCATGTTGATGCGTGACTTCACCCAGTGGCTTCATGTAGATGTTAAACAGGGGGGTGAGAGCATTGAGCCCTCAGGCACCCCACAATCAGGGGCTTCATGTTCAACTTCTTCCACCCATCTACAAAAACTTAAGCAGGCCACAGAAAAGGAGGGGAATTGCTGCATCACTGGGCCACCCACTCCCAATCCCTGCTATTGGTCCAGAAGTATATCATGATTAATAGTATCAAAAGTCACTGAGAGATCAAAAAGAACCAGGATGGTCATACCACCCGTATCCTAGCTTCACCAGCATCAAACCCTTCAAGGCAGGCAGACTCAGGAAACAAGAACTACATGGATTCCTGTAAAGGTAAAATCTTGAAAGCCTACCAAAAGTAATTCTACAGGTCAATGTGTACCTTCTGTAATTAAGGTAGAACTATTTTGAGTTTATTTCTCTCATTTCCCCCTTTCTCTGGACCCACAAATTTTCTCTGTAATGGTCCTGCTTCCTCTTGTAAAAGATTTAATATGTGATTACTTGTGTGTGGGTTAGGTCCATGGTTGCCCTGGTGGCCATTAACTCCTGAGCCATTCCAGACTCTAGGTCACATTACAGCTGATTAAAGTCTCCAAGAACTTTCAGTCTTGGATTCCCCACCACCCCCCTGTAAGAGAGTTGAACAGCTCAAGCAGGGATGTCACTGTGTAGCAAGGAGGTTAATACAACAGCAACAAACCTGATTGCTCCCTAAAGTCCAGCTTTAACCAATCAAAGAGTCCCAGTTTATCTGCAGCACAATGCCTCTGAAAGCCATTAAGGCTTTCCAGATAACAACTGCTACCCCACCTTCCCCCCACCCACCCTGCCCTGGGGTGGTAGCTGATGCCACACTCAAAACTCAGAAAACTCATTCTGCTAAAAGAAAAAGAAAAAAAAAAGGAGGGGTGGAAATCCATTCCATTCTGTAAAAAAGTTTAAAGTAACTTAATGCTCACCCTTATAGTCTACAGCATCCTTTCTTAACCTTTTGACCCTGTAGGAATCCTTGAAATATTTTTCAGCCCTCGGGGAACCCCTGCACATTCAGGCTCAGATATAGGCCAGAAGTTGCAAAATTATTAGATTCATTTCCTGTGTAGGCCTGTATGTATGCACTAACAGTCTTCTTAAACTAAAAATAAAGAATGAAACTTACCTCCTTAATGTGAAGTTGCCCAAATTTGAAATATTTTTTTTAAATAAATTGTGATCTCCCAGGGAACCCCTAGTGACCTCTTGCAGAACCTTAGGGGTCCACAGAACCCTGGTTGAGAAACCCTGGTCTACAGTCAAAAGTTTCATCAGAATAAATCCTGAATCTAAAATTGATTCAGATTGAAGCTTACCACTTTTGAACCCCAAATCTTTAAATCTTACCCAAATGACATAGCCCAAATGATCTCTTCTAGTGCCAAGTTACTTCAAGTGATTACCATCTGACTATCAAGAAGTGTGTCCTTATAGTTAAAGAAAATCTACATAGCTACAACTAATACCCATGATTTCTTGTCCTTGTGTCTGTGGCAGTGAAAAGTAGTCCCTAACCATCTTAGCAATGACACCATTTATGTGCCTGAACATAGCTATCCTGTCTCCCCTTAGTCTACTTTTCATCAGACTGAACATCCCTAGTTCCTTCAGCCTGTCCTCATCAGAATGACTTCTCTTTTCAAACCAGACTGCAATTTCTTATTGTGCTGATGGGCTGCCTGCTAAGTCACTCTTGTTCTGTTGGCTCACAGTAAAGGTATATGCTAAGAGCTATCATACCAAGTCAAATGTTATTTATGTAGCTTTTTATGTTACTTCCATCTTGATATGATATGAAGCACAGCTATCTAGACCTTAAAATAAACAAGGTTTCACACAGAAAAAGCATCAAATTGCAATCTCCAACTGCCCTTTGAATTTTCAATGGTCTGGTTTCCTGGCAACAGGGAAAGTGAGGGGTGGGGTGGGGGGAATGCACAGATGTCTCATTAACCCCAAAGAGAGAATTATTGATAATTTCAAAGGATAACTAAGGGAGTAAACAAACCACTTTAGTAGTTCTCATTAGACAGGATGTCCCCCTGCTTGATCATCTATTTTATATGACATATTGCAAATGAAGGTGTTTTTTGACTAAATCAGTTCATTGGTTTAACCAAGCCAGTCATTCATAGCCTGGCTAGAAATTCTGGGAATTGTAATCTCAGAATTTTGGAAGACTGCAAACCACTGGAGAGTGGCATAGGCAATGAAAAATAGAACATGCACATATTCTCTCACCGTCTTATAACTGAAGAAGTGCAAGTACTTCACAATTCCCTGGTGAAATTAGTCAAAATTCTATTCTCTTTGAAAGAAATTTGAAAAGCAAATCCTCTTTTATCAAATTGTGTGAGAACTGGTTAAAAAAAAAAGAAGAAGATCAGGAAAATATTTTTACCTGGCATGACAGATGAGAATATTAGTTGATTTTTTTCAACTAAGTAGGTCTTCAGGGAAGTCCTTGTTTTGCAAGGTGGCCAAACACGTGCAGTGTGGGGTTATAGCACTGCCTGATTTTATAGAATGACTGTAAGCATTGAGATAATGTAGCTTGAAAATGCTAAAATGCCATTCACCGTATTATTATCATTGTTTAAGAAACATTCAGGAGTAAGACCACTGAGTCAAGGATTTTGTTGGATTCCCCAACCCAAGGTCAAATGGAGACTTCTAGCTTCAGAGATAGAACGCAATACGAGATTCCTTTTATATGCTTGGCAACCATTGAGGCCAGATCGTTCTATGGATGAAGATTGTCAATCTCACGATCCATCCAAAGGATGCATTGTTGATCTCCTAAACCCATATTTATCCCATCATCAGACTCCCATATGCCAAAACAACTCTATTCTGCATTGTCCAGGAGGAGGAGGACAATCAATTATTGTCTGATGGAGCACTTCAACTTTAGATGCTCTGACAAAAATTAAGGATAGTTCTGCCCAACTATTTCTTAAAATTCAGGTTTTACTACCTGAAACCAAACCAACTTAACTCAGATCCTGTAAGAGAGGTGTTACACAGCTATTCTTACTAGCTCTCCTAAGTACAGAGTTGGATCAACTCAAAAACCCAGAATGTAAACGCTGAACTTTATATGTTCATTATAACAAGGCAGAATCAAAGCTGTGCTGTAAGGATTTATTTTACAGGGGGAAAAAAAATCATTCCTAATTGTGGCTTCAGACCTGTACAGCTGAGTATTTCAATTCACATAAAGTCCAGCCAAGACTGACACGTAATCAAGATAGTTGTTGGTGTTGAGCCCCACTCCTACACTTCACATTTTGTGCCACACTAAACCATGTCTAAGAGAGCCAGTTTGGTGTAGTGGTTAAGGCGTCAGATTAGAAACCTAGAGACCCTGAGTTCTAGTCCCACCTTGAGTACAAAGCTAGCTGGGTGACCTTGGGCCAGTCAATTTCTCTCAGCCCTAGGAAGGAGGCAATGGCAAACCACTTCTGAAAAACCTTGCCAAGAAAACTGCAGGGACTTGTCTAGGCAGTCTCCAAGAATTGGACATGATTTAACAGATTTTTTTTTTTTAAAAAAACATGTCTACTCTCATGGTATAGCCTTATTTGTATTATTATGGGGTGGACAAGATGTATCTTTTATTCCTCTTTTCTCCTTATTTAAAAATAATGCTGGGAAAGGAACACATGTTCAGATTCTACCACGACACATAAAATAAATGTGGAATATCTGACATGGCCTATCCCATGTCACCCGGGCACAATATGACCTAAAAGAGAAAAATGCCCAGCCTTTCATGCTAGTTCCTTGTTGTGCTAAGTACAGCTTATATTTCTTGTAAATATCTTGATCTGGCTATATTTCATAATGTACTTCCAGTTAACCTATTGTCCTTACATCTCCTTTGCTTACTAATACTTAATACTAATCTAATTAAACAGAAGCAATACTGTTTGAGACACATTAGACCTCAGCCTTAGCCTCTTTTGCTCATAAATATTCATAATATTTCTCCTTCAGTGCCAAGAAAACCTCTCCAGAGAGAGGTTTTTACAATTTGGGTAGAATTTCAGCAATTAAGGTATGTGGATGGCTTGGGAGGAATTGTTTCCACAATCCTTAAAACATCACCTTTTCCCCACCATGGAATTTCAGAGATTTGCATCAAGTTGTCATTCTTAAAATGTAGCCCTGCTGAGAGAGAGAGAGAGAGAGAGAGAGAGAGAGAGAGAGAGAGAGAGAGAGAGAGGGACAGGGACAGGGACAGGGACAGGGACAGGGACAGGGATAGGGATAGGGATAGGGATAGGGATGATAGAGATGATAGAGATGATAGAGATGATATTGATGATAGAAAGATAAAGATAAAATAGAGCTGTCTTTTTGTACCCCTTTGGTAGTGATACTATATGTGTTATGTCCCCAGGATTGTCTTCAGCTACTGTCTGCCTGGTTCAGCCAACACATTTCACCCATTGTTAACAAAACACAACTGTTGGGTTCATAAAGCATGTTATGCCCAATCAACTGCACTGTCCTATGGCTTAATATGATGGGCTGGGTTGCCCAACATGTTAAGAGAATGGGTGGGTTCCATTGAATTACAAAATCTCCAATCCCATGTTAGTTTAGGCTAGCATGCTACAGAAATCCAGAGCATAAATGGACTTGAGACCCATCAAACTCAGGTTAGCAGAGCCTCAGTAAATGTTCTTTTTATCAAGCAAATTTTAGGCCAGCAGTACTTGGCTGTATATTCCATTTCAGTTGGTTCTTCATAAGGTAAAGGTAAAGGTTTCCCTTGACGTAAAGTCCAGTCGTGTCCGACTCTAGGGGGCGGTGCTCATCTCCGTTTCTAAGCCTTAGAGCCGGTGTTGTCCCTAGGGACACTTCCGGGTCATGTGGCCAGCATGACTCACGGAACGCCGTTACCTTCCTGCCAAAGCGGTACCAATTAATCTACTCACATTTGCATGTTTTCAAACTGCTTGGTGTGCAGGAGCTGGGACTAGCAATGGGAGCTCACCCCGCCGCGCAGTTTCGAACCGCCAACCTTCCGATTGACAGCTCAGCGGTTTAACCCGCAGCGCCACCACGTCCCTTGGTTCTTCATAAGGTGACCAAAATTAACTGTGTTCTTACCTATATACATTAGTAACTTGTGTCTTAAAAACCTGGCAGATAGAGATAGAGAGATAGATGATGATAGACAGACAGATAGATGATAGAGGTAATCTTGCAGTGCAGCTTTGAAGCGTTCTATATCTAACCTGCCCAGCAAATCAAAAGTTTTAATAAGGTCAAAAGCATTCTTCAGCTAGGAGACTCTAGAGAGATAAACTATTTTTTCACCTCCAGGGAAAGTTGGATCCCCATAGACATAGGAGGATGCTGGAAGGAAATTTTTCCCAGTGTGAACACACATTGATAGCAGTAGAATACCATCAAAATGCAGCAGGAGAAAGATGACAGGATGGAAATCAAAGACTAGGGAATAGAAATTTTGATTTTTATAATTCCAATGAAAAGGAACAAAAAGATATAACTCTCATTTAAAACCAGATTATTCTATTTTTCCATCCAACTTTCCCCTTCCCCACCCTGAAATGTATGTAAGTGTATCAGGAGAAAATCATTAGAAATCCTAAACAATGGAAATCTCTCTTTTCAGCAAATATTATTATGTTACTATAACTAACTGTTGCATCATATGCAATCCTTTAAAATCCTGAAGTGGTTCAGATTAAATTGTGAACTTTTGTTTTTGACAAAACAGTCCAGATGTTTTAGAGGACAATGCCCACCATCCTTGGCCACTGCATGCTGGCTGAATTCAATGAGAGTGAAAGTTCAAAACCTAAGGAGGCCAACTTCTCTAGGCATAGGAGAAGCAGATGAGGGGGAAGTCCTATTTCTGTCTGCAAACACAGAGAGGTACCTAGCCCAGGAAGACCATATTGGGTTTGTTGGTGATGATTATGGTGCTTCTCAGGCATAGATGTTGTGGTTGGTGAGGGGACTCTGCAGTGCCATTTCTTTTAAAGTGGCACCTGCATAGTCAATTGAATCCAAGCTGAGCTCATTTTCACCTTTTTTTAACTGGATCAAAGGAGGGTGTGTGTTATATAAGCAAGTGATCCAGTTGGGAGGAGATAAAGAGAGTTAGTTGTAGTCCAAAACAGCCCTGAGATTGCCAAAGATGATCATACTAACTGATCCTGGTCAACTGTTTTGTGCAATCAAGCTTGATAAGGCTGATCTAGATGTAGCGGTCTATAAAGACAAAAGTTCTAGAGTGAAAAAAAATAAATGGGGCTCCTCTAGGGATTCCCTCTCGGCGTTGTTCTTCGTTCTTTCTCTGCTATGACCAGGTGTGGGGGTTGGAGAAGGGACAGAATGGGGTGGGGATATGCATGGTTCCCCCATTTTGTCCACAGTGATACCAGCCCAAACTGGGTCACCATGGATTTTTAGAACGGAAATGCCAATCTCCTGGTGTCCGTTGTGGCAATTGGGAAGACAATGGAAAAGTTGATTATGTGCAAAAGCAATATACCGTTATTGCATGGGGTGTGTTTGTGTGTGTAAATCAATTGCTTGTGGAACAGGTTAATTAGTCACTTCTACTTATGTGAGCAAGGGACGCGGTGGCGCTGCGGGTTAAACCGCTGAGCTGCCGATCGGAAGGTCGGCGGTTCGAAACCGCGTGGCGGGGTGTGCTCCCGTTGCTCGTCCCAGCTCCTGCTCACCTAGCAGTTCGAAAACATGCCAATGTGAGTAGATCAATAGGTACCGCTTCGGCGGGAAGGTAACAGCGTTCCGTGTCGTCATGCTGGCCACATGACCCGGAAGTGTCTATGACAACGCCGGCTCCAAGGCTTAGAAACGGAGATGAGCACCGCCCCCTAGAGTCGGACACGACTGGACTTTACGTCAAGGGAAACCTTTACCTTTACCTTTACTTATGTGAGCACAGCCTCCGGGTCACGTTTAACATAGACCCGTTGAAACCATTATAACTAAAGCTAGTCAAAATGAATGTATTCTTTTGATGTAATGGTCCTGAATGAAGCATGATTAAACAAGGTGTCCTCTGTATTTGAGATTCTCAAGTTGTGGCTCCCAGGCTGGATGATACCTCTTAAGCATTTTTTTTCCTAGGCCCCCTAATTTTGTCAATGAAACTATGATTTTAAACATGGTGATTCCCCTAATCCCTTCTATAACAATTGCATATTAGCCATATTTGGATTCCTTATTATTCATTGTGAGGGACGCGGTGGCGCTGCGGGTTAAACCGCTGAGCTGTCGATCAGAAGGTTGGCGGTTCGAAACCGCGCGGCGGGGTGAGCTCCCGTTGTTAATCCCAGCTCCTGCTCACCTAGCAGTTCGAAAACATGCAAATGTGAGTAGATCAATAGGTACCGCTTCGGCGGGAAGGTAACGGCGTTCCGTGAGTCATGCTGGCCACATGACCCGGAAGTGTCTATGACAACGCCGGCTCCAAGGCTTAGAAACGGAGATGAGCACCGCCCCCTAGAGTCGGATTCGACTGGACTTTACGTCAAGGGAAACCTTTACCTTTACCTTATTATTCATTAGATTTCCCCACAAGAACAGTGCAAGGCCATTTGGGCTAAGTGATAATGGCTGACTCCAAGAAGATTCCCTAACTAAGGCTGGACATGAACATGGATCTCTCTAGGAGTCATCCAGCACTTAAAATACTATATAGTCCCCAAACTGGAGTGTGCCTGGTGTTTTACCAGGAAAACCACCACAATTTGCTACCTTAACTTCTCATACCAAAATTAAGTGAGAACAACTTACATGTTCACACGTAGATGTTTGGCACATGTGGTATCTATGCAGTAGAAGACAATCACTGCACACAGAGAGGGGGAATTCAGCTAGAACTAAAGTCTCTTATCCCAAATTCCATATTTGTCATCTAATCTTCAGCATTCTAAAATCTGATGTTTATGCTCATCATCACGGTTGAAATGATAAAAAAATGGTAGATCAGTGGTAGAAAATAACTGATGAATCCATTCCTTAGTGGTGGTTTCTTTTGTATTTTTCCCCATAGGAGAAGGAGGGGGAGACACAGTATTTTGATCGGTAAAGGACCCCCTAAAGAGAGAAACGAGTCTTCCAAATCCAGTCCACCCACCCCCAACCCCAGCTTTCAGTCAATGATTCCTTTAAAATAATAGCTTTGATTTGGAAATTCAAAGTGATGATCCCCTTTTGTGACTTTATAAAGCTCTGGGCTATACAGAGAGAGGTACTGCTTTGCATTTCTATTTCATTTTCATCTTGACAAAACAGAACTTATTTGGGTCATAGCTAATATTTCACTGAATTCTCTCCCTTCTCTCCCCCCACCCCATCTTTCTTTCTTCTTTGAAGGGGATACATGTTCAAGTTGATACTATAAATAAGCAAGTTCAGTGAAATAGATTCTCTTTTCCATCTATTTCCATTTCTTTAAACTAGAACTGGAGATGAAGCTATGCCCAGAGAGCCAACAACACATCCCAGACTGATATGCCAATTGTTGGCACAGTTGCAACATACAGGTTCATACAGCATATTTTTTATTAACTTGAATTCTGAACACACAACTTCTGAGGTTTATGAGCAATAATAATGACATTGCTGTAAGATGTGACTGCTGGTGAGCATATCTTTAATTTGGAGGGTCAAGTGGTAAAACCTATGAGAGATGGAATGGTGATCCAAGGACATCACTGGAGGAAGTAGAAGGGGAAGTTTTAAATTGAATTTTTCCTTGTGGGGAGGTTAAAAGGAATTCTCCTCCTAGCTGTCGGTGTTCAACATAGCAGTTTTCTCTAGTTTGTCCCTAAACACTGGTGAGAAATCACATTTCCAATTCAGCAGATTTCAAAGGACCAAGGAAAAGGATTGAAGGGGCTACATGCAGCTTGAAGTGTATGCATATCTGTTGAAAATAAATGTTATAAAGATACTGGTGTATTGGGAATAGTAGATCAGGCACAGGATTTTGGTGGTGGTGGAGAACGGGACAAGAGTCACAAGTCCCATAAATGAAAGGCCCCTGTCCAAAGTAGGATCCCATCTTTCAGGTAATCACATGAATTGATAGTTTTCATTCCAGACAGGAAAACTAAAAATTAAAATATAATACATTTCTGTATTTTATCAGTGGACTTTGAAGAAGCAAGATAGTGGCGTCATTTTCTTGTTGCTCTTTGTTGTGAGTCAGAAGTCACTACCCAACTGTTTCAATTCACTGAGTTCTGTCATTAGGGCCAAAGCTACTTTCTGCTGACTTTAGATGCAGGTGATCTAAATAGCTAATGGGCAGGTTTAACAGGCTAGGTGTAATAAGCCATAATTTGTTTTAAGCATAGTTTTCTGAATAAACCATCATGGCTGGGCTCATACATATACTGAGTCATAAATCCATTGGGATAACTGTGCTCCATATACTACCTTGGTCCCTATTTTAGAGCCCCAGAACATCCCCAGATGGTGCTACCAAAATTTGTAACCTGCTAAAAGCTCATTTTTACCTACTCAGTTGTTGAGTAGCTAAAGAAGCTCATCTTGGTTAGGTTAAGTTGTGGTGTTTGCTTATATGCTGTGCCTCTTTGTCTAGCCAAAAATGTAGTCTCCCTTGCATCTTCCTTTGAATGAATGTAAAGGAACTTCTAATGTCTTGTAGGAAACCAGAAAACTAGTTAAACCAATAAGTGACGGGCTTCTGCTTCTGTCATTAAGCAAACCACTGTGGTCATTAAGTGAGAGACATCACCTTACTGCAACTTGTGATTTTACTGCCGGTTTCTCCATTGACTGTTGGAAGCCAGCTGTGAAGCACGCAAATGGTCATCACATGCTGCAATGATTGTAGACACCCACCAGTTGCAAAATGCCTGAATTTCGGTCATGTGACTACAGGGCCGCTGCAAGGATCGTAAATGTGAGGACTGGTTATAAAGTTACTTTTTCAGCACTGTTGTACCTTCAAACAGTCTCTAAACAGGGCAGTTGTTACGTGAGGTCTACCTGTAATGCCTTGTGTGAACCCAGCCGTTGCTTAACAGTTTGTGTGAACTAGACCACCACATTAAGCCACCATTTGATTGGTTGGCTTGGGTTTTGCCTGTTATATTAATATAGCAAAAGTGTTTTGTTCACTGCCATGCATTCCATCCAGAGATTTCTTGGAAATCACTGTCATATGCCTAATATATAGTTTAACCCCAAACTGCAGCGTCAGCATCCCTGATAAAACAATGCTCAGGGTGATCATGTCCTGTGATATATTAAAAATCCCCCTGACATTGTACCTTTGAAAAACTCCTCTACTTCTTCAGCTTGTTATACCTTTCAAGCCTTTTTCAGTCTTTTCTTATCCAACTCAATATCTTTTGATATAATTAAGATTGAATCCAACATCAAAAACAATCTGAAAGAGCATGCGTCAAACTTCAGATCAATATCTAATATTTGAATTTATTCACTGTTCTAGCTGAAAATGTAGTCTCCCTTGCATCTTCCTTTGAATGAATGTAAAGGAACTTCACCACTCCAATACAAATGCAATTCCTAACTTTAATAAAGAAGGAAGAGAGAGGGATAAGCAATGTTAGCAAAAGAGCTGGTAGGAAGTCTGTTACCTCTGAAATTTATTCATTTATTTACTTATTTATCTGTGAAATGTATTTATCTATTTGTGAAATTTATTTAACTACCTGAAACTAGCTGGACTCTAGGCAGCTTACAGAAATTAAGTGTTAAAAGGAAGATGCCAATCAAGCATTCAATTATGATTAACATACAACACCAGAAGTTATAAAAATTAGGAAGTTGTGACAGGAGATGTCAATTCCCAAAGGTCTTCTGGAAGAGTCACGTTTTCACCAGCTTCTGGAAGGCCATGAGGATTAATATGGGTTTAATTTTTTAAAAAAGCAATTAGGTCCATAAGATAAATAATACTTAGTTATATGTTATCTAAAGAGCATATAGTCACAGTTGATCTTTCAGAGCTCTTGGCAGCCTATTTCAACTGAAAACAAGATTTTCCCAGAGTTTTCTTTAACAAGATTTATTGAAAGGAAATGGAATAAAGTTACAGAAACCTCAGCAACTACAATGAACTGATAATGTGAACTGAGGTTCACATAATTCTATCACACATAAATGCATAGCTTTGAATCACTTTTCTCAATACATAAATGAACAAGGATAATGTTTTTGACACATTTGTTTAACTGGATTCTCTATCTAGTTTTAAGGCTTGTGTGGAGAACAGATCATGTTTTAGGTCATATTTATAACAAATATTGAAAATTCAAAAGGGTTCATGAACTTTGAAGCATGGCTGCATGTGTGTGTGTGTATGTGAGAGAGAATGAATGCAGACAGAGGAAGCCAAGAATATATTTCTCAGAATGCCTGGATTGTAATTGGGAAGAAGGGAAGGGCCAGATCATAAAACCAATCAGCCAAACAGCAGGAGGACAAGATTTGCAGAGATTCCTTCCCAATTATTCTTCTACCTGTGAAGTACCAGGTATTGGTGTGGAATAACTCAGTAAATCAACTCAAATGATTATTTCATTCTTTGATATAAAGAAGCCTCTGGCTTGATATATGCAAAAGTCAGCTTTGTTTTCTGTGAGTTTGGTGATAGGAGAGAGGATTGACACAGCTGTGATTATGGTCTGCAAACTCTTTCATGTCACACCCTTCTGCGATCATTGGCCATGAACGGGGACAGCTCCATATCTGAAGCATCCACCATACAGCACACACATCCTTGATTTCCTTTCTGACTGTGAGCAGCAGAATTTATTCCGGTAAGAATTTTTGAGGCAGCCACCAATCTGGACCTGCCAGTAAAGGTGGGTAAGAAAGTAGTTGAATTGCTATTTGAATGCAAACTCAGCTGATTGGAATTCTCAAACAAGTGCACAACTGAAAAGTAGTTATTTGAAATTCGTGCCTTTCCAAATGCCATTTCCTAATAGAAAAAATAAAAAAAGTCTGCATATATCCATGCACAGAATGTACGGTAATACATTATTAGGGGAAAATACTTACTAAAAACTATAATGGATAACAAAAATAAAAACATGTGGAGAAATGTGTGCCAAAAGACATACACACTTTAAGACAGCCTTTATTTTTCCAACCCTCAAGTTCATTTCACAAACTTAATACTGTAGATCTCCAAAAATGAGGAACTGAAAACAAACAAAATTTAACCCAACAATGGAAATTGAGAGAAACCGAAATGGACATTTCTACCCAACTCTCCCATAACATCTTTCTTCTCCTCTCCAGCACTTCCATGCAGATGGAATATAATTATTGGCTGGTCTGTTACAGAGAAGAAGCCATAGGAAAACTTCCTGATTTTCAGCTTTTGAAAAGGTACATCTTTGCTCTTTGACATATGGGCAGTGATTTAATCATGGTGAGAACAAGTGAAATTAACTCAGAGACATTCAGTTAGCCCTGATATAGATGTCCCACTGATTGTAATGGGCCAATTGAAAGCATAACTAAGACTAGACCCAGTCAGACATGTTATGACTTGTCTGGGCTTTATGAACTTAGGGACAGAACTCCTTCTTGTCCCATCACTGCTGGGAGCTTGGTTGGCAGAGACATCGAGCATGTCTGCTCCTAAGTTTTCAAATTCTCATTTAAAGAATGTTAAACTAGTTTCCTCTTATCCTTCTGTCTGCAAGCAAAATCCTTTTTATTCAAGCCAATGTTTCATGTCTAAGAGATTATGTTCAAATCTTATATTTTCTCACAGTATTTGTTGTTCCCCTTGTAAAAGAGGCTTCTGCTTTATTTTACCTTGTTTTCAGAAAGCTTGATAATTTCAAATTCCTTCTGCAGGCATTTTTAACTTATTTTACCGATGAAGGAGGTAATGGGTCCTTTGGCTGATGCTGCTGTTTTCTGCTTTATATCGTTCTATCCTTCCAAAGCTTCTTGGTGGACCACCTTCCCAGCCTAGGTTGAGTTTCTTCAGGAGCTCTTCCCTTGGGATTGAATAAAAGTAAGGAAAGTCTAGAAGGCTGCTGATTCAGGACTTTCAGAACATCCCTCAACCATTTTGTTGTAAAATAAGTGTATCAAGGCCACAGCCAATGCATGAGAATTTCATTGATCTTCTCTTGTCCTTTGAAAGGAATTGTGAAAGCAAAGCTCTTTCCTAAAACTGAATGAGCGCTGGTTGAAAGCAAATGCCAAGGAATGTTTCACCTCAGCTGTTTTTAATTATGCCTGTTTAATTATGACATTTTATTTTTATGTTTAACCTTGGATTTTATTCTGATTATTGAAAGCTGTTTATCACTGGAAGGCAGGGTGTGAATACAGTTGTATAGGTCAGTAACAATGAATGAATGAATGAATAAATAAATAAATATGGCACAAGACAGATAATTTAAGAAATCAGTTGTGATCAAGTTTTTCAAAGTTAAAATAAAAAGGAATCATTGTGTCCTAGAGTGGATTTTAAGAGCCTGCCAAATATTTTGCTAATAATAATCCATGCAGTGGTTCCCCCCACCCATTTTGCTTATCTTAAAACTACCATGAATTGATGTTATCTACTTATCATGTGAAGAGTGGGCAAACTCACTTGTAAATATCAAACAATACCCTTATTTGCTTCATTTGTCTGATCAAATTTGGCTATTTATTGTTGTTGTTTATTCGTTTAGTCGCTTCCGACTCTTCGTGACTTCATGGACCAGCCCACGCCAGAGCTTCCTGTTGGTCGTCAACACCCCCAGCTCCCCCAGGGATGAGTCCCTCACCTCTAGAATATCATCCATCCACCTTGCCCTTGGTCGGCCCCTCTTCCTTTTGCCCTCCCCTCTCCCTAGCATCAGCATCTTCTCCAGGGTGTCCTGTCTTCTCATGATGTGGCCAAAGTATTTCAGTTTGGCCTTTAATATCATTCCCTCAAGTGAGCAGTCTGGCTTAATTTCCTGGAGGATGGACTGGTTTGATCTTCCTGCAGTCCAAGGCACTCTCAGAATTTTCCTCCAACACCACAGTTCAAAAGCATCGATCTTCCTTCTCTCAGCCTTCCTTATGGCTCTCGCAGCCATATGTTACTATGGGGAACACCATTGCTTTAACTATGTGGAACTTTGTTGTTATTTATTAAGATATTGTTGCTATTTATTAAGATATGGTAATGTGAGTGAAATGGGAAAGCACAGGTGTTGAGTGATGAATATAAATTCAAGTTATTCATTAATGTTTTAAACTGGCTTTAAGAGTAAATGAATGGATTACTGAATGGATGCAGGGATTTGATAGACACTCAACCTTGCTGGCTGGGGGATTCTGGGAGCTGAAGTCCACCCATCTTAAAACTGCCAGGGTTGAGAAACACTGATCTAATCAGTTTGACTATGGCTGGGTGAATGTAACCTATGATTTGCAAATTACAAGGTATCATTTAAGCACGGAGTTATCCAGAAGACAGTTACTGCTATATTTTAAATTCCAAATGGAATGCCCCCTCTTCTCCAAACTAGGAAAAATTCTGGGGGGAAATGTTGTGCCAAAGATGTAACGCATCACCTTTGTTCTCCCAGTGCAGCAGAAATTCTAAAGAACCAGGCTCTGCAGGGCAAATGTGAGTTGGAGGAATAGCAGACAGCCTCAGACACAACTGCAACTATATGTTTATTGTCAATGAGGTTCTCCGCACAGGGTGAGATGCTTCCTCTGGTGCTTCCCTGAGCTGAATTGCACTTTTCAGTATGCATAGCACACACCCAGAAGCCCATTTCCTGGGTGAATGAAACAGCGCACAAAGCTACTTCAGAGGAGGACTGGGGGGAGGGGAGCTGTGCACAACCTTTGTCAAATCAAAGCACTCCTTCAAAGATTTGAACGGCACCATTCTTTTTAAAGAATCACAGTAGCTAGGTGACCCTTTTCAGTCTCAGCATTGTCCAGAGTCTCTGCTTAGTTCAAGCCTCCCATTTATTGTATTTTGGAAGTACTTTGATCCAGAGAGATCTTCATCACTTATAAATGAACCAAACATTAATGGCTTTTAATGTATCTCCAGAGAACTATCTCCCTTCTCATTAATCACAGAGACTAAACAACTTCTCTCTAGAACCCATATATTACCTAACACTTTTTCTTTCCTATTTTCTCTTGGACTCTTAAATATTCTGAATGAATGAATCTAAGTTTAAAAAAAAAAAAACTTCAGAGGGGTTGCATTTCATATGCCTCCTCTTTAACTCAAAATGGATATGGCAGAGCCTTGAAAAAGGTAAAGGGGAGAGGCAACGGAGCTGGATTAATCATGATGCTAAGCAATAGTATACATTTGAACTGAACACTGTACTGAATGGGGTGGTGCTATTTCTCCTCCTCCTCTTCTTATTCCTTCTCTTCCTCCTCTTCCTCCTCCAGGTTCTATAAAAACTCTGCTCTTCTAAATGGAAGACTCTGCCCACTTAAAGCCTTATTGCAGAAGCCCTTGACATAGGTGAGATACTGTATTTGTATAGTTAAACATGTAAACTTTAGCACCATCAAAGAAGACTCAACTCCTGGTGTCCTACGGCTTAGACGCTGTAGGAGGAGAGCTGTGTTAGTTTATGATGGCAAGTGGTCCTCTTTTTGACTAAACCATTTTATTAAAAGGCATAAGCTTTGGTGAGCTGCAGTTCAGTAAAATTTGTTAGTCAGAAAAGGGGCTACAAGATTCCTGACTTTTTGTTGTTGTTGTTGTTGTTACCCTCTCTAGTAATAAGTTGTAACTCTTTCAAGAACATTCCTGTGATCACCTTGATCATTTCCATCCAACTCAACTACTGCCTTCCCTTCATTTACTGATTCTCCCTCTAGTCCTGGACAGCTGCCTCTATAACTTAAAGGGATCTATATTCTCACCCTTGCTCTGTGTCAAAATCCATTTTTCACTGCTGTGCATTGCTACTGAAAGACCATCGTTTTGATGATTTTGCTCCTTGTTATAGAAATATGCTTATCCATCATGATTTTGTCCAAGTTCTCATTGTCTTCCTTCCTAGCATTAAACTCCTATTTACTTTTCCAGTCTATACTATAAGACAAAAAAATGCCTGATCTCAGTTCATAATAACCTCACCAACAATTGGCTGAGATCATATCATGCCATGGAGTGTTTTCATATATGCTCATTGCTGAAGGCCTGAAGTGATCAATACCAGAATGTTGACACCACATCTGGCTTCTTTGAGGGAAATAAAAGGTTGGCTTGCCTGGAAAAATCCTCAACCTTCCTACCGAAAAAGCATGCATACTCAGCAAATTGGAAACGATTGTATATTTGCCTTTCTCCAGAAAGCCAAGCTGCCTCAAAAGGCCGCAAGACTGCATCACGCCAGCACATTTGTTACAGTCTTTTAATTTTATTTTGTCTTTAGTAATTGTTGCACTAGTCTTTCAATAAAGTATGCTTACTCAAACTGGGAAATTTTACATATTTGAAAAGTCTGTGTCTGCATTATCTGTGCTAGAGATCAACAGTAGCTAACGGTCCAAGGCATAGCAGAGCTAGAGGAGAATTTCCAGAGGAATATTATCATTGCCTTGTTCCCAACCCTTAACAGCATTGATGATGTTGTGGAGTTTATAGCCATCTTTGCCTTCATATGGCGTTGGGGAACAAGAAAGAATTAGGAACCATGATTTCCCGCTCTTTATTCAACTCTAACTGGAAGGCAAGTGAAAAAACGAAAACGGTTTGCTTGTTATGACACTGCTTGCTATTGTAAGGGAAGGCAAGGAAACCGATTAATTAGAAAAGACGTGTATATATTAGCAGTTATATTTTAAAAAGGCATGCCCTGCAGAAATTTGGAGAAAGGTATATAAAAATCTATGTCCATAGTTAGCAATTATCATAACAAAGGTGGTCCCCCCCCCGCCCCTCCTCAAGAGCTTATTTTTTAACCATACAAAGGCATTGATGGAATGGAATACTGTAATATCTAAATACCACTGGCACTGGGATGGACCAGATTTAGATTGTTCCAGAGATTTGGGGAAGTTCTGGTCCCAGTACTCATAGCTGCTATTAAAATAAGATACTGTGCCTGGGTTTAAATGTTCCAGTATAACATGCAGGCAATGTTAGATGAGAACTTTGAGTACAAGAGACCGGTACTTTTCCAGGGGGAGACCACATGCAGAAGAGAAATAAAAACTGTAACACCAAATATACAGACAGTATCTCCATTAAGGTAGCCAGATAGATGTTCCTGGGCAGGAGACTGTATTCAGTTGGCAGACAGGTCAATAAGGGTGGCCCATCAGGCCAGTGCCTCAAGCCTAAAGCCTGGATACTCCTTAACTTCAACTCCACATTTCCTTCCTTCCTTCCTTCCTTCCTTCCTTCCTTCCTTCCTTCCTTCCTTCCTTCCTTCCTTCCTTCCTTCCTTCCTTCCTCTCTAGCAAGTTAGTTGGAGAAGGATGGGGTAGGATAGGATTGTGCATTATTTGGAAGGAAGGAAGGAAGGAAGGAAGGAAGGAAGGAAGGAAGGAAGGAAGGAAGGAAGGAAGGAAGGAAGGAAGGAGCACTGTCTAATAGAATGGGGAAGAGGAATGATGAAAAGTTAAGGAGAAGAGAGATAACCACCAGGAGGGGCTAACCAAAGGGGAGAGAAACTGAGACACCCTTCCAGAGATTAGATAGTGTTTAGAATTTGCAGAGGGATGCAGGTCATGTTTTGCACACAAAATCACACTTGTGTGTACAGAAAGAAGCCTCATAACCAATTCAGCCTCTTTCCACCTGGCATGATAACCCACTCACTCATCCTTGGCAGCAGCATATCGAAGCTGGTAGAGCCCAAAGCAAAATGCCAGCCTTGGGCTTCCCCTCAACATGGATGGCTGCAGCCCACAGCTTTGTTCAGAAGCCTGCCCAGAAGAAAAGACAGAGCTGGGGTGGAAGGAAATGTTGTGAAGTGTTAGATGGAGTGGCAGGGAGCAACTCTTGGTCAGCTTTTTGATAAATAGGATTTTTTTTTAATGTCCGCCCATTTACTAATGGGCATGATGGCCATTTTGTGGGAACATCCACAACATGCTTCTCAGAATTCCACCTGTGCCCATTGGCTACAAAAGATGGGGGATCTTGGAGTGATTTTTAATCCTCTTGAAATCCTGTTCTCCATCTGATTTGTAAAGAAAGTTCCTTTTTTGTCTCAGTTACGCTCCTGATCCAGACTAACATGGAGGAAAATATATCATCTCTGTCTGTCTTTCTGTCTACAGTATCTATCATCCATCCATCCATCCATCCATCCATCCATGTCACAGTATCTACTGCAGTACCTATCTATCTATCTATCTTATTGTATCTATCTTCATTGGCTGAAAACCAAAGAGAAAATACCTTCCTTTGCATTCTGGTCTTGTCCTCCCTCTGCCAACCTGAAGCATTTTACAAAGAACCTCCTCCCACTGCCAGCTTCAAAGAAATGAAAAGAAAATGAGAAAGGCAGAACCTCCACAATGCCTCCCTCTAACCACTCCTTTTATTACTTTTACAGCATTTTCCTAGACAGGTACTTTTATGACTCAAGGAACAATTGCTTCACTCTTGATCAAGTCCAGGGAACAGCCCTTGGGGATTCATATAACTTGTCACAATGTTCTTAACCACAGCTTTCCACATATTCCTGGACAAGGGCACTTTCTAGCAAGTCCTTGGATGCTGGTTTATGGCAGAAAATGGATGTTTTGCCTTGGGTAAGGGTAAGGGTAAGGGTAGGGGCAGGAAAGGCAGGCAGGCAGGCAGGATCATTTTTCACCCATCTGCCCTTTTTTGTCTTAGCTCACTGAGATTTGTCTGCAGAAGGATCTTCTGCTGCTCTGTTTAACTTCCATCCTGTGTTTGGAAACCCATAAACAAGCAGAAAGCGTTCAAGAACCATCTTAAATGGGAAGAAGGATCTGGGAAGAAGGCCTTAATAATATTTCCGTTCACTTTTAAGCCACTCGGTGGTGAATGAGCATATCTGGCTTTTCCAGGTATTCTTTGTAATAGAAAGTAGAAATTAAACTTTGGCATCACTGAGACAAAAAGTAAACAGATTTATTTTATTTATTATTTTATTTCATATTTTATTTTATGTTATTATTTTTACCACAGGTGGCATAGGGCAGATAAGGTGTGGGGAGATCTCTCTTATCTATCATGACTCCAGTCCCTGTTACAGACTGTGAATCTTTGCAATGGACTAGAAGCCAGGAGACGGTGAGTTCATGTCCCGCCTTAGGCATGAAAGCCGGCTGGGTGACCTGGGGTCAGTCCCTCCCTCTCAGCCCAAGAGCCAATCAGGCATGGTAGGAGAGTTCTAGTCCTGCCTCAGGCATGAAAGCCGGCTGGGTGACCTTGGGCCAGTCCCTCTCTCCCAGCCCAAGAGCCAATCAGGCGTGGTATGAGAGTTCTAGTCCCGCCTCAGGCATGAAAGCCAGCTGGGTGACCTTGGGCCAGTCCCTCCCTCTCAGCCCAAGAGCCAATCAGGCATGGTAGGAGAGTTCTAGTCCCGCCTCAGGCCTGAAAGCCGGCTGGGTGACCTTGGGCCAGTCCCTCCCTCTCAGCCCAAGAGCCAATCAGGCGTGGTAGGAGAGTTCTAGTCCCGCCTCAGGCCTGAAAGCCGGCTGGGTGACCTTGGGCCAGTCCCTCTCTCTCAGCCCAACCCACCTCACAGGGTTGTTGTTGTGGGGAAAGTAGGAGGAGGAAGGAGTATTAGGTATATTCCCCACCTTGAGTTATTTATAAAAATAATAAAGGCAGGATAGAAAATAAATAAATAAATAAATAAATAAATGCCAAAACAAAACAATACAAAAAAAGAAAAACAACCAGCAGCCTTACTGCTACAACTTTCACAAACCATCCAAGATACTTGCTCTCACTGTAAATGAACAATTTTTTTATTTAGCTATTTCTCTGCTGCTGCTTCGCCAGTAACCTGGGGAACTCAAAAGAGAGAGTCAGCTGTGAATTGCAACTCAGCCAGTGTGTGAGAACATGACACATTAGCCATTAGGATTTCACCAAAACTCTCAGTTTCTGGAGAGGGGAGCACTTTTTTTTCCATTCAGTGGAAAAGCAATGGCATGATTAAGAAATATAGGAAAATAGCAGAGCACAAGATCAGACTAGCTTCCTGCCCTAAGGAATAATGAAATTATAATATATATAATTTTGGCAGCTCAAAATTACTCTGATTCTCACAGGAGGAGAATGAGATAGAAAACAGAAGGTTCAACTGTACAGTTAACCCAGTAGTACAGTTGTAATATGTTGTATAATAGAGAAATAGGTTCTTATTTCATCATGGTTGGGTTGCATCAGACTTCACAATGGGGACAACTATAAATTTTTACTCCCCAGACACTTAGCTTCATACATATTCAGAATCTTACCTACAGTAGAACCTCACAGATACAACAAATCAAGGTCAGTTTTTTGCTGCAGAAGCTGTATATGCTCATAAGATCTGCCTACTGCAACACACAAAAATCAAGCACTATAATCCACTCCAAGGATTGAATTCTTGGTCTTTTGCCTCCTCTTTTCACATCAGTTGACTTTTGGCTGTTCCGTTCTTGGCCTTAAGGTTGGGAAGTATCTGCTCCCTGTTTACATGATAATTCTGTCTAGCCTGAGAGCCTCTGGCTCCCACCTTACTGGCTTTAATCCTGACCAACTCTCACCATGGAAGCTGTTGTATTAATATCCCACCCAAATGAACATATGTTTGTTTGAATGGGCCTACACTTCAGTTTTCACTACTGCTGGCCAAAAGCAGCAATATTGTGAGAATCAACTAGTCAGAGTTCTGATCAGAGTGATTATTACTAGCCATGCAGTAGCTAAGTTTAGACGCTAAGACTTTATTCTTTTATTGGAAAGGGGAGAGCCTTTCTGACCGCCATGCCTGCACCATTTTGATGTAGGCAACAACACTGTGTTTTTATAGTACAAATACTGTATGAAACATTAGGGCTGTGCAAAGGTTTGATCAGAGTTTTAATTCAAAGGTGATTCAGTTGGTGCAATAATTTCTGAATTGAATCTGTGAAGTGAAGTTGAAGTGTTTCAGATGACCCTAAATTGATTTCCAAGGTTCTAAACCAGTCTGGGACATCTGAAAGGTTTTTGCAAACCCATTTTTGAATCAAATGGATTTGAAAATCTGCATCTGATTGGAGCAATTATTTGAACAGTTGTGGAAGTTGGCACTTAAGTGTTTCCACTCCTGTCCTCTAATCATCCAGAGTGCTCTATTCACAATTGTTTCACTTTGTCTGAAACCTTCTTAAATGAGATGCCTATAACTGCACACAATATCTGAGGTGTAGTCTGACCAGTGCAGACTAAAGTAGAACTATTGCTTCTAATTGTTTGGAAATTCATGAATCTAAAATTGCATTTGCCTTTTTAATTGCCATAACATGTTGCTGACTCATAATCAGCTTATGACCAACTACAATTCTGAGATCTTTTCTATATAATTATTTTTACCAAGGTACATATTCCCCACACAGCCTCGTGTGGTGCAGAGTGGTAGGCAGCAGCATTGCAACCAAAAACTCTCCCCGCGACCTGAGTTTGATCCCAGCTGGATTCTCTCTGGGTAGCCGGCTCAGGTCGACTCAGCCTTCCCTCCTTCTGAGGCTGGTAAAATGAGCACCCAGCTCGCTGGGGAAGGAGACGACTGGGGAAGGCAATGGCCAACCACCCCGCTCTATAGTCTGCCAAGAAAACGTCGCAAAAGTGGCGTCCCCCCAAAGGGTCAGACGTGACTCGGTGCTTGCACAGAGGGCCTTTCACCTTTCACATATTCCCCACCCAATACCAATGCACTTCATTCCTCCTCCTCTTCCTCTTCTTCCTCTAACTTGGCAGCTCTGCTAAGCTTTATTCTGTTATCTTCAGCCCATTTCTCTCATCTCTCATCAATCTGAACTTTTTTCGGTCTTCCAGGGTATTAGCCATCCTACTCAATTTCGTTTCATCTGCAAATCTGAAATGCATTCCCTAAATCTCATTATCCCAAGTCATTAATAAAAATACTGAAGACAACAATCTCAGGTCTGAACCTTGTACCTCCCTGCAATAATGTCTTCTAATTTAATTATTTGGGTGCTCATTTGGAACCCCCAAACAATTGTTTGGGGAGTCCCTAGCAGCAGGCCTTGGACTTTGACTCCCTACTTCTACTTGTCTCATTGCCTCAGATTGTTTACTTTGAGGAATCTGCCATTTGAACACTGCATTCATTATGCCCAGATGTGACTATTACTTAACAGAGAAAACTGCAGTGATGTTATTGGGTCTTTTCAGATTCATGTGCCTGGTAATTTTATCTTAGGAAAGAATTGATTATGAATTATGCACCAAAATACATGCAAGGATCTGTACATAATTCATGCAGGACCCAGCATCTGAGTGTCTGTAGTGCAGAAACTAAGAACTCTTCCTTCCCCAGTTATTTTGCTATTGATCATGTGAAGGTATGTCTGTGGCACCGGATGGGGCACTGCCTTTTAGGAGCCTTCTAATCATCCTTGCACTCTTCAGCTATGCTTCATTAGCCCTTTTGCATTTCAGCCTTGGGGCAGATAACATTCTACCGTTTCCTGCACTGAAAAAAGAGAACAGCCTATAGGGGAAAAAAAGGCTGAGCTCTAAGTACAGATTTGGGTTCCCCTGCCCAGATCTTAATGGAGCAAGGAGTTAGTGGGGGAAAAAAATCTTCTTGCTCTTACCTGCTGAATCATCAAAACTGTTGTACTTTGATAATTGAGGAAAACATAAATACTGCATAGAGATTTCTTTGGGCTGTGTTCGTAAAACTGCAATGTTCCATTAAAGTGCTTTTCTTGTACAGGTTAATCTTTCAAAACAAAACTGAAAAAGCCAGGAAACAAATAGAGCTGTGTTTTGCTATCCAATATACCCTCTTTTTGCTTCTCTGCAAATAAACTATTCCCAGAGGCTCATAACTGCAGAAGTGGAGGAAACTTTTTAAAGGGAACTTATGCATCCAACTGAACAACAAGAATAGAATTTGGGAATTTGGGTGCTTGGGCATTAGGGGAGGAGCCCTTTCCCAGGGTGGATTATTGGGAGATGACTCACAAGGCGTCTTGAAGTCCTAGAGACTTTCTCTTTGGACCACATCGAAAGGAAATATTTTCCCCCTTGGAAATACCTCTCTGCTTAAAGGACCAATGACTCCTCAAAATTTCTTTTTTCTTGGCTTTCCACTCTTGCCCAATGCCAATTTCAAAATACAATATTTCCATCAGGAGATTTCTGTGATGCCACTCAATGCTCCACACCTTTCAGGGAAGCAGAGGCAAGTCTACAGAGCTCCTCACATGACTTCTGCTTAGACTTAGGGTACTTTCCACTCTTCTGATCCAATATCCTTACAGTCTGAAAATGGTTGAAATGCGATTTTTATCTCTTGAGCTGGATATTTTGAAGGAAATGTCTTTCTCAAAACACTGGGGTGAAATCAGTGAATTGAACTAATCAGTGTTTATCCTAAATTCTCTCTCAGTGGCAGCAACAAAATACGCAGAATGTGGAGCGTCGTAGCACCACTGTTTCCTGTAACTTACAGTGGTCCAGGAGATTTCCCTTCAGAAGTTTTGAACTACCATTCCCACAATTCCTTCCCATTGACGTGTTGGCTAAAACTCAAGGAGACAGAACTACAACGTGTTTGGAGGATGCTAGGCTGAACCCAGTTCTGACTGAATGCATAGAGTAGCTGATTTGTACAAAGTGTGTGTGTGGGGGGGGAATAACTACAGGATGTTCTGAAATGGGTGAGGAATTCAAGTATGGTGAGTAAACAGTTACAAGTTGAAGAGAGAACTTGTAGGAAAGAAGAATCCCAACAGGATTGGCTGCTAGCAAAACATATAGTTCATGGTGTCAGAAGAGTGAAAAATTAAAATCATGTCATCATCTGTGGCTTTGAATGGCAGAGATACTAGAAGAAAGGGGGGGAGGGTCTGATGAATTAGCGAGTACAATAAATGAAATGCATTCCAAAGGACTTGAGTTGAACTGGGAACTTCTTCAGCCAACAGCAGTTGCATGTTCAAACATATAAACAAGGAGCAGGGCCTTACCAGCTAACCATGACCCAGAAACAATGCACACTGTTGACCATGTGCCCCGTCACCCACTCAGTCAATGGACTGCATGAAAAGGGCCTTGACACACTTGCATCATCTGCACATGCTGGTAAGCTCCTTAACTGCAGAGCACAATCAAGAAAGCAAGATTTACACAAACATTCTTTAATGAGTTTTAATAGCAAGAATTAAGGGTTAGAGTACAGAATGTTGAGAACTGAGATGGTGACCCTTCAGTTCTTCTTTATTAGTGAGGTTTTCTCTAGAGGTTTTGAATTTCTTTCATCTAGGCTGTTGGCATGGTGTGCAAACAATCCATTTCTTTGAGAAATCAGTAATGACCTCTACCATCTGCTGATTGTGTCCAGAGAGACTCCTCTCCCTGCCTCACTCTCAGTAACATCTCCCACACATGCAGAGAGAATTCCATGTTGGCTAGGAAGGCTGAAGGCTGTCCTCCCTAATTGGGATATATCTATTTTCCCTAACATTTACATTTATAATGTGAATACACACACACACATACACTCCCCTCTTCTGATTGTGTGTCTTTGCAGCTGTGCTCCATGGACCTTACAGTCTAAAATGCTTAAAGAAGAAAGAAGTGTCTTGCAACTGGGAAAACAACTGGGTCCTCCCTGAGGTTTGGTTCTGCAGTGTCATCCCACTGGGCTCTGGCGTTCAATGCTTCACTTCATTTTATTTTATTTTTTAAACATTCTTTTAATTAAAAAAAAAAGTTTAATTGAATGCTACCATATGGTGAAGCAAAGCACCAGCTTCAAGGAACATCTCTTTCCCAGAATGCTTCTGGTACCAAATAGACCCCAGAGGCATTTGGAGAAGAAACCCAAATGAAGGTTATTGCAGCTCAGTGTCTGCTTCAGAAGTCTTCCCATCTGCCCCAAAAGAGAGAAATGTAGCCTGGAATGATAGAAAACAGTGTAGGAACCCTAGAGAGATAGTGGAGGGGAACTACAGTGGTTAGATTCCAGAAGATGCTGTTTTGTGGCTGGACACACCCACAAAGGCTGTCATTTTGTGAGAATGGCAGGTCATTGGCTAAAAATTCCAGATGTGCCCAGGGTCCAAAGCATTGTGGAGGATTCTATTATGAGTCAATTCCAAACTGTGTGGGTTCAGAGCCCAGTTGGGTACCCACTTCTAGGTTGAATTCAGTCTGAATATGTTGAATTCACTGTTCTTTGTTTTTTTTTTTTCTATTTACTTGTCCCTTGCATATCTGCCTCTCTTCATTCCCTCCCTGCTGCCCCTACTTTTTCTATCCTTTCCCTTTATGCCCTAAGCCAGGGTTTAGTTTCAATACTATGAGCTAGCCCAGCATTTCTCAAGCAGGGTTCCATGGCACCCTTGGGTTTGAGAACACTGTGAATGCATCTATACAGGCCTACCCATGAAACAAATATAATACTTCTGTAACTTCTGGCCTGTATTTGAGCCTGAATGTGCAGGGATTCCCCGAGGCCAGAAAAATATTTCAAGGGTTCCTCCAGGGTCAAAAGGTTGAGAAAGGCTGCTCCAAGCATACGGAGGATACACACCACATCTTACTTTATTCTGATATTAATGTAACTGAGAGACTGGCATATCAGAACCACTCTCAGGAACAATTTTTTTGATTTGTTTTAAAATGTGAATATTGTGCACCTTTTAAATTACTATTTGAATGAGATGGGAATCCACTAGGAGGCATGGTCATGTCATTGTCAATCTTCTCCTAGCCTCAAAAGTTGTTGTGAGACTTCCTGGAGCAACGTTAAGAAGTGTGGACTTCAGCTCCCAGAATTTCCCAGCCAGCATGGCTGTCTGTGGAATCCTGGGAGTTGAAGTCTACACATCTTAAAGTTGCCAAGGTTGAGAAACACTGGACTAATGGATAATGAGCAAGGGGCTGGAGTCTCATAGCATGTAGATTAACTACCAAACAGGCATATCAAAGCTGTAGAAAATGTACAGTATCAAGTTCCGTTTAAGCTTCTATAGAAGGATCTCATCGGACTTCTACTGAAACTTTTCTAATGAAAACGATGGATCATTTCACTGAGTGACTTGAATCAAGCAAGACCTCTTCCCCCATTTCCCCCCCATTTCTCTGCTTCTCAATGTAACTTTTCCTTATTCTTGGATTTGAACTAAATGCAACCTTGATGTGATGAACAGAGAGATCCAGATGAACAAGCAACCACTTTACAAGGATGCACAGAGTCTTTTTTTTTTCTTACAAAGAAGCACAGCTGAAGGGACAAGACCACATCAAAAGGAAGTTAAAATGGTAGATGCAGGCTCCCTCACAAACATACAGTACATGCCATACTGGATTAGATTTAGATTTCCTGCTGTGAGGTGATGAAAATCACATGGTAAGCCTTTCCTTCTTTTAGGAACTGATTGCTCATTGTCTGTCTGTCTGTCTGTCTGTCTGTCTGTCTGTCTGTCTGTCTGTCTGTTTGTTTATTTATTTATTTATTTATTTATTTATTTATTTATGGTTTTTATAGGCCACCACACTTCCAAAGACTCTTGGTGGTTTACAGCATAACCAGTAAACAGGCATAAAAAACAGGCAAAGCATTAAACATTAACCGCTCTAGTGCTTTGCTTTTCAGTTTCAGAAGCAAACTATCCTGCCGTTGGAGAATGGTGCAAAGTGAAAGCTGGAACTCCACAGTATAGGATTAATCCAGCCTACCCCTTTTAGAAGAATGCCTTTTTATCCTAGCTGAACCTTGGCACTGTTTACTTGTCAGGGAGAAAACACAGGTAGTCCTTGCTTAACAGTGGTAATCAGGACCAGCAATTCTGTCACTAAGCAATGCAGCTGTAAAGCACAATGTCACGTGGCCACGCCAACTTACGATGGCAGTTGCAGCAGTTGCGGTTGCCATTGTTAAGCAAATCCCATGAAGTCATTAGGTGTGATGTCACGTGACCGTGACTTGGGACTTACTGCCAGCTTCCCCACTGACTTTGCTTGTTGGAAGCCAGCAGTAAAGGTCACAAATGGTGATCGTGTGATTGCAGGGATGCTGCGACGGCTGCAACTACAAGGACTTCTCATTCAGTGCTGTTGGAACTTCAAATGGTCGCTGAACAACTGGTCATAAACAAGGACCGCCTGTACCATGTTGGGTTGGGGGTAGAATGGAGAGTTGGAGCCACATAAAGGTAGCTTGGTCATAAAGTGGTAAATCTGGAAATGCAGGTACTAGTCATGGCAATACTCACAGTCACGGTTTGGCAGAAATTCCACAATTAAAAAGTACACAAAGAGAGACAAATAATCAGACTGGCTTATAGGCTGGGTTCACACAACACACTTGTTCAGAAGGAAGGCAGGACAAGCCAGATGGCCTGGAGGCTGTGTTCAATGCAACATGTTTAAACTGGATGTTGAATTAACCTATTGCGGTGATAAATGGTACCCCCTCCATACACATATGAGCTGCATTCATGACCAAGCTTATGAGATTCCCCCCCACCATATGTGAGTTGCTTAATGTGCTTTTCTAAGAAAACAGTCACAGCAAGCTGAATTGACTCTGAGTGGCAAAAGGGAGAGGAATCAGACAGGGATAAAGGTCCAGTAAAACAAGTGGTTTTTATTCACTGACCGTATCTCAAAGATAGTAGAGCTAGCAAGCTGACCTAGCAGGAAGGGATAAATAATAAAGTCACCCAGATGGGTTTATCAGAAACATTCCTATATGATACTGTAATGGGCACCATGTCTGGCTTTTTCCTTTGCTTTGCCTTTGTAATGTAGTAGGCCAAGAGGATGTAAACTATAGTTCCACTTGCACTCAGGGTTGCTCAGCAAGCTGCCAATGGGAGCTCAGTGTACACTGTGATTGTTTGCATGCTTAATACATTTATCTTGTATCTTCAAAGTGATTTGGTTCCTTTAAGTGAGCCAGGTTTGGGCCACAACACCATATTGTAGGCTTGCTCTGTCTGTCTGTCTGTCTGTCTGTCTATCAAATTTATATGGCCACCCGTCTCTCAAGAAGTGAGTCTGGGTGATGTACAGCAAAAAGAAGTATAAAACAATAAACATGCCAAACATAGACATATTGGTTTTTTTTAAAAAAAATTAAGAGATTCAATCAGTAATGGAGCTAGCTCAATATCTCACCAGTCCCCTGAGACCCCTATAGAACCTAATACTAATTATAGTCCAGAAAATGAACCAATGGACTCTCAAACAAATCAACCCAGAGTTCTCACTTGAGGCACAAATGACCAGGCTCAAATTATCCTATTTTGGACACATTATAAGAAGACTCAGCTCCTTTCAGAAGTCCATAATGTTGGGAAGGATGGAAGGAAAGAGAAGACGAGGACAATCACCATCAAGGTGGATGAGCTCAATTACATTTGCAATGGGTGCACCATTGGAAGATTGGAAGGACTAGGTTGGGGACAGATTGTTATGGAGAAAATCTATTTATGTAGTCACTAAGAGGTGATACCAACTTAGTAGCACATAATCAATCAATACTAATTAAGTAGGCTGGATCACCCAATATGCTCATATACTGTTTCAGTGGGAATAATTCTCAATCTTGTACTGTATCTGGGAATATCCCATCCACACTTTGGTGAGGATTGCAGCTCAATTCAAAAGCAACAGGGGAAACTTAACTGTATTAATAACTGTCTGAGTCTTGGCTCTACCACAAGAACTGCAGACAGTTCGGGGAGCTGAGCTATGCCAAGTCCATATATAGCACCAGAAGCATATTAGAGGCTGGGTATATGCAGATGAGTCTACCTGAAAGAAGTTGGACATGGAAACAAGCAAAAAGATGGATGAGTGGAGAAGGAAGTCAAAGGCCCGGACACTAAGTTAGGAGAAAAAAAAATAGAGACTCCCTTGAGTTCAACTTAATTCCTAGTGGCTTCAGGGGAAAAAAATGTGCAGTTTCTATACCTCAAGCCTGGTGTTACCTGATTATCTCCAAGCACTAACCAGGTCTGAGCTCCTGCTTAGCTTTTGAGTTGTGAGCATCCCAATCCTGCTAGGTGCTCCTATGGGACAGATCCAACCATCATTGTTAGATATTTTTTTATCTTTTCCTGTTGGCCTCCTCTACTCATTGTAAATGGAAGCCTTGGAGGACACTAGCTGGTTTTGGTGTGAAATAGGATGCTGGATGGTTTAATCCTACAGTCCAATCTAGATGAACTCTCTTCTATGCTTAAGGTTCTGTGCCCTAATTCTGATGGCTGTGTATTCAGGCATTGCTAAATTGTTTGCATAAGGATTGCATTTGTAAAATTCGATGTTCACACAGGAATGGCCACCTGTAACCAAGAGTGTCCCCTGATCATGCCATCAAAATTTCCTAACACCAGTATCCTGAGGAAGAATTTTTGGCCTTGCATAACGCTGGGAAACATGGAAGGAAAGAGGAGAGGATGGGCAGCACAAGGTGGATGGCACTGAATACAGTGGCAATGGGTGTGCCATTGGAAGATCTGAAGGGCCAGACTGGTGAGAGACCATCCTGGAGAAGGTCTATCTTTGTGGTTGCTGGCCATTGACACTGACTTGAGGGTGCATAACCAGTCAATCAATCAAAAAGTCTGTTAAATTTATCAGATCACAAGACATGCCTTTTGCAACTGTTGATGGATAATTCAAAAAGAATGCAGGGCTGCAGAGGTAAAAATGTTGGTTGCTCTTGCTGGATAATCTATGAGCTAGAAAGTTGGTGATGCGTATAAAATTGAAGAAATAACATCATTTCAAGTTGTGTACAGTGAATATTATGAACATAATCCTTATGTAAAATTACACCCATGCCTAAAATTGGGATGGGTCAAGAGCTGAAACGGGCATGCTGAGCAATTCATCCAGAATAAGTTGACATTCCATTCTAGGTTGCAGGACTGAACTGAAATTATTCCTCACCACCATACTTCAGTGTTTAATTTTGTTGTTTTTGCCACATGTCTGTATAAGCCTGTACAAACAACATTCATGTTTACTTAATTTTCTGTTTATTCTGCTGGCTTGGATGCTCCCACAGCTCTTCAGAGGCCAGTGATGTAGTACTTACCATAATTATTGAAAACTTCACTTTGCACTAGATTCATATTAATTCTACACAAGAGTTTGCGGACACAAAAATTATAATCCCATTTTCAATTAAGCTGTGCTCTTCATGCTTGGAGAACATAACATTTCCTTGTTTGTGTTTCATGCTTTCTTATAGTAATCTAATGATGTGGAACATTATTAACAGCCTAGTTTTCCAGATGTGAGCTGGAAGGCAGAAGAGAATTGAGACAATTTCAGCTACGGCATGACCTCACAGGATTCTATCCAGCAATATTTTTAACAGTGCATGTGAATGAGATGTGTTTGCATCGTGTGATCAGATAAATTAAGCTGTGGTGGAGTCTTTTCCTGCTAATTGGCATGTCTCTTCCTGAAGGAGGCCTATACAATATGAACATGGCAAGACATTCTCACATACATTTTCGTAATACAAGCATGCACACATGGATGCAGTTTAAATCACATACTGAATGACAAAGGCCTCTAATTCAACTGTATGGCTACCCCTTTGTCTGGCAAAATGAATAGGACTTTAAACTTTCTATTATTTTTCTTTAAACAAAAAACCTTAAGTAAAAAGGAGATATGATACCACCCCGATTTATATGGTATGCTTTTCTATGTATGAATAGGAAATGAAATGATGACTCATAAGAAGGTCCTTCAGGTGACTATCTACAAATATCATTAGAGATGTGGAGAACATGAATCTATTTTGAGCAGATTTACTTCCATGTGTTAAAATAGGTGGAGTAACAAAGGATTTCTGGTATGAGGGTAGGATGTATTGGTTGTTGTGAGAACCAACTGTTTTAAAAGACACTGAAATGTTAGGGCTAATTTTTCTCTCTCTTCCCATGAAAGCTGTCTTTGCAACAGGCAGGTATGGCTCCTATTGTTAAAAAGTGCTCAATAATAACTTTTTTATCTACCTACCTACCTACTTCATCCATCCATCCATCCATCCATCCATCTCCTTCTCTCCTTCTCTCCTCCTCCCCCCATTTCCCTATGAAGACAGGAAGCATAGACAGCCTTAGATCCATTGTCCATGGCTGTCTGGGACACTTTTTTAGAAATATTTTTTTTAAATTTGTTGAAGCATTATGACATCTGCTTCTTAGTTTTTTCTCAAATGAGAAAGAGAAATAAAGAGAGAGAGAGAGAGAGAGAGATGGATTTCTATGGTGGTTCTTCCTTTGGAGCCCCAGGTGGGTAAGTCTTGTTTTTGGCAGTTGTTTTCCACTATGCCTTGTGTTGAGAAATGAGTAGCTGTACTTTCACGATAGATTCTTAATTAAAATAATGTAGCAATGTTCAGCTGGCCGTTCAACTGATTCAGCTTGCTCTAAAAAGCCTGCTTTATGTAAACTTTATTACATTGTCTTGCTTTGGCCTTGACATTTATCTAAAGTCTATTACGCTACAATGATTGCAATAGTCAACTTAACGCAAAAGCTAAAAACCAAAAATTCAGCTCTCCACTTCTGTCACTTTTGGCTGGGACCCATTTAATTAGACACTCTTGCTAGTCATTTCTGCTGAGGACTGCTGGTGTTTGTGGTAGCCATGCACTCTTCTTAGCAGTTTATGAAACTTGGTTCTGAAAGAAAGAAAGAAAAAACAACTCTTGTGTTAACAAGGCTAGTGCCTAAAAGAAGAGAGTCTCTTTCCTCATTCAGGGTAAAGTTTCCTTAATCTTCATGAGAAGGTTTCATACAGTAAACTTTTCAGTGTGTGCCCTGTATGCTTTGTTAAATATTGCTTTGGTAAATATTAACTTGGAGAACTCTGAAAAGTAAAAAAATGATGGCCTTGGGCAGAGAATGAAGTGCCCATGAAAGACTGCATCCCTTGTCTTCCAAGATGGACATCATGGCAAGAAGATAAGCAAATTCATCTCTGTGTCAGACAGAGCAAGAACACGGTAGGGGTGAAACATTAAAGAGCTATTGAGAGATACTATAGATGTGGACAGCTGAAGAGCAGCACAGTCTTGCCTCACCTTTTGGCCAAGGGACAAAGGTCACTTCTCTGTTGTTGGAAAGGAAAGGGGACAGTAACACTCCAGAAAGCATGCTACCAATTTCATAACTCACCCATTTTGCACAGGGATGTCACTGCTGGCATACTACCTTTGTGGATAAGATTCAGTTACTCATGGCAGCTGCTACACCTTCCCCATCTTCCTGCCACCCTCCTCATCCTGAAAAGTAGAATATGACTAGAGAGAAGGGCCACCATTTGCAGTTCAGGCAAGAATATTCACAAGTGAAAATTAGCCCACCTTGGACCCTGCTTTGTTGTGGCCTTGATAAAGTACCTCCCTGTTCTTGTTTTCTTTTTGTCCCTTGTAGTTTTTGTTTGCAATGACATCTTTCATTTTTTATGCCAGCCACTTTAGGAGACCAAAATGATCAGAAAGGTGGGATAAATATGCACTAAAAAGAAACAGCCAATTCTAGGATATAGCCTTACCTGGTTTAGGCCAGTTTAGCTTTCTTTCTAACAAGTAATCTATGGCCACCACATCAGATCTCATTCCCTAGCAAGTTAGCTCATACATCAACAGGATGGTGGATGAGCAAAAGCCTTTGGTTGCCCAAAATCCAGTTCCATTCCAGACATCTTCTTTTCTCAACTTATCTACTTCTTCAGAAGCCAGGATGAGAACCATCAATCCTTCTTTGTTAAGCACAGAGATTGTTTTTACCTTGACTGATCTATCCAACTTTTTTCCTGCTTACATTAATTTTTGGCCCAGTGAAATGTGGGCAGGGGGTTTGTGGCTTTGGAGGTGAGGAGCAAGCAAAATAAGGTGGGTGCTGGTAGAATTGATTCAGCCAAGCTGAGCCAAAGGAGATCTTTAACCATGATGTATAATAAGGAAGTGAAATATTCACAGGCAAAGGACTAAAACAAGACATGGTTACATTCAATAGAGGAGTGGAACAGATTCTCACACCCCTTTGGCTGCTAAGAGTTCTTCATCCCCATCCTCAACATTCCCTACATTCAAGAGTGTCTCCAAAGAGGAGATTAAAAAAAAAAAAGGCCAGAGGGTGGCCACAACCGTGTGCTCAAAGCCTCCCCCCCACCCTTTTAATGTGATGCATGTAAAAAAGGGAATGGGGCTCTGAGCATATGGTTCTGGCCACCTGTAATGGTATGTGGAAAGGCCTTGGGATACTGGGCCAAGAAACGTTGCCTAGGGAATGATCAGATAAGAGACAGCATAGCCTGCAGCTGGATAGTGGGATGGGCAAACGGCTCAGAAGGGACCCTTCCTAGTTTCTCAGGCTGTAAAGGAAACAGCAGGAGATGTATACTTTCAAACTTCCAAGATTCTGTTAATGTAGCTTTACATTAAAGTAGAATTAGCTCATCTGGTCATGTTTCCTGTCTGGTCTACCTAGTAAGGCTGACACCACCGTCTTTACTTTTTTGACACCCCTGCCCAGATTACTCCAGCTAATGCATACCACTGTTCCAGGACATCAGATCTATGCTGATGCTTCCCCTGGGCAGGTCCTCAAAAGCATATATAATATCCTATTGCAATTACTCACCCTTCTCATTAAGTGCATTTAGAGTTTATGTTTTTTGCCTAAGAGTCACCAGAAGCTGGTATAGGGCAGTACCAGTTCCTTCCCAGCCAGATGGTTAGCCTTGGAATTAAAAGCCAGTGAACATATTTTTGAGCTCAGCTGCATGAGAAAGCAGCTCATTATGAAAAACAGCTGCAGGGGTGGTATTGGTGGAATGCAAAGACCTAACCAAGCCATCTATGCACAATCCTCAGAGAAGAATCCATTTTCAATAGGAGAGAAATGGAACACCACTTAAATCTCCTTGCCGCTGCAATCTTCTTCTGCAATTAATCCTTAGGATTAGTAAGAGTTTGTAAACAGCTATGGGAATGCCAAGCACTGTGGAATGACTTAAGCATGTTTTGCTCCTCTTTAAATGCAAAAGTTGCACGTGTTTGTTACGTTTAACACTTTGGCAGGTCTCCCTGCTAGTCAAATAATGATGCCTTTGTTAACTCTACTAGGTGTAAACGTCATTTAAAGTACATTCCACAATGAAAGTCATTGTATACAGCGATAAATTAAACCAGCATAACTTGTTCCCAAGAGTACTTAGAATTACATTCAAGGGGTACAATCCATCTTCTGTTAATGGCATAACTTGGTTAAAACGGATTTTATTTTCAATCAATCTGGATTTCACTCAGAAGGAGCACTTGCTGAAAGGTATTTAGGAGAGCTGGTATTAACAGAAGAGAAGAGGGAAGGAAACAGAAACAAGGAATCAAATAAAACCCCAGTGTCTCCAAGGCTAGTCCATTAAAGTGCTTCACCAATGAAATGGAACATTTTCATATCTCCACAAAATAGTGTTTCCATCTATTCAATTATGGGGTGTTACTCAAATGGAGCAGAAGAATGCCAATCCCATTAGGAAATAATCTGAACATCATTATTTGGAGAGGCTTTCTAGCTGTGTATAAATATTGGAAGAGAGTCAATTCAGAAGATGCCCCGTATGGTCACATGGCAGTGTGCTGTAGTTCTTGAACGGACTAGAAACTCCCAGCCACAGGAGATCATTGAATGGCTTTGGAGCAGCCCAACCTACCTCACAGAGTTGTTGTTCTGGGAAACAATGGCAGAGGGAACTTTATACATGCCACCATGAGGTCCTGGAGGAAGGCAGGACACGGATCTTGTAAATAAATATATTGTTATTGTTAGTTGCCTTGTTAGTCCTCTGGGTAGGAAGGCAGAATATAAATGCGGCTGCACAGATAGTAAATAGTGTTGGCTCCTCGGCACATATAACACCACTGCTACGTGAGCTGCATTGGTTGCCGGTGTGCTTCCGGGTGCAATTCAAGGTGCTGGTTGTCACCTTTAAAGCCCTTCATGGCTTGGGGCCAGGTTACCTAAGGGACCGCCTTCTCCCAGTTGTTTCTGTCCATCCAATTCGATCTAGTAGGTTGGGTATTCTGCGGGTCCCGTCAGCCAGGGAGTGTCGGCTGGCGGGAACTAGAAGGCGGGCCTCCTCCTCCATAGTGCCTGCCCTCTGGGACATCCTCCCTCCAGAAATTAGGATGTCCCCGACCCTGCTGGCCTTTTGTAAGGCCGTAAAGACCTGGCTTTGTGCCCAGGCCTGGGGCCTCGAGCATGTGGATGGTCCCGCCTCTTGGCTGTATTAATTGCATTAAATGCATTGCTCACTTGGCAGCCATGTATATTTATTTTGTATTTATTTTATATTTTAACTATTTTAATTATAACTGTTTTAACTGTTTTATGATTTTATTGTTGTAAGCCACCCAGAGTCACTTGTTGAGATGGGCGGCTATAGAAATCAAATCAAATAAAATAAATCCAAAACTATATGAATCCAATGAACGCCTTTAATTTTGTGGGACTGTTTGGATATTACTACTTTTCTAGCGTAAGCCTATTGTATGGCAGTGCTTTGATACGGAGAAACACATTTTCTGTTAAAAGAAGATAAGAGACCTAGGTGCAACTGGATCTAGTTTCAGTAACTCTGGAAAGAAACTTTAGCTTTGATTGGCTTTGTAGTGGGTTAGTGAGAATTGGTGGTGTTGGACTAGTACCAGGGAGACCCTGGAGGAAAAACTTCCTCAGCCATGGAAGACCCTGGGTGACTTTCAGCCAGAGCCCCTCTCTCAGCCCAACTGTCTCACAGGGTTGTTGTGGGGGAAATCGGAGGAGACAATGCTATATGCGCCACCATGAACATAAGGCAGAGGCAAGATGGGAAGAGACCTAGGAGGACAAATCAGTCAATACTTCACTTTGATCTGGTTGGACAACAGTCAATGCCACTGAGCTGCAGGCAACCCACTTGGAGGCTGAATAAAAATTGAGGGACTACCCTGTCACAGACTGGATTCAAGCTTAGAGGTGGCATTGATCTGGCATGCCAAGCTTGGGCATCTGCAGAGGGGGCAAGAAGGGACAAATGATCTCACTTGCATCGAGATGTCCACATGCAAATGATGTCGCAACACACACCATGATGTTGTGATGCACATGACATCATTGCAGTTTGTTCCAGTTAAATTACTGTCCATGTTCTGGATCCTCTAGACGCGGACTCGTGGACTAAATAAACAGACTGAGTTCATGCAATATGCTAAGCAAATGAACAAACCAGGTTTAAAACTAACCGCAGATGGTCTCTCAGTGACCTGCTTAAGCAAGTGGCATGATATATGCAGCTTGGGATTTTATTTATTACTTTTTTCTAAAGACCATTCCTAACCACATCTGCTCTTAAGCACAAGGATGTCAAAATGACAAAAGGAACATTGTGACATCACAATACAAGCTTCACCCATTTACACTTGTGTTGCACTATTGCAACTCAAGGATGTAAGAGGTGGAGCTGCCATTTTGATTTTTTTTTTTACCATAGCCTGCAGACACCCCTGTTTTGATTCAACCATGAGATCCTGTAGATACCTCTGCCCTGATCAGAATATTATTGAAAGTCTGTGGAAATCTCAAAGATGCAGTGTATGCAAGGAGGCCTAACGATATTTCTGAACTAGAACACTCCTGCAAGGAAGAGTGGGCAGAAAAACTCCAAAGCAAGAATAGATGGAGAGACTCTTTACATGCTGCCAAAAATATCTGGAAAGTATTGTTTCTGCCAAAATAGGTTCCAAACTGCTGACTGAAAGAGTGTCCACACTTCTGGACCTGCTGTATTCAATTTTCTTCTTTTGAATCTACAAGCAACTGACATACATAGGAAGTGTGCATTCTAGTTTGCAGAAGGATCATCCATCCATCCATCCATCCATCCATCCATTCATCCCTCTCTACATTTTACAGGCTGCCCAGCTCCCAATGACTTTGGGTGGCCTACAATAAGAAGTAACTTTGTTTATGTAATGGATGGGTAAGCTTTGATTCCCTTAGGGATTCGTTGAAAAACACAATTTGACTAGAGATGCCTAAACATGACCTGCTAAATTTTCTATATGGGAAGCATCCTCAGACACCCTTCCTCCCACCCAATCTGCATTCTGAGCTGATACTGAATTGGGAAAACATACGACTAAGCAAAGCATCAGGAGATCAGCAAAGGCCCTTCTTTGATTTTTTAAAGCTTGGTGTGTGATACCACCTTCAGACTGAAGATCCCTGGCCAACAGAGGACATTGGACTAGTAAATTAATGGTGTTAACTAGTGAATCATTCATCCATCTGCACGTTCCTGCTATTGGATCATATTGAACCTGATCAGCAAATAATACTTCATTAATAGTTAACTTGATATGATATTTGTTTTGGTAGTGGGAATGGGGGAGGGGGGCAAAGGAGAAATTTAGAGGAGAAAGGGGTTAGTAGAGACAGTGCCCAATACCGGATGTGTTGCTGTCCTCTGAAATGTTCTTCTCTACCTCCCTCTGAAATCTGAAAGCACCTCCTCAATTGTGCCAAAGCAGTGATGGTAATTGCACGTTATTCAGCCCTGACTCATGGCTATAAAATTATATTTGTGCTAAAACAGCCAAATAAATCAAGACAGAATGGTGGTTTTAGGCAGTTGCTTCAAAATCCATGGTGGAAACTGCTCCTGTAATATATGCCTTGGAAAAGTGAATTGAATGACTGCAAAATTATGGTTCTCTCTCCATCCGAAAGGGAATTCTTCAAAGGATAGGAGCAGAAAATGCATATCAAAAATAGTATAATGGGACATGTCATTTATAGAGTCCTTACTGGCTTTATAGTATTGTTGGCATCAGAGTGCATTAGTATGGCACGATGAAGTTTGGGGGAACGGAAAATGGTGGAGGGGGGGAAGAATGTTAAGTGTTGCCTTTTATCTTGTGAACAGAACATTTATGGCAAATCCCAGGCAGGCATCCTTGTAATGGATGCGAAAAGGAGATGCAGCAAAGCTTGCAGCCAGGGACTCATTTTTTTACCTAAGGATTGTTATGCTAATTTAGGAGACTTGCAACAACAGCAAAGTTGAGATTTAAGAGGAATGTATCAACTGCTAACTACTGATGCTATAAAGATATCCTTAGCTCTTTCTGCTAATTTAAAAGGCTCATTTAGATCCTATTTTTCAAGTTCTGCACTTCTGCTGGCATTATGTGAAATGGAAACGGTTGGAAAGTCAATACAACTGACCACTTTTTCAAAGATTCTGCAGTGATTTCTTCTTGGAAAGTTAGGAAAAAGGTGACAAAGGGTTTATCAATAAGACTAAGGTGTTAAAGTATTCACTTCTTTTTACAGTTGCTGCAGGAAATGACCCCACTGGAATCATGAAGATGAAAGGATAGAATGTCAGGGATTCTTGGTGGAGAGCTGTTTTAATAGGACATGTCCAATTTGGGGGAAGCTTTTATTAGTCAGTTGCCCTCCCTCCATTACAGACCTTGCCTTTGGGCCAGATAAAGGCATCTCTGATTTGTAAACTTCTTGAGTCTTCTAACCATTTCTTTCTTCCTCTTTATCTGGGCAAAAAAATATTCCTGGAGAAAGATAGAGTTGCCAGATCTGGGCTGCAAGAACCTGGAGGACCAAGAGATGGCACAAAAGAGCTATGGAAACACTAAATCATTGCTGCCATCTCACAGTTAACTGGATTTTTGCAATGACCTAAGAAAGACAGATTAAACAGACCACCCCCACCCCCTCCAACTTCCAGAAGTAGAAGTTCTCCAAAAGCATCTGGATTCTTTGGATTAAATGGGTTAATAGAAAAATTGGCCAGAAAGTTTAAGACAAAAGTGAACTATGATCTGACATGATTTAACTAGATAGCAGAGCAAGGATCTTTTCCATGTCAATGTCAAGCTCTTGGCAAAGAAATTAAGTTTTTATAAAGTCTTTTAAAATCAAATTTGTTGAAAAGAAAAGGGGATTAGGTTATAGAAATGTCAACAACTGGATTCTTCTGCTTTAGTACCCAATTTATTACTAAATTTGATAGGGGAGGAACTTCTTAATTCTTTTGTTAACAACCATTTGATGGACAGGGGAAGTGCATAGCCATTCTCTTGATAATAAAGGAATGAACAGATGTTCCAAGCTAGTAATCTTTTGCAAGATTTATCCACTATCTCAGCCTTTGAGAAGTCCATAACAGACCAATGAGCTAATTCAAATTGAGAAATAGTTCTACAAGACTTTGGCAGAGTCCACATAAAAAATGGGAGGAGACAATTACAAGCTTCTTTTCCATGTTTTGGAAGTGTCTACTTCTAGGTGTGAAGATTACTGCAGATCCTGACTGCAGTCAGGAAATCAGAAGACGCTTAATCCTTGGGAGAAGAGCAATGACCAATCTCGATAAAATAGTTAAGAGCAGAGACATCACATTGACAACAAAGGTCCACATAGTTAAAACAATGGTGTTCCCCGTAGTAACATACGGCTGCAAGAGCTGAACCATAAGGAAGGCTGAGAGAAGGAAGATCAATGCTTTTGAACTGTGGTGTTGGAGGAAAATCCTGAGAGTGCCTTGGACTGCAAGAAGATCAAACCAGTCCATCCTTCAGGAAATCAAGCCAGACTGCTCACTTGAGGGAATGATATTCAAAGCAAAACTGAAATACTTTGGCCACATCATGAGAAGACAGGACACCCTGGAGAAGATGCTGATGCTAGGGAGAGTGGAGGGCAAAGGAAGAGGGGCCGACAAAGGGCAAGATGGATGGATGATATTCTAGAGGTGACGGACTCGTCCCTGGGGGAGCTGGGGGTGTTGACGACCAACAGGAAGCTCTGGCGTGGGCTAGTCCATGAAGTCACGAAGAGTCGGAAGTGACTAAATGAATAAACAACAACAACACTCCTCTCTGCAGCTCAGTGTATCTGTCTCCTGGTAATTGCTCCAGAGGCAACAGGTTCAAACCAGGGTGAAATGCCAGAAAGGGTTTTAATGAATCAATATTAAGAGACTTATTGTCAGGGTAATCAGTGAAGAAAATCATGCTGAGTCATATGCAACTCTAGTTCCTTTATTGTTCTCTACCATATACTGAATCTTGCCAGACTAAAGGTTCCTTAACTGAGCTAAAGGGAAAAATACTCTTGGGAAATCTAGGGTGCGGCTAGTCTAACTTTCTTCCTCAGCCCCTCCACATTCTCCAAGGAGTGCAAACTGTGAGAACACTTATCAGCCTGGAATGCTCTCTCTTTTTCCCCCCTCCCCCCTCCCACTCTGATCTCCATCACATCATTCCCCTCCTCAGGGACACATTTCATCATACTTATAGAGAGAAAGCTACACCAGAAATTGCCGCAGGTGGATTCTTGAATCTGGCAAGTACCTGTGCAGCACCCCCTAAGGACTTGGGGTTTATGCTGAGATTCCAGTTCTCTGGAGGAGTTTCCCACCTTTTTATACTTTTCTTAATAGACAGAGAGTCTAAACAATCACACATGGAGATGGCTTGGTAGCACATCTTATCAGTGACTGGGACATAACTTCAGATACTGGACCTTCTGCCAAAAATATTTTGAAGTAAGACGGGTCCATAGCAGACAACACCTGGGGATGGTCTGATGTCATATCTGGTCAACAACTTGGGATTGGAGAGAAGTGACTCTTTGCTGAGAATATTTTCATGGGTAATGTTTTCCTGCACACCCTCCCCTTCACAGGTCTTAGATTAGGGAGCTTGTGTTATCCTCTTTATCTTAATTGTTACAAGTAGGAATAAAGATAAAAGGCTCAAAGGCAAGTGATTTACAACACAGTGATGCAATCCGCAAAGCTTGCTAAGTGTGCATGGAAATAAATTTACAATACATAGCTTGTGGAGTGGTACACACATGGGCTCAGCTGGCTAGATAACCCTTTCTACAAAGATCTGTTTTATTTTTATTTGTTTTTTATTTTTTGCAAAGGCAAAAAGAGGTCCAGACCACCATCTCCTTGCCATTCTCCTGCAATGCCAATACACTCTGTTGGACTCTGGTTGTTATGCTTGCAATGTACCCAGAGATTACCCAAAATTCAGCTGGAAGAAGGAGAAGGAGAAGGAGAAGGAGAAGAAGTCCTGAAACCATAACAACACAGAGATATTAGGATTAAAGACAGGAAACAAATCCTGAGAAGGGGGCATAGAACGTCAGTAATTGTAAGTGAGCTGTCCTGGGGAGGAAAGGTAGAACAACCCCATTTAAATCTACTCTGGTTGCCGGAAAGTATAAAATCAATACAATTTTTAAAAGGTAGAGATCCAACTGTCTGTCTGTCTGAAGATATTTCCCAAAGACTTTTAAATATACAGAAATCCTGAATGGGGTTGCCATCCACTGAAATAATACAAAAAAAAAACAAAAACAACCTCTGTTTCCTTAAGGCCAGGAGAAGACCCTTGCATCCAGAGGAACAGGAGGATAGTCAGAATTGCAGCAGTAAAAAACAGGATAGCAGTTGTTATCTGGTGTTGATATCTTGGAGACTAGCAAAAAATACCTGTTTGCTTAATAATAATTTAGTAGCACTTAGTATATTTTAAGGAGGCTTAAAAGGAGAGAGAAAGAAAGAGAGACAGAAGAAGAAAAGACTTGAGGGGATTAAAATCTGCTTTGTCCCCCTTGTTGACTGATAATCAGATCTCTTCCTCTGTGTTCCTCAATTTCTGCAGGAACCTGTGAATATTCCATGATTAACAGGATTTTGACTCTTTTGGATCCCACGGAGAGATTTCAGAGACAGAAAGTGATTTTACTTTTGATGATCAGGGAAGACATGGGAAATGAATATTGCAAGCCCTGAATCCCACAACTCTAAATTTAAAACTTAAATCAGGTCAAAGTGACAAGAAAAAGTTATCTTATCTCTTGCACTTTTCATAGGAGGACCTGGATGTTCTTTTTTGGGCTGCCTTCTGAGCCTTAAAGGAGGCCTCATCCTGCTTTGACCTTCCTGGCCTTTTCATCTTCACCTTCATGTTGTGAATTTGGTATCTATTTATGCCCTTTTTAAAAACAGTCTGGCTCTGTGCTGCTGCCCCTTGCTATAGACAGGGCCAACATGTGTTGCATTCCAACTAGTCAGAATTTGCAGAAAAGGAAAACCTACTCCAGAATTCTCTGTGTTGGTGCAAGAGATGGTACACTTTCATCAGGAAGTCATCATTTGCACACAGACAGCCCTTGGGTTGAGGCTATAAAACTGAAGGGAGAAAACAGTGTTGTCCTTTTGCATCACAGGATGGAGGCAGTCTAAGGCACAGCAGTGGCTCCCCACATCTTGCCCGGGGAGACATTTTTGAAGTTATGATTAAGGACATGAAATAAACTCCTTATGGATTTTGAAGTAAGTGGACTTTGGGAGACACTAAAATTGCTTCCACCATTGAACAGGAAGCAGCCAAGGATACAGCATGTGAGCAGGTGCCTTTTTATGGTTAAAAAGAAAAGCTTATTTCTGAAAGTAGCATTCGGAAAAGATGGACCTGACCAATGTTGTACAATATAATCCAAACAAGACATTACACTGGGAAAGGTTATGTTTTTTTTAAAAAAAGGACTTTTAGAACATGCATGTTAAAAAAATGGTATCCAAGCTAATTTATGCAAAAGGCTAAACTGAAATGGGGAGTGATTAGGGGGCATTAAATACAGGAATTCTGCATGAATGAAAACAGGTATTGATTTGTTTGAGAAAGAAGGGAATTCTGTCTTCTTATTACAGACGTTAGATTGACAGACAAGATATGGTATGAACAATGGTAAGGACATGTCATACGCGGCAAAGAAGACTCAGTGGCCAGAACAGCCATGTGTCTGGACCCTGGTGGCCGGCAACCCCAGGGTAGACCCAAGAAACGGTGGATGGACTGCATTAAGGAGGACATGGAATGTGTGAATGTCACCCCTGAAGATGCCTTGGACCGAGCCAAATGGAGACAGATATGTTGACAAGCAGACCCTGCCATAGTGCGGGAATAACGCTAGGAAGAAGAAGAAAGAAATGTATGTACTGTTATGAAGCAGGCAAAAGTTATCCAGGCCTGAAACAAACATGTTTTCCAGCCCTACTTATAAATGATTCAAAGACCTGTACCCTAATCTAAGTCAGTCTCTTAGCTGACTGACACTTGAGCCAAACATTCCTTGTTACCAGCTGAAGCTTTCCCTATCTGCAAAACTACAGTATCAGGATAAAGAGACAGGAATTCAGACTGATTTATTTTCTTTACTGAAATATTTATAAGCAACTATAACCTATGAGCTGCTGAACACTGTAAGTTGCAATCACTATTTGAAGAAGCTTGGAGTGAAAATAATAATCATTGGTTTTTATCACCCTGAATGAGGTAAACTGAATTAATTATTGTGTGTGGTTAAATTGTAAGGAGATGTGGAATAAATTTCAAGGTTTTTTTTTAGTTTGCATGCCTCTGATTTCAATGTGCAAATTCCCATTTATGAATTGTCATCTGGTTATATATACCCTGAGAAACCCAAGAGGTATTTGACCATAAAGCTGAAAGCAAAAAAAATGAATAAATAATAAATTTCAGTTTGAACTGTTTGGGTTAATTTAGATCACACAGATTTAATTTCATGTCTGGTAATTTATTTTATTCTGTAATGTTAAAGCCTTGCATGATTTCGTTCCACTGTGGGCCACTTTAGGAAAAGCTATGCAAGACTGGTTGATCAAGTCAAAGTGTTGGATCCATCATCCCCAACCACCAAAGTGTTTCTTTTATAGTGCAGAATAGAAATACAATCACCTGGTTTGCTACTTTCCATCTCTATTCTACTACTATTGTGTACATAAAAGTCTTTAAGCTGGAATAACCAAAGGGCATATGACTTTTTATGCTAAGTATCCTCTGTTTTATTTCAAATGGCTCTGGGAAGTTTCATGAAGAGAGAGAGAGAGAGAGAGAGAAAATTGTTGCCTGTTGTTCGTATCTCTATTTCTCCCTGCTTTTGCCTGCCTTTAATCCCATTGTGTTAGGTTTTTTTTTAAGGTTGGCTGTTAGCTATTTTGTTTGTTTGTTTGCTGATATTTAATAAATAATCATCAAGCTATATTTTTGCCAGCTGAACTGAGTGGCCTGTGTGCTTGCTCTGATCTGCATAGACAGATAGGGTGGGAGTATGCTGACTCAACTGGAAATTTCCTAGTCATTTTCCAACACAGGCTAGTTGATAATAGAAATTGGTAGCCACATCCATTTGGCATCTTCCTAACATCCCAGGGCAAATTCAGATATTCAGAAACTCTACCAAGGAAATCTAATTATTCCTGTGGATTTATTTGCATGGAGAAAAAGATTGTGGTGACCTAAATGATGTACTTATACCAGTGCCCTTCCATGAAAATAATTCTCTTGACTGCAAAAATTAAACAAATGATGAAGACCTTTTTGTATGTTTAGTCCTGGCAGACGATTGTTGGCTAAGTTGTGAAAATTATTTCCAGAGAAAATCAATGATTATTTTCAGAATAAATATGCAAACAAATACTAAGTCACAACCAGGCCCAATAACCCAAGACTAAGTCATTATGAATACTGTGCAATGCTGAGGGTTCAGCGGGAAAAAAGTGCTTCAGAGAGTGCAAGAGGGCAAAGGCAGCACTTATCTTCAACTCCTAAAACCAAACACATTTTTTTCCAGTTACAATTTTGGAGAGCAATTGCATGATCCTTGGAAAAAATACAGTTGCCTTAGGGTGTTGCAGACAAGTGGCACATCTTCAATTAAATTGATTGATTATGTGCCATCATGTTTCTTAGTGACCATATAGATAGACAATTTGGAGGGTGACTTGTCCTCAACCTGGTCTTTCAACAATGCACCTACTGATGCTATAATCAAATCCATTTATTTTGCTTTTGGTTGTCTTCTTCTCTTCCCTTCCACCTTTCCCAGGATTATAGATCTTTCAAGAGAGCTAGGACTTCGCATAATGTGTCAAAAGTAGGATAATTTGAGCCTGGTCACTTGTGCCTTGAGTGAGGACTCTGGGTTGATTTGTTTGATGGTCCATTCATTTGTTTTCTTGACTATCCATGGTATTCTCTAGAGTCCTCCAACACCAAAGTTCAAAAGCATCAATACTCTTCCTATCCTGCTTCTTCAAAGTCCAACTTTTGCTTCCATAGAGTGTCACCAGGAAAACTGTTGCCTGCACGATTCTGATCTTTGTATATGGAGACACCTCACGGCATCTGAATATCTTTTCCAAGGATTTCATGGCTGCTCTACCAAGTGCTAGTCTGCAACACATTTCCTGACTGCTGGCTCCTTTTCTGCTGATAGTTGATCCTAAAAGGTGAAAACTATTTACTACTTCAGTACCTTCACTGTCAAAAGCAATATACCTAGAAACCAGGTGTAATGGTTGCCTACCCCAAACACTCAGACTCACAAGAGGTTACTTAAATGAAATCTGATTTATTAGGGAAATTATGGCAAATACAGAGAAAGCTGAGAATGAACAAAAGCGCGCGAAAATACAAACTAAATCCCCTCGCTTGAGGAGAACCCCTCCCTCGCCCGGCCATATCAACCGCCCCTTCCCAGGTGCTGGAAACCGTTAGCCTCAGCCTGGGAAAGCAACCTTGAATCCATGACCTAACCCAAACACATTCCAATGTAGCAGCCAAGAGATAACACCTCGTTAGAGTGGAATCAGCCACCCGCTCCTGAGAGTAAGCCCCCTCCGAGGAAATGGCATGCGAGGCGTTACGATGTACCAGGCACATTGAAATGGTGAACATGACATACTGCCCCCCCCAGAATAGCTAAGGACCTGGTTTGGAGGGATAAGCAACATGGAATCTACGAACAAGAATAGGGGAAGCAACATCGTGAGCGGCCACCCATTCCGGGTGGGGAAAATGTTTCCAGCGAACGAGGTACTGCAGTGTGTTGCGAAGCCGGCGAGAGTCAAGAATCTCTTTTACTTCAAAATGATGTTGCCCTTCAATCATGATGGGAGGAGGAGGCGGAGGTTGATCATGCCAGCGGTCTGAGCGAGTAAGGGGTTTGAGCAAACTGCAATGAAAGACAGGGTGTAAGCGTTTTAGATTATGCGGCAAGTCAAGTTTAAAAGTCACTGGGTTAATTTGTGCCACAATAGGAAATGGGCCCACAAATTTAGGAGCCAATTTTTTAGATGGTTGAGAGGACTTGATGAACTTGGTAGACAGGTACACCATGTCACCCACTTGAAACGAAGGGTGAGGGGCACGCTTCCTATCAGCATGCTGTTTGTAAGCAGTCTGTGTGTCCGCTAATGCCTGCTGGATAACCAGCCAAGAGTCCGCCAGCTGCGTTGCCCAGTCGGATGGTGAAACAGGCGAGACAGGCGGCTGCGGCAAGTCAGGGATCGGGACAAAATCCCTGCCGTAAACGGTGCGAAAAGGGGTTTGACCGGTGCTTTGATGAACAGCGTTGTTGTAGGCAACCTCAGCAGGAGACTGAGAGTTTTGGTCCCGCCTTAGGCATGAAAGCCGGCTGGGTGACTTTGGGTCAGTCACTCTCTCTCAGCCCAACTCACCTCACAGGGTTGTTATTCTGGGGAAAATAGGAAGAGGAAGGAGTATTAGGTATGTTCGCTGCCTTGAGTAATTTATAAAAATAATAAAGGTGGGATAGAAAATAAATAATAATAAAAAAATACCTGCATACTCCAAACTAGCTCTTTGCTTTTTAATCTAAATTGCTGCACTGGCCTAATCATTAAATATCCTTAGTTTTACTTGAAGATAAAAAAACTGATAAAGCAAAACCAGGGTAATGTAGTGGTTGAATTAGGAATCCTGTGTTCAAGTCCACATTCAAAAATAGGAATTTATTACCAGTCTTTTGCACTTTCTCTCTCTCTGTGCTTCATCTTAAGTCCTGGAGGAAAAGCAGGATATGAATCTAAGGAATAAAAAGTGTTTTTCAAATGTAATTTGGGCAGAAGTTCAGGTTTAGCCAGTTCAGTGGAATTGTTCAAATTCCCAGTATCCGAGGATGCAAGCTTGTGAAATACCCAGATAATGGTATTAATTCACTTGTGGTGTGTTTCTTTTTCAGTGGCACCCTTGTGACAGGCTTACTTTTAAATTAACGTGCTTTGGGATCAGGGCATAAGGCCCATTAAAATTCTGTAACTTTGGTACCAACTGGTTCAACAGTTGCAAATATATTTGGCCCAGTGGGAACACAGCTCTATCAGATGGGTCTGAATTCTCTGTGGCTCTCTCTGAAGGACAGGCATTGAGGGAGGCACCAGGAGCAGCATGATATGCTGGATCTTCTAAACCCAGTTTGGCATCATGCATGCTGGAGGGACTAGCTGATGAAGTCCTAAGTCTTCACTCTTCTCCTGTATTTAATGCACAGTCAGGTCTAGAGTAACCTCTGCATGTCACGTTTATTTTTTTGCACAAACAAGAGGCCATATTGATTTAAAGAAAAACAACAACACTCACTTGTCTCTATGGATTTGAAGATCTGGAGTAACTCCTCTTGTGCCGGTTTCTTAGTTTAAAATACAGATCACACATTTCCTTTTCTCAAGGTAAGTGTGTGGCCTGTAATGGGATGGTATAATAGTCTCAGGGGTGTACATATATTTTTTTCCTGTGTCCAAAACCAGATTCAGTGTCGTGGGGGACACTGAGATGCTTTGTGTCTAATTAAAAGATGAAGGCACATCTGGCTTGTAAATGAAAACATATATTTAAAAAAAAGTAGAAGTGTTAAGCAATGGAGGGGAATTGTTGGACATTGGTGGAATTATATTTGTGTTGGGCTGGAAGTATTGTGTGTATCAAGGTTCAGAAGGAGGAGGAATCTGCAACCTGAAGGCTCAGCAGGTCCTGAGGGAGAAATATAGAGTGCGTTAATTAAGGCAGAGTCTATCTGAATATTTTGAGTTTTTTTTCCCCAGATTTCTCCCCAATCCTGGGCTGGGCTGGGCTGAGCTGACAAATGACTTGCAATCTCTTCCATTCCTCCCCTGCCTCCTCACAGTCTCTTGCTCAGCATGACTTCCAGCCCTTACACAGTTCTTGATGATTTGCAAAACTCTGTGGGATGTCATTGATGCAGATGTTCTAATGGCGGTGGAAAAGTAGGATCATGGCCATAAAGTGAAACTCAATATGCATTCTTATAGATGTTTGGGGGAATTCCTCAAAAGTCTTCTACTATAAACACGGAAAGAATGGAACCTGCCAAGGTATTATAGTACTAGGCTGGGTTAGGAACATAGCCACTGAACTGGAATAATCTGCTTGTTTTAAACAAACACTGAGGTTTTGGCAGAAACACCGGATAAATCTGTAGGAAAATCTCCAAGAGAATCTTGAAAACCATTTGGATTATCAGCCTCCACGGCAGACCATTGCGTTTGATCTTTCATCCCTGCAGAAGCTACAGGTAACTCAAATATCCAGCTTGATCAGCTCTGCCTTTGCTCATGCCAACAGCGTCATCGGATTACCCAGAGCTGGTGGGAGAAATGTGCTAGTTGAAAAACAGCAGAAATGCTTATGTGCAGAGATTTCCAAATGGCCATGATGTGGGGACTCCCACTACCTCTTCTGTTGGTAATGCACTTATCGGGCCTGTTGATGCCTCACATGAAGTGTTAATTTGTGCAAATTAACGATTAATCATAATACACTTATCTGCCTTCAGTGACTGGTTTACTAAATCTTTTGCTGAAATTAGCTGACGATTAGCAATATTGCTTTGGAAGTGTGACTTGCTAGGAAGCTTAGAGTACAGTAAACACTGGTTCATTGGTGGAGCTGACAAATGCTATGGGAGAGGATTTCCAGGGCTCACAACTACCAGCAAAAGTAAAAACAGTGCTCTAGTACTTAATCCTGAAATGGGTTTGATGAAGATGATGGTAAGAAGAATGTACTTTGTCTGTATAAGTGTGTTTGTCCTCCTTGTTAAACCTATCTACTTGATAATGGCAGTATCTTGAAAGTCTTTTACAACTTTATCTTCTTTCTCTCTACTGTTGCTAATCACCACATGGATTAAGCTATTTTATCTTACTGAAGAGGCAAAGATGCTCTTGAGTCAAGCTTCCGGTGACAAGCATCCCTGCATTTTTCTTCTCAGCATTATGATGCCTTTTCACTTCTTTCATCAGAGATGCTTTATTGTACTAGCAGTTTCCTCTTGCTGCTTATAGAAAGTATACTGATGACTACTGGTCAGATCAAAGTTGGCCCTACAAGCAGACGTGACCTCATAGTAGCTATTTCAGTTGGTTGTGATGCAGAGAGGCCGCTCTGTCACTTCTGCTGAGACCTCAGCCGCATATTGCCTTCTCACCACCATAGCCATCCCATAATTCCAACCATTCCAGAACTGTAATAATTTCCTATCTGGGTCAATGCTTCAGAAAATAATCCTAAGGACAAGGATAGTTTTACTACTGATGCTTGTAAGCTCCTCTGGAAGCTTCCTGAATATTCTGAAGAAAATATAAAAGAACTGTTTCTAAAGCAGTGCTTCTCAACCTTGACAAGTTTAAGCTGTGTGGACTTCAACTCCCAGCATGCTGGCTGGGGAATTCTGGGAGTTGAAGTCCACACAGCTTAAACTTGCCAAGGTTGAGAAGCACTGTTCTAGAGGGTTGACAGAAGAATACGGTACTTAACTTTTCCCTAACTGCCATTCCCAAACTCCAAATAACTTCTAAAGGGGCTTGTCTTATGAACCTGTAAAGTCCTCAAGGTGTGTTAGCTTGTGCTGGGAAAATTGCAGGGAAAATTCCATGAGGACGTGGGATTTAGAGAAGGAAAAGGACAGTTGGAAAAATCTTATTCTTCCTGCACCACTCATATGATCCCATTTTCAGACCCTGTTGGATTATGTTCGTTTTAACATAAATGACAAACATACTCTTCCTTCTGGAGCATTCTTAGTAGACTGCTTTAAGAATATATGTTTAATTTGGCCAATAATGATCCTGTAATGTAAAATACCATGTATATATTGCAACCACCAAGTTTTTTCAAATGGTCCAGAAGGACACCATGGTCAATGACACTGAATGCCGTTAAGAGGTCTAAAAGGACTAGGAAGAGCATCCACTCCCAATCTGGCTCCAGGTGTAGGTAATCTACCAAAGCAACCAGTGCAATTTCTTTTCTATGACCAGATCTGAATCTGGACTGAAAACTGTTCCAGATAATCAGTTTTCTTTAGGAAAGGTCGGCAACTGGGCAAAAGTTACGAAATATAGCCAGATCCAGGGAGATCTTCTTCAGGAAAGGACAAACCACTGGCTCCTTCAAAGCAGGTAGAGCTATGCTGTTCCCAAGAAAACTGTTAACTACTTCCTGGACCTACTCAGGTGCTAAGTATCTCAGATAACATGCAAGATGCCACTTCACTCCTCACCCTAGACTCTGTCTGACTGGTATTCAACCCACAATAGATATGAGAGACTTTATCTGCTAAGAAAACTGCAAAATCATCTGATGCACCTGTAGGTGGCTTATCCCAACCATCTTCCCACAGAAGGGTTTGAACACTCAACACAGAGCTGGTAGGTAGGAATCTACAGATAAGAAGAGTGGAGGAAAATTGCTGTTATTGCTGCTGTGTAGGCATGAAGCTGAGTTTTTAACCATTGTTGGGTCATGTTGGCTGTTTCTGGCAACCATTGCTGTAGCTGATTTTAGGTCTCTTGGCACTGGAGATTGCATTACTACATCAAAATCATGTTCTTTACTCTCCAACATGTGCCATCAAGTCAGTGTTGACTCTTGGATAGATTTTCTTCAGGTGGATCTGTCTTCAACCTGGTCCTTCAGGTCTTACATAAGAACATCAACACAATTAGAACTTCCCAAAGTACATGGCATGAGGTCCTCCAAAGCTCTGCTTTCCATTTTTAGCTTCTAATGGGAAGCTATTCCAGAGGGCCAGCACCATCTTGGAAAAACAGGGCTTCTGAGAGTTTTCTGTCTTCCAGAAATGGGGGACAACCGGCTGCTCTTCCTGGCAGAATTGAAGCAATCAGGCCTACTTTAGTGGGGAGATGTTGTCCTGTAGGTAACCTCACAGCATATGGGCTTTCTAAGTTAAAACTGGCACTTTAAATTGCATCCAGAAGCTGATAGGAAGCTAGTGCAGGACCTGCAGTTGGTGCACATATTACACCAACTTTGAGCTGTAGGTCTTGAAATATGTGCATTGACTAAAGCTTCTGGGTGGTCTTTAAAGGCAGCTCCATCTAGAGTGCACTGCAGTAATCTAAACTAAACATATGAACCTATAATCTTTCCCCTCAATTTTTAAGAGTACAGAGCATCACTAGCTGCTGCTGCTTCCTCTTCCTCTTCCTTTCATATCCAGATCAAACCTTAAGCTGCCAATATGATACCACCTTCTTGGCTTTGTCATTGGCCAAAAACATGTCATTTTCAGTGCACACTATTGGTAATAATCGGCAGGTCAGCAGATGGGCTGGATTCTGTATCTCTCCACATTCACACAACATGTTGTCAGCAATCCCCATTTGAGCATATTAGTCTTACACTCAGGCACTCCAACCCTCAACCTATCCAGAGTCCTCCAAATAACATAAGGGAGGTCGAATCCCTCAGCCATATTCTCCTCTGGGACCATTCCTTGGTCAGGGATTTCTCTCCTCCATCTTCCAATTCGGTTCTGCTCTTGTGTGCCCTCAAGAGTGTTTGTTCTTGCCATGAAACTCTCCCTAGATTTTAGTCAATGAGTTTGAGGCTCGTACCCACACAGAGGGTGCTGGGGATCATTTTCTCGTTTTGTTCTCTCAACATCTGCTGCTACTTCTCTCCTGATCTTGGGTGGTGCAGTACCAACAAGGGGGTACATTTTCTCAATAACTGTAGGTGTAACGACCAGCCCACTCAAGCATTCACTCAAAGACAGTCTAGAGACTTGGGCTCAGTTAACTGTTTAATGAAGCAAAGCATTCTGATACAAGGAAAAAGTTGTGAATGGCTGTTTCCCGTGCATTCCACAGTTTAAAATCACAAACCTCTGATTCTCACCCCCCCATCCCCGCCTAGGCATGCACCCCTCCCTGGTACCAGCAGATGGCTCGAACAGTTTCTGCCCGTTGACTTTGGCAAGGGGCATCTAACCCAAACAATGTAATTCACATTCCAATCTCGCTTCCCCTCCCTGCTGGAGACTCGCAGTCTGCTGACACAGGTTTCTGGATTTCTTCAAAATGGAAGCAAGTTTGATCAGATATTGTATTGACATTTGATCGAGGAGTCTGACAGTAGGTTTAAGACATCCTGTCACTGTTCGTACTGCTACTAAATGCCTATTAATGATTGCTTTGCATTTCATCTTAATTATATTCAGGTTGATACACATAATATGAAACCATAATGGCTCTAATCATTTGGAGCATATCACAAGGACTTGGTTAAAGTATGCCTCACATGAGGTGTGAATCCAGTTTCATCTTAAAAGAGCTAAACTGGGAACTCTTGCTAAGCTGCAGTTTATCTGCAATTGCTTATCATTGACTGTGTCTTTAGAAGAAGGACAGAAGGCAAAAGTTTTGCACCATTCCCTTCATCACTCATGGACATGCACAAAGATCCAGAAAGGAAATTTCTTCAGTGTCCGGCTGTTTAGTAATGCAACAGTCACTCAACAAAGAAATGGGGAAGGAAGGAAGGAAGGAAGGAAGGTCAAATCAAATGATACCAAATATCCTAGATGTGGCCCCCAAAGCACTTCTATCTTTATTGCATGCTGTTCCTCAATGTCTTTTTCTTGCTGATTCTTGCAACACGTAACCTGTGGTTTCATCTTCTTAAAAGTCTGAGTTGACGGAATGAAGCAGATATCATTTGACCTGGGAGATCCAATTTTTCACCAAGACCCAAATGAACATTTGATTCCTAGGATCTGAGTTTCTTATTATTCTTTGTTTTGCTTCCCTTAAGAAACTTCAGCCACCTTGATTAATTCATCTCCAGTTTGTGGTGCTCTCTGAGCTTGGCTGTTTGCTTGCAGACGTTTCATGACCCAACTAGGTAACATCTTCAGTGCTGGTGAGTGTGGGGTTTGCTCCCTGTTTATATCCAGTAGCTTGCCCTGCCCATGTTGGTGGGGGTGTGGTTTTCTCCTTGGTAGTGACTTGATTACCGTTTGGTTTTCTGATTGATTGTTTGTCTGGTGTTAATCCCTGTTTATTTGGGTGTTGGCTGCTGGAGAGGATGTGTTCTGGTCTTTCTGTTTCCTTCTTAGCTTTTTGCTGAGACATCAGAAAGCTAAAAAGGACAAAGCTAAGAAGGAAACAGAAAGACCAGAACACATCCTTCCCAGCAGCCAACAACATGTCTCTGTCTTGTCCCCAAGAGACAAGTTTAACTGGATCGTGAGCTATAAGTACACTGACCATACATCCTTCATTATAGACTGTTGTCCTTTAGATTTATGTATTTTCTTGGTTTTGTCCTTGAATTTTCCTTTGTAAAGCAAAGTTATAAACATGAATTCATTTTTAAAAAAACGATTCATTTTTTTATCCTTACGAAACTCTTTCAGATTTGACCCTCTTTTAGGTTTGTCCTTTATTTTTTCCAAGCTGAGAGAGAAAGCTTTTGGTCCCTTTTCCTCTGCAGAAAGAGAAAAAGCATTGCATACTTTCTGCCAAAAAATGTGGTAGGGGACAGCAGAGAGAGGAAAAATCCCAGCGTTGCTGCCCCCTAGGGGTGGTCTGGAGTCCTACAGGCCCACTCTGGGGAAGCTTATTCATCCGCTGGGAAGCCTGAGGAGTTTAAGGACAGAAATGGCATACTGCAATCTTCTTATTGTCTGACGGGCTTTGTACGACTTCTAAGCAGGCGCGCCCCCGACGGGCTCCCGAACGCCCTGAGGTGCCGCCGCCCGCCCTAAGGCGTTCAGCGAACGGACCAGCGAGCGCGCGCCCGACCGCCGCCACGCGCCCCCTAACGGCGTCTCCCAGGAGCGCGCGCTCGCTGCTTTTTGGCGCGCGGCTCTCCTCCGCGGCGGGGCGGAGGGGGAGTCTCGGGTCGGAACACCCACCCCTTAAGCGACGCGAAGAGGAAGGCGGGGAGAAAAGCAGCCAATCGCACTGGAGGCTACGCCTCCAGGAGTCATAATGCACTTCCTACCCAATGGCTAACAAAGGGAGGCGGGCGGAAGGGGGAGCTCGGCCTTTCCTCGCCGGGCGCTGGAGAGGGAGGTGCGGCATTCCAGCGCGGGGAGGGGGCGTGGCTGTGGAGCCGACTACTTAAGGCGAGCTCCGCCGTTCACACGCTCAGTCGCGGCTCGTCGCCGGAGGGGGCGGTGTTGTGGCGGCGGCTGTCCCTCCTCCGTCCCTTTGGATCCGTGGCCTCGGGGAGGACGGGCGCCCGTGTTTCGGCCGGGGAAGGGCGCCGCCGGGGCCGCTTCGGTTCCCCGCGCGTTCTCGGCTCCTGCCTGCGGAGGCTTCTTGGCCGAGGAGAAGGAAGAGGAGGATTTACCGGCTTCCCGGCTGCGGCCGCACCGTCTGGCGTGGCTTTCCCCCTTCCGGCGTGTCGAAGCGAGTAGTCCGGTCCCCCCAGCAGGGCAGGCGGGCGGGCCATGGAGGAGAAGTACCTGCCCGAGCTGATGGCGGAGAAGGACTCCCTGGATCCGTCCTTCACCCACGCGCTGCGCCTGGTCAACCAAGGTGGGGCGTCCGCGCGGCCGGCCCGGCGCTTGCAACCGGCCCGGCGGGGCGGGGCTGGTCCGGCTGGGGCGGAGGCGCTGCCCGGCTCTGCACGCAGGGGCCAGCCCGCGGGCTGAAATCCGGGGCGCCCGGCGCGTGCGAGCCCGCCTCTTGGTCGCGCCTGCCGGCTGCTCCGACCGCGCGCGAAGTCGGTCCGGGTCAAGCCCCGGCTGGATCAGCGCGGCGCTCCTTGGAGCCGGAGCTCCCCCGGACAGGCGGCACGACCGCTTTCCCGCTGGCGGCGGCGGCGGCCTTGCTGGAGCCCCGAGAACTAGTTCGTCGGGCGCAGGAAGCATCGGGGCCAGCCGGAGCTGCTCCGGCCACAAAACCCGCCCAGGCCGAGTGGCGCTGCGGGTGGCCCTTGGGGTGAGATGCGCTGTGGCCGGAGAGGGGTCGGTGCGGTTCAGCGTGCCTCTGTGCGCCCCCCCCCTTTGTTTTGACCGGTTTTCCATCGAGGGGACGCTGAGTTCGGGGTCCCTCCTTCCTCTTAGCGGCCTCCTGCCTCTCTCGGCTTTCTCTGCACCGGCTGAGGTGCTGCTGGGCGGAAGGGATCGAATAGGATGTGCGTTCAGCCGAACCTCCCCCCTCTTCGGGGCTGCTCGCGTTCAAATGCTAGGGCAGGAGAAGGTTTGGCGCTGGAGACGCCCGCGGGGCTGGAGGCTGGACCCGAAGCCCAGGTTTTGCTCCCAAAGATGACCTTTGTTAACCTCTAGCAACCGGAGGAGGATGGATGCTGCCGAAAACCGGTGGGGAGAGCAGTTGAGCAGCCCAAGTTTTTCTCTCCACTGAGCCTGCACCTTGATGGGGGGAATCACACGAGGATGTTCCTTAGTGCCCCTTAATTGGGTGGAGGTGTTAAGGAAAGGTGTTCTGGACTTTGCCTCCTGCTTTTGAGAAGTTCCCTTCTGACCACAAGTGATAGCCACCCACTGTACTGTGAAGATGATGCCTATTGTGGGTTCATTCAGAGGATGGTTTTTTTATGTAGGTGGGACTTGTACACGGGTTTGTGGCAGTTGGGTGTAGAGACTTTAAAGGGAGGGGGGCATTTGAAGGTTTTTTTTTTTTTTTTTTGGAAACTCAGAGTCTGGAGTGTCTGCAAGAAAAGGGTGGGAAGTGATGAATTGTGACTCTGGGAGAAGGGCTGAATGAGGTTGGTTGTCCTTCAGATTCAGCTGATCCCCCAGAAGAGGGGATTGGTGGCCTTGGGGATAGTCCAGGGACTGCCTCACAGCAATTCTCCCTTTCTGGTGGTTGACTTACTAGAATGGTCCCACACATATTTCTGTGGAATGGAAGTCTTTAATGCTCTAGGAGTGTAGAAATGCAGGTGCTGTAACTACAAAGATTTCAAGTGAACGTCTCTTTTTGATATGGATTGTTGCTAAATTAAAAGGGAGCCTGTCTCTCCTTCAGGGCAGGAAGTGGAGTGGGCAGGAACCTCCTGCTCTGCTCAGCTTAATAACAAGGATGGGTAAAGAATCTATGGTATTGACTGGCTGCTGTGTGAATAGCTTTTGCTTTGTAGCTGTCTGTATTTCATGAAATAGGAAGCAGTCTCCACTGCTTCAAGTTAATCATTGTTGCGTCTTTAGGAGTCTGGGAGGGCTGATTTTTAAAATCTTAACTCTTGTAAATGGCTTGCTTCCCCCACCCCCCCCAAGCAATGGAGTTTTGTGCTCTGATTTTTGGCTGGCCTGAACATTCATTGCCTTCTTGGAGAACTTGATCTTTGAATGATCCTGAGAAAACATGACAATCTTTTCTCCAGGGTTGTAATATCAAACTGGCCTTTGCTAGCTTGGAAATTGAACATAACAGATGGTGCTTTTAATAAATAGCAGGTAAGCTGGTAGTTGCCGGAGTCTGGAATGGTGGTATCCTGTTTCCACAGTCCTATTAAAACAGTCGCCACTTACTGACTTAACAGGTGAGGAATACTGATTTTGCCATGAAGCAGTCTTCAAAACATTTTTGCTACTGCATCTTTAATGTGGGATGGCTTCAATGTTATAAGCCTCCCCATGTCTTCACTAGGGCAGCTCTTTATCAGCCTTTACAGCTGGAGGAACTGTAGAGCAGAACAGTTGAGCACTAAACAAAATTCAGTGTCACTACAGTTTGATAGTAGAAAGCTGTTTGCGTATTTTGGGCCATCTTTGAATAGGAGTAGTTGAATGCTCGCAAAATAGTGTGAGTCCTGTAGGAGATGTTTGTTACAGGCAGTCAGTTACATTAAGTTTTGGTAGCAAATACTTGAGTATTGTCGAAATATGGGTCTGTCAACTGCTGCTGGGATTAATAATTGCATATTTGGAAGCGTAAAGCATTGAACTATTTGGCTTTTGCCACGCAACTGAACTCTGGATTAGATGGATCTGTGGTGTGGTATGGCAGTATCCTTGTGCCGAAGTAGCTTAGTTATGGGGTTGAACTTCCACCAGGAGCAGCTAAAACTGAAGGTTTTAGTGCTTTGTTTCCTAACCCTATTTTGATGCTGCAGTGGGAGCCTCCTGTTCAATTTGGCTGCTTGGCTACAGCTTTAGATCAAAGGAAACATTTTCTTGTGACAGACTGATTCTTAAGTAAGTGTTCTGGACTCTACATGGGCATTGTTGGAATTATATTTTGGGGGTAAGAATTTGCAATCGTTTTCTAAAAGGTAACATACTCCTGTATGTTTACTTTTTACGATCCAGCTTGCCCAATATTGAATGCTCCAACTTTAGTTCTGCTAGTTCAAGAATGCAATAATAAAATGGGCATTTAAATATTCTCAGCAGCACAGTTCAGGATTTTCTGGATAAGCTGCTTGTGACTTTAAGAAAATGCTAGAAGAAAATACTAAACCAAGATTTCCCTGGTTTAGAATTCTGGATAGCCAGTAATCCTCCTTACTCTGTAAATCAGTATGGGGTGTTAGCAGACATAATTTGGAAATGCTTCAATGTTGAGAGACAGGATTCTTGAGGTCATTCAGTTTGGGGAGTAAACAGTGAGGAAAGGTTATTCTATATACTTTTGAACCAGCCTCTGCTGGTTCATTCTTTCAGGCAGTTGGAGCAAATGGACCTCTTGTGGGGGGAAACCCCAGATTCTGAAACATGATGCCATGTGGTTTTGCTTTTAAAACCTAAATGGCGAAATAGAAAGCATAATCAAGTTAATGTTTTCAGATAGAAGAGGTATGTGAAATACCTAGAAGATGCTGTTTAAACCTTTTTGTATTACAAAATATTGAAATTCAGTTAAGACCATTTTCTAATTACAGATTTTGGCAGTACTATATCCTGTTGCTGGGTGAGTTGGAACGTATATGCTGTACTTAATATTTACATTGCATGCTTAAGTTCCCAAACCACTTTGCTTTAAGTGATGCTTGCCTGAACATCAATCCAGGGCTTATGTTCATCTTGGTGAGATGCTTATTAATCCAAATTGAGAATGACCTCTTTGGAAGTAGGCTGATAGCCAGCATTTAAACTGCTGTCAAGGGTTATGTATCTTTATGCTGTGGATAATCTTAGACCATAGAAAGCTCTGCAGTGTTAATTTGTCTAAGCGTCTGCAGGAACAGGTTTGCTATGATAAATTGCTGAGGCTTCATCTGGTGTAAGGAAGCACTGTAGCCACAAATGTATTATCTCAATTATAAGATTTCTAAGGCTGCCCAACTCCATAATGTTCCTGGATGGTGTATAATATTATACAGTTGAAAATAAAACCTGCAGAATCAGTTAAAAGGAAAGGGATGTGTTACCTTTAAAACCACGTCCCCATGGGTTGCTTCTTGGCAAATCTCTGAAATTTAGGTGTCTGATAAGAAATGAGCAAGCTTGGGTGAAGGCAGAGCAGAAAAGCTTATAGTGAAAGTTGTACCATAATATCAGAATTGTTTCCAGATCTCTACACTATATTTGCATGAATTAAAGGTTGCCTCTTATATGAGTGGACAGTCAAAATAGCATATCTGTGATGCTTAAACAGGAAACTTTTTTTTTAATCAAATGAGATAAGTGAATGGTAGTCCAGCTGTTAATAATGGTAACTTCTGCTGATGTGGAAATAGTGTTTTCTTCCTTCTGAGTAATTCATTTTAAATTGAGAGGTAATATGGGTATTGAAAGGGTAGGAAAATTATTCCAGATATTGAATAAAGACCCACATGAATGCATCACAATCACCCAGTTGTGCTGACTTTGCTGAATTGTCCATTAAAAAAAAAATGCTGGCTAACATAGCTGATTTTTAAAATAGGTGCTAGATTTTTGCTTAAATAATTATACTTTTTGCTTATTAAACAAATACTGAAGACGAACAAAATTGGATTAGAAATTAGAAAGCACTAGGGTGCTTTCCTAGTACATCATGGCAAAAATATCCTCTGGTTTAGATAAATTTGAGAAGTTATAGAAAGTATCTGGTATTTAATTTCCATTTGAAAATGTTTTTTTTTATCTGGAAAACATTCAGACTGTTGGTTTATATGGGAAATGAATCTTCTGGAAATGGAATCTATATCTAAGGTTAAAACCCAAAAATGAATGCACTTTTCCTAGAAACGATAACTCAGAGCAGTGCAAAAAATTAATCATGCCATGTCAGTCTTCTGCACAAGTGATTTACATCAGATCTGTCTGAAACCGATGCACCAATCAGTTCTTAAAAATCTGTCTTGATCACCTATTTTCATCGCATTGAGTTCTATGGAAACGACCAATTTCGGGGATGTGGGCTAGAATCTGATCAGCTAGACCATTGTTTCTCAAGCTTGATAACTTTAAGATGTGTGGACTTCAACTCCCAGCAAGCTGGCTAGGGAATTCTGGGAGTTGATGTCCACACATCTTGAAGTTGCCAAGGTTAGAAACACCGAATAAGACCAAGTCAGAATTCCATTAGGGATGGAATCCCATTCAAAACATCTGAGATTGTACCTTATCTATACATTAGATAAGGACTTCGATATATTGAGTGCTAAAGAATTGGTAATCCATTGTTTCTGATCTACTGCAGTTGAAAACTCTCATCAGCCTCCGGTTGCATCCTTGTCCCTTGCTGCTGTTTTTGGGATTCAGTTTGGATGCTGTGGGTTTCTAGCTACCCTCGGTCCTGTGGGCTGCATAATGTCACTGCTAGGAGAACATGGTTAATTCTTGTCTGTTAGGTGCCATGTTAAGGCTCCTGCTTTGTCCTTGAACATGCTAAATGGTTTGGGCACTGTGTTTTAGGACATGCTTCCTCCCTTCAAAGGTTATGAGGTCATCTGGTACATGTGTTGTGTATTCACTGGTATAGGACAGAAAAAATACATTATAAAGAAATCTTTGTTTTGGTCCCAGGTTTGACACTAGCACTGTGCAGAAGGGAACTAGGCTCTTTATTCCCTGAAAGTAACAGTGATTTCCGAAAGCTGTTTCTTTATATTCATTCATAGTCCTCTTCTGCCTCAGTTCTGCATTAAAAAATGTGAGCTTCAATACATGTGTAAGCAGACATTTCTAACACTCTCAGCAGTAATGTTTTAGCTAATGGGTATGTTTGAGCTGAGGACTCTGAGATACTTCGGGAAATATAGATTGTGGTTAGAGGTTTGGGGAGGTCTGGATGTCATTCCATATCGGAATTTGCCAAGATGGAATCTGGGCATTTATTTAAAAAACTTGAACCAAGGTCGTAACAGGCAATGCTCAGTTAAATAGAGAACTATTTTAACTTGGCATAAAGTAACTTCCTAAGGGGTGTGTGTGTGTGTTTGCCATCTTTATAAAGACTCAGGATTAATTACCCAAAGATAAAAGTGACCAGTACTTTAAAACAGAATATTCCTAACGCTAATAAACTCAAAGAATACACTAGGTAGTGAAGTTGTATTTCGGCAGGTAGGCTCAGAAGCCAAGCAAGATTGGACTTGGGCAGTACTTGGATGGGAGGCTGCCAAGAAATCTTGGAGCGGTAGAGTAGTCTGAGAATTAAAAAAAAAAAATCCTTGATGAAGGTAAAGACCAACCAAACTGCATAGATGTGTCCATGATTACTTCATTTTTTTTTACTTTTTATTATGAATTTTGATATATTGTATTACTTCAATACAGTGATGTTTATATAACATAATTAAAGGTTATTGACATTCTATTTAGATGGCTTAGAGAATTGAAAATAGAGAAGAAAAAATATTCTATCAATATTAACTACAATTTATAGATTGTCCATGCTACAAGCATAAAATTATTTTGCTTTTTCATCTAAGGGGATGGTCGGATAAAGGGCAGCTTAGTCTGCAGCAGGAGGGTAGGTGGGGCAAGAGCTTCAGAAGGGACTCTCCCCAGTTTCTTGGGAGGGGGTTGTAAAGGTGAAGGGGCAGGAGGAAATGTACTTTCAGACTTGCTAGCTTTTGGTAATGTAGTCTTACAATAAAGTAGAATTAGCTCATCTGGGTCTGTTTCCTATCTGGTCTACCTTGCAAGGCTGACATGCATTGAGAAAATGATTGGTTCTCTGATACTTTAGTCATAAACTGCGCAGTTAATGGCCAGGTGCGGACTCAAGAGGCCTTCCACAAATTCAAGGGCTTCATCTGATGTTACTTGCTTAGATATACTTTGTAATAATCCCCTTCATTTCTGGTTTCATGACGATTTAAGATTATTTTGTTATTAAAATTATTTCAACAATTAAGAAATTATTGCTATTTAAATGGGTGAGACGTATAGCATACTTTGCAGCAATTGTATGTAAAGTTTGCTTTCTCAAGGAGCCATGAAATTCTATCTGTTTTGGATCTGGGTTGAACAGAGAGGGGCATTCATATTTTCTTAAGCATTGATGAATACTTGAACACTGCTTCATTCTTTATAGAACAGCAAGTGTTCCTGGATGACAGCATCGGATGCAACTTGCTTTACTATAATTTTAGTTAGTAATCCCCATAAAGTATCCTAATATGTTCAGTTGTAGGAGTGGCTATATTAAACAACTAAATATTGTTGGAAAAAGCAAGCACAAACCAATTACCTCTAGGAAATGCCAAATTTTATTTTGCTAGTTAACAGCGTAAAAATTACAAAAGGTGCATTTACTTACCCGACCTCAAAAAAAAAAATAATCCATGAAGTGCTGGCTGTGTAAATATCAAGACCACCAGGGGGTGATAAACAAGAAGAGAAAGGGACAGATAATGTTTTTTTGCATCAGACTTCTGTCTGCTTTGCAAAGTATCAGTGTAGATTTACATCAGTATTTTTCCACCCTGGAAACTTTAAAATGTGTGGACTTCAACTCCCAGAATTCCCCAGTCAGCATGTCTGGTGCTACCACTTAGGTCTGCATTACTGTACTGCCTTCCTTTATAAGCCCACAATGAATGGAAAACAGAGAACCTGGTAGGGCTAGCAGCAATCCTCATGGGGCAGATGGACCTTGCTGCATTTGGTTATTGGTTTCATTTGATGGCATTGTTGTCTGGACAGACTTCAAATTTCTAAGTATTGCAGAATCCTTAGTCACATATGTCATCTGAAGGAGGTCCTTCATCCCATTTCATATTTAACCATGCCTGAAGTGGTACGGCGCTTCCAAAGCAAAGTCACATGGATTGATACCATTCATCGTGCAAATTAATTTGGGGACCTGCAGCGTATGCACCCCAAAACCTAAGACAGCCATTTCAGTCCCTGGTCTGTATGTGGTTTAAAATGAACAAGATTATTTACTAGGGTTCGATTAAGGACTTTACATAGAGGTAGATTCATCAGCAAGCATTGCAGACAAAAGCTTAATGGAAATCATGTCTAAATAGTTTCCCCAAAGTTGGGATAATTGAGTGTCTGCAAATAGTAAAATAGGTACTCATTTTCCCCACAGACTTTTTTTTTTAAAAATCTCAACACATCCCTTTGATAGTTATGCTTAGATTTGACCCAAACATGACTTAAATGCTTTAAATTCCCCTCATTGTCTTTCACACATTTTACTGTCAGAAAACTTATTCTCTGTGGACTAGTCTGCTGGGAGGGCAGAATAGAATTGTCAAAGTATTGTGAAGGGCAGAGAATTTAATTCAAGACAAAACTACTAATGGATCTCCAGTTAGATTCAAAGGAGGACCAACCTTGGATGTCCTTAGCTAATAGACCTTACTTAGATACATGCTGAGCAGACAGTGTTGCAGAAGGCAGTACCAATTATTTTTGTTCTCCCAAACTGTGTAAGTAAGCCATCCCATGCTTGCTTTTGTTGAGAAAAGAATTCATCTGGGAATAGCATAAGGCGGTTGCTAAGAACAAAACCATCAATCACCTTTCAATGTAGCAGAAAAGGTGCTTTCTAGATAGGGGCAGAGTCATATCCCACTCTCCCAAATCAGTTTTGGATTTTACGCATCACTGGCTTCTTAAAGTTAGATGTGCTGCAGTGTGAAACAGGCTGACCTGAAGTTTTAAGAGAATGCTAATAGAGTAGATGAAGTTAATAAAGATGCTGATCCATATAGCTTAAGTTCATTAAGATGTAACTTCAGTCTTTCTGTGTAGCCAGCTCATGCTTAAATGGAATCTGATAGGAGTTTCCTTGACCAAGTGCTGAATGGTTCAAAATTAAGGAATTCAGTTTCTGATGGGTGTTTCTGTTTGGCTTTGCAAATGTTAGTGATCTGCCAGACAGTTTGAAATCATGCAAGAACAGCAGTATTTTTGTGTTTTTTTCTCGCTGTCCCAGAAAAAAACTCTCGCTTCATGAAAAACATTAACATGCATTGTTAGAATCACACTCTTTAATAGTTTGGCTTGCATCACACTTGCTGAAAAGAGATTATTACAGGAGATGTGGTTTGTCACTTCTGTTTATACAGTCCTGATTGTTGCTTCCATAAATGTTTACACTATATCCTTAGATCCTAGTATCAGAAGATGACAAATTTTTTTGCACATCCTTTTCAGTAGCTACTTGCAGTGCTTGCTGGTGGGATAAAGGTATCAGAACGCTTGGGTCTTAAATGTTATTTTTATCCCACCTTCTTTTCCCCATATTGAGAGCCGATGAGGTATAACGGTTGAAGTTAAGTAGGTAGGTTCTAGGCCATGTTCAACCACAGAAACTCACTGGGTACCTTTCCAGTCACTGTTTTGTGGCCCTAGCTATTTCACAGGGGTGACTGTTAGGAGAAATTAACAAAAAGAGGGAATGTGGTGTATGGTACCTTGAGGTACTTTAGAAAGAGCCGGGTACAAATCTAATAAAAGTTGTATAGATCCTACTCATAAGCTTGTTAGCATGCTCTTCTGTTTTCTACCAAAACCTTGGTGCTCCTGCTTTAAACTTGCAGTAGAAAAATGAGCCTCCATAGTATTTGCTTATATTTTTGAAAGGACTAGAGACTGATTTGGAAAGATGTGTCTGCACCAGCTAAAGTTGGGTAATGTTTTAAAAAGCTGAGCTGATTGAGCTGCAAGGAATGTTGGCCTGTGAAATTAATAGAGCAGGTGCTACCTTCAGGAAAAGGCTGAGCTACTTTGGGCTGTACACGGGCCCTCATAATTATGAGAAACATAATAGGGAGTAGAGAATAAATGCAGATAATTTTTTTTTCCCCTCAGTGTATTGTGCTTTGCAAATTCAAGGTCTTAGTCGTAAATCACAACAGACATTTGAAAATAAAGCAAATAGTGGCGTACAGGATTGCTTTCCTGAAGAGATGGGACAAAAGCCATGTCATTTTCTAAGCTGTAAGCAGAGTATGAGGACCAAAGGGTGCAGCTTAAATGCTCGGTAATGGTGAATCCTTTTGGTTTTACAGATACCACTTATGCTAATAGCTTGTACGGCAACCATTCAACATTATTGTCTTTGGGGTGTATTTATTTGTTGTAATCATAGAGTGACTCTTAAAAAAAGAAAAAAAAAAGACCTTGGCTCCTGACCAGACCGATTTCCATCAATCTGTAACCTTCTAAAAGGATTCTGTGTAAGGTTGTTCTCAAGCAAAATGCATTGTGGCATTTAAGAGTAAAGGATGATCATAGGGGAGGGGTATAAATATATCTAAAGGTCATCTCTGTATTATTGAAGAGAGCTGATACAGATGGTGTGGAAGTTGAGCTGTGATAGTTTACAGTGTGGTGGGATGGAGGAATGGAACTCCTCCAACTGTTAATAATGCAGACAATCATAGTTCTTGAAATGCTAGTATGCACAACTTTGAAGGAGAAGAAAGGCATTTTTATCCTGATATCACGCTCACATGCATATATGCCCCAGTCCTCACTCTGATTTGCTGGGGTAGTAATAGGGAGGGCTGTTCTCTAGATTGATCTGTGACAGCCTCTGCCTTGCAGAACAAGGGTGAACTGAAACCATCTTCTGAACTGAAGGCCAGTCATGGGAGAAGAGTAAGTTTGATAGATCTCAAGTGGATATTCAACTTTTAACAATATGTAGGACATGTAGTAGGGAGGACTAACAGGAAAAAGAGCTCAAGATGTTTCCACAAAGAGAGACATAACTTGTCAACATTATCAGTGGTGGTGGAAGAGGGAGAAGATAGTGTGGTGGTCATACATAAGGTTTTGTGAAGTTCTGAAAACAACACACTCTTTGCCACCACAAGGAATAGAAAAAAATTATAGGCATGGGCAAAAGCTTCCAATCTTCTTAATCTGGAGTTGCCACATCCAATTGAAACCAATATTGGAGATGACTTTCCTTCCAATAAGTGTGTACACAACGCATACGTACGTGCTAGAAGCAAGTTTCCAAAAAAGGGCAGAGTCATATTAATATTGAAGTTAATGGCTAACTATTGCTTTAAATGACTTGCATGTCAAACAGTGCCCCATCTGATAAGACTGACCCTCAACTGCACATACTACCCATTGGACTCATGCATGGAAGCAATCTCATCCTTCCTTCCAGTAGGCCATAGAACAGTAAAACTGGAAGTTCTTTTGTGATTATTGCCTCGATCACTGCTCTTCAATTGCATAGGTCTTGCCAAGCTTCTGGGGAATGGTTCTTGAGATATGGATGCAAGCTTTACTTCAGTTAAAATAATTTATTAAATTTATATGCCTCCCAACTCCCAGCAATTCTGGGCAGTTTACAATTGTTAAAATATTTAAAAACAGAACAATACAAAAACACAACAGCACAAGACAAAAGTCCAATGGCAAAAAAAAAAAATGGTTCTTTTATTTTTCTGTGTTGAAGATCTGGGGCGGTGACACAGCCATTTAAGGATAATAATTTTTTCGACTTGTAGTGTTCCTTTTGCATGCCAGTTGTCATTGTTAATTTGCATACTTTGGATCATCTTTGCCATAGTTTTTAGTCACCTGCAGAAGACTCTTACCATCCCCACTGGGCACAGCAAACAACCACAAAATGTGGTGCCTGGCTGCTAAAACTCATCTTGAGACTGGATTAACATATCTTCAGACTGTCTTGGAATTTTATATGATCAGCAAACCTAAGAACAACTGAGGAAGAGGTTAAGCTTAATTAAATGAAGTGGAGGACGGCTGCTGTGCTGTTAAGATGATCTACTTCAGCTGAAAGCAGGCAGATTGAAAGTGGATATAAGTTTTGGGCTGTTATTGTGAGCTTCTCCTGTAGCCTGGTGCCTAGCTGCTGTGGTAGCCATTTTCAGAATATTGTAGAACTTTTGGGAGCAGGATTAGAAAGTCTTGTGATTTGCTTTGATCATGGAGATCCACTCCACTTAGACACTAACTGATGTCCCTGAAAAAGCTTCCTCTGCCGCTTACTTGAGTTTTTGTGAGAATAACTGCATATGAATCTTAAAGCACTGAGTCACTGCCTTAAGTATTTAGCCATTTCTTAAAATAAAAAGTAGGAAGTGCTGGACAGGCATCTGTTGGGCCTTCCCATGGGTGTTGAGCACAACTGTGAGGTCCCTAGAAATTGTAGAAGCGGCACTCCTAAGAGAATGCATCATCCTCAGGCATTCTAGTATGTTCCGGATTTCTGTTTCCATCAACTTCAACAGGTCAGTGGTGAAAAATGGTGGAAGCTGAAGTTCAAAATAACCGAAGTGTACCTAGCTGCTGTAATTCATCTCGAGGCAAAATTACATGTCTTCAGTTTGGGCAGTTGTTGATGTTTGCCATCTCAGGCAATGTCACCAAGTTTAGGCTTGTAATACCTATTATTATGAGCAGCAGATGTTAATATGGAAAATGGAATGACATGGCATTGTGGGAATATAGATGTTTACCAGAAAAGAGATGGAAAAACGTAATGGGGGAAGCCTTGTTCTGCTGCTATACCCCAGTTCGCTGTAAATGGAGATTAAAAATTAAACTAAGCATGAACTTCTACCTGACTCTTGACAGGATGTTTTGCACTAACTTAAGCTGTATTCAAGCTGTATTCCAGATTTGTCTAATAAGAACCTTGCTTTATGTCATATTTAGACTGACTAGCATAGTTCCCTGTTTCGAACTGTATAATGCCAATGCTATGTTTGCATCCTTCCTGCTGAGGAATAGAACTGAAGGGGAGAAGGGTGAAATAGCTAGTATTGCTCTAATTTACCATTAAGGTATTTGCTTTCACTTGTGAACTAAGGCAGCTGCAAGTGTCGGTAAACTCCCAGCATGTTTGCTGGTAACTTTATCAAAAGAAAATATCTCATGATTGCTTGATGAGAAACGTTCGTTCAACAACCTGTCTGCTGCTGAACCTTTAAACAATTAAAAGAAAATGCACAGAGCCAACACTATTACCAAGCTGTTTTTGTAAAGAAGGGACAGGGCATTTTCCCCTTGATAAAGGGAGTGGTGGAACACGTTCAAATTGCACCATCGTGACGGCTGTGATTCCCTTTTCTCATTTCTTTAAAAACCCTCTTGCATTTTCTGCACAGCTAATAAAGCGCACAAGGTCGAGTTTGCATGTAGGACTGTGAATGGAGGATGGTAGACTATGCACTGGAAAGACTGGAAACCTTATATGGATTTTTGCTTGACGAATTAAAAAATAATGCCATGATTCATGGGTTCAAAGGTTTAAAAAATGTGGATTAAGCAAGGGGCTGAAGGGACTTGTATAACATCTAAGAGGGAGGAGGGATTATAAGATCGTGATTGTCGAAGAAAAGGTTGGAAGTCACTGTATTTCTTGACTTTAGTTTCTTTTCTTTTCCTCCGTTCCTCCCTAGATTTGTCTTTTACTCTATGTAAAATTTTTAATATAAATAAAGATAGACTGTGCATTCAAAGATCACCTTATGTTTCTTTGTTGGATTTCATTGACTTCCTATCTGAAAAAGACTATAAAAATCACAAGAATGCTGGTGCACAGAACAGGAACTTGTGCTGCTCTTTTAGCATATTGATCAACCCAGTTCTGTCCACGTACTTACTAGAAGCAAATCTCTCTGGCTGCAGAGGCTTTGCAGGATCTGATTGATATCCCTACAAAATAAGTCTCTGGACAGCTTTCTCTTGGGGAGCGATTGCGTGTGCCTGAGGTCCAAAGAAAATAGTTGCAAGAAGTCTGTAGCAGTGCAAACCCTGGTGTGTTGGGCTATGTGTGTTTGTCACTTTGAGAGTCTTGCATTCAGATTCCTGATGGTTGTAGAATGTCGCCTGCCACTTTCTTGTGTGTAAGCATTGGAATGGCCTGCATACTGCGAAATTAGTGTATAACACGTCCCTAGTAGATTGTCTTTAACGTGTGTGTCATCTATTCAGGTAGATTGGGCAATTCCTGCGGCTATTTCACAATAGAAAAGACCACAGCCAAGAAAAATAATGGGTGGGGCTTCTTCAGAATATGAGAAAGTAGTTGTTTCTGCTGGAATAGAAAGAAAGTGCTCAAGGCCCAACTCTTTTGCTGACTAACATATACTGGGCTGGGCAGAATGCTTTGAAACACTGCTTGGGACTGGCTCTTGAGCAGATTTTCGACATGCTGGGTGTGCTGATGAACTTTCTCTGCTGCCTCTGCTCCTTCCAAAGTGCTTTGGGTGAATGAGCTCAGCTAGAGAGAAATAGTTGCCAGACAATCCCAGCTGTCCTCAAGAGACCCACTGACACCTGATCCAGTCTTCAGTGCAGGGTGGAGAAGGATTATGTTGTCCCAAAACCTTTAAAGACGTGCAGGGATGGTTTCCCAAGGGTGGCGTATCATTAAATGTATTGCCTTGGCAATATATTGTCCTCAGTGTGGTGCCCAAAGGGAGCCAGCATAGCCATAAATACCTGGTTCACCACAAGCAAAGTGCCATGCTCCATCCCTATTTCCCAGAATGCACCTCATACTGTTTCTAAGAAATTAGGAGGGGCAGCTGCCTGCTGCTTTGTTGCGGAGGATGTTGACATCTCTGGGAAAAGACAAAGGCATGATTGTCCTGTAGAGGGAGGGGCTAGACATGGTGGCAGGTAGCATTCTACTAAATCTGTGCTTTGTAATAATTAGTCTCCCAAGAAAGCATTCTACTTCGCCCCCACCATTCCCAGCAGCATGCATGCAAGTTGGGGACTCTGATGGAAGACGCTTCTTTATAGGCTGTTGAACTTGAACATAGTCACACAAGCTCAAAGCAACTGCATTAATTGCAGTGGTGGAATTTGGACTTGCTGGCAGTTTTTACTTTATTAAGTTTTTAAAATACTTCATTTTTCTGGTGTTCATGTCCTGCCGGCTCCATGCGGGCTTCCAGAAGTTTACAAAAAACCCCAAACATTAAAACAGTTAAGCTCAATGAAACATCACAATATAACCCTTGCTGCCTGTGTTAAACAACTATATCCCAATTCATAAGAATCCTAATTAGTTAAAAGCTGTGCAAAAAAGCTCAGTTTTTAATGTCTTCCTAAATGGCGTCAAGGAGGTTCCCTTCTGGATATTCCAGGTAAGGTCTTTCACAGGGATGGATCACAGATTAAAAAACAACATATTCTCCCCCCCCCCCCCCGCCTGATCTCACATGGGGTGGGGAATTCTATTAGCATCCCAATTCTGAACGAATGTGCTGGACAGGTTGGTTCTACGGGGCAGGCCTGTAATTATGCGGGCACTGAGCCATAAATGGCTTTCTAAGTTAAAGCCATCACTTCCAATTGTACTTAGAAGCCAATGCAACACCTGCACAAGCCACCCACTTCTGGATAGTAGTCAGAGGCAGCTCCATGTACAGCATATTGTAGGAATGGATTCTGAAGGTATTAAGGATGTGAGTAATAGCTGTCAGGGCCTCATGCGGCCAAAGACTACCCAGCCATGGCCTCCCACGACTGTCTAGCAATGGGTAGACTTGATCTGTCAGGGTGAGTTGAGTGCTTCCCTGCCTTGGGTCATCACTGAGCCAAGAAGAAAATGGGACAGCTTCTGTCTTGTAGGGATTCAGCTGGCCTCCATAAAGACAAAATGTCAGGCTTCTGCTGCATCCCCAGCAGGAGGGAGATAGGTGACTGGGTATTATCAGGCTATGGAAGATCTTTCACCTCTCTCCCAGTGTTTTCATGCAGATATTAAAAAGTAGAGGGAAAAATGATAAATCCTGTGGAACTCTGTAAGTGGTAGCCACCTGAACAGTCTTGCCTTCCAACCACCATCAGCTGGTACTGTCCACTCACGGAGAAGCAGAACCTCTGCAGAACTCTGTCCTGCGTCACCACCACCTAATCCTCACAGGTGTCCCAGAAGGCTACCATGGTCAACAGTATCAGAGATTGCTGAGAAGTTTGAAAGGACTAGCGAGAGTCCACTCCCCCACTCCAGGCCTGGACAAAGGCCATCCGGTTTCTGTCCCATACTTAGGCCTGAATCTTGACTGAAAGGGATCCAGATAATCTGCTTCACCTAGGGCAGTGTTTCTCAACCTTGGCTACTTTAAGATGGATGGACTAACTCCCAGAATTCCCTGGCCAACCTTGGCTGCTTTAAGATGGGAGTCCACCCATCCTAAAGTGGCCAAGGTTGGGAGACGCTATCTAGGGCATTCTGTAGTTGCAGCCGTAACACTAAGTTTGCGGTCATTTTCTGAATTGTTCAAACTGATGGAAAGCCTCTTCTGGGGCGGAGGGGAATATCATCATCACTTTCTTCAAGGCAGCAGATATAACCTGTTCTCTGAGAGAAGAGTCGACTCCCTCCCGGATCCAGCCGCAACCTCTTAAGATGCTTCCCGAAGGAGCCAAGAAGGGCATGGATCTACTTGTACCACAGATCACCCTATTTATTTCTTTGGAACCACTGTCTTAAAGAGATCCCTGGCAACGTCGCATTCCTCTTCTCCGATCTGCCTGTGTACAGTCCTCACCAGAACAGATTTGAGCTATTTCATCTGAAATGCTGCAAGATCTCACCACAGCTTTCAGGAAGTCCTTGTCTCTTGCTCCTCCCAAAAGTACAGGTCACTCTAAAAGGGGTTTCTGGGGCATATTCCATAAACCCAGTAATGATGGGGAAGTAAGATTTCAGTGTGCATTCTTCCTGGAGTCGGGCCAATCTGCTCCTTGTCGTCTTTTATTGGTGCTTCAGGCTGGGGAGGTTTTCACAGTTCATCCTATCTGTATGACTGATTGCCAGTAAAAGAGTCACTGTCCCACAGCTTTGCTTTATACTGTAGGCCTTCTACTAATAATGCTCGTCTATGATGTCACCCCGAAACACCCATATACACTTACAGGTGGTCCTCAACATACAACCATTCATTTGGTGACCATTTGAAGTTAAAACGATGTTGAAAGAGGTGACTTACAACCAATCCTCACACTTACAACTGTCAAAGCATCCCTGCAGTCATGTGATCATGATTCGGGGGCATGATTCGACAGCTTGGAAACTGTTGAGTCTTTATGATGGTTGCAGTGTCCTGTGGTCACATAATTACCATTCGTGACCTTCACAGCTGGCTTTCTGACAAGCAAAGTCAATGGGGAAACTGGCAGGGAAGGTTGCAAGTTGTGGTCATGTGATGTCTCAATTAATGGCTGTGGTGATTTGCCCAATGACCACGGCAAGAAACATCGTAAAATCGGGTGCGGTCACATGGTGCCTCACTTAATGACTGCTCTGCTTAATGAATTTTCCAGTTCCTATTGTCATAAGTCGAGGACTAGCTCTGCATATAGCGTGTTCAGGTAGCAGTACTTTGATTGACAGATATAGTTTATTTTGAATTGAATGGATTGTGTTCCTTCAATTTTGTTCTTTTTTGTACTTTTTAATATTAAAATGCTTCCTTAGGTCTTTCCATCTTATGTCTTTGCACTGGCCTTTATTAATCCTAAGTGTACCCCCATCACTTCAGCTCTCCCGGGGGCCTGAGGCCATCCTCTGTGAAATAGACTTCAGAGTCAGGATCTGGTTAGGGAGCAGCATAGAGCAGCGTTCCAGGAGCTGGTCTGGAACAGGGGAGACCCAGAGCCAAATCTTTGCTTGACCGCATGGCTCTGGGGGAACTGGGGCCAATTGTGCTCTCTTAGCTTTAAGAGAAAAAGTAGAATGTGAGTGGAGCAGTGAATATTTCTGACCTGGAGAGAGGATTTTCCTGCTCTTTGGGTAACAATGCCAAGCCAAGCTGAAGCAGCAGCGCATGAATTAAAGTTGCTCATGTAGAAATATGCCTGGGACAGAGAATGCCTAACATTCTTTCTCTCCTCTTGCAAGGAGAAAAGAGTGAACCTTCAGGGGTCAGCTGGGCTTATGGGTGGTTCTGTATTTTTGCAATTTTTGCCTTTTCTCAAAGCGGGAGGAAACTACTTCCTAAATCCCCCAGTGAGGGAGATGCAGTTAAAACCACGATGGGGAAAGTTTGGGAGACGGGTGACAGCATGGGTTGGGAAAGAAGAAGTGATAAAATGGGAGAAAGGAAGAAGTTGTGGAGCGTAGTACGGCAGTTGGAATACCAGATTGGCATCTACTGCATCCTTCATCGTTACTCACTGCTCAACAGGCTTGTGAAATGCTTGCTATTCTTGATCCATGTGGGGTGTGAAGGTAGTTTGATGTTTCACAGCAACTCAAGAGGTGATGCCACATCTTGAGTTTGGACCTCCTGTCCCAGGTAACCTCTCCAGAAACAATTTGTTCATGTGGCTCTCCACCAGAACATTACCATTTTTCATCTGTTTGCATTGCAAGACTTTCAGCTAGGAACATAGCCCTTTTTCTAATGCACATGCCTCCTTTTTAAGCAGGGTAAATCCTTCTGAAGAGAGAAGCTCTAAGACAGGAATGTGGCACCTGTGGCCCTCCAGATGTTTCATTCCAGTTTCTTTTAGTTTTCGTCAGCATGGTTGTGGGTCAGTGATGAGGACTGAAATTCAGCTGCTGTAAGCTGTGAAATTTACAATAACAATATAATAAAAACACGTGAATACAAGAGCAAAAATACACCCCCCCCCCCATCAGGGACTGTGAGATCTGTGGCATTTTGTTGCTGTTCAGATTTGGATAGGTTTAAACATAACACTTTCAGTAATTCTAATTGTTACATTGTGCAGTGTAAAAGTCACTGTAATGAACAAAAATAAATATTGTACATTAGGCCTGTTCTTCCTATCCTGGCAAGCAGAGGTTTCTTAAGTACCAGGAAAGAGATGTTTGTCAGGGTTAGCAGAAAAATGATGCTCATTTATTGCCTAGCTGTGCTCTTATATTGACTCAGTGAGCTCAAGGTGATTTTAGAATTAAAATAGTTTGGAAAAATAATGTTCACCTACTATTTTAAAATTTAACTGCCCATACTCACTTCATTTTATGAGATTTCTGGTTTGGAGTTCTTCATCTTGCTTTCCCCATGGGGCCTATAAATCTTCATATTGTGTTGATTTGTACAATTGTGTTGTATCGTTCTGCTGATGGGTGATGTCCTTCTGAAGAACAGGGGCAGGTTGACTCTTGATGGCTTCCCTGCTGGCTGCAGGTGCCAAAATACATGCAAAGTCCCTTGTTTTCCAGAGCATTGAGATGACCAACTTTGAAAACAGCGAGGAACATTGGGTATGGTCAAATTAACTGTTCTCAGCTATACTTCAGATTTCTTCTGACATCTTTCGAGATGTTACCATGCTTGGAAGACATTTGGTTATGATATTTCATTTAGAGTAAAATAGACCTTCTCATTCATCAAGAACAGAAGCATGTAAGAAACTTCACTCATGGTGGTCTACAAGCTTTTCATGTTACCAAGCAATTCTGATTCTTGATCAGAGCACTGAAAGACCAAGACTTGTCTGTCATGACTGATAGCACCTAAATGCAGTTCTCTGTTGTTTCTAGGCTGTCTACAGTGTGATAGCACCAGGAGAATGGAGATACTGGACCTCACGTAAAGGGAAAACTTCTTTTATAACAAGTGTGGGCTGAACAGATCTAATCTCTTTTGGATCATTATTTCACCTAATCACAAAGCCTTCTTAATTCAAATCCTTGCAAGGCTCTAATTGCTGACCTCCAGAGTCTGATAATTGTAGAAGATAGCTAGTCTCAAGCAATACGCCTAAATGGCTTGTGCAATTAAAAGTGAAAAGTGTAACTTAACCTCTAGCTTGATCTGACTTAGAAGATCTGCAGTCTAAGTCACCAATATATATGCTTGACATTCCAAACCTACCAATGGAAAAAAAAAACACGCATATTCATTTCAATAATGGTATCAAACTCTTGAACTTGACAACGTGGAGGACTGAATTTCACATTTCACATTTTTCAATTGATCGATTTGTTGGAGAAAATCAAAATTTTAAAAAAGAAAAGAATGCTCCATAGTGTTGTTTTCAGTTTCCATTGTAGAAGATAGTTTGATCCAAAGACAAGTGTTGTCATGAGGGTGAGAAGCGTCACGAGATGTTTTTCTACAGTGAACCAAAGATGGAGAAGAGAAGCAAACCTCTATACTGCTAGGACATCTTCCTCCTGCCCTTGAGAGTAGACTGCTATTGTAATGGAGCTTGCGCAGAAACCTTTTTGAGCGCAGTACTCCTTTCTAGTTGGTACTTTTATGAACTTGAGTATAGTTAGTAGAATATGTTCATAACAAAACAGTAAGGTTGGAGAAAAAAGTGAGTGAAGAGTGACTGTGCAGTGATTTAGTTGGACATGGTGCATTGACACTAGAAAAAAGGATCCTGCTTAATTCTTTAGATGAACATAGACATACTAGAGGGCCAAATGATTTCTTGGAATGAGAAGCTGAATCTGCAAGAAAATAAAGTAAAAATTCCTCAGGAAGAATAGGCTTTAATAGACAAGACATGCTGGGAAGGGTGTGATGTAGGCGTAGATATGTACAGTTTTAAAATGCAAGGATCTGGCACTCAAGTCACCAAGACTGTTCTGGTGAGACTGTGTTGCCTGGTTAGAACTAGAAATCGGGAAAATTTGGCCTTTGCGTGTTCAGAATACGAGGCTCTGGAAGCCTCTTTAGTTCTGTTGGATCACAATTGACATCATCTCCAGCTGCCCTAGTTGGAGGCACCAGCACTGGGAAAGGCCATTCTAAAACCTCTTTGCATGTGATTGGTGTACTTAAAGATGTAAATTACATTTTCCTTGTCATGTTCATGGATGTAGTATCCTGGGTACATTAACTGGAGCTGGCCGCACATTTCCACTCTATGCTTGTCGGCAGATCTATCTTTCTCCACAATTGCGGGATTGCATTTAAAGGATACGGAATCAGCATTATAGAGATCTCTGAATAACTGACTTCTGTTTAGCTAAAGAAGCTGCTGGGATTTCTCTGTTATAACCGATAACTGCCTTTCAGGGTTTTTGTTGTTGTTGGTGTTCTGATTGGCAGCAGCTTTTTCTATACATCTCTATAGAGAACGAGAAACCCCTTTCTCTTTCTGTGGCACCATTATCTAACGAAGCTGTCAGCTTTCTTCTGAGGCTGGGCAAAGAGTTTCACCTCCTTTGCTTTTATTTTACCATTTCTTGCAAGATGTGCTGAAACCCAGAAACAGAGTTTTGGAAAGGGGAAGTGCAGCTTTCCAGATGCGACCATGAGCAGAGAAGAGTTTGGTATGCTCAGTTGCAACCTATTCTGTTTTCTTGTGTGTTACTTTAAGGGGATAAACAGTTGTCTGTAGCACAGATGAACATTTACTTAACTGCCTTTATATTTTGCCTACATAGCATAAATGCAGGTCCTCCTTAGTTTATCCCTAGGGCAGTGTTTCTCGGCCTTAGCAGCTTGAAGATGTGAGGACTTCAACTCCCAGAATTCCCCAGCCAGCATCCTGGCTGGGGAATTCTGGGAGTTGAAGTCCTCACATCTTCAAGTGGCCAAGGTTGAGAAACACTGCCCTAGAGTAACCTCCTCCTAAGGAATATTTGGTTGCGAGCGTCTAGCTCAGAATCCCCCCATGAGTCCAGTGATCAAGTGGGGGACTTGGTCTCCTCAGTTCAAGTCTACCATTTAAATTACTGTATTTTTCTGGCTTTTAAACAAAAGACCGGAATTTTCAAGAGCATATCTAGTTAAGTATGTCCCCATTAGCCTTGTATTGTGTGCCCCTGGGCACCAGAGTGGAATGGGCTGTTCGCCTCAGTGAGCTTTCAGACTGTATCTTCATGCAATTTTTAATGGCTGTCCTCATTTTGGACCATTCAGGGGGCAAACTCTTCTTCCTGTTTCATTTCCAGAGAGAGACATGACCATAACAATGAGGCCTGAGAATCTTGTTTTTTTGGTGTAACAGGCCAAGAAGATTTAAAAGGGTTTTGCTGTCTCAGACACACTCCCAACTCCAGCACTTATGGTAGTAAAAGTAACAAAGCAGAAAACTTATTCTTACTGACTTTATTGGTAATCACCCACCATTTACTATTAGAATTATAGAAAAAAAGTAATTACATTTCTCAAACTCTTCTGCATGTTTTATAAAATGACATTTTGGGTGGCAGGTTTAGGAGACAAAAGATTTAATAAGAGATACTTAGGAAGTGCAGTTGTATATTAGATCTGATAAGGCTTTTTTCCCTTGTTACTTGTGATGTGTTTCCGCTTGACCACATAGTGCCAAGCATAGACATGCAAAACAGTTTGAAGTCAAACTCTCTTCATCCTTATTTGTTTCAAGTATTCAGAACAAAGCTCATGTACTTCCCAGGTTTGGGGTTGGTGTTGGCTTAGGTGAGGCAGAGCGATGGGGAGTGGGGGGTGCAGCGGGCATTTGAAGGAAAATACAGCACCGTTGGGGATCTGTTCTGGAACAAACTATGCCTGTTTGCCTTGAAGGAAGCCAGGCTGGACTTTGCAGGTGTGAGTTTCTGTGTTTGTGGCCTTCAAAAGAAAAGCAGGCGGAATATAAATGCAAAAGGCATGGTACTGGATTTAGGAGAGCGTGTGTGCATTTCGTGCATGCTCCAGGGTCCTGATGGTTTTGAGATTCAGGGTGCCTTTTGCTCTTCAAAGGCACTCTGAGAGCTCCAAAATTAGGACAGATTACTTGAGTTCAGGAGTGTGCATGCACGCACCTGCACTTAGCAAGCCACCTATATATTATATTTTTTCCCCCCAGCCAGAACATTTTCTTTTATTTATTTATTTTTATTTATTTATCCCCATTCTTGGCTGATGACCTGCTTCAGTGGCTGCGAAAAGAGTAACTTTGGCTGGCTGGCCTGCTGAGATTCAGTGATCCATGTCGCACTCTCTTCTCTTCTCCTTCTTTGTTGGGAGAGGGGATACTTCAGTGGAGAGGAGACTTCAGGAGGCTTTAAAAATGCAAAAAAAATTCCGTGCTGGTTGGCTTTCTAAGTGGGATGCGTTTGTGCACTGTAGATGCAATCCACGGTGTGTTTTACTGAAAAAGAATATTTGAACTGGTTGGATTGACCAGCCTTCCATTTATCACACCAAGTGTGAAAAGAATTGTTTTGCTCAGGAAGGTGGTACATATGACTTGTGATTTCTCTGTTTTGCGTGAACCTGAAGATGTAAATGTAATTTGCATTTAGTATACATGTTCTGGCACTCAGGCAGGGAAGGATTTTGTTTTTTCCAGGGTGAGGCCTCTTTCTTAGGCAGAAGTCTTTCTTTCCATTTTGTTTTTATTTTTGTTTGTGCCAGCCCTGCCCCCCCAAAGAGGAAAGTCAGCAAGTTCACCTTTTAATGCAGGGGTTGAAGGAGACAGTCCACATTCCTGACTGTGTACAAAAGCCTTTCTCAGCCTTTTGACCCTGGAGGACCCCTTGAAATATTTTTCAGGCCTTGGGGGACCCCTGCACATTCAGGCTCAAAGATAGGCCAGAAGTCACAAAATTAATGTATTTGTTTCATGGGTAGGCCTGGATATATGCATTCACAGTGTTCTTGAACTAAAAATAAGGCATGAGACTTACCTCTTTAATGTGAGGTTGCCCGAATTTGAAATACGTTTTTAAAATAAATTGTGACCTCTTCTGGGTCCTGAGGGCTCCATGGAACCCTGGCTGAGAACCCTAGTCTACAAGGTTAGGGTTACGCTTATGCAACATTGATATAGTCAAAGTTTGCTTTAAAATACCTATTTTTTTAATTTTTATTTTTGAAAGCAAGCCCATTTGTGTTAATGGGCTGACTGGAATTCATTTTCTGTCAGGGTGTCCTCCTCCCCTGCAGGAGGAAATTGATTTGAAAGGAGCATGTAAGAGATTAAAGTCTTTGGACTACTCAGCCTCTTAATCTTTGCTCCCAAGGCAAAGGAAGAGGGGGTATGCTTTTGTTTGAATTCAGGAAAGGCAGTGTAGGAGAAGGATGCAAGAAATGCTTCCACAACAGGATTTTTCAAAAATGTATGCATTTTTTTTCTCTACTGATTTGTTTCCCAAGCTGGGTTGGGTAGCGCTCAGTGTGCTACTTTATTGACCTTTGTGATCCTGGAATTAAAAAAGAGTTGGAGGCGTTTTCTCTATTCCCATTTCAATGGCTGAAACACTTGTAATGTAAGCATTAGTTTGACCAACCGCAGAACACTTGGATAGTCTGGAGCTTCTTCCATTTGTCCTAACAGTCAGGAACCACGCCGAGACGAGGAATAGGTCTCCAGTGTTTTATTACTGCTACATTAGACAGAAAATCCAAACAAACTGAAGAAGCGTGGGAAGAACCCAGACAGATAAACCCCAAAGGTTAAGGTGGGTCTGATCTGTGTCTCTTTGACTGGCCGCTTAATTCCTCAGTACTACACATGCGTTTTCCCCCCTGGGTAGAGGCCCCCTCCGGCTCACCATCAGTACTCATGACAATTGGCAGCTTAAAGCACTTTGCCACAGGAATGTCTGTAAAAATGTCCAGAACGTCAGGATGGTGACCAGAAAGGTATGATCAAAGCTCTGCTTGCTTTTTATGTGCATCACGTGTGGGCGGAGCGTCAGTTGCATCATCGTGGCACCATCTTCATTTTTTTTTTTTATCATACCCTGTGGATGACACCATGAATATGATTTGTTTTAGAGCTGGACTGGCCTTCCTTCATTTCATGCAGGTGCCTACTTCCTTGGCTCTACAAGTAATCAGTTTTTTATATCTACTTCATGATGCTTTACAGAGATGCTTGGATGTACTGGACAGGTTGATATCTGCTTATCCCTCTCATTGTTCTTGACCATTACCTGCCCCATTAGGTAGACCAGATCAGGAAATCAACCCCATAGGAAGTCTACAACTACCTTTATTAAGATTCGCTATAGGACCAGAATCTTGCAAGCCTGATGGTGCGGTTCCTCCTCTTCCCCCATATACTTCAGTGAATTAAGGAGGCATTTCCCTGAGCTACTTCTGAACATTATCTTGTAGTTCTGGACTTTAAAGATGTTAATCTCCTTTTGCCTAGGCTTCAGCTTCTGCATATCTCTGTCAGAGTTATCTTCCTTACTCTTTACATTACCTCACAATGAAGTGGAAAGCATTTGGATTGCTGGGAATAAGTAGTCTATTATTGGGGGATTATAGTAGATAAATCTTCAGTTAAGCTGAGGAGAGATGTATACAATACTCATGTGAAAAGAATATTCATTTTGGTATTTGACATTCATCAACTCAACTATGTTGAGTTGATTTGCTTCCGGCCTTCTTCCGTACTCCAGTGACTAAAGTCTGAGCAGGAAGTTTGTAAGCACTGATCTGTACGGAGTTGCTGAAGCAGTAAAAAATAGTTTCAGGAAAGGGCTGCAGGCAGTTAAGTGAAAGAGAGGCAAATAAACTTTGGGAGGTGAAGGAGAAGAGAGGAGAAAAAAATGGCCAAGTGGAAATGCATGTAGATGCGGAGAGACAGCAGGAGGTATAGCATTTCAAACTGGCGGATGAATGAAGTTACATGCTTTTCCATTTACTGGATGGAGTTGCTTTAAATCCCCCTGTTTTTTGTATGTTTTCTTTTTGCTTTTTTTCCCCCACTCTGGACTGCAGTATAACAAATACATTTGTGCCTTGAAGGAGGTAGTCTCCATAGTTGGCAGAGTATGGTAGAAAAGTTCCTGTTGAAGATAGACACATACATGCCTTTTGCTCCCTATGAAAGCGGGGGGGTGGGAGCATGTAGTATAATAAAGAATTTAATAAACTTCCCTTTAAGTAATAATTTCTGATATGGCTGTGGGGAGAGTATATTCCTAAAATGAGAAATTCTGCCATTTCTTTTCTGCAGAATACAGAAGGCAGGTGTTTCCAGAAGCATGCCTGTAGGGTTGCAAAAAAAAAATAAAATGATAGAACGGAAGTCAAGCATTTGAAAAAAAACGTTTCCTGTTGAATCTCTGCCCTGTACAGCAGTCCCAAGGCAGAGGATCCATTGTCAGGATCAAAAGCACAAAGGTCTTTGGGGTCATAGTCAACTGTTTTGAATGTGTTTTTGGGGCTTTGAGTTTGTGATTGTTGTCAGGCAAGGAGAGTTGGTATATTGGAAATGAAATGCAGCCATAAAGATAGTGCTGGAAATGTGGAGGAATTGAGCATGTGTTTGACTATATTAAGGGATGCCTATACAAAGGGAATATGTTTTCGGTTACTACCGGTCGCCTTGCTGTTTGTTTGTGTGGTTATTTATTTATTGAGCTCACTTATATCCTGCCACAATCAAAAAGACTCTTGGCAGGTCTCACAGAATAAATGAATAAATTAAAAAAAACAAGTAAAACATCTATGGTACAAATGTCACAACTAAGACCAATTGCAACCACCACCACCACCAAACTTCAGAATGGAAAGAATAAAAACGGAGGTCATAGGCAGCATGATAAAATCAAGAGTATGAAACTGCTCCATCTTGTGGGAGTAATGACAGTTTCTCCTTTCTTGATTGAGTTGGTCAGGCTGGTACTAGTTGGAGTAGGCAGTCCTGCCGGTTGCCACGTGCGCTTGTAATTGCATAGAGTGTTCAAAGCACTGTGAACTCCTTGGGCAGCATTATTAGAGTCCCTGCGCTTGCAAGAAATACCCCAGCAGATTCTCTGAATTTTCTGTGCCCTGTGATGCAGATCTGGTGTACATGGTGTAAGGTGTGATGGTTATAACTGGGTAATGTTCTCTTTCTGCAATTCTAGAGATCTCTAAGTCATGTTGCATCACTGGGCATTACCTTGTATGGCACGTGTTATTCTCACTGACAAGCTGTTAAGGTGAGCTTTGGAGCACAGTACATAAAGGTGGGTTCACAGCTGGCTGGGCAACCACACTCCAAGAGGCAGCCTGAATTGTTCTATATCAGTGTTTTTCAACCTTGGCAACTTTAAGATGTGTGGGCTTCAACTCCCAGCATTCCTCAGCATGCTGGCTGGGGAAATCTGGGAGGTGAACTCCACACATCTTGAAGTTGCCAAGGTTGAAAAACACTGTTCTACGTTGAACTGGAGGGCAGTAAGCAGTGTAGGGTCCAGTGGGGGATCAGTTTTGGGGCCAATATTATCCAACATTTTTATTGATGTCATAGATAATGGAATTGGTGGGCTTCTTGTTAGATTTATAGATGACACAGAATTGGTAGGTCTGGCCAGTACCCAGAAAGGCAGGGTACAAGTTGGAAGACTGATCTATGAGGATCAAGATGTTCTTCACAGGGATAATGGCAATTTATTACATAAGGAAGGAAAATATAGAGCACACATACATGATGATGGATTCATGGCTTGGAAGTACTACATTGGAGAGTGTCATTGCTAACAAGCTGACATGAGCCAACAATGGGTGACAATTAATGGAAGGGTTAACACAGTTTGGGGCTGCATCAGAAGAAGAGGAATTATATCAAAGACATGGGAAGTCCATGTTCCCCTCTACTCTATAATGGTGAGGTCACACCTAGAATACTGTGTACAGTTCTGGGTACTGTTGTTTCCAGAAGAATGTTGACAATATTGAATATTTCCAGAAGATTACAATGGAGGTGGTCGGGAAAGATGACACAAGGACTCAAGGTCATGCTCTATAAGGACAAATCAAAGGATCTGGGGATATTCAGCCTGGAAAGAAGCTGGCTGAAGGAAAGGCATTGTATTAATGTTAGATACATAAAAATCTGGCGGGAACTATTTTCCATTGCCACAGAAACTAAGATCGGAAATAATGGGTCTAAACTGCCTAAATTTTATTTAAATGTAAAGAACATTTATAATGGTAGAACAGTCTACCTATGGAGGTAGCGGATTCTCCATCTCTGACAGTTTTTAAGAAAAGGCTGGAAGACCGCTTTTGAGGATGGTTCAGTTGAGTTTCTTGCACATTGCAGTGGGTTGGACTAAGTCATTCTTGTGGTCCTTTCCCAACTGCACAGTTGTATAATTCTCAGCAGCCTACCAGTTAACTGGCTGTGTGGTTGTTTGGCAGTGGAGAGGATGCAACAACCTTGAAGAGGGATTTTGGAGAGTCATTCTGCATCAGCATCTTTGTTTAATGGTTCAAGTTTATGGACTAGGTATGTTCCTTGAGCTTCAGCAATGACTTGAAATAGAGTATGCTACCATGTTCTTCCCTTGCTGGTTATTGGCTTTCATGGAGTGTTGCTAATGCATTGTAGGGCCTGAAATCCTTTTCTCGCTTTCTTTTTTCAGAAGTCAAAATAAGGAAGGTAACATTGAAAATGAGTTGCGTGGAGGAAGCATTGTTTCAGGGGCATTAAAAAAATACCTGGATGAACTTAATTGGATGGCCATGTTCTCCTTTTTATTTCAACATACAGTATATTTGGTACAGATACAGAAAAGTTTCAGTCATTTTATTAGAGTAAACAGAAGGTCAGTTTCTTTTTAATAGTGTTTGCTAGCCTACACAGAGCAAAAAAAATAAAAAAGTATCAAAGCTTAGACCGAGGAACTTGATTATGGTTCTTGATTATTACTCTGTGTAGAGCCTCTGGCCTGCATACATAGATTTTTCTCTCCTTTCGTGAGAGCTACAGTTCATCTATATTCATGTTTCCATATTTCATCTAAATCAGAAACTGATTGCCATTGTTGGATTAAGCCATTGACAAAAAAATGTATTCCTGCATAAGATGGAGGGAATCCCATTTTAGGCTCAACAAAGATGTCTCATCTGGCAAGTTATTATTCAAGATCATAAACACAGCTTAACTACTGTTAAGAATTCCCAAGTGTGCAGTATAGCTTCATGATTTAAACCACGCTGGAATACAGATAACATAATGATGATGAGAATGAAAATGACAAGCAGGAGGCTGAAATTAGTCCGCTGCTGGCCTGCCTTCATTGTTGTTTTGAGCATGTAGTGAACTTGTACAAAAATAGGACAGGGAAGCAGTTGATCATGTGCATTGATAGTGAAATTGGCTGCACTGTTTTTTGTGCTGTGCTTTTTTAATTGCACTAGTCTACCATTTCCAAATCATTAGGGCCGGGCGGGGGAAAACCTTTGGGAAAACTCACGTTTTCCTAGTTTTCCTCTAGGCCTTTTTTGTTTGTTGCTACTCACTTGAAATCTGCCCCAGAGCTGCTTATGTAAGCATCACACAGTTTTTAACTTGCAGACTTTAAATCTGAAAGATAGAACGCACTTACCACAGTCAACAGAAGCAAAGCAAAGTCAGGATACCAACCTTAAAATTTGCAGAGTTGGTTTGATAATTTCTCATGGCATTGGAGCAGAAGAACACAACAGGGTTCTTATCGACATTGAAGAATTCAGTCTCTTCTCTTTTGCCCAGCTTCTTCCCATCTGGGCCTTCAGCTTTGTGAAATTTTGTTAACAGAAACATTGATAACTTTTGACTTCTGGTGCCCCAGATAAGTGAATTCTAGTAAGCATATTGAGACTCTTCTGTATATTTGTTTTAGTTAAGTCATTAGTTTACAGGATACCCAGAGTTGTTGAAGTGTACCATCAAGCTTCTCTGGTGACATACATCTCTCTTGGACTAAAATTATTTAATGTTGATTAGATAATTCTCTGATGCAAAGACTTTTTTTCTTCCTTTCTCTTTCCCTCTCCCTCCTTCCTATCTACACACCTACCTAAAATTCTGTAACAGGTTAAATTAAGCAAAAAATCTCCAAAGTTTGCCAGATTGATTAACAAGGGGCAGCATTCACATGATCAGATACTTCAATTTTACATCTTATAAAGCATTCCCTGGATGGTCATATTGAATCACATGCAAGTAAGGAGGATCTGAGCTATTCATGTCAGGAAGATGAAATGGCTTCAACATGAGTTCCCTTTTATGTTGTTCCTAATCTGACAATACAAACTCATGTCTCACAGTAGAGAAATATTTATGAGCAGATAAACCTGAAATACTATCTTCTGTTCCAGATAGTAAAATATTCTTGTATCAGACAGTTATCAATGTATTTTTTCATGAGTCAGGAATTAAGTAGGTAAAATAAAACTCCCGCTATCTGGAACAATATCCTTGTTCTTTTTAATCCCTTTGCTTAGCAAAGAATCAAGGAGTTTATGATTTTTAACTTCCCTCATTTCACGCTCCTCCCTGTTCAATTGATAGAATCACCAGATACTAGGGTCAGAGTTGGGGTAAAGAATGTGCTGTTTTCTGTTAAAAAAGAGATCAGCTTCTTCCCAGAGTTGTTTTATTGGCCAGCTGGCTCTTACCAGTCAAACAGGAAACACTGTCTGTGATCTGGCTGCAAGCAGCCGTCTGGAGTACAGATGGGGTGATTCCAGGTATTCTCCTTGATACGGAGAACATTTCTGGGCGTCAGGAAAACCTGCCTGAGCCCGAAAATGTTACCGCATTGTCAGCTCCACCTGCTAAGCCTGCGGGCACAGCCTGTCAGTCTGCCATTCCCACCGGAAGCCCAAATTCAAATAGTTCCAAACTAATTTTTCTATTTTAGATTGCATGGTCCAGATTTGGCATTTTTATTATCAGTTCATCCAGGATTTACTTCTATAAAGTGCCCAGAATCCCAAGATAATGGCATAACATTTCCCCGTAAACCAATCACTTTCCACGTACAAATAATTGCGTTTGAATTGGATTAGAGACTCAAGAGATATTGTTTGATAGCGAAGGGTTGGAGGGTTAATGCACCGTGAAAGCTCTTTGTATGAACTTTAAGCAGCTGTTTATCCTATCTGCTACAAATCCTTGAACATAGAAAAAGTGGTTTTGCAAATCTACTTGGGATGTCGAAATTAATGTCTTAAGCAAAACTTTCATTAGAGTAACCTGCTTTTCAGATTAAGGGAAACTCGGTTTGCGTTTCCTATGTCAATGAAAATGCCTGTAGAACCTATAGAAAGGTTTCAGGAAATCTTTATTACGATGCATAGTTAGAATGCTTTGCCTCCGGATCTTGGTTCTTTGCAAGCCCCTGTGATGAAGCTAACCACTAAAAGGCTTGCGGTTTGTGTACTTGATGTTTACTAAAATCTGTGGTTCTGCTGTTTCACCTTAGTTATTGATGGAGACAGTGACTTTAAAGGCATCACTTTAATACAGGTAAAGTTCTATTGTATGGAGCATTAATAAAGATAGCAAGGCTCACATTTATGGTCCTCTCACAAAAAGATTAATTCTTTGAGCTTAGTGAAAGAAGTCATCTTTTCCATTATCCAAATGCACTCAGTGATACTGCAGTCTGCAATATGGGTTTATTAAGGAAACAATCCTTGCTTAGCCTATTGTGCTCTGCATAAAATTCAGTAATTCCTTTATTTGACCCGAATTTCTGGGCACTGTGTCCATGATCTGGGAACATGGGATTTTAATCCTTAGCATTATAAAAAGACCTTAATCACATGCTCATTTATTATTTCTGAGCTAGGAGACTACATCAGAACACAAAGCCTACTAGTAGTGCAGTATGTAATCTAGTGATTAAAGAAAACAAATCCTACTCATTTGACTTTGGAAATCTGATTAGATTTCCTCGTCAGTCTAGCCTAGCTAACTGCAACTAAACCAGCATGCTGTATATGAAAGTAGCCCACTAGTGAGTTTGGGGGTTATATTAATACCATCCAGTTTTACTCTTCTGTAAAGCAGGAGTGAATATGAAAGGGGAATCTTACTATGCCCTTGCATTTATTTTGTGATAATAAGGACCCAACCCGTGTGTCTGGATTCTCCAACCAGTGAGAATGAGGAGTTTGTGATTTCTGGTCTGCGACTACCCTTTATATAATTGAGTAGTTTTTAACTTTCTGATTGCGGTCCTCTTTTTAGGATTTGACACAGGTTGGTTTCAACTATTAAAAAATGCCAGACAAACTCTATGGCTGTTTAGAGAACCTTGGTGTAGTTTGGGTTGTGTGAACCAACTGAAAACAGTTCAAATGCTTTCATGGGATAAAATCTTGAAAGGGCAACCAGGTCCTTTCGGGTCACCTTACAGGTCACCGAGGACAACCGTTCTAGAAACAGGAACCCATAACTGTCCTTTAGGTCAGCCTTACCAAAATTGGTGCCCTCCAGATACGTTAGGGCTACAGCTCTAGGAATTCCAGCCAACATTTCTGGGGCAATGGAGTTTTCTCTCCATGAATGTATAGAATGTCTGAACATTAACTTAATAATCTGCATATAGGCAACTCAGATATTTCTATTGCCAATTGGGTGGAAACATCGGTTCAAGGTAACAAAGGAATGGTCATCAGAGTAGATTGTTGGCCTAGCAAGTAAAATAAGCTCATTTTCACAGATCTGTTTTTAAGCTGCTGGACACCCCCTGGATTTGTTTCTTCTTGTAATTTAAGGAACTGAATCAGTTTAAAAAACAGGTTTCTTACAAAAAATTACTTGATAATGAATCGAACAGCAGGAGTTTGCACTTCTGGCTGGCATGCAACTTTATTTTTGTTTGTATATATGCCTGTTCTATTTTTAAAGTATGGCTCTTTATTAAATATATTATTACTGGGGTTGTGTGATTTAATTTTAGGAGAACCTTACTGTTTTGTCAACAAATTCAGAGCGTGAGTCATGTGGCAGATAAACTCTGCCCAGTTCTTTTTATCTGCATATTTTGAGAGCACTCCAAATGTTCTTCTCCCTGTCTGTCCGATCTGCAGTGTGGGAGGATAATCCCTGTCTATTTTATAGAATATTTGCAGGAAATATTTACAGAAAAATGTGTGTGCGTGACACTTGAATAATTATTTATTAAACTTGTATGCCAACTCCAGGCGGCTAAATATATACGGCAGTGTGTGTTATAAATGGAAGGCATTGCTATGTGCAAATGTCCATTGGTACAAAATGCGTTTCTAAGGCTGCCTTCCTTAGATGGAATCTTCTGTGTTTTAGATAAAGGTATCAACATCGAAAAGGAAGAGTTTTGAGATTTAATAAAGAATTGGAAATAAGTGGAATCTGGAATATCCTTAGGCAAAAGTTAATTATGACCTGCAAAAAATGCTGCCTGTTCCCTAGGGTAGAGGGGAAAAACGGAGAAGTAGAATCAGGCAAAACAAAGACTTTCATAAAGCATAAATGTTAGGATGCAGGATTCACTATGCTTCTTGGGCTGGATTTAGTGTTTATGGAAGTTCAGTTCATTAGATCGCACCCTACTTTCTTCTGTTGTCCCATCTAAATTTGGGTGGAAGAGGAATTGCCCTTATGAAATATTGGTTGTTTTAAATGAAGGTATGTTTGCGGTTGTTTAGGGAAACTAACCCTAATGTAAGTTTTGTGTTTCCTTTTACAGAAATCGATAAATTCCAGAAAGGAGAAGACAAAGAAGAAGAAAAGTACATTGATGTGGTGATTAATAAAAACATGAAACTGGGACAAAAAGTATTAATTCCAGTAAAGCAATTTCCTAAGGTAAGTTCAATGCATACTCAAGCTGATTTGCTGCTGTTTCTGCTCATTGTAGGTATTACCATGCCCTGTCAGCATGTACATTTTCAGATTGAACAATATATCTGGAAAGAATCATCCCATCTTTCCATAAATGTTGGGAAATATAGGTTCAATTTTATTTTTATAACAATTAGTACCTAGCTGTTATCACTGTTTTATTAACTAAGACATAAATAAGAATTTGATAAGTAGCATTGTGTATTCATTAACATTTTATGATAAGATATATCGTTAAGTACAGTGCTTTCTATAAGCATATCAATACAAGTAAACACATTTTTTGATTGCACAAAGCACTGTAGAAAATGTAAAAAGAGTGAAATTTGAACAGTTCTTTGAATCTTTATATTTTGTGAACCCATCCCTTTTTAAGGTCATTTTTGGCAACCTTAGGCCCCGATGGTTTGTATGATACTAATATTGTATCTGAATGAGTAAATTCCACCCCTAAAAAGCAAAACAAAAACATACAGATTCTTACAAATCTCAGTCCTTGATTTGGTTAAATAAATCTGTTCTTAAAAACCATTAAAATAATTGAACAATAGCATGTCATTCCAAGAACTGTTAAGACCCAGTTTCAGTGTTTGGCATTCTCTTTTGTAGTAGCTTGTAATGAGACCAGGGAACTATTGTTGGGCTCTTCAGCCTACCTTGACTTTCATAAGATGTTACCTGAATTGGTGTTCAAGAAAGAGCTCTACTAGCAAAGGTTGTGGTTCACAGGTCATCCTCACTTAACAACCATTTTCTTAATGATGGTTCGACTTACAATGGTGCTGAAAAAAATGACTTACGATCGTCTTAGTGTCCTTGTGGTCACGTGATCACAATTTGAGTGTTGGGTAACCGGTTCACATTTATGACCCTCGCAGCGTCTCATGGTCACATTATTGCCATTTTCAATCTTCCTGGCCAGCTTCTGGCAAGCAAAATCAATGGGACCTGCATGATTTGCTTAATGACCATGTGGTTTGCTTAACAACCACTGCAAAACAGGTCATAACGTTGGGTCAGATTCGCTTAATGACTTCTTCACTTAGCAACCAAAATTCTGGTCCCAACTGTGGATCTGACTGTTTGGGGGAATCTGGACTCCAGGCATTTTCTGGAAACAGGAAGGCATTCATGCTGTTCCAGAATGTGGGCTGCTTCCTGTTTGGAGGATTAACTTCCAGAAAACTACAGGAAAGCCTTCAGAACATTTTCATCAGCACAGCATGGTTGATTTTGCACATTCCTTGGCTAGAGAATCAGTCAAACAGTTATTTGAATTAAGAATGAGAACAGGTGTTTAACTCTGATGGCTATGTATGCAGGAGCAAAGCTTCTTGACACTTCTGACAGATGTTTCCAGCCATACCTCAACATGCCCTGAATTACATTTCTATTGTAGTATAAATACGATCAAAGAGCTGAATGTGGCTGTTCCATTTTTTGTTCCGAAAAGCCTTGCCAAGAAAACTGCAGGGACTGGTCCAGGCAGTCACCAGGAGTCAACAGTGACTCGAAGGCACAAAAATAAAAACAATTTTTTGCAAGTGAGCTGCATGTGGCTTGCTCTAAAAGGCAGAACTTCTAGAGATTTTCTAGAGTTGGATGCCTCTTAGTAATAAGAATCAAATTGCCAGTGGGAGCAGCTTGTTTTATTAATAGCACAGGGAAGGCAAGTTCAATCCCAACAATTAATTGTGCATTGAAACACTAGCCGCAGTGCTGCTGTTCTTTGGGAAGATACACATCTGTTTCTGCGTATCTTCTGAAAATGGAAGGGGGAAAAAAAGGCTTTCTAAATAGCTTACATCAAGTAACAAAACTAGAGTTTAGTATTTCCTAATTGATACTTGGGTCAGTATGCAGTGCTCAATCTTCAGATTTATATCTTAAAGTAGCTGCTTGACATCATGAAATAGATTTCTTGCATGGTTTACTGTAAATGAGTAATTCCCCGTTTTACAAATGCGCTGAAGATTTATTTACCCTGCTTTCCCTTAATAGCATACCTAGCTGAGTATTGCAGGCTGTTCTGTTGCTGCAAAAAGAAGCCTTGTAATCATTAAATCATGACAGGATTTGGATTATATTGACCACTGTTCCATTAAACTGAAAACTAGATCTTTATATATGTTAACTAGGGAGCACATTTCAAGCAATGATCGTTTCTAATAAAGTGAGGGAATTGTTGACAAGGCATTACTGATGTCTGGAGGGTTGTTTTTTTTTTTTTTTTAAGTATTCTTACTAATTGTCTGAGGCTGAATCTATACAATAAAGTTTAATAGCAGAAGCTCCCCTACTCCCTTCCCAGTAATGGTCATGGCTTTCTCAAAGAATTAGAGTTTGCAAATGCTGCTGAATTTTTGCTGTCTCCCTATAATTCTCAAAGTTCTGTGGAGAAGCCATGTTAGCTCCAATTAATGATATCTAGACCAGCCTTCCTCAACCTTTTGACCCTGGAGGAACCCTTGAAATATTTTTCAGGCCTTGGGGAACCCCCATACATTCAGGCTCAAAGATAGGACAGAAGTTACAAAATAATTATGTTTCATGGGTAGGCCTGTATATATGCATTTACAGTGTTCTTAAATTAAAAATAAAGAATGAAGCTTACCTCTTTAATGTGAAATTGCCCAAATTTGAAATAATTTTTAAATAAGTTGTGATTTCCCAAGGAACCCCTAGTGACCTCTCGCGGAACCCTAGGGTGCCACGGAACCCTGGTTGAGAAACCCTGGCCTAGACTATCAATTAAGGCAGTTTTTCTGAAGCAGACATCCTCCAGTTTGGTTGGGCTTTTCCCTCACAATTCCCAGCCAGGCTAGCTAGCCCCAGATTGGAGGAGGCTGCACTTGAAGCTGTGTGATTATTCAGACTTTACGTCATTGACGAATATAAATATTTCTGGCTGATGCATCCGTAGCTTTATTTCCTCCGTTGTGAGATCTCTGTATTGTCTCCATCATGTTTGTTCCTCAGCTAGTTGAACATTCATGAGAGGTCCCCTCTTTGTTAAAACAAAACAAAACAAAAAACAAAAACAGGAGCTAACGAGCAAATGCATTTCTCCCATAGCAACTTATAACTTCTTAAGTCATCCAACCAAAGTAATAACAATGAATTCAAGGTTTCAATCATTTTAGTGATGTCTGTAGTGATGCTGTGAAGATGTTATTAGTCACAAGTGGGGAAATGGCCTAAGAATAAACAATTTTATGGAAACTGATCTCTCAAAATGGAACTTGATGTATGAATCAGAGGCAGTCTAGTTGATAGCTGCATCTTCCCACTGACGGGTCTGTTTTTTTAAGTTTAAGAGGAGTGTACAACTGTCTATCACAGTATTTCTAGCTATAATGATTGTGGTAAATAATATTTCTTCTCTATGAGAGATTGGCCCTCAATATGTTGTCACACATAGGGGTGTTGACAAGTCACTAGGAATCTGTTGTGGCATTCACTTTACCATTTATATATATCTCCATCCCACCCACCCCATATATGAAATGGTGTTTGTGTGTATGTGTGTGTGTGTGTATTAGGGTACACACCCACACCCACATCCACATCTCCAAATTGAGTTGGACTCCTAGGAGCTCCCTGGACATAGCCATATAGTTTTCTTGGCAGCAGTATGGAAAAGGTTTGCCCTTGACTTTTTCTGGGAATGCTTCCTTGACTTCCCAGTCAATCCTCAACCCTGGAATTCCCTAGGGCTGCTCCATTCAAGGGTTAACCAGACCTGATTTTACTAAGCTTCCCAACCAAACTTAAGAAGTGATGCTGTATTTATATTTAGTGCTGTATGTACAGATCCAGTTTGCCTTGCCTGAGCCTTATTTTAACAATAATATTTGTTAGGGTTGTCCAAAGCATTTGGAAGGGTGCTGCATGGAAGAGCTGAAGCATCCCTCTGAACTTGCTCCTTGGAGTGCTAAGATACTGTTCTTCTGAAAGCTTGGAGCAACCATATCTGTTCTAGTGGACTAGATTGCTGCCTAGGTGAAACAGCCTGTTGGAGTCCCCAAGTAGCTTACAAACAATAAAAAACAAACAGTTGTAGCCACCAGTCACTTTTTACACCTTTTCTGTTGACCCAAATCAGTAGCCCATTCTTGGTACATGTAGACCATATTTTTGATTCATAGCATGGAACTCGGCTCTTCCCAGCAGCCACTGAGTGGTTGGCAGTTTTCAGCACTCTGCCCCAAGAACCTTTTACTAGTTAATTTCCCAGTTCATTCTCGCCATTAAAGGTTTTCCCCTCCCATGTGAAGCTCATATTTACCATATATGCTCACGTATAAGCCCATCCACGGATAAGCCAACTCTCGCATTTTTTATTAAAATACCATGAAAAATGTGCCACCCACGGATAAGGTGACCCACATTTTTTATGGTATTTTGGTTAAAAAGTTAAAGGGTTGGCTTATCTGCTAAAGGGCCTATCTGCAAGTATATACTGGAAATATGGGTCCTTTCAAAAAGTATTACCTTGTATACTTGCAGATAAGCCTATCCACAAAAGAGCTGAACCCAATTTTTTTGGTGAATTTTGGCACCTAAAATTCTCAGGTTACCTGCAAATATATACAGTATACCTAATGTTTGCTATGTTGTCCATGTACGCAGTTTAGAAAATTTTCAGGAATTCAGCACAATATCTTTGGTTTCAATCCCCCTGAATAATTACGAATTTTTCAGGCATAGTGGTGGTCTAAAAGTATTACATAACTTTGGAAGGAACAGATTTGCAACAATGGGTAGGTGTTATGTTCAGTATGTGAGTATACCGACAAAAGGGTAAAGAAGACGACTGTATGATCAATATTTTTGGAGTTCTTCTGTAACTTTTTGTTCATTATTGTTATGCTTATCAATATGACATTGGATCATTCCTTCAGTGTTATTATAAATGTACTTTTTGTTCATTAATTTAGCATCATTATAAAAAAAAATCCCTGATTTATTCTGTAAGAAGACATTAGTTTTTTGCCATGACAGGTAAGCTTGCTCAGAATTCCTAGGTTATGTGACTGTCAAATGCTTTTTTGAAAATTTAGACAAATGTAGCCCATGACTATAAACCAGAATGAAATATTACGTAATACTTGCAAGCTTTTGAGTTTCTAAGAACTCTTATCAAACAAGGTGGTTGATTTCAGGAAAAGAAAAGATGGAAGACAGGAAGAAAAAAATGGGTCATCCAAACTCTCCTCAGTATGTAACATTCTTGGGTGAAATACAAGAGAATTCCCAGATATGCAGTGTAGGTCTTGAATTTCCAGATACGCAATGTAATTCTGGATACAGAGGTCATATTTAGTTGCACTGGGGTTCTCCCAAAGCTTCCTTTGTGGGGGAGGGGAGAGAGGAAATGTAATACTCTACTTCCTACCCTGTTCTCTGCAAATGTAAAATTCCGCTGCTAAAGTCCACATCCTTTGTGAATAGCAGCAGAAGGGAGAGATCAGCTCAGCAGTGTGTCTGGTTACAAGACTAGGGATGATTTAAGACATACTAGGTAAGACAGTGAATCAGAGCCAAATGAGGCAAGACACCTAACACGGATGGAGATAGAGCCTCCTAGCACAGGTGGTCCTTCTTTATAGGGTCTTGTTTATTAGGGTTAAATCTACAGTGCCTTCAGAGATTTCTCATTATTGATTTCTTAAATCCAGAGGCCCCTCAGTGATCTATCCCAAACCCAGTACATTCAAATCAGTCAGTGCATCTCCTAATCCTTCGTATCTGTTGGACGTCTTCTGCCTACCAACGTAAGGGGTATGGTTTGAAGAGGGTGGTGCTGATGTATTACCCTTGGGTAGCTTTGGTTGAAAGAAACCAATACCAGTGAATGCAAATGGAATAACCCTAATTTCACTTCCTCTTTCTGCGTGCTTGACCACTGCTGATTATTTTCTTCCCTTCCCTTTCCCTTCCCTTCCCAACTTTGACAGTGAAGGCTCTGTGAGGTTTTGGCTCAGCCTTCCCTAATCTAGTGCCCTCCAAATGTGTTGGGACTGCAACTGGCAGAATACATTGGAAGGGTGCCAGGATAGAGAAGAGCATCCTGACTGCTGGCCGATCCCAGGCGGAAGAGAATGTATTTTTAATCAACTTTACGCTGTGAGATTGTTGCAGTTAGCAGAAGAGAAATAACAATCAGTATTATTGGGGGAGAGAAAGATGCTTTAACCGCGTCTCTCTCCAGATCTTCCCTACGTCAGAATTATTTTAACATCATCGTTCCACCCTGATGTCTCCCTGGCCTCCCATCAGCGATCCTGGGCAAATTACTGTTTCTGTGCTACTACTAGCTACAAAGATACAGCTATCACAAGGCAGAGGGGAATCAATACTATGCTTTGCATAGGGAAAGAAGGACCCCCATGATTCTTTGTAAAATCTCTTTGCCTTCCCAGCAGCTACACATGTTTATGTTACATACGGTCAAACACAGAGAGTTCCCTGGATTCAAACAGTTGCCCAGCTGTGGGTTAAGGAACCAAGAATTGCAGACTCTTAGTTGCAATCTTCATATTAAGCTGGTTAGCAAAGTTTGAATTACCTTCTTTCATGTTGATGTTGCGTACTGTCTTTTCTGTAATATATTTAATCTACTTAAGAGCCTTCTTAAAGCTCTTACTGGTCACATTGTGGGTTTTGAAGTATGCCTTTTGGATTGTATTTGCCATCTTCTGAAAATTTCAAGGTAGGATTACAGATGCTTTTATAAAACTGAAGTCAGCTCTGTTACTCCATTCTGTTTGGGCATATCAATGACCACTGTGGATAACTGGTTTTTTCACTGTGGCTGACGTGCAGCTGTGTGGTATTGGGATGTCTCCCAGAAGCCTCTAGAGCAGGGGATCCTAAACTTTTTGCTACCACTTCTCCCTTTAGTGGAATCTTAATGTGCACACCTGCCATTAAAATCTAAAGACCAGAATGAACACAAATGAACAATGAAAACAATGCAATGAAACTTTGGGAAAGGTGGATCTATTGTAACAATGCAACTACAAGGTTCTTCACACCTCCCCTGGACTCTGTCTGCACCTCTCCAAGGGAGGTACACCTCACAGTTTGGGAAACCCTGCTCTAGAGATTAAAGAGAGCATTTATGTGGGCCCCAAACCCCATGGCATAGATATCTGTCATGGCATTCTTAATATTCAGTTTTTCTTTGTCTGCCACAACTCTTTGAGAATTATTATTTGTAGTGACTTTTTCACATGTGACACTTAATTCATTTTTTTTTTTTTTTAAGAAACCAGTACTGAGGCAGCAAGCTGCTCTGGTCTAACACCTTATTCCTGATCTGTGCCCTAATGAAGAATGCATGGAAGACTTTTCCCCGTTGTCAATTCTTCACCATATAAGCCAGAATAAAGGAGATCATCCTGCCATCGGGCATTGCTGCAGGAGCAGTCTGACTTGGTGATTCCATAGGCACAAACTTCTTTCCAGCTCCCTGGAACATCTCCATGGTCCTTCTTTCTTGTTGCTTCTGTCAGTATCTCACAAAGCAGTAAAAATCCATAAGTTGTTAAGGCTAACTTGGGTACAGTGATTGCCCACCAGGAATCTAACTTCCTGGACAGGTTTCTTGTACTCAAGGTCACTAAATCCAGTAGAAATTTTGCAGGCTTTCAAAAGGCAAATAAGAGGAATAAATTCCACAGCTCTGAGTAATCCTTTAAGACCCTGTCTCTTTCTGAGCCAACTCAAAGAGCTGAAATTATCTGCCCGTTCAGTAAAGAACACAAATACTGCAGCTGACGTCCCTGCTTCACTGCTACTTTTACCATCTTCCATTCATCAGGAGGCCATTCAACCATAAAGGGGACCATTTTCCCTCCAGAGATCACTTATTTTTGGGTTCTATCTCTGAGGGCCAGATCAGAGAGAGATTGCCTTCTCCCTGCTCACAGCCATCTCTGCTGGTTCTTTCAAGTATCAGGAACGTCTTGCTTTGCCCCAGACTGTCAACACCATCTCTTGCCATTTCTGTCCATTCCCAGTACAGATGACTGTTTTCCATGTCTAGACCTTGCCCTTCTCTGACTCTGTTATGAGATATTTTGTGAGATAATAGGGAAGATATTTCATGGATCAGTGGAAATTTCATCCATACCTCGTGGCTTCCTTACATTTTATCATGATTCTTACTCTTACCCTCAAGATTGGCCTTTAATCCCAGCCACCTAGACATTCCTCTCTTACCAGTTAAGTGAATAATCTCTTTATCAATTGACATTAAGTTCATAACCAACTAGAGTCAGGCGGCATAAAAGTTTAATAAATGATAACAGTAACAACAACAATGGTTTCTAAAAAGTAAAAGCAATCTAGTTGCTGAGATTTCTGCAACTTTATGCTCTTTTCTTCAATATATTGAGCCAGTGTGGTCTAGTGGTTAAGGTGATGGGCTAGAAACCAGGAGTCTGTGAGTTCTAGTCCCGCCTTAGGCATGAAAGCCGGCTGGGTGACCTTAGGCCACTCACTGTGTGTCTCAGCCCAACCCACCTCCCAGGATTCTTGTGGGGAGAATAGGAGGAGGAAGGAGTACTAGGTATGAGTTAGTTATAAAAAATAATAATAAGGCAGGATAAAAATTAAATAAAATATTTAACAAAATATTAAATTTGCAGGCTGCAGAGAGCTTGAAAGTTGCCTAAATTACCCCTCCCCTCCCCCATCTCTTAAGTTCATACAGCTCGCCCTTCTCTCCATTCGGATAGTTATTTTTGATTCCAGAGATTGCTTTGGTCTAGAAATAAATTCCCAAAACTCTCTTGTAAGCTCATAAGCTTCCCAGGAGGGTAAATATGTATGCAGGTCTTCAGATGACAACTCAAGGAAGCCTAGTTACAGGTAAATCACCAGTTCGTCTACGGAACTAATCTGTGTATTAACTATAGTAGGTCTGTTGCTTCTCCAGTGTCTTTGTTGAGATAGAGGAGCATTGTGTGTGTGAAAGGTCCTCTGTGCAAGCACCAAGTCATGTCTGACCCTTTGAGGGGATGCCACTTTTTCAGTGTCTTCTTGGCAGACTATAGAGCAGGGTGGTTTGCCATTGCCTTCCCCAGCAAGCTGGGCACTCACTTTACCGGCCTCGGAAGGAGGGAAGGCTGAGTCGACCTGAGCCGGCTACCCAAGAATTCAGCTTCCGTTGGGATCGAACTCAGGTCGCGGGGAGAGTTTTCGGTTGCAATACTGCCATCTACCACCCTCCACTACATGAGGCTCAGGAGGAGCATTAGAATATTGTAATTTACTGTAGCCACCTGCAAAGAAGGCTGGAGCTAAGTAGAATTCCTAATACTCTTTTCTCTTACTGTCTTTTAAGACTGGTTTCCTGTGGGTGAGTGGATAGATACTGTAGATAGATAATTCCTTCAATAACAATACTTAAATAATTAGATAAATAAATGCTGGAAAAGAAAATCATTGGAGTCAGAGAAGCAAACCACAGGAACAGTTTATTATGGAATCAGTTCTTGTTCATGTCGAACTTTCACCGTAGTAAGGACTTCATGGTGACCCAGAAGGCAAAGACCATTGAATCCAGATGAGCTTTACTTGGGAAGAGTTCCACCACTTGAGTGCTGTAGTTGTAAAGGCCCTATTCCATGTGCTTACTCAGTATCTCTCTAACAGTGTTTCTGAAGATCTGATTTTGAAGTCCATTGGTGGGTGATGGGACGGCCTCTTTGACCATTGTTGTTAACTACCCAGAGTCACTAGTTTGAGATGGGGGGCAATATAAACTAAATAAATAAATAAATTTACGGTTTCCCACCTTTACAATTTGTCTTTAAAAATATGCAGGATTTTTTTTTTAAAAAGGAACATTTACCATGTCTGAAAACCAGCACACAGTTACCTTGCTTTAGAAGGATAACTTGTCGATGTCTGCCTTGAAGCCTTGTCAGAGCAGAAGGGGCTTTTCTTCCAAGCTGGTGAAGCCATTCTGGTCAAGTTTCACAAACAACCTACAGCACCCTGATAGAAAAGCCTGCTTTTGTAATCTTTGAGCTCACCATTCACTGAGTCTAATCCTTTATCTGCTTTTCATTGAAATGGATTAAGTTAATGGGTATGAGTTTGTTATTTTTGACTGAATTGGAGCTCCAGATCTGTGTTTCCAGATTCCTGTGAATTTCTCTGTGCCTTTATCAATTCTGTTCTTATGTACCTTTCTGCTACCTTAGAACTTTTTAATGCAGAGAAAGCTTTCAGCAGACAAAGCACTAACATTATGGTAATAATATTTTCTATGTTCCTTCTTTTTCTCCACAGTAGCATCAAAATTTACAACCTCATGTGTTTCTTCATTTTGCAGAAATAGCCAAATGCTGTTTTCAGCAGCATTTTTCATACTAGGCATGAATCTTAAGTCAAGCTTACAGCTTCTCAGCACTATGGGTAGATACTTTATTGGTTTTATTGTTGCTTATTTTGTCTTTCAGTTCAACTTTGTGGGGAAACTTTTGGGCCCGCGTGGCAATTCTCTGAAGCGCTTGCAAGAAGAGACATTGACAAAAATGTCAATATTGGGGAAAGGATCCATGAGGGACAAAGCAAAGGTAAAATATCTAGCTGAGGATCATTAGTGTGCGCTGTACTGCTGTGTGTGTCTTTCTTTACCAATCCTAGTGTAGCCTGGGGAGAATAAAAGCAAACACAATTCAAGATGTATATAATGACCTACCTCAGTTTGCATTCTGCATGCATTTTGCTCTTCCCACCATGTATTCCTTGCTTCAGAGAAAATCCAGTTTTTGCACTTCCTTTGTGGAGAGTTGGAATGCACTGATGACTGCCGAAGCCAACCTCCGATGTCTTCCTCGTTAATGCCTAGCGATATACACAATTCATACCACTGTGTTACAGGCACTAGAATCCTTATTCCATTTCAGTGGCTGCAGTTTCAGTGGGTGTGGAAGAAAGCAACAGGGTATGAGACTTTCTGAGTTGGCCTTGCAGAGGAGAATAGAGAAATAAAGGTGTGACAATTGGCAAGCATGTCTATCTTCCTTTCTAGGTTGAGCTGGTAAAGAAGCCAGTGTGTCTTTGGAGTGGCAAGATCCATGGAGTGTCTTTGGAGTGGCAAGATAGTTAATTAAAACATATTTTAATTGCACAGTTTAGTCCAGATGCATTAGCAGTGTCTAAAATTCCTGAATTACTGCTAGCATTGAAATGTGTTCTGGATTACACCAAATCTACTGTATCTTTTATAGACAGTTAAAGATGTGGATTTTGTTTGTTTACAAGAATTTTGGAATAAAGAGATGGAATAACTGATAGGAACAAATTAAGGGTTAAGAGTTTTAAAGAATGTTAAGTATGTATCTGAATGATTTTAAGATTAAGCTTAATTTGACAGTAACATCTTATTTATTCTTATCGGACACCTCAGAGGATGCTTAGAAAAAGTTGGCTGTTGGCTTTGTTATGCCAGAAATTTTAAATGATGGAGGATATGTTTTCACATAGCTCTGGGCAAGTCCATAATTAACCTGTTTTGGTCAAATAACACAAGTTTGTTAATACAGTTTTGGAAGGAGTAACAAAATAGAAAGGTGTTAATATGATTTGAAGAATATATTGGAAGTGTGGAACCAATATATGAAGAACTTTGAATTTACTGGGCATGTGGAGTAGTAAAGATAATTATTTGCTGCAGTGGAAATAATGGCCTTGCTCCACACTTACAGCCTTGGACTGTTGATAGGTGTTCCATTTCCACTCATGAACTGATGTTCTATCTACATAATAGAAAGACTCATCAGTAATGATCAGTGAGGTCAGGGTTTAATGCTGTGTTTAAAAACTGAGCTGTAATGTGTTTTTTCTCTTTCTCTTTCTTTGTTATTTTATTTTTCCCTCCTACATCGGTTTTCTCTTTCCCCTTTTTGCATCTTTTTTTTCCCCTTGTACTTCTCTGTATAAAGCAAGAAAATAAATAAACCACATGCACATCTCTTCATCAGAGTTCAAACTTGTATAGATAGGGGCTGGTGAATGTGGTAAAGATAATACGGAGATACCATGTAGGTTCTGAGTAATCAAGCTGTCCATAGCTCTTGATTATTTCAAACTCTGCTCTTCTAGGTCTTCTGTTGTGTAGACTGAAAATTTTGAGCAAAGCAGACCAGGATTTTAAGTTCCTCTTAAGGTTGCTGAGCAATAAAGCTAAAATGTATTTCAGTGACCTTTGCACTTACCTGTTGTCTGAACCAGCAGAGAATAACTGTAGTCCTCTTTTTCATTTTACTTGACAGCCACACATTAGCATACAGAAATATTATTTATATAAACATATTAGCATATAGAAAGCCAGCTGGGTGACCTTGGGCCAGTCACTCTCTCTCAGCCCAACTCGGTGCGATGTAGACTAGCCTCCTTGTGGTGCGCCCCGGGCAACGTGACTTGTCACAGCTAAATAGTCTACACAGCTGGCTGCTGGACCTCACAAGGATTTCCCAGCAAGAAAAAGCAGCAGCATGAACACCAAACTGCTATGCCATATGGAAAAAAAAAAATACAGTAACTTTATTTATCACATTTTCCCACTGCCCATCTCAACAATGACTCTGGGCAGTTTACAAGCAAATTTAAAACAGTAAAAAATTAAATATCGATTAAAAGAGATAATTATAAAATATACATACACAAATATACTAAAAACTCTAGAATACAAAATATGAAATCTAAAACCCAAGATGGTGAGATTGCAGTCTTGATAAAATTCCCCGGGCGGGCCGCATCAAGGTGCCAGCCATCCCCATGACAAACTATTCCCCCTCCCACCCCAAGTGAGGTGGCACTTTATTATAGTTTTAATGTGCAGTTTTATCTTTCAATCCTGGGTGCTCTTTAGATAGCCTAGTCGGATGTGTAAGGGTTGTTTACTAGGTGGTTTGTTTGTTTATTTCAGTGCTTTGTTCAGTCTTAAATTATTCAATATATCAGGGCTTGTATTGTTTCCCAAGGGAGACTATTAGAGTCTAATAGCTCTCACTGTTAAAAGGGATTTTGTGAAAGCTGGCTTAGCTTTTTCCTAATTAAATTTATTACTTGCAGCTCCTACTCATTCTGTTTGTGGCCTTGGCTAAATTACTTAAAAGTAAAGAATTCTCTTCTTCTTTCAAAAATCTCCTTCATTGGGTTTATTTATTTATTTATTTAAATTTATCTCACCGCCCATCTCCCCCCAACAAGAGAGATGTTCAGGTAAAACAGCACTGGAATGCAGGTTGTGGGACTGGGCACTTTCCAGCTTGATTCCACAAAGAAAGAATGGGAAGAAAGCCAGAAGGCCAATATGGGCAGAGACTTGATATCTTTCAGTCTACCTGTTTTTGTGAAAAGCTTCAAACAGCCAGTTATGCTGTGTCAACTTCCTCAATTTGCATCCGCGGATCAACTAATCGCATTACTTTTGCTGTTAATTTTATAATAAGGTTATTGCCCATAAGTTGTGGTTGATTGACATTTCTAAGTAACTCATAAGTACAACCCATACCAAGAACAAACACAAGAACTTTTGAAGAGATCAGTCAAATGTCTGTCTGTGGACCTATTTGGAAAAAAGAGATGCTAGTGTAGAGTATTTTTAATACAACCCTAACTAAAACAATGATATAGGAGCACTTCAGAACAAACACAGTCTACAGACCTTGGAGAGGGTTGCCAGCTATTCTTTTCAGTATATCTGGACCTTCTGATGTACTTGGGGGTGGGGAGTGCAACCCTTCATGTCCTTAACTCCCCCCCCCCAAATCTTTAGTCATATTGCTCTATACTTCTAGTTTTGTTTTTTCCAATCTGTACCTATTTATCTTAATGTGCAAGCAGTCTTTTATCTACAGTAATTCTGTGTAGAGCATAATGATATATGCCTGAACATTTAATAATAATAAACATAGTGGTCCACCCAGGTGCAGTGGAAAATGGAAGTATTTTATTTTAATCCAGATTTTGAGGTTGCTTATTTATTTATCAAGGATGTTGCAAGTAGATGGGGTCAGAATGCCCAAATACACTTGTTATGGGTCTTCCTTTACCTCCCTCCTTTTATCCTATTTCTATGGTTCGTTTGTGATTACCTATACATGTTCAAGGGATCATTGGCATCTACTAAGCATCTCAATATCTCAGTTGCCAAGCAACAGAGATAAGATAGAATGGCAAAATAGAGGAAGTAGAACAGAAATAGAACACCTATTTTCCTTAGGAAAAAGAAAAGTCAAAATCATAAGACATTATAGCAAGATGTGTAGAAATGTATGTTGATTTTTTTGTTAATTTGTTTTGTTGAAAAATCTTTTTGTATATATGTCTTGTAGAATTTTTTTTTGTAGAAATTTTTAATGAACAAAATCTTGCAAAAAAAAAAAAAGAAAGGAATAGAACACTTTAGTGAGTGAAAAGTGTTATGATGAAAATAAGAGCTTAACAGCAAACCTACATTATATGCTTAGTAGTTCCCTAGAGGAAAAGATCAAATACTGTCATGGACTCGTTGGGTAGGCGATAAGAGTAGCATCTTTTGGTGTGACCAGGACAGGGTGAATGAGGATGGAGTCTACCTATCTTTATTAAGCAAAAAAACAAAACAAAAAAAATACTTGACTGACTGACAGCTGTAATGGGCAAGAGAATTCTGTTCAGCTTTCATTTCAAGAAAGTCGGGGGGGGGGTAGAATAGGTATTTTTTCCTCAGATTTCCAAGATGTTTCCTGCTATCTAGACTTTGGCAGTGGGTAGGTAGATGTATGAGCAAATAAGCGGCTTTTAACTGAGTATCCAAAATGCAACTTTTTCTAAGAGCATAACAGGATTTTGAGAATTTCCACAAGGCTGGCAGTTCTCTGGAAGAGGCGGAACTCCATCTTGTTCCACCCCCAGTTGCCAGGGCAGTGGTGTGAAATCCATCATATTTTTAATTAAGAGGCAGACTATGTAGATAGGCTGGTACTAGAGTGAGTCTCTTCTTCCTTGCCTCTATGTTGGTTGGTCCCAAGTCATCTGACGCTGTGTAGTTTTGAGTCTGCTTGTGGCAGTCAGTATTAAAGAAGCAGCTTTGGATTTTATGTTGGATTTGTTGAACAGCCATAGAATGAAACGGTGAGAGGATTGTTCAATCCAGAATTCTGTTTCTGACACCATATAGGTACTCAGAAGTAAGCCACGGAGGCAACAGGCATGGTTTATTGTTATTAAAGACCTACGTTCCAGTCACTGCTGCGGACTCGCAAACTTGGCTTTGTTCTAGGAGACGGGTTGTAAATCCTGGTGACATGTGTTAGAGAGTGTGCCTTGCTTTTCAAGAGAGAAACATTTATGCCATATCCCATAACTCCCATTATTTTTGTAGTGGCTATAGTTAAACAGGTATATGTAGTTGTTCCAGAGAGAGAGAGATCGTATCTCTTTGTGCATCTTCTATAGTTTGTAATGTTTAATATGGACTTAAGTTTTCCCTTCTCAGCCTATAGTAATGGGCAGCCTTCAGGAAGGTTATGTGAAATATGCATTCTAACCTAAGTCATTCTGAAAAAATGTGACGTAAGGTATGCTTCCAATACTGTGTGAATTAGACCAAACAGTCACGCTTTATGTTCCCTGGGCGTGTTAGAATCAAAGCAAGTTCTCCTACATCGAGTCAAATTATTGGTTCATTTAGCTCAGTTGTGTCTTTGCCAGCTCAGTATTCTTCATACTGAAAAGGTGGTAATTCTTCCGTGCTGGACAGGAATCTTCCCCACTCAAAGTGAGATTTTTCACGCACAGTGTTTTTCCATCCTTCATATACTATAAGAGATTAGTGGAACAGGCACTGTGGAATCTTGGAATTATTTAGTTAACTGATAATGTGGGAATCCATGTTGTATGTTTGTTCCCAGATTCATTTTGGTTAAATATATACAGGACCACCACCACCCAAAGCAGCCTGTAAAACTATTCATGGTAATCGTGATTTCTTGTGTTTCTCCAAGCAGTGATTTCATACCACATTTTTCCATCTTCCCAGGAAGAAGAGTTGAGGAAAAGTGGAGAAGCAAAGTACTTCCACCTAAATGATGATCTGCATGTTTTAATTGAAGTGTTTGCCCCACCAGCAGAAGCATACGCCAGAATGGGACATGCACTGGAAGAAATTAAGAAATTTCTCATTCCTGTAAGCACAGATCACAACGGTTATCTTTATTTATTTATTTACTTATTTATCCAGTTTATATGGCCGCCCATCTCACCAAGTGACTCTGGGCTGCAAACAGAATTAAAATAAAATAAGAACAATTACAAACATCACACCAGTTAAAATACAAAGCAGCCGAGAAACAACAAACCTAAATCACTAACACAACCAAGCTTTTTATTTTAAAGCATTTGGAATTTGGCATTTTTCCCCAAAATGCTGTCACTTACTTTATTTAATTATTTAATTATTTATTATTTATTTATATTTCAAATTTCATCGCTGCCCATCTCCCTCAAAATAAAAGAATTTTCTGATAAGAATGCCGTGGCATGTCTCTCTAGAATATCCATATACCCATGAGTTGTCCCTTGAAAGGATCTAGCATGTGTGCTGTGTGCTACGCATGATTGAAAATGCTGGTTCACAGCCATTCTGCCATCACAGAAGACAGTACAGAAGACGCTTCCATTTAGGAGCAAGGTCTAAATAACTATTTAAACAGTTACCTGTTCTCATTTTTTGTTAGCACTTCCTACCTATGATGTGGAAAGATACGTTTTAGTCCACAACTGCAGGATTCATTGATAGTTGAAGATAATCAATGACAGTTATTCATAGTCACAAATATCTGCCCAGGCAGTCCTCGCTGTACAACCACAATTGGGACCAGAATTTTGGTTGCTAAGCAAAGTGGTCATTCAGCGAATCTGACCTGATCTCATGACCCTTTTTGCAGTGGGCATTAAGTGAACCACCCCAGGCGTCAAATGAACCATGTGGTTCCCTATTGATTTTGCTTGCCAGAAGCCAGCTGGGAAGGTTGAAAATGGTGATCAGGTGACCATGGGATGCTGCGACAGTCATAAATGTGAACCAGTTGCCAGGCGCCCAAATTGTGACCACATGACCGTGGGAACGCTGTGATGGTTGTAAGTGTGAGGACTGGTCATAAATCTGAACCATCACTAAACAAATGGTTGTTAAGCGAGGACTACCTGTACACAGAAACTGTGTACCTCCTAAAATGAGGAAACCAGCAGAGGGCAGAGACAATTCTGCATGCCTTATGTGGCCGCTTGATCCCATTAACTTATTTGAGAGTTCACAAACCATACCTCACGTTGTTATGGCTTTATTAATTCAGTGGTCTAAGTTAATGTAGTCATATGAGGTCCATGATTTTAACCATGTTTCTACATTAGTTTCTAATGTACTTTTGTCATGGTTGTTCAAAAGTTGCATGTACTCTGTTGCCTTGATATCGTTGCAGATGATTTAGTCTGTTGCCTTGATATCGTTGCAGATGATTTAGACAGCTTCCCTAAACCTGCTACTTGCAAGTAGACTTTGGTTATTAGACACTGGCCTGACCATTTTATTGGCCACTCTAGGCAGGCAGTTCTCTTCTAATACCTGCACAGAAATTTATGCAATTAATGAGTATGTAGCAGCAGGCAATCCAGTTGAGTGTGTTGTGTTCGTGTTTTAGATTATTAGGACAAATGCTTCTTTCTGCACCTCCTGGCTGCTGATAAATAAAAAAACCAATTTCAAAACACCATAAAAATACAAAACATTAAAATGATAGAAAGCAGCCTACGCATTAAAAATACTTAAAATATTTTAATGGTCTAGCATAGAAGCTTTGCAGAACTGTGCAAAAAGAGGGGAGAATACCAAATGAGATTGCATTTTATATTTATCTCAAGGATTGAAATATTTACACATACAGTAAAGCCTTGATTAGACTCCTGTTAACTTTCAATTCAGTTGACAAAATATACATGTGGACATTTCCCTAAAATAATGGATTACACTCATTAAATCCATACTAGTTTAAATGGTTCACTTAACTTTACATTAATTCTGCCAATCTGTTATAGAGATGAGGTACATTTGTATTGAATTTAATGGACATTTGGAATTTAATGAACACCTCCTACCCAGGAATAGTATGTTAAATTGAGCTTTACTTTATGTTACAAACTATTTGACATGCAGTCTACCATATAGACTTGCAAATAAGCAGAGAATTTTAGGTGTTAAAATACACTCCAAAAATTGGGTTCACTTATCTGGGGATGGGCTTGTCCGTAGGTATACATGGTAATACTTTTCAAAAATACCTATATATCCTGTATATACTCATGTATATACAGGATATACATGTATATATATAAGCCCATCTGCAGATAAGCTGATTCTCAAATTTTTAACCAAAATACCATGAAGAATGGATAATCCATGGATTATTCACAGATAAGGCAATTGTGAAAATTAAAACATAAAAATTTTGAGGGTTGGCTTGTCTGCAAGTGGCGCATTTTTCATGTGATTTTGGTTAAAAATTCTATGGTCAGCTTATCTGCGGATGGGCTTATACAGAGTTTTATATGGTAATTTAAAGACTGTGTATTTTGTCATTCCCTAGAAAATACTAATAGAGGTATCGCTATAAGGACATTATAAATGTGTATTTTAGTAATTTGAGATGAATGCATTCCTAAGTCTTTTGAATGTTAGATAACCCTTGCACTTTTGCAATGAAATGACAATGTTGTGAAGAAGCCTGGAATCCATGTATAGTATTTTAGGACTAAAAAAATAATATGTAAGTTACATGTTGTGTAGCATTTGCATCACACTGGTAATCCATAAGGCCATTCTACTACCTTAAAGTTATGGAGGAAGATAAAGTAGTCCCAGGACTGTAGCTGAGTTGAAGATCCTTTCTGCTACCCTACATTTTCCCAGGATTATTATAGTATACTAGTCTCTTAGTAATTTCACTGATGTTTAAATGCTTGGTATCTTACCCAGTTTTGTATTAAGTCCTCCTTGTAAATGATCTTCAGCATTTGTTTGGAAAATAGGTTATGTATTTTTAAATAGCAGTGAGCACAAAAAGCTGAGAATCGTTTCCTGTGAAATGAATAGCAGAACTGAAGACCAAGGCTAAGCATAGACATTTCCTAGAAATTTCCTCTGTTTCTTTGATCCTTGTATGCCTTAAAAGCTTTGCCTCTTTTTAAAATACAGACGTAATTACTTGTAACTAGAGATTAACGTTAGCCTATGGACATGTGTGCTCTTTATTACCTTAAAGTCCAGGCATTGTGGGCCCTTAGAGATTTGTGATTCGTGCATCTATTATTAAAATTTCCGATGCTTTCTGTGGACAAGCATATAAAAAGAATAGAAATACAACTTGTTCTGCTCTTTTTGTGTATTTTTAAACCCATGGCAAAGGCTTGTGCCATTATATGAAAGTTCACAAGTCTCCCTTTCTTTCTCCAGTAAGTAGTCTTTGGATTTTTCTAGACAAATGCTTTCAATCTGTCTTCCAGTTGTTCAGTTAATGAAGTGTTTAGCAATCCTGACAGGATTTATGAATTTAGTATCTGGAGTAACATTTCTTCGGTGGGAAAGAAAGCCTATGTAGAGTCCCTGTAGAGTAAGATGAAAGAAACCATATTTGCTTCCTTCATCGTCCTTTATACAGCATTATCTAACTCAATTACAGAATGCCCTGCATTAGAAATTGAACTCTGAAGAGCTAACATTAGCTCATTTATCTGTTTTTGCGTCCTGCATGAGGAAGAACAGATCTCCTTTTAACATGCAGGACTGTCAAAATATCTTTTCTAGAATCTGCAGTCTGAAAGAACTGCAGTTCTCTTGAAAAGGAAGTGAATGGAGAGTAGAAAAGGTCATTGCTTGCCTCTTATGGCATGGAGCTTCTGCTTGGGAGTTTTTTCAGTGTTTTTAAATCAACCTGTCAGCAAAGCAGCAGACCCTGGTCGGAATACAAATGAAGAATTCAGCCTATGCTGCCATTACCAGCTTATATTAAAAATGCCTAGTGCATTTGGAGACTATTTTCAAACAACTGTGTATTATCTAACAATCAGTGCCCATCAGACCAATCCTAAACCTCCTGACCTATCTTAAGATCTTTGTTCTTCACTCTACATCAGTGTTTCTCAACCTCAGCAACTTTTCAGAGGTGCGGACCAACTCTCAGAATCCTGGATGTTGAAGTCCACACCTCTTAAAGTTGCCGAGGTTGAGAAACATTGCTCTACATCAAAGCAACTCTGTTGAGATAAGCCATTGCTAGTACAACCTTAAGTGGTATGGTTCATCTTGGGTAAAAGATTGCATCTTCCTCAGTCAATGCTCAGTAAACAGTATACATCCATTAGCCACTACTTATGGCTGCTACTTCCACTGGGGCTTATCTATCTGTACTTCATGGAGGGTGCTTTATGTGGGATATGCAAGGTAGAAACCCTTGTTGGCTGGGTTGTGGGAAGGGCTCCTCCTCCTCCTCCTCCTTGACTATGCAGAGCAAATGCATGAGCTGGGTGATTACACTCTGTCTTATCAGGGTAGGCTTCAATACTTCTGGATTGTGCTTTATTTATGGCTGTAGCAGAATCAGCAACTGCAACTGTAAAATTGCATATGATTTAGGACTGTATTTCTGGGATTTCTGGAGTGTGGCGGGTAGAAAAGTTTGGAATAGGCAATTTAAAGAAGGCTGGTCTGTGAAGGGCTGTTGACCACGGCAAATCATACAGTCTCTAAGAAACACTAAAGCTCTTCCCACAAGATGCTGAGGACAAACAGGAGGAAACAATAATCTTCAAACCATGCTTGATCCAGTAAGATGGTTCTTCCCTTTTTTGTTCTTTTTCACACCCACCAGCTTAAAGAGAAAAAGAGAGTTTCAGAATTAGATTTCTTAAATCCTGTGGAGTACTTTATTTGAATTATAAACCGCCTAGAGACACTCAGCAAGATGGGCAGTGAAGAAATGTGAGAAATACATACATACTTTATTTGAAATGTTTGTTTTGTACTGTTTTTTTTTTATCACCAAGTCATTGAATCAGCTTGGTACAAAGACAAAGCCTTCACCAGTTCTCTGACTCTCCATTCTTACAACTATAAAACCATGAAATAAAAATGCTTTTAAAGATTTGACATGGATGTATCTTCAACTGTGTCATCTCCTTTCTTTTTCCTTTTTCTGTTTAGGACTACAATGATGAAATCCGACAAGCACAGTTGCAGGAATTAACTTACTTGAACGGGGGCTCAGAGAATGCAGAGGTTCCAGTAGTCCGTGGAAAGCCTCCTTTACGGGCACGGGGAGGCCTCTCTCCTGCTTTGGCAAGGTATGCAATGCAGGGAAGTGATTTCCCCCACTTTTTTGCATACTCAGAAAGACTTTGCACCCTTGTTTTTCATACTTTGCACTTTTAGGTGCAGTATATATATCGGACACGACTGGACTTAATGTCAAGGGAAACCTTTACCTATAGTTGGACGGAAGCGGTACCAGAATGATCTAGGGCTGTGTTTCTCAACCTCAGCAACTTTAAGATGTGTGGACTTCAACTCCCAGAATTCCCCAGCCAGTATGGGTGGCTGGGGAATTCTGGGAGTTGAATTCCATACATTCTGAAAGTTGCCGAGGTTGAGAAGCACTGATCTGGGGAATGTAAAAGCATCTGAAAATTATGGGTATATTTCATATTGTAATTTATCTCTAAAAATATAGTCTGTTCATTAAGGAAAAGGCAGAAAAGTCCAACCTTGCTGGTGTGCAAGCTAAGAAACGATTTTAATCAGGCCAGAAAAGGTAAAGGTCATCAGTAATGAGATGCCTTGGAAGCTTTTCAGCAAACCTGCACAGCATCATATTAATTGTATTGGTCTGTAGGTTGTCTTTGAGAGAGGAAATGAATAGTTTTCCTGGGAGTGGGAGGTAGATTTTTGCTTGAATATACAACCTGCCTTCCTTTTGATCAGTAGCTACCATGTCACATATGAGTTAGGATCTCCTCTGTGAAAACTTCTTTTAAATGTGACTTACACACTTTAAAAATATGTAAACCATTGTCTTCTGCATCCATGCCTTGTTGGTCAATGATCAGTCAAATTTTAGGAAGCAGGAATAAATGAGTTCATCTCAAAAGTATCTCATTGTATTGAGGTAAACATTCATTAAATTCAAAAATGCCTAAGCACGAGAGACGGGGAGTTAGATGGGGAGAATTTTGGATGACACCAAATTGTTCGAGAAGTTGAAAACAAAAGGGGATTGCTCTGGCCTTGGAAAGGATATTTACCTGGAGAAAGAGATGGTGAAAAAAATTAAAGCAAATGTAGAGTGAGGGACATTAGGACAAAAAAAAAATCCTAGCTTTACATATGTATTAATTAGGAAAAAGATTTTAATGTGAAAGAAGCATGGAAAGTTCCATGGTAATTGACATTGCCAACATTATCATGCAAAACTATGTTGTAGTTTTTAGGTGCAGGGAAAATTGAAGGCTCTTCCAGGATTGCTAAGCAAATATCTTTGTTTGTTGGTTTGTTTAGGGAAAATGTATTACTTATTCACCCAGAAAACAAAACAGTTCAGATATAAAATAGGGAGGAAATAGAGCATTAAAAGTTAAGAATATAGAAACATTAGTCCTGTTCTCATACAAATTGTTGTGAATTTTCTCTCACTTAACTGGTGACCTGTGTGCTGGTTGCCTATTATTGATCGTTATTGATTGCTGTTTTTATCTTGGATTTTTGTTTTCCTTGTAAGCTGCCCACAGTCACATGGTTCAGTTTGGGCCATCATAACATTCTTCAGATGAAATAAATATTTCGGCCAAACAAAGTGCTGCTGGTGGCTCTTTCCGCAAATCTCAGGGGATTTGCACGTAATAAATAATTGTAGTGAATGGCGAAACGATGGCTGATTAAAAAAGAAGATGATATGGAGCTTCTCGGGGAAAATGTGATTGTTTTTTGTTGTGGTCTCTGATTTGTTGGGAGAGATAGTGCCTGTGGGTGACAGGGGCGTACATGAGTTGTAGATCATGAACTATCATCCTTCGAAGCGAATATCTGTAGCTCAGGGTTGAACTGTGGAGTCCTTGGTGCTCTCTGAGCCTTGTTGTTTTCTTGCAGACGTTTCATTGCCAGACTAGGCAACATCATCAGTGCGAAGAGGGATTTTTAATGCTTCAGAAATGAAACTTAAAGGTCACTAAGCAAAGCAAAAATAGGATTTTGTAATTCTTTGATTGGGCTGTTGTTTGCTAACCCAAGCAGCAAACAACAACCCAGTCAAAGAACTCCCAAGGAGAGACCAACATCCCCACCAACACAAGCAGGGCAAGCCACGGTGTATAAACTGAGAGCAAGGCCCACTACCTCTTCACGCTGAAGATGTTGCCTAGTCTGGCAATGAAACGTCTGCAAGAAAACAACAAGGCCCAGAGAGCACCAAGGACCCCACTATTATCCTTGTCTAGCCATCTTTGTGACACAAAAATGTAAGCTTAGCCTCAGTCATATGAAATAAAGGGTTCAGGTTTGATGCATTGGTCGCTGAAGTAATCTTCAAACTGCTTGTCATTCTTTATCATCTGCTACTTTCCACATACTCATTTCCAAAAAAAAATCCTACAGTTATCCTCCTCCTTCTGTTTGCCTCTTTACATATTTTTCCTTCTTTAAGACTGTTCCTTGAAGTAGATGAGCTGTGGGCCCTTGAGGGGCCCTCTATTTTCTGATTCCTTTTTAAAAACCAGAATCCTATTTTTGCTTTGCTTAATGACCTTTAAGCTTCATTTCTGAAGCATTAAAAATAAGCATGTGGAGTTTTCTTCTGGTGTGATATCCCCCATTGCCAGAAGCAGGCAAGAGAAGTGATACCTATTAGTGAAGTAATCTCTACATCCAGTTGGCCTTTGTGGGATTGCACATGTGTATGTTCAGACTTCTGGAGAGACAAATGAAATTAATATTTTTGCAGGATTTTCTATCCAAAGACTAGTTGCAGACAGCTCTCTGAAACAGTAGATTGTATCATTCCCTAAAGCATTTCATCATGCAGATCCGTTAAGTGCACAATTCATATAATCTCTTACCCTAGCCAGGTTTTGGGAGAAACCCACCACAGATGAGGTGTATGTGATAAAATGCAGTGGGAAGGACTTGTAATCGATCACCTGAAATTGGAAGCATGTATCACCACCCGTGGAAAATGCATGGCTTTCTTAATGAGTGTTTGGGAAGATCATCACCAGTCTCCAAGATATTTGATTTACTTTTTCCCCCTAAACTATTGAGCAGATTTGCTTCTGATCATGGCTCAGAAGTATCCAGTAGATCCATGCATTAATCTCGCTTGTTACTCAGATTGCTCTGCCAGAAACGGTGCACAAACATATTTTGCTATTTTTTCATACCTGTTAACGTTCATTTATGTTTAAGCAATTGTTGATAAACACACAAAGTTGCTGTGGAATGTTTGGGACTCAGCTGGGGGAAGCTTATGCTGCAGCTGCATCATCCTGGAAAGAGATGCAGCTGCTTTAATGAGTCACAGACACATATTCCAGAATAGTGACCCTAAAGCATTGGATAGCCATACTGTGGATTAAGTTTGGGTTAGGTTGGAGGGCAGGGGAAAGGGGTGGAGGCAGAACATAGGTTCTTCAGAGAGAAGACGCTCCTTGCCATTACACACATTCACTCCTAGTTGTTGAACATTTTCAATGTCCATGTATTTTTGCTCTTCCTTTGCTCTTACTGATTAACACACTTGAGGTTAAAAATGTAAGTCTTCCGTGCTGACCTCCGTGTTCCTCAAGGAAGAGTTTGCGGGAGGTGATAAAAACCAGAAGGTGCCGTTTTCATGGAAATTACCTCTTTCCTTCCTCTCAGAGCCCGTGGGGGTGTGCTGCCCCCACCCTCAAGCATACCCAGAGGAGCACCAGCACCCAGGGGAGTTCCCTCCGGCAGAGGTCCCGTAAGCCGTGGCCGTAGCCTACTAACGTCCAGGGCCAGAGGAGTTCCTCCATCTGCAGGATACCGGCCTCTTCCACTACCCCCAGCACAGGATACATATGGGGAATATGTGAGTACTGCTCCCCCCCCCCCATAATGGATTTATATGAGAGTTCTTACAGGAACTGGTTCACCTTTACATGCCTACCTTCATACTTGATTTTTCCCTGGGTCATCCTTAACAGAAAACGAATGGCTTTGGAATGGTTGCTCGGATGTTACCAGCTGCCACCTTCATTTTTCAGAAGCATGTCAGAGTTTTGCTGTGTGGTGGAGGCACCCTTCTGTATTATTTTTCCATAATGCAGGATCTCTTTTATTTATTTATTTATTTATTGAATGTTATCACCACCCATCTCCCCCACCAAAGGAGGGACTCTGGGCGGTTTACGACAAGCACAAAGTTTAAAATCCAGTACCATTATAAAAACAATAAATAGAAATAGACAATAAGACTATAAAATACGATGAAATCCAGATGGCTAAAGATTGTATCTCAGTCCGTGAGTATAAAGGGCCATTCTAGGGCACTTGCCATCCCCACGAATGACTGTTCCCCTTCCTGCTACAGGCATGCTGGCAAAACCAGGTTTTTAGTTTTTTACAGAAGTCCAGGAGCAAGGGGGCTTCTCTCACCTCTGCGGGAAGAACGTTCCGGAGGGTGAGAGCTGCTGCAGAGAAGGCCTGCTTTCTGGACCCTGCCAAACAGAATTCTTTTATGGATGGGGTCCGCAACATGCCTTCTCTGCCTGACCAGGTGGGACGGGTTTATAAAATGGGGGTTAGGCAGTCCCTCAGGTAGCCTGGCCCCAAGCCTTGTAGGGCTTTAAAGGTGATAACAACACCTTGAATTGGACCCGGAAGCAAACTGGCACCCAGTGCAGCTCGCGTAGCAAAGGTGTTGCATTTGCTGACCTTGGGGCACCTAGAATTGCCCCCACGGCTGCGTTCTGGACTAGCTGTAGTCCGGATACTCTTCAAGGGTAGCTCCATGTGGAGTGCATTACAGTAGTCTGTATGGGAGATGACCGGGGTATGAGTGACCGTTCAAAGGGTGGAGCAAGTGGGTTAGAAAGTGAATCTCTTAATGGCTCAAGAAGATTATTGCGGCAGGGTTTGTTGGTCCCTTAAAGACATTAACGGGCACATGCAAGCATAAACCACTGTTCTTCCATTTTGGCTCGAGGAAGATGGTAAATAAGGGGCATGACTTCTTGAGAGCCTTCCTACTGCTCCTGCTTTGCAGAGAAATGGGAGATAGGTGCTATGAGTATGGATGGTGAGCAGGAGGGGGCCCCTATCCAGGGGGGAAACACATGCGTAGTTTAGAGGCTTTGAACTGTCCTTCAAAGAAACTCAGAGCAGACCCGCCTTGAGTTTTGGGGTTTGTCTGTCTGGGTTTCCCACGCTCCTTCAGTTTGGTAGGATTTTCTGTCTACTGTAGCAGTTAATAAACACTAGAGACTGAAATTCTTTTCTCAGTGTGGTTTTTTGCTTAAGTCAGGACAATAGTTTATGGAATGGCTCGTTTTTCGCTCGGCTTTATATGTAGCTTGCAAGGAAACAAACCAGTACTTTCACTTGCTAGTTCTCTTGACTCTAAAACAAGGAAAGAAATTGAATCGTTGTCAAAGGCTGTACCCCAGGAGGTTGGTCATTTGGGGGAGGGCACCTTAGAAAGAGGAAACCTTCCTCCATCTTCCCGGTCCTTCCTGTTGTGAATGGAAAAAGGTAGGGAAGCATGCAGAGCCTGGTTGTGGGAATGCTTTCCAGTTGCTCGATCCTCTCTTGATCACATGACCAACCAGAGGACGAGAGGGAAGGGCTCGGAGTGCCGCCGTCAGCAGCATTCCAAGCTGCCACCCAGCTGCCTCTTCCGTAAGGATTCATTGGGGGATCCTTTTCTGATCTTTTTACACTGCAGCCTCTGGCCAGATTGGACCCAGTTTGGAACTTAATCTTTCTTTTGGTGGCCTCTTCCCCAAGTCAGTATTTGCTTGTATTTGTTCAGTTTGCGGACAGTTGTCTGATGGTCAGCCAGGGTTCCAAGCCCCATAATTTCTTTCCAACATCTCAAGAAAGAGTACCTTTCCCTGTTCATAGGGAGGCAGAGAAGACTTGGTCCTTACCTTCTCCTGCTGGGAGAAAGATGTGTCATGGAGGAAGCAAGGAGCAAATGCTGTCAGATGGTTTCCACATGGAGCGGAACCTCCTGGGAAGGGAGGGGGCTCCATTCGGTCTGGATGCAGACATTGCATCTCTCTGCTTTCAGTGAATTCTTCTGCATGGTTGCCACAGACCATGTCAATCATTGGGTGAGGTGCTTTTGCAGTTGTGGAGTTGGGCGACACTGTTTGTTTGTTTGTTTAAATTTATATCACTGCCCACTTCCCCCAACGGGGGAATCTGCTGATTGTGCTGCAGGAGCCTAATGCAGAGTGTAACCCATTCTCAAAACATGGTCCTCCATGTCAGTTCCTGCAGAGACCTTCCAAAAGTTGGGTCTCGCTACCTTTGGGTCCATTTCGCAGTAACTGCCAACCTTCATGAACACAGAGCCACTAGTTTAATTTCCAAGAAACATCACCATTCCTTGAAATGTAGCTAGCAGCAGTGGTTTTCAAGATACCCGACCACACCGTAACTCTGATCTGAATAATTATTACATCAAACTGATCAATGAATGCATGCGGATGTTAGTTAATAACCTTCAAACCAACTGTTTCTCATTAGATCCATTTTTACAAAGTGGTCTCGTGGCACACTTTGACTTGTTGACAGCCGCATCTGTTAGAAAACAGATTGCAAGAATTAAAACGTTAAAACTATACCCCATTGTACCACTAGCCAGATGAAGAATTTCTTACATAACAAAGGAAATGTCCTAGCATTAGATTTATAAAAGAAAGACAACCATAAGAAGACCTTTAAAAATGGTTAAAAGTTGGTAGATGGAATTTTCAAGTATGTAGATAATTGAACATACATTGGGATATCTTGCTGAACCTGCCAAAGGTCAACGTTTGTACCATGTTTTCATATTGATACACCTTCACAGGCAGTCCTCACTTAATGTTAATGACCATTTGTTTAGTGATGGTTCAGACTTAAAAAAAACAACTTAAAACCAGTGCTCACACTTGCAACTGTCGCCATGTCCCTGTGGTCATGTGATCACGATTTGGGTGCTTGGCAGCCGGTTTGCATTTATGACTGTCACAGCATCCCATGGTCACGTGATCACCTTTTTTTTACTTTCCCGGCCAGCTTCTGGCAAGCAAAATCAACGGGGAGCCATGTGATTTGCTTAACAACCACGTGGTTCGCTTAACTACTACGGCGATTCGCTTAACCACCACCACAAAAAAGGTGGTAGTAATTGGTCGGATTCACTTAATAACAACTTTGCTTAGCAACCGAAATTCCGGTCTCAATTGTGGTCATTAAGCGAGGACAACCTGTATAGGCCTGCCCTTTCGGAACCAAGTATTAGTTCCATTTTTCCCCTCATGTCTGAAATGAGCAAAATAAATTTAATGAGATTTGTCGATATTTAAAGGATGGCTTGTGTCAACAATCATGATGTTGTTAAAAGTGCTGAAAATCCAATGATATGGACCAGGGAGATATTTGGGTGACTTTGGGCTAGTATCTGTCTGAATTGGTAGCAGAAAAGCAAGCTAAATCTACAATAAATAAATATTAGAGCTTCTCCTGATTCTTTAAGAGCTTTAGGCCATGTGTCTCTGTGCAGATGAAAGGCTTAATATGGAGGCAGGTATATGAATTTAGAAGCCTAACCCTGTTATTCTTTAGGGGGTTGTAAAGTTTTTAATAAAAGACTAACAGGTTTACCCTTCATTGTTTCCTGGGAAGATTTTACCAGAAATTTACCAAATTAGCAAGTACAAAAGAACAGTAAGGGTCTGCAAATCCTGTGAAAAAGGTGCTTCTAACATGGCAGAACAAAACATCTCTTTTCAAAAAGGAAACAAGCTTTTCAGAGAATTTCAACCCCTCATAGATGTCAGACAAAGATGCCTATAAATTAAGACGTGTGTCCAACAGGTTTTATGCTTGGCAATGTTTGAAGTGCAATGCAACAGATTTTGGGGAGGTTTTCTAATAAATCCAGAAATCTGTTTTTAGGAATATTCCAGTGGGAAAGGACTAATTCTAAACCTAAGAAGCTCCTATCAGCAGGATTTTTTTTTTATTTTTTTTGAGCCATTACCAGAGTTACTGTGGCATTTTAAAATTAGGATTATGTGAGGCAAACATTTTATTTGCTGGATATATATGCTGCCTAACCTCCAGGAATTCAAACCAGTCTTCATGCATCTCCCTTCCTCCTTTCCTCCTGTGGCAACAATTTTGTGAGATGTGTTGGGCTGCAAGAGGAAGAGAGAGATTGGCCCAAGTCACACACTGAGTTTCTTCAAAGGAGGGTAAACTTAAACCTGGGTCTCTCCAGTTCTCTCTGGCATCTTAAACACTGTCCCACTGGCTGTCACTAAAATTGAGGGCTATCCTAGTTTTTTTACTAACGTTTGTCTCCAGCATCAAAGGCACAAGGTCAGGAAATGAAAACAAAGCCCAATTAAAATATGACTGGATTGAGCTCCTGTAGGAGGTTCTGCCCTTCCAAAATCTATTCCTCAAATTCATATTCCTGATAGTTACTTAAAATTGAAAGAATATCTGTTTGTTTGCATGAGTAGCCAATTTGTGCAGCTCTTCAAATCTCAAACACTGAAGATATCAATATGAAGGTGCCAGTCCTAATCAAGGCCCAGTTTTAAAGCATTGTTGAGTTTCACTTGATCATTCTTTAAAGAGAATCCATGGATTGCAGACGAATCCCTTCCTGCCAGGCCTAGCGAAGAGGGGGCAGGGCCCAGAGGGCAGAGTGTCCAAGTGAGCATGCTTTCCACATTCCTGAGGAAAACAAGAAAAAATGATTCAGTAAAATCAGACAAGCTGATGTGCTGGCATCCTGTTGGCAGATGCTGGGAAAGCCTTTAGCCCAGGAGAGGTCAAAAAAGTCACACACCAAGCATTTCTATAAAAACAATTTATTTACAGAAAGCAAAACAAAAGCAAAACATATTTAAAGGACTTAGCTCCCCTTTGGAGCAAGCCTTGCTTGGCTACCTTGCCGCCAGAGAAAAAAGAGGAAGTAAGAACAAGTCCGGGCAGGTTTCCTCCCCCTAGGCAATTTGCATGAAGCACGTGCGAGGAGACAATCAAATACAACCCCTTCACCCGGCCTAAATGATTAGGTACAATAGCAGTCTTAATCGTTAGTAGGAAAACCTCAACACATCCCTCCTACTTTCTGCACTAATGGTGATTTCAGTATGCAGATACGAGCGAGGGCGGAAGTGAAGCCATCAGTTTGCTGCCAAGGGTAGAAGCAGGCCTTCTACAACCCTTACAGGCTGTGTCTGCTCCTGTACCACTCAGAACAAGGCCCTCCAGCAGTTTTTTTACAGATGCAACCAATGATGGAGGAAAAGAGTCTCTTCACCCTCAAAGCCATGGCATAAGTATTCCACTGCTCTCTAAGCTGAGCATAATCCTATTAGCTTAAGCACTTCTACCACCTGCACTCTAGATATCAGTAAACCAGGGACATATGTAAGTTCAGTGAGTAGGCAGAGGTTACCAAGGCTTTAGCCAAAAAGTTTGGCACCACAGCAAACTGATTTATCAGTAAGTTCTGGAACACAGTGAGATCCAGCAACTGTCACAGAGTCACACCTCTGCAGGAGAGAGAGAGAGACCCATGGACCATTGTTTCTCAACCTCAGCAACTTTAAGATGTGTGGACTTGTCTCTCAGGATTCCCCCCGCCAGGAGCTGGGGGAATTCTGAAAGTTGAAATCCACACATCTTAAAAGTTGCTGAGGTTGAGAAACACAGCCATAGACACTCCCTAACCAGGTAATAATCTGTCGATGACAAAAGACCATAGAACACTTAAAAAATGAAAACTGGAGTGTGCCCTTCTTGGTGTTCGGAAGAGACATAATTTGCAACAGGTGCATGTAAGGTATGACAACCATGAGTCCTAAAAGACTGGGCTCATCACAGATGTCAAAGTTTCCAAGCACCAATTCCCTGACAATTTGCAACACCAAATCCAAGATCTGTTCCTTCAGCGCAGGCAGGGAAATTGCTGGGCTGGACACCCAGAACACCGACAACCTCCCAAGCTGTCACATTCACCCAAGCCCAGATAAGCATACTCTTAACATGAATTCATTTTTCTGCACCTAGTTAGCTGCTGCAAGAAGATCGCACAGACTGACTACAAACAACAGCATGACAAAGTAGCAACAACAGTGCATTGGAGTATCTGCAAGAAATACCATTTGCCTGCAAGCAGGAACTGATGGGACCACAAAATAGACGAAGTAATAGAAAATGATACCTTTAACACACCATCAGACTACAAAATCTGCCTATCCAGGTCCTTGGGAAGGACTCGATAGGTGGATAAAAACGCCAGATCCAGTCTAAACATCTGGCTGATTGTGCAGCCAACTATAAAGATCAAGAAGAGTAGGGTTTTTCTTAAAACGAGATACTTTTTTCTTTGCAATTATTACTTTAAATTTCTAGCCTTTCAGAATGAAAAGATTGTATTTGCTAGTAAGAGAAGAAGTAAGTAAATGGCCCGAGTCCCTCTTTTGGGGGAGATGGCTAAATTTGAATAATAAATAAAAAATAAAATAAAAGTTAGGTCAAGAAAGCGCTCTGGATATTGTTAGCATCCCCTTTCCTTTTGATCTAAGGACACAGTGGGCATCCTTTGTCTCGAGTAATAGGCATTCAACAAATTGTAGGCTATGGTCGTTGACAGCGGATGGTGAGCAAGTTTTTGGATCACTGGTGATCTCACCAATAATTCAGATTTGTCTTCTGCTGTCGAGCCAGGATCCAGGAAGTTACTTGTTGGGCTGGCCAGAGTTTGTGACTCTTCTTCCCTTTCCTTTGAAGTGTTTGTCTCCTTTTGCGATCTCGCAACTCATTTTACAACTGAAAAACTGCAACTCCTCTTCATGGAGCATTGATCCCAGGCCAGCTGTCCAAAGCCAACACAGATTACTGGGACCCAGGATCTCTGTTTATACTTACTGGTAATTCTGTATCGATTTCCAAGCACTGTATGTGATCGATTACAGTGCCAAATTATTAGGAAGGAAAGAAGAGGAATCCAGCAAAGCTCTGCCCAGTTAGCTTTTTAAATCCAATTAGCGAAGTGTAGGCTAGGCTTCTGTTTGGAAAATTAGTCAGCTGGTTGGCGCAGGAGAAGGCAGAGCAGCAAGCTGGATTCAGGAGATGTCAGCCAACACTTGACAAATACATCACCTGGTAGAAAAGTATTCCAAATGCCTTCAAAGCACTTTTTAGTACTCCTTACTGATTTATGGGCAGCCCTCAATTCCATCCCTCAACAAGCTTTGGGCAAAACTGGGAGCCTCTTCCACAAATCACCATCTTCTCCTTTTGACTTCGAGATTACATCAGTATACTCAAGGCAGGTTCAATGTGGCCCCTTACATTACCTTTCACATTCAGGAAGGGTGAGACAAAGATGCATCACCTTCTTTTCATTTCTGTATTACTTCCATCATTTCAGCAAAACCTGAATTATCTCCTCCAGAGTTGGTCAGCAGCCCTGTCTCAGTCTTCTTTATGCAGTCCTTCCTACCACCCAAGTGGGTTTAAGGCAGAGGCTCCAAGCTCTTGCCTCTGATTGCAGAGAGGAAAGGCTTGTCATCAACTGTGATCAAACAAAAGTAGTCCTGGTTACCAAGAGGCTTGCCAGCTGCAGGGGTTGCTGGAACTTCAATAGCTTCTGCAGAAAACAAACTGAGCATCCAGGGTTTCAGTCCTCACCTGTATGGAGAGGTTGTCACTGTGCAGGCCAGTAGAGTGGCCAACGCTGGTAGCAGGGCTTGCAGCTACATTTCCACTACTGTAAATATGTCAGAACAGAGGTTATCAGTCAGCTGTTAACATGCCTCGCAGGTTTGGGTTCTGAGACCTCTAGAAGAAGTCCAGTCCAATTTTTTAGAGCACGTTTAGAATATCTTGGTGAATCTCCAAGCCCTTACTTTGTTTGGAATCTGGATTAATTTCTTTAGAGCAGTGTTGCTCAACCTTGGCAGCTTGAAGATGCGTGGACTTCAATTCCAGGAATTCCCCAGCCAGCAAGGGGAAGTCCACACATCTTGAAGCTGCCAAGGTTCACTGCTTTAGAAGCATGGATGAAATTGTGCCCTTCAAAATGCTGGCTAAAGTTGATCTTGATTGATAGCTCTTTTGCTTCTTTGATCATTCAGGATAATTTTCTATCATCCTGGAAGAAAGGAATTGATTTGAACTTAAAATCCTCTGTGGTGTCTCAGCCCAGTGGTTGATCTCCCTTGGCTCTGAGAGAGCCCCATTGGAGTTGAAGCATTGGATACCCGATACTAATCTTTAGAAAGATTTGAGTAAAACTTGTACCTCATGCGGTGTTAGTTTGCTTGGAAGGCCTTTTATTCCAGCCAATTGCCTGGCAAACATAGGGAGATCCTTCTCTAAGACCAGTTTTAATGTTCTCCCTTCCATGTTAATGTTAATGGGAGATTTGATAATGTTCCAGTGCAGTATCATTTATGCCCTTCCAGCAAGTGGAAATTGAGACTGTCACACATGTGCTATTGCACTGCCCTTTTTATCTAATTGCTGGGGAGGTTGATTAAGAAGGATGTTCTCTGCCTGTTATGGGTCCCATAATCTCTAAAGGGGATGCCAAATTCTGTCCGTAGTCATTGCTACTTGGGATGGGGTAGGGGGGATAAATTCAGTCGTTAGTTATATGTCACATACTCACATAATAAATGTTGTTCTCAAGCTATGTGGAATAGATGGGCGGCTATAGAAATCAAATTAAAAAAATAAATTCAAGGCCCAGTTTCTTGGCTATATTAACATCTGTGGCAATAGTTGACTCAGCGACCATATATATTTATTTTGTGTTGTCTTAATTGTGTTATGTTTTTTATTTAAGAGTCACTTGTCGAGATGGGCAGCTATAGAAATCAAATACATAAAATATTTTAGTGTCTGTTGAGCTTGATCCCCCCTTCTTGTTTATTTTCTCTTGTCCAGTGCAGTTAATTTGACCATAAGTAAAGATGAGCTAACTTTCCGAGTAGTAACTTCCCCTCTCCTCTCCTCCTAAGATTTTGCTTGCCATAGGGCTGGCAATTCCAGAAATGGAAGTCCAGAGCTTCTTTGAGTCCACTGAATTAGACGTGGGCTGTCTCGTACTTAGTGCTTTATCATTCTCTCCAGTATCTGTTGGCGAATTTAGGTTTCCGGCAAGAGGGGTCTTCAGACCCACAAACTGATGTTCTGGTGTAATTCTTCAATTGTAATGCTGCCTTTATGTGGGCTTGTCTTTCCAGGAATATGATGATGGATATGGCACTTCATACGATGAGCAGAGCTATGATTCCTACGATAACAGCTATAGCACTTCGGCACAGAGGTAAGGAAGTTCATCTCATGCGCTTAGCTAGAATTGCCATCTTTTAGCAGGGTGAGAAGTTTCAGCTGTAGGAAGGTTGGGCTGAAGAATCCAGTTCTTCTGTTGAAGATGTCAGAGAGTTAATGGAGTTTTTGGGTAGGGAAAAGCGGTGCTCCCTCTGAAGCATTTGGAGAACACTCTTTGCTTGTCAAATACTCTGTTCAGGAGACCCTGCCTAACCAGAGGCTACCCGTTCTGTTTTCACCATGTCAACTCTTAAATCGTAGAGATGAAGCATATTTTCAGGATGGAGTAAAATCATGTAGGTATCTGGTTACATAAATGGATGATTTATGTCCAGAGAAAGTCCAATTATATTGGCCTACAATGCCTGTGGTCTTAGGAGAGGTTTTGTTCTCTGTGTTGTAGCCTGTTAGCACATAAGCTTTATTGCAATAACATCTGTATCGGGGGGGGGGTGACCTCTCCTCTGCGTTGTGCTCAGTCACAGCATGGATGTCTTAGGCAGCTCCACGTCCTTAATTATAACTCCATCTACCATTGCTCTTCTAAAAAGTAACATTTTATTTGTACATACTCTGTGTGTGTGTGTGTGTATATTACTCTGCCTTTGCCTTGTTTTTATTTCATTTTTATCTTATTTTTATTTGGTTTTATTTTGGGATCATTTTATGGCTATTGTAAACCACATCATGGTTTTCTATAATGAGAAGTAGTATAGGAGTACTTTTACAAATAATAAAATGGTTTTATACTGTTTCAAAGTGCCCTAGACAATTAGATGTTAAGTTTTATTTATTGCTATCTTCTGCCTTGCATAACTTCTGTGCTAGGACGTAAATGCTACCTTCAAAGTTCTGTATGCGTTGCACTGAAGCAGTACAATGGTATTTCAGATGTTGCAAGCTTTTCAATGCCATTGAAGGGGTTTCTTTAAAATGTGTATTTAACTGTGGAACCTTACACTGCTTTTAGGGATTAGCTTACAAACTGGAAGCAAATTTCAATACCTACTATCTAGCCATTCTGCTTGTTCTTATGAAGTGAATTCAATGCATTGTAATTCACAGCTATTGTAGTGAGATTTATTTAATTTATTTTTATTTATTCTCATATTTCTCCCCACCCAACTCGTATTACGACAAGATAGAGAGATGGATAGATAGTTGGATTTATTTATTTATAGGAATTACTTTTGACAGCTGACTAGGAAGGTATATAAGATCCACTGGGGTTTGCGCTGGCTTTAATCTCTCAACTCCGTTGACTAAAGTGAGGAATACGGCGTGGGCAATAGTGTTCAGAGGAAATCAGCAGCACCAATTTGCATAAATTTAATTGAGACAAGCCAACACAGAGCCAGTCTAGAAAGCCACAGTAACTAGATGGCAAAAATATTGGTGTGGATGTAGAAGCCTGTGCAATACTGAACTTGTTTGTACATTTGGGACGTGCTTTTTGATACTCAAAGGCTGTATTTTGAACCCCAAATTAAGGACATGAAACGGCTGGGTATTTGTAAGGGTGACGGGTTGGTGGGATGCTTTGAAGCAGCATTTCTTGAAAGCTGCCCTCTGCAACTTGCTGATTTGTTATTCTGTAAGGTTGCTGGTTGATCTTTGCATTGCTTCCATGTTAGTATTCGTGTTGCAAGTGATGTTAGGTCGCTTTGTGGAACTCCATTTTAATCCTCCTTGCGCTCCTTTCCACCAATCTTCGTGTCAGAGCCTCAAGAATCCGTTACTTGACCGGTCTAGCGTCAGCACCAGAGCAATTCCATTATAAAGTCCTTCTGAACAGAAACGGGAGGCCGGAGTTTTAACAGGCGTAGTCGGCAAACTGCGTTTTAGACGCATTTTGTGAAGACAAATGGCCCTGGAATGTGTAATCTGTTAAAAAAAAAAAGAAAGAAACATTTGCTGTGCACAAAATTAGGCCAGTGGGCTGCAAGCCTTGAGGGTTTTTGCTGTCTTCCACGCAAGTGTTTGCAAAGGCGGTAATAGGGGCAAATGCAAACTATTGCTGATAAATCTGTTGCTGATGTCGGCTCACTATTTAATGTTCTCTAGCATACATAAGATTTATCGCAGAGGAATTATGGAATAATGGTAGAGTATAGAAACAAAGTCCACCAGGGAGATGTACTACATCATTTGGAGTTAGCGCTGCCATCTGCTTAATAGCACTCCGATCACTACCGAGATGCTTATGATCAGCCATTCATGGCAGTGACAGATGCTGCAGAGAGTTAACATGGCAGAGAATGAAGTTGGTTACTAAAACTCAGAAGATGTGACCAGCTTGCAGAAGAAGAACGGGGGGGGGAATTAATTTCCTGTCCAGTGCAAAATGAAGGATTGCCTTCCCCCCCCAATTTCTTACCTGCCTCTCGTAAGATTTTAAGCAAACGTTACAGAATAGTTTTGGTATTATCGTGAGATGGCCACTTCAGCAAAAGCTTGCAAACATTTTAAAGAAAAGAAAAGAAAATGACGAGAGGAGAAACCGAGGAAAATATAGCCTGATCCTCAGGGAAATTTATGTTTCCACAAAGCAGTGCACATATTAATTGTGGAGAGCTTTGCCACCCCATCTTTGAATAAGGCTGCTAGCTACTTTGTGGAGTTTGGGAGTCAGCTAGATCCAGTGTGGTTGAGAAGCAAAGTTCAGCAAAAAGAAGGGTGTCTAAATACGGCTTTTGATCTTTACATGCAAAAATACCCGCTGGTTTTAGAGTATGTGATGTCACTAGTGTTGAAATCTCAATGGTTTCTACTCATTATTTTCATCATTTCCCCTGGTGGCTTTTTGGCCCCATTTACTGTTGTTTGCAGCCGTCTCCTCCTCTTCCTCCCCAAACCTGAAAAGTGTATTGCAGAGAAATTCTTTTGCTTGGGAAAGCTGTAGCGCCTCTTTCAGAGGCTGAGAGCACCCAAGCCGTGCTTGCAGTGCTCTGCAGTTATCAATCACAGGACGAATGGCGCTGCATTGTTGCAAAGGCACGCAGCAATATTCTTCTTGGATTTTTAGAGTGTATTTAATTGGATAATTCCAGTCAGAAGGTCCACTTGACAGCCGCTGGTTTGAAGTGGTAGAATTGAGATTTTAAAAATTGTACTAAAACAGACTTGCTAGCGCTGGGCTTCCATCTCTCTGAATTATATTTGAATCAGTGGTACGTTGTCAGGCATGTCCAAATAAATATGATTTAAGCATTATCATGTATGGAGAGCTACTAGATGGTATCGTTGCTGGTAAATACAGCTTTTTCTAGCTATGGCGGGTCCTAAATGTACAAGTTAGTAGTAGCCTTCCAACTGGGCAGAAAATGAAATGAAAATCTAACAACTAATTACTTAGAGTAATTTTCCACTGTGGCCTTCAGTGCTATACAAGTTGAATACTACTCGTGGTGGTGGTTTTGCTAAGGAGAAGATTGATTGGTTAAATTTTAGTCATCGTATGTAACTTCTTTCTCAGACCTGTGAGTCAAGAAGACATTGCTGATGGGCTTGTGATAGGTATGAACTCAAATATGTAATGTCCAAGTCCAGATCTCAACCAGTTGTATCTCAGAGGGTCAAACTCCAACCAGTCTTATAAATTAAGTTTTACTAACAATATCTTTTGACTTTATACATCCAAATAGGATAAAAAGATAGTGTGGGGAATGAGCTATGTTGAAGAACTGAAAGCTAACTTCAGCTCCATGCTAAACATGATTGAAAACAACTAAACAAAAGCTAACTTTTGAAGCATTACACTATGTAAGTGAAGCTACTTTGTGCTGTACTATATCCACCTAAAGGGTATCCATCACGTTGAGGTCACAAAAATGCGTTCACATCTGCCTGTGAATAGAAGTGAAGACATCCCTTTAAAATATTCTGCTCAGAAATACATGATTGCTTGACTTTCACAAGGAAAAGTAACCAATGGAGGTATGAGTGAGTTTTAATGAGGCATCTGCTTTCTTTCTCCTTTGAAAGCACGTCTGTTCCCAATAAAGCCGTGTTGTATTAGAAGTAAGATGTACATTTTTACTTTCTCAGCTCAACGTGGCAGATGATGCCCTGTGAATAGAGTCAAATCTGGAAGGCTTATTCAGTTTCAATTACAAATATGTTTGAATTTTATGCAAGCAACTTTGTTTTCCTGATCACAGAAGGCTCAGGGGAAGCATTCCAAGTTGTTGCATGTCCCAGCTAAGAAAACTAGGAAAAAAGTATCTGAGATCTAATCCCCTTCTGGCACCGCAAGGTTGCTGTGTACAAGCCAGCTAAGCTTTGTTCCCAGAAAGTTGTTTGGTTCAGACGTGGAAATTTTGTGCACACACAGTTGAAATGGCTTCTCTGGAGATGAGTTTTAATTACGCCTGGCTTGTATTTGCTCTGCGTTAAAATCTTTGCAGAGTGTGAACTGAGAAAGAAAATTTCCTATTTAAAAGATAAACACGATTCTAACCATTGTGGTGATGGAGAAACATCAGGCACTCCAAAATTGTTGGTTCTCAGCTGCTCTAGGAAGCACTTTGAGAACACTGTGTCAAGTCTCACCCAACCTGGTACCTTCTAGATGTGTTGGGGTAGCCACACCCTGAATTTCTAGCCAGCATACCCTGCAATTCTGGGCCTTTCAAGGAAAGCGCATCCAGAGAGTGGCAGGCTGGGGAAAGTTGTACCACAATAAGGCTTTTTAACTCCCATTCAAGGAAATAGCTTTATCGACTTTAGAAGAAACATGGAGTGAGTCTTTATCCAGATGGGTGTTTTTTTAGACCTCCTGAAAAATAGAGGTCTCTCTAAAATTCAGTTACTGAGAAGAATCCAACAATCCCAATCACTTCATTTCCCTGCCGTCTGTAGTCTCCTGGCTCTCTCTGTAGCTTTCTGTTCACTCTTATTCCCCCCCACCCCCATCTCAGTTATTCTTTGATATAAAGAACTGAAGCTGGTTTTCTCCCAGTAAGCCAAACTGCTCTCTGTGCTTCTGATTTCCTTCCTTCCTTGTGAGAAACCAGCAATAGTAGCTTCAATTTGACAGTTCAGCTAGGATATTTCTACATGAGGGATTTGTCTCAGTGTGGAACCAGCCATGGGCCTTGAGGGACAAGGAGCGTTGTTGTCTTCTGGGTTGGTGTCAGTGTTTTTGAAACTGGGAGAGCCAGTTCGATGTAGTGGTTAAGGTGCTGGAGTGGGTCATCCTGAGCTCTAGTCCCATCTTAGACATGAAGCCAGCTGGGTGACTTTGGGCCAGACAAGCTCTCTCAGCCCTAGGAAGAAGACAGGAGCAACCACTTCTGAAAAATATCTCCTGGACCAGGAGTCATGATTGACTGGGAGGCTCAAAGCGTAGATATTTGAAACTGGACCAAAGCTGGCTTTTGTCTGAAATGCTGCTGACTTGGGTGAGTGGTCTTTTCCCATCGGTAAGAACTCTAAACTCACCCCACAACCAGGCTTCCAGATTGTCCTTTCCCTGGAGTGCATCTGCATTGTTTAGGACTGACTTCTTGTCACATCTGCTTGCAAATGTGAAGACATGCTATCATTTCACTTTTTAAAAGCACCCATAAGTATACCGCAAGGTGTCTTGGATGTTTCCTTTTTTAAATGACATCAAAGCTGAAGAGTTGGAAGGCAATGGTGCTGTTTATTTTTTGGTTTTGCAGGACATGATAGAATTTTTGGAACTCTGGGACCAGAGTTTGGGGTGGGGGATGCTGATGAAACCCAGATGGGCAGCTGGAAAGCCCCGATTGCCTCTTGGTGTTCCCTGTGTACTTCCAGGATGTCAGAGGCAACACTGAAGATGATGGAAGGTCGCCTTTACCCTGCTTTGTAGGAACTAGAAAGTAGAAACAGTTTAGGCATGCAAGTGCCTGTAATCTAAAAAGGCGGACATGGGGTATTGATTTGCTCTCGCCCAAATCTGGTCATTCAAAATGCGCAGAATTACGTCTTCCAGGATTCTAGCCAGCTCAGCAGCTCTAGTCCCAATCCCACCAGGGGTTTAGATGATGGGTGGCCTAAAAAAATCAATCCATAAAAATAAACGTATTTGGAGGCGTCCAGCTTGGGGAAAAGCTGTGCTAAAATTAATAGTTTAAAAGGGATCATCTGAAGGCTTATTCTTTGTAGAGCTGAGAGTGTTTTGTATCGTGAGGGTTGTGACAAGCTATTCCCAGAAATAAAGATGTTTTAAAATTATGCCACAGCTAAAGATTATCCTACTTATATTTGTTTTAATTGCTTGTGAGACAGCCAAGCAACCAGTAGCTATAGGGGATGGAAGCTCACTTGAAGTGCCGGAATGGAGCAAAGGATGGAGATCAAGGTTGATGTTCCTGCTGATGCTAAGCTACCTCACCACAAATAATACACAAATAAGCAAAACATAAAAGCCGTGGTTGGAGTAATGGAGGATTCTCTGCTGCTATTGATTATATACTGTCATGCTCATCCCAAATGACAGGGAAGACATGAAAAGATCTTTTTATTAGAAAAACCCAAGCTGCCTCATACATCATACTTGGAAATCTTAAGATGTTAGAAATACTTTCCTGAAAGCTTAAAGTTTGCACAAGTACTGTCTTAGCACCTTTACTAGAAGAGCCAGCTTTTGTTGTGCCCTTGCTAAGGAGCTGCTGTATAGATGTATGAGAAGACCTTTTGGTTGTTCAGGGGAAGGTAGGATCTCATAATTCATAGGATTACCCCAAGCAGCCAGACTTGCCCAAGGTTTAACCTGATACGTATCTCCACGGCTGTTGATCTAACATGATTAGGCAGGTCTCTTTCCGGCTGACTGGAGGCTTTGAATCCGAAGTGCTATTCGAGCAGAACACGAAAGGTTTCGCTTCGAGCATCCCAGTTATTCTATGTAAGTGAACCGTGCACTAAGCACTGCGTTGAGGCCTTTGCTAAGGTCAAGCAAGTAGCAGAACTGTGGATGCCAAGAGATGGAATATCTAATCTGGGAAACTTTGCTCACTGGGAGTCCAAGGTGCTTTAGCACATCTTGTTCTCTTGTAGTAGTGCATGTTGATTACTTTGATCTGGTATATTGGAAGTATTTGTGGACCTGAAGATGCAAGCTATTGCTTTAGATCAGTGTTTCTCACCCTTGGCAGCTTGCTGATGTGTGGAGTTCAATTCCCAGAATTCCCCAGCAGGCATGCGGGCTAGGGAATTCTGGGAGCTGAACTCTACACATCTTCAAGCTGCCACGGGTGAGAAACACTGCTTTAGATGGTGGTTATATGTCCTCCCCAAGCCACTGCCATCCAGATGCATTTGGCATCAGCCCCTGTAACCTTCAGGCAGTTTGATGGACTGGAGGGTTATGAGATTCAGGTGATCCTGGTTCTTTGCAAAGGGCTAACATCTGTGGATGATGGAACAACTGACAATGAGAACTTGAAAAGAGTACTTTGTGCATGTGCAGAAGCCCATATGCCATTTTGTGTGTGCACAAATACACAAAACACCCTAAAAAGTAGTCCTCCAAACCAAACTATGCACTAAAAATTGTGGATACTTGAAACCCTGTATCTCTATTTCCAGTCGCAAACCGATCTGTGAGGTTTGAGGGCCACTTGTACTGATTCCTTTTGCTAACTTTTCTCATTTCTGCACACTCACTACTTTTCTCTGCCTGGGAGTGTGTTGGGGAATGAGAATTGGGGTAATGCACAAAAGGAAAAAAAAATGTAGCAATGTGTTAAAAAAAAAAAAATCCATCCCAGACCCAAACAGATACAATTCACCCAGGCATGGACTTGGAACATGTGTGTTTGACCCAGACCCAGTATGTGTTTGTGTTCTGGGTAGAAAAGCAGGTTAAACAATCCGAATCGTAATATCCAAGGTCACAAAGGACAATTCCAAAGAAGAATAAAGCAACATTATCCTGCAGAGCTCTCTTAAGTTCCTGGCCCACTTGAGTAGGTCAGATTGAAACTGAAACAGTGTCAGCAGAACTGGTGGGGAGCTAAGGGAGAAGAAGGAGAAAGGTGGGAGTGGGAAGATCAGGGAATGGTGGGTGCACAGGCCCCGCAGAGGAGGAGGGAGACGGGGCATGGGGCAGCTGGTCCGGTGAGACCCCCCTGGTCGTCTCAGCTGAAATCTGGAAAGACCAGTGTGTTCTGGGTTTCCGGTCAACTGTGCTGTGACCCTGCTTGCAGAAATCCGTCCAGCCTCTGAGCCTCATCGTGTTTGTTCCATGCCCAGGTCAAAACACATTTTGTTTTGTCTTCTGCCTTATTTTAGGTCAGTTAAATATCAACTTCACTGTCTGGTCAGTTTCAGCCTGTTACATTTCTGGCAGTTAGTGGTGGCTTTGGTTTAGGGGGTTCTGTTTTGAGCGGAATTCATTCACTAGATCAGGGTTTCTCAACCGGGGTTCCATGGAATCCTAGGGTTCCCTGAGAGGTCACTAAGGGTTCCCTGGGAGATCACAATTTATTTAAAAAATCACTTCAAATTCAGGCAATTTCAGGTTAAAGAGGTAAGTTGCATCTTTTATTTTAGTTTAAGAATGCTGCTAATGCACATATATAGGCCCACACATGAAACGAATATAAGAATTTTGTAACTTCTGGCCCATATTTGAGCCTGACTGTGCAGGGGTTCTCCGAGGCCTGAAAAATATTTCAAGGGCTTCTCCAGGGTCAACAGGTTGAGATAGGCTGCTCTAGATTATAAGTAAAGAACATAGCTAAATAAAATTTATTATTCATTCATTCATTTCATTTCATTTGGAAGGCCATCGGACCGTAACTAGGCAGTGAGTGACAGTCTGAAGGGCTGCCTGTTCTAGGAATGAGCACAATTGCTGCACAAGATGAAGCTATAAAAACCTTACAGGTTTTTGATAATGTTAAGTTGGAAGGTCTGCAGGCCTGTTGCAAGGTCGCTAATCAACTTTGTTCTCTGTCCTAGTTTTGCTTGCCAGTGAGAGTGGCAGCAACTTCTTTATTATTATTATTATTATTATTATTATTATTATTATTATTATTATTATTTTCTGGCATGAGACTAAAATGACATATAAGACAAACTTCTGACTGCCCCAACTAAAAATGACTTTAAAGCTTAGATGCTTCTTCCAACCATGTGGCTCTGTCAGTTTCCAGAAGCCCTTCTGCTTAAGCACTTTGGCACCTCATGTGGTCTCTCAACCATGTGCAAAGTAACTACAGGGTAGGCTTTCCTGGGCATGTGCCAAGTGTTTTTCCCTCTGACCAAAATTACTTTAACAGGAAAAATTATACAGCCCTTACAGTCACAAGTGGGCATGTAGCTTCATAGAGCAGGGTGCAGAGAGCTTTATTCTGCAACAGGCACTACCTTAAAGATGTAATTTCAGAAGGCTCTGAAATGATGGAAGAAATACTGGACACACAAATGCATTTTGTGACCCTGCTGTCATGGCAGGAGGGAAATTCCCACTCGGACATGGAAAGGAAGGCCAGATCGCAAACTTAGATCCTGGTGATCACCTAGCTATAGGATTCCTGTTTTGGCTGCCACCTTCTGTAAAATGTAATATTTAACAAAAGAGGTTTCATATTTTAGTAAGTCAGGCCTATATTAGTTTGTCAAAGGGTTACCCAGGCAGGATGCCATTACACTTCAAGCTGAAATGGGCCCACCAAAATGCTGGCCGCACTGAGCAAACAGTTCCAGTCGCTTCGAGTTACCACTTTTTTGATGTGATTACTGGGGGCGAAGGGTCTGTCAGCTAATAACATTTGTGGGTTTTTTCATATACCTTCAGTGTAAATAAGTGATTTTTCTTCCTTTCCAAGGATTATTGGTTTTGCTGTTTACACGCCATGAAAGGCGAGTCATGTTTGCTTGAACAGGCACTTGGGTTTATAAAATGAAGCCCAGGCAAAGTAATTCTGACAGGATTGACAGGGAGTGGAGCAGGGGCTCAGCTGCTCGAAGCTTCTAGCCTTGATGGGTCCTACAATAAGTAATCAGATACTGTATGGAGGAATAGCAGCTGTCACTTCAAAGGTCTCCATCAAGATATGAGCATCTTGGTGTGATGGGGAGAGTAAAGTTTTGTGAGTCAGAAACAAGGCTGCAATTTTTTCTCCTGCAGAGCTGTTCAGACTGTGTTCCATAATCCTCACTGGGGTTTTTCATGGAGAATATTAACACTGGTGTACATTGGACCAGCACCCCCTTGTATTACTGATATTTATCTAATGTGCTTTCCATAGGGGAGAGTGACTGTCATTTAGGGTGAGAACAATTGCATTCAGTATGATAACGAAGCCTCAGATGCGTGGCCAGTGCCTTCAACTTTGTTTCTCTGCTCAAAAAACACAACTCCTGCAGCAGATAGAAAGTTTTCTGGTAGTCTGTGCTGACTGCAAATTCTACATTCCAAATATGCAGTGCTGACTCATCTGGAAGGAGCCTGTTGGGTAAAATCTTGAACTTTCTTCAGGAGCAAACTGGCATTTGGAAATCCTACCTTTAATTTAGAGCTCATGGGTCAAGGCAGAACTTGGCAACCTGAGAGTACTCAACTACCTGCAGTCTTCAAGGGGTCTGTTTGCTTACCCTGCCACCCCTCGTGCTCCTTCCAGCCATAATTGCTGAAAATGGTGGCATGGTTTCCCCCCGTTTTCTGATGGGGAATCACATGAAAGCTGTAGCATAAACCCTACATCGGTCTTAATATGGTGAAACAAGGAAACCCATTCAAATTATTCCCCACTCAGAACACTAGAAAAGACCTGATCCTGCCCATGGGTGTGATATGGGCCTCACTTCTCTTAAGGGCAAAGAGGTGCCCATTTCAACCCAGGAGCTTAGCAGTAGCAGTGCCAAAGACATTTTGTTGTTTATTCGTCCAGTCACTTCCGACTCTTCGTGACTTCATGGACCAGCCCACGCCAGAGCTTCCTGTCTGTCGTCAACACCCCCAGCTCCCCCAGGGACAAGTCCGTCACCTCTAGAATATCATCCATCCACCTTGCCCTTGGTCGGTCCCTCCTCCTTTTGCCCTCCACTCTCCCTAGCATCAGCATCTTCTCCAGGGTGTCCTGTCTTCTCATTATGTGGCCAAAGTATTTCAGTTTTGCCTTTAATATCATTCCCTCAAGTGAGCAGTCTGGCTTTATTTCCGGGAGGGTGGACTGGTTTGATCTTCTTGCAGTCCAAGGCACTCTCCGGATTTTCCTCCAACACCACAGTTCCAAAGCATCTAAGCCAAAGACATACCTTAATTTAAATGTTTCTAGCTGTAAGAGGAATCTGTCTCAGTTAACGAGGCAAAAATGCAGAGCAGGGAGGGCCCAGCTTGTGTAGGTCAGAGGACACATTTGACGTGACAGCATATTCTTGCAAAACAGTTGCTGTGATGGATGGGACCAGTCACAGAGGATTAGTCTTCGTAGCTTCCTATTCATTTTTTTTTTAGTGAAAAGATTCGATAGAGCAGGGAGTTAGCTTGCATCAAGGGCCATGTTGGCCTGAAGTAGAAGACCTGCAGCCAGTTAGGAGCCATTGGTGCCACCTACTGAGAGGATGACCAGCGAGCTCTTTTATGACTTTGAGACATTGAATGTGACCCACCTGCTAGTGAGCCAGTAAGCCCATAACATCGACAACAAAACCAGCAGGAGAAAACTCTTCTCTTGCTTCTCTTCTTAGAGAAGAAGCAGGCAACAACCAGAGAGGGCTTTTTTTTTTTGGTTGTGGCATTCCACCTTCCGCTAAGGAACCTCTCTGGGGTCCAGAATTGCCTTTAGAGGAAGAGGAGGAGGAACATCTTTTTTGAGCACCCTGCTCATTTTGAAGCATTACTGAGTCATTTCACTTTTTACATGATTTTTGTTCCTTGTTGTTGTTATTATTTAATTATCTGGTTTCTCCTTGATTTTGGGCTTCTCCTTGGACTAAAAACTTAAGAACCATTATATTTAAAACAAATAATTTCAGTTCCGTTGAGCTATCTGTATTTGGAGCTCCTTGGTAGACCTCCACATTTCCCTCCCCATTAGCCATGCCGATGAAGCTTTGGGAGCTGCCGTTGAGGAACTTCTGGGGGGCTGCAGGGTCAAGGCTCCATCAAGCATGCCACTACACCGTGGTGTACATTCAAAGGCTATATACCTAGGGTCCCCTGACTCAGGGATGGTTGTAGTTCATTGTGCCAGTATGGAATGCCCACTAATGTCGTCTTGCTGCCTTTGGAAGACCTGCAAAAACGTAGCTGCTGAGTAGATTCAGCTTAGTTCTATCTTGTAACCAGATTTTTTTTTTTCTTTTCCTCCCAAACAGCGGTGGCGATTACTATGACTATGCCCATGGCTTGAACGACGAGACATACGATTCTTACAGTGAGTACCTTTAATGCTCTGGAATAAACTTCTACGCAGAAAAAAGAGGGGATGTTGTTCATATCTTTCCCGAAGTAATAATGCTCCATGTTGTCATTATTATTGAAAATGGAAATTAATTATGCATGGAGGCAAGACGGCATGGAGATAAAATTATCCAAGCCGTGTTCTCTCTCGTTCCGGCATGCGGTACACAGAAGGAGGGTCTGAAATTACAGGAAAGCGGATTCTGAGTAAATGTTCGCAGGGTTAGTTTCTGACAGTAAGACGGGTTCATCGGTGGAACCAGTGACACGGAAAGGCAGGGAACTTATTTTTATCGCCTATGTTTATCATAGAGGCTGGACCGCCACAATTCAGGGTTGCTGGGCTTCAAATGCCTGCACTGAGCTGAGGTTGGACTTGCCTTTAGACGCTGCTCTATGAATGGACGGGTGCTGCTCTATCCTACAAGTCAGCAGCAAAGTAGACAGGTAGTCCTTGACCTGCGACCGCAGTAGGAACTGGAAAATTTGTTGTTAAGTGGTGCGGTCGTTAAGCAAGGCATCACCTGACCGCACCCAATTTTATGCATTTTTTGCAGCGGCTGTTAAGCGAATTGTTGCAGTCGTTAAGTGAATCATCCTTAAGTGAACCATGAGGTCCTTAAGTGAATTCTGTGGGTCCCCATTAATTCTGCTTGTCAGAAGCCAGCTGCGAAGACCACAAATGGCGATCACGTGACCCCGAGACTTAGCAACTGTCATAAATACATGCCAGTTGCCAAGCACCCAAATTTTGATCACGTGACCACGGGGACCGCTGCGACGGCCATAAGTGCAAGGACCAGTTGTAAATCACTTTTTTCAGTGCCATTGTAACTTCAGAGAGTCACTAAACGAATGGTCGTAGGTCAAGGACTACCTGTAAAGCCATAGCTCTAGTTGCATACCCAATGTAACATAAATAAAAGAAAAAACAAAAAGAATCTATGGTCTAAATTTTGACGGAGGGGAAGACAGAAAAGTGAAAGTGTGGAGAAGGCAGAACAGCGTTCCTGATCTTTGGATAGGGAAAAAAGGGGAAATGAAAGGGCACCCACAGGAGACCTGGGCTCTGGGTTAAAGCTCGTCAGAGCTGGGAATATTGGCATCCCATTATCTGTGCAGGGAGAGAGCAAGCAGGGACGGTGGCAGAAAGGGAGGAACGGGGCTAAATTGGAAGCCATTGGCCAAGCTGTTAGACACTGAGGGAAGCCACGCAGGAACCTGCTCACAGCTTCAGCATGCCAGGCTGCCCCTCAACGTCTCTTGGACTCGGGCGGCTGGCGGATCCGTGAAAGCCCCTCGACCTTGTTCTGAATCCAGCTCCTGTTCTGAATCAGAGACTCCCTTTGGGCATTTCCAGGACAGCTGGCAGGCCCCTTTCAGCACTTCAGATTGGCTCCTCCGGCCCCGCGAGCCAATTCGAGCAGATTGTTGTTCTGCAGAGGTCACAAATGTCGCTTTCGATAGGCAGGGGACGTAGGACGGTTGTTGGCGAGCGGAAACGGTGTGCTGGTCGTGGGGTCAGTTGAAACAGAAGCGAGGGCTGGAGCCCAAAGCTGAATGATTTAGGAAGTTGTAACTGCTTAGAGATGCTGTGTAAAGGATGTTCAGAGGTGCTATTGGAAAAGGGGTAAAAGTTAAAATTGTGGGTAGATATCAGGGACTCAAAATTTCAGGCAGGTCTGAGGGTGACACCCTCACACGCATGAAGACAGTCATACACGCAGACACGCACCCTGTGTTTTGCATTTTGCCTGTTGTCAGAGGGAGGGATTTTCCTGCTAATTGCTAGACTTCTGGGGGAGCAAGACTGAATTCCTGTTTCCCTGAGGCTCTTTTGGGGGGGGGGGTTAAACAGCATTTCCCACCTGAGGCAACCCTACTCTTAACTTGGGTTTGTCGTAATACGGTAAATTATTCTGCCATGCAAGCTGTCTCCATGTCACAGGTTTAAATGACTCCAAGTCACCTTGAGGGGAAGCAGGCTGAAGCTTCCTCCTTTTCGCCTTGCAACATGCTAAATTGGTCTCCATGGGCTTCAGAGCTTTGATTTTTCCATGCTTCAACATTAGCATGAGTTGTCTGGCAGCAGGAGCTGGTTCTAGTTGGCCGCCTTGCAGTGGAGCTCGCAGGGTGCTTGGTGCAAACAGAGAGCAAGTCATGTCCATCTTCCCTTTCTTCTCAGACTGAGACCACCTCAGTTTTCCTGTCCTTCTCCCGCCTAACACACAGGGACTGGGGGTGGAAGTAGCGTATAATCATGTAAAGAAAAGAGTCGAGATTCACCCATTGCATTCATATTATGCATATCTTTCAGAAGGTTCTCTGGATCCCTGCACTCTTAAATAGGTTGTTAAAGGAGAGTCATTTGGGGCTGTGATATCCCCAATCAAGCATGATCTCCCAAGGGGGGATATGCCTACACCCACCTCAGCTTGTGTTTAGATCAGGAACAAAACTGGTTCATCTCACTGAATTTTTCCAAGGATTTTGTTGCTGATGTCCTTAAATTTTTTAAGTGTTTTGGATGACTGGAATTGTATTGTTTTATTTTTTTCTATTCTTTGTTATGTGGGGGAGAGTAATTAGGGAGATACGCAATTGGGGAGGTATGACTTGGCAACCCTCAGCATCACCTAAAATTATGGTTTGATATGTTGTACCTCTTCTTTCAGCCACAAAGTTATTTTGAAAGGGAATAAAGGTGAAACATACACCAGGAAAATAGGCAGTTTTTAACTTGCTAAAGAGGGAAGAGAGGCTGAAGAATTAAGCTTGGGCCTACTTTTTACTATTGAGACTTCAGGTTGAGGTCTACATCCTCATTCTGGCCCAGGTCTTGAATTATTGTTCAGAAGTTTCATGCAATTTGTGTTTCTAGGATGCTGAGGGCAGGGGAAACGGTATTGAGGAAGCATGAAGAGAAGACCTTTCATATTGGATGGCTTTTTCACCCATCCTCCCTCTTGAAAATAAAGTGGATGTTCCCCTTGAAGGTTGGTAGAAAAAGTAGCCTTACCCCTTTTGCCTTCTGTGATTTCAGGACAGGAAGAGTGGACCCACTCGAGACACAAGGCTCCTTCAGCAAGGTCAACAAAAGGAACCTATAGAGAGCAGCCATATGCAAGATACTGATTACACTGTCCGATGTTGTGAAATGCCCAATCTCCACCAGTCCTGTAAACTGTTCAAAGTAATTTTTTTCTATGAACAATCCCTTTTTATTAAAATCAAAGTGCTTAATCTGAATGGACGGACTGAGCTTAATCTATTTTTTGCTGAATGAAAAGCCTGTACAGGAAGGAAGACATGTGAAACGAGCTTTGTTATTTCCAGATTGTATTTGGGGGAAAAAAAAAAGAAAAAAAATAGGTGATCAAAAATTACAAAAAGGAAAAAAAAAACCTTTAACTAGTGTTAAAAACAGCTAGGTTTACTAAACATGTTAATCCATTATTTTAATCTAAGCGTAACCTTTTATTTTAAAGGTTTTCAACAATTAAGTTCTTCTCTAGTTTTATCTTTCAACTATTTTGCTAGTTTTTCTCTTGCAAACATGCGTAAAAAGGGAAACAGATCACAAATGCAAATAATGTGGTATTTTGTAATTTGAGTCTTGAAATGTTCTGTAGTGTTAAGCAAAGTTTATTCTTGCTTGATACTAAATAAACTTTTGAAAGAAAAATCAGTGTGTGTGAGAGTATGCATTATTTATTTAAAAACCTTAATAAATAGTTGTAAACAGGGAGGGAGTGATTTTTAACAACGATCAACATAAAATGGTTCCTATAAAAATACTGTACAACTATTTTTGTTTTTAAAAATATGGTAAAAACCTAAAGGTGCATTATATTTTCTATAGCTATATATATATATTTTTCCATTTATATACACAATATAAATTTAAAGAGTTGTTAAAGGAGGTATCCAAATGGTATTGAGCGGCTGGAATCCACCTTTTAAAAAAATATTCTTGTTTTAAAATAGCTAATGCATTTCTGAGTCAGATAAATTAAAAAAAAAAAAAGGAGAAACAAAATACCTGTGACTTAGTTTTCTTGTTGAGCATTTCTTCACTAGTGCGACTTTGGAATTTTTTGTTGTTGTTGTTGTTTTCTGAGAGTTTTGATACCTTAATGACAACCTCACTCCGTGCTGGAAGCAATAAACCCAAAGCTTTTAAAGACTTTCTGACTTGACTAATTGCGGTCGCTTTCGTCAAAGGCAGAGGATGTGTAACCCTTAAAACGGTCTTCATTTGCAAAGGTAAATAAATCAAATAAGATTTTAATCTCACTTAATTTATCTTAATATAACCCATAAAAGCAGGGAAGAGTACCCATTAGCAAGTTTTATTTTAGAGTATAGAGAGAAGCTTTAAGATCACCACTTAAAATTTATTAAAAAGTTTAATTTGTTCTAGTACCTAAAAAGCCTTAGCTCGGTCAGTTTAATTGGAGCCAATTATTCCTGATTAAACAAATGTAAAACATCATAACTAGTAAATTGTAATCCTAGAATTTATGGACAAATAATGTAACTAAGAACTCAAAACATTACAGATGTTTTGCCCCCTAAAACTTCTTGTTCTTTGTTGGCTTGATGTCTTTTAATTGTGGTATTATGGTTTATCATTCATTTTATTTATTTTAGATTTTAGAAATGTGGAGTTCTTGAATTAGTAAAAAAAAGGTAATTTTCTTCTTTTATTAGGAGTCACATGGAATGTATGGAGGCCAAAGAGACCTGTTTCTCTTGATACTTTGGTAGGTACCGACTTTTACTTTAAGCTTTAGTTAATGATGTGCCAGAGAACTGGTTTCAAATGACTTAAGCTGTATTTCAAACCATTTGGCTCTTTTCTACCCATCTAGAAAGGAATAGGAAATTTTTACCTGCTTGTAGAGTATCAAACTACAGAGTTAATGGTGTCCCACAAGCTATGGCTGATGCTTGTTACTGCATCTGAATTCAGAAACTGTTGATGGTGTTTCAGTTATGAAACTGTTCTACCTCTGCATGCTCCTCCTGCTTTTGAGGTAGAAGATAATTTTATGGAGTAGATAAAAATAACTGAAAAATACAAGAGGTTCTGCCTGTTATAGATTTGGAAACCCAAAGCCCAGGGTGAATCCTGGACTATCATTTGTGTTGACACCCAGATTGAGTTACTCTGTACCCTTTTGACGTGGACCTGTGGCTTTGAGGCACAGTTTGAGCATGAAACTTACCATGCTATTAATATCCTGGTCAGGTATCTTCTCTGTCTTTTTGTGACCTATTATCAGGCCTATGTATATTTGAAAAGAGTCCTGTGCTCCATTCATTGCATGGTAACTTTGTGTGACACATTCTCTTTCTCCTTTGTGAAAGGAAAGGCAAAATCCTGACAGGTGACGTGTGGGTGTTAGAATTTGGCAGATGTTTCCTAAATGTTTAAATCATATCCTTAAAAAACTTCAGATGCAGGAAGCTGATTTTTTTTTGTTTGGTCTGATACCTTATTTTAAGGGGCTTTTTTGTGTGAAATTGCATCATATCTGTGCCTTAAATAAAATCATGGTCTTGCAGGAAAACCAGAACTAAATTTAAAATCAGTCTTCCCCGATTTGATAGTCCCCAGACCTGTTGGATATCTGGAGACTCCATATTGGTCAGGCATCCTGGGAGTTTAGTCCAAGACATCTGGAAGGGTATCACTTTGGGGGAAACTCAAGAACAAAACCACCCCAGATCATAGCATGGTAACTAACTATTCATTTGGCTCTTTCTGCCAAGTAAGAGTTGGTTTTGGGTAACCACATGTGTAAGGACTTTAATGTGTGTGTTAGATAGTCCAGCACTTTGTGCATTTAAAAAAACAACACCCTATATCTCCTTTTTTCCAAAGTTACTTTAAAGAAACCATTTATGATATCTCTATATAGTCAATTATGTGGAGTTTTGAGCATCAGTCCTTATGTTTTTTCAATCTCGATCTGCTGCAGCTTGTTTATTTGGCACTTGATGACACCATTCTTACACCATTTGGAAAATAGTGTGTGTTCAACCATGCCGTAGTGCTGTGATAGTTCCTTCTTCATTAGCTTTTTGTTTTCCCCCATAAAAGCCTATTCACGTAATGGCATGTGTTTTTAAGATATAAAATGATGCATGTTTAATGTGAACTGATGCAGTTTCTGCCTGATAATAGTACTAGAGAATATTTTACTGCTTTTACCCAAAGCCCATTGCAGAATTTCCAGAAATAAAAGTTACTTTGAAAAGTACAAAATCTCAGAAAATAAAACTGTTAATGGCTAGTGCTGCAACAGTTTCTGCTTGAGTTTTTGAGACAGAAAGAATAATACTATAGTCAGATATTCCTTTGAATCAGATAATGAATAAATGTATTCTTTAATAAATCTGCATGGAACAAAATAAAACCAAGAAATTTAAAACATGGCTTGGAATGAAAAGAGCACACCAATCAGTTGTGTACAAAATGTTCATACTCTCATTAATTCACTTAACTCCTGTATTGAAACAAACAAGCAATTGATAAAGCAAAGTGGATTCGTTCATTCTGATGGGGCCATTTTAAATTAGCAAGTTTTTCATTTGTGCTCTTTTGTATATTAAACAGTTGTGGAGATTTGATGAGTTAACTGTGTTAATTTGCAACTGGACAATTCTTTTATATACAGTCAGGACCAGAAATATTGGAACAAGGATAACTCTTTTGGCATTTGGCCTCTGTACACCACCACATTGAAGTTGAAAGGAAACACACCCAGATGGGAGCAAAGTCAGGACTTTCAGCTGTCATTCAAGGGGTTTGACAAAAGTGGGGCACTAACCGTTCAGGAAGTACAGCCAGTGGCATACACACACACCCATCGTTGGTGGCTCATAAGTAATGGAACAAACCAACATCATTACAAACATAAGGATCACCTTTAATACCTGGATGAAAATCCTTTGCAGCTAATGGCTGCCTGAAGTCTGGAACCCATGGACATGACCGAATGCTGAGTTTCCTCCCTCGAGATGCTTTGCCAGGCCTTTACTGCAGCTGCCTTCAGCTGTGGCTTGTTTGTGGGTCTTTCTGCCTTCAGTCTTGTCTTCAGTTAAGTGAAAAGCATGCTTTATTGGGTTGAGATCAGGTGAATGACTTGGCCATTGAAGAACATCCCACTTCTTTGCCTTGAGAAAATCTTGGGTAGCTTTTGCTGTATGTTTTGGGTCATTATCCATCTGCAATATGAAGCAGCGTCCTATGAGTTTGGCAGCATTTGGCTGAATCTGAGCAGAAAGTATAGCCCTATACACTTCAAAATTTATCCTGCTGCTTTGATCAGCAGTCAGGTCATCAATAAACACCAATAACCATTGGCAGCCGTACACCCCCATGCCATAACACTGCCTCCACCATGTGTGACAGATAATGTGGTATGCTTTGGATCATGAGCTGTTCCTTTCCTTCTCCATAGTTTCCTCTTCCCATCATTCTGGTGCAAGTTAATCTTGGTTTCATCAGTCCAAAGAATCTTATTCCAGAACTGGGCAGGCTTTTTTAGGTGTTTGCTGGCAAAGTCTAATCTGGCCCTTCTGTTCTTGAGTGTTACCAGTGGTTTGCACCTTGTTGTGAAGCCTCTGTATTTACATTCATAAAGCCGTCTCTTGACTGTAGATGTTGACAATGACATGCCTACCTCCTCGAGAGTGTTCTTGACCTGGCTAGATGTTGTGAAAGGGTTCCTCTTCACCATGAGCAGAATTCTGCAGTCATCCACTTTAGTTGTCTTCCGTGGTCTTCCAGGCCTTTTGCTGTTGCTGAGCTTGCCAGTTAATTCCTTCTTTTTCAGGATGTTCCAAACTGTTGTATTGGCCACTCCCAATGTTTTTGCTATCTCTCTGATGGGTTTATTTTGTTCTCTCAGCCTAATGATGGCCTCCTTCACTTGCATGGACACCTCTTTGGACCTCATATTGAGAGTTCCAGTGAACAGCTAGCAAATGCAAATATAACACTCAGAACCACCTCCAGCCTTTTATCTGCTTGACTGGTCATGGGGTACCCAGGAAACAGGCCACACCTGGCCATGCAGCTGCTTGTCAGCCATTCATTCCATTACTTATGAGCCACCAACGATGGGGGTGTGTGTATGCCACTGGCTGTACTTCCTGAATGGGTAGTACCCCACTTTTGTCAAACTCCTTGAATTACAGCTGAATGTCCTGACTTCACTCCCATCTGGGTGTGTTTCCTTTCAACTTCAGTGTGGTGGTGTACAGAGGCCAAACGCCAAAACAGTTACCCTCATTCCAGTATTTCTGGTCCTGACTGTATATCCAGGACTTGCACCTCGCTGTCTCCTGCTGCATCTGTTGTTTCTTTGTTCTAGACAAAATGTTTCTGAATTATTTCACATAGGTAGAAGCTAAGGTTAGGTATGAGATTTCAGGAGGTTGGGTTGAAAAGATGGTTTTTTGGCTCTTCCTCTTTTCAAAGTTAGTATTTTCTGTTCCAGTTTGTCCCTTAATTAGAACTGGTAGTTACTGAGTAGTCTAGAATGATCTTTTCCCCATGAGATGAAAATGAAATGGCTGTGTAATGCATAAAGTGTAGATACTAGTATTTCAGAAATTAAATTGATTCTTCATTTTAATTTAATACATTTAAGTAGAGATATTGATTCAGTTTACCAATTACTGTACGCCTAATATATTCAGATCCAAAATACTCAATGTCAGTCTAGTTTTTTGAGAAAAAGTATTCCATTTTCATTATTCTTAAACATAGTGCAGTTTTTATACATACTGCTTCATAATGGCGATAGATTTCTTTTTTATTGGGCTCATTAAAAGCTAACTCTGCCTAGGCAGAATTTATTTCCAAATGCATGATCTTCCAAAGAAAATATTTCCTGCATGTTTTAAAAAATGCATATAGAGAAGTATAGTTTAAATCTGTATAAGTCTATATGGAGAGAAGAACATCTGCTAATGTTAGTCCAGGGTCTCAGCAATAGGTTGCTCACTGTGAGAATTAGGTTTATATCTCTGCATACCTGAATCCTACAGCTATAAGAGGAAAAGTCCATTCAGGTATGCTGATTAATATCTGTTGTAGTTTCCCCCAAATGGATGGTAGCTCTGGAATATGGAGCTTAAAGTCAGGTACTTTGAGAGAACACCAAATTGGGGATTGCCTGACCTATTGATGGGGTTCTCCTGCATATATTTTTAAAATATTAACAAGTTGGACCAAACACCCAGGACAAAATAATGTGATAAAATGAATTGTTTTAAGGCAAAACATAGAAGAGAAACAATCAGGTCAATTAATGAGGTCTGTCATGCTTTTAATTTTCAAGAAATTGGTTTCCATGAGATTGCACTGAAAAAAAATGTATACATATACATATAACCTGAAGTAGTTTGATTTTTGCACCTAAAGGTAGCTCTTGCCTATATAGAGCTTTCTAAGTTCTTCTTCTTTTTTTTCTTTTTTTTGTTATCCTACAGCTCAAGTTGTGGACAGTCAAAATAAAGACAGCCCTGTCTTCGGCATATCCCTGTTTGTATTTAAAACATGAAATAATAGAAGGGTATCTTTTAATGTTTATCCTATTGTTTGAAGCTTTCAGTCATAGATCATTTCTGCTTAACAGTAGAGCGAGGTCTGTGTTCATTTGTTCTGTCTCAGTTTCCTCAAACAAATTACTAATCTGTCTAATTGCTATTTTCCATCCTTACAACATGAAAGTCCCAGGAGAATGATCAATCATTATTAATTTCAAGAATATCTACACATCTGTGTGTCTTTTGTTCTGCTGTTTTCCAGGGATTTTGGTCACTGATATGGACAACTTCAAAATACTTCCCTCACCATCGTGCCTCCAAAATTACAGCCAGCCTGTATATGAAACTCCAGTATGATTTATTTTATTTTATTTTTTTTATGCTGCCTATCTTATTTCTAGGGACGCGGTGGCGCTGCGGGTTAAACCGCTGAGCTGCCGAGCTTGCCGATCGGAAGGTCGGCGGTTCGAATCCGCGTGACAGGGTGAGCTCCCGTTGCTAGTCCCAGCTCCTGCCAACCTAGCAGTTCGAAAACATGCAAATGTGAGTAGATCAATAGGTACCGCTTCGGCGGGAAAGTAACGGCGTTCCGTGTAGTCATGCCGGCCACATGACCATGGAGGAAGTGTCTACGGACAAACGCCGGCTCTTCGGCTTTGAAACGGAGATGAGCACCGCCCCCTAGAGTCGGACACGACTGGACTGAATGTCAAGGGAAACCTTTACCTACTATCTTACTTCTAACCTTTGTAACACGAATAGCTTTTTGGATCTCTGTTTTAACTCATAAGTGTTTCATCACTTATTGCTGTACCTTTGTAGATATATTAATAAAGTTTCTTTTTTTAATTGTTCTGTGCAAAAAGAATATTTTTGAATCGTGAAACTCCTGTACTTTTTCCATAGATGGTGATGATGTTGATTTAAACTTCTATGCTGCCCAACAACTCTTAAGAACAACTTGGGGTAGGGTTTCTTTCAAACTTGTCCATTGTAGAAAGATGGTTATCTGCTGTGGGTGCAATCAGAGGAAATAAACATAGGCAGAAAATACTTTTAATTATGTTTTAAATGTCATCAAGCTTTCTAGATGCAAAATCATATGAAGAGAAAGGGGGAACCAAACATTTATTTCCATACTAGTTGGTAGAAATTCAATGAAATGGAAAATCCTGAAATTTGTGTTTGTATCGTGTTGTGTCTTACAACTCTTGTAAGACACCTGATCTCCAGCCTACAGCTGAAATGTGCACATCATGTGTGGGTGATAGGGACAAGTATGTTAAAATGGATGGAGACCACTAGAGATACCCCCTTTTTCCATGTCATTATGAAATAGATCATGGTTAAAACAATTACATAGTTATTTCAACTCAATCTTTTGCTGGAAAAAGCCTGAACCAAGTGTTTTAAGTTTCAGAAACTGAAATTTGGGAGTCCAGGAAACCCCCATATTAAAAACAACGCACACAAAACTAGTTTTCTAGATTTTGAGGCTAACTGTTCTCATTCAATTTTATCTGTTTCAGGGATTTATGTCAGATTTAAACTGCGCAGTTATTCACCGTGACACCCCATAAAACGCATCAAGCAGTATTCCTAAAGGGAAACTTAAGTCTTTAGTGTTTGAATTGGTATCACAGGTTAAATAAATTTATATTTAAAGGAGACAGCTTTATCCTAGTAGACCAAAAATTCATTTTTAAAATGCCTTTAAGCAAAGTATCACGTCCTTTGTTGACTGCAGTAAAACCAGATGGAAGAGAAGATTATATAAACACTCCTCTATCCTACCAGCTTGCTTTGCCCTGAAGAAGCTACCTTTCCCCCCTGTATATTTATGTAATATTAAATAAAACCCCAGTAAATACTTTCAGAAAGGAGCACAAATAGATTAAGCCATAAACATGGAGCTGATAAATGCCCTTTTGAAGTCAAAGCATGAGTGCATCTTCCCCAATATATATATATTTGAAATATCTACCTTCTTCCTAAAAACATTGCTGTAAAATGCTGGAAATAATGGCCATTCTGTAATTTAAAAGCTATGCTGTCGACAAGGCATTCTGTAGGTGGTGTTGCGCTAATAAATGTCATTAGGACAGAACTAAAATGTTCTATAGCCCAGTGAAAGCTACCATAACTGGGAATGGAAAAAAGTCACCCCGTCTCTGGATCACTGGCTTAATTCATTTCCTCTGTCCCCAAGAGGAGAGCAGTTTGGTCAGTAGTTCTAGCAACAGTAGTCCATGTCACATAAGGGATGCAACCTTTTGCTTTGGTTTAAAAAAAAAAAAAAAAAGTATCCATCGTTAAAACACAGGAGAATCGAAGGCAGTTTGTGTTTTCAGTTTAGAAAGAAACGTGAACCATGGAAAATAACATTTTCTAAGGCTGAGTTTTTTAGCCTTAAATACTTAACGTTCCTTACTACTATCTGTAGTGGCAGCATTACCTTAGAGGACTAAATAAGAACAGAAGTGTAGACATGGCAGATGAAGAGTGCACCCTGTGAAGATACAATACTTTTTTGTGTGTGCCTTTGAGTCAGTGTTGGCTCCTGGCGACTGCCTGGATAAGCCTCTGCAGTTTTCTTGGCAAGATTTCAGAAGTGGTTTGCCATTGCCTGCTTCCTAGGGCTGAGAGAGAGTGGCTGGCCCAAGAGCACTCAGGTGGCTTCATGCCTAAGGCAGGACTAGAACTCACGGTCTCCTGTTCTCTAGTGTGATGCCTTTACCACTACACCAAACGCCCTCCCCAAGGCGTGTGTGACTCTGAAAACCTTGGGTAGAAATTCCACAGTGCTTCCATGAGTGTCATCAAATTACCATTTTTAATGTGACAGTAGGAGGAAATGGTTAAATGCATGCAGAGTAGTTCTAGTAATTAGTTAATTTGATTAAATGTAAAAGTAAAACCAGTGGAATTTAGTTTTTATCCTGGACTTGACCCCTTTTTTTGAAGCCAGCATATCAAAGGCCAAAAGACATCACTCTGCATTCATAGGTTAGGGAGACAAATAGTTGGACTCTCTTCTGTGTCCCAAATGGATAAAAGACTTTTATCCAACACCATACAAAACCCACAGTGCAGGTTTAATTGTGGTGTTTTACTGTTTTTGTTCGTTTTCTAAAAATGTCATTTACTGTCGTACTTTGCCAGTGATGAAGTCCTGTTCTTTTTGCCAGTCATTTAAGTGGATGGAAAGAAAGCCATTTAAAAATGGTTTACATGCAAGAAATTAAAACCAAGGATTAACCTAAAATGTGAAACCGTCTTCAGTCGTTTTAGGGGCATCTGCAGTGATGGTCACCAGCGTCAAAATGGTAGGCACAACTTGGCAATCAAAGCCCATTCCCCTTCTATGTGCGTTGCATGCATTCCCCGTGCATAAAAAGGAATGGAGCTTTGATCGCTCATCCATGCTCACTCTTCTGAAGCCAGTAAGCACCGGTGCAGATGCCCCTGCTTCCTATTCCTAGCATTCAACAGCTTCTGTAATTGAAGACAATCTACAAAGCAGTTTATGAGACAGCACAGAAGGTCATTCTGGACATTTGAATACATCCTATTTTGTAAATCGTGGTCACACCGTAATAAATATCATTGAGTTCATTACATTATCTGCGCTGCCTCTGTTTTCCCCTCATTGTCTTTTGTTGCTCTGCAAGGACGAAACTCCCAATCAATATAAACATGATTGTATTGTGTAATTGGCTGGTGATGCATTGCAAAAATGATGAAACAGGATTGAAAAAGAAATAGGATGCTGTAAGATGCTTGCTGGCGAATATTGACAGACAGCAGGATTTCCAACAAGTTATAAAAAGATGCCATGCCCAGGGGTGTAGGATGGAATAATTTTTGTGCCCAGATTGTGCCCTTTAAAAGCACTCAGGTGAGTTCCTTCTCAAATCTCCTCTAAATACACGTTGCAAAATCTGCTACACTGAAGAGTAAATGTCTGATGAAAATACCACAATAACTCACTATGGTATGGATTGTTTACATAAGGTAATGCAACATTAACCCATGTAAGTAGCTTTTAATTCCTTTTTAAAATCACAGCAAAATGAGTTTGAAACTCAAATTTGAAAGCTGGTGATCACCTCTTCAAGCAAAGAATGCAGAAATGCATGTAAATGCATGCAGAGGAGTAATTAGTTAATTTGATTAAATGTAAAAGTAAAACCAGTGAAATTTAGTTTTTATCCTGGACTGACCCCCTTTTTCGAAGCCAGCGCATCAAAGGCCAAAAGAGATCTTCATCCTGGAAGAAACTTTGCATTTATAGGTAATATCTTTTTTTTTAAGATACCTTTATCTTAAAGTAAAAGGGGAGTGAATTAACACGTCCAGGCCTTAAAGAAACTATCCAGATTAAGACGGAAGGATGGCAAATAGTAATGTTGTATTCAGAATTTTTATTTGTTGGTTTGTTGGTTTCTCCCCCCCCATTTCAGGGTGATGATTTTGTCAGCCTTCTTTTAAAAAAAATATGTGCAGGAAAAGAATTGACCCAGCTTTCATCCCAAAACCATTTCTCTAGATTTCCAACAGACTTGTATTCCCGATGTCTCTTTATATGATCACAAGCCAGACACACGTGTGATGCCCAGAATTGAGAACGGAACACTGAAAAATCCTTCCTCCAGTCGAAGTAACTAAGGTACAATGCTTCATTTTGGTTGAGCATCAGAAGATACTCTGAAAGCTTCCCGGGTGACTCAAAATCCTCCACGTGGATGAAAGAATGAGCTGGAATGTAATCCTCATAGTTTTCTCTTGGAGGACCCAAAACCACTGGCACAGATCCAGCCAAAAGCGCGTTGTAAAGCTTCTCTGTAATATAATCTTTATGGATGGAATTTTCAAAGGCCAGATAAAACTTGCAAGAGGAAATGGTTGGGATGAATTTTTCCCAGCTCAGAGGGCGTCCAAACACTTTCCCATAAGTATGAATTTTAATATATTTCTTTAATTCGTTGTAATACTTAATTCTCTGCTTAGAATTCTGGTTGCTGACTATCCAACATAAAAGTTTGTCCTTCTTCACTTCCTCCCTAGGGTCACTGGGGCGAAAGGTGAGGAAGCCGTAAGGCACGTGAATATCTGCATCCCGGCGATAAGTCAGGGTCAGGTTGAACACGCGGTCCATCCCTCGCTTGGGGGGAGAGTGGCTGGGTGACTCCATGTTCATCCAGATCCACTTCTGAAAGGTGGGTCTGGGCCGCTGAGGTAGGTTGCTCAGATCCGGCTGAAGATCTTGGTGGTGAAAGAGGACCCCGTGGGACCGATCGTACAGCCTCCGGTCTGTAGTGATGCGGCACCCGGAAATGTTCAGGTCCAGACAGGACAGGTTTACCCTGTCCCCAAAGGGCCTCAGCCAGATCAGAAGAAGGGTTTCGTCAGGGCCATCGCTTTGTATGAAGAAGATGGGTTCAATGGGACCCAAAAGCCACCCCTGGGTTGGCTTGAGATAGATCAGCAGGCAGACCCCAAAAGAGCCCAGCACAAGGAGGATAGCTAGGAAGGACCAGAAAATTCTGGGTGGCGAGGTCATGGCACTGCCTGGACCCCGGAGTCACTGCAAAGCGCTTCGCTTGGCCTCAGAGGATGGTTCAGCACTGGGTGGAGAAGGATTGCCACCACCCTGGCCAGCTAGCAGGCATGCAGTGATCTCTGTCCCCAGGAACAGCAGGAGGGAAAGGGGGAGGAGCCTCCCCCTTCCATTCCACCCTTCCTGCAAGGAAAGGCCACGCCCCTTCCTGACTCCATTCATTCATGCAGTTGAATAGCTGGCCAGAGACTCTGGGCAGCCTGCAATTTAGAAAGCCCAGAGTCCCTCCTTGCGGGGGGAGATGGGCGGTGATAAAAATTTGGTAAATACATAAATAAAAGCCAGAAAAAATACATTAAAAAAAGGGGATCATGAGTGAGCTGAAGGCAAGCAGGCTAACAATGAGTGAATGAATGAACAGACTCATCTGACGGGCTCAGTCTTCTCCCTGCCCCAAAGCCTGCCCCCCAGGTCTTGGGGTGGTGGGAGAGGGCTGTCCTTCCTGAAGGGAGGCACCCTTTCCGGCTCCCGCTGCTGAACCGATGGGATCTGGAGCACCTCTGCTTTTATAGGTGGCCTACAAGTAGCAGTTTACAAATAGGGGTTGGGGTGGTGGAGATGGAAGTCACTGGGTGGGCTGCAATGAAGGCTTGGAAGGGATAAGGACAGGCCCTTCTAGGGGGGCAAAGAGCTGGGGAGGGTGCCATGGGGGGAGGAAGAGGAGGAAGAGCCCAGAGGGGAGACAACCAGGAAGAAAGACGCTTCAAAGCAGGGCATATTTCTTGAAATGCAAGGGAATAGACTATGTATGTATGTATATGTCTATCCCGTGGGACTTCCAGATCCAGATGGACAGGCAGCTACTGGCCAATCAACCAGACATAGTGGTAGTAGGCAAGGACCAGAAGACAGCGGTGGTGATAGATGTAGTGGTGCCAAGTGACAGCAACAACAGGAAGGAGGAGGATGAGAAGCTGGGGAAGTACCAGGGCCTGAAGGAGGAACTAGAGAGGATGTGGAAAGGGAAGGCCAAAGTGGTCCCAGTGGTAGTAGGAGCCTTGGGGCTGTGACCCCCAAGCTGGGAGAGTGGCTCCAACAGATCCCAGGAGCAATGTCTGAGAAGAGTGCAGTGCTGGGAACAGCGAAGATCCTGCACAGAACCCTCAAACTCCCAGGCCTCTGGTAGAGGACCCGAGGTAGAGGAAGACACACACCACCCATGGGGGCGAGAGGGTTTTTTTAAAAAAACATTTGGTGCAAATGATCACTCCTCTGTGTCCTGCTCCTACAGCAACCTGTTTTTACCCAAACAGGCACTTCTGTCATTTGTCCACAATTTAAAAAAAAAAAAAAAACTGGTGAAGAATACGGCCATGGCAACATTAGCCCCCCAAGGAACTGGGAAGAGCTTTGCTTCTTTGGAATCAAATATGGGTGCAACCTTTCAGAGGCTGAATGAGGGGGCAGATTTTCATTTGTAGCACTAGAATTTGGGGGCTTGGCAGGAGCCTGGGAGGAGAGGCCTCTAGGAGAAAAATGGGATTGGAGTCCGTCCACTCCTGAGCTACAGAATTGTGGCAACAGATGTGTAAAAGGGGGATCAAGATGGCATTACAACCAGGCGTGGAAGCTCTTGTTTATGTGTGTTGTGATGCAAGGGAAAAAGGGCGGAGCTTTGCTCATATGGTTATGGCGCCATCGTGACTTTTTTGACACATTCCCCCATAGGCACCTCTGATGAGTGACTTTTGGAATCTGAAGGGCATTAATTTTCAAGCCAGGATCAAAGCACACTGGCTTGTTTTTTTGTTTTTTTTTGCAAAGACAAGTCAGCATGGGGCCATGGAGTCACTGAGAGTCAGGTGGCATATAAATTTAACAACATCATCATCATCATCATTATTATTATTATTATTATTATGCAGAATGTGAAATCACAGCTGCCAGTTCTTTAGCTGGAGTTTGCCTTCATTCACATCAGATTCTTCCCAAGAACTTGGACAGCCTTTCTCAACCTGTTGACTCTGGAGGAACCTGTGAAATATTTTTCAGGCCTCGGGGAACCCCTGCACATTCAGGCTCAAATACAGGCCAGAAGTTGCAAAATCATTATATTCATTTCATGGGTAGGCCTGCACATATGCATTCACAGTGTTCTTAAACTGAAGGTAATGAAACTTACCTCTTTAATGTAAAGTTGCCCAAATTTGAAATAATTTTTTAAATAAACTGTGATCTCCCAGGGAACCCCTAGTGACCTCTCGCGAGGAACCCGAGGGTGCCACAGAACCCTGGATGAGAAACCCTGGCCTAGGATGTCATAATGTATCAGCATAGTATATGAGTGGATCCAAGCAGTGTGGCCTTTTGTAGCTGACAGATGGAAATTTTGTCAATGCAAAGATTTTCCAAGTGCCGTCCAAGGCTTTATGGGATGGCACCCAGCATGCCGATAACCACTGAGACCACCATGGCAGGTTTATGCCTTATTATTATCATTACTATTATTTCTAGTATTGTTTTGGGACCTTAGAGTCCTGTGGATAGGTTGTGTTTTTTAAGTTCTGATTTGCTGGTGAGGAATTGGGGCCGACTCCATTCTTGCTGCCATCACACAAGATTAAAGGAAGACAGGATGCAAGGAAACAGACACAGTTGTTGAAGCAAATGCTCAGAGACACTTGTTGCTATGGCTTGCCCACGACTGATTATCATTGATCTGACTGGGTGAAACTGATTGTCCCGTTCCCATTCAGAGGCAATTCTGGGCCGCTGATCCCCAACATATGAATGGATGGAGACTGCTCTCAGGGCAAACGCTGGGTGCGTTTCTTGACGAGGTTTTTACCAAATGCAAAAACAAGGTTGCTTTTGTTATTGTTGAGCAAGGCTGGCAAGTCTCGAACAGCAAAGCAGGGGCTGCGTTTGTGCGCTAAGTAGAGAAAAAATCCAAGCCTGTCACATTCACTATTGCTGACTGTTTTTCACGAGCCAAACCACGTTGCTGCTCACTGCTGGGCAGCCATGCTGGTTTGCTTGGCACACTTGGGGAAAAAAGGAGGCTTAAAATCTCGACTTCCACAGTTGCCTTTAGAAAATTTTAAAGTTCATTTAAAATAAAATAAAGTAGTATCACTTCTGGGGCTTCTTTAATGATCGTACTGGTTCCTAAGGGAAAACACTCCAAATTTTGTTGCATGCAGAACACAGAATTGTCAGAACCCTGATTTATTCAAATGACTCAACGGAGGCCAGTCGAGGGGGCTGCAATCAAATCTTTCCTGCATGAAATAATTACAATAAACTAATCAGCAAAACCGTTCCTTTCCTCAAACTCAATCGGGGCAAAAGGGTTTTGCTTTTGATAAAGGGAAGAATTGCAGGCCAGTGATTTCCCTGCATTTGGAAGCGGTATCAACAGAGGACAATTGTGGTGAAAGAAAGTTGAAACGTTTTTCCTTCAGGGTGGGCAAAGAGCTTTTAGTTCCTTGTAAAAGCAAAGACTGAAAGCAGGAAGGTGGAGAAACCGCTAATGGTGGGATGGTAAATAAGATGCACGCAGCCTCTTTTTCCTGTTGGTAACATAATAGAGGGACGCAGTGGCGCTGCGGGTTAAACCGCTGAGCTGTCGATCGGAAGGTCGGCGGTTCGAAACCGCGCGGCGGGGTGAGCTCCCGCTGCTCGTCCCAGCTCCTGCACACCAAGCAGTTCGAAAACATGCAAATGTGAGTAGATTAATTGGTACCGCTTCGGCGGGAAGGTAACGGCGTTCCGAGTCGTCATGCTGGCCACATGACCCGGAAGTGTCTATGACAACGCCGGCTCCAAGGCTTAGAAACGGAGATGAGCACCGCCCCCTAGAGTCGGATTCGACTGGACTTTACGTCAAGGGAAACCTTTACCTTTACCTAACATAATAGACCGTTATTTAATGGACGCTTGAGAACTGAATTCAGGGAGAATCAGCTGATGTTTTCATGGCCAGAAATAGACTTCTTTTTCTTCCCCACTTTTACATCAAGGCATGCTCCCCAAAAGTACAATTTCTTTCTGAGCAATTTAAAAAAAAGGGGAAGTAAATTAATCTACAAGGAGGTGAAGATTCCTTTGCTGAAGTTCCTTGGAAAGGCCAGGCCAGATACTGTGTTTTTCAGACAAATGAAAGGATTACCTCCACTGAGTTTCTTTCCTTATTCAGCTGCTTTTGAATCACCCCAAGAAAGGGATTTTAAAAGCTACCAGCAACCACATAGATCTTTAGGAGCAACTCCTGTATGTTTGGTGCTAAAGTGCAGACAGACCGAACCCAGAAACGATTGGTTATAATTTCAGAATGCATAAAAAAGACTCCTGCAAGTAGAAACCTGGCAGCAAAGGACTAGCAAGGATCTTTTTCCCTGATATGCTACGGCTTGGTAGAGAGCACCATCTGCTCAGCACTGGTAGAAAATATCTCCATTAAATGAGACTCGGAAGGTTGGGAATGTGCAGGAGGAATCTTTTAAAAGAAATCCTAGGATCTGGTGTTCATCTGGTGATTTCAAATGGCAGGAATTGATCCGTTCTGGCATGTAATTCTGTAGTCAAGAGAATTTTGTTATCTCAACTTCCACTCTTTGCACAGCAGTGATGCATTTTTTTAAAAACCTACTAGGTGCATAGAAGTATCTACTCATACAGGTAGAGATACCATTTAAGGCTACTGAGAAGGGATATAATTTTGGGATGCTTAAAAAGACTCCTGCAAGTAGAAAACTAGTAGCAAAGGTCTAGGCAAGTACCCTTGTCCCGTTATATGCTACTTTTCTAACTGCAGGGAGATTTTTAATTAGCTGGCAGAAGCAAAATGCCCTGGCTGGGGCCTGGAATGATATAAAGACCTAATCAGCATTAACAAGAAATAATGATTTGTAATATTTGCCTTAATATATATTCTAATCTCCAAGCACTCGGAGGAACCAGCGGTGTGTTAAGTGTATTATTCAAGAATGCCAGGGCATAAAAAGCTGTTAAAACTATTGACACAACCTGGGATGTTAGATAAGGTGGTGGGATCAAGCCTGTTAACCCACAACCCATTAAATGCCGGGACATAGAAACTAATCTATTGAACAGTTAGCAAAAGAGATGCAAGGCTAACCAATTTGCTTCATTTTTTTAAATCCAAAAAACAAAGACACGGACAAACTGTGCTCGAAGTACGGGGCAGATAAAGCAATTATTAATGAAATTGGGGTGATTAGCGTGTTCCATAATCCCCATTCTGGAATCCCACCAACACCCCCATTTTTAATTTGCAAGGCTTCCCGTATATCCTGCTGGGTTTCTGAAAGGCCTTCAATAGGCCTTGAGGGGCAGAAGGTTCTAAACTGTTCCCTCCTGTAATCTGGAGATCAATGAATGCAAAGATTCCATTGATCTCTTATACTATTTATGCCCAGACACTCTATTTTTTAACACTATTTATATAATTACGGTACAGAACCCTCTCAGTTTCAATTTGAATTGCACATAAACCCTGTTCACTAAGTAAGTGAATAAATATCGGAAGACAATAGTTAAAGGGATTATCGCAAAAGTAAAGAAGTGCCTTCTGCTCCTCTTATATTTTGAGTTTGCATCCAAAATCCAAGACAATGACTTTGACTATTTTATGCATGGCCCCCATCCCAGTGCTTTTTAAATTATACATTCTGTCTCTTCTGCGAAGAAGTAGGTTTTAAAAATAAATACATACATGCATACATTTTGAGATGCTCAGGATGTTACAGTGGTTTAATTATCTTCAGGCAGCAGAAGAGATAGTCAAAATTGGCAAGTGATATAAAATAAAATTAATAAATGGCAGTGAAGAAATATGATAAATAAATTAAATTAAATTAAATATAAAATGAGATGCAGAGCAAGTGGATTGTCTTGCCAGCTCATCAGCACCATCTTTTCCATTGCCCAATACTAATTCTGATTATTTTACTTGAATTTATTAAATATAGGAGAGGAGGGACTCCTAATTCTTAGGAATATAAACCTGTAGGTCAGAATGGGTGGATCTTCAATATGAACATTTTGCATTTTTGTATTTGATATTGGAAGAAAATGCCTCTTATGCTAATCATTGTTTTGAAAGCTTATGTCTTTAAATTAAATTTGTGGGTTGGAAAACGTGCTACCAGATTCCATCTGATCTTAAACCAATCAGTATCAGAAATTTGTAGAAAGTTTTTCTCAAGCAGTTGACTTATTCTACAAGTCTAAAGTAGCATTAGGCTGTTTTTTTTCCCCCTTGTGTCCTCCAACTTGACAACCATTTTCATTCAGTTTGAGGGGAAAAAAATAGAAGCTTTATATTCACACAGAGAGAGATACGAAGAAGACAATTTTGGCAAAAAATTTGAAAATAAAAGAAGGGGTTCTCTCCAGTGTTCTGCAGCCTCCATCAAATCCCAAAGGAAGACTTCATGAGGGAATTCATCTCATGGAGCTTTTTCAAATCAGAAAACTGGAAAATGATGAACAAGTAGAAGTGAAAACAGTAAATTCAAGAGGGAATTCATACTTCGACTTTTTTTCAGATTGGGAAGGATGGGCAATTGAGCGTTTCAGAGTGTTAGGAATATGGGTTCAGAAAAAAGTGCCCAGCATCCTCTTGAATAGTTGAAAAAGCTCCAAAACATTGCCCAGAGAAATTTTAGAGAAATTCTCAAGTGCTTTGAAGAATATATTAAAACAGAAGTTTCTACTTATTTAGTCTAAAGTGACACATTCCACTTTCTCCATCTTTTTCTCTCTCTCTCCGTATAATTTTATTTTTATTAATTAAGTAAAAAGCAATAAGAAAATCTAAGCACTCAGAAAAAAGGGGGGGAAGGAATAGAACACATACATATAATTACATACAGAGCAGTATAATTCCTGACTTATCTCTGTTGTTATTTTCCTTTTTCTTCTTTTAATTAACATTATTGCTGTTGCAGAAGCTTTATGCTCAGGTGAGTGCTGAAAGGGGGATTCAGAAGATGAGATTTAATATAGTGATTAAAAACAATTAAAAACAAAACAGAAAAAAATATTTGTGTCTATAAGAAAAAAAGCATTTGAGCAGCCTCTATTTTTTCCGGACAGCTAAGTGCTACTTAAATATTTTTGCAGGTAGCGCTCACTTACTGACCACTCATTCAGGGACCAAAGTTACAACCACACTGAACAAGGAGACTTACGACTGGTCCTCGAAGTTGTGACCGTCGCAGCATCCCTGCAGTCCCATGATCGCCATTTGTGACCTTCCCAGCTGTCTCCTGACAAGCAAAGTCAGTGGGGAAGCCAGCAGGAAGTTGCAAATGGTGATCACGGGACATCACACTTAACGACCAGGCAGGATTCACTTAACGACCACAATGGAATTGCCATTGCTAAGCAATACAGTCATGTGATGTTGCACTTTACGACTGCGTCATTTAGTGACAGAATTGCCGGTCCCAATTACTGTAGTTAGCCAAGAAGTATCTGTACAATCAATCAATAAAATTAATAATAGGCCTGGCTCTTGCCCTCAGCACAAACCCGATTTTGTAATGACATGAGGAAATGAGGTGGAGAGCTGCATCAAAAGCTCTCTTAGCCCAGGGTCAGGGCGAATTTGTTCCCTTGTGAAGCCTTGCATCCTTGGTGACAGCCAACTTATCAAAGGCATGAACAAAAGAGGCTTGTCACATTACTGTCACAGACACCTGCCTGCTTACTCATAGCTTTCTATTTTTACCCTGATTCTGACCTGGTTTTGCCAAGTCTCCTTGCAAGGATGGAGGAGAATTTGAGAGTCCTCAGTCTGTCTCCAACTCAAGATAGGATGCCTTGAGGGTCCCCAGACTGGATCCTTCCATCCTCTCTTAGCAGAAGACAGTTTCCAATAGAAACAAAACACCTACAAATAACTCTTTGGGAGAAGTAAAAAAAAAATAAAAAGTAAAAATGACCCTCCTTATCTAAACAAATTGTTCCCTTTTGTTTTTGTTTTTTTAAATAACATTTATAGCAAAGAAAAGTAGATCTGTGGGTTTTATACTGCCTAAAAATCTAAACTTAGGGAGTGAGTTTCATTAAATCTGAAGCGGGACAGAGGGTGGGTGATAGACTGATTGATTGAAATTCATAATATTTTTTATTTCCTATGCAGTTAACATGTGTTTGTGGCTGGTTGCCACCATATGCATGCTCAGGGTTAGCCTAACCATGGTTTAACCAATTAACCCAAGGCAATAGCAAACCCCTTCCATAGTACTGGTAAGAAAACAACATAGACACATCTGTAAAGTCAACAGGATTCGACACAACTCAAGAGAGCCAATTTGGCATAGTGGTTAAAGTGCTGGTCTTGAAACTGGGAGACCGGTAGGTCTATTTAAGCTCCTTCCTTAAGCGCCAAAGCTGGTTGTGTGATGGGGCCAACCACCCTCTCTTAGCCCTACCCACCTCACAGGGTGATTGTTGTGGGGAAAATAGGAAGTGGGAGCATTAGGTAGGCTGCCTTGAGTCACTCAAAATAAAGGTTGGATAAAAATCTAATAAGCGAGCCATTATTTTTGAGCTGCATTAAGTAATTCTGATTGTGGCCCACCAATGGAGAGCTGAAGAACTGAACATGGGGGACAATTAAATAGTAAAAGGCAAACTGATTAATTGTCACTGCTGATTCGCTCTCTTACTGATCTGCCTGAAAAGTTCAAATTTATTTTTCAATTAGGGTTTTTCTTTTTTATCGTTTAGTACTAAAGGGGGGGGGGATACTTCCTTGCCAAATGCAATGTTTTATTTACTTCCTGTTGAGTACCCACTGCAACGCATTCCAGAGTGCATTTCATCTTTCTGCAGCCCTTAGACTAATAAGCTTCCTCGTACACACATTCACACAACACAATCACACCATGCTAGACTATGCCACAACCAACAATAGGTCATAAAACAGCAGAAGAAAACAAAAATGCCAACTTATTTATTATCATTCTTGTTTTCTGCTGCTATGTTTCACAACTCCTCCAGTAGTTAACAACATAAATGCACATAAAATAGCTAGGGTAACCCAAATTAAGCAATTAATTTTAAAAATTCAAATTAAAACATTCACAGTAATGGTAACAAAAACAATTGATGGATTGATTTTACAGTTTTTATAGCCAAAGATTCTGGGAGAAGTACAACTGGATAAAATTATAAAAACAATAGAAATCAAAATTCTAAAAAAAAAATCATAATAAGAAATCAACCCTCTTCCAAGATGGATGCTGATAAACCCTAGCTAAAATCCTTGGGAGAAGAGCAATGATAAATCTCGATAAAATCGTGAAGAGCAGAGACTTCACACTGACAACAAAGGTCCGCATAGTTAAAGCAATGGTGTTCCCCGTAGTAACATATGGCTGCGAGAGCTGGACCATAAGGAAGGCTGAGCGAAGGAAGATCGATGCTTTTGAACTGTGGTGTTGGAGGAAAATTCTGAGAGTGCCTTGGACTGCAAGAAGATCAAACCAGTCCATCCTCCAGGAAATAAAGCCAGACTGCTCACTTGAGGGAATGATATTAAAGGCCAAACTGAAATACTTTGGCCACATCATGAGAAGACAGGACACCCTGGAGAAGATGCTGATGCTAGGGAGAGTGGAGGGCAAAAGGAAGAGGGGCCGACCAAGGGCAAGGTGGATGGATGATATTCTAAAGGTGACGGACTTGTCCCTGGGGGAGCTGGGGGTGTTGACGACCGACAGGAAGCTCTGGCGTGGGCTGATCCATGAAGTCACGAAGAGTCAGAAGCGACTAAACGAATAAACAACAAAATTGCAAGCCTGGTGAGATAAAACTGTCTATCAAGATCTTCTAAGAATCATGAGGGAAGGATATTTAAGGACTTCTGGGGTGAAGAGTTCCAAAGTTTGGGGGCTAAGGAGGAGGAAGAAGAGGAGGAGGAGGAGGAGGAGGAATATAAAGTTCCAGAGCTTCATCCCAAATAAAGAAAACATCATTTAATCAACATCAAAAGTCCTCCAGAAGAAGATTGCCTTTACTGATTTCCAGAAAGTGGTCAATGGTGGAGCAAGCTTGGGTTTAAATGGGAGACTATTCAACAATGCCAGGGCCATAACAGAGAAACCACATCACCAGATGATCTCCTCACCATGCAAAAGCGGGGAATCACCAAAAGCGGAATGAATGTAATGATCAGGTTGAGTCCAGCTGGAGAAGGCACTCCTGCAAATATTTTGGTGCTAATCCATATAGAGCTTTCTAGGTCAAAATCGATAGAATCACGAAAATAGCACAAAAATGTTTGTGGGTGGATGGATAGATGGAAGTTGTTTCAGTGGATGGATGGATGGATGGACGGACGGACGGATGGACGGACCAATACTAAGAAACTTTCAGTGATTCATGAAGTAGCACAAGTTGGTTTCATGCTTGGCCTGCTCGGTATGATTGTGCAACCCTTCACAAAAACAAAAAGGGGCTTCAAAGCGCACAAATATTTACGTGTTACAATGGTCAGCTGGTTTCTCCCTTGGATCAAACTACAGTTTCTGAGGTCAGCCATGATCACAGGGTAAGACATGACAGCCTTACGGAGTTGCAGGAAAGTGCCATGGGGGCATCCCTATGTGCTCTTAAGCATCTTTTCCTTTTCAACCTGAGGTGGTATGCAGGATTACTCTTTAGGCACTCCCTTGCATACCAGAATAGGGTCACAAACCACATTTACACTGCCCTGGGAATATGGAAGGAAATTGGGAACCTGTGGCCTTCTCAGTGTTACTAAGCTCCTGAGAATCATCACACAAATCTGGAGAGCTACAGTTTCTACATTCCTGTTAAGCATCAAGGTCTGGAGACTATTTGCAAACTCACAGGACTGAATCCACTTATAAAATTGCTTCTGTTTGAGGACCTTACCTTAACAGGATTTCTGATTTGGAGGAATTTCCCCCTCTCTTTCAGAATGAATGGGATTTCAAGGAGTTTGCTCTTGCCATACTTTCAGACCTTATACAGTATATAGATAAATAATGAATGACTGGAGAGAACAACTGACAATACTTTAACTTTCACCTAAAAGTTGGAAGCAGGAAAAATGATGCTGTTTTTCCCCCTTATGCTTTTAAAAGCAGGAAGGACAGAATTGTTCCTCAAAGTTCATTCTGTCACTGGCTCTCAGCTTCATCACATTCTTCATTTCTCCAAGTGACATTCGAGGACAGCCTTTTAGCAGAAGGTGTCCTTATGAAAAGTGGTTTTCCAGGTGGATCTAGCCAATAAGGGAACACCATGTGCCTGCCCACTCTGGAATCCAAAGTAGGATAGGTGGGTGCAAAAACAGCAGAGATCTCTTGCAGATTTCATGCTATTTTGAAGAGGTCATTTTGACACATCGAGCAGGTGAATTAAATTTGCTGAAACTCTCTCTTTCAAAAGTTGTCTTAAGACAGTGTTTCTCAACCTCATCAACTTAAAGTTGTGTGGATTTCAAGTTCCAGAATTCCCCCAGCCAGCTTGCTGGCTGGGAGAATTCTGGGTCTTGAAATCCACACATCTTTAAGTTGATGAGGTTGAGAAACACTGATTTAAGGCATGGGGACCCTGTGCTCTTTTACACTAGGCCACACTTTTCAAGTCCCTAACAGGTTTTCCTTACCGCAAAGAAAGAGGAGACCATATCTGGGGGGACAGGGTGCACAGATCAGTAACTGAACATATTCTATGGCTGTGCATTTTTTTAAAAGGATTAGGTGAACAGACTCTGAAAAAGACTGCTTGAGCCATTGAAGCTTCTAGATAGACCTGAAAGTGTTTGTCAGCCCCAGCAGCCTTAAGACTTCAACTCCTGGAATTTCCCAGCCAGATCTTCATGTTCAGCTTTGGAAAAGGATGCACCCACTCCATTTTCTTTCAATCAATCCTTCTTAAAGTGTGGTGCTCAGGATTGGATTTACCGTACTCAAGGTGGTATCTGGCCAAAGCAGGATGAAAAGGAACAATCCCATGAAATTAGGCATATTGTATTTGGGTTACACAAATCTGGATATCTGCTAGTTGGCAGTCAAGGGAAAGTTATGTGTTTACCTCTTTGTTGGAAAAGGTGCTACCAGACCCCCCCTCCTGATCTGGATGAACATAGCTCTCCTCCTACAACAAAGTCGATTGGGTAACTTTTCCAAGTATGGGGCAAAAGCTACTGGAGACTCTTATTTCCACTTCACTTCTGTGAACGATGCCACTGTGAGAAGCACAGAAGCCATGCTTTATGCAAAGCTGGTCATTGCTGGAATTAAAATCTTCTGAACTGTCGGCTGCTGGCTGGGAGTTGTAATTGGACGCATCTGGAAGGCACTGGACCATGAGTGACTGCCTGAAAGACAGATGAACATCACCTTGGAGAGACATAACAGAGACCCACTGGAAGGGAAATCTTGCCAAGTTGTGGTTTCACCCTCTCACTTCATTACAAAATTATTTTCTTCACTTCTCAGCAGGGGAAAACAAACATTTGAGGATGAACTCTAGTTTGTTCAATCTTTGCATCCCATCCGTTGGCTGAAAACCAACCGATTCCTCCCTAGTGGGTGATCTTTTCTGCAGCCATTCCTTCCCCACAACCCTTTTTTTTTTGCAGTAGTTTCTAGAGTAGCGACATAGGTTAGAGTAGGCCAAGTACTATATAAGGGTGGCTATTAGGCATCCACCATTTCTTTGCTTGATCGCTTATTAATGGTCGATGATTAGCTGATAGTTCCTCCATGGGCACCATTGGCTCACTGCTCCTCATCCCAATTTAAATCCTACATCAGTTTAGCTCACGCTGGCTGGGGAATCCTGTGAGTTGAAGTCCACCCATCTTAAAGTTGCCAAGTTGGAAAAACACTGGTTTGGCCACTCGGTGAATTTGATGAAACGAGCTGCAGTTCATGACAGCTTATGACTTTTAATACAATTCCTTATTTTATTGGTGTTATCAGACTCATTCTGATCCTCAGATTTGATGGAAGTGTGGGCAGGCAGGGGAGGCCACAGACATCTGGAAAGTGGATGTACAATGAAGACCAAATGTTCACACATACTCCGCAATGAAGTAAATAAAAAAACTCCCCACCCTACCTATGAAATTCCCTTTTAATTAAATTACCAATTGTGAATTCTCTTTTATCAAAATGAAAGGAGACAGAAAAAATGCAGGATTTTTTTTTCTGCCTGTATTAATACTGATGGATGATGATCGATCGATAGATAGATATACTGTAGGTGATGGATAGATGACAGAGACAGACAGACAGACATAGATGATAAATAGATAATGATAGATAAATGATAGATTTAGAGACAGAGACAGAGATAGAGATAGAATCAGAGATGCATGGATGGATACAGAGATAGATAGATAGATAGATAGATAGATAGATAGATAGATAGATAGATATAGACAGACAGACATAGATGATATAGACAGACAGACAGACATAGATGATAGATAGATATAGACAGACAGACAGACATAGATGATAGATATAGACAGACATAGATGGTAGATAGATATAGACAGACAGACAGACATAGATGATAGATAGATAGATAGATAGATAGATAGATAGATAGATAGATAGATAGATATAGATAATGATAGATAAATGATAGAGATAGATACAGACATGGATAGATGGATAGATACAGAGATAGACAGACTATATGGGTACATCCCCAAGGACTGATTGCAGATTTTCTCCCCATTTCTTTGGTGCATCTTGGCCACTAGCAAGAAAATACAGCAGGGAAAAAAAAGCTGTATTAGAAGCACAGGCACACACAAACATTGCTTGCAATTCAGAACACACACACATACAACACATTGCTTGCAATTCAGTTTGAAATACCCATCTGGTAGCCTTTATCAGAAGTGGGTAAAAAACATGCTTTACTTCTTATATTTTTAATAACCATATGAGAATAACATGGAAGCTGAGCTCTACCAGATTGTTGTTGTTTATTCGTTTAGTCGCTTCTGACTCTTCATGACTTCATGGATCAGCCCACGCCAGAGCTTCCTGTCAGTCGTCAAGACCCCCAGCTCCCCAACGGATGAATCCATCACCTCTAGAATATCATCTATCCATCTTGCCCTTGGTCGGCCCCTCTTCCTTTTGCCCTCCACTCTCCCTAGCATCAGCATCTTCTCCAGGGTGTCCTGTCTTCTCATGATGTGGCCAAAGTATTTCAGTTTTGCCTTTAATATCTTTCCCTCAAGTGAGCAGTCCGGCTTTATTTCCTGGAGAATGGACTGGTTGGATCTTCTTGCAGTCCAAGGGACTCTCAGAATTTTCCTCCAACAGCACAGTTCAAAAGCATCAATCTTCCTTCTCTCAGCCTTCCTTATGATCCAGCTCTCGCAGCCATATGTTACTACGGGGAACACCATTGCTTTAACTATGCGGACCTTTGTTGTCAGTGTGATGTCTCTGCTCTTAACTATTTTATTGAGATTGGTCATTGCTCTTCTCCCAAGGATTAAGCGTCTTCTGATTTCCTGACTGCAGTCAGCATCTGCAGTAATCTTCGCACCTAGAAATACAAAGTCTTTCACTGCTTCTACATTTTCTCCCTCTATTTGCCAGTTATCAATCAAGCTGGTTGCCATAATCTTGGTTTTTTTGAGGTTTAGTTGCAATCCAGCTTTTGCACTTCCTTCTTTCACCTTCATCATAAGGCGGTTCCTCTTCGCTTTCAGCCATCAAAGTGGTATCATCTGCATATCTGAGATTGTTAATGTTTCTTCCAGCAATTTTAACTCCAGCCTTGGATTCCTCAAGGCCAGCATGTTGCATGATGTGTTCTGCATACAAGTTGAATAGGTAGGGTGAGAGTATACCGCCCTGCCGTACTCCCTTCCCAATCTTAAACCAGTCCGTTGTTCCGTGGTCTGTTCTTACTGTTGCTACTTGGTCGTTATACAGATTCTTCAGGAGGCAGACAAGATGACTTGGTATCCCCATACCACTAAGAACTTGCCACAATTTGTTATGGTCCACACAGTCAAAGGCTTTAGAATAGTCAATAAAACAGAAATAGATGTTTTTCTGAAACTCCCTGGCTTTTTCCATTATCCAGCAGATATTGGCAATTTGGTCCCTAGTTCCTCTGCCTTTTCTAAACCCAGCTTGTACATCTGGCAATTCTCGCTCCATGAATTGCTGAAGTCTACCTTGCAGGATCTTGAGCATTACCTTACTGGCATGTGAAATGAGTGCCACTGTTCCATAGTTTGAACATTCTTTAGTGTTCCCCTTTTTTGGTATGGGGATATAAGTTGATTTTTTTCCAATCTGATGGCCATTCTTGTGTTTTCCAAATTTGCTTGCATATAGCATGCATTACCTTGACAGCATCATCTTGCAAGATTTTGAACAATTCAGCTGGGATGCCGTCGTCTCCTGCTGCCTTGTTGTTAGCAATGCTTCTTAAGGCCCATTCAACCTCACTCTTCAGGATGTCTGGCTCTAGTTCACTGACCACACCGTCAAAGCTATCCCCGATATTGTTATCCTTCCTATACAGGTCTTCTGTATATTCTTGCCACCTTTTCTTGATCTCTTCTTCTTCTGTTAGGTCCTTGCAATCTTTGTTTTTGATCATGCCCATTTTTGCCTGGAATTTATCTCTGATGTTTCTAATTTTCTGGAAGAGGTCTCTTGTCCTTCCTATTCTATTGTCTTCTTCCACTTCCGCGCATTGCTTGTTTAAAAATAATTCCTTATCTCTTCTGGTTAACCTCTGGAATTTTGCATTTAATTGGGCATATCTCCCCCTATCACTGTTGCCTTTTGCTTTCCTTCTTTCTTGGGCTACTTCTAGTGTCTCAGCAGACAGCCATTTTGCCTTCTTGGTTTTCTCTTTCTTTGGGATGTATTTTGTTGCCGCCTCCTGAACAATGTTGCGAACTTCTGTCCATAGTTCTTCCGGGACCCTATCTACTAAGTCCAGTCCCTTAAATCTATTCTTCACCTCCACTGCATATTCCTTAGGAATATTAGTGAGCTCATATCTTGCTAATCTGTGGGTCTTCCCTAATCTCTGTAGTCTGATCCTAAATTGTGCAAGAAGAAGTTCGTGATCGGAACTACAGTCAGCTCCAGGTCTTGTTTTTACCTACTGTATAGATGTCCTCCACCTTTGGCTGCAAAGGATGTAGTCAATCTCTTTTCGGTCCATCTGGTGAAGTCCATGTATAAAGCCATCTCTTAGGTTGTTGGAAGAGAGTGTTTGTTATGCAGAGTGAGTTGTCTTGGCAAAATTCTATCAGCCTATGTCCTGCTTTTTTTTGTTCTCCCAGGCCATGCTTACCTGTAATTCCAGGTGTCATTTGACTGCTCACCTTAGCATTCCAGTCTCCTGTGATGAAAATAACATCTCTTTTAGGCGTGTCATCCAGTAGGTGCTGCAGATCCTCACAGAACTGCTCTACTTCAGCTTCTTCAGCATCTGTGGTTGGGGCGTATATTTGGATCACTGTGATGTTAGATGGCTTGCTCTGAATTCGAATTGAGAACATTCTATCGTTTTTTGGATTATATCCAAGCACTGCTTTAGCCACTTTACTTTTAATTATGAAGGCTACTCCATTTCTTCTGTGGTCCTCTTTTCCACAGTAGTAGATCTGGTGGTCATTTGATGTGAAGTGGCCCATTCCAGTCCATTTCAGTTCACTGACGCCCAAAATGTCTATCTTTAATCTTGACACCTCACCAATAACCACATCCAATTTGCCCTGGCTCATAGATCTTACATTCCAGGTTCCAATGGTGTGTTGATCCTTAGAACATCGGATTCGCCGTTCACCACCAGCACCGTCGGCCGCTAGCCGTCCTTTCGGCTTTGAGCTAGCTGCGTCATCACGTCTAGGGCTAGTTGAGCTCATCCTATGTTCCAGATTACATTTGCCCATAAATGTGGCCATTTTGTCCCTTTCTCCTATGATTGTGCAAGTGATAACAAATGCCTTCTCCACCACAGTACCATTGCGAACTACCACAACACTCGCCTATTGATTTCTTCACGCTTCCCTCCTCACCTAGTTGTATAATAAGAAAAAATGTTGTTTGAAACCAGGCCTGATCATCTTAAATATGTTATTTGCTCGGTGAAAGGCGTGCTGGATTATGATTAATACAGTGAATAGCTGGGACCTAATAGAGGTGATGCTTCTTTATATGGGCCAAGCGGTCCAGCGTTTCAAGCAGTAAAAATAGAGAGAGTCATTTCGTCAACGAAACACTCCACTCTTTTGCTTTATGTGAAGCTGCTGCTGTTTAATGGCTCTCTGGTGGCATTCTTAATCTGCAGGGAGCCAAATTTTATTTTCTAAACAACTAGCCTTAGAAATTATTCTAATTAAACACAACCCTTTCATGTGCATAACGTTATTTTGCATAACTTTTTTTTAAGTACTTGGCATAATTTACTAATCACAGAAAAACTCAGAGGTATTTGGGAATCTGAATACAATCCCTGCAATTCTGAATGTGAGGAATTTTTATTCAGCTAGCTGAGATTTCATCATCATCATCATCATCACTACCACCATCATCACCATCACCATCATCATCCACTTATGAGCCTCCAGAGTGGCTGGAACTTTATTTTTAATCTTAAAAAATGTAATGAAAGTTGATGTGGTAAAATAGGGTCTAGATGATGCAACTGTTACATAGACTCGCAGTTGCTGGAGTATCTGTATCTATTAACGGCTCTCAGCTTGGAGTGTTCCAGGGCATTGTCTTGGATCTTGTGCTGTTCAACATATTTAATAATGACTTGGATGAGAGATCTGAGGGGGCACTTATCAAGTCTGCAAGTGACACAAAGCTGGGCAGGGTGGCTAATACATTATATGAATGAGAGGTTCAAAATGTTCTAGACAGGCTTGAGCTGTGGGCTAAAAGAAATAGGATGGAGTATAACAAGGAGAAATGTGAAGTTCTGCATCTTGGTAGGAGAAATGAAAGGCACAAAAATAAGATGGTTTGGCAGTAATGCATGTGAAAGGAATTCTTGATAACTGCAGTTTAACATGAGCCAGCAGTGTGATGCAGCTGCTGAAAAGGCAAATACTATTTTGAGAAACAATAACACAAATATAGAATCCAGATTACAGGAAGTACAGTTCCACTCTACTTTGCCCTGGTCAGATCCCATTTGGAGTACTTTGTCCAGTTTTGGGTGCCATCCTTAGAAAATGACAGTGACAAATTGAAGCAAGTTTAGAGGAGGGCTACCAAGAAGGGGATTGGGAACCAAGCCCTATAAGGATCAGTTAAAGGAATTAGGAATGTTTACCCTATAGAAAAGGTGACTGAGGGACAATATGAGAGTAGCCTTCAAATATCTGACGGATTGTCACGCAGAAGGAGGAATGGACTTATTCTCCCTTGTTCCAGATGGCAGGACCTGGATCAATGTATTAAAGCTACATAGAAAGGGGTTCAGGTTGGACATCAGGAGAAACTTGCTATGTGAGCTATGTGCCAGTGGACTAGGCTGGCACATGATGTGGTGAGTTCTCCCTTACTGGTGGTCTTCAGAGACTGGATGGTCATCTGTCAGAGATGCCTTGAGCTGAGGATTGCACTAGATGACCTCAAGGATCACTTCTAACTCTATAACCCTATGGGTTTTGCCCTTACAGCAGGAGATCCCCATGCAGGCCCACTCTGATTTGCATGCCATGTTCTGCCTGAGTTGCCGCTGTCCCAGTCCAAAACGCTTTGCAAAACCTTGGGAAGATCTCATCCTTGACATTAAGCAATTGACAATTCAGAAGGTAGATGGATCCTTACTTAATCTTGACACCCTTTCCCACTTTTATCTATAAAACAGTCCAAATTCCTATTTATTGGGGTACCACTAGCATTATTCCTATCTCTAAAAGGACAATCTGGATGAGTCCAGAAAATGATTGATTACTCATGCATGGTAAGACCAACTAAATAAATCTTATATGCCTGGAATCTGGACTGGACTCTTCAGGACTGGCTGGAACAAGAGCACTTTCTGACTGAGGAACAAGCAGGCTTTAGAGCAGAACCTTCAATACAGATGAAGTCTTCCCTGTAGAACCTACTGTGTGAATGCAAAATACATTAGTAAACCCAAACCTAGAGCTGTATATACTAGACCACATCCTAGTGTATAAAAGTGGTTCTGCATTTACATGCTTTTCTTTAAATGTGCTTTTGAGTTCACCTCTAGATAAATCTTACAGGAAAAACCTGAGCTTTTGCCCATGAGGAAACATCTGCTCATCTCCAAGCTCCATGTAAACACACAGAAGATGCAACCCACCAGGGCAAATTTCTAATTGTATTCCCAACTCAGAAAGCAGTTAAGGAGAGCTGTTTACGGTTTGTCCCCCCTCCCCAACTTTCAACTCTCATATTTACTCTTTAGTCGAGTACCTGCAGAACGTGCCCTGCTTAGATATAGCTTGTCATTAATTCTTTATGCAGGTGATGCTGAGATTTTATCACCGATCCCAATTGGACTCAGGAGAGCCTTGAGAATCCTCTCATAGAGCTGCCCCGATAACCATCTTCTGGTTAATTACTGGAAGATAAACATAGTTGCCTTTGCCCAAAGTCTCCAGATGAGTCATGGGACATATCTAGGGTAATATAATTGAGCATATCTGGGGGGTTTGATTGCCGTAGGCAGGAAAAGGGCCTGAGCTGCAGATGCAGGGTTGACAGCATAGGAAGGCACTGCACGGTTCTAAAGTTTTTTACTTGAAAAGAGGTGGTGGTGTGCTTGCTACTATTTAACTATTTGAGGCCAAGTTGCTGGCTGAGTTTTGATATGGAGCCAAGTTGGGACCAGACTCCAGGTACTCGCCTTTAGAAACAATGCAGTCCAATTTCCAGAGGGCAGAATTTCAGGGTCCCAAGTTTGGCCAAGGGGAAAACTCATGTTTGGCTGGCAGTTTTTCATGTCTGTCTACAGCTTGACTTTTGCCAAGGAAGTCTAACTCCTTAAGTCATTCTTGATCCATTTCATGGGGCTTGGAAGTAGGATAAGCTACTGACCTATCTCCTCTCCCTGGACCTTTGGAGATCCACGCATAGGTGTCTGGTAGACCTCACTGTGCAAACGCCGTGAACTGCATCATTGGTGTGATGATGTTGTTATGGGTGTAATGTCACTCCTCCTTCCCCCATGGATGCCCACGTATCCATGGGCTGCGATCAAGCTAGGGTGCTTGTTAAACAGTGATCCCTGAACCCTGCATGGCAAAACAAGCTTTAGCTAATCTCTAATGATATTAAGGAGATGGGATCCAAATCTGCAACTGGATGAATGTGTGAAATTGGCTGTGAGAAGATTCTGTTACTGTAACCCTGGCAATAAACGTAGTATTAGTACTCATGGTTTTGGTTTCCTACCTGGACTACCTCGAAGGGCTGAAAGCAATCTTGCAAATCTGAAACTGCTTCCCCCCTCCTCTGGCTTTACTTTCCAGAGAACTAGAGAGGGTCCCTTCTGAGACGCTTTCTCCATCCCCATTCCTCCTTTGGACACAGATTTCTCTTATCGGACCATTGTCTAGGCTGTGGCCCTTCCTCCTGTCTCCCAAGGTCATTCTCACAGCCCATTACAATGCCTTCTCACCTTGGAAGAGTGCAACCATTTTCTCAGGCTTGCTTTAACATCCACCCACTCCTTTCTGTTGGAAGTCAGGAGGAATCAAAAGGTGTTGAGTTTTATCATTGTAAATATGGCCTTTTTAGTAACATCTGCAGGTCGTCCAGATATAGGTGTCCATTGGAGGCCATGATGATGTCCACAATGGACAAAAAATCATATGAAATGGATCCATGAAAGCAGAAGACTTGAAATCCTCCAGTATTCATGGAGCATTATGCTTGGATAAAGGATAGCGTGTTTCCCCAGCTGAGCTACTTGTTAATAAGTTGGGATGAAGTAGTCATTTAATGATATTAAAGTCTCCTTCAAGTTAGAGTTGACGTCTGGTGATTTCATAGATGCATCCATGTAAGTTCTTTTTGTGGCAGCTGTTAACGTTCTTCTAGAATATCTTCTCAATGTCAGAATCAGCCCTTGTATTCCTGGGTGAATCCCATCCATTGAAACAAATACAGAGACAAATGACAATGATGATATTCAAATATATCCCCACAACAGGGTCTCACAGTAACTGACACCGTAAACCTCTACCTCCCCACAGAACACATTATAATTCCAAATATTTATTAAAAAATTAATCCACCAGGAAACACCTGAAAAAGCTATAAACTCTGTACCTCAACCTGTTACTCCTTCAGTAGCCAAATCTAAGCCAATTTCCTTGTGGCTGTTAGATGTGATTTGCAATTTGGTGGATGTTATTCCACAAAGATAAGCTCTGTCAACATCAGATTCTGTTCCTCGTAACTTCAGAGGGAGGCTTCAGATGACATTAAATACGCATCCGGTCTCTCTCTCAGAGTCCAATTTCTCTACAAGTATGAGGGAACCTGAAGTAGGTCTCCTTGAAGCCTAATTTTAATGGGCCTATGCTAAGCTTGACAAAGTCTGGTTTCCACTGAGTGCATGACTGAGAGCCAGATGAAGGCAGTTCTGCCTTACCTTCATGGCCAGGTTTCTCTGACAAGCCTTGGTGGCCCCAGCAAGTCTCACTGCTGCAACTGTGCTAGGTTGGCAGATGCCAAAATGCCATTCAATTGATTGGAAGGCTTAAATACACACACACACACACAAGCTATGTTGTGAGTAAAGTTAGAGGCTAGAAAAAGTCCCTAAAATGGTCTGATCATTTAGGAAGTTGTGAGAAGAGAAAACAGGGGAAACATATTTTTGTCCTTAATTTTAGGTTACATTTCCCTGCCTCATTCTCTCTCTCTGGGTATATGTGTATGCATTTGTGTGGGTTGGAGAAGTGCAGTGTATTTGGTTCACAAGGAAACAGATGCTTTGGAGCACACAAGAGCGGACGTATAAGATGGGCCAGCAATTACTTAAACCAAGTACCTATTTTTCTGGGACTGAATTGTAGCTGTGGAGGGAAGCTGTATGATCCTTGGAAAGGGTGCATTGAGTTTACATACCTATTGTCAGGTACTCTATGTGCACTCTTGAACACACTGAATTGTTGCACACACCCCAGTGTGTCTCTATACATCTGTGTCTATGTGTGAAGGGAGGGAGGGAGAGAGAGAGTTGTGCAATTTGTATTTCCAACTAGTTTTGCTATGTCATAGAGTATATGGGGCACAATAATTAAACAATAAATACCTTCAAATTACTTTGAGGATTGCAATTTTCTGGAGCGTACGAGCATTTTAAGGCGGGATTTTTCTTTCTCTCTTCTTTTATTCTGTTTATTGCATCAGTAGAAAAGGCGGCGAGTGCATTAAACACATTCATACATACAAATGGGATTTGCAACACATAACATAATTTTAACGGTGGCTATCAATTGCACCTTAGCTTATCTTCCAATAGATGAACATCTCTTTTTCGCCAATCAGCCCTCTTTAGACATGTAATGATTGATGCTAATGATGTTTGTTTATCCTAAAATCAGGCTTGGATTGAACAGCCCATCTGATACTCCAATTTCTAGAGTTATTTTTAGGGCAGTTAAGAGTGGGAATGGGAGTACTCATATCCCAAAGGCTTTCTTCTCCTTTTCTTTTGCCAATTGAAAAGAACATAAAGCAAAGCTGCTGAATTTGCTACCAAATTTCTAAAATGGATGCCCCACTGCCTTCTTTTCCAGTGTCCTGTTTTTGATAGACTAGGTTTATCTCATTCAAATCTTTCTAGCCTTTGTTCCATCTGTCAGTAAACTTCAATTTTATTCATGGGTGTGTGTGTGTTTATTGGTTTGAATTCCATAAAAAGTACCAAGGAACAGCTCTCTTTTATTTATTGATCCTGTGACTGGGCTTCTTCTGTGAAAGGCTGATTATAACCTACTGAATAACAGAAATGATGCTGTAAAAATAATGATTCAGCCTTGAGTATCTACTTCCTTATTAGTTGCAGCAACTTTCCTCCCTCAAACCCCCATTTTTGGGTCCTCAGTTCTTTCTTCACAAAAATGTCAGTTTCTCCCACACCATGCTTGCTTTTAGGTCTTATACAGGTTAGTTTCATATTATATGTGTAAGAAAAAGACAAGGTTTTTGAAGTGGAATCTCTGGAAAAGTCCCTAATGCTAGGAAAGGTAGAAGGAAAGAGAAGAAGAAGGAAAGAAAAAAAGAGAAGTTGAGACAGAAGAGATAAACTTGGACAGGCTTTCAAGGTTGATGTCAGTCCTTTGAGGTAGGCCAGGTCAAGAAATAGACACAGAAGGTATCTTTATTGTAGTAAGGTAGCATCAGAGAATCTAGAAAGCTTGTCCAAGTTTCTCTCTGTCCCAGACAGAGAGGGATGAAAGGATGGGTTAAGTATAAACCCACTTCCCCCAAGACTAAATATAATACTAAAGGAACAAGCATTCAAGAAATGTGCCAAGACTAGCCCTTGGTACAGCAGCCATGATGACCTTGGAAAAGATATTGAGTTGCTGTGAAGTCTCTATACCTACAAAAATCAGAATTATGCAAGCCATTTGACAATCTATGGAAGCAAAAGTTGGACTTTGAAGAAGCAGGATAGGAAGAGTATTAACACTTTTGAACTTTGGTATTGGAGAAGACTCCTGAGAATACTGTGGACAGCCAAGAAAACAAACTGATAGATCATCAAATGAATCAGCCCAGAGTTCTCACTCAAGGCGCAAATGACCAGGCTCAAATTTACCTACTTTGGACACATTATGCAAAGATCTGGCTCTCTGGAGAAGGCTCTGATGCTGGGAAAGGTGGAAGGAAAGAGAAGAAGAGGACAACCAGCAGCAAAGTGGATTGAATCACGTACAGTGATGATGGGTGTCCCTTTGGAAGACCTGAAAGACCAGATTAGGGACAGATCATCATGAAGAAAATCTACCTATGTGGTCATTAAGAGTTGACAAAAACTTGTTAACACATAATCAATTTAACGGAAGGAGCAGGAGACGCTGAAAGGAGATGGTGTAACTCGGATACTGCAGAGTTGTTGAAATGTATTGGTTTGCACAGTGAAATTTTTGAGCTGGATTAATAAACCTGCAGTAAACACTAAATCAATTCTGTACATAGCTCATATTTCCTCTAGAGTTACACTGTCATGAATGCAGTTTAGTTAAAAAGGAGGGTAACAAGCCAAATCCTCAAAGCCAATATCTTCACATTGCTTATTCCCTCATTTGATGTTCAGTATGTTTTATGTTTATGCATGAAACAGGAAAAAAATAGTCAAATGCATTTTAAAAGGTGGTGCAGATGTCAATTCAAGCTTTTAAACATGTCTAACAAGATTCTATATAACCCTTCAGCCTTTTTTGCTCCTCTGACTTCCTTTCTTATTACAGTGGATTTTTAAGAGAGAGAGAGAGTTAGAGTATCTTTTGATGGGGAGGGCAAAGAGCTGCCTTCTGGGTAGAAAGGTAGGATATAAATCAAATCCTTTGCAATAATAACTTGGAAGCACTTTTAGTCTAGGTGCAACCCAAGATCAATTTATCAGACAGCATTTCAGTAGCTGTTTGTGTCAATAAACAGCACAGCATTTCAATCAAGAATAAACCAGCAGACCTCTTCATACAGAAGGGTGCCAACATCTGGATCAAAAATAAATGAACAACCAGATCACTGAAACCAGCCATACTAAAAGCAACAGCAGTTGAGTAAAACATGCTGCTACTGATAAGCAGCCTAATAATGAGAGTCTTCAAAACCTAAGGTCATCTTGCTTGGCAAAAATGCATCCAACCTGTGAAAGAATATACAGCTCACCTCAGGGAAGGTATGAGAGTACTGTTAAGAAGGGACTTGGACAAGAGATTACACAGTCCAGAGCTAGAAGGAAGTGTGAGGAAGACACTCAAAATAACCGTGATTTAATTTTGTTTGTATAAGTTGAGGTTAGTGATGGGTGCACCATTAGAGGACCTGAAGGACCTGCTAGGGACAGGTCAACATGGAGAACTCTATCTTTGTGGTCGCTAAGAGTCAACATCATGAACACATCATGCGACAAGCTGGTCTTGAGGAATCCAAGGCTGGAGTTAAAATCTCTGGAAGAAACATTAACAATCTCAGATATGCAGATGATACCACTTTGATGGCTGAAAGTGAAGAGGAACTGAGGAGCCTTATGATGAAGGTGAAAGAAGAAAGTGCAAAAGCTGGCTTGCAGCTAAACCTCAAAAAAACCAAGATTATGGCAACCAGCTTGATTGATAACTGGCAAATAGAGGGAGAAAATGTAGAAGCAGTGAAAGACTTTGTATTCCTAGGTGCAAAGATTACTGCAGATGCTGACTGCAGTCAGGAAATCAGAAGACGCTTAATCCTTGGGAGAAGAGCAATGACAAATCTCGATAAAATAGTTAAGAGCAGAGACATCACACTGACAACAAAGGCCCGCATAGTTAAAGCAATGGTGTTCCCTGTAGTAACATATGGCTGCGAGAGCTGGACCATAAGGAAGGCTGAGCGAAGGAAGATCGATGCTTTTGAACTGTGGTGTTGGAGGAAAATTCTGAGAGTGCCTTGGACTGCAAGAAGATCAAACCAGTCCATCCTCCAGGAAATAAAGCCAGACTGCTCACTTGAGGGAATGATATTAAAGGCAAAACTGAAATATTTTGGCCACATAATGAGAAGACAGGACACCCTGGAGAAGATGCTGATGCTAGGGAGAGTGGAAGGCAAAAGGAAGAGGGGCCGACCAAGGGCAAGATGGATGGATGATATTCTAGAGGTGACGGACTCGTCCCTGGGGGAGCTGGGGATGTTGACGACCAACAGGAAGCTCTGGCGTGGGCTGGTCCATGAAGTCACGAAGAGTCGGAAGCGACTAAACGAATAAACAACAAAAAGAGTCAACATTGACTTGATGGCATATAGTCAATCATTCAAGTATAATGCTGTCATTGTTCTTTTAATAACTAATTTCTGGCCTTTCCATGAATACTTATCTGCAGGGAAATTTAGCCTTTTTCCTTGTTGTTTATTCGTTTAGTCGCTTCCGACTCTTCGTGACTTCATGGACCAGCCCACGCCAGAGCTTCCTGTCGGTCGTCAACACCCCCAGCTCCCCCAGGGACGAGTCCGTCACCTCTAGAATATCATCCATCCATCTTGCCCTTGGTCGGCCCCTCTTCCTTTTGCCTTCCACTCTCCCCAGCATCAGCATCTTCTCCAGGGTGTCCTGTCTTCTCATTATGTGGCCAAAGTATTTCAGTTTTGCCTTTAATATCATTCCCTCAAGTGAGCAGTCTGGCTTTATTTCCTGGAGGATGGACTGGTTGGATCTTCTTGCAGTCCAAGGCACTCTCAGAATTTTCCTCCAACACCACAGTTCAAAAGCATCGATCTTCCTTCGTTCAGCCTTCCTTATGGTCCAGCTCTCGCAGCCATATGTTACTACAGGGAACACCATTGCTTTAACTATGCGGGCCTTTGTTGTCAGTGTGATGTCTCTGCTCTTAACTATTTTATCGAGATTTGCCATTGCTCTTCTTCCAAGGATTAAGCGTCTTCTGATTTCCTGACTGCAGTCAGCATCTGCAGTAATCTTTGCACCTAGGAATACAAAGTCTTTCACTGCTTCTACATTTTCTCCCTCTATTTGCCAGTTATCAATCAAGCTGGTTGCCATAATCTTGGTTTTTTTGAGGTTTAGCTGCAAACCAGCTTTTGCACTTTCTTCTTTCACCTTCATCATAAGGCTCCTCAGTTCCTCTTCACTTTCAGCCATCAAAGTGGTATCATCTGCATATCTGAGATTGTTAATGTTTCTTCCAGAGATTTTAACTCCAGCCTTGGATTCCTCAAGGCCAGCTTGTCGCATGATGTGTTCTGCATACAAGTTGAATAGGTAGGGTGAGAGTATACAGCCCTGCCGTACTCCTTTCCCAATCTTAAACCAGTCTGTTGTTCCGTGGTCTGTTCTTACTGTTGCTACTTGGTCGTTATACAGATTCTTCAGGAGGCATACAAGATGACTTGGTATCCCCATACCACTAAGAACTTGCCACAATTTGTTATGGTCCACGCAGTCAAAGGCTTTAGAATAGTCAATAAAACAGAAATAGATGTTTTTCTGAAACTCCCTGGCTTTTTCCATTATCCAGCGGATATTGGCAATTTGGTCTCTAGTTCCTCTGCCTTTTCTAAACCCAGCTTGTACATCTGGCAATTCTCGCTCCATGAACTGCTGAAGTCTACCTTGCAGGATCTTGAGCATTACCTTACTGGCATGTGAAATGAGTGCCACTGTTCGATAGTTTGAACATTCTTTAGTGTTTCCCTTTTTTGGTATGGGGATATAAGTTGATTTTTTCCAGTCTGATGGCCATTCTTGTGTTTTCCAAATTTGCTGGCATATAGCATGCATTACCTTGACAGCATCATCTTGCAAGATTTTGAACAGTTCAGCTGGGATGCCGTCGTCTCCTGTTGCCTTGTTATTAGCAATGCTTCTTAAGGCCCACTCAACCTCACTCTTCAGGATGTCTGGCTCTAGCTCACCGACCACACCGTCAAAGCTATCCCCGATATTGTTATCCTTCCTATACAGGTTTTCTGTATATTCTTGCCACCTTTTCTTGATCTCTTCTTCTTCTGTTAGGTCCTTGCCATCTTTGTTTTTGATCATACCCATTTTGGCCTGGAATTTACCTCCAATGTTTCTAATTTTCTGGAAGAGGTCTCTTGTCCTTCCTATTCTATTGTCTTCTTCCACTTCCGCGCATTGCTTGTTTAAAAATAATTCCTGATCTCTTCTGGCTAACCTCTGGAATTTTGCATTTAATTGGGCATATCTCCCCCTATCACTGTTGCCTTTTGCTTTCCTTCTTTCTTGGGCTACTTCTAGTGTCTCAGCAGACAGCCATTTTGCCTTCTTGGTTTTCTCTTTCTTTGGGATGTATTTTGTTGCCGCCTCCTGAACAATGCTGCCAACTTCTGTCCATAGTTCTTCCGGGACCCTATCTACTAAGTCCAGTCCCTTAAATCTATTCTTCACCTCCACTGCATATTCCTTAGGAATATTAGTGAGCTCATATCTAGCTGATCTGTGGGTCTTCCCTAATCTCTTTAGTCTGATCCTAAATTGTGCAAGAAGAAGTTCGTGATCTGAACTACAGTCAGCTCCAGGCCTTGTTTTTACCGACTGTACAGATGTCCGCCACCTTTGGCTGCAAAGGATGTAATCAATCTGATTTCGGTGTTGTCCATCTGGTGAAGTCCATGTATAAAGCCGTCTCTTAGGTTGTTGGAAGAGAGTGTTTGTTATGCAGAGTGAATTGTCTTGGCAAAATTCTATCAGCCTGTGTCCTGCTTCGTTTTGTTCTCCCAGGCCATGCTTACCTGTAATTCCAGGTGTCATTTGACTGCCCACCTTAGCATTCCAGTCTCCTGTGATGAAAATAACATCTCTTTTAGGCGTGTTGTCCAGTAGGTGCTGCAGATCCTCATAGAACTGCTCTACTTCAGCTTCTTCAGCATTTGTGGTTGGGGCGTATATTTGGATCACTGTGATGTTAGATGGCTTGCCCTGAATTCGAATTGAGATCATTCTGTCGTTTTTTGGGTTGTATCCAAGCACTGCTTTAGCCACTTTATTATTAATTATGAAGGCTACTCCATTTCTTCTGTGGTCCTCTTGTCCGCAGTAGTAGATCTGGTGGTCATTTGATGTGAAGTGGCCCATTCCAGTCCATTTCAGTTCACTGACGCCCAGAATGTCTATCTTTAATCTTGACATCTCACCAATAACCACATCCAATTTGCCCTGGCTCATAGATCTTACATTCCAGGTTCCGATGGTGTGTTGGTCTTTAGAACATCGGATTCGCCGTTCACCACCAGCACCGTCGGCCGCTAGCCATCCTTTCGGCTTTGAGCTAGCTGCGTCATCACGACTGGGGCTAGTTGAGCTCATCCTCTGTTCCTCCCCAGTAGCATTTTGACCATCTTCCGACCTGGGGGTCTCATCTTCCGATGGTATACCGACATATCTCTGGTTGTACTGATCCATTTAGTTTTCACGGCAAGAATACTGGGGTGGGTTGCCATTACCTTCCCCAGGGATCGCATTTAGTCTGACCTCTCTGTCATGACCTTCCCGTCTTGGGTGGCCCTTCACGGTTTAGCTCATGGCATCATTGAGGTGCTCAAGCTCCAGCACCACGACAAGGTAACGATCCTTTGCTGAAGAGCCTTTTTCCTAGAGAGGACTTTATATGGTTTTACCAGTATAATTCAGTCAGCCTAAACAACATTGTAGGATACACCCAAATATCCAATGCTGTCTACCAGGATTCCTTGCAGAAAACTTAATGGACTGTTTTTGGCCTGTTTTGTTTTTCACATGTTTCAGGACAGTTGGTGACAAGAAGCAGTATACACAGATTTTTTAATAATAGCAAATACTGTAATAAAACGTAATGGTTTCTCATTTTATGTACACCATTTCCTGGAGAGGGTTTATCGATTTATAGGTCAAGGAGATTTTAGCTTGAAATAATCACTCAGGCTTGAGCAAAGCACAAAACTAAACACATAACATGAAAATCAGATCGGAAACAAGAAAATGATACTTCCTTAAAATGTAGTTAAGTAAATACAAGCCATCAGTTTTACTAAAATCTTATGCATATTTTCCTCAGAGTAAATCTTGTTAGCGCTATGTGGCTTTCTTTAATGCCAATTTCTACAGATTGCATGTCTCTTAATGTTGAAGGTTGAACATCCAAAATATAAGCATCTAACTGCTAGCAATTTGATTTCTGGTCAGATTAAACCAAGCAATTTGGTTTTATATAAAGCTGATGGAACTTTCGTTTTGGTTATGCCTTGAATTAGTTTCTACAAGAATAAATAGCTGACAGTTTTAGCTGACATCAGTGGAGAAGAACCGTGCTCCTAGCATCCGATGTAGGAAAAATAAATAAATAAAAGACGGGTCAGGAAGGAATATGTCCATTAAGCATTGATTGCTGTAAATTGCTTGAATATTTCACATTTTGCACGGGTCAGCACTGCTGAGTGGATGGAGAAGGAGTATGTTTCCACATACACATTCATTATTTTTTAAAATCAAATTATGAATGAAACATGGCTATATATATATACACAGCTCGATTTTAATGTGCAAATCTTATTTTAAGTCTTTAATATCCAATCTGCTCCAAGTCACTCCACCACCAGGGTAATGAAATGCGCTTTCAGCAGTTCCTCCAGAGATATGGGAAACCCTGAAAAATCTGGTTGGTTTGCCTTAGCTACCCCACTTAATCTTAAGAAAATCTTCAATCAATCAATAATAAAAGGAAGGTGGAGGTAGTCCTGATAGTAAGAAGGGTCCATTAAACTGCTCGCTCAAATTGACCACACAAAGAAATCTGTGGCAAATATCTTCCATATCTTTATCCTCTGCCCAATTTCTCATGAATCTTACCAAAAGTCTCTTCCTTGGATTCAGCATTTGTTGAAAACGTCTACACCACTCTAAGCACGCTAGGCTTTTAAAGGGTTTAACAATATGGGAAGAGATCCTTTGGCTACCTTCCATTATTTTTTTAAGAGGAAATGTGGTCCCTATCTGCCCCTATCCAGTCTGGTGAATATTTCTGCAGATTTTTTTTTAATCCATAGAAAAAATATCCCAGATTACAAATCTGTACAATGTTAAATGGAGTGGATCTTTCATATCGACTTACCCCTTACAACAAGCTATCTATATCTTGTCAGTATACAGAGACAAAATATATATCTATTTGCACTCTCACTTTTTCTATATCTATATCTATTTATTTTACTTATTTATTCCATTGTGATAGCCGCCCATATCAGCAAGTGACTCTGGGAGGCTTACAACGACAAAATATATTCAATATTTTATTCTATAGAAATATATGCGATCAGAACATATAGAAGGAAATATTTTTCCAATAAGTCATTATTTGCACTTACATTTCATGCCTTCCAACTTCTTGCGGTCCAGCTGCTGGTTAGGAGAGATCCCTAAGTAATGGACCGTCTTTCCTGTGACAGTGTCACTGAGGACAGTGGTGTCAGAAGTACCACGTTGATTACATGACCCCACCAGCTCCTTTCTGCAGATCCTACCAGGATGATGTAGGATTTAGCTATGTGGAAACAGCTGCTCTTGACACTCCAATTATATACAAAAGAGTCTTGTGGCCTGCCAGCTTCTGACTGCACATGATAAAGGCAGAAGGATTCTCTTGCCTGGATTCACCCCATGCCCCATTGGCTTCAAAATTTTGAGCAGCAGATAACCGGCATGCTAGCTTATGTGCATGAGCACATTTGTGTGATTGGTAGATCTTTTCTTTCCACAGAGGGTTCAGTCTGGGGAGAAGATGTAAGCGTATAAGCTTGAATACTTAAAGTCTTTCCAGTTTGGTGAATCTGTACTTGGCCACAAAGGGCAAAGTTTTAAATATGGTTTCCTCTCAGCAAGGGTGATTGGAGCTGGGCAGCTATAATAAATTTAAATATTAAATAAATATGAGTAAAACATCTCTTTGATGAAGGTCGGAGGATTGGAGCAATCCTGCAGTGAAAGCCAAGAAGAGCAACCACCTGAGGTTGGAAAAAGACTATTCCTTGTGGCGGGAAATTAATGTCCTAATCCTGCCTTCACCCCAACTCTGCACTCCCTCCCATTTACCCTTTCCATGGCAACAAGAATGCCATTAGTTCCACTCCAGCCAACAGCTGGCCAGATGTCCTATTCATTTTGTTCCGAAGCAGTCCTCACAGCAATGCACAGTGAGATGGCAGTAGATCTAGAAGGTCCTTCAAATCGCCTTATAACATGTTGCCTAAGGATCTGCCCTGAGTGATGCCTACAGAGCAGCTAGATATAGGAAGTGACCCTCTAGGGGCAGAAATGGCTGGGGACAAGTGGACTTGGCTCTAATGTGCCACCTCTTCTCACAACCTACTCAGAAGGGCTACTTCCTTTCAGCTAAGGCTCTGGCTTGTCTCTGGTGGATAAGCCATGAAGGGCTACCCAGTGCCCATCTTCAGTTGTGAATGAAAGACATCTTTGTTTATCAGTTTGGTAAATAGGTAAAGTCAGAATCTAAATATGTTGTTCGAATTAGCGGTGATGTGAGTGTGGATATTTGTGATCTATTAAAATGTGCTTAAAATAAAGAGATGTGTAAACTGACTCACAGTTTCTCCTGACTTGTGTCTTGGAAGCCAGCTTCATCATCCCATCTGCTAAAAACCTGAGGCTGTCTGTTATACTGGGGAAAACATTTATTTTTCCAATTGTGCATGGCTTAAAATTAGGGTTTGCAAACAGCACTCTAAGGCATACACACACACCAAAGACAACACACAATTATTTCCCAGTTCGTGAAATACGCATTTCCTATACCAGTAAATCTGAAGGTGAAGAAAATATTCTGCTCATCTGGGAACAATTTTTTTTCAGCCGCCACTGATGACTCCTGCTTCCCTTGAGAAGTTTGTAGACAAAGGAAGGTTTGAAGATAAAGTTTCGCACTTACTGTTGTATTCACCAAAAGATACCTTACACTTTCAGCACTGAAAAAGGACTCCCCCGCCCCACTCCAAATAGAAGCTTGGAAGGATTAGAAGGGGAAAAAAAGGGCGGAGAGGGCTAAAAAGAAATGTGATTATATCAGAATCGATTAAGCCTGCTGTAATTCTCATTCACTGATGACAGACTTTTATCTCAGAATGAGTTTTCCTGAAACATTTAAGAAAAAGTCTAAGCACCTATAATAAATCAGACCTCAACATTTCTCTCTTTATTCTTTGACTTTCAAAACTAGTGAGAGAAAGAAGGCTGAATTAATAAATAGAGGGAAACAGCAGACGGAAAAGGTTGGTTATCAGAGTGAATACTTTGATTAGGTTTATGGCAAGGAGCAGAAGAATACAAAGATTCTAACAAATCCATGCCAGCAAATCTGAAGAACAACACAGTATCCAAGAGATTGAAAGAGGTCAGTCTATGTACCAAGACCAAAAAAAGGAGACTTCACAGTGTGCAAACTATTGTGTAATATCCTTAATTTCAGATACTAGCAGAATGCTATTTAGGATCATGCAACACAGATTAGATTCCCTACATGGAAAGGGAGATGCCAGATGTTCAAGTTGGCTTTAGAAAAGGCTGAGAACATAAGACATTATTGCATATTCCCACTGGATAATCGAGAAAGCCAAAGAATGCCAAAAAGTCAGTATGGGCTTCATTGATTATAAAAAAAAGCCTTTGATTGTGTCAATCATGTCAAGCTGTGCAATGTGCTTACAAAAATGGGAATCTCAGAACACCTCATTGTCCTCATGCAAAATCCAAATGTATGTCAGGAAATCATGGTATGGACAGAACACAGTGAAACAGACTGGCTCCGGGTTGGCAAGAGAGTGAGGCAAGAATGTGTGGTCTCCTCTTATTTGTGTGACTGGACTTAGTAGATAGGGTCCCGGAAGAACTCTGGACAGACGTTCGCAACATTGTTCAGCAGGCGGCAACAAAATACATCCCAAAGAAAGAGAAAACCAAGAAGGCAAAATGGCTGTCTGCTGAGACACTAGAAGTAGCCCAAGAAAGAAGGAAAGCAAAAGGCAACAGCGATAGGGGGAGATATGCCCAATTAAATGCAAAATTCCAGAGGTTAGCCAGAAGAGATAAGGAATTATTTTTAAACAAGCAATGCACGGAAGTGGAAGAAGACAATAGAATAGGAAGGACAAGAGACATCATCTAGAAAATTAGAAACGTTGGAGGTAAATTCCAGGCCAAAATGGGTATGATCAAAAAGAAAGATGGCGAGAATAATAGAAGAAGAAGAGATCAAGAAAAGGTGGCAAGAATATACAGAAGACCTGTATAGGAAGGACAACAATATCGGGGATAGCTTTGACGGTGTGGTCAGTGAGCTAGAGCCAGACATCCTGAAGAGTGAGGTTGAGTGGGCCTTAAGAAGCATTGCTAATAACAAGGCAGCAGGAGATGACCGCATCCCAGCTGAACTGTTCAAAATCTTGTGAGATGATGCTGTCAAGGTAATGCATGCTATATGCCAGCACATTTGGAAAACACAAGAATGGCCATCCGATTGGAAAAAATCAACTTATATCCCCATACCAAAAAAGGGAAACACTAAAGAATGTTCAAACTATCGAACAGTGGCACTCATTTCACATGCCAGTAAGGTAATCCTCAAGATCCTGCAAGGCAGACTTCAGCAATTCATGGAGCGAGAATTGCCAGATGTACAAGCTGGGTTTAGAAAAGGCAGAGGAACTAGGGAACAAATTGCCAATATCCGCTGGATAATGGAAAAAGCCAGGGAGTTTCAGAAAAACATCTATTTCTGTTTTATTGACTATTGTAAAGCCTTTGACTGTGTGGACCATAACACATTGTGGCAAGTTCTTAGCGGTATGGGGATACCAAGTCATCTTGTCTGCCTCCTGAAGAATCTGTATAACGACCAAGTAGCAACAGTAAGAACAGACCACGGAACAACAGACTGGTTTAAGATTGGGAAAGGAGTACAGCAGGGCTGTATACTCTCACCCTACCTATTCAACTTGTATGCAGAACACATCATGCGACAAGCTGGGCTTGAGGAATCCAAGGCTGGAGTTAAAATCTCTGGAAGAAACATTAACAATCTCAGATATGCAGATGATACCACTTTGATGGCTGAAAGCGAAGAGGAACTGAGGAGCCTTATGATGAAGGTGAAAGAAGGAAGTGCAAAAGCTGGCTTGCAGCTAAACCTCAAAAAAACCAAGATTATGGCAACCAGCTTGATTGATAACTGGCAAATAGAGGGAGAAAATGTAGAAGCAGTGAAAGACTTTGTATTTCTAGGTGTGAAGATTACTGCAGATGCTGACTGCAGTCAGGAAATCAGAAGACGCTTAATCCTTGGGAGAAGAGCAATGATAAATCTCGATAAAATAATTTAGAGCAGAGACATCACACTGACAACAAAGGTCCGCATAGTTAAAGCAATGGTGTTCCCCGTAGTAACATATGGCTGCGAGAGCTGGACCATAAGGAAGGCTGAGAGAAGGAAGATCGATGCTTTTGAGCTGTGGTGTTGCAGGAAAATTCTGAGAGTGCCTTGGACTGCAAGAAGATCAAACCAGTCCATCCTCCAGGAAATAACGCCAGACTGCTCATTTGAGGGAATGATATTAAAGGCAAAACTGAAGTACTTTGGCCACATCATGAGAAGACAGGAGAGCCTGGAGAAGATGCTGATGCTAGGGGGAGTGGAGGGCAAAAGGAAGAGGGGCCGACCAAGGGCAAGATGGATAGATGATATTCTAGAGGTGACGGAGCCGTCCCTGGGGGAGCTGGGGGTGTTGACAACCAACAGGAAGCTCTGGCATGGGCTGGTCCATGAAGTCACAAAGAGTCAGAAGCGACTAAACAAATAAACAACAACAACAACATATGCTGAATGGATATTGAGGGAAGCTGGATTAAAAGAAGATGAGCATGATTTTAACACTGGAGGAGGATACATGCTGTAAATAACCTGCACTTGGCTGATGACAAAAGCTAATGCTTTACACTGGTGTTTAACACAGGTATGTCAGAGAAAACAACAGCCAATTTTCCTTCAAGTGGACCATTCAAGATTTTATTCTTCTTTTGCTTTCAAGGATATAGGTCAGCTTTTGAAAGTTATATTTGATTTTTCATTTCTGAGACCAAAATATTGTTTAGCCTGGCTTTTGTGGAGAGAAGGCTCCCATTATCTTCAGCAAGGTACAAGTAATGGTAAAGAAGAGTTTTCCTTCCATCAAAGGCTCTTCCTGCTGCTTCTGCAGCAACTGGGAAGATGCTCTAGGTTAGAACATTGAAGGTCTTGGGTTCAGGAAGCCCTGAATCTCATGTCGTAGTAGTAGCTTTGGTGGCCCAGGAACTGGGCCACTTCCAGGTATATATCTGGCATTCTTGGATTGTTTCCAGGGGCTGGTTTTGATTTTATTTTTTTCTAGACAAAAGTTGGGCCTGCAAGCAACTTTCCCATAATGTTTCTGATACTGCAGCACTCTGGGATATCCTGCTTGTTGAGTTGGATTCCTTATCTGAAGAAAAGGAAGAACTGCAGGATCAAGTTCAAGTGGAAATTGGAGGAGGAATTTAAGGGGAAACTGAGAAATGAGGGAGGAACGCGAGGAGGAGATAAGACTCATAACTTCTGGAAGCTGAGTTAAGCAGTGGATAGGACGTTGCAGCAGTTGATAGAGATGAACACTTCTGGAGTCCTTATGAGCCCACAATTAACTTCCAATAAATCACTGAAAGGGCAGACCACAAGATGCAGTGTCAGCTTGAAACAGTTATTTTGGAGGAATAGAACTCCCCCTGCACTGTATACATTGTAAAGGATAAAGCAAGACATGCAAAAACCAGCAGGTTCCAGGGTAAAGAGAATGTCAGTTGTCACCCAAGGCCACCTAGAGAATGGCCAAATAGACCTACATAAGGGTTTTGACTTCTGTGTCCTGCAGTGGACGCAGTGGACTAATGTTCTATGCATATATACCTTCGTCCTTGCCTACAATAAAGAGATAGATCTTGTCAGGTCATTCCTGTGGACCTTCTGCTAAGTAAACCAAGTGCAGAATAAGAGACTAAGTGTCTGGAAACCAGGATTTACATCCATGTCTGTCATTGCTACTTAAATCATCAGCATCTGCAATAAAAAGAAGACACTCTAAATCTCCTTACATAAATCAATGCAAATCTTCAACACTTCTGGAGTTCTTATGATCCCACAATTAGCTTCCAATAAATCTTTGATTACCAGCTTAAGATATAGATTGGAACCCAGGAGGAAGAGCTGCTGTCTCCTGCTCTGATGCTGACATTTGCAACACAACATAAAAAAGTTAAAAATACTGATGAAAACTAAGACAGTGCCTATTTATGATTGGTTTGGTATGTATGTATGTATGTATGTATGTATTACATTTGCCTTTCACTTCTGTTCCAAAGTACTCAGTGTATTTTACCATTCTCCATATTACCTTCACAATAATCTTGGGAGTAGATTCACCAGGTGTTGGAGGAAAATCCTGAGAGTGCCTTGGACTGCAAGAAGATCAAACCAGTCCGTACTCTGGGAAATAAAGCCAGACTGCTCACTTGAGGGAATGATATTAGAGGCAAAACTGAAATACTTTGGCCACATAATGAGAAGACAGGACACCCTGGAGAAGATGCTGGTGCTAGGGAGAGTGGAGGGCAAAAGGAAGAGGGGGCGACCAAGGGCAAGGTGGATGGATGATATTCTAGAGGTGACGGACTTGTCCCTGGGGGAGCTGGGGGTGTCGACGACCGACAGGAAGCTCTGGCGTGGGCTGGTCCATGAAGTCATGAAGAGTCGGAAGCAACTGAACGAATAAACAACAAAAGGATGTCCTGGACTGTGGCAAGTTCTTAGTGGTACGGGGATACCAAGTCATCTTGTCTGCCTCCTGAAGAATCTGTATAATGACCAGGTAGCGACAGTAAGAACAGACCACTGGAACAATGGACTGGTTTAAGATTGGGAAAGGAGTACGGCAGGGCTGTATACTCTTACCCTACCTATTCAACTTGTATGCAGAACACATCATGCGACATGCTGGGCTTGAGGAATCCAAGGCTGGAGTTAAAATCGCTGGAAGAAACATTAACAATCTCAGATATGCAGATGATACCACTTTGATGGCTGAAAGTGAAGAGGAACTGAGGAGCCTTATGATGAAGGTGAAAGAAGAAAGTGCAAAAGCTGGCTTGCAGCTAAACCTCAAAAAAAACCAAGATTATGGCAACCAGCTTGATTGATAACTGGCAAATAGAGGGAGAAAATGTAGAGGCAGTGAAAGACTTTGTATTTCTAGGTGTGAAGATTACTGCAGATGCTGACTGCAGTCAGGAATTCAGAAGACACTTAATCCTTGGGAGAAGAGCAATGACCAATCTCGATAAAATAGTTAAGAGCAGAGACATCACACTGACAACAAAGGTCCGCATAGTTAAAGCAATGGTGTTCCCCATAGTAACATATGGCTGTGAGAGCTGGACCATAAGGAAGGCTGAGAGAAGGAAGATCGATGCTTTTGAACTGTGGTGTTGGAGGAAAATTCTGAGAGTGCCTTGGACTGCAAGAAGATCAAACCAGTCCATCCTCCAGGAAATAAAGCCAGACTGCTCACTTGAGGGAACGATATTAAAGGCCAAACTGAAGTACTTTGGCCACATAATGAGAAGACAGGACACCCTGGAGAAGATGCTGATGCTAGGGAGAGTGGAGGGCAAAAGGAAGAGGGGCCGACCAAGGGCAAGATGGATAGATGATATTCTAGAGGTGACGGACTCGTCCCTGGGGGAGCTGGGGGTGTTGACGACCGACAGGAAGCTCTGGCGTGGGCTGGTCCATGAAGTCACGAAGAGTCGGAAGCGACTAAATGAATAAACAACAACAAACCCCCATTTCAAATATGACAGAATAGCAGGGTTCACACGGTGCACTAAACCCAAGTTTACAAAACATAGTTGCCAGGTTCATATAACATCTGCATCCAAATGAATGAACTCTGCGATGCCTAACACAATGATTTGGTTCACGCAATATGCTAAGATAACTCCTGAGTTCCCACAACACCTTATCAACAAACTACTACAGGAAGTCCTCATTTAACAACCACAATTGGAACTGGAATTTCAGTTGCTAAGCAAAGCAATCATTAAGCAAATCAGACCCAATTTTATGACCTTTTTTGTGGCGGTCATTAAGCAAATCACTGTGGGCATTAAGGAATCACATGGTTGTTAAGCAAATCACATGGTTCTCCATTGATTTTGCTTTCCAGAAGCCAGCCAGGAAGGTCAAAACTGGTAATCACGTGACCATGGGATGCTGCAACGGTCATAAATGCGAACCGGTTGCCAAGCTCCCAAATCATGATCACATGACCACGGGGACACTGTGACAGTCATAAGTGTGAGAACTGGTCATAAGTCATTTTTTTCAACACTGTTGTAATTCTGAACCATTGCTAAACAAATGGTTGTTAGGTGAGGACTACCTGTACTCTGAGTTTAGTCAAGTTTCCTGTGAACTTGTTAACCTGCCTTTTCTCTCAACTTTCTACATTGTATTTCCTGCCTGAACGGAAAGACAAAGGACACTTTTAGGGCCCATCCATTTGATCATTGGAGATTAGAATGCAACTGTAATTCTGCAAACGCCCAGAATTTTGTTTCCAAATTTTCCAGCAGGAGAAACGTGACTCAGATTAGGTTACTCACACTGGGACTGGGAGAAGTTAAAGCTTCGTCTCCTGACCCCTTGCTCCTTTTCAGTTCAGATTATAGAAGCAAATGTAACTGCAATCTGCACAATTAATAAGGGACCCATTATTTTCATACACAGACACAGACACAAACACACACGTGTAGCACAAGATCACAGAATTGTCTGTGCAATTGGCACAGAAGAAGAATGCCTCTCTCCTAAGCAAGCTCATTTCTCAAATGACACTCAGCATCTCCAAACACAATATTCCTTGGCTATAATTTTATCTGCTCCAGAATGTGAAACGCTGAGGGAAACAGCAGTCAATAAGAATATTTAATAAACACAAGCAGACCAGCAAAAGTACAACTGAATTCTTGCCAACTTGTTATCCTTAAGGGCCCTATTCCATCCAATTTGTGCCCCTTAAAAACTAATTTTCTTTTATTCCATTTAAGTGTTTGCCCTTCCCCACCATTTCACAACAATCACCTCTCCAGAGAACAGGCAGGGGAAATAATCAACAGGAAAGCAGGCGGATTTGCAGGCAGTGGAAGAATGGAGTGAAAGGATTCTATTGAAAGGGTGACTGATGAGCAGCATGGAAACAATGGCCAGACAAAGCAGAATGGCTGGAGATAGCCCTTGGGACTGCAGAGTGTATGTGCATCGATACGAAACCTCATTGCAGGACTCCAAAAAGTTAACAAAACAGCAAAGGGAATGCAAGAGAGAAATAGAGCATTTTTTTAAAAAAAATAATGCCCCATCCTGCTGTTTTTGGTGGTGGTACTGCAGTTATTATTATGGTCAGTCACACAGTTAGCCAGCTTATAGTTATCTTCTGGGAAAGGATTTAAAAAAAAAAAGTGGGGGAAAAACTTGGATTTAACAGATATTTGGATGTAATGGACACTCCTTCACCCAATAGTCTATAAAAAGCTGTTGGGAGTTGGACAGTCTGCAAGTTTTATTATTATTATTATTATTATTATTATTATTATTATTATTATTATTATGGTTGGTTGCACAGTCAGCCAGATGTTTAGACTGGATTTGGCATTTTTGTCCACCTATCGAGTCCTTCCCAAGGACCTGGGCTAGGCAGATGTTGTTGTTTAATAATATTAAAGGCATTGTCGCAGGATGGAAGCTGTTCCAAGCAAAACTGCCTTTTGAAATTGTCTGGTGGTGATTTTGTCAATGCCAATGGTGTTCAAGTGGTGCTCCAGATGTTTTGGAATTGTTGTTGCTATTATTATTATCATCATCATTATTATTACTACTACTATTATTATTATTTACACACCGGATAGATTGACTATGGGATACTTCCTTTTTTAAAATAGTTGTCATTAAAAGATTTTACATATATAATAAGAAGTACATTCAAAGAAAAAAGTATATATAGTAAATGTGGAAGAGGGGGGAAAAAAGGAAAAAGGAAAAAAGAGACAAAAAAGGAGATAGAAAAAATAAAAATAGAAAACACAGAAAACAGGAAAAGAAATATAAAGAAGTGACTTCTGATCTTCCTCTTGCAGTTATACATACAATGCTAATCAAATCTCTCTCTTTAAGATTACATCATAATTCCCTTTCTTCTATAACCTATTCTTTCTAATCATCACAAAATGGGTCACCCCAATACACAGGGGTGTGGTGTTCATGGGAGGAGGTCACCAAATTCAAGATGGCAGCCATATCCATGCAAGTGAAGCCACACCCCTTTTTAGGTGCACTGTGAGCCATGTAAAAAAGGAGGCGTGGCTTTGATTGCACAGCTGCGGCTAACATCTTGACTTTGGTGACCCACCCAGGACGCTTCTGCCAATGAGCTCGGGAGCTAGAGAATATAAGTGAAAGTTGGAACAGCAAAAGGCAAGAGAAAGATGGAGAACAAAAGATTATCTTAGAAAGGAAAAGTTGGTTGCTTCCTTTTAGGGTTATATTTCAAGATGACTCATAAAAGTATGTGTTTTTTGTTTGTTTTTAATTAGGACAAGCTTTGTTTTATGAGGTCAAGCTTGATCAGGAAGACTTTAGGCTGAAGGCTGTGGGTGTTGGAAATTAAATTCTTGTCTCACCCCATATCCTTCTATCCCACCAACACACATATAGGTAATGGCTAACCAGCTTTGGGAGGACTGTGCAGAGTAGTGAAATGCCAGCTGTTCCCCCTCCCAGTCCCTCTCAGGTTCTGAGGGGTGGGGGGAGGCCATAGTCAAACACAGGTTTAGTGCCATTCTGAAAGAGTGCTAAACCTGCTCTCAGGCTCCTTTTGAACACAGATTTACTGCTCCTTCCAAAGAGCACTGAACTTCATTTAACAGGAGCCTAGCAACGGTTGGGGAATCATCGCATGGTGCTCCTCTTGTGAGCTTGTGAATTGTTGCAATGAGTGGGGAGGGCCTATCTATATACCCTCCCCAATTCCAGCCATTTCCATCTTGCCTTCTCATTTTTTGTGGTCCTTAACATTTTGTACGCTACTTTTCCAGTCAAAGCAACACACAACATCCAAATACTTGCCACTGACTTCCAGACATATGTTAATGATCTTGCATGTACTAATAAATGCCCACTGAGTTTTGAAAACCATCCATTTGTAATTTTTTGGCCTAAGAGAAACACAGGAAGGAAACAAATTAAATGCTTATATGTTTTTATTTTCTGATCTTTCCTGCTCTGTTTATTAACACCGTCTCTTGCTTTAAAACACTTTGATTCACCCAGAGAGCAACATTACTGGGTGGCATCATTAGCCTCAAACAACTCTTTGATGAGGGTCTTCATCTCATTTATCATTCTGTTTGCTTTTCAGCCTTTTTTCTAATTCTGTTATGTCATGCTTCTGGAATGGCCAAGACTGTACATCCCATCACAGATAAGGCTGCAAAACAGAGAAGACCACATTGCAATATTTGTTCTTTTAGGTACAGACTCTTCCTTAATTATTTCTTGGAATTTGGCCCCTTTCAAGCTTCTGCCCATTTCAGGGACATTGCCATGGAATCTTTTAGCCTAAACACCCACCACCACCACCAAGATTCCTTTCCTAAAAACTCACAACCAATTTAGGGCTATAGACAATAGTGTTCCTCCAGCCTCTGATAATAATGATGCTAATAATTGCCAGTAACAATGTAGTAATTGCATGTTTGGCATGCTCTATAGGGTGACTCATGGGCCTGCTTTGAATTAATGGAGTTCAATTAGAGGGCAGAGATTCCCTGACTTCCTTTAATTGTTTGCACTGGGACTCCCTCGTGAAGTCTAAAGAGCCAAGATGCTCCAGAATGGCCCAAATTAGATGCAAAACGACTCCTGGTTTGCTCAATTCAATGGATTACAGCCATTTACATCATAACTGGGAAGGTAAATTCTAAAGGGAGGACAGATCACATCAAGCCCCATTGTTCAACTGCCCTCCAAGGATCCTTACAGTAAAGTATTGTAGCATCTACAATACACGTTTCTTCTGATCCAATCCAAACATTGTACAGACAAGAAAAAGACTGAGGAGATGCTGAAAATGTCTTCTGTATCTTTTCCCCCCCAACATTTATTTTCTTCAATTGCATGGTAGGGGGGTTAAGGGAAATCATTTTCACTTTTTAATTTTATTTCAGCACCAAAGGAGAAGTAAAGTTCAATGAAATTCATTGTGGTGGACCCCCATGTTCTTGCATTTACTGTCATTCAATGTGTATAAGCTTTTGGGTTATAGGCAGTAGGATCTCCTCAGTGGGATCTCCCCTTTTTCAGATCAGAAAGTGAGAGCCGCCTGGGGGCTGCAGGCATGAAAAGGGAGAGAACAAGAAACACCACTAAAAAGACCATCTAAAGTAACTTGAGAATGAGGCCGATAAACAGAAACTTATCCTGCAAAAGAAGAAAACATGAAAAACTAGAAAACATTTCCATACATTATTGTTTCTGTTGCCCACTACTAATGGAGTAATTAGAAGCCATAGCTTCTAGCAGTCGCTTTGCAACAACAGTCCATCTGGTTGCGACTAGAGTAACAGCACATACTCAATTTGTTTGAGGACACCATAAGCTGCCACACAGAGACACAGACATACAGATCACTGAGCCATTTAAATCAGAATTGTTTATTCCAATTAACTACAGTTCCCCATAGACCAAGGTAGACAGTTATGTTTTCTTCATCTAACAGGGAGGCCAAGACATCCAGCATTCATGAGACTTTGGAACCACCACTGGAGACTAGGGGTTAGGGTAATCTCAATTCAATGTCCTCCAGATGTTTTGGGACAACCATCAATTCTACAGGGTAGGCAAGAGAAGTATGGTTCACTGAATCTTGCAAGTCTGCCAGTGTTTTCCCTTCCCTCCTTCTTATACCCCAGGGAATCAGGGAAAATCAGTCTGAGTCTCTTTCAAATACTCTCTTGCACCCCTAGGTTTAACACTTGCTTTTTCGGTACCTGCTGTTGTTCTAATAGCTTCTGGCTGCCTTCTCCAAGGTTATCTTGGTGGCTTCCTACGACAACAGAGTTGGCACGTTCCTTGATAATTCTGGGATTTTTAGCCCCAACACACAGGGGCGTCCATAGGGACAGACCATGAAGTCAAAACAGTTGGCACAACTGTACAATCAAAGCCCCACTCCTACATAAGGTGTGCTGCGCACATCATACGGATATAAAAAGGGCAAGATGGGGCTTCAATTGCCCAGTTTTAGTCACTGTTTTGACATCATTGACCTCCTTGCCAACACCCCTGTCAACACATCTAGAAGGTACTAAATTGGGGAAGAGTACTTAGAACATCACATGAGGACTAGAACGATATAGATTCAAAGATTACCTCTCATCTATCAAACTTTCTGAGCAACTTTGGGCCAATCACTATCTTCCTGGTGAATCTGTTGTTGTTTATTCGTTTAGTCGCTTCTGACTCTTCGTGACTTCATGGACTAGCCCACGCCAGAGCTTCCTGTCAGTCGTCAACACCCCCAGCACCCCCAGGGATGAGTCCGTCAACTCTAGAATATCATCCATCTATCTTGCCCTTGGTCGGCCTCTCTTTCTTTTGCCCTCCACTCTTCCTAGCATCAGCATCTTCTCCAGGGTGTCCTGTCTTCTCATTGTGTGGCCAAAGTATTTCAGTTTTGCCTTGAATATCATTCCCTCAAGTGAGCAGTCTGGCTTTATTTCCTGGAGGATGGACTGGTTTGATCTTCTTGCAGTCCAAGGCACTCTCAGAATTTTCCTCCAACACCACAGTTCAAAAGCATCGATCTTCCTTCGCTCAGCCTTCCTTATGGTCCAGCTCTCACAGCCATATGTTACTACGGGGAACACCATTGCTTTAACTATGCAGACCTTTGTTGTCAGTGTGATGTCTCTGCTCTTAATTATTTTATCGAGATTTATCATTGCTCTTCTCCCAAGGATTAAGCGTCTTCTGATTTCCTGACTGCAGTCAGCATCTGCAGTAATCTTCACACCTAGAAATACAAAGTCTTTCACTGCTTCTACATTTTCTCCCTCCATTTGCCAGTTATCAATCAAGCTGGTTGCCATAATCTTGGTTCTTTTGAGGTTTAGCTGCAAGCCAGCTTTTGCACTTTCTTCTTTCACCTTCATCATAAGGCTCCTCAGTTCCTCTTCGCTTTCAGCCATCAAAGTGGTATCATCTGCATATCTGAGATTGTTAATGTTTCTTCCAGAGATTTTAACTCCAGCCTTGGATTCCTCAAGCCCAGCATGTCGCATGATGTGTTCTGCATACAAGTTGAATAGGTAGGGTGAGAGTATACAGCCCTGCCGTACTCCTTTCCCAATCTTAAACCAGTCCGTTGTTCCGTGGTCTGTTCTTACTGTCGCTACCTGGTCATTATACAGATTCTTCAGGAGGCATACAAGATGACTTGGTATCCCCATACCACTAAGAACTTGCCACAATTTGTTATGGTCCACACAGTCAAAGGCTTTAGAATAGTCAATAAAAGAGAAATAGATGTTTTTATGAAACTCCCTGGCTTTTTCCATTATCCAGCAGATATTGGCAATTTGGTCTCTAGTTCCTCTGCCTTTTCTAAACCCAGCTTGTACATCTGGCAATTCTCGCTCCATGAACTGCTGAAGTCTACCTTGCAGGATCTTGAGCATTACCTTACTGGCATGTGAAATGAGTGCCACTGTTCGATAGTTTGAACATTCTTTAGTGTTCCCCTTTTTTGGTATGGGGATATAAGTTGATTTTTTCCAATCTGATGGCCATTTTGTTTTCCAAATTTGCTGGCATATAGCATGCATTACCTTGACAGCATCGTCTTGCAAGATTTTGAACAGTTCAGCTGGGATGCCATCATCTCCTGCTGCCTTGTTATTAGCAATGCTTCTTAAGGCCCATTCAACCTCACTCTTCAGGATGTCTGGCTCTAGCTCACTGACCACACCATCAAAGCTATCCCTGATATTGTTATCCTTCCTATACAGGTCTTCTGTATATTCTTGCCACCTTTTCTTGATCTCTTCTTCTTCTGTTAGGTCCTTGCCATCTTTGTTTTTGATCATACCCATTTTTGCCTGGAATTTACCTCCGATGTTTCTAATTTTCTGGAAGTGGTCTCTTGTCCTTCCTATCCTATTGTCTTCTTCCACTTCCACGCATTGCTTGTTTAGAAATAATTCCTTATCTCTTCTGGCTAACCTCTGGAATTTTGCATTTAATTGGGCATATCTCCCCCTATCACTGTTGCCTTTTGCTTTCCTTCTTTCTTGGGCTACTTCTAGTGTCTCAGCAGACAGCCATTTTGCCTTCTTGGTTTTCTCTTTCTTTGGGATGTATTTTGTTGCCGCCTCCTGAACAATGCTGCGAACGTCTGTCCATAGTTCTTCTGGGACCCTATCTACTAAGTCCAGTCCCTTAAATCTATTCTTCACCTCCACTGCATATTCCTTAGGAATATTAGTGAGCTCATATCTAGCTGATCTGTGGGTCTTCCCTAATCTCTTTAATCTGATCCTAAATTGTGCAAGAAGTTTGTGATCTGAACTACAGTCAGCTCCAGGTCTTGTTTTTACCGACTGTACAGATGTCCGCCACCCTTGGCTGCAAAGGATGCAGTCAATCTGATTTCGGTGTTGTCCGTCTGGGGAAGTCCATGTATAAAGCCGTCTCTTAGTTTGTTGGAAGAGAGTGTTTGTTATGCAGAGTGAATTGTCTTGGCAAAATTCTATCAGCCTATGTCCTGCTTCATTTTGTTCTCCCAGGCCATACTTACCTGTAATTCCAGGTGTCATTTGACTGCCCACCTTAGCATTCCAGTCTCCTGTGATGAAAATAACATCTCTTTTAGGCGTGTTGTCCAGTAGGTGCTGCAGATCCTCATAGAACTGCTCTACTTTAGCTTCTTCAGCATTTGTGATTGAGGCGTATATTTGGATCACTGTGATGTTAGATGGCTTGACCTGAATTCGAATTGAGATCATTCTGTCATTTTTTGGATTGTATCCAAGCACTGCTTTAGCCACTTTACTATTAATTATGAAGGCTACTCCATTTCTTCTGTGGTCATCTTGTCCACAGTAGTAGATCTGGTGGTCATTTGATGTGAAGTGGCCCATTTCAGTCCATTTCAGTTCACTGATGCCCAAAATGTCTATCTTTAATCTTGACATCTCACCAATAACCACATCCAATTTGCCCTGGCTCATAGATCTTACATTCCTGGTTCCAATGGCGTGTTGATCCTTAGAACATCGGATTCGCTGTTCGCCACCAGCACCGTCGGCCGCTAGCCATCCTTTCGGCTTTGAGCTAGCTGCGTCATCACGTCTGGGGCTAGTTGAACTCATCCTCTGTTCCTCCCCAGTAGCATTTTGACCATCTTCCGACCTGGGGGTCTCATCTTCCGATGGTATACCGACATATCTCTGGTTGTACTGATCCATTTAGTTTTCACGGCAAGAATACTGGGGTGGGTTGCCATTACCTTCCCCAGGGATCACATTTAGTCTGACCTCTCTGTCATGGCCTTCCCGTCTTGGGTGGCCCTTCATGGTTTAGCTCATGGCATCATTGAGGTGCTCAAGCTCCAGGACCATGACAAGGTAACGATCCTTTGCTGAAGGAAATGGGGGTAGCTTCACATTAAAACAAACTTTAATCTGAAGGTCAAATGAATAAAAAATAAGTTAACTGAATGACATGCAAAAGTAGGAATCTATAGCAGTCATTTCTTTTATTGCCCCAATTAAAAGTTTATAATTATTGGAAGATTTTGAATGTATTAAAGCTCATCTTCAGACCATATGGTTGAAAGCCAGAGAAATGGAGCAGGAAAACTGTGGTTGATATTACAAGCTGTTCTTGAGTGAGGTGGGAAAGGCTCTCAAGGAATGTTCTCTGGTGCAGCATAACGCTAAGTGGTGTCAAACTGTTGCAAATGCTTTCTCTACGGATATGAAGATATTTCATTTTATTTTCCAGAACTCCCATTTCTGGACACCAAATGAAATGGAGTTAACAAGAGCACTTTCTGTATATTAATTTTCCCTTCTGGTAACAATAAACATTACTCTTATGGGGACTGACTAAGGGGGCTACATCCAGGCTTTAATGTCTCTGGAGGTTCAAATTACGAATTTTGGTGCTCTGGGCATCTGCACTTTTTTTGCTTTGCTTGGCCCAAGATGCTCCTGTAATTCCTGCAGAGAGGACATAAGAAGACCTCTTCAGCATTCAACCCAAACCTTAACTGGTCCAGCCTTCATTCCATACTGGTCATCTGCATGTCTGTCAGAACACAACAAGCAGGATATGGTTATATGAATGGCCTCCAGCTTCTGTTACTAATCACTGCTGGCCTTATTTTTCATTAATTTCTCTAATCCCCCCAAATGGATGATCACCACTCTTGTGTGGCACATAATGTACTTTGAGAGTATGTTCTACGATCATGACCTTCACTTTGCTTTTTTCTGACTTACCCACTATTTAGCATCATTGAATAATTCCAGGTTCTAATGTTATGAAGCTTCTGTCAAGGCCTTCTTTCTTATCTCGAAAACCTCAAAGGACTTTGTGTTAAGATGTTTCCTATAAGGAGTTGCCCCAGTTCCCCAAATAGTCCCCCCATTCTCAGGCCACATTAGAACATCACTGGTGCTTTACTACATGAGAAGACATGACACCATGCACCATTTATGTCTCATAGCCATTTCCAACCATGAGAAGGACTGAAGGAGAAAGTGTGCTCTAGTTAATCAGCCAGGGAAAAGATTTTAAGTTCCATGTTTTTGATTTCCTAGCTTTTAAAAACAGGAAGTAAATTATTTAGAGGCCCAGCTGTGTTGTGGGATTATTGGTCTACCCAGTTTGATATCAAGATTTATCCTCTATCTCATGATCCTAAGGAAGCTGGAATCCTTAAGTACATTTAAATTAGGATCATTACCTGGATGTGAACTCCCATCACAATTGGACAATGTAAATGTGCCAACAGGGGGAGAATTTAGATACTTAATCCAGTCTAAAAGTGTCCAGAATGCAGCTGTGACTTGGCCCAATATTTTCACAGTTTGCTACCACATTGTCTTTGCTTGGCTTCTCCATTTCTTGGAAAAAGGAACTTATTTCTCTTGATATTGATCTCTACTCCCAAGTTTTGCAGCGGGACAAGAGCAGCTAACAGCCTTTTTTCCCCTCCTGAGAAAAAGAACCAAGTTGACCAACTTCCACATTAGGTCTCTATTATATCTTAAATGCACTGCACTGTATTTGTACAAGGTACCTCCAGTATTGGAGTCTATGAAGGAAGGGTGTTCATAACTGATCTCCCCGCCCCAACGGTAGATGACATTTCATATTATCAGTTGAAATCATGGTGATCTGCATTTTCCTCCTGAAGAATTGTGTGTGTGAGTGTGTTAAGAGTGGAGGGAGGGGAGGAAGATGGGAAATGATCATGTGTGGACCACTATATGATTCTTTAATTGAAACAAAGCAATTGTACAAGAAAAGGATTATCTGGAGCCAGATGCTAGAGACATTTTATAGCAGTGTTTCTCAACCTTGGCAACTTTAAGATGGGTGGACCTTGCTGGCTGGGGAGTTCTGGGAATTGAAGTCCACCCATTTTAAAGTTGCCAAGGTTAAGAAACACCGTTTCATAGCAAAGGATTCATATCCATATCCATATCCATATCCATATCCATATCCATATCCATATCCATATCCATATCCATGTGTGTGTGTGTGTGTAGATGCTGACTGCAGTCAGGAAATCAGAAGACGTTTAATCCTTGGGAGAAGAGCAATGACAAATCTCGATAAAATAGTTAAGAGCAGAGACATCACACTGACAACAAAGGTCCTCATAGTTAAAGCAATGGTGTTCCCCTTAGTAACATATGGCTGCGAGAGCTGGACCATAAGGAAGGCTGAGCGAAGGAAGATTGATGCTTTGGAACTGTGCTGTTGGAGGAAAATTCTGAGAGTGCCTTGGACTGCAAGAAGATCAAACCAGTCCGTACTCTGGGAAATAAAGCCAGACCGCTCACTTGAGGGAACGATATTAAAGGCAAAACTGAAGTACTTTGGCCACATAATGAGAAGACAGGACAGCCTGGAGAAGATGCTGATGCTGGGGAGAGTGGAGGGCAAAAGGAAGAGGGGCCGACCAAGGGCAAGGTGGATGGATGATATTCTAGCGGTGACGGACTCGTCCCTGGGGGAGCTGGGGGTGTTGACGACTGACAGGAAGCTTTGGCGTGGGCTGGTCCATGAAGTCACGAAGCATATGAAGCGACTAAATGAATAAACAACAACACACACACACACACACTTTCTTCAATTTCAAAATATATAGTTGATGGTATTTTCCATTTGCTGCCTCCCAGTCATCGCTGGAAGCAGGATGCTGATCTACATGGCTGTTTTTTCTAATCCAGCAGACCTGTTTTAATGATCCCTGCAGTCTAGAGAACTCGTTCCACTAATGCAGCAGAAACGAGGTTAGGGAGAGACAGCCAAAAGTTTCTGATGCATGGATGATTTGATGACAGAAAGATTTCCCACAACAAGGTCTTGGTTTATTTAACACCTAACTGGACCAGATTCTCATCAAGTATTCTGCAACTTGGGAAGGCAGAGCCTGGAAGACATTCACTTCTGCCTGGCTCCAGGGACTTAGATATATTTCGTGGATGTGATCAGTATCTACAGTGCTTAATAATTAATAGGGGCATCTGCTGCAGGGAAATAATATTGACTCAAACAACTTTAACTGCTCCGAACAGAATTTTGAAAGAGGGAAACACAAGCTGGGCTCCTGTTCTTACTTTAGAGAGGACCAGCTCCTTCTCAGATGCGCTTTCCACAAACTCTAGATATCTTAGGATTGAACATCCCTGAAATGTGAGCAGTGTTCTGACAAGGACAGTGGAAAGCCCTAGTCTCTAACATGGCCAAACACTTGTCATGCCCTGGGTAAGTGGTAAACCAAGAAGTGAGAACCACACAATTTCAGAAAGGCATCTTTAATGCTAGCCAGTGGTAAAAATGTAGGCAAACCTATAGCAAGCCAATTAAGATAGAGTCTTACTGAATTGTTTCCTTCCTTCAGCCCCCACAACAGGGGTATCCACAGTGTATGGTAAAAAAAGGTCAAGATGGTGCCTCTGATGGTGCAGTCAAAGCTCTGGCCATTTTTTATGCGCATTGCAGAGCTTTGTTTTCAACATTGTGGCCACCATCTTGAATTTTACCATAACCTGTGGACACCCATGCCTGGGCTAGACTGCCTCTTTTCATACCAATTGAAATTCGTCTCTGCCTACTTCCCACAGTCTCTCAAAACTCTGGAAGTAAATCTTCCCCCTACAGAATCCTGAAGCAGAACCCAAGGGGCAGCTCACCTGTCATACTAAGTCTATATCTTTACCTTTATGGATTACCTGGACCCTTTTCAATTTGGATTCAGATCTTGGAACAGGGCTGAAACGGCATTCATCGTTCTTGTGAATGACGTGTGGTAGGAACTGGATGGGATAGTCCAACTTTTCTGGCCCCTCTGGAACTCTTGGTAATGTCTGATGCCACTAGTCATGGTTTTCTTCTGGATGGTCTGTAACTATCAACAGAATCAGAATGGCGGACAGGGTCAAGTGGAACAAGATTCTTGGATCCATAACTGTCCGCAAGTGTGGTATCAATAGAAAGGTTCACCAGTAAGCAAAGACAGCCATGTTAATCTATTAAAGGGCCAGCTAGAACACATGGGGAACAAGAAAAGAGATCCAATCTAGAACATGTCTCCTGAGAGCAATCACTGCCTTGCCCAGAGGCTGAAAGCATGAATGGTTGCTAGAAACCTGCTGCTAATGTACTTCCTTCCTACTGGCTGATCTGTTTCATCTGCTAAATCCATCTTTGGAGAATTGCATCAATCTTCCCTATGGACAGAATGTAAACAGCTTTACACTGCAGGCAGCGAGAGGAGAATGTCCCTTTTTCTTACCAAGTTGTGTCTATTTCTCTACTCTGTTGACCTTCTCTGGGCACAAAAGCTCATGAGGTTTTTCTGACCCAAAGAACTTATCTTTCAATGGACAGGGGAGCTCCATATGTTAGTGAGAAGGACAAAGGTATTTGGATACCAAGTGTGTAAGTCAGTGCCTTATTTGGTTTGTGAACAGCAGCATGAGGAATAAAAAATGGGATGTCTTGGTACCATGGGCAACTGGAATGAGACCTCCTAAGATGTGAACACAGCAGGAGAAACCTAGTCACTTCCCCTGATGAGCCAATGAGTGATTTTTAACATATGACATGAATAAATTAATTGCTAGTATTTACTAATAATAACATTTCTGACATTCTCTGAAAAGTGTGTGACGTGCAAGCACCCAGGGGTCTTCTTCTCTGCTGGAAGATGGAAAAAATGTATTTCCTGCTCAGTTCAGAGAAAATATAGAATCACTGTTTTTCCTTTAACTGTCATGTTCATCCACCCCACATTGGTCTCCCAGTTTTTAATAGCTGTTAATATAGATTTAATATCTCTGTAAGATTCAGAAATCCAGAATTTTGTGCAGGGAAAACAGAAATTCAAATCCATGGCAGCACCGCCTTGTTTTTTCTTGAGGGATGCTGGATGCAAATAAATGGGTGAAAGAGGCTGGTGAGAAAAGTGGCAGAAATAATGGAGTGAGTGGGGCAGAAATTCATTCAGGGAAAAAAAAAATCCCATTCTCAATGAACATGCTTGGTGACAAAAGAAGGGAAACAACGTGGAGACTTGCGATGGCAGTTGCCAGACTCTCTGTCCCATCTGATTTTTTAAAAGTTTTTATAAACAAACAAACAAACAAAGAAAAACTAGAAGCTGAATGTGGCAAAACAAAGCACAGGCTTATAGCATCACTGTTTTTGTCAACATCACCTTGGAAAATAATAATAATAATAATAATAATAATAATAATAATAATAATAATAATAATAATAATAAATGTTGCATGGCTGATGGAGGACAGAGAACAACCTTACCAGTTGAGCATCTGGTCTTGGTGCTTGAGTGTTCATCATACTTACTGTGACAACTATTTTGTGAAAAAGCCAGACTGTTTTGTGTAAGTGCAATTCCAGATGTTTCAATGCCCCAAAGGATTATCTAGTCCTATTGTAAAGAGTCAAACTCCAGTCACTGCATAATTTTGGTGGTCCTCTAGTCTAGCCCTCAGTGACAATCTTTAAAATGTGGATACATTTCTGACCATACTTTTACTCTGCCTGCTCAGGATTAAATAATGGTATGGTGCTACCATCACAGCTTCCTTTCAGACCAAATTTCTGCTCACCTCCTTTACAATACACACACACACACACACAAGTATATACAATATATACCTATATTTGCATGGGTGAATGATTTCCATAATTACTGAATGTTGGAGTGCAGTTTGAATTAGTTCTTCAGTGTATCTTGAGTGGTGAAGATGTGCTAAAAATCCATAGCTGAAATGCTTGATTGGTATGCTCAGCTGGGGGGGGGGGGGAAGGACTAGATGTGATAGGGAAATAAAAATCTCCCTTAGCACAGTGATTACAATATTTAAAGCTTGTGAAGAAAAAAAACAGACTGAGTTTGACCTCTTTGTGAAAATACCTCAAACTCATCTACATTCTGAGGCAATCAATTTTGCTTGTTTTAGAAATCCGAACCTTCAAAACTATTTTTGTTATCTGGACTGTGGCAGATCTTCAAGAGTTTATGAGAAAAGTGACAATTTAGAAAGCAGAAAATGCATTCAGTTGCTGTGCTTTATTACATATGCTATGAACGTTAGCTTTCTGAAACTACAGAGATGATCTTGGTTCCTAACTGGAAAAGAGCTAAAATCTTCAAGCCCTAAATAAATATACAAACACAACAAAATCCAGTATTTTGTTGGAAGAAGACGACTTGGGTACTATGCTCTTTCCCATTTCTATTTAAACTTGAGTCACCTGTTAAACATCTCCCCTGGGCACTGATTTAAAAGCTGGTGGAGGCTGGAAGACTAATTGGAACTTACTGTAATGTGCTATGCTCTGGGCTACCACAGAACAGAATTCAAAACAGGCAGCTGGAACAAAACACAGCAGCAATTACATTTGAAGGTATGTATTGTTGACCATATTGTACTAAGCTTATCTCAGTTCCATTGTTTCTGCCCCCAATTTACCAAGTCAATTCTTTTTACAGAGTTTTAGTTGTTTAGACATTGGGTCCTTCACTATGAACTCCCTATAGTTTAAGAACTTTTGAGATCCAGCTGGGTATCCAATCAGTGAGTGATTAAGCTGGTGAAAAAACAAGGCAGAGTATTTTTTATGGAGGTGGCTGATTTGGACAATTCTTGCCCTGTTCACTTAAGATTCAGGAGGGTTGAAAAGTATTTTGCTTTTCATTTGAAAACGGATAAACTTGGATCCCTGAAATTGGCATGACCACACAGTTTGACGATGATCTGCATTTAGTGATAGCAGTGGAGGAGATATTTGGCCTGAGTGTCACACTCAGGCCATATAGTTCCTCCATTGCTATCACTAAATGCAGATCATCATCAAACTGTGTGGTCATGCCAATTCCAGGGATTCACCAGAATGAATGAGAAGCTGGAACTGATCTGCCTAAGCCCCAAAGGAAGTAATTTCTGAGCCAGAAACCTGAGCTTGCACTGGCATCTGTATTCACTGCACTCAGCTTCAGGAAGTATCCAGTATATTTGTCAACAAGGATATCACAACTCACTACCCCATTTTTTCACGATGTGTCATCAATATTCATCTCTAAATAATCTTAATTCAGATAGTGGCCCCCAATTCACCACAAAATTCTGAACTACCATACCTGGCGTATGTGCCCCCTTTCATTAATCTTCTTCCAGAAAAGCAATGGACAGAATCAGCAAGCAAGGATTAGAAATCGAAGACAAATCATGGATTCCAAATCTGGCTGGTTAGTTGAGGACCAGAGAGGGATCTATTTCAGATGATACAATCTAAAACAATACCGACATGAGCACCATGGAAGTTTCTTACAAATTCCCACCAATGACTGTGCATCAGCACATTGGCTTGTTCATAGTCAGCAGAATTCATGGACATTCTGGCTTATTTTAGTTGATAGATTTTCCACTATACCTGCAAGATCAGAAATAAACCATAGTTTAATAAAGTTATAAGATTAATTTGGATTCATTCCTAAATCGAAGCCTTCCCAGAAACCTAAAATCCAGTTTTAGGATTTCACATGTTTAGAGGAAGTGTTTTCCACGTTGTTCTTTTACTTCCTGTTGCTGTACAAAAGTTGTAGCAGCTGACCTATCTCTGGTAATAAGACAGTTATCTCTTGTCAGGATGTATGGGTTACTTACTGCATTAAAACATTTGAAAACATTTAAGAGAAATGTAAAACCAGGGGGGAAATGAGTTCTTCACATTTATTCAGGGTTTGCAAATTAGCCTGATACTTTTCTACTATATTTTTATTTTTCAAAATATGTAATATTGACAACAAAAAGCTGATTACATTAAAAAATCCCACAATTAAATGAAATAATCTTTAAACTTGAAAAAAAAAAAGAAACCAGAAAGAAAGGAAAAGGAAAAGACGAAAAACCCCAAACTGAAAAGGAAAGAAAAAAAAAAAATCTACCTTAGACTGAATTGTATCCAAATGTGCAAAGATCAGATTCTTCATTCCAAATTATGTGAAGAGACAATTCTGTTTAAAGGTGTGCATTAACTGTGGCTGCCTTGCAAAAGTAGAAATAATAATAATAATAATAATAATAACAATAATAATAATAATAATAATTACTGCTACTACTACTAGTAGTAGACTGGGATAAGAAATAAATTGCAAAGCACCCTGTGCTTGTCAATATTTGTTTATTTTTACAATTTATATGCTGCCCTTCAACAAGTAAATGTGCTAACCACTGTAAATTATAAAGTTGATTCCAAATGGCTAAGTGGAATTATTCATCCTTATAATGATTGCATAATAACTTCACCAACCTCAATGAAAATTTCAAGAGCAGCCTCTTCAGGTCCCATGAATTTCATAGATAATAATTTGACCATTGATTTACGGCAGAGAAGGGAATTCTCCTCACAGATCACACTGAAGCGGCATTAACAGTAATAATGTTAACATCATTTTAAATGATCATAAAATAATGCATTCCCTGTACATTTTATTACATAGCTACTCTCCAGCTACCCTGATGGACACATTAAATAAAACCAGGATAATAAATCATTGTAGTCTGTCCCCGATGATTCCTTGCCTCTACCTCCCACTTTAGGATTAGTTTCTCAACTAATGAAAAACTTCTAAATCTTGCCTTATTTGCAGACATTTGCTAGCATGCAGCTTCAGCGAAGTGCAGTCTTTTCAGCAAACTGTTCAGACCACGAACTTCAGAGTCTGAATTTTTGTAATGTGAACTTTCTTCTGGGGAAATAGCCCACTTGTGGGTATTATAAATTGCTAATAGGACTTTCTATCCCCCATTCCTTTGCACGTTATGCCTTTCCACAGTCAAGTCTTTGGAGAAATGTCAATAGACATTTACCATGTAGCAGGGCTAACTTTTTGTTTAGCTCAGTTAAGAATCCTGCCTGGGTTCAAACATGGAAACTTACGTCTGATTTAAGGGATGAACTATAAAAAGAAATCAAAACATCTAATGCCAGATGCCAGACTCAGGACTGTGAAATAATACATTGATGTGGGATGATGCAGTTTTGAACCCCCAGGAAAAACAGATTATCACCAAATGGAGAGATAAGTAGCTGATGACCGAATGGAGAAATAACTTGTGTTCTCTGTAGAACCGAATGATAGGTGCTTTGACAGAGTGGAATGATGGAAACACTGGGAAGTGTTGGCACCTCGCTTGAAATGGCTTTGCTCATCATTGTTAGTGTGTGGCACTTGATCTAATTACTTACCCATAGAATAAGAAGAAAGGCTCTCCAGCTGGTTTCTAGGGCAAAACTCTGGAGCACCTTGAAGCATGCAGTCAGACCATTTCCTCATTGGATGGAAGTCTTACTCATTTCTTTTCCCAGTTCCTGAAACTAAGTTGCTCCAGAAGTTCCTGAAAAGGAAATCCCATCTTGAAGCTTCCCCTCAGAGCCCAGGTGAAGCCAGTATGGGTGAAATTGACAAGAGCCCCCTCCCCCTGAAAGAAAAAGAAAGAAAGAAAGAAAGAAAGAAAGAAAGAAAGAAAGAAAGAAAGAAAGAAAGAAAGAAAGGGAAGCCCAAAGTTCCTTGCTTCTCAACATACTTTTGACTTTCCAAGAGATTACAAATCTGGGGTTATTAGAAATGGATTGGTGCTTGCATTCCCTGGTTGTGATTTGAGATTTTTGAGACCTTCTCAGAAGCATCTGTGTGACAAACTAGGGAACAGTCATCTAACTCTACCCGATCAATGTTGAGCCTCCTTCTATAGTAGGAACAGTCCTCTTGCAGAGCATGAATCTTCTCTTTTTGTAATCTTCAATCCAGGGAAGGGGCAATTTAGGGGCCACATATAGCTCCCCCCAACCTTAATTTGATGGTCCACAAAGCTCTCCTGGGCTTTGGCAGCCTGACTTTTTATAGGACTCTACAATAATTCTATCTGAAGACCATTCATTGCCTCTGAATAGATGCTGCTAATGAATGACCTTTTGAAAATGCACAAAATGTTTTTCTTTGCATTGTTGACTTTTTGAGTTGAATTGCTCTGATTGCCACAGATGTGATTCTGTTTTATTTTATTTAAATTTTGCAGAAGCAAAATAGGTGTGATAAACATTTGGAAGACTTTTAAACCCATTTAAACACCCATATCCCTCCCCAGAAGCAAAGATGGAGAAGATCACTCCAGTGATTGTTTGCTACCTTCTCTGTAGCTATGGGAGACTGAAAATTATTTTAAAATCCCCCAACCAGAAAAAATGCAGCCCCCAATGACAAACAGGTTTTCCCCAACCCAAATTACTCAAATATGCAAAAGATTCCTTATTGGTGCAAAAAGCAGAAAAGGTGATGTGACCATGAGTTCTAAAATTTAAAGTTAATCAACAGATAGGAAGCTGCAGGCTGATTGCCTTACTCACTAGAAGGTAACATTACATTACATCTAACTTTCAGGATTTTTTTTTAAAAGGCTGGCCAGCTTTCTAATCCCCTTCTAAAACCCCAATTCTGACTATATCTTGGATGAAATACCCAGCCACTAAAATTCTTGAAAACAAAGTAAATCCCCAAAGGACTCCTTTTTTTCTCTATTTAAACTTTTAAACATTTATCAAAAGGCAGGCTATAAATATCTGAATGAATGAATGAAGAATAAATAAATAAAACATAGCCACCAGCTATCTTGTCCATTTCCTTAAATAATTGGCATCTCAGCATGGTGTGCAGTTTTGCAGTTACCTTTTGAACATCACCCCAAACAAATGCTCCAAACTTAAAAAAAACAAACAAAAAAACAAATGTCTAACCCAGCCTTTCTCAACCTTTTGACCCTAGAGGAACCCCTGGAATATTTTTCAGGCCTTGGGGAACCCCTGCACAGTCAGGCTCAAATACAGGACAGAAGTTACAAAATTATTATGTTCGTTTCATGGGTAGGCCTGTATAGATGCATTAACGGTGTTCTTCAACTAAAAATAAAGAATGAAACTTACCTCTTTAATGTGAAGTTGCCCGAGGTTGAAATATTTTTTTATATAAATTGTGATTTCCTAGGGAACCCCTAGTGACTTCTCGTGGAACCCAAAGGTTCCACAGAACCCTGGTTGAGAAACCCTGGTCTAATCTTTCCACAAATTCACACAGTTTTCATCTGTCAGAATAAAAGCAGAGAGATAAGTCTTGCATGGTAGCAACTTGGGAGATTCCCATGCAACTGTTTGAAAAGGAGGAATGGATTACTACCTGTTTTTATTTTATCCTTGTATGTATCAAAACAGTTGTTCCCTGGTAATGCCATCATTTATCTTCAGGAGCACATTATTACTATTACTATTTTCTGCCCTTGATTCTGGGGGAAAAAAAATGTTTGGCCTGTGTTTTGCAAATCTTAGTTAACCGTCCTACTGTTATAATCATGGAGCTATGGGGATCTGCAAATGCCAGGCAGGTAAAAATTGCCAATCACCATTTGCTCAAGTTGCCTCCAAGCTGGCAAATAACTGAGTGCCCATACATTCCATACCCCAATGCATCATGTCTATTAATTAATGAAGATCCTTCATGCCCACCAGAAGAAAAGTAATTCATTTGCTAAAGCACTGCTCCCTGATCAAAGTACTTGTCAATATGTACTGGTCTATGCTTCTCTGAGAGTTTGAAGAGATTAATTTAGGCTGAGTGATATTGGTTGGGTGTTGGAAAATCAATTGTAAAAACATGTAAACTAGTACCCAGCACCTCAATTGTATTGTTATGATCACTACCATGATCTGTCAGTCCTTTGAGGTAGTCCAGACAAGAAGCACAACCCATGAGTACTAACTCTAATTTATTGTAAGTTTACAGTAACAGAATCTGAGCTGAGATACTTTAGGCATGATGGTTGTCTAGGCCGCAGTTCTTCCTCCTGTCTCCCATGGTCATTTCCACATACCATTACATGATCTAGCATACAAAATCCTTTCTGAGTGGCTGAAATCATGTCAGAAAGACAGCAAGGCAATGAACGTCTTTGTAATAGCCCTATAGCATGTGGGAGGAGCCACAACAATGTCAAAATGGAGTTTTGTGCATTATGACATCATCCATCACACAAATGGCACATATTATGTACTGTGTGCATAATTTTGTTCAATAACATCATGATGCATGCAATGTCATTCGCCTCCCTGCCAAGGGAAGATCACGAGTAGCCCTTCTGCAAGATGGAAACTTGTGGTATCATGCTTAAAATGTATGCAATGAATCCATTAATGCCCAGTTTAAAAAAAAAATACACATCCACTACTGAAGCCCTATTGGACTATTCAGTGTTGAGGAGAAAGAGGAGTGAATGAGAAATACCAGAATATTAATATATTTGTTAGATTTACATCCCTTTTTTCACAGAGGACCTCATGGTGGTGTACAACAATCCTGTGAGTTGCTTGGGCTGAGAGAGAAGGTCTGGCCCCAGTCACCCTGGGAGCTTCCAGCATCGAAAGTGGACTTGAACCTGGATCTCCAAGTCCAGCACCTTCAGCACCAGGTCATCAAAGCAGCATGTGAGGACTTGAATGGGTTCTGTGAGGAACTAAGGGAGGAAAAGTCTTCACAAGAGACTGGTGGAGAACCAACCAACCAACCAACCAACCTCAAATGTTCTCAGCTGTCTGCTCCTGCCTCAGCATTGCTCTTCCACTCTCCCTGGTTATAGGTCATCAGCATTTGCAAGCATTCCTCACTGAAGGTGACCAGCTGCCTTTGCCTCACCTTGGGTACATGCACAAAACATGACTTCCTGTCTACCCCCAAAGTCCAACCAATGTTTCTGACTCTGCAAGAATGATTGTGGTAGCCCATCCCTCCATCTTCCCTTTCCATCTTGCAGCCAGTATTTCTGTGTATGGAGGTCTGCTTAATAATTAAGAGGTCATCCTGTGCCCATCTACTTAGGAGTAAGCCCCATTGAAATGGGTGGGAATTAATAAATAAATGTAGGGTTGCACTGTTTGGCTTCAGAGCATGTGGGCCTCAAATTTCTTTCAGGTGGGACTTCTTACAGACTAAACATACATGAAAATCAGATTTTCAGGACCAGACAGGCAGGAGGAAGACTTATAAGTCTTCCTTAGACATATATAAATGGCTTCAACCAGGCATCTACAATGGAAAAAATCCATGCCATCAACACCCATCTTAGATACTTACCCCTCAGTCTCTACATATTATTTTTTATTTTGCATTTTGATTAGGCCTAATCAAAATTTATGCAATATGAACATTTTTCCAGATTGGGATCATTGGCTACCCACTGGGACAATTGCAGACTGTGCCTAAAAAGGTGAAAATAGAAAAAAAGCAAAATAAATTCCACTGTTGCCAATGGTTCTGCTGCTTCTTATGGCACACATTTAGGGAATTGAGAATTAAATTCAACTGATTTCACAGCACAAACAACATTTCCTTGTGCAGAACTGATGAATTTCCAGACAGAGCTTTTAAAAGTTGAAACTGCCAGTCAAGCACTGAAATATCTTCTGGTGTTTGCAACCACATACCTCGCGAGAGACTATTCTATTTATATGCAGCAACAAAAAAACAAGGATAAAAAATAAGCTAAATATAGAAGACGTTCTCCACTTGCAAGTAACATCATTTGCTCCAAATACTGAACTTTTATCCCAGGAAAAGCAATCTCATCCCAGTCCCTGAACATTAATTAACCTCCCAAATAACTGCAAAATCCAAGTTTTATTTTTGGTATATTGGAAATGTTCATTTCGCATTTACAAAAAACAGATTACTTTTCACTTTATTTTGCGGTTTTCTCTCACTTGTGCTTTGCCTCTTCATCAGAAGGTCTGGGATTTTTTTTTTTTTTTTTTGACTAACAGATTCTGCAGCCTGAACAAAGTTTGAAAAACCTTGCTGTAAATAACTGGGTGGCTCTGGTTTCAGAGAGAAATTAAATACTGAATCAGAAGGGCTGTGGGCACAGGAAAAAAAAAAGATTCCTCTCATAGAAAACTAACTATTTCTCCAGGTTACCAAAACATGCTTAGGTTTCTGAGTTTTAGCAGTGGTGGTTAGATGGGCAAATTTCAAAGGAAATACTGGTTTTTCTATGGTTAGGGGAGTATTTCTCAACCACAGGAACTTTAAAATGTGTGGACGTTAACTCCTACATTGATGAAGATTCTCAGTCATCCAGGTGAAATTGTCTGTAGGTTGAGTCATGGCAACTAAAAAGAAAGAAATCCAGTTGCCATGACTCAACCTACAGACTTTAACTCCTAGAATTCTGGGAGTTTATTTATTTATTAAATTTATATCACCGCCCATCTCCCCCAATGGGTTGGGGGGTTGAAGTTCATATATCTTAAAATTCTTGAGGCTGAGCAACATTGGTTTAGGAGAATGCCAACATAGGGAGAAAGATCCCCCTGGCTGATTGGAATAAGTGGAATAGTCTTTTTTAATGGACTAAGAGACAAAAGGAATGACTATATGTTGATTCAGAGGGTTTTTTGTGTAAATGTTGGACATTTCCAACAACCTGTATACATAGGGTTACCAGACATTTTTGTCCTTGTGTCTTCTGTCAAGCAGGCATTGTCCAGCTTTTTGAGTATCTTGTTTTTATTATTATTATTATTATTATTATTATTATTATTATTATTATTATTATTTTGGACTGTTTTCACACCAGTAATCATTCAAACTTTCATGTGTTGTGATCTTGTAAATTGCCTGCTTCTTTCTTTCTCTCCCTCGTCTGTTGACAGCCTAGATTTACGTTATTTAATTTATTTCCTGATTCTGGCAATTGGCTTCAATCCAGCCCCTTCAAATCCATGATCACTGTAGTCTGGAGTTCACAGGAGTCATTGTAAATTTCTATAGTGAAATTCAAAAAGCGCATCATCGTCAATTTTATATTATTGCTAGGATATGTTCTTGAAAATAAAGATTTGTTGGAAAATATTGCGATTGAAAAACTAGTCTCTCTCTAATTCTGGAAAAAGTAATTCCATGTACATAGAATTACCTAAGTAATTCATTTTTAGTTTTACACTGTAATTTGTGTTGTGGATGCCAAGAAAGTTAAACAGTTTGTGTGTCCTCCCCCCACCCACTAGTCCTCCTTTCCAATTGTTCATGTTCTCCTTTGTCTGTTCAGATATCTGGTAACCCTATGTATACACCATGTGTGTTTGTACACACTCATGGTTTGTACTGCATCTTGCTAGAGATTTCTATAAAATCTGGAACTCTATCATTCACGGCCATCAGTTCTTGCAAAAGTCACCCTTTCTGATGGCTTTCCAAGGGGCATCATGGAAAATTCATGGAGATTCACATTATCAGTGCTCTGAGTCTGCCTGGTGGTTTATTTTCTTTGCAATCAAAGGTAACTTCTAAGACGTAATGGTGGATGAGGGGTCTCATCTTTCAGGGAGTGCTTCTTGGCTCTCTGAACACAACTAGTTGGGTTCCGTACAACCAGAGTCTTGCATGGGGTGATCCAGCCTCAGGGCTCTTCTGATGTTCTTATGTTCTAACAAGGTTTCAAAGGAATGTTACCATTCTCAACACTCTAGGTGTGCAGCAGAACGAATATTGCCCCAAGACTCCTGTTGTAATGAGAGCGGGGACCTGAAGGAGTTGAGTGACTGAAATAACAACTGGCAGCTGACAACCCACAAGATATATCGCACCTGGTGAGTGAGTTCAGATAGCTGAATATGACATGCTGAGCTCTGCAAGCTGAAGGAAGACTAAACAAGGGTAGGGATGCAGCTGCTGTTGGAAGTAAGTTTTCTTGCTATTGTGCTATAAGGGAAGAATGAAACTTTGAAAGGCCATTTGAGCTGATGGGATTGCTTTGTGGACTTAAAAGGCACTGGCCATGTGGGCTGACTTGTGCTTCCCATCATTCTCAGCAGAGATGGCTAGCTCTCCCTGTTCAGAGCGATAGTCCAAGACATGTGCAGGTGGACATTTTATACAGGTAAGCCAATTCATTCCCTATGAGTTCTTCTGCAGGAATTTATATATAGAATATGACTTCAGATGCTCCTCTTCCATCTGAATCCCTGATGCAGAAATCCACTATAGTCCATCTACAGCTTCAGCACCTTACTACTTCCTTCTGTTGCAATAAACCAGATTAGCTTTCTTCAATCTGGTGCCATTTGGAAAGGAGAGAATTGTACCTTGGTGACTCTCAGTTTTGCATGAACGCTGGCCAGAATAGGGAAGGCTGGCTTATGCTTTAGCGACCTAGGCTAAGAATATGCATCTATGTAGATATTTTCATCTTGTTCTTTAAGCTAGAAACTAGCTAGAGCAGAAATTGGAGTCAGCAGCATCGGTGGGAGAAAGGGGGTGTCAAAAGAAACAAAATGGCCCTTGTGACTTTGCAAATCAATCTCATTTTTTACATGTGTGCATTGACTGGATAGTTTGGCTGGCCTCTTCACATCTTTGACATCATCCTCCTGTCCCCCATAGATGCACCTGATTGGAGCATTGGCTTTGCAGACATTCAGGTTTCTGATGCACCAGGATAGGATGTTTCTGGGTCATTGTGTTTCCATAAATACAGGCAGGAAATGTGCCTTGCAATGCCTCAGAAAGTTCCTCCCTTTAAAAGAGGGGTTTCTGTTTTCCTACATTATTCCTTGACAGATGGAGAATTCCATTCACATTTCCCTTGAAAGTAGTTTTTAGATTCTGTGATGGTTGGAAATGATTATTGGAGTGGTCATAAAAAAGACCCATGGGAGGGGTTTGCACATGAAATCTCTGCTTGGGATTTAATGGAAGTGTGGAAAGTCAGGAATGCTGCAGGCTACCGGGAAGGCATGATTGTGCAATGACAGGCAGGACCTTCATCCCTATCCTTCTCCCAACTCATAATCCAAAAACATACAACTTCTGTGGAGCTGGACTTTGAGTTTCATCTGGCCCTTCAAAGCAGATGCCCTTGAATTATATTCTCCTGATTTATTAAGTGCATTGGAAATGGCTGCTTACTGACCAGTTACCTGGTGCAAATGAATTCCACTGGGGCTGAGTGTGTTGCCTACATTTACAATGGTGGCTTTGTTTAGAGTTTTTCTGGGGAATCTCCATGTGTTTGCTACACTTTCCAAAACAAGGTAAGCAATCATCCATCCTGCTACATAAAGAACTGTCTGCTGTTAACTATCGTCAAGTCTGGGAAACTGGACTTCTTTGTGCCTTGTTCACTCAGAAGCCCAACAGACATTTGCATTTTCAGAGTACAAGGGAACAAGCTGAGACCTAATTTTCTGAAATTCTTCCTCAAGTATTAATTTACAGTATATCAATAGAATGGCGATTGAAAGCACAATGCAAATGCCATCTGGTTATCCCCAAAATAGCAGTAGATGTTTGCTTGAATGTATATAATAAGCTTCCTTCTGATATAGTAACCTAGGTTCCCTCCCTCCCTCCCTTTTCCCATCCTTCTCTTTTTCTCTAAAGACAATAGTTTCATAAAGAACATGAACATCGCCTGATAGGATTTCCCCCCCCCCTCCGATTAATATTAATAGAGAAAAGGCTGCCCCAACTGTCGTTTCCTCTTTTCTCGTGAAGAGCAAGGTATGAAGTGTTTAAGATCAAAGCAGCTAAGGGTGAATTATGCAACAGAATTGATATGAATTATGGCTTGCACATCTTGGACTCCTGTGTCCCTCATTGTCTTCAGCAGGCCTTGCTAAGAGATTTAAAGCTGGCAGGAAAACAAATGCATAGCCCAAAATTGCTTACCCCAAATCTTTTCCTTCTGCTGTTTGCTGTTCTCAGAGATTAAATTTTTAATTTGATACTTCTTATCTATTTAGCCAAATTTATTGCACAATAATAACACGTTAATAAATGATGAAAGGAGATATTGCACTTTCCTTTCAAAGCTGCTCTCATATATAATGGGGTGGAAGGAGAACTCTAAAAAGAAAGAGGCACATTTCATGCAGAGGAAAGAGGGACATTTATCAGAGGGGTTAGAAACCAAGCGTGCTTATCACTGCTCCAAAGAAGGCAGTTTTGTGTTACAGTGAGGATTTTAAAAAAATAATAAAAATTCTATTTTTGTCTGATGGCTTGGGACTAATCATCACATACATTGTTGGAGCCAGATTTAATAATGCTGAAAACAGATTTGTCCCAGTAATTTAAAACTGGATCCAACCCAAAATAATTCAGTCATGTCAATGCACGGTGGTCCTTTCCAGTGGCAAACATTAACATGAAAAAGCAAGTTACATGCAAAGGAGCAAACATTATGTATGTGAAGAGTTCCTTTGGAGAAGGAAAAAAACCCAACACATTTTAGAGGTAAATACTGGGTTAAGCTTCTGGAGCATCCAATATGAAATTTCTTGTTATATCAAGGATGTATATGCAGGATATCCTGAACCATAAAGCAATCAACCATATTTTAGCACATTTTAGCTAAGCATGGCAATCCCCTGCCTTTTTCTTTATATGGATTTCTATATCATCTTCAGGTTTGTTTCTTTGTCTGTTTAATTATCACTACATTAGCCAAGGATCACCCATGTGGCATCTGCTGGCATGGTAGAACATACAATGTTCTCTACCATGGGCTTCTAAGCCCCATATTAAATAATAATAATAAAAAAAGTGGCTGAAATCTCATGAATATTTGACGTCCCAACTTTTAATCTTGTGAAATCTCGCCAGAATCTCTGCTAATCTCCAGTCCTCTCCATTTCTCTTGTCTGTCTTTATCTCTATCAATATTTCTATCACATCTCAATCTTGAACTCACTCTGTGTAGCAGATAAAATAACTACTCAGTAATAAGCAATATAATATATTCTCAAACCCATTCACCTATTACAAAGATATAATGATGTATAAAGCTCTTCCTTAATTTCTACTGGCGTATAATCCTTGATTTATCTTCTATTCATAAAGTGCACATTATATGAGCTGTCCATTTACAAGTAAGAGAAAATGAAGACTGTTATTTTAAACGCAGACATTAAGAATATTGAGAGACATGGTCCTGCTAAAATCACCATGGCCTTTTTTAAGGTAACCATGTAAAACCGGAGATGTAAAAAAAGTTTTTTTTAAAGGTATTACTGCTGATGTATTTGCATAACCCTATCAGACCTTGGATAAATGCACACTTTTCAGGTTTCCTACAGGATATGTAGCTTTTAATAATCAGTGTTTACAGACTTAATCTCATGCACAGCTCTGTTTTGTTCAAATGATTGAAAATTATTAACTTACTCCTCTCTCTCCCTCTTAACTCTCTTTCATTTTCTCTATGGTCATCGTCATTGTAGTGACAAGTCAGGTCACACTGCTGAGCATCATGACATTATCCTGGTCTGTGTTTGATCCCTGATTAACTGTAATCATTCATATGGCGAAACTTCCCCCATGCTGAAGGAGGAAGAGGAAGAAACAGCCAAGCATCAAAATGGTGCCAAATCAACAGCTGTGTTGGAGCAATGGCTCTATCAGAGATGGGGGAAAAAATAAAACAAAACAAGAATGCCAGTATTTATAGAGGTAGATCTCTACAGGAAACATTCCTCTTATGCTAAAATGGATATTTTTGTCCTAGGAATAAATGCTGGGAAATTAGCAAAACTTTAATGATTGCGATTTTTACCCACCTCCAAAGGTTTTAAACATTTTCAATAAATAGCGCATAATGTGCCAACTTTTACTCCCAACCCTAATGTGGCACCATCAGATGCTGTCTAATTATTTTGGCCTGGCTTATTAAGCACATTTGAAAATTGGCTGAATGGCTTGATTTGTTTTTTTTTTCTTTTTTCTTTAAAAATTACATGCTACATTTAATCAGCCCGGCTTTAAGGAACAAATGTCATTAAACACCATTTAATTAGCAGTTCTTACATCCCTACTGTGTGAAAAATTGTATCCTTGATAACTACACAACAGTTTTAAGGTCAAATGTGGAGGAATAAAAATACTGTTGAATGGCCTCTGGTAATAGGCTACATAAAAGAGCAGCTCATTTCCATTAATTGAAAAGATTGGTTGTGTATCAGGATTAATCAGAGTTTGATGACTGAATTCTGGAGAGATTGTACATTTTGGGTTACCTCTTCACCTTTCTCTTTCAGCCCTTTTTCATCCTTCCCTATCAGCCCAGCATTGGCATCATGCATATTAACAAAAAAGTCTCCCAAACTAATGTGTTACCAAAAAGAAATAAGGATTACAGGAGATATGGAAGATATTATGGCATGGAAGCAAAATCAGGGACGCTTTCTGTAAAATTCCTACTGGTCTTCCTTCTTAAAATTAGTGATTCGACATCTACCTACCTATCTACCTACCTACCTACCTACCCCAGTGACAATTTACACAGAGCATGGATGGGCAAGGTTTTCACATGCTGGGATTTACCATGCAATTTCACACAGGGATAGGAGTGGCCCCCAACAAATAAATGTATATACATATGTATATTTGTATATGTGTTGGTGCGTATGTGTCGAAATGTTGCAAAATTGCCAAATCTCATGAGATTTTGACTTTCTTGCTTGAAATCCTAAAGGTACCACAAACTTATATGATTTCCGTCATTCCAAACATGAAAAACATTTTTTCAAAAAAAATATTTAAGGGGGGATGCAGTGCACATCATCTGGAGATGGCATGTCCATTCTCTGTCCATGGATGCTGCCTTGCCGATACAAGATATAAAGAAGTGGGTTAGCAGTCCTTCCATGTTCATCCGTTGCTTATGTGATACAAGTCCATGAGATAGAAAGGGTTGCTCTGTAGTTGCATCTGTACAAGACACGCCCTGTTTGTCTAGCAACTGCCATCCCCATCAGGACTGCCTCTCACTATAGTGTGTCAAAAACAAGGAATCAGGAATGGCTGGACATTCTGTTGCCTTCAATGAATACTAGCTGAGATGGAAGGGAGAATTAAAAAGGAGGAGCAAAAAGCAAGTTAGGACTAAAAAAAAAATGAAATGAAATTAAGAATCAAATTATTGGCCCATTTGTAACAAAAGGGCTTGCAGAAGAAAGCTGTTCTGGACATATCTGAACAAACCTGAGTTGTTAAGCCATGTTGGAGTAAATGGGACCAGTGACAGCAGTTTGAAGGGAGGTCAGGAGGTTGTCTGAATTTCTGCACAGTTACTAGGGGTTGGGGCCAGTTAGGTGGTAGATCACTAACAGACTAACTGATGGAATAATGCCAATTTAACATGTTCTCTGAGATCTCAGAACATAAGGATGCAAAACCTTTGCCATTGGGTAGAGTCATGTGAAGACCTCACCACCTTTCCTTGCGTTGAGCTTCTATCCTCCTAACTAAGACGACTTCTGAAGTTTCTGAGTCCTTCTAAATAGGCTTTGGATTTGCTTCAGTGTAATTTCCCATGGATTTCAGCAGTGCTAATCCTGCACATTTCTGGAAACTCATTAGATTGATGAAACCTCAACCCTCTCAGGCCAAAATAACCTGATCATATTAAAAAGGATTAAAAGTCTCCTTTTTCATTAATGTAGTAATTGCTTAAAGCTATTGCTAGGCAATATACTTTGGAACCTTGAAGATAAAAGTGAAATATCCCTAGATAAATGAATAGTTAATCAAATCCTGCCTGCTCCCCACACATCTTCTTTGACTGAACAGAGTTTCACCAAGGAGAGCTCTAGTATATAAACAAATAAAGAATAACAATGAATACATTTTTATTTTAAATAAGAATGGATTTTTAAAAATATACTGAGTCAGTATGTCATTGTGTTAGTCCCCATTCACAGTAGCGGAGTTTGCTACAACGATGCAAACACATCATCCAGAAAAGATCCCTGCTTGTGGTTATGTGTGCATGTGTGTCTTCTTTAGAACAAAAGAATAGAACCCTTTAAGCAGGATTTAAGCTGTTGGGGTAAGAAACTTGCTTTGTTCTAGCTGGTGGATTCAGAATAGCTGAATCCCCTTAAACAATGCTGCGAATTAACCAGACCACTTTGACTGTAGGTCCTGTATTGAAAGAAATGGTGGGTTCCCCCTTAAGCAGAAACGGGACAATCATCTGCTAGAATCCTTTTAATCTGGATTTTTGAACTAAGGAGAAAGTTGGACTCAGTGCCTTAAACTGCTTCTTTCAATTTTAGGATTTCAATTTAGGGTTCTACATTGTCCTGAGATTGAACGCATGTTACTTGCTTTATTCTAAACATCAGATTCTAGCCGGTGGGTCTCAATCTTCTTGTTGGTCTATACATATGTGGGGCCTAAACTGTGTCTGCCTTCAGAGGGCACAGCCAATTTCTTAGATCCAGCCTGGCAACTAACTGGCAATCATGGAATTATTGAATGTCAAGCTTAGAAGGGAACTTGGAACTCAACTAATCTTACCCAATCCTCAATACTGGATTCCAGTACTACATCATGGCCATAGAGTCAAATGATGTAAACTTTGAAGGAGACCTTGGAGATAAACATCCAACAAAACTTTTTCAGGAGAAGAAACTTTGCTAACCTTCCAGCTGATGCTCCCCAAAAGCAGGCAGCCTGCCCTGTGCCCTAGTAATGACACATTGGGAGACTTGGCTGCAGATATGGTACATTCTTAGGGGGATGAGGGTGCATTATTCTATTCAATTAAATCTCTCTTTGTAAGAGGTGGGCATGTGACAGTCTCTCCTTAATTGAAATCTGCAAGAATCTATTGTTACTTTTACCAATCTGCTTTCAACAGCATTTCTCATTAGCACACACGTTTCATTGGCACAAAAGGTTATAGATGCCCAAAGCAAACAGAATTGCTATTGCAGACTCTGTCTTTGCCCACCGTTTAATCTCTATGGCTTTGTGCCAGCTTTCAGGAGACATCAGGAGGATCTTTCAACAAAGTGAAGTTCAGCTTAAAGAAAAGTCATCCCCCCAACTTTTCTTTTACCTACATAGAATATATCATTTAAGAGATAAAAGGGACATTTATCCAGATGTGCTCTGCTGACAGTTATATTTTTGACCTGAACTATGGAAGCATGAATGGAGACCTTTGAAAACCTAAAGCTTGCATTTTTAAGAAATTAAAAGTTAAGTAGAGGTGGAGTATAACTGAGTGAAGTTTATCTATTAATGTTGTGATTGGCAACATTTCCTGGCAATACCTTGCTAGTCACATCTTTGCTTAATTGGTATCACCTCCACCATTGTGTCTGTCCAACTGGCTGCATCAAAGTCTGCCTTGCAGTTTCTCAAAAGTTTTGTTCCTCTACAAAAAGAGGTGTTGGTTTTTCTACCTTATTCTAAGAGTGTTTGTATAGAGATCTTAGTATGATTCTTGAGCTTCCTTCATTGTGGAGCTGCTATTGTTGGTGTTACCCATCTTTCCACCACCTTGGGGTCATCTCAGTTGCCCAAACTTCCCAGTCTGAAAACATTCCAGGGAGGAGTTTTGTTATGAGGCTCCCTTGGGATTTAATGGGAATTTGGGAAATCCGGCACTGCAAACTGCTGCAATAGATGTATCTCTGTCTCTATTTTCATCTCTGTCTCTGACTCTCTTCCATCTCCATGTTTCTACCACGAAAGACTGGACATTCTTGTATAGTCCTTGGCTAGCTCATCGTTACATAAGTGCAAGAACTCCATGCTCAGTTCCTTGAGATTATCTTTGAAATTCTTTTCTCCTTGGGAGAGAATTCTCTTTCATCAAAAGAAAAAGCTCAGTAAAAGGCAAAGGGTTTATACAACCTGAAGAGAAATAATTCTGTTTGTATAGACATGGAATAAAAGTGAATCATTATATTGTTGGAGATGCAATGGGAAAAAAATGCTTCATTAAAACACGTGTTTTTGTGATGTCAAAATTTATGTTCTGTAAAAAATTAATTGAACATATTAATTTGACTGAGACAATATTCCTTTAAACTACATACCTATTAAATGGAAATTGATGGCCGGACAATGAACATTGATTCCCATGCCCTTCTTACTGCTGAGAGACTGGTCCAACATTGAAAAAATAAATTCATGGCTCCAATTACTCAGTGGATTGAAGACTTGATGTTCTTTGCAACTTATGAACAAGGTGCTTACAGATGTAGATTATGTATGGATGATTACAATGAAATATGCCCATCCTTTATTGAAACATATGTAAAACATAATATACTTATAAAAATGTATGAGAAGTCCTTGGAGTTATATATTTATTGTTGTTTTATTCTTTCTTTCTTTCTGTAAATAATGATGATGGTGGAGATGATGATGATGATTAGAGAAGAGCAACAAAGATGATTGGGGATTATAAACTAAGCGATAAGAGGAGACTGGATAGCCAGTATAGTGGTTAAGGCAGCAGGCTAGAAACCAGGAGACCGGGAGTTCTAGTCCTGCCTTAGGTATGAAAGCCAGCTGGGTGACCTTGGGCCAGTCACTCCCTCTCAGCCCTAGGAAAAAGGAGGCAAGGGCAAACTACTTCCAAAATCTTGCTAAGAAAACTTCAGGGACTTATCTATGTAGTTGACAGGAGTCAAGCTTGACTTGAAGGTACATTAAAAAAAAAGTGGAGTGGGGAGGCAAGATTGATGAAACTGGATATACTTCACCTGTAAGAATGGAAGGGGGGATATAAAAAAATACTTTTAAAGCACTTGAGAGGGTGTCACATTAAAAGAAGGCCAAAATCTATTCTTTATTATTCCAAACACAACACATAAAATAATGGCTTGAAAGTATAGGAAGGCAGATTTTGATGCTAGGAAAACACAGGTTGGACTGCCATCCATCTAGAATACTTAAATCTGGATTTCTGAACAAGGATAGAGCTGGACTCAAAGAACCTAAACGGCCCCTGCCAACTCTGTGGTTAGATGAAAGAAAATGGTAGGAAAATAAAATCATTGCCACAGAACTTTTCAAAACCCAACACAACCCAAACCAGTATCCACAGATTTTTATTTTTTCTTCTTTTTTTAAAACAACTCTTCAACTATGCACTCACCTCAGTCTCTGCTTCATATTATATACGGAGCCATGGCCAGACAAGATGAAACCCTAATTTCAGATTGGTTATGGCTCTGGGTCTTAACTACCATTGCCTATCCATTTGGCTTTGGTTTAAACATGTTGACCCACTTCTATGAGAAAGACTTCAGATATGGAGAAAAGAGGAACACAGAGAAATTAATATGCTTTTTGGTTGGCAGCAGACATCAGGATGCATGCCTCTGTCAATTTTGGTTACACTTGGTTCTTCATTTAATGATTTAACATCTCACTCCATTTCTGCATTAGTTGCAAGTTCAGCCAAAACAGCTGTGCTTGAAAACATGGATCTATTTTCATACATACTTTTCCTGATATTCACATTTACGGGCACTAATATGTACACTTTTTGAAAGCAGGTTTCATCTATTATAATGTGCATGGGTACTTACATGAACAAATTGTATCAGATCTATTTCTCTTTACTCTACTCATTCTTCTATTTTGAACTGGGAACCATGCTATACAGTTCTTGAAAGTGTAGTTTTGGTGCATTAGCACATTTCAGTCCTATAAAAGATGGAAAACCTATGTAAAACTGGGAATGCACTTAATATATCATCCATCTGTTTTAGGATGGCCAGTGACTCCCTTGGAGATGGCCAAGCCATGGGTTCCAGTCTTGCTATCTAAGAAATCAGGTGTCTTGCTAAGAATTTGCTAAGAATTTGTCTGGTTATTACAATCTTTATCATGGACAATATGGATGTCACTTGTTGGGCATTGCTAACAGAAGTTTCCAGACATATTTTCCACTGTGTCAAGTCCCTTTTGATAAGCCTCCATGAAATTGCACTTAATGTTTGTCGACTGTGAAAGCATCATTTATAAAACTGTGCAATTTTAAGGCCATGATGGGTTTTGATCTGCACTTTGGTCTGCAGGTAAGCCGAACTCAGTTTTTAGGGTGTATTTTGGAACCTGAAATTCTTGGCTTATTCACGAGTATATATAAATATATATAGTATATATAAGGCATATATAAAGGTAAAGGAAAGGTTCCTGTTTAGTCGAGTCCGACACCAGGGGGCGGTGCTCATGGCCGAAGAGCCAGTGTTGTCCAAAGACACTTCCACAGTCATGTGGCCAGCATGACAGTCATGGAATACTGTTACCTTCCCACCGAAGAGGTACCTATTTCTCTACTCGCACTTGCATGCTTTCGAATTGCTAGGTTGGCAAGAGGTGGGGTGAGTGCAGGAGCTCACTCCTTCACACAGAGCTTGAGTCTCGAACCGCCAAACTTGCAACCTTCTGGTCAACAAGCCTGGCGTCTTAACCCCTGAGCCACCACACCCCCCTAAAAGGTTCTTTTTTTCCCACAGCTCAATTTCCCATTCATTCTTAAGCTTGCAAACATACTGATATAAAAGCCTAACATTTGCTGTCTCCATGTCCAGGGGCTGCCTCTACAGCCTCTGTTCTGGATTGTCACTGGATTGTAGCACTCTGATTGAAGGTATGCAGGATATGTTAAAGAAAACATTTGGTTAAGCCCTCTTGCTTTGCTGCCTTCCCCCTTTTTAAACTTCACCAGCTCTTATGAAACCATCTGCCAATCACAGGACTGTTGTGATTGGCAGATGATTTTCACAGATGGCTAGACTTCCAGGTTAATTTTACATTGTTAATTTTGCATTGTGGTAACTTTACTAAACAATTCCACTATTGACTTTTGGAAGGCAATTACAGTAAAGCAGGCACATGAGTATGCAGAAATGCTGCTGTTGATCTTTCTTCTGCTTTTGAAAGTGTAATGGAGCTGCTGGATTTTGAGAGGGTTGGCTCTCCAAAAGACCCAAGAGGAGAGGACTCGCCAACCCCAGTTTGAAATGGCCAGTAACCCTGGGCTACAAATCATCAGACTGTGCCAGTGACAGAAGAATTGGCAAGCATCAGATTTACACACCTTGCAATGGCTGCTTTTGACTGCTGGCTTAAGGGGGCAAACACTACTTTAAAAATGGAACAGGTAAAACTGCTTTAAGCCTGCCTTACTCATGCTCTGAGGGTGAGATGAAGGCAACATTATGGGGACACAAGAGAACGAAGAGATTGCTTGTTCATATTGTTGTTAAATGCAAGGGAGGAAAGGTCCCAAATCTTGTTGTATGTCTGGTTTATCATTTGCATTAGCAAAAGGGTTGCTAGATGGATTGATGGACGATAGAGATATAGATAGATGATAGATCGATAGATCAATAGTTTGATAAATCGACAGATAGATGATAGATCGATCTCAACTTCCATTCTTAGCAGCTTTCCCAACCAAGCATTCTATAAGCTGCATTAGTCTGCTTATGGTCTGCTCCAACTATTCCTAGCTAGATAGTTCTGGAAATTGACGTTCCCACATTTGCAGCTAGGAAAGTTTACCCTCAAAGATTCTTCAATGATATATCCATTTTCTCCTATAGTAATGATATATCTGAATATGTTGGCTAACTTTTCTTTCCAAAACAGTGGCCAATTTGTTTTGGATGCCAATGTATATATGTGTAGGGGTGGAAGGGAGGAGATTAACTATTCTTAATATGACAAGTTGGAAAAGTTTCTGAGATCATCACAGCCATTACTGATTTATCTTCATTTTGTATGTGTGGAGGGGGGGGGGTAGTTCTTCCAAGTACTTTGGAGATGAATTTATTTTGCCTGCAATAACATGGGCAATATCATTCATTCCAATGATTAAGTATTCACGGCTGGCTATAAATTACTCTTTCTTTGCTCTAGATAATAACAGATTATTATTCACCCGTATGAATTATGGAAGATACCAGTTTCTTTAATCTCACAAGAAGTGTGTTGTGTTATGAAATGGGTTGTGCATTTCATTCTCCTTAGCTGATCTCTCCTGGCAAACTAGGATAAATAAATAACCGCTGTCAGAAACTTCTGTCTTTGTTTTTGTTCCTTTCTTTTCAAAAAAGCGCAGGTGCAGGGAACAAGGGTAAAAATCATCCTCAGGTTCACCCTGGGTCTGCTGAGTCTTCCTTGGAGGAAGAAGATGCTAGATGGGAAGAAACAGTACTTCTGAGGAGGGAGTTATGAAAATCAGCTCTGTGACAGCTGGCTGCAGTACAAGTATAAAAATAGACAATAATAAAAGCCAGGAATCTGAGGAATGTGTTTTTAATCCGTGAAGTCTGAAACACTCAAAGTCTTTAATATCAAAGGTGATTGGTGTCACAGAATGAAGGAATAAATAAATAATAAACAAGTAAATAAAGGCACCCGGCTAAAATAGAAGAAAAATAACGACATCAGCTATTAAATAAACAGAGTGGCACAAAGGCAAGCCTGGGGTCGACACGACCCTGTCTCCAAAATCCCTCCAAGATCTTCAAAACTTGGTATCAAATATTAACTGCTAATGTGACAGAAGGTGAAATTATGAAATACACAACTGGAGAGTAAAAGTGTTGATGATGATTAATATTAATTAAATAGAAATGGAAATGAGATGAAATCCACTTTCATTTTTATCCTGGTCTTCTACTATTCGGTAGAATGCTCAGCCTGATTCACTCCAGTATGGCCTCCAGCTTGGCAAACTTTCTTCCCCGTGAGATACATGAAATGCCGAATGCGTAAGAAGTTCAAAGGGATTCACCAGCATGGCAACGGTGTGTTTCATTTTCTTATGGGGCTTTGGTGTGTTCTCTAAAGGACCTTTCCTTCTGGACCTGGAGGCTTCTTGCCAAGGAAGGCCTCTGCAAAGCCAAGGTGGCTGGGAAATGCAAAGAAAATCATTACAGTATGCAAATAAGGAAGAGGTAACATACTGTTCCATTAAACTTCCAGATGTCAGTCCCAGCAGAGGAAGCCATTGACAATTCATGATTCTGTAAAAACATTTTTTCTCGAGGATCCATTTAAGATGAAATATGAGGCTGCCCTTTGTGACAGGTAATGTGGTATTGCATTAAGGATAAATAAATCACTGAAACAGATGTAGTAGTCACTTGCATTACCAGGGCTATTAACGGCATTTTTAGGAGGGCGGGGGAACTCAATAACAAATTTCAAGACTGACAAATGCTCATGGCTGTTCTGGTGTGTGTGTGTGTGTGTGTGTGTGCATGTGTGTGTGTGTTTAATGTCTTTTGTTGTCACAAATGTAGTAGCTAACGGCTAGAATCTGAACCTGGGATTTTCTGTAAGCATCACATCACAATACCAATAAGCAATGGTCCTTCCGGCACTGTTATACTAGTCTTTTCACATGTTCAATTTTAAGTATATTCTTAATTTGCTTTCGGTGCTAAAATAGCTAAAAGTAAATTCTCCTTCAGGTTGAATGAACATCTCCATATTACTTCCTTGGATACCATATGAATATATTCTTCTGGATCCTTCCTTTCCCCCTTCCCTTCCAGTCTATGGCTTTGGGATTTCCTGGTGGTTCTATCCAAATATCAATCAAGTCCACTGAAAAGTTAAACTGAAATGTCTCACCTAAACTTGAATTTCATAAAATAGCCAGAATATTCATGTAGTTGCTTTGGGAAAGACATCAGAGGATAACATCCTGCTTGATATATTAACAGTCCCCATGAAATAGTTTTCCATGCCCAATAGTTTAGCGATAATGGAGTTCTTGGTGCTCTCTGAGCTTGATTGCTTGCCTGCAGACGTTTCATTGCCAGACTAGGCAACATCTTCAGTGCTGGTGAGTGTGGGGTTTGCTCCCTGTTTATATACAGTAGATTGCTCTGCCAGTGTTGGTGGGGGTGTGGTTTGGTGGTTTGTTGATTACTCATATTTAGCCACTGCCCATCTCCCCTCTTCTGGGGGAGATGGGCAGTGGCTAAATATGAGTAATAAATAACTAAATAACTAAATAAATATTGTTTTCTGCTTGTTTGCCTGGTGTTGATCTCTGCTTTTCTGGGTATTGGTTGCTGGAGAGGAAACCATGGTTGCGGTTGTGAGATTAAGGAGTTTTCATCATGTCTTCTGACTGCCAGTTGGTGTTCTTGGATGCGCTCTGCTAGTCTTCTGCCTGCCTGTCCTACATAGTGGCCTTACACTGTATGTTGCAGATGACTCTATAACATAGCTTAGTATCTCCCCAGTTAGCTCTCCTCCTCCTCCTAGAAATCCAATGGCTTCCATAGATAGGAAAGCTGGGGTAAAACCTAAGCAAAACAGCAAGTTGTGTTGAGGAAGAGGGGGGCTTGTCAAGGAAAGGGATCATCATCCCCTGCTGGATCCATTTTGGATTGAAATCCAGGATACCACCATGGAAGCAGAACTTATATTGGCATGTTGCCTAACACCTACCCCCAGCCCCCCCCCCCAGTTTATTTCATATACTGGTGCCCCAGATGGTATGAAAAGAAGGGCTGAAGCACTTCATGTATCCAAGAAATGCTGAACCGCAAATGTCACATCCATCATGTTCCTTTAAGTTCTTTGTCAAGACTCAGCAGAAGATGTTTCCACTAAATAATAGACAAGGGACCTGATCCTTATAGGTCACAAATTGGAGTCAAAGGACTATCCCAAGAACTTCCGATAGGTTTTTACTTTTTTTCCTGGTCACCATTTCCCAACGTTTATGAAGAAATTACGAATTTGTTTGCAATTAAAGTGAGAACTTGATTGAGAAATTTCTCAAGTGAGCAGGTGCAGGAATTCACACTGTAGTTCTTGACCAGATTGGATGGATCAAAAATTGTTCTGGGTGCAGTTAGATCCAGTCAGATCCCATGGTTCGGACTCAGTCTGGACCTCTTTGAGTCTGTATAATTGACAATCCATAGCTGTCTATGCAACCTGCTAATAAAATGAATCTGCTAATAAATAAGCTGTGTTCTGGTCGGCTCGTTGCTTTGAGATAGATACCTGCAATTAGATTTCTCTTTTAAAGCTAATCCATTCTCCTGGGAAAATGAGAACAGTGAAGTTAAAAAAAAAGTGATGAATTTCTTCTAGAAATAGTGGATGCCGGAGCTGTACTATTTAAAGTGGATGATCTATGGAAGAAGAATGTTTCTCTCTCTCTCTCTCTCTCTCTCTTTTGAACTTGCCGTTGGGCTGACAAGTGAGATAATAAATACAAAGTATTGCTATAATACACTACTTCATCAGAATATTGTGTGTTGGAAACTTGGGAAAAAAAGAGTATCAACTCTTGGGACCCTTTAACATCTGAGGAACCTCCCACGTGGTTTGTCTTATTGTGGACAGCATTGGACTCACGTGGAAATTCAACGTGCTTATGCATCAACCAATGTATTTCCAGGACAAACTTTATCGTTATGGGAATTAGAACAGCCATCTACACTGAGATCTTCAGAAATGGTGACTCCTCATTCATTTGGGAATATTTACTGCCATATGCTAGGTGCACAATTATTCTCAGAAGGCTAATGTAAATCTCACTCTTCAGAGTGTTACAGTCAAACTGAACAAGCCTAGTTATCATCCAGTAGAGACACTCCACCTTACCGTACAAGAGAGAAAAAGATGCAGTCCTCAAGTGCAGAGCAGTTATGGATCTTGAAGGCTACAGGCTTCTCTCATGTTAGCACTGAAGGATGACTATTTTAAACTTCCAAAGCCTTTTGTTTTAAGCAAGAGTATAGACTTTTGAGAAGGTTTTGTTTTGGATTTCAAGCAAAGGTTCTTCAAGGAGACTACCAGAAGCTGCTTTCAAGTGCAAAAGACAATCTACTCAAAGGAATGTGCAGATTTTAAAGATCAGACTGAGTCTCCTTGGTACTTGGATTGAGCAGCAACCCAGTTCTGTGGGCATTAAACATTGTTCCCAGTACAAAGATGTGGGATTTCTTGCAGCATCGGGGAAGACACCGGTTGTTGGAGCACAAGTGCAATCAGTTCCAGCTACTGTGGTCCTGTCAGCCCTTTGAGGTAGTCCAGGCAAACCCTCAGTACTAACACCACCTTTACTGTAAGGTTACAATAACAGAATCTTGCAAGTCTGAAAGCATTTTTCCCCTCCCATATCTTTATTTTCTGGAGAACTGGGGGGTGGGGTCCCTTCTGAGATGCTTTCTCCATCCCCATTTCTGCTGTGGGCTGAGATATCTCTTATTTGATCATTGCCCTGGCTGTGGCTCTTCCTCCTGTCTCCCAAGGTCATTCTCACATCCCATTGCAAGTCCACAGTCAAGAATGATAGTAATTTTAGTTAACAATTTCTGGAGGGCCACATATTCCCTACCTCAAGGACTACTGGATTCTTGGAAGTGCTACTGTTTACTTAATCTCTAAATTAATCCTCCTATGTTATGGTTGCATCACTGCTTGATATCATAGTGATATCTAATGCTGTTGATACCATTGATCTTTCATTTTAATCTTAGCAGTTGGCTTCTCTATTCAAGTTCTAACTTGTGAAAATTCTTACATGTCAGAGTTGCATCACTTTAGCTACCCTGCCTCCCCAGACGTAGTATCAGCTGTTCCATTTTGTCTGTTTGTATGTGTGTGTGTGTGTGTGTATGTATATATATATATATGTATGTATGTATGTATGTATGTATGTATGTGTGACTGGAGTCCTGTGTGATCGTCGGATGCTCCTACACCTCAAGTCAAAGGTCTACAGAATGGTAGTGCGCCCAGTCACACTCTATGGATCAGAGCGCTGGCCAGAGACAGCAAAGCCTGAGCAGGCCCTGCACGTGATGGAAATGAGAATGCTCTGATGGCGCCTTGGACTAATGCAATTTGACGACACCATGAATGATGACATCTGATGATGACTGGGAGTTGCGCCAATCATGGCAAAACTGCGGGAAGGAAGGCTTAGATGGTATGGACACATCATACGAGAACAGCCATGTGCCTGCACCCTGGTGGCCGGCAGCCCTGTGGTAGTCCCAAGAAATGGTGGATGGACCACATTAAGGAGGACATGGAATGTATGAATGCCACCCATGAAGATGCCTTGGACCGAGCCAAATGGAGATGGATATGCTGACAAGTGGACCTTGCCATAGCGCGGGAAAAATGCGAAGAAGAAGAAGTAGAAGAAGAAGAAGAAGAAGAAGAAGAAGAAGAAGAAGAAATACACACACACACACACACACAGTATGTGTATATACAATGTGTGTGTTTGTGTGTGTGTGTATGTGTCCTGCCTTTATTATTGTTATAAATAACTCAAGGCAGCGAACATACCTAGTACTCCTTCCTCCTATTTTCCACACAACAGCAACCCTGTGAGGTCAGTTGGACTGAGAGAGAGGGACTGGCCCAAGGTCACCTAGCCGGCTTTCATGCCTAAGGTGGGACTAGAACTCACAGCCTTCTGGTTTCTAGCCCAGAGCCTTAACCACTAGACCAAACTGGCTCTATATATTCATTTCACCATGTGATGGTAAGGTCTTGTGCCATATCCTGTCTATGCAGTGAGCCTTCCACCAGAAATCATAGAATCTGGATGGAAGATAGTTGTCCTTCACTATATTAAATCCTGCTTCAGTGCTGGTTTCTGGGAAAGTCCATCGAGGAACATGGCATGGAAATCTGTGAAATGGCACAACCTTAAATTCCAGCAGTCCAGTTTGCTCTCATGGAGGCTACATTCATATTTAGTTTACATTTACATGCATGTCTACAAGGAGAGCCTTTGTCTGGTCTGACATCTTTCTGATATATTGTAGTAATGCATCATCAAAAGCAACATTCCTCCGATAATGTATTGCTGTGTTATGCAGTTAACGTGACTTTGTTTGATAATAAGCCCAAGCGCCATGTCTTCTGACAGATGAACAGTAACGGCAACAGCCTCTGCCACTGACATATGAAGAATGAGAATGACAAAGCATGTGGACCTCAGAGGGATCTGGTTGTTGGTGGCCATATTCTTCAAAGCTGAATGTGGAGTACAGAAAACTAACCAATGAATAGGAATGAAAAAAGAATTCAACCCCCATACCACAGAAAGTGAATTTGGGCATTGCACACTCATCACCTTCATGGTGGCTTGAACCAAGGCAGAGGTTTCCATGGGGAGGGGGTCAAAAAAGTCAAGATGCCAACCACAGCCATGTGATTAAAAACCCTCCCCATATATTAAAATGGGTGGGCCTTTGATAGTATGGTTGAGCTGCCATCTTCTCTGGTGATTCTCTCCCTGCAGGTTTTCCTAAACTAAGATCAAACCAAATTCACCAATAGATGAATTAAAATGGATTAAAACATCCATTAAAAAAGAAAAAAAAAGAAAAAAAATCAGTACTAAAAACTGGGAATCACCCGTCATTATAGCTAAAAAAGAGAACTTATGCTGGGGAAATTTGTATCCTCAAAGCCTGCTCTAAGGAAATGTATGTGCCAAAGAATGAAAGTAGGATCATTTTCTAAACAGTTTTTAAGCAATTTATATGAACATTAATGTAAATGAGGGGGAAGATTTATAGACCGTCTCCATATGTTATGAGAGATGGCATAAGTAAACAATTACAAATTCTTCTGGTGTGTGTGTGTGTACACCCTACAAATACAGATAGTAAACAGGATTTTTATTTGCATATTGTAGCTAACTAAATGTTCAAATGGTAAACAGGAGAGATTAATAAGGGAGATCCAGGAAATGACATCACCAGCAAAGTTAAAAAACCTAAGACAACAGGAAAGCAGACTTAGAAAAAAGCCAAACCTACTGCATTTAATAAAATGCTTTACTGCATTTAGAAAACTGTATGAAAACAGCCTGCAAAAGGTTATACCTAACTAGGTATGCATTGGGCAGATTAAAACAATAAAATTATTTGTAAAATGTAATCAGCATGTAAATAGATCCCAAAACACAATACTGGAAGATTTGTTACTTGGAAAAGAACAATATATTAACCAATATTTCATTGCTCCAAATACTTTGCATTAGACTGTCTCTCCTTGAATTCATCAGGTTTTAGGTTCACTGAAAGCAGAAACTGCAGCAAATAGCAAATTACAATATAATTGAATTTAGCAGGCTTTTTTTAAACACATTCCCTGTAGGTGGCTTCTATACAAGACATGGGGACAGTGTTGATTTTTTATTTTTAATTCTATATTGTCCGAAATTTGTGCTGTAAGAGAGATATAGAGACTTTAAAAAATACCTGTCTATAATTGTTCATGCCAAGCTGTTCTCTTGAAATATTTTCATTTGGAGAAGTCTGCTTCATTGTAGTAAAGTATAAAATGGAACATTTTGGCACTTTTCATACTTATCTACAAGGTAGTTTTTTTTTTTTTTCCCTTTCCCAGACTGAAGAGGAACAGGTGTCTGTGTTCCCAGTATCTTTGGAGTGTGTAGGAATGATTCATCACTTATAGAGGCAGCTTGGGGGATAAGCGTTTGAAATGCGTGGATATAAAAATTCTTCCACCTGACTAGAGAGAGAATCCAGCGTGCAGGTTGGGGTTATTCTACCCTCTATAGAATCAGTTAATGTTCTCTGCAACTCCTCCCAAGAGACTGGGGTTCACATCTGGCAGACAGCTTAGATGAACTCCAGTGAGTTCATCTGCACATCAAATTGTTCTATAATGCAACACTGTTCCAATTTAATTATCAGTCTCAGCTCAATGGCCTGCAGCTAGGATACCACAGGACTAGTGGATGAGAGAATTCAGTAGGAAATGTTTCTGCCCAGAGGTTTGCAATCCTGGGTATCAACCTTCCAGATCCATCAAGGTCAAGGATCAGAAATGGACTATCTTTTGCCCTCCTGATATTTTGAACTTCAGCATCTCTCAGCCCTGGACATCATGGCTAGTAGCTGTTAGAAAATTGCAGTGGGGAATTTTCCAGTTTACTTTGCACCCAGCACCCTGTATCCAGATCAAAGCAAGCACATGCATCACTCAGTTTAGTTAGCCAAAAATAGAACTGAAAAAAAAATGGACAAAAGGTAGACCCCCATCCCCAACCATCCTCCAAAAAAGGGGAGAGAGAGATTACATTATCTGTATCTATCAATTTCAAAAGTCTGCTGCCAATAGTACTGTGGGTAGTTAGCATGGACCAGACTTTCTGAACACTTTTGACCCTGGAGGAACCCTTGAAATATTTTCCAGGCCTTGGGGAATCCCTGCACATTCAGGCTCAAATCTAGGCCAGAAGTTACAAAATTATTACATTCGTTTCATGGGTTGGCTGTACATATGCATTAACAGTGTTCTTAAACTGAAAATAAAGAATGAAACTTATCTCTTGAATGTGAAATTGCAAGATTTTGAAATATTTTTTAAAATAAATTGTGATCTCCCAGGGAGGGAACCCCTAGAGACCACTCATGGAACCCTGGTTGAGAAATCTTGGCATAGACAGTCCCAAAGTGAGTGGCCTTTGGTTATTCCAGCTTTAATCTTTTTTATGTACAGTAGACTCTCAGTTAACTGGCACCCATGGGGATTGGTAGATACCAGAGAAATGTAGTTTCTGGTTGCTATTAAACCCTAATGCTCACTAGATGGCAGCAGAGAGATACAGATTTTTTTTGCCAGTTGCTTGAGATTGCCAGTGACTTTTTCCGGTTGTTTGAGAGTGCCGGTTGAGAGCTGGTTTGATTTTTCTGCGGGTTGCTTGAGAGTGCCGGTTGCTTGAGTTCCAGTTAATTGAGAGTCTATTGTACATACCAGTGGCAGAATAAAAATTGGAAATAGGATACTTGGTGACCCCTCTTCTATTCAGCACCATGAAAGGAACAATTTGAAGAACAATCTTGATCTTCAGAGAGATGAAGATGGATCCAACCCTATCAAGGGAATGTGTGTTGTAATTGAGAGTCTATTGTACATACCAGTGGCAGAATAAAAATTGGAAATAGGATACTTGGTGACCCCTCTTCTATTCAGCACCATGAAAGGAACAATTTGAAGAACAATCTTGATCTTCAGAGAGATGAAGATGGATCCAACCCTATCAAGGGAATGTGTGTTGTAATCTAAAATATCCAGAGTGCATTGGGCCATATACTATGTATTCCTACACATCCAGGGAAGGCAACTGATTTTGGTCAGATGTATTTAATTCTGGAGAAAAGTCTTCAGAGAATCACAGGGGCAAATAGGGTGGCGATCCTCTAATGTTCTCAAATGGGGTGGGGCTGGCATTTTGGGCCCTTTTGTGTGGGGTTCTTTTTTTTAGTTTTTTGGGGGAGGGGCAGAAAAATAGGAACTAGGATAGTATCAGTGGAAGCTTTGAGTTAGAGATTTGATTTGAAGTCAAGTCAATTTGATCTTCAAACTGAATTAGCTTTCTGAATTGAACAGGGAAATTGATCCAATTTGTCCAATTGAATCAAATGCCTCCAGAATGGACAACTGGAAAGGGCTTCAAGGCATGTGTAAAACTTTTTTTTTTCTGAACTGTGCAAACATAATCATTGTTTCAGAATGAATTAGAACTGATATGAACACCCCTGCTATGTAAATTAAGCCACAAAGAAGTTTTGTGCAGTTCTTTTTGGGGAAAGCTGCTAATAATAATCATGAAAAAAAACTTGCTGATTTTTGCACTTCATTGTAGAAAGTCAGTAGCATAATCATGGAGAGGGTGGCTTCGAAAATGGTGGGGGGAACCAATGTGGGTCATGGGTGCTCATGTGCAATTAATGTGTTTACACAAGTCACATACTGGAACTCTGGAAGACTTTTCGATGCCAAACTGTTAACAAGTAAACCATTATTTTGTAGCAGGTCATGGTGAATATCTGAATGAAGGGCTAACCTTTTCCTTTTCCAGCTGACTTATATAGGGACTCATTGCTATGGATCCTTGTTACCTTTGAAACTCAGAATCTTCAGGATCAAGGGTTAGAATCTGGCCACCCAACATGATCTCACCAAGAGAGGATGGTCTGGATATCCACCCCTAGAGAAATCAATAGGTAGGAACCCAGCAACTTGCATTCTCAATGGCAGGCCCTCATGGTGGGACTCTTTGGGGTGGCTGCCCCATCTACCTTGCTTTTACCCTCTGCAGATCAGGTGAACCCCAACCCCCTTTTGCAAGGATTTTAGAAAGTGAGTTTGGAAGACTGAAACAGATTTCTTTAAGGGTTTTTAAGAATTAATACCTTTAGTATTTTGGATTTTATGAATGTTTTTAATGTATTGTTGTAAGCTGCAAAAATATTGGCCCAGGTAGCATTCAATTAATTGTAATGAATAACTAAAATAAATAAGACCCCTTTCTTAATAAAGTTAAAGGAGTGACTACTGATGGAGGCATAACATGCAATAGTAAGTTGATCCCTTGGGAAGAATGTTGTTGAATGAAAATGGTCAAATTCTAAAGCGTCTACTGAGTTTTATTAACCAAATGTATCAAGCCAGTTCCTAAGATGTCTGTTGCATTTCAGAAGAAAATGCTGAAGGAAATTAGAGTGACAAATGGCATCAGACTCTGTGGTTGTTTGCGCACACCAAATGCATTTTAGGTTTGTTTTCTTTTTTTCCTGCATAGTAGAAAGCAAGCAATTGTAGAAAGCGAAACAAAAAAAAATATCAAAAAGATGGATTGGCCCCCATCCTGCTGGCAGTTTGGTGCCAGTCCCTTCTTCTACTTCAGCTGGCTCTCCCCTAGAGCCTGGATGCTGCAGTGATGGGAGCCTTGGCCTCTAGCTGTTATTTGTGAATATAATAAGGTTGTGCTCCTCCATGGCTTGGTTGTGGATGAGTGAGCATAACCAAGATGTGGTTGGGAGAGGTAGGGGAATAGCCCTATTTAAGGTTTGTCTGCCAGAGTTTCAGATGTTTCAGCGGCTGTGACTCCAAGTTCCAGGAGAAGGGATGATAATGACCCCATGTGAGACCTTAGTTATGACCAGAAGCTCTGCTCTCTAGGCCACTGGATGTAAAGTGGGCTGAAGTGACAAGCTAGGGATTCTGCTGGTGGTCCTCCTGTCAGCCAATCAGCAGTTTCCATTGGGTTCCCTGTGGCTGTTAGAGGTGGAGGATTTGGATCTGGAGTGGCTCAGGAATGGCATCTGGAGTGGCTCATGAATTAATTTATGGCTTCCCTGCCAAAAATAAGGTTGCTGGATGTGATGATTGCCTGCAAGCAATCTAACCATTACTCCTGGATACCTCCATGGTTTACAGGGGAGGTCCAGGAGATACAGCAGCTGAAGTGATGCCTACAGCACTTGCGGCAGGAGGCAAGGACAGAATATGTTAACATAAGTAGAAGCCCAGGATTTGGACTTTGCAATGTCAGCATCTCTCAGTGAGCAGAATGTGATCCAGAGACACTGTTTAAAGGACCCATGTCCTCCTGGGGGGAGACAGGCAGCATGACCTTCCTTCAGGCTACTGTAACATTTGCAAAATAGTTTGCTGATAAAATCACTTATATTCACTGATGTAGACTCCATGTTGCTAGCCAAATCAAACAAGGTAACTGAGGCAATGTGTTGAGAAGTATCTGGGATTTGTTTGATCTTGTAGACTCTGAGGAATTATATAGGGTTCTCAGTGATAGGAGATTTCCCATCTGAGGGTTGGATTCACACTCAGGCGATGTTTATAAATGGTGTGTGTGTGTGTGTGTGTGTGTGTGAGAGAGAGAGAGAGAGAGAGAGAGAGAGATTACATTTGAGAGGTAATCAGTGCATTTTCTGCCAGAAATTCCCCTCTGGATTCTAAGGAGGACAACAGGGAGAAGAATTAATGGACACAACTCTGACATCAGAACTCAAAACAAGGACAAAGTAATATCAGAGCATTTCACCCTCCCAAGACAATGCATAGCAGACCTCAGAGTGACTGTTTTGCAAAAACAGGACTTAACTTCACTATTGAATGAGAGATTGTTGAATTCACATACATCAAAAGGTTTCAGGCAATCTCAGAAGGTCTCAGCAAACACAATCGGTTTTCAGCACATTACAACTGTTAATTGATAAGGTACTTGTAATCTGTCTCACAGGTAACTTGCATCTGTATGACCAACCTGACTTTCCCTCCCCACCTTCCCCCACACCTCTCCCCCACTGAAATCTCACATCAATCCAGCCACTCAGTTCACCTGATGAAGTGAACTGCAGCTGATGAAAGATTAGACCTTTTAATAAAACGTGTTAATTGGTAAAGATGCTACCAGACTCTTATTATTTTTTTGCCACCATTGACTAACAATGTCTTTGAAGGAGGGAGCTGAACTTCTTTGAAGAAATAAGTGTTCCAGAAGAAGTAATCTTTCCATCCAACAGTGCTGGATAACTTCTGCCCGGTCTCCAACTTTCCCTTTTTAGCTGCAGTTGCAAGAAATCCTGGAGGAAGGAGATGGTTGTGATCCCTTTCAGTTGAGATTTGGACCTGAACGTGGAAGTGAAACCACACTGTGTTCTTGTCGATGCTGGGTCAGGACCTGGACGGAGTGCAGCCTTCCTGGTCCTATTAGACCCTTCAGTGGTGGTTGTTACTGTCAACAGTAGTATCCTTCTGGACTTCTGGCAAAGCTTGGGAATAGGAGGAACAGTTCGACAGTGGTTCCATTTCCTCTTGTTTGGGCAGTTGCTGTCAGTGATGATGAGAGATAACTTCTAAAGCACTTGGTGACTTCTGCCTGCAGTGGTGTTGAGCTCAGATCATCCTCCCAAGCTGTTTACCAGCAATGTGAAATTCCTGGAAGAGGTCATTTATCAGTTCAAGGTAAGATATCATCAGTATGCTGATGATATCCATATATATATATATATATATATATATATAATTTGTCACCGCCCATCTCCTCCAACCAGAGGGACTCTGGGAGGTTTACAATATAAAACAATAAATATATAGTAAAATTTCAATATAAAACCAGGGTCAGACAGATCAGCAAATGCTCTTATATGGAGAAATTGAGGGGGATAAGACAAGCTGAAGGAGAAAGTTGCTGAGTATACATAAACCATTCAATTCCCTGGTGGCCCCTACACTAGCTATAAGTTGGGTCACATGCCTCCTGAAGATGCAGGTCCACAACTTGAGGGTCTTCCTGGATTCGTAGCTCTCATTTATAAGATACCGTCAGTGGCCAAAGAGCCTCTTCACATTTTTGATTGATCCACAAGTTGAGGTCCTTTTAGAGCAGAAAATCCTAGCAATATCAATTACTACTCATTACCACAGGATGTACTCTACTTGGGGGAGCCTCTGAAGACTGACCAGAAATTCAGTTGGTGCAGAATATGACAGCCCGCATGCTAGCAGGTGAGATGTATTAAACCAGTGTGGCATCTCTATTACGGGCACTGCATTGGTTGCCTATTGACAGACTGATTATGTGCCATCAAGTCAGTGTCAATTCTTAGCAACCACATAGACAGAGTTTCTTCATGATGACCTGTCCCTAACCTGGTCTTTCAGGTCTTCCAATAGAGCAGATTATCTACAGGATTGGCTTTTCTGCATACATAGTTCTGTTATTTTTAATATCCTTTTATTTTTTATTTTAGTTTGGTTTTTTATGTTTTTATTTTGAAAAAAATGTATTTATTGACTGTTTTTCACTCTGTTGTATGCCACTCAGAGTCGCTTGTTGTGAGATGGGTGGTTATATTAATTGGTTTAATAAAATAATAAATAAAAATAACTCTGTGGTTCACTGCAGGACTGGCTGAGTGTCCTGTTACAGGTAGTCCTCACTTAATGACCACAATTGGGGACAGAATTTTGGTTGCTAAAGGTCATTAAGTGAATCCAACCTAATTTTACAATTTTTTTGCGGCGGCCATTAAGCGAATCACTGCAGGCATTAAGGTAGCTACGTCATTGTTAAGTGAATCATATGGTTCCCCATTGATTTTGCTTGCCAGAAGCCAGCTGGGAAAGTCCAAAATGCTATCATGTGACCACAGGATGCTGCGATGGTCATAAATGTGAACCAGCTGCCAAGCACCCAAATCATGATCACATGACCACGGGGATGCTGCAATGGTTGTGAGAGGATTGGTCATAAGTCGGTTTTCTCAGCACTGTTGTAAGTCCGAATCATCACTAAACAAATGGTTGTTAAGCGAGGATCACCTGTACTATTTGTGGGGGAAATTACTGATTAAGGGTGTCTGTTCTACCTTTTCCCTAGAGCTATGAGGAAACAGCTTCTTGAAGTTCTCCATCCTCCATCCTCCAACCGGAGGCAAAATTTTGAAGTTTTCCAAGGGAGGAAAAACTCTCCATTGGTTTAGAATGTGGCTCACTTATTGTTAGTGACACTGACTTTTTTTTTTCTGGTAAAGGCAGGAAATAGGAATTTGTCTGTATTTATGAAGATGATTTATTGCTTATATGCCATTCTCAGATAGGCTTGCACAGACAATTCAGAGCTTTGGATAGCTATTGGTCCTTAAATTGTCTAACTGTGAATGCAGAAAAATCAAAAGTACTGGTATTTGGGGAGAAAAGGAAAAGTTAGTTCCTTACTTTTCATATGCAGTAGAGTTATGGGGGATCTCAACCCCTTATGATACAGAATTCTTTCAAAACAAGCTTCTCAGAACAATTTCAGGTGTACCTGATGGTACTCCTATCCCCTTTCTCTATGCAGAAACTGATACATACCCAATTAAAGCTAGAATAATTGTAAGGGCATTTAATTATTGGGCTAGACTTCACTTACTACCTGATTTCCGACTTGTCAAGAGGTGCCTCCTGGAGCAAATGAATTTCTCTACTCCTTGCACAATTGGTTTACATTGGCCTTTCTCAACCTTTTGGCCCTGGAGGAACCCTTGAAATATTTTTCAGCCCTCAGGGAACCCCTGCACAGTCAGGCTCAAATACAGGCCAGAAGTTGCAAAATTATTGTATTTGTTTCATGTGTAGGCCTGGATATATGCATTCACAGTGTTCTTAAATTAAAAATAAAGAGTGAAACTTACCTCTTTAATGTGAAGTTGCCAGAATTTGAAATAACTTTTTAAATAAATCGTGATCTCCCAGGGAACCCCTAGTGACCTCTCGCGGAACCCTGGTTGAGAAATCCTGGTTTACATTTTTATCCAATCCTATGCATACCTTTGGTTTTTCTCTGGAATTGTTTTTAAATTCAAATAATTCAAACAATAATCTATTATTTAAAAACAGGGTTCTGGGTGTCTTTGTCCAAAGAAATTTGTTTAAATTATCATAAAATAAAAATTGCCCCTTGGTATGCACTCAATAAGACCTAAATTGAATGCAAACCTTATCTTTACAGTCCAATCCCTCTGAGAGGCACTTACAAGTACGGTTCCAGCAAATGGCATCAGCAACTGGAGAGGGCCGATTTCTCAGTATCCCATATAATATATGCTTCTGGCCTTGCTCCAGGGAAACTATAGAAGATTTTACCCATTATTTATTCTACTGCCCTATTTCCACTTCGGCATGTGGAAAATTTCTGGAGCCCCCCTTGGTAAGAAAATCATTTTGTCCTGATACAAAATTGAATACCTAATGAACTTGGATAAGGAGACACTGTTACGGAAATTAGCAAGCTTTGCACGGGCTGCTGCTAAACAGAGAGAATATTTTATCAAAAGTTCCTAATGTTTTCTAATATTTTATTTGTGGTAATAACACTATTAATGTTTTACTGATTTTTGTGCATTTTAATCTATTTTATTAATGTTTGGCCTCTTTTGTGCAGGTTTTATCTTATTTGTTATGACCGATGGTCAAAACAACAAATAAATTGAATTGCCCTTCCTTCCTTCCTTCCTTCCTTCCTTCCTTCCTTCCTTCCTTCCTTCCTTCCTTCCTTCCTTCCTTCCTTCCTTCCTTCCTTCCTGTTTTGCTGCCACCGTTTGTGAAAGAAGCAAAATATTGCATCCCTACTCAATTTTTAGAAAATATTTGGGGAATTTCTGCAAACAAAGCAGCCTATAAAACACCTGCTGAGAAATTTCTGCTAAGATCAAACTTCCTAGCTTTGATGATGTTAATAAGACAGCTTCTTAAGCCTTCAAGGGTTAAGACCTCTCATGAGTTCCTGAGTCATTTCCCACCTGATGTGTTAGATTGTTTAGTGACACATGCAGGCATAAACATGTTGTGATCATTTCCTGGTTATTGTTCCCCTCCATTGCATCAAGAAAAGCCACTGTTTAACCTTTTTAAGAACAGGACTGCTCATAATCTGCCTTGGAATGACTGGATTAATTTATTTACTGGACATCCAGAAATGCGATCCAGGCTCTGGATCCAGAAATGTGATCCATCCCAACTCTAGATATACTCCATCTCAAGAACAGTGTAATTGACTGGAGGCCTCAAAATCCAATGCACCAGTTCCCTCACAACCTTCTCCATTTGGAGTCACCCCCTGAAAATATTGTGTTAAGCAATATGTCAATTGAAAAGCTAGGTTTATGGACTAACTGGGACAGCCCCAGCATACCCCCCCCCCCATCCTCAGGAACAAGTTCTCTGAAGCAATGATCACTGATCATTGATTGCTCTGGGGGAAAAAAAGGTGGTTTATTCCACAGCAACACAAAAACATTTTGTTATTTCCCTGCTTTTTTTAAATAACTCCAACAATTTAGTACACAATGATGCATGAAAAATAGTCTTGTCACCTTTTCTGTCCTCCACTCTTCACTTTATTGGTAGAAATGAGCTCTAAATTTACTGAAGTAGCTCCTTCACAACAAGCATAAGTTATGAAGTGGGTCATAGGCCTCTACAGGCCTCTGAATAATTGCTTCCCTCCTGGAACATTATTCCATTTGTAAATTGTTCAGTTCAACAAAGCAAAAATCTGCTTGTAGCTTGTGCCCCTCTGCATTAAGGGGGTATTTAAGACATAGACTGTGGTGATTTTTCGGCTCCTTCATCAAGGTTCTTGGAGAATGAAAGTAACTTTAGAAATGTTAGCCGGTAGGTCTATCATCTAGCTCTTTGCTGCTCAAAATATATGTTGCAGCATTCTCTCTTCTAATCTGTTTTTCAGCTTTTCACCCTCTCCTTTGCCTCCCCCACCCACCTCTGTCCTCCACAGCCAAGCTATTATCTCTTTCAGATGTGCCCCATTAATTCCCTATACGAATTCATGCACACTCAGCTCTCTGCTCCTAATGACTACAGAGAAATAATGAACATGGTCCATAGAAAAGGCTGCTTTTTGTGATGCTGCCACCAGATTAATTGATTGATTGAAATCTCTTCTGTACATCTCCAGTGTCTACTTTTGATGGAGTCCATCAAAAGAATTCCCCAACACAATAAGCAAAACTTTTGGGATGCTGAGTAAGGGTTATTCTTATGTACAGATTGCTTTTATCATGTAGGACACAGAGTTTGCAGTCCTATACACATTTTTCCTGAAAACACATTTATTGAATTAAGTGGGTCTTATTTTTGTAGACATAGTATTATAGAATCATTGAGGTGCGAAGTACCTCAAAGTCACCTGCAACCAGTATAAACTACTTCACCCTCCTTAATATCCTACTTAAAAAACTGCCAGCAAAGGAGAGCTCAGTTCTTCACTTTCTGAGGAAATCACAATATGTTCCCCTAATGTTTATGTTCAATTTTCTTAATGTAACTCCATCCATTTTCTATTCCAGGAGCAGCAGGAAAATAATTTTGTTCCGTCACCTATGTGAACATCCTTGGAAGATGCAACCAAGGCAGAGGAATCCCTTCTTAATCATCTCTAGCCAAAACCCGTTCAACCCTTTCAGGTTTTCCTGGCAAAATGTGGTCTCCAAACCATTCACCATCTTAAAAACATTCAGCATTAAGAAGAGCTCAGTTCCATATTGAAACAGGAAATCTAGTTTCAGGGTTCACCCAGGGGCATCTCTAGTGAATCTCATACAGTTCTCTTCTGATGTTGTTCCCCAGCAGCTGGAGGAATGCTACTTGTGATCTGGGAAATAGTAAACAGTCCCCTGGATTAGTAGTTTTGGTTGCCTGTCTTTTGAACAAATTTCAGTGTGTTACACACCTTCTAAAATGGTACTGTCAAAAACTTGACTCAGATCTCCAGAAGGGTGGTTCCCCTGATTCTTGCCAAGAAGCCTAATCTTCTGCCTCATGACTTCTCATAGATGACATGAGAACAAAAATGTCTGTACACACATCAAATCCTCCTTCCTCCAAACACACAGTCACACAGACCCATCTTTTCCCCCAATACAAGGTTTACATGAATGCAAGTAACATGATTATGTTGGAAGGACTTTGATGGCTGCCTAGAGAGCACACTGAAAGAAAGCCAAGATGGTGTTGTAACTGGTACACCCTATGACTGGCATCTGAGGACAGCTGTTACAAGATGCTTGGTGCCAATTCTTAGAGAGTCAGCTGTAGAATATGCTATGGCAAAAATCTATCCAGTAATTTCCTTGATGTGCTCTATCATCAACCACCATTATTCCTTGTTTTTAAAAACCAGAGCTTTTCAAACACCAACTTGCAATTGATATGGTGCATTGGGAAGGCTTGACATGCTCCTTCCTGCATCTTAGTAGTGACCACTAGACAACCTGTGACTGGTTGGGTCATCCTTTCAAAGATATTTCCTTACCTGAACAGAAAACATAATGACCACAGGTGGGTAAAAAAACAGTGGGAGAGGGAGTGACTTCTGACTTCCTGCCAGCTTCCCCATTGACTTTGTGGGAAGCTGGCAGGAGCATCAGAAATCTTCCTTCCTCCCTCCTGCCCTCCCTCCCTCCCTCATGATTGAGTTTAGACTTCCTGCTGGCTTCCCCACTGAGTTGTGGGAAGCTGTCAGGGAGCATTGGAAATGACAGCCACATGACTGTGGCTGACTGCACCAACACAGTGGTGTTGAAGTGGCAGAAGTGTGGTAGTGCTGAAGCAGCCACAACATTGCAACATTTTGGGATGGGATTTTGGAGGTATTCTGTAAATGCATTCTGTAAGTTAGCCCATCTGAGGTACCTTGGCTGAAAAATTGTTACCCTACAATGCACCGTTTTGCCCAACTGAAGATTACAAACAGACAAACAAACACAAGAGTTTTAGTAGTATATAGATTCTGATGTAAAATAGAGGAAGACAAATCAATTATAGCACTAGCAAGGCCCCAAGGGTTGGATGCTACCCAGGAGTGCCCTGTAACCCATCCATCTTGTCCCGAAACTCAGATTCCTTTTATCTAAATGCAAAGCTGCACTATAAGGTCATCTCATCCATAACTCACAGTGTTGTGAGGAGGTAGTGAGAGAGAATGAAGCTGGATAATTGATATCGGAGGGGAAGAGAGAGAGAAACACCTAAATTTCCATCCTGAACAAATTCTTCATTGTCACTTTATTTATGTGTCAGTTTTTCCAAACTGTGGCAACGGCTTACAGGAAGATATATACTGCCGTACAACAAAGCAACGTCAAAATGTATCTGCAAGTGCTAATGACACTTACAAACATATATTTTTCTTACAGCTCTGTCGAAATATCATGCTTTAAAATAGCCCCAATATAATATTTTGATCCGTGAGAGCAAACTAACAACAACACTACAGTAATTTTTCTTAATGAAAATATTCATGAGAATTAAATTTTCCACAGCAAAATGTTTCCATTCCCCCATTTATGAATCTTTTTCTTAAGCAAATGCTAAGTTGACAGATAGGAGACCACCAGGAAACATCAGGGTAGACTAGGAACTCAGAGAAACATCCCACTAAAAGGCACAGTGGCAAGAGGAGGAGGAGGAGGAGGAGGAGGAGGAGGAGGAGGAGGAGGCGGCCTACGTAGCCATGATGTCACCCAGAGTAAAGCTTTATTCAGAGCATCTGTTACTTTTAATATGCCGTAAGCTAAAAATACTGCAAATCAAAAAGTTACACCTGGAAGCAATTAAATTCAAGCTCTGTTGAAAGAAGAGCAGCTTTACAATCAGTTATCAGAAAATGGTAATGCATTAATTCTCCATCAACTAAGGGTGTACACAGAAGGATATATATATATATATATATATATATATATATATATATATATATATATATATATATATATATATAAAAATGGCAGCCACAACCATGTGATCAAAGCCCTACCAAGCAATTGTCATAAAGTAGAAGCCATACCTGCTGTGGAATTCCAGGAACTGCTCTATAATTATCTTCAAGCTTCCGGATAAATTGAGGTTCTAAATTGAATTGGTTTTAGGTAGTCAAGTATACAGGGACATCCTCAACAAGCTGTGATGAGGTCAAAATGACATGTTAGTTGTGACACTTCTTCTTCTTGTTGTTGTTGTTATTATATCCCACCTTATTTTTGTACAACTCAAGGTGGTGAACGTAATACTCCCACCTCTGTTTTCCTCATAACCACAACCCTGTGAGATGGGTTCAGCAAGATCAGAGTGATTGGCTCAAAGTCATCCAGCCATGACTAAGGGAAGGCTAGAACTCATGGTCTCTCAGTTTCTAGTATTGGACCTTAGCCACTACACTAACTGGCTCTCACCATGACATAATGGCAGAAAGGACAGAACTTACTTCTTTGTAGGTCTCACCATCTGATGCAAGTACAACTCTGTGTTTCCTTTTATTTGAAACTGCAGCGGTAGCTCCATGAAAGGGCTCAAATTCTGCAAGATGGCTGGGATGGCTTTGTAGAAATCTCACCTTAATCCTGGGTTCTCATGGGTTGAGACTGAGTTCCAGGCGTTGGGGTAAATCACGCAAACAGTGGCTATGCACATACACCAAGGAGACTCATGTGTGACTGTAGTGAAAGATGGCTCTTTCTGCTTTTGCCAGGATTCTCATCAGTGCTGTCATTAGACCCAAAGCTGGTTTAACCATGTGAGTGCATGTGTATGTGTGTGTACGCATTTGCACTCTTGTAGCTGTTGCCTAGAAGATTGCTTGTCCAGCTGCTATATGGCAGGGAGCACAATTGCACTTCTGTAAGTCCCACATACAAATGATTTCCAGCCCCATCAATGAACACCTGGTGCTACCAGGCCAGCCCACTTTCTCTACCATACTGTGTATGTAGCTTGCAGCTTTCGAGTCTACGGGCCTTTTCTTTGTCAGCTGCTCTGCCATGACAGCTATTTCGAGCTTGTTATTTCACAGGTTATCATGAACTTGCAAAGATTAATTTTCGCTCTCCTGTCAACACTTTTCAATGCAATCTCCCTCTTTCTCTCCCTCATTTTTCTTTATTCATACCTTCTCTGGCTGCAGAAGTGGAAAAAAATGAGATGCCATCTTGCTTCAGGGGATGTAATATGGACTTGCTTGCCTTTGTCAGCCAAAAGAAGGGTTGGTGGTCTTTGTAAGGATTTCCAATGATCCAATGAGTTAAAGCTGAAGTTTTCATTTTAGGAGCAGTGGATTAGGAAAAATCAAAATATTTCAAAGATATCTCCCATTCATGCAGAAGGTCACTGGCTGACCTTGGGCTAATCACTGGTTGACCTTGAGCTGACCACTTAAATTGCACTGTAGGCCTGGAGATAAAGACAAGGTAGTGGTTTAGATCAGTGTTTTTTAGACTTGGCAACTTTAAGATGTGCGGACTTCAGCTCCCAGAATTCCCTGCCAGCATTCTGGGTGGGGAATTCCGTGTAAGGTTTGAGTCTGACTCTGAGGCTGAGGAAGGGGAATACAAAACTGATGCAGAGCAAAACGGGGAAACTGAAACTCATGCTGAGCAAAGCAGGGAAACCGAAACTCAGGGTGACTCTGCAGAGCAGGAAAGCACTGAGCAGCTGATTCAGCAAAATCAGGAGCTGGGTTTAAAGCCACCAATCAGCGCAAGAGAAAGGCGAGCTGACAAGCACACCAAGCAAAAAGAAGCCCAATTGGATACAGGAGAAGAAGGGTGCGAAAGGAGCAGGATAAAAAGGAATCTATGCAAGGACCGAGTTGCTGGAGACAAACGTTCCATTGAGCCAGTAGCTTCTTCAGAAGAAAAGCTGGAAAAATCCTCGGAGACCTGCTCTGTACCACCACTATGGAATCAGAGCCTTCCCAGCCTTCGGGATTTTGCCTTGCTGCCTTGCAATGATCCAAGGTCGAACCCTGCCTTGCCGTTTCGCCATGGAATCCAGCTGAGTCTAGCCTTGCTGCCTCGTCTCGAGGTCCTGCCGAGTCCAGCTGAGCTGCCTTGTTCCAAGGTTCAGTCAAGTCCAGTCTTGCCACCTTGTCCCAAGTTCCACCCACACCCAGCCTTGCTGCCTTGTCTCCAAGTCCAGGAGAGTCAAGCCTTGCCACGTTCTTGTGCCCAGCCAAGTCCAGTCTTGCTGCATCGCTGCAGAGCTCAGCCAAGCCATCTTATTGCCTTGTTACAATCCTTAGCCAAGTCCTGTCTTGCAGTCCTGCTGCGTTCTCCAGCCGCCTTGTCACCGTCCTTGGTTGAGCCTTGTCTGGCATCTATACTGCAGTTTCCAGCCAGGTCCTGTGCTGCTGCCTACCTGCAAATTCTGATCAGAACCGTTCCAGTCGCCCCGCCTCCAGTCCTTGCCAAGTCTGGCAGTGCCATCTTGCCGCAACTCCATGTTGACCCTTGTAACATCGTTTTGCCTAGGAACCCACCATTGCCTGCTTGGGTTTGAGACTGATCAACAATAAAGGACATTGCCTTTTGTATGTAGCTGTTTAATAAATAATTTTATAGTAGCCTTCTGGTCATCTTTGAGTCCATCCAGAACATTCTGGGAGTTGGAAGTCCACACATCTTAAAGTTGCCCAGTTTGAAAAACACTGGTTTAGATGCTATGACATCTTCCTCAAGGGTAGAACTGCAGATAAATGTGATTGTTAACATTAATAAAATGAAGAAGTATTCTTGGCAGATCTCAGCAGATAATTATGATCAGTGTGTGAATAACAGAGAAAGGAGCATTGGTTAGAAACCAAAGCATTACACTAAGCTTTGGTTTACTCTGTTGTGGTTTCTTGATTAAACCATAAATCATGTTTTACGTATTGCAGTGGCTTAGTGTGATATGTGGAACTGAATCACTTAGTTGGGACAAATCTAACAGTAAAGCTTCTACTTACAAATGTCCCACATTCAAGAACTATATATGCAGCAGGCTTCTAAAACTATTCAGTGTTTTAATTGTCCAACCCATATTGAGATTCAATCCAACTTGACTGGGAGAATAGAATTGGATCGATTTACTGAATTGATCTGAACGCTGAAATAAAACTGAACCTGATTTGCACACTCCTAAATAGAGGGCTTTCTTATTTATTTGATTTATATTCTGCAGTTGCTCAAGGCAGTTAACAGAGTCACTAGCTCAAAGTCACCCAGTAAATTTCCATGCCTGAGGGCGGATCTGTCAGAGTTGCTCTAGAATCCTGCATTGAGCAAGCGCTGGACCAGATGACCTCTAGGAAAACTTCTAAATCATGAATTTATAATTTCAGCTTTGAGCTAGTCCAACATCCCAATCATGATATATCACTGTGTCTTTACCTCTCCTGCACAGTCACTCACACTGAAAAACAAAACCAATAATAATTGAACAAATGGAAATTAGATTCAAGAAACTACAATATCTTGGTGTAATGACAACATTGTGCCATGCAAGTTTCCACTATTTCAATTTACCAAGAAAGTTGCTTGGCCAGAGTTATGCAAAACTAATATTTCTTCCTGCAACCAAGCGGCTGGGAGTCTGCTCATTACAGGCTGAACACAAACAGGATTTTTTTTTTAGTTAAAATCAGCTATAATGAGCTTTCAAGAAATCAGTGCTCAGGAAAATGACTGTATATTTATGCATTTTTGCTTGGTTGCACTTTTAGATCTATTTCTAATGGAGAAGGCTTCGCTGACAAGATCTCTAAATGCATGCTATCCTCCCAGTATCCAGAGGCAGGAAGGTAACATTGGGTGCAATTTATAAACTTTACATAATTATTGATAATATAAAATGCCATAATACAAAGTGCTGTCAGTTTTAGATTGATCGATTATGTACCAACAATCATTGTCAACTCTTAGTGACCACACAGATAGATTTTCTCCATGACAATCTGCCCCTAACCTGGTCTTTCAGGTCTTCCAATGGTGCACTCATTGCCACGGTTCTGGTCGCCCTCCTCTTCTCTTTCTTTCCACCTTTCCCAGCATCAGCACCTTCTCCAGAGATCTGGGTTTTTGCATGATGTGTCCAAAGTAGGATCATTTGAGCCTGGTCATTTGTGTGAGTGAGAACTCTGGGTTGATTTGTTCAATGATCCATCAGTTTGTTTTCTTGGCTGTCCATGATATTCTCAGGAGTCTTCTTCAACACCAAAGTTAAAATTGTCAATACTCTTCCTACCTTGCTTCTTCAAAGTCCAACTTTCGCTTCCATGGAGTGTCACAGGGAATACCATGGCTTGCATGATTCTGATCTTTGTAGGTATAGACCCCTCATGGCATTTGAATATCTTTTCCAAGGCCTTCATGGCTGCTCTACTGACTGCTAGTCTGTGGCATTTTTCTTAAGATCAGGGGATAGGGCCTTTGAGGCAGGGAGTGTCAAAAACATGGCACAGAGTGTCAAATACATCAAGAAGGCAATTGTAACAGTGCTATTGAAGCCCCACCTGTTTTTTTTTTTTTGTATATTCGTTACATGCATGACAGCTATAAAAACCATTAGTGCTCTGATTGCACCCTTGCAGCCACCATCTTGACCCTTTGGACCTCACCCTGCAGACACCCCTGCTTTGAGGTGTGGAATTATGGAAGATTGCTTGAAATATCATGGGCTGGACATGCAGAAAATGAGACGGCCCTCCTAAGAATGGGCAAAGATAAGTTTTTTGTGATTATCGTCCTGAAAAGGAATATGTGGGACATACAAACACACAAACACACAAACAAATGATCTATTAAAATATACACTAATGGCCATGAGGGCAAATTTGGCCCAACTTTGTGGGCAAAAAAATTGCTAACGATATCAGACTGGGAAACCAAACTTGGGTACTACCTAGTGAACATCAGAGTCAAGCCTCCATTGAAGAAGTCTCCCCAAATCTGGTGGGCATGCTTTAGATTATAGACCCTTTCTGCCTTCTCCCAATGCAAAAACAGGGTTAACTGAGATGAAAGAAAGGAAGGGCCGCATTTGGGAGTAGGCAATCTGGCCATTGGCAGATTTTGCTGATTGAAATAATCCTTATTCACAGAAAAAAGGAAGATCTTTGGCTTTGCAGTAGCTTTGGGAATGTGATTTGAACAAATGTTGAGTTGCTTGCCCTAGTTCCAGGAGCTGGTCTTTCAGTAAAATGAGAAATGGGAAGGGTAGGGTCTGTTAGTAGAAAAAGAGAAAGATTAAGTCAGGAGAAAAATGCCAGATTTCTGATATCTAAGCTCTATAACGAAACAGAAGTCTTGGGCTACCTGACAAGAAAACCTTTTGGTTGAAGAGAAGTGCTGCAAGGCCTCTGTTAATGACTGAAAAAAACTACATGGATGTGTTTATGAAATCACCAGGAATCCAGCTTGACTGTAAGAACCTACTTGTACCTTCTTCTCCCGCACAGCCTGGTGTCCATAAAATTACGTTGGTCTAAAGCGGTGGCGCTGCGGGTTAAACCGCTGAGCTGCCGATCGGAAGGTCGGCGGTTCGAAACCGCGCGGCGGGGTGAGCTCCCGTTGCTCGTCCCAGCTCCTGCACACCAAGCAGTTCGAAAACATGCAAATGTGAGTAGATCAATAGGTACCGCTTCGGCGGGAAGGTAACGGCGTTCCGTGTCATCATGCTGGCCACATGACCCGGAAGTGTCCTATGGACAACGCCGGCTCCAAGGCTTTGAAACGGAGATGAGCACCGCCCCCTAGAGTCGGACACGACTGGACTTTACGTCAAGGGAAACCTTTACCTTTACCTAAAGCTCCCATAATCCACAGCCAGAATGGCCATTGCTTGGAGATCCAACAATATCCAGAAACAGAGGCATCTGTGGATACCCCTCTGTATGTGTATGCAGAGAAAGGATTGTATAATGAAAGAAGGATGGTCACACACACCCCTTGGCCACTTCCTAACTAAGCACAAGAGTGTTATATTCCACTTGGGAGAATTTCACTATAAGAAAAACTTTGAAAGCCCATTTTCTAAACTGGAAAGAAACAATTGCAAGAAAAAATACCTGCATGGCACTAATTTGTACAGGGGGTGAAGGGACCCATCCTGAATCAAAGAGCTGCGAAGGTTATTTAGATGTTAATCCACCCCTCCATTCAGTGCAGGAATTTGGATGAAGATCTCCTTGACAGATGATTTTAAATCTGCCTGCCTACTTATCTTCCTGGATTTCTACTCCCTCTTTCTAATTCTAAAAGGAAGTTCTAAGTAGCTTGGGATCTGTCATAGGCACTTTGATTTCTCATAAGCAACAGATACTGTAGTCACGTCAGCTAGAAGTTGGCTCCTTTTAGTTTCTAGGAATCTGCCCCAGAAGAGAAATTGGAACGAGAAGAGAAAACAGTAAGATGCCCAAATTTTGGTAGTGGGCAGGGGAACAGTTAAGCTTGGAGAATATGTTAGCACTGCTTGACATTAATAATTAAAAAGTGCCTATAAAGATGATTTTTTTTAGAAAGAACCCTTTGTATCACTTCATACAGTGCCTGTTTTATGCTATGCCCTGTCCCCAAACGTTGTATTTTTAAAAAAAAAAAAAAAATCCCAGCCTGCCCACGGTGAGTTTGGCTTCCTATTTTGGTTATATATTACCCATCTGGCAATAAAAGAGACTTCTCCCTTAAGGCTATTTTAAAGGTAACGTGGTAAAGATAGGAAGACAATGGTTTTTAAGGCAGGGGTGTTACAGACAGTAATACCTTTCAAAAAAAAAGAAGCTTATGCACTGAAGTGCAATGAACATTGCATTCAATTCCATAATGCTTACTCCTAAGGAATTTTTTATAATCCTAAGCACTGGCCAACACATCTGGAGAGGGGATGGCTGACTGCACTTCCATACGTTTTTGGTCTGCTCTGGCTATGGTGTAGCCAATGGCAAAGTGAACCCATGTTGGAGGAATAGAGAAGCACATGCTGCCATTTTAAAAAGAACCAGATTTCTGTGGGGCATCTGGACTCTGGTAACTGTGGCTTACATTGCAGCTTCATGAGCACACTCTTACTCTATAGGCTCTGGAAATAAGAGATGTGCAGCTCAGTTAAGAACAAAATCTATGAGTTGTATTTTGCACGTGCAAAGGGCAGGAATTTGGTCCCCTGATTTTTTTTTTTTTCCAGACTAAAAAAAAGCCAGTTGGATCATTCTTTACCTCCTAATTCCTCCTAACACAAGGTGAACCTCTATGCATCTTGCCCAATCTATACAGCTTTTAATGTAAATTGTCCAATAATACTTTTTTTTCCCTAATCCATAGCCAAGTGGGACAAATGATGGAAAGCTCCCACACAAGACAAGCTCCGACTTTACATGGTTGCATCAGGATGCTGCTCTGGGGCAGGTGTTATGTAGGGATTTCCCTGCAGATGCTCAGACACAATGAAAACATATCTTGTTCTTTGTTTGCTGGTAAAAGACAGATGAGCAAGCCTGCTTTGTTTTCTGATGGCAGTTGCCAATTACTAGCTGAGGGTAGACTGGCTGTAGCTCACCCCTCTTCCTCATCCTCATCCTCTTCCTCTTTCCTTCTGGAAATCAAATTATGTCAGTTGACTTCACTGACTATAATGCAGACAGGACACCTCCACCCTGTACTTTGGCTGTTGACACACAAGTCTTTCTTGATGTAGGCTTCTTTAATGTAAATGTCCCCACTATGAGTTGGGCTTTTACTGTAAGAGTCCAGTGAGAAGGTGGTGTGCAAATAATTGTATAAACCAGCCTTTCTCAACCTTTTGACCCTGGAGGAACCCTTGAAATATTTTTCAGGCCTTGGGAATCCCCTGCACATTCAGGCTCAAATATGGGCCAGAAGTTACAAAATTCTTATCTTCGTTTCATGTCTAGGCCTGGATATATATACATCCACAGTATTCTTAAACTAAAAATAAAGAATGAAACTTACCTCTTTAATGTGAAGTTGCCTGGATTTGAAATATTTTTTTAAATACTTTGTGATCTCCCAGGGAACCCCTATTGACCTGTTGCAGAACCCTAGGCTGCCATGGAACCCTGGTTGAGAAACCCTGGTATAAACAAACAATAAATACTTTTAAAGTATCATAAAGCTTTTGATCACTCATACCTTTGATTCAAGACTTGATCTAATCTGATCCTATTCAACAATTTGAATCCATCTGGAAAAGAAGAATTCAACTGAGTTGACAAATCAGTTTAAGGAGAACAGGCTTTTCCACATGCAAATTGTCAAATCTATTTTGGAGAGATTCAATGATTATCAGCAACTTGTCAACTTAATTTAGGAAGTTGATTCAATCAACTTCAGATTAAATCTCTGAACTGCTCCTTTGCTATCTTTAATTACTGTCACTCTTTTCATTAAAGTTTTAGTAATATACTTGTTTTCAGATTTATTTCATTATTATTTAAAAGGACTTTTGATTGGAAGAGATGCACTACTGCAAAATTCAGTGAGAGGAAGGTCTAAATCCACCACTGGTAATTTTGTTTTTCTTTTAGATTTCTAGTAGGAAGGGGGGACAATACCAGTACATGGATCTGGTCTGTAGTGAGTCCCATCCGGATGGAATTCAGACTGAGTGAGATCCTGGATGTTACAAAGTATATGCTGAAAAGGATCTCAGGAGGCAGACATCTTCCATCCTTATGCTAGAGTTGTCCACCCTACTCATCAGGAGGGGTTCCATGCCATCAAGCTCACTTCAGTTTCTGGACCTACATGGACACTTCCATGTTGTTTCCTGGACAACAGCATGGATGTGGTCTGCCATTGCCTTCTTTCTGATTGCTTTTTATTTTCCCAGCTGAGCTTTCAGCCCTGGAATTTTCTAGTGGTCTCCCCTCAAAATTTTAACCAGGCTTGATCCTTCTTAGTTTCCAAGCTCAGGCAAGATCAGCCAGGTGCTGAGACTATATAATATTATACTAATGCCATATTACTGCAATTCTGTACAGAATGGAACACCTGCAATAGCAGATGGTCCAGGGTTGTGCTCAAGCCTAATGAACTGTTGGGATCTTTGCAAGAAAAAAAGCAGGCACTTACGTTTCACCCCCTATCCTTTTGCTTGTCAAACTGCTGAACAAGAAATCTAGCTCTACACCACAGCAGTCCAGCTGAGATGACAGACAAATAGCTAAATCCCATCAGTTTTTCTTACGTAGAGCACCAGAGTGAATGTGTGGGGCACATCTAAAATAATTTTCAATCAGAGAAAGGTTGTGACCCAAATCTAGCTAATATAATGAGAAAACCTTGGTTCATACTGAATTTCAAGATGGAACATGACCCTGCAAAAATGTTAAATTAAAAGAAATAAAAGAAACATCTGTGGTTCTTGGAATTGAAGTGTTTGCCCAAATCAAGAGTCAGCCAATGTTGAAAATAGCCTGGGCCAAAATGTTTCCTATCACAATTTCTCAGAGAGTTAGGTGTTCATGGTTTTATTTAAGGAATATACTATTACAGTCTCCCCTTTTTAAATTCCAGGATTAGATTCAACTCTGTAACTTGTGGAAATCCACCAGCAACAACTGTTTGAGAGAATATGAAGCTAGATTAAACAAATGCTGTAAAGAGAATTTTAATGTGATAATGTCAAGGAACTTCTTGATGGGATATTTTATGCCCATCCATGTGTGTACATCTGTAACCCTTTTAGGGAGCAGAAAAAGAAACAGTAGCAATTCTGAAATTCATTTTATAAAGTCTTCTAAATTAATTCAGGTTGAAGGGAAATTCAACACAACTAACCAACAGAACAGACAGAAGGCTAGGTTTAACCAATTTGCCAAGTCCCCATCTTCCATAAACACCACTACGTCAACTTGGCATGCTCTGTGAAAGTATCTGCTATCATTGACTTGTATTTATTTTGTGTGGTGGGCAAGGAGCCACAGAACAACAGTAAAACAGCTGGAAAATGCCCCTAGTCACACCTGATTAAAGAATGTCTCCCTATCAGTTTTGGAGAGATGAAATTTGCCTCTGGCGCAGATCCTTTTCTTCCTAGACATTGTAGGAGGAGAGCTGTGTTAGACTGATTTCTTGCTAGACATTGGACCAAAAATAATAATAATAAATAAATCAGAAGGAAAATCAGGATACTTTACAGAATACCTCAAAGTGACCATTTTGGAAAAATGAAAGTTTAACAGCACTCTTGAGCAAGAGGCTACTGAATTCACATACTTCAAAAGGTTTCAGGAAACCTCAGATAACAGCAAACACAATGGTTTTTTAACCCATTACAGTTAATTTTGACCCATTACAGTTAATTGATAAGGGACTTGTAATCTTCATAACCAACCTGTCTTTACCTCTCTTTCCCCTGACTCACCCTGGTTTAAATCCTACACCAGTCTAGCTACTCTATGTGCTTGATGAAGTGAGCTGCAGTTCATGAAAACTTATACAAATTAATAAAATTTGTTGGTCAGAAAAAATGTTACCAGGCTGCTTTTGATTTTCTCCCCAATGTCTGTACTAGCACTTGGCAGAGCAGCCATGAAAGGCTTGGAAAAGATGTTCAGATGCTGTGATATGTCTATACCTACAAAGATCAGAATTGTGCAATGGTATTCCCTGTGATACTCTATGGAAGTGAAAGTTGGACTTTGAAGAAGCAAGATAGGAAGAGCATTGATGGTGTTGAAGAAGACTCCTGAGAATATCATGGACAGCCAAGAAAACAAACCAATGGATGATGGAACAAATCAACCCAGAGTTCTCACTAGAGGCACAAATGACCAAGCTAAAATTAATGTATTTTGGATACTTTATGCAAAAACCTAGTTCTCTGGAGAAGCCTAAAATGCTGGGAAAGGTGGAAAGAAGAAGAGGATGACCAGCAGCAAGGTGGATGGACTCAGCTACAGTGGCAATGGTGGCATTGTTGCAAGTCTTGAAGGGCCAGGTTGGGGCCAGATCATCCTGGGGAAGGTTTATCTGTGTGGTTTTCAAGAGTCAGCACTGACTTGATGGCACATAATCCATCATCTCTCCAATCCCATTGAGAGATCACTCCAGGAAAATGGAGAACTAACAGTAGAACAGTTCCCTTCCCTTCCCTTCCCTTCCCTTCCCTTCCCTTCCCTTCCCTTCCCTTCCCTTCCCTTCCCTTCCCTTCCCTTCCCTATTAGTGTAAAGGAGGTAGGGAAAAGAGAAAGTTTCTACTGCCCATAAATAGCACCCGAAGAGATGTATCTTCCATCTGTCCCCCCTTCTTTTGCAGACAGAACCCCCATTTTGCTTCATTGCCAATGAACTGTAGTCCTTGGAATTGTGTGTTGTGCCTTTTAAGATGGCATACTTTCCTGCCTCATATGGACTGGAAACAAGCAGCCTAGATGTACTCTTTAAGTCACTAGTGGGGAAATGACCTGAGGCACACAGTCACCTATGGTGATCTTTTTTTATCCTCTGATTTTGCTGCTGTCCTCATTCAACACATCACTAGTTGATAGGGAAACATCTACCACACTGTAGAAAGCAGGATGAATTGGGAGGGCTGGCCTTCAGAACTGTACCTGGGTTTCTCTAGACTGGTTTGTCAGCACTCTTCTCCCAATTTGGGCATATCCAAAGTTAAAATAATATGAAACCATATGGAGAGACACAAAACTCTCTTATGATTGTGCAACTAGCTCCCAGCAGAACTCAGAACAGCTAGCTGCTGGGCAGTCACTTCTCTTACTTCAAGGGGAAGGAGAAGGAAAGTGATTGAAGCTGACCAGGACATGGAAACAGATGTATCAGTGAAACAACACTCTTCTTCTTTCCCAGAGGAAGTAACAGGAATCTGCTCTTTTCTCTGTAACTTTCTGGAATCCTGAGGAAAAACAGGGAGTGGGTGGGGAGGTGATAGGATTGAGAGGAACTCAGGGACCAAGGGCTAAAGGAGAGACCAAATTATGGGGGCAAAATGGCTGTGGTGGAGGCTGGCTTGTGACCAGAAGACAGGGTTCACCCTCTCCCAAAATATGGCTCCAATCATACCCGCTCCTGATAATTGAACTCATTTCCAAGATGCCAAAACATCTCAGATTTCACCCATTTCAAGGCTCTCCTTAGATGGTGCCTTTCAAGAGGGAAGAAAGTGCCCCATCAGAACAATTGTGTGGATTGCATTCATAGCAATGGACTAGAATTTTACTTATTCAGGTGTCAAGTGGTGTGCTGCGATGTTGTTAAGTCAAGATTAAAGCATTGCATGAAAGACAAAAAGCAGAAAGAGAAAAACACAAAGGTCAATTGATGATCCCCAGCAAGGGATGACTCCCTTTTCTGGTTCCATTTGAAGCTCACCAAGGGAAAGAAAACGGTAAAACCTTTTGAATAGCTTTGAAAAGCAAAAGGAAGAGAAGAACAAATTAGAAATGGATGTTACTTGGAAATTTTTCTCTCCCTGAAGTTCAACCTGGTACAAAGAGATCTTTTTATTTGTTAAGAAAATTCTTTGTTAATACCTTTCATGAATGACTTTGATGAATAGGCAGAGGGAATGTTTATCAGATTGGCAGAGAAGTCAGAATTGGACAGGATAAAAGACTGAAACACAATGCAAAGCAACCTTGAATTGTTAGAGAAATGGCTCAGAGTAACAGAATGAAAATTTAACAAAGACAAGTGCAAAGATCTTTACTTAAGACACAAAGTCAAATGTATCAGTATAGGATGGTGGATACTTGGCTCCATACTGGTAGGGCTACCAGATGTGTTTGCAAAAATCCAGCTGGCCACTAAATGGCAGCAGAGTCTCAGTACAGGATTCTGTGTCACTTCACTCTCCTCTGGTGGCTATCTGGATTTTTGCACCCAAAATCTATAATGGTTAGGGCTGAGCAGGGATTTCAATTTCAAGGGGAAAACAGTGATTCAGAGAATGCACAAGTGAATATGTCACACACTTTGGCAATGTCTTAAAAAAGCAGGGTCTTTTAATGCACTCACTCATGATCTCAGGAAAAGATAAGTCTGATTTAAGGAGGTGCTGATCAGCACAATGTCCATTCCCAGGTGTATTCTGTATCACCTGTTCCCCTTGGAATCTGGATCACTGCATAGCCCTCACAATGGTTCTAACAAAAAAGATTGTGGAATAATTTGTATGTATACACTTGACTGATTTATAGGCCACCCGATGCCATCAGGACTCTGGGTGGTGACTTTACACACTTCAAACCTTCAAGACATAGATTGGCTTTAAAAGAACATCATGAATGCAATCAAACATCATCAACAGTATGGAAGTCATACAATATTCAGCAAAAAGAAGAAGGAGTTAATGGCTAATAATAAATAAATAACATCCATGTAACAACGACAGACACACAGTCTGGTAAAGATCAGGGCTTTCAAAAGCATCCTGGAGGAGGTCCTCCTGTATTTTAGAAGAAGGCTCTGACAGCAAAGCACCACTTTCTAGTTTCAGCCCCCTCACTTTACATAAATGGAAATAGTAGATTACTGTAAACTGAATATGAATCAGCAGTGTGCTCAGGCTGCAAAAAAGATAAATGCAATTAGGTTACATCAACCCAGGTATAATTTCCAGATAAAAGGAAGTAATACTTCCATTTTATCCTGCTTTAGCCAGATTGCATCTTGAATACTGTGTCCAGTTCTGAGTACCATACCTTAAGCCAGGGTATCTCAACCAGGGTTCCGTGGAACCCCAGGGTTCCACAAGAGGTCACTAGGGGTTCCCTGGGAGATCACGATTTATTTTAAAAAAAATATTTCAAATTCAGGCAGCCTCACATTAAAGAGGTAAGTTTCATTCTTTATTTTTAGTATAAGAACACTGTTAATGCATATGTGCAGGCCTACCCATGAAACGAATAATTTTGTAACTTCTGGCCTATATTTGAGCCTGGATGTGCAGGGGTTCCCCAAGGCCTGGAAAATATTTCATGGATTCCTCCAGGGTCAGAAGGTTGAGAAAGGCTGCCTTGAGCATTCAGTGAAATTGAAACATAAAGGCAACAAAAACGATCAGAGCTTGGAAGAGAATTTGAAGGAGTCGGGAAAGTTACACCTTGAGAAAAGATGATGGGGGAGATAGGATAACAATCTTCAACTACTTGAAAGGAAGCCGCATAAAAGAAAGTCAACCCTTGCTTTCTCTTGTTCCAGAGCTCAGGATACAGAATCATGGACTGAAGTTAGAAGAAGGGAGAAGCGGATCCTGACTGTTAGAAAAATAAAAATGCCCTAACAGAACAGTTCAACAGTGGAACCAGTGACCCAGAGAAGGGGTGGGGAGCTCTCCTTCATTGGATGTGTTCTAGGAGAAGCTGGACCATCATCCATTAATTTGGATTCCTACTGTAAGGAGGGAATTGGATTCAGTGGCTTAATGACACTCCCAATTCTAGGATTCTGTGATTACCCAGACCTCTGAATCCTTATTTTAAAAGTGTAGAATATAAATAGCAAAAACTGAACGTAAACAGAAGTTAAAAGGCTACACAATCTCTACAGAGTTCCTTTGAAATTTTGCTTTTGGCACACTCCTATTTTCTGTTGTTTGGGCTGTGTGATTACAGTAGAGGCTGAAAAGAAAAAGCATATGCCAAACTGGAGAAAAACACATTTATACACACAATAATTATTTTAAAGTACATTGATTATGCCTTTTAAAGCACCCAAATGGATTTCAAATAGTTACTTGGTCTGGAGCTGAAGATCCTCATTCCTTTTCAGTGGCCATGAAGAGAAAAAAACGGTCCTTTCAGTGAGGAATAGATGAGAGTATGTGGCAAGATGATTCAACATTTTCTTATCTGGGATTAAAAAAAAAAGCCTTGAGATTATTTTGGGATCATCTGCCAGCCCCTCTTTAGAGCACTGTTTCTCAACTCGACAACTTCAAGATGGGTGAACTCCATCTCCCAGAATTCCCCAGCCAGCATGGGGAATTGGAGTCCACTCATCTTAAAGTTGTCGAGGTTGAGAAACAGTGCTTTAGAATACTAAAAACATGGCTTGGCAACCTGTTACCTGTTGATCATATGCTCCCCTCTCTAGTTTCTTTTGTTTCATGTGTACCTGAAGCCCCTTCCTTTCCCAGTCACCTTTCCAATTTAGTCACATCTATATTTTTAACCCAATTCTTTAAATGCTTTTACAGAAATGCTACACAGCATCTGTAGGCCTTAATCCTCAAAATGGCTGTGTGGAGTTGGGTTGATTGAATTTGGGGTGCTTGGGAATGTTTCCCTTCCCCCTCCTTCAAATCCATCCTGGCACACTTTCCTTTTCTGAACTAGACTTCCTACTTGGAGTGTTTAGCCCCCAACACAGAATCATAAAAATGGAAGAGGCCAAAGAAATAATTGAATCCAAACCCTTGCACAAGGCATGTTGCTCAGAAGCAGGGGTGTCCATGGGTGGAGGGTAAAAAATTCAAGACGGCAGCATGATTAAAGCTCTTTTTTACATGCATTGCACATGTAACATGTGTAAAAAGAGGCGCGGCTTCAATCATGATTGCAGCCACCATCTTGACCCCCATGTGGACACCCCTACTCAAAAGCCCTAATGGCTACCTTGGAACATGTAGTACCACTTCATTTTCCCACAGTGCCCTAGAATGACAGTGGTTATTAATTGATAATAATTGGCTGTTCAATTATAAAAAAAATGAAACAATAGTTCTTTAGTTTCATACAGATACTTGTGATGGTTTTAATATCTATTTTTTGACATGATGCTTTTATTGTCAGATACTAACTTTTCAAGACAGGAGAGAGCAGCACAAAGCCAAGCTTGAAGAAGCTGGATCAAGCCTGAGTGATCATCAGGAATGGAAAATGATGGGAAAACGTTGTGGAAAAAGGCAATGACAAGCAGCTTGGATAGTACTGCTGAGAAAACAACATGAAATACATTTCTGTGACGTGAGCAGGAATCAAGCTTAATTCAAATAAGGCTTTTATGAACTTAATTAATAAAGAAGTTATTTCAATTATCCTTTTTTCTTTATCTTTTGCTGGTATTCAAAACCAACATGATCTTTAATCATTAGTTTCAGTCTGGTCCTGACAACCGTTTAATTTTGAAAATCAAACTACCTGTTGGTTTTTTCACAGTTGTGTGTTTATTTGTCTTGCTTTCTTGCTACGCATAGTGCTTTGTATAGTAAACTCAGAGGGATCAGTATTCCTTGGTCCATCACAGGCTGAGATGTCATGAAGTCAAGTATCTTTGATCTTTGAAGATTTGTCACTTCAGGACCTGATAGTTGTCCAACTTCAGCTCCAAGTGACTGCAAGGTTTAGAGTAAATTCTGCCTGTGGTTGAATGTAGCAACATTAGTATTCTTCTGTTACACCCCAACCAACTTAAATATGTCATTTCAAGCTCTCACCATAGGAGATCTCTCTTGGCTTCAATAGATAGAAACGAGAGCCCTCTCTGGTTGTTGACTCAGTGGTGATTCGGCGGTTCTGGAATATTTATGAACGTTCCAATATCTGAGAATTAAAACAAAGGCTATAAAAACCATGATCGTACAACACCCAGAATCAGACAGAGCTGTGGACTGTTGTTGAGGAGATGCCCAACAAAGAAAGGAAGGCAAAATAAAAAACAAAATGTTGAATAGATTGTGTAGGTGCAAGTCTGGAATAATGGGTATATCAGAGTTGGAATAATCATATGAAGAAAAAATTGCATGGAAATTAAGATGGCTGAGGAGTCAATTGTGCACGTGAAAATCACACTTCCCATTTCATTTACACCTCTGCAAATACAATGTAAGGACCAAGCTCTGGCCTCCTCAAACAAAAATAGCATTTAAAGTGGGAGCATTCCAATCTATGCCATCCCCATTTCTATAATTACACCTGTGAAGCTGTTGACTTCGTTTCTGGATGCTATTTGCTGAGTGGTAGTCTGCGGAAAGCTTTTGGGAGGAAACAGATGACGATAAATAGAAGTTTCCAAAATGTCAAGCCACTATTAAAAATGGATTTTCATCCATTATTATAGATGTCACCCCGATAGCAAGAATGCCACATTGCCTCCCATGAACAGGCGGTTTTAGCTTTTTCTAAAGCTGTGCCTCATATTTCACCCAATGTTTTTAAGTTGTCAGATTTTACCAAGCTTCTTGCAATGCTTCAGGCTGCATTTTAAACTCTACTAAGTGACATTTCCTCAGCTAATATGTGGGTTGGAACCTCGTTATTCTCTGGATTGTTTGCTTTCAGGAATTTTATCCTGTTGTTCTTAGCGGAGAGGATGCACACGAAAGAACACACATTAGGAAACCATCTATACAAATAAGTGCATTATAAGGAAAGCAAATGTTGATTTTCACACAATTATTTCAAAAGCAAAATTATGCAGTAATGAGGCAGATCTATGAAACTGAAATTGATTTGATATAAATGGATTTCTTTATCCTTTACATCCAAGCTTTCTTTTTTTGGAATAAAACAGAGTTTATCTTTGGCACAAAAAAAAAAAAGGACTGATGTGGCAGGCTATGAATTGCAGCTTTCCCAGACACATACTTTATGTGATTGGAAATCAATTTATAGTTTAATATCATAGAGATGTTTAAATTTTATGCTTTTCAGATCCATTCATGGGTTTAAGTAGGTAGCTATGCTAAACAGCTGAGAAATATTAGACAGTGATCTAGCTAAAAAAGAAATAAGCCAGTGGAATTGAGAATAAAATGCTATTTGAAATGGGGGAAAAGACGCTGTTAAGGAGAAAAAGAAGAAAGAGCAAGTAGACAAAGAAAAAAGGAGGGGGAAAAGATCTTTGAAATTGTCAGGGGATGGTCCCAGGTGTAGAAATCAAATTTACATAGACGGCACCATTAAAAAAAATAGAGCAAGTTTAATTAGCAAATCATTTTATCTGCAGATCATGACATGACTTTGACGCTTATTTCCCATTCTGGCAGTTTTTAGGTTAATTATAGAATATGCACAGCAGGTGGCTTAATTTGGCAATACAGGCAGGTGCTGGGAATTATCAGTCTCTACCCCAGTGTTTCTCAACCTTGGCAACTTTAAGCTGTGTGGACTTCAACTCCCAGACTTCCCTGGCCAGCAATGGGGAACTGCCGCCCTACATGGTTGCAGCCATTTCTCACTTTGGCTGGATGCTGTTGACACCCCCGTACCTGCAGCCAACCTCTTCTGTAAATCCTGCAGTGATGAAGTTACACCAATTAATTACAAAGTTTTTGTGAGAGGCCCGGCCACTCAGAATGGCAGAACCAGGCAATCTACTGAAAAAGCTAACTATTGCTTCCTCTTCTTGTTGTCTTTCTTCTTCCTCTTTTTTCTATCAAGCCCCATAAGGCTATTGATCATAACTGGCTGAAATTGCTCTTAAAAGATGTCAGGATCCTTTTGCTGGCATCTGCTCTCAGGATCAAAGGCAGCTTGCCATCAAATACCATTTGCAAGAAAGAGAGAGACAGTATGTGTGAGAGAACAGTGACTTTTCTCCATGCTTCTGGAAAGAGAGAACCAGGACTCAGTAATTCATGACCTTTAAGAAGCTCCCTCTCTCTTTTGGCTTGGCCCAAGTTCCCTGAACATCCAAACAACAGTGGCTGGATTGCTTGTGCTTTTTGCTGGAACACAAAAGGAAAAGGGGTTTTCAGGCAGTGCGTGCTTCCAAGTCATTCAGAAGAGGTGCTTTGAAACATGCCAAATGTAGCAGTTTTTGAAAGCAGCTGCATCTTTCTTCAGAGTTTCAAGTGAGCTAAACAGCAGACTGAGGAACTGTGTTAAAGCTCCATATCTTTGTTTAGCTATATGTTAAAACCTGAAAAAAGAAAAATGTAGCTGCTTTAAAGGGACTATGCTAACATTTTGAAGCACCCCATCATAGTCTTGCATTGCCTATTGGTTACAATGGGCCTAAATAGGCTTCATACATCTAGGGAAGTGAGAAAACCCACTCAACTCATAAAGAACAGAACAAAAAGATACAGGCCCAAAACCTGGCCTCAGCCAACATCATTACTAACTGTGGTCCTATGTGAAACAAGGAGTTATAATAATTGTAGCCCCAGCCATCAAAACAGAGCTCTACTTGATCAGAAGGACATTTGAGTTGCTTCAATGGAGCTCTCAGTTTCTAATACGTGCTATGCTTCCACTCTGTGTTTGGTGTCATGGTGGAGCAGATGTTTAGCTTAGCAAAATTGTTATTCTCTCTCACAGGAACAATCTTCTACACATGGGGGCCCTTAGAGTAGTTTTGTAAGAATCAGGGGGTAGAAGAATGCTGGTGAAGACTCTGAAATACTTTGAGAATTCTGATGGCTACAAAATGAATTTAACAAACTAGACTGGATGTCCACCAAAACAAGAGAGAGAGAGAAAACCCCAAACTGTTTCCTTGGAAACTTTAAATTTTAGACTCTACTTCAATAGAGATGAAGCAAATGAAGAAAAGGCTAGAGTAAGGTGGCCGAAAACAAAGAGCAAATTTGACTCAATGCTGTTGTGTGACCATGTTCAAGGGCATATGGTGGGAATAAGAGTTGAAAAGCATGGTTACTTCTCTGCACTTGTATCTGCAGATGTCTGTCCAGTGGATAAGGGCAGGTGCTGGATTCAAGATGTGATCAGGGAAGCTATGGAGCCATCTCTCTTGAAGGAGACAGTGGTGCATCTGATTTGTGAAGAGACCATCTTTTGTTCTAACCTAAATGGTAAGGAAGAGAGAGGCCAAGCTGTTTATTCATTCCCAACCAGAGAAAGCAGGTCCATGTAAGCTGAGGAAGATTGCTGTAGGATCTAGCACCTAAAATCTGGGAAACTCGAGCTGGCCAGCTTGGTTGAGATGAAAATAAAGGAGAACTTTAACAGAAAAAGATGAAATTAATATATTTTAAAACTGTCAAAATCTGAATCTATACTAAATTGCTCATGAACCTAACATCCAGTCCCACAGAAGTAGGTCAAGCAAAATGGCATCTTAAGGAAAGTTTCCCAAAGCAACTTCAAAAACTAGGAGAGGGACATATTCCAATGAAAAAAATCCTCCTTTTCTTAAAGAAAATGGGAAAAAGACAAATTAGGCTCCAAAGCTATTAAGGGCAAGCAAAAATTTTGACCTTAAGCTAAAGAACTGAGTTTTAGGACTAAGCTTCCAGTGGGACATAGAAAAAGCAGGATGTAATTCCACAATTTATTGAATTGTGTGATAGTCAGGACCATGTGATTGTGAAAGCATGCAGATTCTTTCTAATGACAATTCTTAAATTTATTTTTATAGCAACCGCTGAAGTAGGTAGAGTCCATGGTCATCTCAATATGAGGCTCTGTCCCAAATTTCTCCCTGGTGTAACATGCTGTGAGTCATGGCCTATTTAATTTTACACAAGACCATTAATCTAATTTGTCAGGTTTAATCCTACAAAAGAGTTGTGTCCCCCACTGTCTCAATTATCTCCCTTGTTTCTGACATTGTCGGCATTTTCAAAAGTATTGTCTTTAGTGACCTTGACTAATCATTCCATCTTTAGAATGGTTGGTCAGCATAAGTTTCAGTGTGGATGGCTTATTTTAAGTGTTTTGAGCAAAGGTCCTCCAGTCTTTTCCCCCACTCAGTGGCCTCTTTCACAGAATCATGCAGTCTAACACCTTGCCCAATGCAGAATTATAAATTGGACCAAAGGTCAGTTGTAACTTTTTCCATCTCCAGATATGGAGTTGTCCCCAGGATGGGCATCTGCAGGTGGAAGTAATAGTGACATCATATGCATCAAGAAGTCATTGAGGAAAGGATGAAAATTACATAATTCATATTCTTTGCATGAAGACATCCTCTCATTGCTGTGGCATTCACCAGAGGCCTATGTTCTCCAATTCTCCTGAGGTGCTCCACAGAAGACAAAAAGTATAGCTTTGTTGGCTGTACAAGAGTTGAAGGCCATATCCTGGACTTTTTATCAAAGACTTGGTTGAGCCATAAATGTCATGTGACCTGTTAATAATGCCCAGTGCTCTTTATAGACAAAAAAAAGTTTGAGGCATTCTCACTTGCTAAGAAATTATATTTATTCTTTGTAGTTGAGAAGAACACCACACACATTACCTCTTTCCCCTATTACCATTAGATATATTGTCATATATCTAATAATATATAGCAAAGAAGTACAGTACTCTTGTCTTCTATTCCTGTTTTTGTTTTTTTACGATGAAAAATTCTGAGCCTGCACAAATTTAAGTGCAATTTTCAGTTCATTTAATCATAGAATTGTAATGACAAGAACTGAATGGAGTTTGCTTGTCCCGCCTTTAGCTATATTTTGACATAAGGTGGCAGAAAGCACCATTTTGTGGACAATGATTCTTGTGAGGAGAAAAAACACTGAGAATTTTTCCCTCCCTACTTAGGAACTTTCTCCTTAGTGGACACAATGACCGCAAAAGCCAACAGTGCAATAATTGCAGAATTTTTTTTCAATGAAAGCTTGGATATAGTTGTCCCTTTACAGTTCCAACACAACTAATTAGAGACACATGTTGCTGATCAACACGATTGTCTCAACTAATGTAAGCAGAGAGATTATTTAAATTAGTAATCAGATACTGACCAAAAGTTGCCTTGTAGCTCCTTGATTTCAAAAAGATTTCCCAGCATGGAAGAAATAGAGAAGAAGCAAGCAAAAAGGAGCAAAAAATTTTGCAAGCTATAGAATGGAGAAGCTCTCACAGACTACATGTACAATTCCACTTATACTTATTCTAGTGGTCCTCTGTAGAATCTAAATGTGTTGGATCTGCTGGTTTTCATCAATTTTGTCATGGAATATTGTTACAGTTTAGAAGAAAATTTGGAGAGGGGTTTAGCTCTTCTTGGGCAGTTCTGGATCATGGAAGCTCATGTCCTGACTCTTGGTACTTTTCTCCATCAGTCATACTTTGATCTTCTCCTGATCTTTGGCACATCATTGTTGTAGTCCACCCTAGCATGCTGTTGCATTTCCATGCACCTGTGTGTTCAAAAGGACTGTTTCTTCTTCATTAGACCTGTGTGTTCTTTGTTTACTCTGTTCAGCTCATCATCTATTGTTATCACCAGAAAAGGTCACTTGCTCAGTAAGCCTGCAAAAGAGGTGGCATTTCATTTGAGCATGGATTCTCTCTCATTCAGCTAGCTTTTGGTTTCTACATATATCCAAAGTACACCTCCAACAGTGATGGCGATATCTATATATTCATATGAATTTATTAATAATGATGAGATCATCTAATTGTATGTGTCTGGCTGTTCTCTGAGTGTTAAAAAAGGATATTGTATAGGCAACTGTCCCATCTTGGTTGTTGACACTGTGTCTGCTTACTGATGTCTCCATCCCATGCCACAGATTGAGTGGTTACATGCCTCTCTCCCCCCACCCCACTTTATTTTTCTCTTGGTCTTGATCTTCTTAAAATGGCTTCCTACCCCTTGCTTTTCATGAAGTAGCCATTCAAACAGACTTTGAGTACCTCTCAGAAGACCAACTCAAGTGTCACCTCATTTCTGGATTAGTCCTGCTTTATATCTAGCTTATTCTCCAATTTCATCCAGCAGGCAGGACTGCGATTAATTAGGCAAGCTCACAAGAAGCCAAGAATTCCTGATATGTAGTTCTTTGTTGAAGAAAAGTTGGGAAGCCTTAATGTAAGAGTCCAATAACTGCTATGTTATAAAAGCAGGCCCTACCTATAGAAACAATATTCAAATCCTTTCTTGTCCCTACCCTACACAACAGATTATGCAGCCTTCTCTTTTGCATGGGGTGTGTGTGTGTGTGTTTCCAATTGTGTTTTGCAATGCTGAGATTTTTTTATCATGTTCATTTTCTTTTTTAACTGACTCTCACAGTTATGTTGGCCATATCATAAAGCAGACAGAAATAATGGGCAATACGGATCACAATGAGCCATAACAGGAGTGTCAGGGTAGCCTTACTTCAAATAAGACATGGACTCACTCAGAGGGTCTAAGGATTTCCGGGTTTATTGAAGCAGAATGCATACAGAGAAAAAGACGGGAATGCGGGCGTGGTAGCAGGGTACCCCGTTTATACCCTGGTGGCGGACCTTGTCCTCCTCCACCCCCCATTGTTCCCCAAGCCAGGTCCAGATGGGTGATTTGAATTGGTATGGGTCTGACGATGGGCGATTTGGGTGATCTCCAATGGTTTCCTTTGTCTCTTTGCCTTCGTCCGGTGCAGGTGCGTCCCCCGGGGTAATGTGTGGGAGTTCCCCTGATCTGATAATGGTTTCCATGTCCTGTCTGAGGTGCGCTTCTATTGTCCTGGTGATTGTTTTAGGAGTTTGGGTGCTTAAGGGATGATGTATGTGTTTAAAGGATAATGGTTATCCCTTCCTCTTTCCTGATGGGCATGTTCCCTGTTGTGATGCACTTATGCCTTGCAACGGGGAACATGACAAGGAGCCAGTCCCGTAGAGTTTATCAGATGGAATCCCAACCTGAGGCTACCAGATTCTTGACTTCAGTCCTGGAATCCCTGATAGTGACAGATGAGTTGTAATTCATTCTGTTTCTAAATCCATTGTTTCCCAACAGATTGGAACTCATTTAATGCAATGCTATTAAAAATACTGCAGCACAACTAGGATACCACCAGATCTTTGGTCCAGTTTTTGTTGCTATCAAGTCGCTTCAAACTACAGCAGCTGGACAAGAGAAATACTTACTTGGGTGAGATCCATATACTGATGATTCATGGTTTTAATTTTGTCCATCTGTTTTGGCCTGTAAATTATCCCACAGAGATGCATTTTATCTCAGAGGTCTATGTCTGCTTTCCAAATATCCCTCATAGTCTGTGGGAAGATGGACCTCTTCCATCCACACAGAGGAATGTTGACATTTATTTTACATTTTTGCTACTGATGAAATCTGAGAGCAAATCTAATTCCTAGAGTAGCTTTGGAAAAGCCTCCAGAATGAGGCACAGGGCAGCCAACCAGAAATATGATTGCTCTAAGTCCTAGGATGAATTTAATTCAGTCGGTTTCCAGCAAAGTCTCTTAGAAAACATGATAGCAATGGCTGCTTGATAGCTTTGGTGGTAAATGAAAAATGTGCCTTTCACTGCTCCACAGTCCAGGTGGAGCACTGATGCCTCAGTAGCCCAAATCACCTCCTTAATTTGAAAGCCATGTTTTTGACCCTGTTGTTGACTTGGGATATAACTGACAGCTGAGGAAGAAAGAAGGCTGAACAAACTACTCAGCCTAAAGAGCAAGATATAATTAGCAACCACAAAAAGCTAATGGGATTTTGAACCCCTACTTTTTGAATAAACACACATTTTCTGGAGTTTCTGGAGTTTAAAGAAGTCTCATAGGAAAGCCTTTAGTTTCTCTGGTTTTCTTTAGTGGAAGAACGATCCTGATGCCAAATGTTACACAAATGTTGGCAGGGAGACAATTCCGTACAGCCTAGAATGCAAGTGTGCATGGGGTCATCTTTCTGGAGATGTGCACTCATACACAAACACAATGGCCTTGAAATGCTGCAAGGATGGTAACATCTCTAGAACAGGGCAGAACTGGATTTACATCTACTTTGCCTATTATTTGGGGAGAAAAATAATGCCACTGAAATTTTTTTCACCTGCAATTCCATGCTTTTCAGGCATTTCTCCATTTAACACAGTATTACTCAACATTTTCCTGATAGAATAAGTCTCAAATTCATTCAGAATCTTGCTTTAGGCAATGTTTGTCAACCTCCTAGGAATGCTTGTGAACTTCACCCTTAGAAATTTCATCTGCCTGTCAGATTTCTTTCTCCTGAAAAATGTCAGATATTTTTCACCAGAAGAGGACATTCTAAAATAATTGCATAATTTCACTTTGGGCTAAATAACATAGATAGCTCTCTTGGAAATGCAGAAATGGGAACCCATGAAGACAAGATTCTTACGATGGAAAAAGTTTGTATTGCTCTTCAGCTAAGCGAGGCTTCCCAAGATAGAATTTGGCTTTCAAAACATCAGAACAAACTACACTGACATTTTCAACTCCTGGCTTTCATGATGACACTCCAAATCACAGGATTCTTTTTTTTTTAATATATAATGTCATTTAAAATTTTAAAACTGAAAATAAAAACTAGTATAAACTAATATGAAGTAAGAAAGGAAAAAGAAAGCAACAGAAATCAAGAGAAAGCTAAAAGTTCAAGAAAGAAAAAGGGAAAAAAGAGGGGAAAAAAAGATACAAAGAAGTGGCTTCCGAACTTCTTTACAGCAGTTATAAGTCCAATTATAAATTTACCTCCTTCTCTAAAGTTACATCATGACTCTCTTCTTTCTATAATCTATCCTGTCTAATCACCAAAACCATAAATCATAAGTTGGGTTTTTTTCCCCTGTTTTTATGCAAAAAGTCCATAAGAAGCTTCCAGTCACTCATAAATATAGATAGTGCTTTATCTCTAATCAAAGAAGTCAATTTATCAATTTCAGCAAAATCTATCCACTTCACCAACCATTCCTCCATAGTGGGTAGTGTTGAATCTTTCCATCACTCTTAGTAATCTTGCCACAGTAATCATATATTGAAACAATCTTCCATGTTTTTTTTTCTGTTTATCCATTAATCCTAAAAGGAAAAGTTCTAGCTGCAACTGAATATTGATCTTTAGTATCCATGAGAGCTGACTTCAAAGATCTGAAGGACTGTCACGTAGAATGTGGGGTAAATTTTTTCAGAATTGTTCCAGGAAACAATGAGTTTAATTTACAAGGAAGCAAAGCTCACCTGTATATCAGGATTTTTTTTTAAAATATAAGAGCTGTTCAAGTATAGAAAAAATGTCTTGTGGGCTAGTAGTGGGCTCTCTTTCACTGGAAATGTTTAAATAGAGGCTTGATGGCCACATTTGGGTATGGTATAATAGTTGATTCCTTCACTAAGGAGGTTAGACTAAATGATCTAATGATCTTTACATTCTAGGATTCTCTCTTGTATGCTTTCACCATATAATTCTGGATGGTGCTGTCCTCCCCAGGCTCAAGACAATATGGCTGACCCGCATAATTGCCTTCCCAAAATGGCACTGAATCTGGGCTCTAAATGTGCTGTATTTTCTTAAAAATCCTTTTTCCTTCAAAGAAGGCTGAAGGGAGCATTATGCAACAATGTGAACAAAGCTAAAGAACAGCAAAAATGAATAGGGGGATTATGATGAATGGCTTCCTGAAATAAATATCCCAGTAATTTCTAAGAAGGCTGTCCAGATTCAGAAGCCATTCGTTCCCTGAGCAAGAATAATAGCCATCAGAACTTCACTAAGGAGAAAAGCTGAAGACAAAATGTATCTCAAAAGGTACTTTTATTACAGTAGAGTCATAGAAGGAAAGAAGACAAAAGTGGGTATTGCAAGTGCAGAAAAGTCTGTCACATCTGGGAGAGGTAATTAAGACTGATCACATGGGAAAATGTGCTAGATCCAAAAAGCATTCATTGGAAATGACTTGTAGGCTGAGAAACAGCTGCAACAGTAGAATTATTAAGCTGCAAAACCATTCAGGGCACTGGAACTAAGAAACACTCATTCTAGTTCAGAAATCATTGCCATGATATAATAATCGCAGTAAAGAGTCCAAAAAAACCAGGCAAGTGGCATTTTTTAATTTTATAGCTACTCAAAACCCCATAGTTTTTGTCTATATTCACTGGAATCCAGATAGGTGGGAGGAACTTGTCTTCAACCATCACCACTACCATCCAAAAGTCTGGCTGATTGGCAGAAAGCATGGTCCTGTCACAGTAAGAAGAAATAACTTTATATGTGGGATTATATCAACCTATGGAAGCTTGTAAGAAAAGGCTGGACAGTAACCTCTGAAGGATCATTTAATTGGGTTTCCTGAATATTGTAGAAGGTTGGGCCAGATGATCCCTTCAGTCTTTTCCAATTTTATAATTCATACTTATAAACTTTTATATGTATTAAGGGACAAAATGAGACTCAGACAGCCTTCCCCAACCTGATTTCTCCAGATGCATAGACATACTGGAATATCTTGAAGCCCCTGGGAAAGAAAGGCGGAAAAAGGGTAATTGAAAAAGAGACACTTCAGCCCTGGCTAGGGAGACAGCATGAGAAAGAGGCTCAGACCAACTTTGCCTTACTTACAGGAAAGGTGGAAGAAAGAAGAAGAGGACAACTAGCAGCAAGGTGGATGGTCTCAATTATAGGGGCAATAGTTGCGTTGTTGAAAGATCTGAGGGGTCAGGTTGTGGACAATTCATTCTGAAGAAGGTCTGTGTGATTGCTAAATGCCAACATCAACTTGATGGTACATAATCAAATGATCAATCAATCAATCAATCAAAGTTGAGTGGGAAAATTACTTTGACAGGCTTTCACAATTCTGTTATGTCGCTCTACTTGCAATACAGATCTTTCCAGAAATCCAAGTGGTTTTTGTTTCTTGAGGTTGACAGCCTCGCAAGGCTTGGCTGCAACATATATCATGTTCCTGGAAGACATACCCAGAGAAGAACAGATTGGAGAAGGGTAATTGACTCTTGACATTTTGCTCAAGGCCTCTGAAAAACCTGACGTTAGCTTTGACTAACCCAAAGATATGCCTACCATAAAGACTGTATTTCAGGGGGATACACTGATTTGATTGAAGTACTCATTCAAAATGGAACTTAAAATCAAAATGACATTCCTCTTTAAAGGGACAGATTGGAGCTGCTGTCCCTCTTTAACCCAGATGTGAAGAGGTCCTTTTGTAAATGTGCAGTGCATGCACAAGCCATTCTTCCCATGGGATCAAAATGACTCACTTTCAAAGTTGGATTTGAAGTACTGAGGAAGAATGACTTAATTTTCTGAGTTGATGTATACCTTCAAATTAGATAATTATGATGGTCCGGATTAAGGAGAGCCTCAAAGTGGAATGGAACTATTTCACATAGGCTTACTAGCCACCTAGAATCACATGAAGCACATGGAAAGAAAAATCAAATAACATTTACTTGGAGTCTTCTACAAGCAAAAATGCTGAGAAAATTTGAAACAACCCCAAGGACAATGTTCTGACTAAAACAGAGCAGAAGACAGATACCTTTCTTGATGATGATTGGATTTCCTTTCAAACAACATTTGAAGTTACTGCAAATATTTCTCCTTGGGTAAAAAAAAATAAATCCCAGGAATTAGAAGTGAAGAGAAAAGGTACGAATAGCACAATTTCTAAGGGAATGTACATGTGTGTGGGAGGAGGGCTGTTGCAGTCTCCCAGTTTTATATTTCCTTCTTTTATAGCAGTTTAATTGTCCTAAGCATATGCTTTAATCCACTAGAAATTTAATGAAGCTTTTGGTAATTAAATTTCCATTATCCAGGCAGATAAAGAATGATACTAAAGAACTGTGACCTCTCCAAGGTGATTCATTGAATCCAGGGCTGAGGTGGGGCTTTCAAATCCTGGTTAAAAAAAAATCCTACTCAACTGTTATTGGTGGTGATTGTTGCTGTCATTATTGATTCAGCGGTGTTTATGGTGACATTCCATATGTCATGGGACAGATCCATGCAGTGTGGAAGTGATGAGCTAACAATTTAACTCAGGGAAGATTATGGAGAAAGGAAAGTAATGAGAAGCAAGATGCAGAGAGATGAATGCACATTTATTTATTTCAGTTACACATACTTAGATATTTCATCAGTGGGGCTGATGGATTATGGCTATTACTGTGAGGCATAGTAAGCAAAAGAGATGAGTCTGTATTGAACAATGTAGTGGATGGTGCCTTCTTTGGAAAACTGATGGGAATTCATTGACCAGATGTTCCATATTAGGCTCCCTACCTTAACTTTCCTTCAGCAAAGGATTGCTACCTTGTCATGGTGCTGGAGCTTGAGCACCTCAATGATGCCATGAGCTAAACCGTGAAGGGCCACCCAAGATGGGAAGGTCATGACAGAGAGGTCAGACTAAATGCAATCCCTGGGGAAGGTAATGGCAACCCACCCCAGTATTCTTGCTGTGAAAACTAAATTGATCAGTACAACCAGAGATATGTTGGTATACCATTGGAAGATGAGACCCCCCAGGTCGGAAGATGGTCAAAATGCTACTGGGGAGGAACAGAGGATGAGTTCAACTAGCCCCAGACATGATGACGCAGCTAGCTCAAAGCCGAAAGGATGGCTAGAGGCCAATGGTGCTGGTGGTGAACGGTGAATCCGATGTTCTAAGGATCAACACACCATTGGAACCTGGAATGTAAGATCTATGAGCCAGGGCAAATTGGATGTGGTTATTGGTGAGATGTCAAGATTAAAGATAGACATTTTGGGCATCTGAACTGAAATGGACTGGAATGGGCCACTTCACATCAAATGACCACCAGATCTACTACTGTGGACAAGAGGACCACAGAAGAAATGGAGTAGCCTTCATAATTAATAGTAAAGTGGCTAAAGCAGTGCTTGGATACAATCCAAAAAACGATAGAATGATCTCAATTCGAATTCAGGGCCAGCCATCTAACATCACAGTGATCCAAATATACGCCCCAACCACAGATGCTGAAGAAGCTGAAGTAGAGCAGTTCTATGAGGATCTGCAGCACCTACTGGACAGCACGCCTAAAAGAGATGTTATTTTCATCACAGGAGACGTGAATGCTAAGGTGGGCAGTCAAATGACACCTGGAATTACAGGTAAGCATGGCCTGGGAGAACAAAATGAGGCAGGACATAGGCTGATAGAATTTTGCCAAGACAACTCACTCTGCATAACGAACACTCTCTTCCAACAACCTAAGAGATGGCTTTATACATGGACTTCACCAGATGGACCGAAATCAGATTGACTACATCCTCTGCAGGCAAAGGTGGTGGGCACCTATACAGTCAGTAAAAACAAGGCCTGGAGCTGACTGTAGTTCAGATCACGAACTTCTTATTGCACAATTTAAGATCAGACTAAAGACATGAGGGAAGACCCACAGATCAGCTAGATATGAGCTCACTAATATTCCTAAGGAATATGCAGTGGAGGTGAAGAATAGATTTAAGCGACTGGACTTAGTAGATAGGGTCCTGGAAGAACTCTGGACAGAAGTTCGCAACATTGTTCAGAAGGCAGCAACAAAATACAACCCAAAGAGAGAGAAAACCAAGAAGGCAAAATGGCTGTCTGCTGAGACACTAGAAGTAGCCCAAGAAAGAAGGAAAGCAAAAGGCAACAGTGATAGGGGGAGATATGCCCAATTAAATGCAAAATTCCAGAGGTTAGCGAGAAGAGATAAGGAATTATTTTTAAACAAACAATGCGCGGAAATGGAAGATGACAATAGAATAGGAAGGACAAGAGACCTCTTCCAGAAAATTAGAAACATTGGAGGTAAATTCCAGGCCAAAATGGGTATGATCAAAAACAAAGATGGCAAGGACCTAACAGAAGAATAAGAGATCAAGAAAAGGTGGCAAGAATATACAGAAGACCTGTATAGGAAGGATAAAAATATCGGGGATAGCTTTGACGGTGTGGTCAGTGAGCTAGAGCCAGACATCCTGAAGAGTGAAGTTGAATGGGCCTTAAGAAGCACTGCTAACAACAAAGCAGCAGGAGCCGACGGGATCCCAGCTGAACTGTTCAAAATCTTGCAAGATGATGCTGTCAAGGTAACGCATGCTATATGCCAGCAAATTTGGAAAACACAAGAATGGCCATCAGACTGGAAAAAAATCAACTTATATCCCCATACCAAAAAAGGGGAACACTAAAGAACGTTCAAACTATGGAACAGTGGCACTCATTTCACATGCCAGTAAGGAAATGCTCAAGATCCTGCAAGGTAGACTTCAGCAATTCATGTTGTGAGAATTGCCAGATGTACAAGCTGGGTTTAGAAAAGGCAGAGGAACTAGGGACCAAATTGCCAATATCCGCTGGATAATGGAAAAAGCCAGGGAGTTTCAGAAAAACATCAATTTCTGTTTTATTGACGATTCTAAAACCTTTGATTGTGTGGACCATAACAAATTGTGGCAAGTTCTTAGTGGTATGGGGATACCAAGTCATCTTGTCTGCCTCCTGAAGAATCTGTATGATGACCAAGTAGCAACAGTAAGAACAGACCACAGAACAACGGACTGGTTTAAGATTGGGAAAGGAGTATAGCAGGGCTGTATACTCTCACCCTACCTATTCAACTTGTATGCAGAACACATCATGCGACATGCTGGGCTTGAGGAATCCAAGGCTGGAGTTAAAATTGCTGGGAGAAACATTAACAATCTCAGATATGCAGATGATAGCACTTTGATGGCTGAAAGCGAAGAGGAACTGAGGAGCCTTATGATGAAGGTGAAAGAAGAAAGTGCAAAAGCTGGCTTGCAGCTAAACCTCAAAAAAACCAAGATTATGGCAACCAGCTTGATAGATAACTGGCAAATAGAGGGAGAAAATGTAGAAGCAGTGAAAGACTTTGTATTTCTAGGTGCGAAGATTACTGCAGATGCTGACTGCAGTCAGGAAATCAGAAGACGCTTAATCCTTGGGAGAAGAGCAATGACCAATCTCAATAAAATAGTTAAGAGCAGAGACATCACACTGACAACAAAGGTCCGCATAGTTAAAGCAATGGTGTTCCCTGTAGTAACCTATGGCTGTGAAAGCTGGACCATAAGGAAGGCTGAGAGAAGGAAGATCGATGCTTTGGAACTGTGGTGTTGGAGGAAAATCCTGAGAGTGCCTTGGACTGCAAGAAGATCAAACCAGTCCATCCTCCAGGAAATAAAGCCAGACTGCTCACTTGAGGGAACAATATTAAAGGCAAAACCGAAATACTTTGGCCACATCATGAGAAGACAGGACACCCTGGACAAGATGCTGATGCTAGGGAGAGTGGAGGGCAAAAGGAAGAGGGGCCGACCAAGGGCAAGATGGATGGATGATATTCTAGTTGTGACGGAGTTGTCCCTGGGGGAACTGGGGGTGTTGACGACTGACAGGAAGCTCTGGCGTGGGCTGGTCCATGAAGTCATGAAGAGTCGGAAGTGACTAAACGAATAAACAACACCTTAACCTTCAGCAAGGCAACCAAGACCCGACTTTTCCCCCCCGGACATTGGCTCAGGATGAACTGGGTTCCCAGATGGGGTGTGTTATAGGTATATTTTAGTTCTGGTTGCAAGAAATCCAGTCAAATCTCCTTGCCAGCATGCAATCCTGTAAGCTGGCTTAAGAGACAACATTTTGGGAATGCATCGTCCTTGCCCATTTTCTCTAAGAATTACCTGCTATCTCATGAGCCTTCAATCAAGAGAATAACATTGAGAACATGGACAAAGCTTAATTAAATCACTACCCCCTTCACTGTTGGTCTCAGGTAGCGGTAGGCATGGTTTTCCCATAGCTGCCCATCACAATTGGGAGGTGTGTTCCATGCTGCTGGGCCTTAGCTATGAGCTCTCTAATGAAAATATTTGCTTTTCCAGCCACAATTCTTTCTCTCCAAATAATCTCTTCATCATCACCCATGTTTGGCAGCCAATATTTGTTTGTATGGAGAGTGGGAACCTTAGGATATACACAGAGCATCCTGGAAGTTGCATGAGGTTCTCCACTGTCCTGCAATATTTTTTCCTTGATACAGATCTTCTCTTAATTATTTATCTCCTTTGCATTGCTAGCAAAACCAGCATTTTGCAAATATCTGGAAAATGGACAGCAGCAGCCAAGATATGAATTTCAAGCTGGTTGAGATTGATGGTCCATGTAGCTCAGACAGCATTCATTCTTCTGACAATGACCAACAGATGCCATAGGAAGGTTTTCAAGCTGGGCAATACCCATCTGCTCTTGTTAATCCCCAGCATCTGGTGGTCTAAGGTATATTGGCTGAGAACACAAAACCTGTTTTTCTGAGATAGCCCTAATCAATGGAAAGTATCCATTTGAAACCTATTTATCACCCCAAACCACTGTGGAACTCTGTAATGAGCTTGGAAGACACAGCTAAATTGCATATTATAGTTGTATATAATTAGAATAATTTGTATCTCATTTTTACAAACATGGCAGATGCTAGACTATAGTTGGTAGTCCTGTTGCGCTCATTTTAATTCTGCAGTATTTTGGTCCCGAAATTATTCCTCTTAAACCTTGAATGTGGAGGTCATCCCTCTAAGATGTTTGATCTAAGCACTTTCAGAAATAACTGAATGGTCAATGAATCCGGGCTGCTGTTTTCATTTCTTTCTTATGCCCAGTTGTGGTCAGTGCAGAACCACTATCTGATTCCAGAACTCTGAGAAGGGAATGTTCCTACTGACTTTGATGAGTACTTTTAATCTGAAGAATCTAGTTAATTATTCTTCCATGATCCTAGAGATCTGTCTAGAGCAGGTTTTTCCAGAGCAGCAGGCTGTAGCACAAAGCTATTTGTTTAAAGACAACTAAATACTGATTAAATAGTCGTATAAAGCTGGAGAGCTTTGAATTTCCAGGTCTTAGGCACATCAGTTGACTCTCAGCAAGAGGAAGTCAGCTTGAGGCTGATGGCTTGTGCTTTGTAATAACAAGAATACTTTTAACAGATGATACCTTCCAGAGTCAACCTAAGATGCTGCCCAAATTACATTTCTGCAGCCATGTGCCAAGGATGATTTGATTTCACAAGCTGTCCTGGTGAGTCAAATTAATTCCTGTGATTTATTGAAGCAGGCTATACTTATTGATCAAGGTGGACAAAAATTAACTAACTGAAGGGACAATAAACTTCTACAGTTTCAACTGGACACAACATTGGATCATAACAATGAGTTCTGATTTAATTCTCCTGAAGCATATATGCTCTGGTTGAAGCTTTCTATCAGGTTTCAAAGTCAGGAAGCTTTCTAAAATGTTCTGCAATGTTCATCTTCTTGTATTTGGACTTCAGACTAATTGGCCTTCTTTTCTGCAGTGGAACTGATGCAGAAGGAATCTTCCATTACCTCTGTCTCCTCCATTGTAATGGAAGCCCACTTGCCTGAAGTTTTCAATTCTTTCATGTTTCTACTCCCCCCCCCTCCACTTTTAATTACATTTGGATTAATAATTTCTCCAAATCAGTCACATAGTGGCCCAAAGTAGTTTTGTTGTGAATTTCTAGACAGAAAGATGAGATTGAAGAAGATGACTACTATCACCACTATTATTCTTCTACTGCTACAGTTTCTATAGAGTTATTTCAAAATTACTTCTGTGTGTGGTGTTTTATTAGTGTTCAGGAATGGATGTGAACCTCAGTAAAATTCACACACATACAAATCTGGAAGCAACCATATGTGCAGTCATATCAAAGTTGCTTTCTTTGCCATTTTAGTGCTAATGTGTATTTGTAAAACGAAGAAATAGGGTTAGCTATTAATGAACTGAAGGAACTAAAGGTGTGAAAGCGTCTACATGCTCCAGTTCAGGAATTAATTTTAGAACATCTACCAGTTAAGTCAGAATTCAGAATGAAACAAATGCAAGGTGAAGAGACACAGTAATGAAAACAAGGGTGGGGCTGGCTCAGCTTATTTTGTGAGACAGTTTGCAAAATGCTGTTGATGTCACCACCATGGAATCAGAATTTTTGTATCACTTAATAAGTTTTGGCTTTACTCTGTCATTTTCTTTTACTTCAAGGGCAGAATTCAAACTTAATGCAGCAAACTTTTTTGTTTGATGGATCCCAAATATCTATCAAATAAATAAACAGTGATTTGAAGGCCACAGAGTCAAAATGTTGGCGTAGGCTTTCCAGCGTGATGAGCTTCCAGGCTAAATGGCTGCGGTTTAGTTTTCTGGTGTCCTAATGTTTCACCAGCAGCTGTGGCTGGCATCTGGCTTCTGACTGAACTTTACAATGCAGCTGAACTCAGCTGACTGGTTTTTTGTCCAGATAAACTTCCAGTTGGTCTATTTTGAGGAAATTCCAATTGTTCTTGATTGGCCAGTCTTTGCCTGGTATTCAACTGGAAGATTACCTGGATGAAGAACCAATTAGGAACCAGATTTCTTGGATTTCTATGGCATGGACCAATTAGAGATCAGCTTGACTTAAAAGATCAATCAATTACAAATGCAAGAGCCTGGACAGTCTTTGCTCAGTTGCCTTGAACTGCTGAGAAGCACACTATGAAGCAGATCGCTTTGTCTCTGAAGATACCAGCCACAGCTGCCAGAAAAACTTTAGGACACCGGAAAACTAGACATGGCCATTCAGCCAAGAAACTCATCAACACTTGCCAGACAGTCACTTAGAATTAAGAAACAATTAACTCTGAGCACCTACCTAGTCCATTTCAGAGCTGGATTCACACCTGATCTTCTCTTTGAGATTCTTTACTTCAGCTGTTTGATTAAGGAGTTTTTGTTGGTTAGGTATTTTAAGACTGTATTCCCTACTTTTTTTGGGGGGGGGAGGGAGACAGTCAACTCCATTGAACTCTAGAGGTCTACCCCTGAGAAAGCATAATTATATAAAAACTCTTTGCCTGCACCTAGCTTAAGATGAGAATGGGCAGCCTTTCTCAGGGCAATATTAAGTTATACTCGATATTTTCACCTGGTTAAAACTGCAATAGGTAAAATGCAAAGAGAACAAAGCCAATGAAAAATTAAACTTACATAAAACCTATGAAATAAATATTCCTTCCCAAGTACCTCCCATCTCCACATCATGTTATGTATTATTTTCTCCAGTAAAATTATTTTGAAGGCTGCCTGAAGCCAAGTCTGCCTGCCTTTGACTTATGAAATGGCTTTCCTAGGTGATGGGTTTCTAACATTGCAAAGATGATCAAGAGACTTCATGTTTAGCTTTTACAAGGGAAGACTGAGTGGTGATATCATAGTACCCCTCAAATACCTGAAAGGATGTCATGTGGAAGAAAGTCCAGACTGGTTCTCTCTTGTTCCAGAGTTGAGGTTACAGAATAATGAATTTAAGTTGTAAGAAAATCAATAGTTCAATACAACTAACAACATGAACAGTGGAATCAATTACTCAGAAGAGTGGTGGGGTACCATTAATTGGATGAGTTGAAATAGAGGGTAGTCCATCACCTGCTGTCGTTGTTCAATTGCTTAATCATTTGTGACCTGATGGATATAATTTCACCTGGATTATATGGAGCTGACTGTAGTTCAGATCACGAACTTCTTCTTGCACAATTTAGGATCAGACTAAAGAGATTAGGGAAGACCCACAGATCAGCTAGATATGAGCTCACTAATATTCCTAAGGAATATGCAGTGGAGGTGAAGAATAGATTTAAGGGACTGGACTTAGTAGATAGGGTCCCGGAAGAACTCTGGACAGAAGTTCGCAACATTGTTCAGGAGGCGGCAACAAAATACATCCCAAAGAGAAAACCAAGAAGGCAAAATGGCTGTCTGCTGAGACACTAGAAGTAGCCCAAGAAAGAAGGAAAGCAAAAGGCAACAGTGATAGGGCGAGATATGCCCAATTAAATGCAAAATTCCAGAGGTTAGCCAGAAGAGATAAGGAATTATTTTTAAACAAGCAATGCGTGGAAGTGGAAGAAGACAATAGAATAGGAAGGACAAGAGACCTCTTCCAGAAAATTAGAAACATTGGAGGTAAATTCCAGGCCAAAATGGGCATGATCAAAAAGAAAGATGGCAAGGACCTAACAGAAGAAGAAGAGATCAAGAAAAGGTGGCAAGAATATACACAAGACCTGTATAGGAAGGATAACAATATTGGGGATAGCTTTGACAGTGTGGTCAGTGAGCTAGAGCCAGACACCCTGAAGAGTGAGGTTGAATGGGCCTTAAGAAGCATTGCTAATAACAAGGCAGCAGGAGACGACAGGATCCCAGCTGAACTGTTCAAAATCTTGCAAGATGATGCTGTCAAGGTAATGCATGCTATATGCCAGCAAATTTGGAAAACACGAGAATGGCCATCAGATTCGAAAAAATCAACTTATATCCCCATACCAAAAAAGGGAAACACTAAAGAATGTTCAAACTATGGAACAGTGGCACTCATTTCACATGCCAGTAAGGTAATGCTCAAGATCCTGCAAGGTAGACTTCAGCAATTCATGGAGCAAGAATTGCCAGATGCACAAGCTGGGTTTAGAAAAGGCAGAGGAACTAGGGACCAAATTGCCAATATCCACTGGATAATGGAAAAAGCCAGGGAGTTTCAGAAAAACATCAATTTCTGTTTTATTGACTATTCTAAAGCCTTTGACTGTGTGGACCACAACAAATTATGGCAAGTTCTTAGTGGTATGGGGATACCAAGTCATTTTGTCTGCCTCCTGAACAATCTGTATAACGACCAAATAGCAACAGTAAGAACAGACCACGGAACAATGGACTGGTTTAAGATTGGGAAAGGAGTACGGCAGGGCTGTATACTCTCACCCTACCTATTCAACTTGTATGCAGAACACATCATGTGACATGCTGGGCTTGAGGAATCCAAGGCTGGAGTTAAAATCGCTGGAGGAAACATTAACAATCTCAGATATGCAGATGATAGCACTTTGATGGCTGAAAGTGAAAAGGAACTGAGGAGCCTTATGATGAAGGTGAAAGAAGAAAGTGCAAAAGCTGGCTTGCAGCTAAACCTCAAAAAAACCAAGGTTATGGCAACCAGCGTGATTGATAACTGGCAAATAGAGGGAGAAAATGTAGAAGCAGTGAAAGACTTTGTATTTCTAGGTGCGAAGATTACTGCAGATGCTGACTGCAGTCAGGAAATCAGAAGACGCTTAATCCTTGGGAGAAGAGCAATGACCAATCTTGATAAAATAGTTAAGAGCAGAGACATCGCACTGACAACAGAGGTCTGCATAGTTAACACAATGGTGTTCCCTGTAGTAACGTATGGCTGTGAAAGCTAGACCATAAGGAAGGCTGAGAGAAGGAAGATTGATGCTTTTGAACTGTGGTGTTGGAGGAAAATTCTGAGAGTGCCTTGGACTGCCAGAAGATCAAACCAGTCCATCCTCCAGGAAATAAAGCCCGACTGCTCACTTGAGGGAATGATATTAAAGGCAAAACTGAAATACTTTGGCCACATCATGAGAAGACAGGACACCCTGGAGAACATGCTGATGCTAGGGCGAGTGGAGGGCAAAAGGAAGAGGGGCCGACCAAGGGCAAGATGGATGGATGATATTCCAGAGGTGACGGACTCATCCCTGGGGGAGCTGGGGGTGTTGACGACCGACAGGAAGCTCTGGCGTGGGCTGGTCCATGAAGTCACGAAGAGTTGGAAGCGACTAAATGAATAAACAACAACAACAACGTCCTCTTCAACTTCTTGTAAGCTCATTGGCAGTAGTATCTAGACACCTTGTCTCCTGTTAGACTCTTTTTCAATTGCCTTTGATTCTTTTCAAGCATCACGGTCTTTTCCAGGAATTCTTACCTTCACATGATATGTCCAAAAATATTTCAACTTTAGCTTCCTTATTAGTGCATTCAGCCAGCAGTTGATTTTTACTTCATCTAGTATTGAATGGTTTATTCTTTTTGCATGGTCCAAGGACTTGTCAACAATTTTCTCCAGAACCACAATTCAAAAATGTCAATATTTCTTAATTTAGCCTTTTTGATGATCCAGCTTTCACAACCCATTTCAGCTGGGAAAACAAGAGGCTTGACAATATGTACCTTTGTTGTCAGTGAGATGCAAATGCACTTTCATATTTTGTCTGGATATGTCATAAGTGCGGTTGTCTGGTGGTTCAAGCAGTCTTGAGTGCCACTTCTTTTGGTATTAGAATATAACTTAGGGGGGAGATGGGCGGTGATAAAAACTTGACAAATAAATAAATAAATAACTTGATTTTTCTTTTTCAGTTCATTGGCCACTGCTTATCTTTTACATACCCTTTTACAAATTGCAAGTATCACTTTCTTTGCATTATCTTGTGATGCTTTGAAAAGGTTCTGCTGGTATTTCATCAATTCCTGCAGCTTTGTGGTTAGCAACCTTTTCTAGGGTCCATTAACTTCACTTTCCAGAATGTTTGGCTCTAGTTCAGTGATCCAATCTTTGAATACATTGTTAATTTGTGGAACTTTTTTGCATAGCTCTTCTGTATATTAGTGCTATCTCTTCTTTATATCTTCTTTCTCCTGTAGATCTTTGCCTTATTTAGTTTTTATTGTGTCCATTGTTAAGTTTCCCTTGATTTCTGTAATGTTCTTCAATATATTTCTTGAACTCTCCACTTTCTTGAACTTTCCGTTTGATTGTTCTCCTCAGTTTCTTTGGATTGCTTTTCCTTGACTCTTCTTGCTCTCCTCTGGAACTCAGCCTATAACTCTGCCTTTTTTCACCCATCTCTTTAATTTGGATTCTTACACCAAACAGGAGATTGGATTTAATGGCCTAAATAGCCCATTCCAATTTTATGGGACTGTAGCAGCAGCCGTACCCATAGGACACTGGAATTGGAACAGATGGGAAAAAGGACCATGAAGTCGACCACCATCCTGTGAATTAAGTCTTTTGAAGAGAGATTGAAGGAATTGGGAAAGTTTAGTCTTGGAAAGAGTAGTAGATATAATAGTATTCTTTAAATGTCTGAAACAGTGTTGAACATCAAGATCTATTCTCTCTTATCCCAGAAGGCATGAAATAATGGCTTTAAGATACAGGAATTCAAATTCTGATCAAATGATAGCAGGGGATGGGGGTGGGGGGTGGGAACCCTTCAGAACAGCAAGAGTGGAATCAATGACCCCAGGTGGTTATGGACTCTCCTTCACTAGATATATTCAAGCAAAGTTTGTTTGTTTATTTATTTATTTTTATTAATCAAATTTATCATCGCCCATCTCCCAAAAGGGACTCTGGGCAGTTTACAATAAAACATAAATAAAAATATAAAACTGTAAAACACTATAATACATAATAAAATAAATATAATAAAAACCTCGATGGCTGGAAATTCTTTATGATTTGCAGGCAGAGCAGGGTCCTTCTAAGAAACTAACCATCCCCAGGAATGGCTACTCTCCCTCCCGCCCCAGGCATAATTACAGAACCAGGTCTTTAGCTGTTTCTTAAAGTCCAGGAGGGAGGGAGCCAATCTCACTTCCGGGGGAAGGATATTCCAAAGGGCAGGTGCTATTGAAGAGAAGGCCTGCCTCCTGGACCCCGCCAGATGGAATTCTCTTGCAGACGGGGTCCGTAGCATGCCCTCTCTGCACCACCGGGTGGGATGGGTTGATGTGATGAGGAGGAGAGGGTCGCTTAGGTAACCTGGACCCGTGCCATGTAGGGCTTTAAAGGTGATAACCAACACCTTGAATTGGACCTAGAAGCATACTGGCAACCAATGCAGCTCGTGGAGCAAAGGGGTGATGTGTGCTGATCTTGGGAAACCCAAGATCGCCTGCACAGCTTCATTTTGCACCAGTTGTAGCTAAAGTTTAGATAATTATCTGCCAGGAATGCCTTAATTTAGAGTATTATACTAATCAGTGGATTTCAGCCTTAGGATTCTATTGTCTTGGCCTGCAATAACCTACCAGCAAAGCTATTCATGTGCAAAGAAAAACGAATGCCTAGGATGAAGACCCACTTGCACATAATACACAAAAATTAAAACTAAAATCTCTGACTTGCAGGTATTTTGCATTTAAAAGTCAATGCATATTGATCCATCATATCAGCTATTTGTTTTGTATCACCAGCTATGTGAGGGACTTCAATCTGATAGGCAATCATGCACAAATATCCCCCCCCCTCGATGTTTAAAAAAACTGTATTTAGTTACCCATCACCCTGCCCTGCATAAACCTATCAAAAAGATATCGGGAGAAATGCGTACCTAAATAGATGCCGATTGACTCTTATTTGCATTTGCTGGTCATATAAGCATGGTGACTGAACACTGCCACAGTTGCAGTTGAGTAATCAGTATAATTTGTAGCAAATTATAGCTGGACTCATACTGGGGATGTGTGATCCAGATTCACTCTAGCCAATTTTGGTGTTGCAGGTTTTAATATACTGTTGCATTGCATCATTTTAAACAATTTTAAACAATTGTTTAAAATAATATTTGGGGGTGGGCAGGAAAATTTTGAAGAATGCATGCTGGAAAATTTCCATAATCTATTTAGTAATGCAATTTTCTCCAGTCTGTGCGCTTCCTTTATCATAGCTACTTTTTTGCTGTTTATTCGTTCAGTCGCTTCCGACTCTTCGTGACTTCATGGACCAACCCACGCCAGAGCTTCCTGTCGGTCGTCAACACCCCCAGCTCCCCCAGGGACGAGTCCGTCACCTCTAGGATATCACCCATCCATCTTGCCCTTGGTCGGCCCCTCTTCCTTTTGCCATCCACTCTCCCTAGCATCAGCATCTTCTCCAGGGTGTCCTGTCTTCTCATTATGTGGCCAAAGTATTTCAGTTTTGCCTTTAATACCATTCCCTCAAGTGAGCAGTCTGGCTTTATTTCCTGGAGGATGGACTGGTTTGATCTTCTTGCAGTCCAAGGCACTCTCAGGATTTTCCTCCAACACCACAGTTCCAAAGCATCGATCTTCCTTCTCTCAGCCTTCCTTATGGTCCAGCTCTCGCAGCCATATGTTACTACAGGGAACACCATTGCTTTAACAATGCGGGCCTTTGTTGTCAGTGTGATGTCTCTGCTCTTAACTATTTTATTGGGATTTGTCATTGCTCTTTCCCAAGGATTAAGCGTCTTCTGATTTCCTGACTGCAGTCAGAATCTGCAGTAATCTTCGCACCTAGAAATACAAAGTCTTTCACTGCTTCTACATTTTCTCCCTCTATTTGCCAGTTATCAATCAAGCTGGTTGCCATAATCTTGGTTTTGTTGAGGTTTAGCTGCAAGCCAGCTTTTGCACTTTCTTCTTTCACCTTCATCATAAGGCTCCTCAGTTCCTCTTCACTTTCAGCCATCAAAGTGGTATCATCTGCATATCTGAGATCGTTAATGTTTCTTCCAGCGATTTTAACTCCAGCCTTGGATTCCTCAACCCCAGCATGTCACATGATGTGTTCTGCATACAAGTTGAATAGGTAGGGTGAGAGTATACAGCTCTGCCGTACTCCTTTCCCAATCATAGCTACTACTCATAACAAATATTTTAAAGAAATGTTTCATGTATCAGCCCCTAATAAATAGGCATTTTTTGTATACACATTCCTCATGTATATGTGCTTGGTGGGATTTTTACACGTATTTTCAAGCTGGGACTGGTGAATAATAAGATATTCATTTAAATATTGTCTGGCTATATCACGATGGATCTCATTGCAGATCTCACATTTTTGCTTATTTTGAAATCCATAGTGGATTTCTTTTTCACTCTTAATTGATGTGTTATGTATCCAGAGGAGATGTTACTACCAAAGTTTATTTGTTTAAGAAAACAAAAAAGATTTCAAGGTTTAGCATGTAGCTACGTATCTGATTTTGGCTGATCTCAAAAAGCTAAACATGGTCAGATTTGATTAATACTTGGATGAGAGTTGGCCAGGAAATTCCAGGGCTGTTGCTAGATTGAGAAATTAACCAAAAAAAAAAAAAAAATCCAAGGAACACAATGGCAAATGATTTCTATACTGTTGCTAAGAAACATGGAAGTGTTCATGAAATCACCAGAAGTCAAGTTCAACCCAAGTAAGATTTATCTTTTCCTTACCAAGGATATGTGGTTATAGTAGTACAATCAATTAGGTAACTCCATTTGTAATCTAGAGTTGAACAGTTCCAATATACAGGGAGTCCTCACTTAACAACCATTCCTTTAGTGATGGTTCAGACTTACGACGGTACTGAAAAAAACAACTTAAAACCAGTGCTCACACTTGCAACTGTCGCCGTGTCCCTGTGGTCATGTGATCATGATTTGGGTGCTTGGCAGCCGGTTTGCATTTATGACTGTTGCAGCATCCCGTGGTCACATGATCGCCATTTTTTTACTTTCCCGGCCAGCTTCTGGCAAGCAAAATCAATGGGGAACTGCGTGATTCACTTAACAACCATGTGGTTCTCTTAATGCCTGCAGTGATTCATTTAACAACTGCCACAAAAAAGGTTGTAAAACCAGGTTGGATTCACTTAATGACCACTTCACTTAGCAACCAAAATACCAGTCCTAATTGTGGTCATTAAGTGAGGACTCCCTGTATGTGGAAATTAAAAGGTTAGGGAGGTTGACTTACAATGACCTATAGTGGCTTTCCTGAGTTTCTGATAGCTTTATTCTTCTCTACATGGATATGCTAGAATTGAACCTGCATCTTTTTTTATACCCCTTCCTGGGTTTTTGTGTGTGTGTTTGTGTGTGTGTATAATAGGATCTTCAAGACTTTTTCTCTTTTAAGTACAAGTCTCTCACAACAACAGTAATAATATCAATGAGTTTAAATAACAAGGATGTCTTCCATTCCATGTTTTCCTTACTGAATACCAATATTCTTCATTGATTCCTATTTCCCTCCTTCCTGTAGACTATAACTGCCTTGGGAGTTTTCATGGACTTCCTTTTGTTTGACAGTTTCAATCTTCATTATATATATATACAGTGTGTATGTGTGTGTGTGTGTGTGTGTGTGTATGCACCCATACATACACACACCCACACACATATACCTATTTCTTGGGAGGCTTGTGTGTTCCTTCCTATGTCCTACTGACATTGATAAGAGACAGAAAAGGTGAGGAGAATGGAGAATAGGTGTCCCAAAGTTTATAATGAAATATGAAGTCACAGGCACAGGCCAGGCAGGGCTGTCGTACACTCAGTTCTGCTCTCCTGTCCTTCTTCAGAGTTTCTGAGATGTATGAAGTCAGCCTGTGAATGAAATAGCATGGTGTTGCAATGGTGGAAAATATATGTGGCTCATAGCTGGAATGCTGGGTTCCTGATGATCTTGGAGCCTGGCATTTTCCTCGCAGACTTTTCATTACCTCCCTCGGTGACACCATCAGTGCACTGATGATGTTACCGAGGGAGGTAATGAAAAGTCTGCGAGGAAAATGCCAAGCTCCAAGATCATCAAGATCCCAACCATAGAATGGTGACCTGATTAATCAAAGCTTTTCTTATGTGCTTAACACCCACTGAGAGGTAAACAGTATAAGTCTACAGACATTTATGTTGAGATGTCTAGTAGAATCAGGTTATCCACAGAACTGATCACACTGCACTGGTCAGTGATTATTGTCAATTTTGCTTTCACTCATTTTCACATTCTCTTTCACTCATTTTGGCCCTTCTGTTCAACAATTTGGAAGCCCTGCCCCCCCCCTTCAATGTCTACCCACATCTGTACTAATATTTTTGTGGTCTGCCCACTTTTTATAAGCACTTTCTCTATTTTGTGAACACCCTTCCTAATCAGACACATTTTTTGATTTGTGAACCCCATCGCAGTCTTCTGACAAAGTGTGATTCCAGTTTGTGGATTGGCTTTAGACATATAAATCAATTGCATTTGTATTGGAAATGGGACGGAATGAACAGCTTGTCCATTCCTAGGTTACACTACTTGAAGCTGCTTAGCTTATTTTCTTTTTCCCTAATGTTGGAAAACACTTCTTATCTTTAATTGTCAGTCAGAATACACTTGTGGCTTATTTTTTAACTGCTGTTCTTCACTGCAACATTTCACTTCAGCTCTCCACACTTCATCTTCTTTTTTCTTAGGAGAAAAGAGCAGCAACAAAAACCTACCAGGTCCCAGTTGGATTAAATTGCAGTTAAAAGCTCACTACTTCATTTTGGGATTGTGAAATTCAGCTCTCCTTCTTAGACTTTTTCTTTCCACTTCTTTTGTGCCTCTAAATTGCATAGTTATTAAGCCCAAAAAGTCCAGGCATTTGCTTTTATTTTTATTTATGTACACAACATATTTCCCACAGGAATTCTAGTCACAGCAAAGTAATCTGCCAACCCACCAATACAGATGCATATATTTATATTTATTGATCTGAAATAACGTTTAATTTGTATTCTGGCCCAAAGGAAACGGCCTCTCGTGCCAGGGGTGCAGAATCAGTGGCTATCCAAATGCTGTTAAGTTACAATTTCCAGCCTCCACCCCAGAAGGAATCTGGGATGTATGATTGTGCAAGATCTGGAGTGCCATACCTGAGTTATATTAACCAGTAGCATCTTTTGAGTATATCAAGTAAGGTTCATTTCTAGCCCAACTCAGAGTTTTTGACTGAACTTAGGACTCTCGACATTTAAAACATGTGGCATTCTACTGAGCTACGTTTTGCACCTCAATATCAATAAAAGCACATTCAATGAATAATCACACATTTTTATATAGATTATTCAACCAGTGAGGAAATGTGTATGCAACTTGGTACAGTATATAGATCTATCCCTGACCTAGCAACCTAGATATTTAGGCTGTATTTTAAATAACATGTTGTAGATTAGACCCAAACCATTTATTGTCAGGTGGACTAAAATCAGGTCATTTAATCTGGTCCCAATTCTGACTGATCAACTGCTTAAAAGAGAACTGCTCAACCCAGGTGCAAAAATCAAGATGATTGCTAGACAGCAACAAAGGAACACAGAACAAGGTTGCCTTGTTGTTGCCATGAAATGATAAACTGGGGGGTTGTGCAACCCAAGTTGGTTATCCCATGTTTAGAGCCTATTTGGTGTAGTGGTTAAGGCATCAGGCTTGAAACTGGGAGACCCTAAGTTCTAGTCCCACCTGAGGCACAAAGCCAGCTGGGTGACCTTGGGCCAGTCACTTTCTCTCAGCCCTGGGAAGGAGGCAATGGCAAACCACTCCTGAAAAACCTTGCCAAGAAAACTGCAGGGACTTGTCCAGGCAGTCTCCAAGAATCGAACATGATTAAATGGATTAAAAAAATAAAGGGGGTGGTGGAACAGCTGGAAGATTAATTGTACTCCCAGCCCTTGATAATTTTTCATGCCTAATTTGATATATTGTTATTAAATGGTTAAACGAGTATGTGATATATTGCAGTAATTTTTATCAGTTTAGGATGCTAATTTTTAGGTGTTTTTCCCTAAATTAATTAATGAATTCTTGAATTTTCCTTTTGTTTGTTGGCTATTCTAAGTTAATAACTAATTAATTTGTTGGATGTAACTTGTTTTCTGTTTAGTACTTTAAAAAAAATGCTATGAAAATGTAAATTGGAAAAAAAGTAAAGAATTCTTTCTCTCTCAGGAGAAAGTTTCTTATGAGACCATGGGGAGACACTGTCAACTGGTTCCAATAATATATATATTTAAATCCATTCTTTCATTAAAAAGCACACACATGCATCTTTTGAATTGCCCCCCTATACTCTTCTACTTCACACACCAATAGTTGTGTGTGCATATGAGTGTGAAAAACATTTGAAATATTTAATAAACATAGAAGAGGCATCTCAGAAATACTGATTAACAGTATTTGTTGGATTCATGTTTGAGAACGTCCTTCCTTTTAAAAAGTGTAACTGTGATAGTGAAGACAAGGACTAATTAGGGGAGATGGGCGGTGATATAAATTTAATAAACAAATACATAAATAAGGTTGGACCCTGAATCTTTTAGGGAAAGAAATATCCCCGCTTCTCCTAAAAATAGCCTTACACTAAAGAAATAAATCTTGCTCTGTCACCACGCTTAACTCTTACATTTCAAGATGAAAAGGAAATTATTTGCAGATTGGAATATGGAATGGCTTTTTTTGTTGTTCTTTTCTTCCTCTTGGCTTTGTGAATTACATAGAGTTATTTCCTGAGCCACTTCTTTTCTGCAGTGCTGTTTCTCTGTTCCTAACTCCCACATATCACGGATTGCTCAGATGCATCGTTCTTAAGAAAGCTGTTGGAAGAATGTTCCCCCATCACTGGAGGTTTGCAATCAGGGGTCTTTTGATCACTGTCCCTCAGAGGAATGGAATGGCCATAATTTAATCTACCTGCTTGATTAAACCGCGCGGCCGGGTGAGCTCCCGTTGCTCGTCCCAGCTCCTGCTCACCTAGCAGTTCGAAAACATGCAAATGTGAGTAGATCAATAGGTACCGCTTCGGCGGGAAGGTAACGGCGTTCCGAGTCGGCGTTCCACATGACCCGGAAGTGTCTATGACAACGCCGGCTCCAAGGCTTTGAAACGGAGATGAGCACCACCCCCTAGAGTCAGACACGACTGGACTTTACGTCAAGGGAAACCTTTACCTTTACCTTATACATTTAAAAAGAGATTATTTTGAGAGATGTTTGGAAACATATTAAAATGATTATTTTCATTTTTTAAAAAAAAATGTAGATTGCTTTGGAAGTAGAACATTGATTAAGAACCATCAGATCAGTGTCAACTCTTAACAACCACATGGATAGATTTTCTCCATATTGATCTGTCCCCAACCTGGTCCTTCAGCTCTTCCAATGGTGCACCCATAGCTGCTATAATTGAGTCTATCAACCTTGCTGCTGGTTGTCCTTTTCTTTCTTTCCACCTTTCCCAGCATCAGAGCCTTCTCCAGAGAGCTGGGTCTTCATATAATGTGTCCAAAGTAGGATAATTTGAACCTGGTCATTTGTGCCTTGAGAGAGAACTCTGGGTTGATTTGTTTGATGATTCATTTTTAAAATTTTCTGGTGTTAAAATGCAATAGTGATTTGCAAAATCTGCAATTGTGGACTTCTCATCTTTCCAAATATTTTGATCCTATCTAGTGAGGGACAGGAAACATCATAACTAGGGAAAGCCCACTCTTTAGAAAATATGAACAAACCCAATATTTGTGTCTGGGTTTCTGCCAATATGTTCTTCTTTCTAATTCAGCTGTAATTACTCAGTTTTTGCTTCATGGCACTTCATCAACTTTAGACTTTCCTATTTTGTCTTCTCTTTTTTGAGAATAAGTGAAATAGAAATATTTTAAACATTTGTTTTACAAGCCCACTTAAATAAATCTCTTTATCTATCACTCCCTCCTGATTGCGAGGCGATCTTTGTAATTTGAAAATCAGAATAAATGTTTGAGAAAGATGACACACTGAAGTGTTTGACAGCAGATATGTGCTCCCAATGTAATGGTTGATAAGGCTCTTCAACTTCTGCTTAAAGTCTCTTCAGATGCATTCTCCTTTTTCTTCCTTTTCTTGCTCATTCATTAGATTCCTTATGACCACTGATGGATAGATTTCAGCTAAGCTGTAACATATCAAACTGATTTATAGAAGGCAGATTGGTATTTACTGTTCCTACCCTCTAACACAATTAATATTGAAAAGAAAAGGGTACTATTTAAACAACCCAATGAGGTTATTCATCTGAAATGTAATGGCATTTTCCTGCTGCCTACTAAATGCATTTTTTTCAGAAATAAAGAAAAAAAAATCTTAAAAATCCTAAGAAGGACTAACCTTTGAATTGTTAGGTAAAAGCAGACTAGTTACCTATAGTATGACTGTTCAGAAGCAAGTAACTCATTTATGCAAACTTAGAATATATTAATTGAAAACAATAGGATGAATATACCACAAAGAAAAATCCCATTAATTTCACAGGATCTAGTTCTCTAGAGAAGTCTATAATGCTGGGAAAGGTAAAAGGAAAGAGAAGAAGAAGACAGCCAGAAGCCAGGTGGATGGACTCAATTAAGCAGCAATGGGTGCCCTATTGGAAGACCTGAAGGACCAGGATGGGGACAGATTCTCCTGGAGAAAATTTATTTAGAATTTGAGTGAATTCTTTCTCTGAATTTCTCCAGGGGAAGGAGAAATGATCAACTTATTTCTCAAGAGCAATGATAATATTAGCATCATATCACTCAAGACATAAATGATCAGGCTCACACTATCTTACTTCAGACACATTATGTGACGACCTAGCTCTCTGGAGAAGGCTCTGATGTTGGGAAAAGTGGAAGAAAAGAGAAGAGGATAACAAAAAAGAGCAAGGTGGATGGACTCAGTTACATGGCAATGAATGCACTATGAGAAGACCTGAAGGATCAGGTTAGGGACAGAATGTCATTAAGAAAATGTATTTTTGTGGTTGCCGAGAATTGACACAGATTTGATGGCACAAAATCAGTATCTAAAAAAGCCCATGGGAGGAGATTCCTCCTGATGTTTTGCCTTGTGATTTAATTCGTTGTGAGCAGAGGAATTATTCCTTTTAATTAACCTATGGGAAATCCAAACATTTGTAATGCAGAGATTCCCACTTAGTGGTGAGAGTAGCAGTGCCTCCGAAAAAAGGCTAATAGGACAAACCTCATGTAACCTAAGGGAAGTATGAGAAGCCACATGGGGCACTACAGACCATAAAAAATATAGTGTATAGTGAAAGATGGGACATTCCCACACACCTTTCAGTATCTCCACAAACAAGGAGGAGGGAGGAGATGGGCAATGATAAGAATTTGATGGGCAGTGATAAAAAATTGATAAATAAAAATAAATAAAATAAATAAATACAAGAGCATCATGTTCTACCCTCGAGAATTTCTCCATAATTCTTCTCTTCTTTGAAGGAATTTCAGAATTCTCTTTCATCCAATTGAATGAAAACTGGGAGAGGAAAAAAAAGATGCAGGAGAGTATCCCCAAGAGTAAAAATTCATATAATTTCCCTCTCCCTACTCCAGAAAATAAAATTAAAGAACCAATTTAGAAATTCACACGTTCTGATCAAAGTTTATAAAGATCCCTTTCAACTTTGCGGAAATCTGGCTTAAAACAACAACAACAAAACAATGCATGAATGAATTTCAAAATGAAATGGGAAGAACTTAGTGGTGAAGCCACGGAGAAGTGAGGTAGACAGGAAAAGAAATGATTTGCGGGTCCTACATCTAGCAGCATTGCCCAAACCAAGATTGAAACTTACTGCCTTGGACAACAGGGTAGTAGAACAAAATCTCAGATAGATAACACCATTTTTCATCCCTGCATTGTCTTGACACCTCAATCCTATGAAGAAATTCCTTGTATTGATAAATGCCAGCACGGGTTCAATTTTGCTCAAACTTCAGATACAATCCCTTCTCCATACCAACAGCACCATTTGATTTTGTATTCCTGTTTCAGTGTGAAAGGTTTTGAAGATTTATTTATAGCTGGCTATTGCTGATGGAAGAAAGGGGGGAATATAATGTTTTCATTACGTGTTTGGACAAGGCATATATTTTAAGTGCTCAATTTTAAAATCAGACAAAACGTTAAAGGAAGCTTAAATGACTTCTGAATAATGTTCAGCAATTTGGATGCACTTAGAACTGACATTGCCGGATTGGGCTGATCAGTTGTTGAAATGCCATTTATCAAAATGGCTTCCAAAACACTGTATTACATAAGTGTCTTATGTACATATCACTGTCAAGCCTGGCTTTTTCGAGACCCCCCTCCCCAACTATTACAGACACATTCATGCCCATCACACTATTCCCCTCTGAGTAAGCAATGTCATACAAAGTGCAGAAAGGGAGTAAGACATACCAGGCCAAGGAAATTAAAGGCGTTATATATTTTTTTTTAAAGAAATGTAGCTAACTCTAGTTCATACTACACCATTTACTCTACCACTCCAAACTTTTCCATAGTTCAAAACTATGCTTGTTTCCACCATGCCAAAACCCCGATTCATATAAGAACTCATCAACTCCCATCCAACCACCGCTTTGATCTTCCCCTTCCACCTTCCCCATTCACTCTTTCTTCATATATTTGTTTTGCAATTCAGTCCTCCTTTGTTCTCTCTATATGAGTACCCCAGCTCAATTTAAAGATTTGATACTAGTTGCTCCTTTTGTGTTCAATGAGCATTCAGTTAGCACTCATTCATTCTTGACCATCTTTCATTCACACTTCTAAAGTACCCGGTACTCCTGCATTCAAACAGGGCCACAATTGGGGGGGGGGCAACCGGGGCATGTGCCCTGGGCTCCGCACTGGTGGGGCACCAAAATGAGAGCGGGGGGCACCAAAATTAGTGCTGGGGGTGATGCCAAAATGGGCGCAGAGCCATGTTTGCCCCGGGTGACACAGACCCTCGTTGCGGCCCTGCATTCAACTCATGTTTATGTTACTCCTAACATAGCCAATCACTTCCTACTATAACAAAGGAGGAATAAACAACAGTCTTAGCTTCTTTTGACAAACATTCATTCCTCGATGCAGACCACATATTGCCACCTGTCTTTTTGCCAGCGCTCAAATGTCTCAAATTGCCCTCTCTCTCAGAAATGTTCTCATAAAACACAGAGTTTTTGCTGTAGTTTTTCTACCATTAATGTGATTTTGCAATCATTCACTCCATTTTCTCTGGGAGACACAGCTACCATGGTCCTTGGTGTTAATGCTCATGTCCATATTCCACATTACACCATATAGCCGCAGCATGTTGTTTCAGTTTTCATCCAACAACAAAAAAATCTGGTGCACCCCCACACCAGCCTTAGTAAAGATGTGTTGCACTTCTCAAAATGTGCTCGCTGTCACCTCTCAGATCCTTTCCATCAGATTTCAGGTATGCTGAACAGACTCATCTCCTTATAGATCTGCATTCATTCTTGCTACCTTTAGTAAGAGGGAACCTTTAGTAAGAGGGAACTATAACAGCATAACCCCAGTTGTAAGGCCCTGGTGCAGTTTCATACATACATTAAACACAGTTTATTGCATAAGCAAAGTACAGTATATCCATATTTTAACATTTCTCCAGTTACCACTTCTGCACCTGCAGCCCTATCCTTTTTCAACATTTTTGTAGCATTGATGACTTTGTTTTCATCTTGTTCCCCAGCCACCCAACTTGGACATTGACATTCAGCTTATTCATTTCAGCTTCAGTCTTCAACAGAGTGGAATGATCGTCCCCATAATAATTTTGTGCCTTCAAGCCAGCCTTGACTCCGGGTGAGTGCCTGGACAAATCCCTGCAACATTTTTAGAAGAAGTTTGCCTTCTTCTTCCTGGGGCTGAGAGAGAAGGACTGGCCCAAGGCCACCCAGCTGGCTTTGTGCCTAAGGCTGGACTATGCCTCCTGGTTTGTAGCCTGGTCCCTTAACGACTACACCAAAATCTCTAAAATATTCCATCCACTATTTGTCACCTCATGCAAGGAATGTGGGGTCAGATATCTCAATAGCAATAATCCTCACTATAAGCCATTTAGGTTTTAGGAAGGAAATTTTATTAAGATACAGCCCCTTTCCATTCAAAGACACAAGTGAATCAGACTCCGTGGATCCCTCCCTTAAACTCATCACATTTTCTTGCCTTTCTTTTGAAACTGAATCTTTACAGCTGCTTTCAGTTTTACAACCCAGTTCCCAGGCTGCATTCCTCGGGTTGGTGCCAATTTTAGAAAAGGAGATCGCCAAAGCATTTCAGTCCCACCTCTGCTGTGTCTGCTGGCGATGTCTCTGTTCCCAAGCATCAATCTGTCCTCCCCCCTCCCTCCTGTACATTTCAGGACAGAGGAGAAGAACCAGAAACATTTTATGGCTTCTGGGACGAGCCTCTGACACCTGGGTTTGTTCCCAAATCATTTTTATCACTTTTATTTTCATGGAGTTTACTGGAAGCTCCTTGTTTGGCCCTCTTCGCCCACATCTAAAACAGATTTTTTTCCCCTCTTCCATTAAAATCACTTTGCATCTTCTCTGTGTTTTGCATTAAAGGGTACCTTTTAATCTTAGGCTATTCCTTGTTCTCTTTGAATACACTGTCTTGTCTTTTCTATGTATATCTATCTCTCATCCTCATTTTTTGTTGCAACATGCATTTTTCTTACCCATAACCTCTTTCACCTCATTATTCCACCAAACATTCTTTTCAAACTTCCCATTACCATAACTTCACACACTTCTGTGCACATCTTCTCTCCTTAGGGTGACTTTCCATTCAGTCTGTTGGAATATTAATCTGTCTTCTAATATGGGTCTTATGCTTTCTTTTCCTGCAACTGTTCTATATTCACTGTCGTTGCTTTCAATTTTTCCTTTTCCTCCATGCCCATTTCCCCCCAAGATTCCCTCTGAAGCTCAGCAGCCTACTGGGAGAAGTGTCAGGAGAATCTATGGGGTATGACAGGGCTCCCTAGAAAGGTAAGAGTAACACCTCCTCCCTGCAAATTACAAGCAGTGGGAGGGCAAATTAATGATTAAGAAAGAAAATGGGGCTTTATGTTTCATTTAAAGAACTACACCATATACCGACTGCTCAAGGAGTAGAATATAGTGTGTGTGTACATACACATTCTTCTGAAGAATGCTCAGCAAATGGTGGAGAATTAGGGGTCAATTCAAGCTTTATCCCAAAGCCTAAGAATTGTCCAGGTACTGCCATAATAAATATGTGTTTCTGATAAGGCTGGTTTTGTAAACTAAATATTGTGATGGAAGGAAAGAGAAGAAGAGGGCGATCAGCAGCAAGATGGACAGATTAAGTCACAATGGGTGAACTGCTGGGAGACTTGAAAGAACATGTTAGGGATAGACCATCATGGAGAAAATCTATCTGTGTGGTTGCTAGGAGTTGAAAACAACTTGATGGCACATAATCAGTCAATAAACCAATCAATATATTGTGAGGTCAAATAATTCCGTAAGCTGTTTTGACAATTCTATTCTTATGGCTCCTAATGTCCAATAATTATGGGGAAAATATTTTTTTCAGTTTATTTCTTGATCTCTGTATTTCAGTTGTTCAGTTCCAAGACCTTACAACATTTTCCAGTTCCTTTTGAACTACTCAACTGTCTTTTGGTGTTGCCACATCTATAAGTAAGACTTGCTTTTCTTCAATGATTGTGATATCTGACATGTTGTGTTCTAGAAGTCAGTCTGCCCAAATTCAGAAGTCCCACAAAAGTTTTACATGGTCATTCTGCAGCTCATTGTAAAGATAATGAGAGAACCAATATTTTTGGGGCATGAAATCCATTCTTTAAAGATAAATTTCAATATATAATTTTTGCCACTTGATTTATCTTATAATCTGTCTTGGTGATTTTACTAGTACTGTTTATTAAGTAGCAAATAAATAAATCAGTGTTTAAGAAACCTTACCAAGTACTGCTCAAGAAATAGATGATGAAGATGAAGATGATGATGATGATGATGATGATGATGATGACGATTTTGTTATTTTTAAGTTCAAGAATTTCTAAAAAGCCACCAAAAAGTTGAAATGAGCTATTATTGAGGAAAGGCAACAGGTCTTGAAAGGTCTTGATTTCAGCTTGAAGAACCTCAACTCACAGCTGTCAGATAACATCTCCACTTGGCTTGGAGTCATCTGTAATAACATATCCATGCCTGCTTAAAGACCTCCTCCTGGTTTTTTATAGCAAGTGTCAGTAACAAAATCACCTCCAGCCAATGGATGTGGGGATAATCGTGATGCTGTAGTCTTTACCAAAACAGCAGATTCTCTGGGTAGCTGAATTATTTATGGTCAGCCCAGAGTAATTCTGACAGCCTCTGAAGTTTGTTCAGATCTCTAAAAGTGAGGGAAGAAAACCATATCCATATCAATGCACCTGCATCCTTTTAATTATTAATGTCATGGATTGGGTGAATGTGAGTCATTTAGAACTTTGGCCTGTGGAGAACTGGAACTTTAGAACATTTCCTTCTAAGAGGAATATGACTTTTCCCCCTCAGGTGAATGTCATGGCTGATATTTTGACTTTTTTGACTCTGCCCCCCTCAGGGGTATGTGTGTGTGCGTGATGCCCCTAGGCTGGGGATGTATAGATCTGTATGAACACAATCTTTGTTAGGCATTATTGTGTTTGATCAGTACTATTACATACTCAAACACATACCGTATACATCTGAACCATTTTCACCTGGTTGTCATTTCTTACTGTCCATAATGAAAGGAGTTTATCTGGCAAGTCTTCCTAGGGTGTGTAGGTTTTCACAACAGGATAGTATGTAGGTTTCCACAATAGAGTTATTTAAAACCAAATTTTCCCAGGCTGTGGTTTATTGATGTAATTTCCCTTATTGTACTTACAGATATCCCTACTTACAGCTTTCCCCCACACATATTGTTTTTTCACCTCTTGTGTAGACTTTTAACCCAAGAAAGCAACCACTGCCAACTTCTGTTGATTTTCAATTTTCTCTCTCCCTACTTTCAACTTCCTTCCAGCTCATGAATTGATGGGATACGATGACTTAGTGGGCACATATTAACCATGTTGCCACAATTGGTTTAGTGTATGCATTTATTTAAATTAATCAAATGTACAGCTAGAGCTGGATTTAGGTGGATGAGTGACAGGTAAACTGTTATGGCAGATAATAATATTTTATTAAATTTATATGTCGCCTGACTCCCAGCAGTTGTGGGCAGTTTACAGTTGTTAAAAACATTTAAGAACAAAAATCAATCAAAACACACACACACACACACACAAAGACAGCACAAGACAGAACAACGATGGCAAAGAAAACAAACCCAGAGGGGAACAATAAAGAAGAAAGGGGCATCAATCATCCTTGCCAAATTATAATTATTATAATTATTTATGTTGGGGGGTGGGGGTGGGATGGGGAAGGAGTTCAGATCCAAAAAGGTGTTTCTCCTGGGCTCGCTCTCTCTCTCTTGTTTTTCAGGTTTTTTATCCTGCCTTTATTATTTTTATAAAAAAACTCAAGGCAGCGAACATGCCTAATACCCTTCGGACAGTCACTCATGCCCGTGTTATCTCCCATATAGACTACTGCAATGTGCTCTACATGAGGCTACCCTTGAAGAGTATCCAGAAGCTTCAGCTTGTCTAGAATGTGGCTCCACGGGCTATTTTTGGCGCCCCTAGAAGGGCACACATAACACCTTTGGTACGTGAGCTGCATTGGATACCAGTTTGCTTCCGGATTTGCCTACATGGCATGGGACCGGGTTATCTGAGGGACCGTCTCTTTCCCGTATCATCAGCCCATCCCACCCGGTCATGCAGAGAGGGCATGCTGCAGACCCCGTTGATAAGAGAATTCCATCTGGCAGGGTCCAGGAAGCCGGCCTTCTCTGCAGTAGTGCCTGCCCTCTGGAACATCTTGCCCCCGGAGGTGAGATTAGCCCCATCGCTCCTAGCCTTCCAGAGGAAGTTGAAGACCTGGCTCTGCCATTGGGCTTGGGGCAGGGAGGAGAATCGACATACTTGGGGTTGGCTAGTGCCGTAAAGTGCCCCTCCTACATACTGATTGAAAAGATCATAGCCATCTGGATTTTATGAGCTGGGGTAGTTAAGAAATTGTTTTAGTTTTAGTTTTAATGGGATTTTATTCAAATTTTATTGTATATTTATTCAAATTTTATTGTAAATTTATTCTGTATTGTAAACCACCCAGAGTCCCTCTGGTTGGAGGAGACGGGCAGTGACAAATTTGATCAATCAATCAATAAAATAAATAAAATAAATACTCCTTCCTCCTTCTATTTTTCCCACAACAACAACCTTGTGAAGTGAATTGGACTGAGACTGGCCCAAGTCACCTAGCTGGCTTTCATGCCTAAGGCAGGACTGGAACTCACAGACTCCTGGTGTCTAGCCTAGAACCTTAACCAATAGACCAAACTGGCTCTCTCCATTACCAAAGTCTTTATTCAATTATTAGCTCTACAGATGAATCAAAGAGTCCATCTGGTCTGAATAAATAGCAATTTATAGATCTTGCTGTGAAAAAGTATCATCTTCTATGAGAAGAAATAAATAATGCACTGAAACTGTGTACCCAGCTGGTGACACAGACTACAAATACAGTAAAAACAAGCTAGTAAAATTGAAATAAATAGAGGAAGGACTATCAAGGATGTCCTTCACCTAATAATTCTTGACCATGCATTTCAGCTTTGAGCAGAATAATCAGGAGGATTTATAATCAAAGATACATAATGATAAAAATGTACAGTTATTACACAAACAAAATCCACCATTCATGAAAATCTCCCATATTTCCAAAAAGGAACTAAAAGGGGCCTTCAGCTGGAAGCCAATTAATATTTTCAAATGTTGTGAAGCAATTAGCAACTCAGTTTCATAGACAAAAATGTGCAATTATGAGAAAACACTCAACAAAATGCTTTATATGAGGGGATACTGTTTATTACAGCATGTGATTGTTTGATTCAGAGAAGTAGACTGAGCTAATTTCTGAACTGAATTGCCTTTCAAAATCAAACTGCTGATTCACTTTGAATAATTGAATCGAATTCAGCAGTTATTATCCATTTTGATTTGGACTGAATCATCGGACTTTTGTACATACCCAAATGCACTGTTATTGTACAAACTGACTCAGATCAGCCCAATTGACTGAGTCATCCAACAATCCAAATCAATTTAAATTGGATCATGGGCATTCCGTAGCCTCCTATTTTTTGGAACAGGGGAAATAGACAAAAACGGATTAAAAAAATATAATGGGGGAGTTGAGTTTGCAGAATGATATAGAAATGGAACAAAGGTCTATTGAAGGTCAGAAAAATGAGAAAGTAGTCAACGCAGCATCAGTACATTCACTGATCTGTTGTTTGAAATTCTCTTCAAAGATAATCCCACACAGAACAGATACAACATCCTTCCTCATCTACTGTGTCTGAGACTATAACTCCCATCTGGCTGGGATAGCTGTAAATGAAAACATCTGGAAGGCTTCTGGGTAGGGAAGTGGGCATTATGGTTACCCATCCCTGATATGTTGGACTTGGCAAAGGTGAGCTAAGTCACTTTTTGATTTATCATATTTAGGGACAAAAAAAGTCCATTCCATTCCATTCCATGAAAGAAGCATTTTATGTGTTGAATAAATTGAGTGGACCTTCAGAATATAGTCACAAATGCTTTTGAGGACGATATCATGACATGTTGGTGCTTCCAGGGACAATGATTTGGGAAACAAGATAATGTTTTATAGGGTATTTTATATTGAAATTTTATTATATATTTATTGTTTTATACTGTAAACCGCCCAGAGTCCCTCCGGTCGGAAGAGATAGGCAGTGACAAATCTGATAAACAAACAAACAAACAAACTATCTTTATGGATACTTGAGGAAGGAAGCCGGTGTGTCTCATACTCAGCATTCCAGTTCTCCCAGAAAGTAACCATGGTCTCTCCCAATGCATTGATCCTTGAGTTCTGAGAGTGGTTTGTGTATTCTTGGAAGCCATTAGCTGGAACATATTTGGAAACCATGAATCATTTCCTGTCCAAAGTGCTGCTAGTTTACATTCCTAAGTAAGTCTCATAGCCCAGCTAAGTGGAAATAAATAAATCCAAAGCTCTTAAAAAACAAACAAACAAACAAACAAACTACCATGAGATGTATCTCCTAGAATTTGAAACAGTTTTGAAAAATGCAGTGCATAAAGTAACTGCTTAGAATCCTATTATGTGGAGCCAAACTTTCCAAATATTGCTCTTTCACATCAGGGAACAATAGGGAATACCACGATAGTGAGTGTTCTGCACTTCCATTTCCATCACAAGAATTATCACCGTTTCTAGACTAATGAATGGCACACTTTACCCATAGTTGTCAGTCATTCATATTGTTTAACACAATGCACCAGATGTCTCAACAGTGTCAGTGAAGATACTGCCAATCTCAGCAATGTTGGCAGTAGCACTGTTCTAATTTAGAAAGTGCTGCACCACTATTCTCAAAGAAACAGCAAACAATGACCATTCTGGCATATATCCAGTTTAACACTGTTAACCTTGTTTGCTTTGCATATATGAAATCAACTAGGTAATGCAGAGATTCGGAGGAAAGGGTGGGCAACCCTTCCACAGTTAGAAGGTGCAACTCATCCCATGTGTCAGATTCCTCCGACCAAAAGGTTCACAGAACCCCTTATCGGAACATCTTCCATCACTTCCTTATCAATGGGTCAGACTCTCTGTCGCCAGATGGGAGGGGGTGTTGGGATGGAGTGTGAATTGCATTATTATGGCGAGAGATTTATGGTGGTTCACATCAAGGCCAGTGAGCAGAGATACAGCAGCACCACCACCACCTGGATGGGAAGGGGGATGACATACTTTCGTGGGAAGAAGGAAAAGAAAGCAATTAAGGGAATGTAGCTTTAAATGTATGTTTCAGAGGGAATTCTCCATTCACAGCTTTACTCTTGTCCTGGTCATTTCACTTCATTAAAACAGTTTAAGGATCCTGGTCTCCTGACTGCCATTGTGTGAATGCTTGAATGAGCCAGGGCTGACACCATGACTCTTTGGAGGCTGCAGGTGATACTACTGGAAGGGTGGGGACATTACAGGAAGAAGCAGGGCTGATGTTGAATTCCCCCCCCCCCCAGTCTTTTTAAAACTAGGACTGGGAGCAGGAATTCTCTAGGAAACACATTGCTTGAATTTCCAGCCATTAACCCCACCCTTTCCCCTGGCCTGAGACTGGGCTGCTGAAATCTAGCAAAAAAATCCCAGCACAATTTCCAGCACAACTGGCAGCTAGGCTGACCGTATGTCCCGTTTTGAATGGGACAGTCCCGTTTTTTTAGCATTTCCAGACCGTCCCATCGTTTTAATATAAATGTCCATTTTGTCCCGTTTTCTTAAAAAACTTACTTAAAAGTTTGAAAGTTCCTGTGAACCTGTCAGAATGCAGTCTGACTTTGAGTGGAAGGAGGGGGAGCTCAGCAGAAACGGCGGGGAAAAAGCCGCAGAGCTCAACCTGGCGGGAAACCTAAAAAGAAAAAAAACAGGATCGGCTGATAGGCGGTGATCAATTGGCTCCTGCCTTGAAACAGCAGGAAGAAAAGAATGTAAAAGCACGGCCAGAGGAGGAATGTCTTGTCGGGGACATCTGTTCACTGGACTCTCCAGCCCAGCCTTGCCTCTCTCAAACAAAGGAATCTGAAGATTCCCAGCCTAAGAAAACCGGAGAAGTTCCTGCCTGCCAATCCAGCCCGTCGCCCAGCCCTGCCCCGTTTGGCCATCCCAATGTCCCGTTTTTGTCTCAAGGAAATGTGGTCAGCCTACTTACGGCATGATTTCCAACTGGCTGTGGAAGCTTGGGTGCTAAGGCTCCTGCTTCCATTTCCATATTTATTTTTGATAAAAAGCAAAAATGGAGTTGCCCCAAATTTTGCCAATGAATTTTGGAAGTGCAATCTTGGGGGAGAGGCTGGGGCTACACATGTCCCATGGATGTCAAGTTACCTACCCTTGCTCTGTGGGTATGCATGATGGTGGCAGGTTTTTAGCACATCCTTCCTGTAAAAGTTGTGCAGTCAATTAGCTCAACAAAGAATATAACAATGTTAAGAGAGCTGAGGTTAGTGCAGTCAGTTGTATGCATCATCAGCAATTGGAGAGAAAATAAAAGACATCTCCATAACCTTTGCATGGAAGTAATTGATGTCTATCTTTTCTTCCTTTATTTTGCTGAATACACTTTGCTCCTGAAGATGTGCAGGGCAGCACAATACAATAACATGTGCATCATAACATCATCACACAAAGCACACTGTTATGCACTTGAGTTATAATGTTTAAGGCAATGCATATAAGTTGCATCGTTTGCATGGTGATGTTATGATGCATGTATCGTTATTGCCCATCATCTCCTGCTGTGAACACCCACAAACCAATGAAGAGGAGAAATTGCTGGACATCTTGTCCTGAGTCCTAGAGAATGCTGGAGAAGGGTAGTCCTAGCTTAACAACCACATTTGGGACTGGAATTTTGGTTGCTAAGCGAAGTGGTCATTAAGCAATTCCGGCCTGATTTTATGGACTTTTTTGTAGTGGTCGTTAAACGACTCACTGCAGGCATCAAGCGAACCACATGGTCATTAAGTGAATCATGTGGTTCCCCATTGATTTTTGCTTGCTAGAAGCCGGCTGGAAAGGTAAAAAATGGCAATCACATGACCATGGGTCATAAATGTGAACTGGTTGCCAAGCACCCAAATTGTGATCACGTGACTTGGGGTCGTAAGTGTGAGGACTGGTTACAAGTTGGTTTTTTCAACGCTGTCGTAAGTTCAAACTGTCACTAAATGAGTGGTTGTTAAGCAAGGACTTATACAGAGGCAAGACAGAGTGAGCATTTGAGACAGAAGACTTGTGTAGTTGTAGACATCTAAATACTAAAGAAACACTCTGGTTGCATTTAAGCTTGTGAGTCCTAGAACTGACTGTTACCAGCAACTGCAGCTCTTAATTCACCTATGTATGACAATTTTCAAGTGCTGTCCACATGTGACCAGACTTGAACCCTGCAACCTTAGTTTGTTTTGGAACTTCTGTGTGCATACTTTTGGATTGATGACTGATTTTCTTGCTTCCATAATTTTGACCTATTCTGATTTGACTGGAATTCTTTCCCTTTAGCTCCTGTGTGGTTCAGTGTTGCTTTCAGCCATAAACAGGACAGCTGTAGTTTCAGCAGAGGGTATCCAACTGGAGAGGGCTGTTCTGGGAAAGAGTCTGTTGCAAATAAAGTGCACCAAATGGATAAGCAGCTAATTGCCTGATGAAAAAGCTGAATGAAAGTTAAGAAAGTAAGACACATTTAGAAGCAAAGTCATAGCATCCACCACATTTCAGACAAAAGCAGAAACTGAGTCTTGCACTTCTTACCTTTTTGTGACGCACTGAGAGATCAGATAGACATCTCATCAGTCAGTGTCAGACATCACAGAAAAGGAACTGCAGCAGATAGAAGAAAAGAAAATTCACAAATATATATTTTTCCCACTGGGTCCTTCTTAACAAGAAGATCTTCAAATTTGGACTTCATGGAGATCATAGCCCTACAGGAGGAGAATCATAAGGGCGTAACTGGCTTTTGGCTGGCCTGTTGGCTGGAATAGTAATTGTGTTCCAGACGGAAAGACACTGGATTTTGTTGTGTAAAGAGAGGGTTATGGAATTTGCCCTTGAGGGTTGCTAGATCTGTGAAACAAATGACAGACTTTTACAATCATATAGATGTGGTCTCTGGTGGATTAGTGTCCCTCCCATCTTCCACTGCTGTCTGGAATTGTTGGTTAAGAATGGTCAGAATTGGTCCAATTGTTCAGGAGAGAACAAGTCTAAGGGGACTTCGAAGCATTTCAAAGGATGGAGAGATAAGTTATATTGCACAGGCATTCAAGCACAGGGCATCAAAAAATCAAGATGGCACGTGCAACCAGAACACTGAAGCCCTATCTCATTTATATGTGCATTCCACATGCACCACTATAGGACTTCAAACACCCTGGCCCTCTGACACATGTAGCTGTGCCTTCCGTTTTTGGTTGCTATCATTCTGACAAGGGATCCCTTCTCTTTTAATAAAGGAACTGAGCCAAAGGCTTAGAAAACAAAGGATGATAAAGAGTGGGGAAGAACCTATGCTTGGAGCATCTTCAAGGGGGTTGTCAGAAAAGTCAGATGGCAGCTATAATCATGTGATTAAAGTCCCCCTTTTTATGTGCTTCGGATGTGTAACACATATGAAAAAGGGATGGCATTTGCTTGCATAGTCAAAGCCACTATCTTGAGTTTTTGACCCCTCTGTAGTGGTCCTCCAGAGGCTGCAGACCAAGGAGTCCAAACAACCAATGCCAGCATAATTGGTGGAGAAGAATGTTGGGATATGTAGTTCTGTGACATCTGGAGAGTCACAGGTTTCCCATCTCCATATGCAGAAAAACTCAAGTGCTGGTGAACTGGTGGGCCATATTAGAAACAGATAGGCTTAGAGGGGGAAAGAAGAGGATGTACAGCAGAAACAGTTAAAAATTTCCTGTCCCAAACCAAGGGGGAGTCATCTCCTGTTGGTTTCCATGGGAGTGGATTTGCAAAATCTGCCAAAATAGACTCTTAACACATCGCACACAGGGGAGAATATGCTCACAGCCATCTTGCTTTGGGCAAAACTCCTTATACCTCTGTGTCATTTGTTAAGGAAAAATACCTCTGAAAAACAGCCCCCTTTCCCCTCCCCAAGGTGGTGTCTCTGTGTACATGAAAAATACCTAAAAATACAATGTACATAAAATTTTGTCTTTGTGTTGTAGGCTTTTCACAAGTGTTCCTGCACTGTTAGCTCTGCCGTGGCACCTGGAACAGATGGGAAGATTGGTGTTGACAGAAGAATCCTCTCTAGGGAAGGCTATGATATGCAAATACTCTGGGAATTGCTTCCCCTACTTACATCTTTCAGTGAATGGAATAATATATCTGCAGACAGAGCTGCTAATTATCCTCCACAGATATTAAGGGCTTAGCAGCACTGTGAAGTCACTGCGTCCCAGTAATTCATCACCCACCAACTGGAACTTAAGTCGTAGATTCTTGCTTTGTTAAAATTGCTATCGAGGGTTTTACGGTAGTGAATAAGGAGGGATGGAAAGACCTTCTGCCCTGGGGTGGGTGTGATATCTTGCCTTTGTCAAGTGGTGACTTTAGCTTCTGTTATTAGTGACCAGCAGCAAAAACATGATGTTTTAATTTAAAAAGATTGGAGTGTGGGATCTATTATTCCTTACCACTCCATGTTCTTTTCCATAGGGAGAATGCTGACCTGCATGTTCTTAGCTTGCTCTGCTTAACTGCCTGCTGAAGCGTGGGGGCTGGTAAATCTTTGTCCTACTCCTTGTGCAAATCTTAGCAGGTTGGATCCAGGGAGAAAACTTGCTTTAGACGTTTAGAACTTGCTTTCTAAATGTTACTAAATGCTAAGGGTCTTCAAAATCTTGTTTTATGTTTAAGGGCCCAGTATGCTTTCAATACATGTTTTGGAACACCTTGAAATGATGAGGCAAAGCATATCTCCATAGCAGAATAGCACCATTTTCCATACCTTTGATAATCATACAAGCCGTGGGATTTTGGAGTAATTAGCAAGCTGCTTTGTCCTTCTGAGTGGCAATCAGTGTTGATGTCCTCCATGGATGGAACAATGTGAACTCATTAACTCTGGGCTATGTGGAATCCTGTCCAAAGTCTGAATAGCAGCTGAATTGAAATGGAGTTACTTCCAGTGGCATGAGGGGTGGGAATCAAAGATGTTTGGAACCATTTCTCAGTGGTTCTTTCTGTTAGGAGATGCATTGGACCTAGAATGGAACTTCTTTATTCTATTTGGTCTCTGAAAGTGGGATGGTTGTCAACTCCTCCTTCAAAGCATCTGGTGATAATGAGCTAATCCAGTTGGAAGGGGGGAAACGATTTCTTGTGCTCTGACACATAGAAACATCTTTGCTATTGCATAACAGGGCATCCTTTTAGGAAAATTAATGCATTGCACAAATGACAGAGAAGTATATCACAGGGGCATTTGGGACAGAAGGGGCACAAAATAAGTAATAAACAAATACATCCTTTAGGAAAAACACATCTTTTTTTGCACAAATGATGCAATTAATTGACCTCGTCTATATTTATAATTTTAGTGTGTATTTCCCTTCATAAACTAACTAGTATGTGCACTTTAATTTATTTTGTTTTCTGTCTTATAGTGTGAATAAGTAAAATTTGGAAGCTAATTAAACCTTTTGAAAAACACATTTATAACAATTAATAAGCTCCAAATTACCCTTTTCCCAAATACTGTTTTATTAATGTATGGCTGATAGATGTTGGCTCCATGTTGCGTTCGTGGAGATTGTTCATTAATTTGTAAATATGGTTGTTGGATTGTATTCTAGCTTCTTCCATTTATATCTGGAACACCCTGTTTTATTCTGGTTTGTTGCCTAGCACTCTCAACAAGAAATGAACACTTTTTTGGAGAACTGTTTTTTAAATATAGTAAGATGCTATGTTAAGTAGGTCTCATGGTAGCACCAAGTCAACCTTGGCTGATTTTCAGAAGTGAAGCACAGAAACCACATACAATCACCCAGGTCTGCTGATGAGACTGATAAATCAAACTCACATTCTCTAAGGGGGGATAGCAACTCGCTTCTATATTACAGGCAGGAAAAATACATGGGCATTTCTATTAAGTTACCAAGAACCTGGTTCAACCACATGAAGTATTTACAACCTTGTATTAAGTAAATTATATGGGTCTTTGAGAATTCATGTTGAAAGATAATGTTTTAGTGCTTTCAGGGCAATCTGTTCAACTGACTGCCCATGTTGTATTAGCAAATGCCAAAGCTGATTTCTTCTGATAAATTGAGGGTAAATTGAAAAGAGTCAAAGGCATTAAGTATCAAAGATTTTGGCACTTCCTACCCAACAAGCATCTGCAGACTCCTCAGAATTGCTCAGATTATCATGATCTAACACTGAGTGAGATTTTCATTTGGTTCATGTTTTGCATATGAACTAACCAAAATCCCCAGATATCTTCATAAATAGGATACAAATTACCCAAGAGTGTTTTTTTTAAGAGACTGAAATTTTACAGATGAGGAATACAGCGTTTTGCAACAATCCTGTTTTCAAAGACCAAAAAAGATACTGGATCTGCAAAGAGCCAAATGGCCATTAAAGAGCAACAAAAAAGATGCAGAAAAGTGTGGCCCTTTGAGCCATCTAGTGGCCCTCGAGATTTTTGCAATTCAGATCTGATCATCCCAATCCTGCCGTAGGGTTGAGGCTTTGGAATTAACAAAATAACTGCCTGGGAGTGGGGTTATCAGAAAGAATACTAATAGGTTTTGCTGCCCCCAAATGGTCTCTGCCAGCCTAACTTCTATTTGTCATCCCTCCCTCCCTCCCTCCCTCCCTCCCTCCCTCCATGTAGGATACACTTTCTAGGAAAGTGTTCGTATGCATGAATACATGTATGCATTTATTTAATTTTAATCTTCTAAGAAAGTCTGCAGGACCCATGTGGGATCAAGAGACATTCCTGGAAATAAATATAATGGTACATGAGAATGACCTTGGGAGACAGGGGGAAGAGCCATGGGCAGGACAATGGTCGAATAAGAGGCAACTGAGTCTGCAGCAGGAATGGGGGCATGGCAAACATCTCAGAAGGGACCCTTCCTAGTTTCTTGGGTTGTAAAGGTGACGGGGGAGAAATGGACTTTCAGATTTGCAATGTGCTGTTAATGTATCCTTACAATAAAGTACAGCTAGTTCTCCTGGGTGTCCTTCTTGTCTAGACTACCTCACAAGGCTGACAAGAGGGCATCCTTGCTGCTCTCTCATTTATGGACTGATTCAGAAACTTATCAGAAAGTAAAGAAATAGAAGTGCTTACAAGTACCAGACTGCATGTTGTTCTTCTAAAAACAATGATATGGATGTTACCTATCAAAAAATTGCAGAATATTTTGTCTTTGGCTTTTAGAAGCCAGAACAAGAAGAAAAAAAAAAAAGAGGGCAAACAATTGTTACAGTGGGGTGAGGAGAAAAACAGCAATGGAATTAGCCTTTTAGTGGGGGGGGTAGGGAGGGAAAGAGAGGCATGAAAGAGTGAAAGGGAAAGAAGATAGTAAAGGAAAAAAATATAACATTGCCCATTGGACACAGAGAAATGGGCTAGACAGGGCTGTAGCCAAGGCAAACAGCTGGGTTCTAAGCAGCAACAGCAGCAGCATCTGTGGGTGGGTGACAATGATGTCAAAATGATGGGTGCAACCAGGCAATTGAAGCCTCACATGTTTTTATCCTTCACTGCATGCACCACAAGTGAGTACAAAGGAGTGAGGGTTCAATTGCTCAGTTGCACCCACCATTTTGATGTTGATGACCCCGCTCCCTTTGGATGCCCCTGGATCCAGGAAAGTGGGATAAAGATAAGCAAAGGAAGGGTTCACTTCATTCTCAGCTTTGATACAGATAAAACTTTGGTATCTGTGAGTTGGGGGGAGGTGGAGATTTCTGCTAATTTAAAAAAAAAAAAAAGAATTTGCCAGGAGTTAAAAAGCTTTGTTTTTATTTTCTAAAATGTATGGGGCAATCAAGGGCAGCCTGCCTGCCTGCCTGCCTGCCATTCTCTTTGAAGAATAATGGAATAATTCTAATTGAGCAATGAGGTATAGTGCACTCAGTTTTTATAATTCTGACACTCTCCTCTCTCTCATGGTCTTTTACATAAGCTAATGAGGGCTTTCTTTTTTCTTTTCTTTTCTTCTTTTTCTTCCCTTGGCTACTAGTCCTTTGTCCTCCTTTGGAAGAACAGATCAGGATAGAGCTCTCTTAAAGCCAGGACACTGAATGGAGCAGGTTCCGATCTGTTCACACTGCCCTGCCATGGCATCTGCGGGAAAGTCAAAGGGAGCAAGTGATATGGCATGCTTCATGATACTGTTCAGCAAATGACATCATCACACAGTGATATAAGGCACATGGAATCAGCATGGTTTGGACAGGACACCTGTTGCTTTGAATCATCTTATGCCATCCAGGATCCATATTTCAGCTAGATTTGATACCTTCCCCTATATTTTACATGTGTTAGAGAGACTTCTATTCTAGATCAAAATCTTTCTTCCTCCCTCCCTCCCTCCTTCCATCCATCCATCACAAGGGGGGGGGGCGGGTATAGCAAACTGTCAGCATTGCATTTTTCAAGACTGAGAGCTCTTGAAAGTCTTAGATGATTCTGCTGTTTCTCCTGACCTTTTAAAGAAATAATTGTCAATAGCTCTCAATGTGGGGTGGTTAGCTAATTTCTGACAGAATGGTACTACTCCTGCTATACATGATTGCTAAATCTCACGTGTTAAAATTTTGAAAATGTGCCCTTATATGGTTTGGCAAGGATGACTATAAAGTCTTCACCTATAGAACAGAAACAAAATGTAATTACTACATAGTTTTTTTCAGTATTTTTCATTTCCCCTTCACTTATCAATGAGTCTATTCTTCCTACATGATTTTGACATCAGCCAAGCCACATTTATTGCTGCTGAACAGTCAGTCATGTTATTTTAAACACTCTACCATGTTCAGAAGTACAAATCCCAACAGGATTGGGATGAGCCTTCACTTGTTGGAGAGCAGAGTCTCACCAGAGCTTAGGGAAAAGGCAAGACTGAGGAAATAGCAAAAGAAGACAGTGCAAAAGTTGAGCCAACCAGAAGCTAAAATCAAAATGCCAAGTCTAAATGCCAAGAAGAAACTAGGAAGAAGTTGGGCAGCCAGACTTGAAAACTGGAAGACTAGGAATGGAACAGGCCAAGCAATGTTATTAACTTTTTATAACTTATCACCTTGAATCTCTGTTGAAATTGTTTCATTTCTCTGGTGCTCCGGAGAAGTTGGAAGTTGTTATTTTAATTTTCTGAAATACTCCCTTGTGGTATTGAGTAAAATTGAAACTGTGGCTTATGAAGAGATCCAATTGCCTAGAACTTATCAGATCACTGCTGGTCTTCTGTCTTGAAGAAGCCAACAACTAAATCTCTGAAGGGACCACTTATATAGGCAGAAACCCACCAGACATCCTGCCAAAACTGGGGTCAGCTATGGAGAGAGGCAAGAAGTGTGGCAAGTAAGAAGAAATATCTAGATTGGGCCATGGACCACTTACAGTATAATTCTTCTGGATGTCTTGTGTGGCTTCAGGAACCTCTTCTTCCCTCTTCTCATGCTTCTCTATTTTGGTGATATGATTTTATTAACTTTAACTGTACTTCTTGGTGGTGTAATTATGTTTTCCTTTTGAGGGTGGTTGGGCTTTGCTAGATGTTTAATGTTTGTTTGTTTGATTATACAGTATGTCATCAAGTTCAGTGTTGACTCTTAGCGACCACATCAATAGACCTTCTCAATGACAATTTCTCTAACCTGGTTCTTGAGCTCTTCCAACAGTCTTCCATCAACACTGTAACTAAGTTTGCTGCTGGTCATGCTCTTCTTTCCTTTCCTTCCATTTTAATAAAAACATCTCCCACATGACTAAATAAACATTCCCTGACAACTTCTCCTTACTGGTTATGGTTCTTTTGCGGTGTTTAGGATCTGACCCTGAATTCTTAAGCCCAGATCTCTTTTCTTTGGATCATTGCTTCCTTCAGGAGCTCCAGCCAAGCACAAACAGATCAAAGAAACTCTAACATTTTCTCCTCTTGCATCCTACTTTCATTGGAGGGAGCAGTGACTATATTTAAAGAATCCTTAACAGACTTCAGCTACTCCACACTAAGAGTCATTATTCGGCATCCCCTTCACCATGTGACTTAACTGCCTCTCCTTTTATCACTGCTAAAGTACAACCCTTGGTCAGAAAATCAATGTCAGAATGCAGTCTTGGGCCATCAAATGGTCCATCTTTGCCCCAGAGAGAAACTAGGGCCTCTTACTCAGCCTGGCATCTTTCAAATGTAGCGGGATGCAGCTTTCCTACCCATTTATGTACTTTACTGAGATCTTACAGTTTTTTTCTCTCTGCAGCTTCAGTGAGCTCCTGGGAAAAGCTGTGTTTGGTTCTTGAAGTTGCTGACAGGTGTTACCTGTGAACCCCCACAGGCTCTGAAAAATCTTTTCCCTTCCAATCCAAAATCTTACACAGATCCTGTAAGCAGTTGATTTTGGAGGCAGGATTTGATCATCCTGTCTCTTCCGCTTTGTGACTAAACTAACTCTGAGTTGTTCTGCCTGGAAACTTGTTCATTAATGAGGTTATTTCTCCTACCCAAATCCTAAACTCCATTTCAAGGTGTTGACAAGGCACAATATAAATATATTTTTAAAGAACCACCAAATCCTTCCAGGGTTTATTTTTGGAAACATGTTGTCGTTTTCCACCTCCCAACCTTGGCAGAAAGCAGCTGCAATTAGACAAACTCATAATGTATTGTATGCATCAATTAAAATCAAGATAACAAGGAATTGTACATTTCATGCTTATTTGGTACTTGTTGTACCTGCTAATTAAACTAAAGAAAGACGATACCCAAGAGATTTGTGCTAGAGAAGACGTCACCTGTCCTGTCCATTTTGTTTTGGATTTTCTATTTAATGCCTTCAAGTGACATGAAGAAGAAGCTCTGGATAGCTCTCCAATGGGATTCACATCTGCAAGAGAGCCAAATTTGTCCTCTGGAGAGATCTGTGAAGTGTGCAGCAAGCAAAAACAAGCTTCAAAATATGCATCCCTCTCTTGGGATCTGGCTTTAACATCGAGATACAGGGAAGTCTGCTGCCCGTTGAAATTAATTTGCTTGTTTGTGTGTGTGTATCTCTCTTTCTCCTGTCCACATTGCTTGGATCACAAGCTCCAGAACTCCCAGGTGAAACCGAGAATAAACCCAACCTATGTGAAAATGAGAAGAGCAATGACCAATCTCGATAAAATAGTCAAGAGCAGAGACATCACACTGACAACAAAGGTCCGCATTGTTAAAGCAATGGTGTTCTCCGTAGTAACATATGGCTGCGAGAGCTGGACCATAAGGAAGGCTGAGAGAAGGAAGATCGATGCTTTTGAACTGTGGTGTTGGAGGAAAATTCTGAGAGTGCCTTGGACTGCAAGAAGATCCAACCAGTCCATCCTCCAGGAAATAAAGCCAGACTGCTCACTTGAGGGAACGATATTAAAGGCAAAACTGAAATACTTTGGCCACATAATGAGAAGACAGGACACCCTGGAGAAGGTGCTGATGCTGGGGAGAGTGGAAGGCAAAAGGAAGAGGGGCCGACCAAGGGCAAGGTGGATGGATGATATTCTAGAGGTGACGGACTCGTCCCTGGGGGAGCTGGGGGTGTTGACGACCGACAGGAAGCTCTGGCGTGGGCTGGTCCATGAAGTCACGAAGAGTCGGAAGCGACTAAACTAATAAACAACAAATGTGAAGATGGTTTGGATCACATATTTCCCAATCAGATTTCAATAACCTGTACCCTGGCTCCTCCTATGGACATCAGTGCAACTGCTGGGTTAGTGACCACAGGGTCCCACACACTCTCTTTGCCAGATACAATGCGATCTCAAGTTGCTCAGGAATTTATTTCTTGTTTTTTTTTAAATAGCTTTATTAAATTTGATCACAATAAAGTGATCAAATCTAAGAGAAGCTAATACAGAGAAAGAGAAGAGAAGTGCAGAAAAAGAAGAGAACAGAAATAGAAAAAGGAGTAACTCCCGACTTCTTTTACAACAGATATAAGTAAAACTTATATTAAACTTCTACTCTAAGGTTACAACAGAACGTCCATTTTTTTTCTATTGCCAACTAATATTATTAATCATCAAATCCATATATCATAATCCCATTCTTTTCTGTTTCACGCAGAGGGTCCAAAAGGGGCTTCCAATTCGCCATAAAAGTAGTCAACGCCTTTTCTCTAATCAAAGCTGTCAATTTTACCATCTCAGAAGTTGCTCAGGAATTTCTTAACATTTTCAGTTTTAATCTTTTAATAGTTCCCCAAACTCTGTCAAATTTTCATAATGTCTGAAAAAAAAATTCAACAAAATACCCACTCATCTCTCAACCTGTGGATCCAAACAATCCTTTTCCTCCTGGCTTCCAGCTAAGATACTGGATACAGACTGCACTCCCACGTGTAACTAACCTCCGTTCCTAGACATCTGGATGTTATCTTCATTGGTGACTCTTTGCCAGATGTTTCTTCACTTCACATTATGGTCATTTAGAATCAGGGCTATTTTTGTTGTTTCTGTTTTCCTCAGCATTTCACAAACACCATTTACCTCTTTACACTTTCCTTTAGTTTTTACCATTTCATACTATGCGTTTAATCTGCACTGATTTGTGGTTTAATTGATCTTCTGCTTTGTGAATTTAATTCCCAATATAACAACCGGGAAATGGTACAGAGACTGGAGGGATTTAAAAATATAGTAAATAAACACTGAAGTTAACAGCACACTTGGCTGTTATTTCCTGTTCTTTTCCTTCAGCCTCTGCTTCTTATATCCACCAGTATGAAGTAGCAGTATGATTTAATTTGTATTCTTTGAGCAGTTTTTTTTTTTCCAGAATTTTGATTATTTTCTTCCTTCTGTGAATAGTTGGAAAATTCTGTTGCTCTCAATATTTGGCAGATATGAACCCTCTCCCAATCCTTCCCTACACAAATGGGGTAGAGAATAAAAATTAAATTTGCTTAGGCCAGGGGTGGGAAACACCTACTTCGTTGGCTGTATGTGTTCCCCACAACCCTGTTTACATCCCAGGAATTTTCTATGGTGTGTGCTAAAATTGGTGTATGATTTCTGTCCATGCATAATGAAAGTTGTGCATGGCCATAAAGACCTTGACTTCCACATTTACATGCCAAGGGTGGCAGTGATGGGAGCATTGTGAAAGCCAGTCTCTTAAAGACTAATGCAAGCTGATAAATTAACTTCATAGAATGAAGTTCTGGAGGTCTGATTTTCATTTCCATGAAAATTCTCCATCTCAGAAGGACTCATTGTCATGCCAGTTGTGTTAAAAAATCAAGCTGCAGAGTCTCCTTAAGAACTACTGCTGGTGTACCCTAATTTCTGATCCTTTTTCATTTAGCTAACATTTTATTGGAGGAAGATCCTCAAAGTTTCTCCCATTAGATCTTCAGGTAATCTTACTGAACCTCCATTAGCTCTCCCCACCTCACACAAAAATCATGGAAAATTTGTCTTGGGTAATAATGTTTGTTGCATCCCAGCTTTTAATTTTTCTGGTAATGTATTTCTTATTCCAAGAATTCAAGTATTTATATATACAGGTAGCCCTCGCTTAACAACCATTTGTTTAGTGATGGTTTGGACTTATGACGGGATTGGAAAAAACAATTTGTGACTGGTCCTCACACTTTTTAAAAATGTTATTTATTTATATTTTAAATTTGGTCACAGGCCATCTCCCTCAAAAGAGGGACTCTGGGCAGTTACAACTGTCGGAGCGTCCCCACGGTCACATGATCACAATTTGGGCGCTTGGCAACCGGTTCGCATTTATGACAGGTGCAGCATCCCATGGTCACCTGATCACAATTTTCAACCTTCCCAGCTGGCTTCTAGCAAGCAAAATCAATGGGGAACCACATGATTCACTTAACAACCATATCGTTTGCTTAATGCTCATGGTGATTCGCTTAACGACCACCATAAAAGGGTATTAAAGTTGGGTTGGATTTGCTTAATGACTACTTCCCTTAGCAACTGAAATTTCAGTCCCAACTGTGATTTTTAAGTGAGGACTACCTGTATACATCATATACATGTACATATACATATACATATGCATATACATAGGTGCGAGTGGGGAAAAATCTTGGCTCTACAGTTAGATCACAAGATCTATCTAGTTGTTTCATTCTTTGCATCTTTACTATTCTGCTCTGCTCAGAGTAGGAATAATAGTGGGATATGCAATTAAAGTTGCATATGGTCAAAAACGTCAAGATGGCATGTTGAAAAGATCACTTTAGATTCAGGTTTAGTTATCAAATCCAGCCTCCAAAAATAATTAGGCCTTACCTAATGTTCCTCTGTTCTGATTTTCAAATCAAAATTAATGGTTTAAGGGGCAGGAAAATAAATGTGTCCTTAAGAAATCCCAATTGTGAGGCATTTATCTTTTTTTTTTTAAGTTTGCTGTAATTTTTCCCTGTTTGCTTTAGCTTCCTTCTGCCCCCAGCACACACCCCTGCCAGGGTGCAATCCGCCAGCAAAAAACCAAAATAACAAGAACAGAGCTTTCTAAAAAGCTGCATTTTTGCTGTTTTCCTTTTGGCTTGGATACAATCCAGCGGCAGCCATTCAGCTTCCCTCTTCTCCCTGTTCTCCAAAATCTGCCCAGGCAAGACAGAAGCACAGAGACTTAAACTTTCCCGTTTAATAATATTCTCCATCTTGTTCCAAAAGGAACCTGTATACATTTTGATGAACCAAAAAAAAAAAAAAAAGGAGGGGAATATAGAAAGAGAGAAATGCTCTCTTGTTCTTTAATATTTCAGCAATGCTCATTAGTGGCACTTTGGCTAAAGGTCTAGCAGCATTTCCGTAAAGTGTGCATTCTGGAGAAAAGCTGATCTCAGGAGGAATGCCTATAACAATGTTATTTCAGTAGAAACAAGCCATAACATCTCTTTCTTTTGTTGTTGTCTTTAATAAGGAGCTGGAAACAAAAGAGCTGACAGGGATTTTTTTGCTGGCTTCCCCCTGCAAACAGGGATTCACTAAAACACTAAAGGCTAGATCAGAAGACGATATGGGGCTTGCTCAGTAACCTGTTTTCTCCCTTCTTTTTCCTGAGCATGCCCATGTTCATAGTGAGAGATGGAAGGCAGGGATTTCTGTTTTTCCTCAATGATGCTTTTCTTAAGTGATGTCTTCCCTATGCAACCAATCTGCTCTTTCCTATTGAAGGAGGTGTCAGAAGATCCAAAGGACCAGGATGAAGACAGGTTTGTCCTGCATAAAAGCTATCTCAGGAGCATCCACAGGGTGTGATTAAAATGGTCAAGGTGGCCACAACAGTACATCACACATTAAAAATGGGTGGAGCTTTGATCATAGTGTTATGGCTTTTTAACCATATCTTACGGACACCCCTGATTTATGAGGTTGCTAAGAGTTGACACTGAGTCAATGGCACTTAATCAATTCCTAGAAGGATAACTAACTTCTCCATATAAGGAATGCATGGACTACACAGGATTGTGCAGGATAGTTCCTTCTTGCCATCCTTTGAGGTTGTTTTTTTAGGATATTCATCCCAAAGATTTCTCCACGCATTCCCTTGCCAACGTTCTCTTTCTTTCTGGGACTTACAGCATGACCCTGAGATTGGCTCTGAATAAGATGGAAATCAAATCCAGTTCTGTTGGCAGGTGGTTGCCAATGGTACATATATGAAAGAGGGAACAGGGGCTCCCTTGAACCCCACAGGCCATTAAGAATGCATCTAGCATGTGTTGAAGACCCAGTGCAAGGCCAGGCCCATGTGTTGATAGCAGAGGGGTGAAATTGCTTCTGTGGGAATAGAAGCACCCTAAAAACAAATGACTAAGCGATTGGTCTCAAAATCTGGATTTCTATACTGCATATTAGAGCTTCCACAAATTAATTCTATCACCATCCAGGAAATAAAATGCAATTCCAGTGGGGGAAAAAGTGCAGGGAAGGGAGAGGTAGGAATGTTCCTAAAATATTAGGAATGTTTTGCAAGGTGGATGCTCAAAATCATTTAATATTCAATGACTTATTTCCTGTCATGAATCCATGTAAAAAATGTTATACGATTACCTCGTTCGACCCCTGCTATAAACTTAATTACCGTGGATAAACCCCATTTCAGTACTCATAAACTGATCTTTCCAGATTTTATGGCTAGGAATAGGCTGTCCACAATAAGTCCCTGAGATAAACAAGATAGTGATTTTTCTTCTTTCTTGCTCTGCTCTTCTCATTCTTCTTCGGGGTGATGGCTACCCAGGGAAAACCAAGCAAGAACATCCTATAATCTTGCCTCACCAGTATCTTTGTCTCTGCTTTAACACGCGCACACACACACACACACACACACACACAAATAAATAGATAAATACTCTTAAAGTTATATTGCTCCTGTGTCTGGAAGGATGAAGGTCTTCAAGAAATCATGAGCAGAACTTCTAGGTGTTCATACACAGACTCCTTAAAAAAAAAAAGCAGATACCTGTTTGGAATACTATTGTTCCTGAAAAAGTGATCTGAAAACACCCAAAGTTGCATATTTCTGTCTGTCAGCCTGCACAGCCCTGGTTAGTCAATACAGGTAGTCCTCATTTAGTGACCACAATTGGGACCGGCAACTCAGTTGTTAAGCGAAGCGGTCACTAAGTGACATGGCACCTGAGTGAAACTCCCGCCTTTTGGGGGGAGATGGGTGGTAATAGAAATCTGAAAAATAAATAATAAATAAATAAATAAACTGCTTACGGTATGACTTCAGCCTTCCTTTGCTTTACAGACCTGTGAAGCTTGTAAATGTGGGTACCAGTTGTAACGTTACTTTTTCATCACCGTCGTAACTGCAAAGAGTTGCTAAATGGGGCATTCACTAAGTGAGGACAACCTACAGTATATTGGCCCACTGTTCTTGCACATGCTAAGGCAGTTTCCTATGTGAATTCTAGACTATGTATATGTATATGTATATGTATCTATGTGTATGTGTGTGTGTGTATTTGCTTCCCATGCCTTCTGTTTCTGATATTAAATGTGCCACAAATAGATCTGGACTGTTCTGACTGTGGATTTATTCCCTACCTTTCCTTCCTTGAAACGCTTCTCATCCGTTTCATAGCTCAGTCAGCCTGGGGATATGGACCAGAATTAGCTAGCAGCTGAAACTCTCTGTTTTCTTCTGAACAGGCTAAAGTGAAAATGTGCCCTTCTTTTTGGCACACAAAACACTAGATCTACTCCCCCCTCGCCCCACACTCCTTGTTCCCTTTCAGCGAGAACAACTGCTCTGAAACAGAACTTCCCTGTGCAAGAAAACCATGGAAATCTATTGAGGTTTTGAATCACTGCAAATCCTTGGATGTGGCATCATTTGATCACCAGAGGACTCATTTCCTGCAAAATGCAGTTACTATAATGATAGCTTTGTCTGGTACCTCCTCCGTATAAACCAAGATCATGCTTGTTTTTTTTTTTTCATCCACTAACTAGCCAGTATTGACAAAAGCAGCTGAAGCCCTTCTATCCAGTGTAAGACCCAGAACTGTTATTTGATAATTAAGATCACTGCAGCCACCATGATGTGTATCACTCATGGTTCCCTAGAATGGAAAAGTGGGATGAAATAGTTTGAACTAAGGAACTATTGATCTCATAGAATCTATGGATATCAGAATATACTGCTATTAAAGAAGTATTTAGAATAATCTTTTTTTTCGGAATGAAGACTGTACTCAGCTATCAAGAAGTCTACTGCCAGCTGTGCTATAGCCACCAGGATTATAGTCTTGGTGCAACTGATCCCAGTCAACAATTAAAGAGAAGTGGGAAGGAATCACAGAACCTCTAGCATCACGTCTAACTTGGCTTTGAAGTGTATGGCTCTTCCTGTGATAAATCAGACCGTCAGTGGTTGATGTTTGATCCATCATACCAGACAGATGCTTTCCCTGGAAGCAGACCCTGGTTGCTGTCCTGGGTATAGACATCTTCACATAAAGACACTTGTCTAATTCATTGGGGAGGTATGGAAACATCTCTTTGTCTAAAACCCAAGCATTTAAAATGTTCATTACATCACATGGCATCTTGCTGGAGGAGCTGGCCTTTTCATCTCTGGCAGCTGTCAATGAAAAGGAGAAAGCACATCTCTGCTTGAATAGGTTGTTAACACGTTGTCTGAATTCACCATCAATGAAAGTTCTTTTCTGTTAGCTCAGATGTGGCAGTTAGAAGCAGAGGCTTAAAAGCAAAAGAAGCCAGGATTTACACACACTGCCTCCTTGCCTCAAGTGCAGAAGGCTTTGCAAATCTCTGTTCTTGCTTTTCTCGGTTCAGTAATGATTATTTCCCTGTGGAATCTCTTGCCCTTATAACTTTCCTGTGATAGACATTATAGTAACAGCTATACTCTTCACACACCAATTACTCCCCCTCCAATGGATTTATACCTCCAAGAAGGCATACATTTTTTAAAAAAAACAAACCAAAAACAGCTGCTCCAATTCATCCTGAACACTTTCTTTTTAGAAGCGTTGTCCTCATCCCTCTTGTCTCTCTGAACACAGCAGCATAATGATGAAGCTGTGCAACGTAAAATGGTGTTAAGTGGATATTGTTCCACCCAGCAGGATCAACTTTGAAATCACTATGGGGAGGCACCAGACGATGTTCTGGTCACACATGGCAGTTGGAAACTCTTTTCTGCCTTGGACTTTGTTGAATGGAATGTTGATGGGATGAACAATTTAGGACCTATTTTCATATGTGCCCAGCAGGTCTCATTACCTTGCTAAACTTGACTTTAAAAAAAAAAAATACTGGTTGGTCCCTGAAGAGGGGACAAACAAGAATTCCAGAGTTGTTGGCTAGATTTAAGCAGAAAAAAAGACAAAGCATTTCCCTGCATAGATGTATTTTTTTCTCGTGTGCAAATCCATGCAATTTTCCTAGCAGCCCAGTGACAATCCTTGAGGGGAAATAATAAAGGTTAGATTTATTTATTTATTTATTTATCTATCTATCATATTTTTTTATCACCGCCCATCTCCCTCATACGGATTGGAATTAGGAGATACCACCTCACTTTTCCTGGATTAAACAAAGATCAACACTTATTTTCATAATGTATAGATCAACTAGCACATGAGTGCAACAATGTATGTGTCACACCCAACTCTTGCTTCGACTTGGGCCAATGTGGGCCTGTTCTCACAAGGCAACCCCTTATGACTGCTTCTGGCAGTACATAGTCATGGTAAGTGAGGGAAGTCCCCATTTGGGGAACTGGGAGTCCCCATTTGGGAACTGGGGGTCCCCATTTGGGGAACTGGGAGTCCCCATCTGGGGACTCCGTTTGGAGTCCCTGTCCATTTTCCCCTGGAAGCATCTAGCATCCCATATACTTCTGCCCCAAAAGACTACGGACATGGCTTCATTACATCATTAGCCTCTTCCCTGTTGACCAAGCAAGTTGAAGTAAGTGTTGCTTCACTGCAGCAACCAATCAGTGTTGTGGAGGCATGGTTTCTGTTGTGGCAATATGGGGTCAATGGTCAGGAATAGATATTTGTCAAAGGAAGAAAAACAGCTTTGTGTAAAAGCATGTTTCTGCCTGAAGTTGGTATGCCAGGAGAAGCATAAAAATAATTTGAAATTAGTGGGAATGAGATACTTAAGGAATGAAGGAATAGGACAGGTAAGAAGAGAGAGGGTCAAAAATTAATGGGTGCTGAATGAATATGGATTGAATGCACAAGTGAGCAACCACTGCAAGGTGGTTAGTTGCATAGAGAAAATGAATTAAGACCGACTTGTGAAACAAATATATGAAGAAAGAATGAATGGGTTGAGAGGAAGGGAAAGATTAAGAAAGTTATAATGGGAAGGAGTTGATGAGATCCTGAAAAAGACAGAGACAAGGAACTTGAAGAACAATGCCAATGGATGGATGGATGGATGGATGGATCTACTGAAAGCAAGGATGGTGTACAAAGACAGAAAGAAATACAGTGAATGAAGTTGGTGTGAACAAATTTTTGCTAGGTTTCCTTTTCTTTTTCCTATCTCATGTCTTTTATTTTGGGGGCTTACCTTGGGTGTTGGGGAAAGGTCGGCGGTTCGAATCCGCGTGACGGGGTGAGCTCCCGTTGCTAGTCCCAGCTCCTGCCAACCTAGCAGTTTGAAAACATGCAAATGTGAGTAGATCAATAGGTACCGCTTCGGCGGGCAGGTAACGGCGTTCCGTTTAGTCATGCCAGCCACGTGACCACGGAGGAAGTGTCTATGGACAAATGCCGGCTCTCCGGCTTTGAAACGGAGATGAGCACCGCCCCCTAGAGTCGGACACGACTGGACTTAATGTCAAGGGAAACCCTAAACTAGATTTAGTTTTCCTTCCCTTTTCTCTTATCTTCTATCTTTAATTTCCTTTGCTCATTCTGTCTGACCTTATTTTTTTTTCTGAGCTTTGAATAATGTTGCTTCCCCAAAAAGGGGAACAAAGTGATGGGTTGGAATGTATGCATGCTCTGTGTCACCAGGCCTTGGAGTTATCTTCTGCAATAGAGACATGGTTTTATCTGCCACTTCTCTAACTCTTCGTCTTGGAAGACTAGGTATACAAAATGGGTCAATGATTTGACTTAGATTCTCATGACATAACCAATGGCTAAAAGTAATTTAAAGTGTTTGTAATCGATTATCATGGAGGTAAATGTAATCGCTTGGTTGTGGGTTGATTTGGTCAATTAACCATTTTTATTGTTCTCATAATGTATTCTCCCTCGCCATTAGCCCAGTTAAGTGCATGTTAAGAGCAAGTCTATACACAATTCTCATCATTTCCTACTTCTCTGCTTATTGTTCTCCTTTAATTAACATTAGCAAAGGGTGCAGATGATCTCTTTCTCCACCTCACCCACCACTTCCCTTCCCATAGACAACTTTCCTTTGCAATCCACAGAATTTCAAGTGATAATCATTTTGTTACCCCTTAAGGTGTCACAGGATGCTGAAAGAAGCCAACTGTTAAAGTAAGCCTGGAACATGCAACAACAGCTCTAAAAGAAGCAGAGCTAACAGAAACACCAGTCTTCCAGCCAAGGAAAGTCTTCTTTCTGGGATAAGCAATGTATGTTTTATCAGCGCAAGAGGAGAGAACAGCCACTTCCATCTCTAAAAGGAGATTATCAAGTGAAAAAAAAACCCTATAAATCACAGGCCTATCTGCTAATAATATGGAAAGCCAGAGAGAGCGACTTATTCCTCATAGACATCTAAGACTCCCCTGTGTGGACTTGATTTCTACAAATTTCACAGAGTTTTTCATAACTGAGATGGACTTGTAGAAGGTGACTTTGTTTTTGTTTTGCTTTGTTTCATCCTCAACAAAGCTGACACGTAGCTAGCCTCAATGTTGAAAGATGAACAGCAGGATGCAGAGGGAGGGAGAGGAACCACCCCAGTGTTTAGCTAGACTTTGCGTTTAGCAAGCTGACACTTGTCAAATTTTAAAGATAGTAATTGTGAATTTTGTTGTGTGGTCATTGGAGATGACCAGGCTCAGCCAGAGTGCAAAGCAGAACAAATCTAAAACATTTAGAGCATCAGTGCAATGTTCTGTGATAGCATAAAAACCATTCCTCAAAATACTAGGCAGAAAGTCACCTACTAAATAAAATGGACTAAAATAAATGAAATTACATAGTGAACGTCTGGTTTCAAAGACCGTGATCGAGTGGGCTTTGGATGTAACAGACAAGATCTGACTTTGGACTTTGCCTCAAGCAACAGATAAAAGTCTGATGTTTGGCGAACCAGCCCAGAGGATGGATGCAGCTTCTGCCCACGTGCATCAGGCTATCTGCACATGTGCAAATAAGTACACTTCTGCATGCTGTTAGTAGTGACCATGATGTCTTTCTTGTGTAGTGATGTTTGGCATTTTGTATTCTGTGATATTTTAAAATATTTTGTAAAACCCTGGATTCAAAGAGGGAAGAAGAAGGAAGAGGAGAGAAAGAAGTATGAGAAAGACAGTGAGTGAGATGACAAGGATGAGGAGGGAGATCTGACAATTCACAAAATCAAGTTTTTGGTGGTGTTGTGGGTATTGTCAGCCCCATTAGGTAGATCAGACCAAGAAATTGACTCCACAGGAAGACAATTTTTGTTCAGATTGGCTACAATAACAGAAGCTTGCAAGTCTGATTATGTTGTACACCTTCCTCCTTCTTAAACATCAGTGAATTATGGAAGCTTCTGTCTGAGTTGCTTCTGAATGGTATCTGGACGTTCTGACTTAAAAAAGATTTTATCCCTTATCACCTTGGCAATGGAGCTTGCATATTTCCATCAAGGTCCTCTTCCTTACATGTCGTGATACCATCTCAGTAATGTGGTAGCTTCCATAATTCCTCTAATCCTGAAGCCTTCTTTTCCCCTTTATGTGCATTTATTTATCTAGCTCTTTAGTATCCCTGTTTTTTTCCCCACTGTGGCTTTTGAGTTTCAGGCATTGCTATGATGGAAGAAAACTCCTAGCTGTGGGGTCCCCATAGTTTCTTTTCTAATTTCTATCCCACCCTCTTTCACCCAAACCTGCTGCTAAGTCTCCCATCGGCAGAGGGATCTAAGGAAACCTACCCCCATCCAATGAGTCTCAAGACACCTCTGGTTGGGAACAGACAACTGGCCTTCACTTTCATGCATTTCAGAACCAAAGGTTGAGAATAGCACTTTGTATCACAGGTAGCCCTCATTTAGTGACTGCCTCATTTAGCGGCCATTCGCAATTATGACGGTGATGAAAAAGTAACTTCACAACCAATCCTCACATTTACAACTTTCACAGGTCTGTAAGGCAAAGGAAAGCTGAAGTTAGATCATAACCACAGTTATGGTTCCACTTAGCGACAATGTCGCTTAACAACCCAATTGCTGGTCCCAATTGTGATCGCTAAACGAGGACCACCTGTACTTACATTAAAAAAAAAACATGCGGCTCTACCACCAGGTGTACACAGATACAAACACAACTTTGCACAACCAATTATTCTCCCCTTATCTCTTTCTCCAAGTAATCTTTCTGTCATTCTTTCCCCTCGCAGCAAGGCTTTATCTCTTATCTTCCTCTTGTCTTATTAAGCTGCTTGACTCATGAATAATCTTTCTGTCCCTTTCAAGCTTCACCTCCTTTCCCCCTTATCATTAAATATCTTTTCTGCCTAAATCTCTGACTCCTTTTAATTTCCTCACGTTCCTTTGCTAAGCGAATTGCCTCCTTTTCTTTTTCCTAACCTTTTCTTCAAGGGGCCTCTGGTCAAACCTGTCTAGATCACAAAGTCCCCAGGTTTGTTCCTGGCTCCTGTGTCTGCACGCCTCTTTCTTTTTGCATCAACACAAAGAACTCCAACCCTTTTGATATCTTTTCCAAATGCTATTTCTTCCTTTCCTTCCACCCCTTGGAAGGACCCCTTTCAGGTTCCATTTCCTATGAAAGGCAGAAAGGTCAACAACATCAGAATGGTGAGCATGACCAAGCAATCAAAGCCCAACCCTCTTTTGATGGGTCATCACATGCACTTCACATATAAAAGAGGGTTGGGACTTTGATTGGCAAATCTCACTTGCCATTTTGACATTGTTGACACCCCCTCCATCCCCATGATTAAATGTCTTCTCTATGACCTTTGAGGGCACAGTATCAAATCTCACCAGTGTGACTGCTCTTTTATGTGGACCATGTAAGGCACTGCAATCTTATTTAGGGATAACATAAGGGATAGCTGTGGCATACGGGCTTTAGTGGCCTCTATATAATGGTCCTATATTATATATGACAAATATGATCCTACTAGGAGGAAGAGTATTTATCTACCAGGATCAGTTGGGCCAGGCCCTCAAATATTTGTTTCAACCATGTTTTTTAGGGAGACAGTCATACAAAAACAGCAGGCTTAAGGCTTAGCTAAAATTGGATACTTACTGCCTTCAAACCAGACAGCTACTGAAGGTTGTCCTAATCAAAATCCAGCACCTCCATCAGGAATACGTAGGATTTTTCTTATTGGGTGGGGGGTTTTTTGACTCAATTTTTTTTCTTTTACCATGGAAAGGACATTTGGTTTAATGACACCCTTATTAAAGCAAGGGCTGACTATTTCATGACTTATGTAGCTGGATTGAAGATAGTGTTGAATGCTCATAAAGGAACACACCATGTTGCAAGAATAGGGATTTCCTCTATTTCCATGATTTTCAGTTAACAAAGCTGGGAAGAGGATCTGTGAACTCCATCTGTGTCTTTAGCCTTAGCTCCACCTATAGTAGGCGCTAGTGACCTACTTACTATAGGGAAGAACCCCTTTATCTGGTTGTGTGAATTCATGATGCAGTGAAATCTGACGAGCAATTCTCTGACTTTTTTTATCTCCATCGAAAGAGTCCCTACCCTACCTTGTTCCTATCTGAGGCTGCTTGAAAACATCATTTGAATTTCTCCTGGATGAATAGTTAAGCTTAGTTGATTGTGGGAGGTAAGGGTGTTAGTGGTGCCAGTGTTGAATTTTGATGCACCCCCTTCCATCTCTCTGGCTCCTCTCACCTCCCTAACTATAACAACAACAACAGCAACAACACAAAAAGACCTACGAATGGAAGTAGAACGTCTGTGGCAAAAGAAAGCAAAGATAGTACCAATAGTAATAGGCATCTTGGATGCAATCCGAAAATATCTGGAGCACCACCTGAACACCATAGACATTGACAAAATCACCATCAGTCAATTGCAAAGGCAGCTTTTCTTGGAATAGTTTACATCATGTGACAATACCTTTAATACCATCAAAGAACAACATCTGCCAACCCCAAGTCCTTAGGAAGGACTCAATAAGTGGATAAAAATGCCAAATCCAGTCTAAACATCCAGCTGACTGTGCAACCAACCTTAATAATAATACAACCCTTAGGAGGTGTTCCTCAATAATAATTTCTTTGGGATTGAATGGAAGCATGAGATCCCATGGAAAATGGAGACCACAGCAAACAGAAGTAAACAATGAAAGGCAGGACAATTATACAGTGTAAAAGAATTAGCTGTTGGGGAGAAGAAAGGAAGAAGCCATTAAGCAAAGACTTGCAAAAGAGATTCACAGTCCAGAGATAAAACGAAGATGAGAAATAAACTCTACATGATCCCACCTTGATTTTGTTTAGTCTAACTTGGGACAGAGAGAAACTTGGAGACCTTTTGGGACTGATGTCATCCCTTTGAGGTCAGCCAAGTCAAGAAGGAGACAGTACAGGAATTCCATGAATGCTGCTTTATTGTTGTAGGGTATAATAATAGAATTTCTGAAAATCTGCTATAATTTCTTCTTCTCCATATTATGCTAAACAAAATCAAAGTGGGATCATTTTGAGTTTCTTTCTCATGCTACCTTCTATCTCTGGACTGTGTACCTCTTCTCCAACTCAGCAGTGTTGAGAAACACTGGCATAATGTGACAGGGTAAGATAAGGAAGCAAAATGAGAGAAAACAATGAACATAATGGAGCTGCTAACTAAATTGTGCTTGTCATTGTCTTCCTGCAATCCAACTGCTGAGTAGAAAATGTGTTAGGAGTGGCCACATTAACCACTCTATCAAGGTCAAGGATACTGAATGAGTTGCCATGGGAAACAAATTACAAAGATGTCAGCTAAAGCTTGAGGGTCTGACGCAGTGGAACTTTACCTATTAAATGCTTGAGAGATTTCTGGAACAACAGAAAGCCGAGAATGAGCACACCAGTAATAAGAAGGATGTCTAAAGCAGATGTTACTTTGACCTTAGCTGTTTATAATTTGACTGCTACTTTCCTGGCCCTCATTTTGCCAGGGATTTGCCAGAAAGGAGCTAAACTGCAATGCATTTTTCAGTGTGATGGCACCACCGATCTAGCCTTCCCAAGCTTCCCATGTAATGCATCCTGCAGGAGGGTCACCAAGTGAGAACTTTATAGCAGATGTCCAACCCAGCTGAAGGAGCAGAAATAGCTGAAAAACACAAGGGGGGCTTAAAGGGAGCAAATAAATCTAGAAGTGACTGATTCAAGAGATTGAATAGGCTGTCTAATGCAAAGGACCCTGTAAAACCAAATAATCAGCTGCAGCATTGGGGTGGAGGATGAGGAACTGCAGAATAGCATGAATGGACTATCCAATCTCATTCTCTATCCTAATTCAATTTTCTGAAACAGAACATCTGCTCCAGGCAGAACCTGGCTTATTCACTTGTGGAACAATGCTTTTTAGAATCCAAGAGATCCATACTTTGTCTGGCGAGTCCTTCTCAGGAATGAACAAACATATATATAATCGAAGAGAGTATCTGTAGCTCAGGGTTGAACTGTGGAGTCCTTGGTGCTCTCTGAGCTTGGCTGTTTGCTTGCAGATGTTTCATTGCCAGACTAAGTCACATCATCAGTGTAAGTGAGTGTGGGGTTTGCTCTCCGTTTATGTACAATAGCTCACCCTGCCTGTGTTGGTGGGGGTGGGTTTTCTCCTTGTGGCTCCTTGAATATTTACTGCTTGGTTGTTTGACTGAGTTGGTGGTTCCTTGATTAGGGTATTGTGTACTGCTTGATTGTTCATCTGGTGTTAATCCTGGTGTTTACAGATAACCCAGATAAGCAAAGATTAGCATATATGTATATAACACATGTGTATATACACATATATTTCTAAAAGGGGCTCTTTTGAACACATATTCCAAAGATGGGCTTACAGACAGCTTTATATGCTTTTAGGAGATTCTTGGCCATGAAAATATCCATGAACAGATGCTTTTCTGGGGCAGAGATATATAATTGTCCCACCATGCTAATAGCAAAAAATACAAGGGAAAAATAACACAGCATGAAAACTGTTCTTTCAGTGATTGAGCGCTAAGCATGGGGTACTAAATCTCTTCGCCTTCAAGCTGGTTTCAGACATCTGATCCCTTTTCCTTCCTTCCTTCCCAAAGATCAAATATGCCTTTTGCTAGACAAAGGTGGAAAGATATGCAGAGAGGCTACTTTTTAAGTGCACCTGCCCCCCACTATCCCTGCCACACAGAGACAACTAGAGGTTCTTCAGCATAATGGAAACAAAGTCTTCTGAGCAGAAGAGGGGAGAGTTGCCCAAAGGCTGAGCATAGAAATCTCAGTCAAGACACAAAGAAAACTACCTGAAACACAATATCTGAAATGGGATGATGCCATCCTGAGATCAGTTCCTCTGAAGTCAAACTGTGATGCATGAAAGAATAAAGGGGTCCGATAAGATTTAACAGAAGGGAGTGGGGCTTGGAATGCAAAACTGCTTCCACCACCATGCCTTGTTTACCACCAGCTCCACAGACATCATAGCTCCCATGCATTGTGGGAGATTAGTATGCCATCCCTAATACTTTGGTGGTGGACCCTGTGGGGTATCTGATAGCTGACCAAGGATGCTCGATAATGATGATGGAGTGGATAAAGTGAAAAGGTGTCAAGATTAAGAAGCCCTTGAGCTGAGGTCAGTTCCTGAGGACTTCACGGGCATGTCTTCTTGGCAACAGTATAGAAATGAGTTGCCATGGCTTCTGCCAAGATATTTCCCAGTCTAGTCCACAGCCCTGGGAATTCCTAGAGATCTCTTATTGAAGTACTAATCCGATCTGAAACTTCCACTTTCCATCTGCTGGGACCTAATAAAACTCTCCCATTCAAACATTAACCAGACTGCAAACCAGGACATCAACTCTGCAGAAAAGCCAAAACTACTTTTATTGAGATTGGCTATAAAAACAGAATCTTGTAAGCCTGATTGTGTTGAACCACTTCCTCCTTCCTATAGTACAGTGAATTGGGGAAGCATTTCCTTGAGTTGCTTCTGAATGTTATCTTGTAGTTCTAGACTTTAAAAAAAATGTTTCATCCCCTTTTGCCTAGATAACTGTTCCTGAATACCTCAGTCAAGGTCATCTTCCTTACTTTCTACACAGACTGACCTTCCTTACCTTCTGGATCAGCCAGAAGTATCAGCCAAGGGGTACCACCTGCTGACACTTTTAAAATTTTCTTAAATGTTTCAAGATATCTCATATCTGCCTGTCCACCCACTCTTCCCTCTCTCTCTTTATTTTGAACACTTACCTTTTTTTTCTTTAAAAATGGGGAAAAAAACAAAAGAAATATTAAAATGAAGCACTTTAATAGTACTCTGTATTTTTCATTGCATTTAATACCACAGTGATTAACCCTAGTTGGTCATATCAGCTTGCCACCTCTTTGTCAAAGGGAATGGGTGAAAGCACCCTTATTTCTGCCACTTCTTCCAGATGGACCTCTTTGACACTACAGCAGAATCAACTCACAGAACTCCTTGAAGTTGTTCAGGTTACACTGATATTCTGCAGAACATGGTGTAACACTGACATGGGGCATCAAAAATACCTTTGTGCCCTTTCTCAATTTCTGCTCAACTCCTGCTAGCCCAAAAGGGGATGACTTCACTGCAATCTCACCTTTGAGTTTTCAGTAACTGCCTCATATCTGTACAAAACTTTGTGACTTACATGACCCAACTCCAGCAGAGCTACAGAAGTCTCTAGAGCTCCATGCTCAGGCTGAATCCACCCACCTGCCCTGGAGCTGGACTGAATCATGCTTGCTAATAAATGCACACCATCCTTCCAATTGGTTTTGACTGCCCCTGTTGCTTGCAAAGACTGAACTCATCTGTGAATTTGAGATGTCAGTATCAAACATCTCCATCCTTTCTCTAGCCCCTCCTCTCCCAGTGCTCTGCAAGTTCCCTTAGGCACAAGGAAATGCATGAATTATTATTTGAGGAGATGAAAGCAAGACTCCTGGCCAATTGGGAGGTCTCTCTTTTGAAAAGTTTATTAGGAAAATCAGGAAAATACTACTGGGTTAATTAAATCTGAAGTGAAACGGTAGGGAATTAAAAGAGAGAGAAAGAGAGAGGAGCCTTTTCTTCTGCAAGGATACATTGATTATATTATTAAAGAAATTGCTTTGATACTAGTATATCTGTACTAACGTTGAAAAGATGTCAACACAACAATTTGACTTCCTTCTAAATGAAGCTCAGTCTTAAGGAACTCAAGAGGGAACTACTGACAGATGTTTTTTACCATGACAAAGGTCTATAAAAATAGATTAGTGGTTGAAAAAAAAAAAACCTCAGGCCTTTTCCATCACCTAAATTTGCCCTGTGTCCTATCTCATTTACTTGCTTGAAGAATGTGTTTTTTAACCCCCTTTTAAGACTGCAGGTTTCCAAAGGTGACTTGGAGTAAATAACCAACCACCACCAATAGTATATTTGTTTCCCACCTGAATTTGGTACAAACCAAGGCAGTGTACATAATGCTACCATTTTTACCACAATAACAACTTTGTGAAGTGGGTTGGGCTGAGAGACAGTCACTGGCCCAAAGTCACCCAGCCAACTTTCGTGTCTAAGGGAGGATTAGACCTTACAGTCTCCAGCACCTTAACCACTATACCAAATTGCCTCCCCCCAATTCAACAAGGCAAACAATAAAAGCACTGTATTTTCTCCCTCTCTCCCCCTCTCCCTCTCTCTCTCTCTTTTGTGTGTGTGTGTGTATATGTGTGTAATTAAAAAAAAAGTCTTAATTCAAGCAGCACTGCCATTCCACCACTACTACTGGTCTGCATACCCTTCAATCCATCTCAAAGCCAATCTGGAGTCATATTTACTTTGCCTGACCCCAAGATGATGAGACGTCAGAAGGACACCATGTTTTGTGCACCACAATTGTGCACCACAATGGGTGAATTGTGCACCACAAAAAAAAAAAAAAGGACACTACAATTGTTGATAAGAAAGACAAAGAAGTCTGGATAGGGGACATTGCAAAACCCGGAGACAGCAGAAGAGAAGAGAAAGAACTGGAGAAAATCACAAAATACAAAGACCTGCAAATAGATGTAGAACAACCATGGCAAAAGAAGGCAAAGAAGTCCATGGCTGGCTGGGGAATTCTGGGAGTTGAAGTCCACACATCTTAAAATTGCCAAGGTTAAAAAACATTGGTGTAAGGGGTGGAGTTTACACTCCAATATTTCAATGACCTGTTTTTTACTTCCTTCCCCACAATGGCTGCTGCTGGATACATACCAAGCAACGCTGACAGGAATTTGCCAGGAACAGGATTTGTTGCTTGGAGCCAACTGGTGGAGTGAGTTAAGAGGTCCTTCCAGGGGACACAAAATATCCACCAACTTTGCTGAATGGCCAAATTGCAAAACAGAAGATTGGCTTTGTGTCTGTTTCAGCTAACCTGGCGTGGAACCAGAAAACCAAAAGACTCAGCCAGTTCTGAGATATCGCAAAGTGCAGGTGAGACAAAACGGAACAAAACACCTGCCCTCAATGTCACTGGTAATGCGGAGGCCCACCTTGAGCATCGCTACGAAATGTCTCCTTCTCCAGGAGAAATTGAAAATATATGGAACATTTTAAGAGGCACCCAGCTTCCAGTGACAATTTTTTGTTGTTTGTTTAAAGAAATCTGAAGTTGGAATTACACCACGCCAATCGCACAGAGCAGGACAAGAAGTAGAGAGATTCAGGATCCCTTGGAGGCCTGGAAACAAATCCATATTAATTGCTTCATCTGAAACATTCTTTCAAACTGGCCCTGGTTTAAAGGGAAAGCATGGGAATAGCTAATATGTGTGTTTCAGGAGAACAGTTCCTCATGGGCACAAGACGGTTATTATTATATTTTTCAGACAGAACAGAATGAGAACGAGAAAAAGCATGCTGCGACTTGATATATTATATGAATGAAACAGCTGGCAGTAGGTTGAATATTTATTTCCTGGGTCGCTCGCAGATGGCTGAGTCTTCTCCATATCTTGCTTCTTCCCTCGCCTTACAACACAATTCATTTTAGCTTTGACTGGGGAATGTAAAGCAATAAACATCTCTTTCCAAATGGACAAGATGCACTTCATTCTTTATTACAATGTTTCCTCAATTTAAAATGATTCACAGGTTGAGTGACAGGACAATTCGGAGCGCAGACAGCAAGACTCAAACTTCTGTGAGGTGGAAGGAACACATATATTAAATCACTGGCAGACATTAGTCAGTCATGCTGGTTTCTGTCCTCAAAGTCTACAGATTGGAGGTTTTTCAGACAGTCGGGGAAAAAAAATACTTAAGCCCCCCACCCATCCAGGAACATCTTGGCACTGATGCAAAAATCTTCACAATTAGCAGATCAACTTTAATGTTCTTTCACCATGGGAATTTGCTGCACATTTATCAGTTGTTTCTTCTTTTCTATGACTGGAAGAAAACTTTCATCTTTATAGAGAGGAATGAAAAAACAAAGCCAATTCCATTCCACATTTCTTCCTGTAATTCTGAATAAGAGATGAAAGAAAAATACTTCCCTCTCCAATTGTGGGATAGGTAGATTTCTTCCTTGTTGCCTGTAATGCTTTGTGTCATTCTAGATTTTCTACTTTTAAAAAAAGAAGAGAAAGAGAAAGAGAAAGAGAAAGAGGAGAAAGAGAAAGAGAAAGAGAAAGAGTAGCATGATGTAAAGTGATGTTCCAGTGTCCAGCATCATCTTTGTTTTCAAGAAGGCCTCTTGGACTTTGGCTCGTTTTAGAAAATACAAATGACCAGGACCTGCAGCCTGGTGCTTTATTTGGAGATATGCTTATCTACCCCAGAAAAAAAGGCAAAAATAATCTGGTGTAATAGAGAGCATCTTGAGGATGGAGGGGGATTGCAGGGAGCAAACCTACCTGTTTGTCTTTTGATCAGTGGAGGTTATGGGAAAAGACCCTCCCCAAAGTGGAGCTCCCCAATTTTATGAGAGCTCCCACAATACACCCTCCCAAACCCCAAAGTTCCCATCAACCCAAGAGAGCTGCTTTCCAAAGCTCTAATGTGAGATTAGTTTGAATGGGTGGTATAGTGGTGGAAGTATCAGACTAGGATCTAAGTCTGCCCTGGGCTGTGGATGCTCACTGGCTCTCTCTCAGCCCAACCTACCTCCCAGAGTTGCTTTTGTGGGCAAAAATGGAGGAAGGAGTACTATGTATACCACCTTGAGCTGAAAGATGGGATATAAATCTAACACATAAATAAATAGTGGGATGTGCCTTCAAAATCTGTTTAGCTGTGATGAGGACTTCCAGGCACACTCTTACTCCATTGAAACAACTCACCGAACATACAGATGCCACTTCCTTCCAACCAATATAGTGGCCCCTTGTGCTAGATATGGTAAAGGAACTCCAACACACAGAACCATCATGGTCACTCAAGATGTAGCATATGATTCTGCTCCATGTGTTGGCTGGATACCTGCAAGGAGAAATACATCCTACAGAGAACCAGCATTCTGGAATCATAGTGAAATCCTTGGAAAAATATTTGAAAAGATCCGAAGAGGAAGATCTGATGCAAAGTATATATAAAAGATATATATATAAAAGTATATATAAAAATATACAAAGTATATGTAATATATACACACACATATACATACACACATACATACATACAGTATGTATGTGTGTGTGTGTGTATATATAAGATATATAAAATGAGAGAAGAAAAGATTAGGAAATGCATCTTCAGGGTAAACAATAATTGTTGGGAGAATTATTCTAAGGCCTTAAGGTTAGTTAAATTATTATTTCCTCCCGTAAATATACTATAGTTCTTTAAGATGGGATTTGAAATAGTACCATTACATAAGAATGCCCAGGCTTCTTTTAGGGATATAATATCTGTTCCCTGGATATAAAACCACAATTATAGTGGCTTCTCTTCTCTTCTCTGTCATCAAGGAATATGCACCATTTTAATTATTTTCATTGTGTGTGTGTGTGCATGTGTATGAAGCAAGTTATGTGATTTTATATTAATGTGAATGTCTGTCTGTTACCTATCTGTCCTATCATCCATCCATCCATCCATCCATCCATCCATCCATCCATCCATCCATCCATCATCTATCTATCTCAAGCAGACACTGAGTATCCTAATGCTAGAATGGGTTTCCCATCAACCATTACAACCATGACAAAAGTGTCCACTTGTAATCTACCAGGCAATTTATTTCTGATGCATTTTACCTTTGCAGATCTACTTTAAGTGGGAATAACAACAACAACAACAACCTGTTTCCTGGGATAGTGGAAAAGAAGGAGAAACATTGTTTGTTTGGCACAACCCACTGTGAATTTCAGGCTTCGGATAGATGACTTATTTTTTTTAAAAAGTCCTTGTTTTAAATTTAGGCCATGCTACTGTTAACAGCTTTGACAGCTTGTCTGAAAGAATCCCTTTTGGAATTCAACAGAGCTCTTCTTGTCATAACTTTTTAATGCCCAGGCAGGCATGTTTGAACCCAATCTGGCAGTCAGCCATCAGCTCTGAAGGAGGATTAAATGACAAAATTATATTTACCTGGTGCAGCGTCAGATGGAATCATTCACAGGCAAGCTTTGGCATAGCTGAACTTCTTTAATAGGAATCTGTTTTAAGGACTGGGATTGGGAACCAGAATTCTAGGGTGGGTCCACCAGTGAAGGAACTGGAGAGACAGATGAGATGGCATAAGAGGCTGGTGTCGAACAGAGAAGAACAGACGTCAAAGAGCATCAGAAAGATGAGACTTTTGAACTGGAAATAAGGCAGAGAAGGGGATGATTTCATGGCAATTTTGGCAGAGAATCAGCCCTTGCAGGACAAGGCTGCAACCAGTTTCATAGTTTCCTTTAGTGCTGGAATGAAGGAAGTTTCCCTGGGGATGGCTGCACCAGAGGGGGACCTGAAGATGTTCCACTTACCCACTTATTTGATTCCCTTTGAAAGGAAGAAACTGATCATTGGAGGGACTTCCCTAAGACTGGAATGGCTGGAGAAAAGGAGGTCTTTGCAGAGTGGAAGAGAGATGTTGGTTTGCAATCCCATTTTTCTGCCCTAAGTATTTTGAGATTCCTTCTCCCTTCTCCTTCTTTCTCTTACTTTCTTGCTCTTTCTCCAAGCTCCAAGTTATTTCTCCAAGACTCAAAGAGCCTCTGAAAGGTACACCAAGGACAACGTTGTGCAGCAAACCTCTTGCACTGACTTAACAGATTTGTTCCTGCTTCCTCCAAAATTCTTCAGTCTGTTTTTGAATTTGCCTCAGGTTGTGTTTGTTTGAATTGAACATCTGATTTTAGTCCGATTCAATGGCAACTTCAGCATTTGGCCTCTCCCCTGAGATGTAGGTCTAGTCTCCTTCAAAGTCTTGATTGAACCTGTGACCATGCAAGAGTCCCAAAACGTTTGCTTCGATCACATGCAGCCTTCCTCCTTAACACACTTTCTTCCACTAGTCATCAAAGAACTCATTTTGCTTGCTTCAAATCCTTGCCTGCTTAAGAAATATAGGATCTGAGCTCTGTTTGCTTGGAGGGATGGAGGAGATTAAGGTGTATACAAAATCCATTAAGAACCCCATGTCCAGTGCAATGGTGTCCATGGGACAGTCCAAAAAGTCAAGATGGCAGTCACAACTCTACAGGCCCCATCTCTTTTTGACTTGTTTGAGATATGTAAAATGAGTGGGGCTGTGAAAATGTGATCAATACTGCCATCTTAGCTTTTTAGTCCCCCTATGACCTCCTCTGGGGTGCAAAATATAGATATTTCATGTAGATATTTTATGTTTCACAATGTGGGATTGTTGTTTTCCATTTGTTTCTGCTTCTCTGTACATCCTTTTTTCTTCTTTCTATCATCATCATCATCATCATCATCACCACCACCATCAGTCGGAACAACTGGCTATAAAGATAGGAGCAGAGTCAATCCTTGCTCAGTTGCCTGTGGACCATGTAGCAGACCACTTTGTCTCTGAAGATGCCAGCTACAGTTGCTGGTGAAATGTCAGGAAAACTGTTCTCTAGACCATGGTCACTAAACCCTGAAGCCCAACATTGCCAATGATGATGATGATTTTGTTATTTCTGGGAGACTTCATTTGTACATCCTAGAGGACTATTTTGATAGGCAGCTGATCCTGCCATCATTTTCAAGGTGGTCATAACCATCTTACATAAAATGAAAGTTCAAAGTAATACAGATTTTAAAAGTTAAAGTCAGGACAATTGATATACTACTAAAACTCTTGTGTCTGTTTGATACTTTGTAAGATACTTTGATACTTTAACTGGGTGAAACAGTGCATCATAGGGCAGCAATTTTTGAACCAAGGTACCTCAAATGGGCTAACTTACAGAATGAGTCCAAAATCTGGGACCCTTGTCTTCTGTGGAATTGAAATTTGGTGAATTTTATAAAATATTTTGTGGCATAAAAATGATCATAAAACATTTTATGACATAATACAAAATGTCATAAAACATTTCCTGTGGTCAACTCCTGATGTCTGACTGAGCTATACAGTTCGACATTGACTGCTTACAAGGCAGATACATCACTCCCTGAATTTTTAAGGACATTAGAAGCTCTACCATTGTTGAAGGCATTGAGGAATCTGGTAGGGAAATATCTCTGAAACAATGACCCAATGGGTCATGGGTTGTCTAGTGCAGATTAGAACTAACTGGCACCCCAGTATTGACAAGGAGTCAACATTTCAACACTCAAACTTTTTCTGTTTAATGCATGACTATGCACAGACATGGCAACTGAATAAAATCTAGCAAACTTTATTGTAATGATTGAGGATTGATTTAATAGTAGATGGATTAGATCATTATCCTCTATTCCATCACTGCCTTTGGTTCAAAGGGGTATTAATAGGTCAATCTGACAGCCCATAAAAAACAGAACAGCCGTTAATGTGCAATTGTTTTATTTCCCAAACTTCATTGGGAAAGATTGATTCTGATCCAAGCATACTACTGCATTGCCCTTACAAAAAACATACAGAGTAAAATATTTAGCCTGCACATGAGACTCATTTGATAGGCAAGTCAGACCTTCAAATGATTCATAAATAAAGAATGCCCAATATTAATCTTATAAAATGCAAAAAAAATAGTATATGAGATGATGATGACAACGATGACGACAATGTTAACAGCAGCACCTCAATGACCTTGGCTGATCTGGAAAACTGAGACTGATATGGCTAGTAGTTGGATGGGAGATCACCAGGAAATTTCAAAAAAGGTGAAAATACTTAATAAGAGAATGAAAAACCAATTTAACTTGGGACAGGTTTCATCATAATGCAAGTATAAAAAGTAAAAGAGTAAAAGGAAAAAGGAAAAAGGGCAAAGAAAAAGGAAAAAGGGCAAAGAAAAAAAGAAAAAGGAAAAAGGAAAAAAAAAAGAGAAAGGAAAAAAAGTTACATAACTTCCCCCTTTGTCCCAGCAAGTATAAACAACTTTAACAACTTATCATCATCTCTTAAAGTACAACAGACAATCTCTTCATCCCATATCTCATCTCAGTCTCTATGATTTCGCTGGCCCAATCCCTCATCTGGCTGCTGATTTCAGCCATAATGTCATCCCTGCTTCTTCAGGGATGTCTTGAGTTCACCATGTCCTCGCTGGAAGTCCAGTAGAGTAGGCACTTTAATGAAAGTGAATACAAAACCAGGAAAGTCAATGTCTTTCTTTGGTAACCCAATCAATACATAATAGCAAAATACAAACTTAGGAAGAGGGAGCAAGCAGGAAGGTGTAAGATTGGTCCCCTTCCCATCCCTTTATTACCAAGACTAGCCCTGATCTCAGAGGTTAGAATGGCTGGCTTGGTCAGGCCTTCAGCTCTTAGGTTGCTTCTTCAGTCTTCTTGTTATGAGGTCAGCATGATTTCAGAGGCCAATAGCCAAGACAGCACCAGGGCATGTCTAGGAGTTGATAGATGGGTCTGCAGAAACAGTTCTCTCTCTTCTTTTAGAAGGAAGTTGTTTTTCAAATGATGGAACTGTCAAACAGAAAGGGGAAAGGTTCTTTTCCTGCTCCAAATTCTGCACTTCTGTTATCATTTCTTGACCTTGAAGGGTCTCCTACATTTCTCAGTCTGGCACATTAATCAGGTGACATCGTTGTAATGTGAAAGGACACAATTACAAAAGAGTCCCCTCCTACATGCATATATTTTCAACAAGAACAGTGATCAATCTCAGTCACTCAGGCCAGAGAGGCATACGTCAGTAATGAGTTTCTTGAAGACCACAGTTTTATGCAACCCCAAATGACTTTTTGTGTTCTTTGGATCTCCCTCTCAGTACACCTATCAAAAATAGTGAAGGTTTGAGAAATCCTAGTGCCCTGCAGGATATGGTCCAAAAAGTCAAGATGGTGGCCATCATGGTGCAATCAAAGGTCTGACTGTTTTTTAGGTGCATTGAGTGTTTGGGAGCTACACTGATTGCCTGTTAGCTTTTGGGTGTAATTCAAGGTGATGGTTGTCACTTTTCATGGCTCAGAACCTAGATACAGTTAGATCTACAGAGCCAACTGTTCTCAATAGCATCTGCCAACTCAGATTGGGAATAGTGGGGTTCCTCCAGGTTCTCTTTCTTAAAGAACGACATCAACAAGGTTCTTAGAGATAAGCCTTTTTGATCATTGAGCCTGTCTCTGGAATAGCATCTCCCCTAGAAATTAGGCTTACCCCAACATTTTTGGGATTTCAGAAGGCAATGAAAATCTGATTATTTCATCAGACCTTTGAGAAGGAGGAATTGAGAGAGATTCCTCCTGTGTAGATCTACATGATTTCATGAGTTTTTATGGTTCCTCAGCATAGGAATATTTTAGTATGCAGTATCGTTTATTTGTCTGATTATTTCTTAGGTGTTTTAATGCTTCTTATACATGGTAGGCTTGAAAACCACCCAGAATGAGTTTACTACTGGAGTGGTGTATAAGGCTAGTTAAATAAATAAATGAATAAATGACATAGGATTGTTGTCATACAATCTCTATTGCATAATAAAATATTTATAGTCCCCAGTCCCTATTACAAATTCTCTACCCTTATTTAAGAGAAACACCACCTACATCGCTGATGATCCATCCAGGGGGAGAACATGTGTCATGATAAAATGCCTTTGGAATTAAAACAGTGGAGCTCCTTGTAGTAGTTTGTTTTTCTAAAGCACAAAACAGCCTTCCAGGGGCCTTCATGGAAGGCAATTTTGTAGCTGCCATTCTGCCACAGAACATCACTTTGCCAGGCCATAGATATTTATTCAGACCCCACCGGAATTGCTTTCATCTGCATGACATCCCTTCAGATATCTGAAGCTATTAGGTATGCCCATCAGGCTTTTCCTCAAAAAGCTTAAACAGGCTGGTTCCTTCAGTTTCTCTTCTAGTCTCCAGATTCTCCTTCTTACCCTTCTTGAAACTTGTTTCACTTTGTCTGAATTCTTGTAAAAGTGTGGCACCCAGGCTCTGCTGCCAAGCAAGAGAAGATGATGCGCATTCCAAATTGTGCATGGACAACTGTTTCCTTTAAACCCACAGTTTTTCAGTAGGCAAGTCACAGATTTGACAAGAGATTCCATTAATAGTACAGATGGTTTTTAGCTGGGCCCAATATCACATGTTTTGCCTTTATGCCAAAAGGTTTGTATGTTGGACAAGCTGGAATCCCTCCCACCCTCTTGCTGTATAAATAAAGAAAGCCTTCATATTTTTTAGCATACCAATAGATTTTGTTGTTTATTCGTTTAGTCGTTTCCGACTCTTCGTGACTTCATGGACCAGCCCACGCCAGAGCTTTCTGTCGGTCGTCAACACCCCCAGCTCCCCAGGGACGGGTCCGTCACCTCTAGAATATCATCCATCCACCTTGCCCTTGGTTGGCCCCTCTTCCTTTTGCCCTCCACTCTCCCTAGCATCAACATCTTCTCCAGGCTGTCCTGTCTTCTCATTATGTGGCCAAAGTATTTCAGTTTTGCCTTTAATATCATTCCCTCAAGTGAGCAGTCTGGCTTTATTTCCTGGAGGATGGCCTGGTTTGATCTTCTTGCAGTCCAAGGCACTCTCAGAATTTTCCTCCAACACCACAGTTCCAAAGCATCGATCTTCCTTCTCTCAGCCTTCCTTATGGTCCAGCTCTCGCAGCCATATGTTACTACTGGGAACACCATTGCTTTAACTATGCGGACCTTTGTTGTCAGTGTGATGTCTCTGCTCTTGACTATTTTATCGAGATTTGTCATTGCTCTTCTCCCAAGGATACCAATAGATAGCTATTAATTAACATGAAATCATATCAATACCATAATACTATTTTTAAAAAGCCAAAAATAAGCTTCGTTCGGTCATGTCTACTTCATCTTTAAAAGTTTACACGATAAAGGAAGTAATATTTTGTTGTAAATTGCCCAGAGTCCCCCATGAGGGGGAGATGGGCAGTGAATAAATTTATAAATAAATATAAATAAATAAATAAATAAATAAATAAATAAATAAAATATCTTTAAGGTGCCACAAAATTGGCATTCTCTCTCTCTGTTGCTGCTGCAAAAGAAGAATATGGCTACTTCTCTGGAAATAAATACAGGTAGTCCTCATTTAGTGACTACAACTGGGACTGGCAACTTGGTCATTAAGCGAAGCAGTTGCTAAGTGAAACCATGACTGTTCTTATGATCTGATTTCAGCTTTCCTTTGCTTTACATACCTGCAAAGGTTGTAAATGTGGGGATTGGTCATAAAGTTACTTTTTCATCACTGCAGTAACTGTGAACAATAGCTAAACAAGGCACTTGCTAAACAAGGACTACCTGTTTTCCATGTTTACTGGGAGAACAGTACATTCCCTGTGTTGAACATAAGTATTGTAAACTATTGCAACTTTTAAGAGTTGTTGTTGGGTTTACATAGAAAGATGCTGTTTATTTCAGGGAAATATGCATGTGATGACCACAGTTCAGATCTGGTTGTATTGCACAGAGTCAAATCTTCAGTGTGGTCCTTTCTGTGCTCCATTGTGCCTACAGGCATGTTTCCATCTGAAAAGGAGGAGTCTGCTAGGACCTTTTCTAACCAACACATTTTATTAAAAGGTATATATTTGTGTGAGCCCATGAAAGCCTATTAATTCTTAAAAAATAATAATTGGAAAAGGTGCTACCAGATTCCTTCGAGTTTGGGCTACCATAGAATAATATGGCTGTCCTCTACAATATCCCATCTGAGTATATAGATATTTTAAAATATACTTCAAGGAGGAAGGAAGGAAGGAAGGAAGGAAGGAAGGAAGGAAGGAAGGAAGGAAGGAAGGAAGGAAGGAAGGAAGGGAGGGGTAGTTAGACTGTTGCACATGGACAGCCTTCAGTTTCATCTTTCTTTCCAAGAATATATCTAGGCTGCAGCTAAGAGGGTTCTCACAAGTCTAGAAAGAAGTCCAAAGGCAGTAAGATGGCAAGATAGGGTTCCCTGGAACAATGGAAGGGGTGGCTGAGAACATCATTGCCATTTGGCCTTCTGGAAGATAAATATTTTTATTGGTGGCCATCCAGAATCTAGTGTTGTTTTGTGGGTACACAAGTCGCGTTCCAAGAGAGCCATTTTGCTACAGCACACAAAAGATGCTTTCAAAATTCAGAATATCTGTCTATAAAAAGGAGGACTTGGATTTATATTAGGACAGATTTCTTCACCCTGTTTTCTTGCTGGACTATTGTTGGATCTAGAAGTTTAAATCTTCCTCAAGTCAAGCTCAGGTCCTGTTGACTCAAATAAAATTGTATAGGTTTTTTCCCGTTTTTGGCAGCTGTACAGCAGTTATTTGCCCTGCATTGTTCCAGGATGTTTTTTTTTTTTTTCTTTTCAAATTCAAGAACTAACCAGGTCTGATCTTACTTAGCATCTTGAGTTCTACAGCAATCAGCTAGAAGCTGATATCTGCTTTATACTAAAAGCTCCCTTGACTTGAATTCCACTCTTGGTGACTACAAGTACATACATACATACATACATACATACATATTCTTTTGCAATGCTATGGATGTGGTTTCCATTGAATTCTAGGAGGAATTTACAGCCCCTCAGGATTTCCTGGCAATCTCTCCACCTCTGAACCAGATCTAAAATGGTCCCCATAATTCTCAGTCAGTTTGGCTTTCAATATGCGCTGTAATCTTATTTTTATTTATTTATTTCCTATCCCTCCTTTATTAATTTTATAAATAACTCAAGGTGGCCAACATAGCTAATACTCCTTCCTCCTCCTCTTTTCCCCACAGCAACAACCCTGTGAGGTGGGTTGGGCTGAAAGAGACTGGCCCAAGGTCACCCAGCCGGCTTTCCTGCCTAAGGCGGGACTAGAACTCTCCTACCACTCCTGATTGGCTCTTGGTCTGAGAGAGAGGGACTGGCCCAAGGTCACCCAGTTGGCTTTCATGCCTAAGGCAGGACTAGAACTCACAGTCTCCTGGTTTCTAGCTTGGTGCCTTAACCACTAGACCAAACTGGCTCTTTTAATCTTAGCATGCTTGGAGGATATTTTGTTGGAATAACAAAATATAAAGCCTCAAGGCCCTCCCTTCCTCCTTTTTCCTGCCTTGTTCCATCCATCAGAAGTTTAGTTGTTTCAGACAGAATTAATACTGGGATGCCAACATTCCCACTGAATGAATTACGCAGTTACAAATAAACACACCATTGTGGGACAAAATAGTCTTGGTTCATGGCTTAATTAATTACATCTCAACTTCATTTTTCAGCCAAGGTTGGTCCCAAAGTGGATTGCAGCAATTACAATCCATCACAAAGATACAATATTTGGTCTAAATATGTATCTGGGGATACGGGAAGGGCTATCTTTGCTGCTTATAATTCCAGCTTATTTCTCTCTCTCCCACTCTGTTTTGTTTTGTTTTTTTCCTTTGCATTTGGGTTAATTTTGCCATGGCTGGCTTGGCAATTATCTTCCTTCCACACAGGTTTACTTAAAGTCTCTAGCTCAACCTTTAGGGGAAAAATGCAGTCAAAGGGAGCAACCCTTTTTTTACCCCTGCTGAATACCAGAAGTGCACACAGATCCCAAAACACTTGAGGATGAATTTTTAAGAAAGGGGGGAGGGGAAATGCATGAAAAGTAATTATATTATCTGTGCTTAATTAATTGAATTTAAATGTAATTAAATTAAAATTTAATTGAGTCAGATTATTATTAATTTTGGCTTGGCTTGGCTTGGCTTGGCTAGCTCTGCTCATTTTGGGGAATGTAGCCCTTGGCATGCCATTCAAAGGGGAAGTGTGGTTTCTGTTCCTCCACAATATGTACACACACATGCATAGCACATACATACAGATACATATGCATGCAAACAACAATATGGTGTAGCTGATAAGATGCTGAGCCAGAAGCAGGAAGACCCAGATTCTAGTCATACCTTGGATGACTTTGGGCCAGTCACTCTCTCTCAGCCCTAAACTGGGGATAGTAGATGATGACCTAAAGCCTTCAATGAATAGACCTCCATCCTGAAGTAGTGTAATGATTGCCTAAACCCAAATACTCAGTCTCACAAGCTCGGGCTTAAAGATAACTGATTTATTAAAGGAATAGTATGCAAATACAGAGAAAGCTGAGAATGAGCAAAAGCGCGCCAAATACAAACTTAAAAGCCTTGCTTGTGGGCAGGTCCCGCCTCGTCGCCCGTCAGGACGCTCCCCCTCCCAGGTGCTGAATGCCGTTAGACGCGCCTGGGAACGTAACCTTGAACAGGAGCGCAAACCCAAACATGCATTCCAAGCCCTCAAAACAAGGGAGTGCAACAGAATGGAAAAACCCCGGGTGAAGGGATACGGAACAGAGAATGACATGTGAAACGTTACAATGTTAACCAGACATTAGAATGAGAACATGACATATTGCCCCCCCAAAAGAAATCAGGGAGCCGGTTTGTCAGGATAGGCAGAGTGAAATTGGGCTACGAGACGAGGAGAATGCACGTCTGGAGCAGCAACCCATTCAGGATGAGGGAAATGTTTCCAGCGGACGAGGTATTGTAGAGTAGAGCGCTGGCGTCTGGAATCGAGAATAGATGCCACCTCGAAGTGCTGCTGGTTGTCTATCATGAGGGGAGGTGGAGGAGTGGGTTGCGGATGCCAACGGTCCGATGACAGGCAGGGTTTGAGTAAGCTACAATGGAAAACAGGATGTAAACGTTTAAGGTTGTGAGGTAAATCAAGTTTAAACGTAACAGGGTTGAGCTGAGCAACAATTGGAAAAGGACCGACAAATTTAGGACCAAGTTTTTTAGAGGGTTGTGGGGACTTGATAAATTTAGTTGATAAGTAGACTTTATCCCCGACTGCAAAGGATGGTTCTGGGGAACGCTTGGCATCAGCATGGCGTTTATAGGTAGCTTGAGCATGGTGGAGAGCGAGTAGAATATTAGACCATGAGTCTTTGAGAGAGTCTGCCCAGCCAGCGAGGGTGGCTGGGAGTGGTTGAGGATGAGGAAGTTCAGGAATAGGAACAAATTCACGTCCAAAAACTGTTTTAAAGGGAACTTGACCAGTGGTTTGATGAATGGAATTGTTGTAAGCGACCTCAGCAAATGGGAGTAGATCGACCCAGTTGTCTTGTTGGTAGTTAACAAAAGCTCTGAGGTATTGTTCTAATGTAGAATTAACCGCCTCTGTAGATCCGTCCGTTTCCGGATGCCAAGCAGTAGAAAGTGATTGTTTCGTACCCAAAAGTTTTAAAAATGCCCGCCAAAATTGTGACGTAAATTGTGTGCCTCTGTCACTCACCAAACGGGCGGGGATACCGTGGAGGCGGTACACGTGGATGAGGAAGAGGCGTGCCAGCTGTTGTGCGGTGGGGATAGAAGCGCATGGGATAAAGTGGGCTTGTTTGGAGAAAAAGTCTTTGACGACCCAAATGACAGTTTTTCGTTGACTAGGGGGTAGATCAACGATAAAATCCATGGAGATATCTTGCCAAGGGACAGACGGAGTGGCCACGGGTTGAAGGAGACCCTGGGGCTTGCCCGGTTTGCGCTTTATCGCCGCACATACAGGGCACGCAGTGACATATTCCTTTAAGTCTTTGAGTAAAGTGGGCCACCAGAATTGGCGGCGAACGAGGTGCAAAGTTTTCACGTAGCCGAAATGCCCCGCTAGTTTGTCATCGTGGCAGCGCTGGAGTATGGTTTTTCGCATTGCTTCGGGTACATAGAGACGATCGTTGCGCCAGGCAAGATCATCGGTGAAAGTTAACATGTGTCTGTTGGTTTGTAACCAAGTATCTGTTTTAAGGTGGGAGAGCAACTGTTGTTGCAAATCGGAGGGAATTGACAAGGGAGGCGAGCCGCTGGAAGGCTGAGCGGCTGGAGGCGGAGTCGATTGTGCTCGGGTCTGGCTGCGAGTCACCGCTGCCAGACTTAACTGTTTGTCGGTCCAGACGGTGCCTTGGACCGTTGGCCCTGGGCCAGCATCTTGGGGTCTGCGCGAGAGTGCATCAGCCAAAAAGTTTTTCTTGCCTGGTATAAATTTAAGAGTGAAGTCAAAGCGGCTGAAGAACTCAGCCCAGCGCAGCTGTTTCGGACTGAGTTTTCGGCTGGTGCTTAGAGCTTCCAGGTTTTTATGGTCAGTCCAGACCTCAAAAGGGTTGGAAGTACCTTCCAATAGGTGTCGCCATGTCTCTAAAGCCGTTTTTACAGCAAAAGCCTCCTTTTCCCAAACGTGCCATCGTCTCTCTGTTTCAGTGAATTTGCGAGAGAGGTAGGCACAGGGTTTTAAATCGCCAGATTGGTCAGATTGTAACAAGATTGCGCCTATGGAAAAATCAGAAGCATCGACTTGTACCACGAAGGGTTTAGAGGGGTTTGGATGCTGTAAAATTGGTTCTGTGGTAAAAAGTTGTTTGAGCGTTTCAAACGCTTGCTGACAGGCTGGAGTCCACTTAAGGAGCGCGCCTGGGTTCTTCGAACGTCGCGTATCCCCCTGTCCCTTGGTTTTTAACAGTTCCGTAAGGGGGAGGGCGATTTCTGCAAAATTTTGGGCGAATGCCCGATAGAAATTAGAGAATCCAAGGAAACTTTGTAATTGTCTCCTGGTACGAGGAGGCTCCCATGCCACAATAGCTTCTACTTTTGCAGGGTCCATTTCAATGCCCTGAGCTGAAATTCGGTAACCTAGGTAATCAATTTGCGACTGATGAAACGCACATTTTGACAGTTTTGCGTACAACTCTGCTTTTTTCAATTTAGCCAATACTTGACGCACCAAGTGGATATGTTCTGACATGGTTTCAGTATAAATCAATACATCATCCAAATATACCAGTACCCCTTTAAATAGGTGGTCATGCAAGACCTCATTGATTAACTGCATAAAAACCCCGGGTGCCCCAGATAAGCCAAAAGGTAAGACTTTATATTGGAAAGCCCCAAGAGGACAGTTAAATGCTGTTTTCCACTCATCTCCTTTCCTTATGCGAATGCGAAAATAAGCTTCTCTCAAATCCAGTTTTGAGAAGATTTTGCCTCTGGCCAGATGTGATAACATATCTTTGATCAGGGGCAAAGGATATTTATTTAATATTGAGACCGCATTGAGCCCGCGGAAATCGGTACAGAGTCTTAATGACCCATCCTTTTTTGGCCGAAATAGGACAGGAGCTCCTACCGGGGAATTTGCCGGCTCAATGAAACCCCTAGCCAGGTTTTTGTCAATGAACTCCCTTAGCGTGGTAAGCTCTTTGGGAGACATGGGGTATATTTTTGGGTGAGGCAATTTTACATTTGGTAAAAACTCAATGGCACAGTCCGTTTTTCGGTGGGGTGGCAAGCGATCCGCTTCTTTTTCCCCAAATACTTCAGCAAAATCCTGATACTGATTGGGTAGTCCTTCAAGAGGGTGAAGCGTTTGCACAGTAGTATACGCTACCCCTCCACCCTCCATGTCCTCCAGTAAGTCCTTTTCGGGTACTTTGTAAAATCCATCTGCAAACGTTACAGTTCTATGGAGCCAGTTGATAAAAGGGTTTTGTTGCACAAACCAAGGCATTCCCAGGATTACCAGAGGGCCCCCCACTGGAGCTACCACAAATGGCAGCTTTTCTTGATGGGAGCCCATCTGCAAAGCGACCAGTCCCGTGGAAAGATTGACTGCTTTCCCTCCCGCCATAGTTCCATCCAATTGGGTGAAAATCATGGGTCTTGCCAAAGGGAACGTGGGCAGTTCGAGAGCTGCTACCACGTCAGGGTGCATTAGGGAACGGGAGCAACCCGAGTCTAGCATGGCCCACACTTCCACAGTTTTGGTTTTTGAGCTCAGTTTAACTTTAACAGTCAGTGTGGGGAAGTTTCCACTCACCGAATCATGGTTACGCCCGGTTTCTTCCACCTGCCCTAGGGCGCCCTTCAGGGCAGGTGGTAGGCTTTTCCCGCCGGCTGCTCGAATTGCAACTCTTCCTCCTCTTCTCCGAAGGGTAGGTCGGGGGGGTCCAGTTCTGCGAGGGCCGCCTTCAGTTTTCGCGGTGGAGCAGGAGCAGGCGTCTTTACCGTGGGTTTCGTCTGTCGTTCCTCAGGACGGCGTCTCGGGCACGACGTGGCTCGATGCCCGTCTTTCCCACATCTGAGGCACTGACCCTTGGAGAACCGTTGCTCCCTCTCCTCTTCCCAGGTTTTCGGTTTGGGGCGGCTGGCAAGTCCAGATGTGCGCGCTCCTCTAGCAAGACGTGTTTGTCTAAGCTCTTTGGTATGGGCGTAGGTTCGTAGGGCATTTTCTGCGCTTCCCGCCAACTGAATCCACCCATATAGCGTTTTGGGATCGTCTCTGCCTAGCGCCCATCGAAGGATTTCGGGTTCTAGCCCCTGCTTGAACAATTCGATGATTGTTGGCTCAGACCAGTCTTCCACTTTTCCTGCTAACGCTTTAAACTCCAACGCATATTTAGCAACTGAGAGGGACCCTTGGTAGAGTTTGCGCAGGTCATTTTTGGCCGTTTCTTGAGCTAGGGGGTCTTCGAAATGCTCCTTGAGTGCCCACAAAAATTCATCGAAGTCCTCTAACTCAGTTGCCTCAGCTTGGCATAGTTGCACATACCAATCCGCTGCCCTTCCTCTCAGCTTGTTGGCAATGAAATTGACCTTGCCATGTTCAGACTGAAAGTTCCGACCCCAATCTTCTATATAATGCTTGGCATTCGTAATAAAGAAGGAGAGCGTTGCGGGATCCCCATCAAACTTCACTCCAAATGGTGGGAAGGTTCTTACCGGCTCAGCTGGCTGTGGCGGTGCCGCGAATGACAGCGTACGCCGAGCCCCCACAGGTGGTCGATCCCTAGGAGGTCTTGCCTCTCGCTCTCCCCTTTGATGGGCTGATCGAGTCTTACTTCTCCCCCGGGTCGACAGGGTGCTGTGCCTGGGGTACTGTGACGGCTCTTCCTCCCAATCCTCCGGGGTGGGCTCTGCCTCTCTGGGCTGATCCTCTCTGGGTAGATCCTTGAGGATCGTCACTATTAAATCCATTTTATCTTCCAATGCCCTCATACGGGCCGGAGTGACCGGCTCCTCCGGGGGTTGGTTGGTTATCACCACCTTCGGTGACAAGGGGACTTCGTGCTCCCAGGACAATTGGGGAGACCCCCTCCCCGTGGTTCTTTCCATAACAGATCTCTGTTCACTCCTGAGACTCTCCTGTATGGATGTCAGCAGCTCGTCCAATTGGGTATCTCGCAACTCCCGACGTGCTGCTCTTTGCGCTCTCGAGGTTAGCGCTGGCCGGCTTTTGGCCACCTCCCGCTCCTCTTCGCCTCCCTCACTTACGCGAAGTTGAGGTTCGGTCATCGCTGGCGTTCCCTCTTATCCAAGGATTGGATGGGGCCAGCGGAAAATGGAAAAAATGATTCTCAGCTTTATGTAATGATTGCCTAAACCCAAATACTCAGTCTCACAAGCTCGGGCTTAAAGATAACTGATTTATTAAAGGAATAGTATGCAAATACAGAGAAAGCTGAGAATGAGCAAAAGCGCGCCAAATACAAACTTAAAAGCCTTGCTTGTGGGCAGGTCCCGCCTCGTCGCCCGTCAGGACGCTCCCCCTCCCAGGTGCTGAATGCCGTTAGACGCGCCTGGGAACGTAACCTTGAACAGGAGCGCAAACCCAAACATGCATTCCAAGCCCTCAAAACAAGGGAGTGCAACAGAATGGAAAAACCCCGGGTGAAGGGATACGGAACAGAGAATGACATGTGAAACGTTACAATGTTAACCAGACATTAGAATGAGAACATGACAAGTAGATTGATTCAGGCTAATGCGTGTGTGGTCCTCTCTCTCTCTCCCCCCCCCCCCCCTCTCTCTCTCTCTTTCTCTCTTCTGTGTTATGTTCTGGTAGAACACTGAGAATTTGATTCTGTTACTTACTGGTGGAGAGGATGACAGGAGAATATAAGATCTCATATTTCTTTTGCCTCATCAACTTCTATATGATGTTGACTATTATCAGAGAAATGCTTAGCGGTAGTTCTCTGGTAGGCTAGCAGCTTTGCATATATCTAGTCTCAAGTTCAGTCCTTGTTATTTCCAGTGAAAGTGATTAGGTAGCAATCATTGGGAAGGTCCAATGCACAAAAGCTGGTCTGGAGAGCCACAGCTTCTCAGAGTGGACACTACTGAATAGATGACAGGTCCAAAGAAGACCAGAAAGGATGATCAGCCTCTGTGAAACTAAATCCAAGGAAGACAGAGTGACGTAACTGGGTACATTTAGCCTTGAGAAGATTGAAGGAGATACAATAGCACTGTATGGACACATCATCCAAAGAGGTAACTCATTGAAGGCTCTCTAGCTTTCCAGAGTGTAGGACACAAAATAATGGTCTTTAGTTTACACAAATATTCTGGTAGAAAATTAGTCAAAATTTCCTCATAGAGCAATTTGTCAGTGGAACCAAGGACCCAGAAAAGTGGTGGGCACTTCTTCAATGGATATCTTTAAGCAGGTGCTTTAATTTGGATTCTGGCAGTGAACAAAGATTTTGACTCCAAAATGGTTTCTTTCATGTGCCAGACAACCAAACAGGACCCACTACTGAAAGGTCTGTTCTTTTGTTATAAGAGAATCCACTGCTTCCTCTTTCCCTGCCAGAGGAGATCCATAGCTGATGGGGCCTGATGTGGGCAAACAGAGGGTACATTTTTTTCCTGCAAGAGTCAGTAAGCTGTGCCTTTTCTGATTATCCACAAATTGTGATAGACTTTTGCAACGTGGCCTTGGACGGGCTTCTTGCCTATGGGAGTTATGTGTCCAGAGAAAACAAAGAAGGTAGGATCCTGGCTTCTATGGGAAGAAGCTTGCATGCAGCTCACCCCCTGACCAGGAAGGCTCCCCCAAACAAGAGGTGCCCAGAAGTAGCATGCTGGTTGTTGGCAGATGCTGGGAAAGCCTTTAGCCCAGGAGAGGTCAAAAAAGTCACACACCAAGCATTTCTATAAAAATAATTTATTTACAGAAAGCAAAAACAAAAACAAAGCATTTAAAGGACTTAGCTCCCTTTGGAGCAAGCCTTGCTGAGCTACATTTCCAGCAGAGAGAAAAAGAAAGAAGTGAGAAGACAAGTCCGGGCAGGATTCCTCCCCCAGGCTAATTTGCATGAAGCACGTGAGAGGAGACAATCACTTGCAACCTTTTCACCTGGCCAAAATGACTAGGCACATATAGCAGTCTTAATCTGTTAGTAGGAAAACCTCAACACTCCCCTTTTTACACTATAGATTAAGATGCAAACCAATCTTCTCTGACTTTATATGTCTTTCCATTCACATTACCATTATCTCCCCTTTGGTTTAACAGAAAGCTATCATCCTTCTTCCTGTGTTTTTCCAAACCTAGGTAATTGGTCACAACTCCAAGGCTTTTTAATATGAAATGGCTTTTCATGCAGGCTTCAAAATCAAGCCTTTGTTTTTCTGTTGATGTGAATAGCAGCAAATCATCAACATAAATGCACAGATACATACAGCCTTGTTTGTCCTTCTTCATATATACACAGGGATCTGCTTTTCCTTTTTCAAAACCAAAATTCTGCAGTTTTTCATCTACTTTTTGGTTCCAGGATCTAGCAGCTTGTTTTAACCCATAGATTGACTTCTGCAGTTCACAGACTAGATTCTCCCCTTTTTCATAGCCAGGGGGTTGCTGCATGTATAATCTGTGGTCTAAATCACCATAGAGAAATGCAGTTTGAATGTCATAGTGGTTAACTGACATTCCCTTGAGTGCAGCAACTTTTAACAGTAATCTAATTGATTCACCTTTAGTAACTGGTGCAAAAGTCTTGTCAAAGTCTAAATCTTTCCTTTGAGTGAACCCTTTTGCAACCAACCTTGCTTTATATTTTTGGATTTTGCCATCAGCATCCCTTTTCAGTTTGAAAACCCACCTACAACCCAGACAGCGTTCATTGGGAGGTAGATTTACCAGTTTCCATGTTTTATTTTCTTTCAAGGATGCTAATTCCTGTTGCATGGCAGAATGCCAATTTTGTGCAATCTCAGGTGGTAAAGCATTCACTTGTTCTAAAGACTCAGGTTCTGTAAATATGTGAAAAGCCTTTACTGTTTCAGCCTGAAAACGTGATGGAGGAACGCCTTTATTACTCCTCTGAGATCTGCGAGGTAATACAGGGCTTAAATTTTGACTCCTATCACTTTCCTGAGAAGCATCTGTCTCATCAGACAGATCTTCAGTTTGCTTTTCTGGTTTAATGTCCTCATCAGGCAAAAGATCACCATCAGCAAGTCCTTGCTGTTCTCTTGTGGTGGTCAGTTCAACTGGAGAGCTAGAATTTAATCTCCCCCAGTTTTGTTCAGCAAAAGAAGCGCTTTTGCTAATTATTAATTTCTCTCCCATTATGAACCTGTAGCTCCTCTGGCTTTGTTCATAGCCAACAAAGATGGCTTTCTTTGTTGTGGGGCCTCCTTTCCTTCTCTGTTGTTTTGGAATGTGAACCCATGCAGTGCTACCAAACACTCTAAGATGGCTTACCTTTGGTTTCACACCATAAAACAAATGGAATGGAGTGTCCTGAATCATAGAGTTATACAACCTGTTCTGAACATAACAAGCAGTCGATAAAGCTTCTCCCCAGTACTTAAAACATAATTGTGAATCTTTTAACATGCATTCCATCGCATTTTGCAAGGTTCTGCCCTTTCTTTCAGCAACACCATTTTGCTGAGGGGTGTACGGGTTAGAAAGAATTTGTTCTATCCCTTTTTCCACTAGGAACCTTCTGAATTTGTGAGAAAGGTATTCTCCTCCTCTATCACATTGGAGTGCAGATACAGGCCTAGGGAATTTTCCATTTGTCCATGTCACAAAACCTTTAAATTTCTCAAATGCCTCATCTTTATGTTTTAAGATGTAGATAAATGTGTATCTTGAGAAATCATCAATGATGGTCATTGCATACCTTGCTTGTCCAAGACTTGGAGCAAAAGGACCAATAATGTCAGAGTGTACAATTTCCAAAGGTCTAGTTGTAACTCTGTCACTGTGCTTACTCACAGGAGCTTTTAATGTTTTGCATTCTTTGCAAACTACACAGTCTAAGTATTTATCACAGGGTTTTATCTTTAGGTCAGCACACAGCTGTGGCATTTGTGCTATATACTTGAAATTAGCATGACCAAGTCTCCTGTGCATCAGGTGTACACATTGGTCATGATATGGTGTGTTGCCAACTGCAGCCTTGCAGCTTGGCTTCCTTGCATTTTGCACAATGTACAAGGAGTCTTTTAACATACCAGTAGCACACAATTTCCCATGTTTACGTATCTCACAACCATTTTTCTTAAATGTTATGATATACCCTGTTGCAGCCAATTGTGCCACAGATAAAAGGTTTGATTGTAAATTTGGCACATACAACACACCTTTTACAGTTTCTCCTAAGCAGGATAAATACAAGTCACCTTGTCCCATAATTTTGGTCACAGACCCATCAGCCAAAGATACACTTTGTCTTTCAGTTTTAGACAGTGACACAAAAGAGCTTTTACAATTACATAAATGACAACTGGCCCCAGAATCTAACACCCATACATCAGAATTACCCTTCTCAGCAACCTGTTCAATCTGGGTTGTCTGAAGAGCCTTCTTCTGTGTTGCCCTTGTGTTCTTCTGCTCTGTCTTTCTACTCTTGGGTCTCATGGCACAGTCTCTTTGCAAATGTCCAGCTGAACCACAAGTGAAGCATCGCTGGCTTGCTAGCGCTGTGGCCTCAGGTTCCTTTCCCTTTTCCCTCATTTTCTGGTCTTGCAGCTTTCCAAAAGAGATGGGGGGGGATCTTTCCTCTCTCTTCTCCCATTCAGCGAGTAAGCGCTGTGTAACATACGATGGGGTGAGGTCTGCTTCAGGCATAGCCTCCAGGGTACAAATCAGCGTGTCCCACGTTTCATTCAGTGAGGACAGGAGGATATAGGATTTTGTGAGAGGTGTAAATTCCATTCCTCTCTCCTGCAACTCAACAAATAGCTGCTGAATAAAATGCAGGTGCTCAGGAAGGCTTTCTCCTTCTGCAAGGTAGGCTCTGTACAGCTTTTTCGTCAGAGTAACTTTACTCCCTGCTGTTGCCTTTACATATAAGTCTCTCAAAGCGTCCCAAAGTTGCTTTGCAGACTGCATGCCTCGCACGTGGACTAGCTGATTGTCCTCAACTCCCAAGATAATGGTGGCTCTAGCCTGCTCTTCCTGTCTCAGCCATTCAGCACTGGGATTTTGGGGGCTTTGCTCACCAAATGGCAGCCAAAGATCCTCTCTGCGAAGATACATTTCCATCTTCAGGGCCCAATTCAAATAGTTGGTCTCTGATAGGCGCTCCAGAGGCATCACTGAGGGCTGGGAGGTAGCCATGGCTTCTTCCTTCTTTTGCAAGTCACCTCAGCTAGCTTCTTTGTCCTGCAGACCGGCAGTTGCTGGAAAATCTCCAGGTGGCTCCAAAGAAAATCTTCACAGGTCTTTGCTACCTGCCTTTAAATTGTGCATGAGGTGTGGAGCTGACCTCTCTTTTCTCTCTGGGTTTTACTGCGTTGTTTACTGGGCCCATAACCTGTTGGCAGATGCTGGGAAAGCCTTTAGCCCAGGAGAGGTCAAAAAAGTCACACACCAAGCATTTCTATAAAAATAATTTATTTACAGAAAGCAAAAACAAAACATTTAAAGGACTTAGCTCCCTTTGGAGCAAGCCTTGCTGAGCTACGTTTCCAGCAGAGAGAAAAAGAAAGAAGTGAGAAGACAAGTCCGGGCAGGATTCCTCCCCCAGGCTAATTTGCATGAAGCACGTGAGAGGAGACAATCACTTACAACCTTTTCACCCGGCCAAAATGACTAGGCACATATAGCAGTCTTAATCTGTTAGTAGGAAAACCTCAACACTGGTGAAAACATGAATGATGAAACAGCAGGCTTTACCTGGAAACATGAAGTTATACCCCATCTTTCCCTTGCAAGCTAAAGAGATAACTCATGCCAATCCTCTCAAATCTGTGTCCCCCTCACTACCACTCCTGGTAACATTGCTGGCTGCCTGACATGATCCAGAGAGCCACACAACAGCCTTTCCTTGCTATTCTTGCTGGAAGAGTATGTCCATCCACACCACCAGCACTAATGAACTGCTGTTGTGGGACACTTTCTCACATTTCTGCCAGAGGATGTCTGCAAGCCAGCAAACAGTCAATTCCCCTCCTTCCACCAAGCCCATTATAATCAATGATGGGAGAGGACCAGGACAGGTCATGGGCAGTGGAGGACATCAGAACCAACCTCAACCTGCTTCCTGGTCATGACAAATTATTCTCAGAGTTAGTTGATCTCCAATTTAGATATTTTGCCCATGCCATTCTCTACTATATGTACCCCCAAAGAAGTAGCAACATCATTCATTTTCCAGATCTAACCAGGTGCTTCAGAAACATCAGGGTGAAGAGTTGTGAGTTGCCCATACAGGTGGATACCAGAAGAAACCATGATATTAATTCCTAAAAAAAGAGAGAGATGTAGAATGGCTTCCTGACACTTTGGGGTACAATGTACATAGGCACAATAAATCAGCTGTTCTGAGTGATGGGCCTGTAGTTCCAGAGACCCTATTTACTGTCCCTCCTGGTTCATCCTCTGAAGCTGTAGTTTCTTTTATGGTTGGATCAAACTCATCAAATGTTAACTGCTTGATTCTATGGAAACCATCCAAACCTTCTTTCCATAAGTGTGTCTCCATTCCAGTCAGTCGTTGCAGATTAACCACAGTCTGGACAACCTATACTTTAAGTTCTTGAAACCTGCTGTCTAATGAGGTCACCCCTTTTTTTCCTTCTTCCCCATATCTTTATTTGCAACTTGTCTCAAAATGTTCCTCAAACTATTACCCATATTTAGCCTGAATTCTCCCCACACATCCTTTTTTTTTCTTCTGCCATGAATCTGACAAAACTGCAGACACTTAAACTGAAACGGAACACTGTTTAGGATGTGATTCTAATCCTACTTGATAATACTTTCTTCCCCTTCTAAAACAGTAAGAGAGAATATGAAATATGAATACATAAAATTTATTATAAACTTTAATTCAGACACCGGTATAAATTATGAAAAGTTGAGCAAACAACTCTGCCAAGGAGGGTTCTCATCAGCCTTTTCCAATGAATGCAAGTAGACAAGCCCATTGTGAAATGAAAGGAAGAATTCAGAGGACATGTTTGGAGACAACCATCTTATCAACAGGCTGATGGTCAGTGGACTGAGGCATCCACTTCTCACACCTTCTAGCTCAGGGGAAGAATTCTATATATCCATTGCTTGCAGCCTTTCCTCACGTTATAGGAACATGTAAGATTTCTCCTAGCATGAGTGAGTTGGGGAATGAATCTTCCCCAAACTTCTTGGAGCAGTGAGTTTGATGTTTCCCTTCTTTGTTTTAATGATTTCGAGCCATTTTAGGACTTCTGCTATAATAGCTGGAAGGCAGTTTTCAGCAACTGTGGCCAAAAGGAATTCTAGGCACTAGAAAAAGCAGTTTGGGAGCTGTCCCTCCCAGCAATAGTAATATAACACTCACTGTTGCTTCAATCACCAGCACTGGGACAAGTAACAATGAAGGAGTCCAATAAGTCTTTCATCTCAATAGGTGGCAACATCTAGCTGACCTTGTGTTTGCTCAGAAGCTAAATAGAGTCAGGTCGCTAAATACTTGGACAGGATATCATCAATAAATGATATAGGCTAGACTAGGAATTCGGGGGAAAATCCCAGAAGAAGTTATTAGCAAACCCATTTCAATCTTATTGCCAAGAAAGCTCCTTGGACATGTCTATGAGATTGCCAGGAGTGAAGCTCAACTAGAAGGAGGCTTACCAATAATTATTAGAAATAATGTTGATGGGAGGCCAGAACAGGAAAAATAAGCTTAAAGAAAGGGAGGATTTGTTGGATGGAGTGCTGGAGATCCATATGATGGTAAAAGAAGGGGAAGAGTTACCAGTTCAGTGGAAAAAAATAGTGCCAGCTATGAGTTCTTGAAATGCATTATCTGGTTCAATGGTATTCTGATATCACATGACAGCTTGTAAAAGTCCATCCCCTCATATTGAAACACAAACATTTGTTGTTGAAGATCTCCTGCTGTCACAACATCCAGATCTATTTTCTTGCTCTATGATTGCCTTGTTTCTAAACAACCAGCCATGAAAAAAATGGGAGTGATTTATGGATATAATTTTTTCATATCTATCCTTCCCTCCTCTCTGGTGTAGGATTTATATCCAGTTGATTAATCCAGAAGAAGAAAGGCATGTATAATTATCTTTGTAATGGAAAAATCTATCTTTTCTAATTGGGGCCTGATTAGGATAGATACCTGAAAGATGTACTTAAAGGTGCTAGAATAGTATATTCCTATATGATATGAATCTATGCATATTTTAGACGCCTTGGTATAAGACATTATAATGCATTGTTCTGGTCATCTCCATGTTCTGACTGATGTCTTCTTGGCCACTAGACAGTTCTGATTCTAAGCACCTACAACCTGTTCTTCTACAGAGTGTATTTCTTCCATCTTAGACTGTCTCTTTTTGAGGTTGGCCACTTGCCAGCACTGTAACCTGATATATTTCATTTACGTTTCCAGCAGAGAGCTCTGTGGTGCTTCTTCTCTCCATTTTTCCTGGCTGCTCTGGACATTCAACTCTATGATCCTTGTCAAGCCATTCTATTTGTGACTGTAAAAAAGATGTATTCTCTAGCTCTTTGTCTGACTGTTAGCAGACAGTAGAGTGAATACCAGATTTCTGATGCTACAGTGCATCGTACACTTGATTAGCCAATGGCTATTTGTCCTAAGAATATGATGGAAATCTTAGAAGCATGGTAGTAACGGGGAGGGATTAGTAAAAAAAGTTTGCTTGAGCAAATGCTTTCTTTCTTAATGTTACCTAAGTAAATCAAGATATTGAATATCTGTCAGACTAAGTAAGTAACAGACAACATCCACAATTTTCCTGTAGACTCATCTATCTCTTCTACCATTTCCAATGTTTCAATTTCTTTATTTTGGGGGGTGGGGGGGTTACTTCCTAACAGACAGACGGTAGTCATTTTTTAGTTTTCTCCATCTCAGCTGCAAGACAATCCTCTGGCCTTTGTATTAAATCATTGCTTAAATGCAGGGTAACCTAGTTCGATAAAAAGAGATCCCAGAATGAAGAGTCTTCCTTTCTCTTGACCTAGATATAAATTTCTAGATATAATTTGCTGGAGAAAATAATTAGAGCATAACTGATTGGTGGTAGGTAAACATGGATACTGATTGTTCCAATGTGATTAAAAAGAAAGGAGATTGACTTTGTGTGCCCGTGTCTCATCATAAATGTGTAATGCTCCCCATTTTGGGATAGTTTGCTTGACTTTGCTCCTTTCCCCTATCTTTCCCTTGAGTTGTTTGACTTCCCTTTTGTGGTTAAATGGTTGTCTTTCCTTGATAGGGCTGACCCAGTCAGCTGCTAGAAGAAGGAAAATGGTTACCCCCTCTTCCAGTAGTAAAGAATCACTAATGTTTTGGTCAAAGGGGAAGGACTGTGTGTGTGTGTTCACCCAGGAAAATCAAAGTCAAGTCTGTGTGCATTTTGATCCAGTAGAGAATTCTAGAGGCTTATCTAGTCAGAGGTACCCTTTACAGTCTTATTCAGTCCCTTCATCACTTCTCCACCTCCAACATTATTTTTCCTTGGAAACTCTCAATCCTTACTTTTCTTTCTCCAGTCCATAACTGATGTTCTAAAGCTGTGTCCGTCTAAACTTCTTGGGCAGACAGGACACTGCTGAGCATGGGAGTGTGGCTGTGTCCAGCACCATATTGGGTGTCCTATTGGCAGTTCAAAGGAGATATTGTAGGCATGTCAGTCTTCCCAGGTACACCAGACAGGAAACTCAGATGAGCTAATTCTACTTTATTGTAAGGCTAAAGGTAAAGGTAAAGGTTTCCCTTGTCATTAAGTCCGACTCTAGTGGGCGGTGCTCATCTCCGTTTCAAAGCCGAAGAGCCGGCGTTTGTCTGTAGACACTTCCATGATCATGTGGCTGGCATGACTAAACGGAACGCCGTTACCTGCCCGCTGAAGCGGTACCTATTAATCTACTCACATTTGCATGTTTTCGTACTGCTAGGTTGGCAGGAGCTGGGACTAGCAACGGGAGCTCACCCTGTCACGTGGATTCGAACCGCCCACCTTCCGATCAGCAAGCTCAGCACCTCAGCAGTTTAACCTGCAGCGCCACCATGTCCCTCATTGTAAGGCTACATTAACAGAACCTTGCAAGTCTAAAAATACAAATCTCCTGCCGTCTCCTTTACAGATTGAGAAGTTAGGGAGGGTCCCTTCTGAGCCACTTTCTCCACCCATTATGCAGCTGTGGGCTAGGGTAAAGGTAAGGTTTCCCTTGACATTAAGTCCAGTTGTGTCCAACTCTAGGGGGCGGTGCTCATCTCCGTTTCAAAGCCGAAGAGCCGGCGTTTGTCCATAGACACTTCCATGGTCATGACTGAACGGAACGCTGTTACCTGCCCGCCGAAGCGGTACCTATTAATCTACTCACATTGGCATGTTTTTGAACTGCCAGGTTGGCAGGACAGCTGTGGGCTATGCCCTCTCTTATCTGACCATTCCCTAGGTAGTATCTCTCTTTGCCCCAACTCTCAAGGTCTTTCTCACATACCATTACAATGCATTACATGACCAATTATTTCATTCTCTGTGGGAGACAACAACTGCATGATGTAAAGCTCCAATGTGGGCACAATAGAGCAAATCCTTCAAAGCCTTGGGAGATTTGGAACTGTGTCATGACCTCAGAATTGCTACTGGGTAGGACTGTGAGAAAAGCACTCGTGCTTTGAAATGACCTCTTCTCCATGGTGTTCCAAGACCCAACACAGAAAAATGTTCGGCATTCTCAAAAAAAAAAAAAAAAAAAGTATTTTTATATTAACCCTCTATGGTCACTAACATCCTTTATTTTCATGAGGTATTTTTTTTTACTTTATCATTTAATTTTTTTTTTATTTTAGAATAGTTTTACCGACTTGGTAAAACACCTTTGGAGTTTTCTTTAATGAGAAAAAGCACAGACAACTATTCAATAAGTAAATAATAATAATAATAATAATAATAATAATAATAGGCATTACAGAGGCAAGGCTGTTTACTTGTGATCTCTGTGTTTGATTTTTAAATAAAACAATGGAACAATGATACATTGCTGTGTCCCACATTAAAAAAAGAGAAGAAGAAAATGCTCAGAGAAGATGCTTTTGGCACCGGTTCCCCTGTTCTCTGTTTGAAGCAGCCCATCTCCCTCTTTTCTTCCTCCTCCCCTCCCCACTCCAGTCTTGCTGCCTTGTTACAGTCTGTAATATTTCCTTCAGGATGAGAGCTTGTTTTGACCGGATATCAGCCCCTTTTTTGAAAATGAAGGATTTTTCAACATTGATTCATCCATCTCTTTTACCTAGGTGAAACAAACAGAAAGACATGATGTTTCTCTACCCCCCCCCCAATGTATTTGGATTGATGGCCCACCTGATCCAAAGGAGAGACAATGATAAAACAAAGGATGGAGGGTACAACTCCTAGCATACCCAGATCAAATGAAGTCAAATTAAAATTCATTAACATGGCTCCATCTTCTCCTGCCTTAATTGTTGGGCACATTAACAGGACCGAAGAGGAAATCCCCATTTTGCAATGGATCTCTCGTCAGGGGTGTGTGTGATCCCTTTTGCAGCTCCAGCATAAAAGATCGGTGGTTCTCTTTCTGTATACCCTTGGGTAACAATCCTGAGAGACAGACAGACAGACAGACAGAAAAGATTGAAATGGACTTTTTCCCCATGACAATCGCAAAAATATCTGTGTTTGAAGGATAAACTGCTGGGCAAAAATTAGCTATGGTATGCACATTTTTTTTTCTTTTTTTTACAGGTTGACACATCCAGAATGTTGACATCATGTAGTTGCACTCTTGCAAAACGGACACCGCATGACAAGGACTTGCCCATTCACAAAATGACCAGCTTGATGAAGACAGCCAACCAAAACCATTTTCCAGAAAAAAAAAAATCAGTAAAATGCTCCTTGCTAGCCCACCCCTCTTTCTAACATATCTTCTACTTCCTGCCTCTCCACTATCTGGATACAATATCGACCAGAGACATTTCTGTAAGCAAAAATGATTCTAGGGTGGATGCTTTGCTTTGTAAAATTCTGTGTTCCTGTTCTTTTTGAATTTTTAATGAATATGATAAAGCTAAAGTGAAAATAAAATTGGGTAAGGCAAAAGGCCTTATGATGCCAAAGGAAATGTATGAGATGAAACTAGGGCCTGATTATATAACAATGCTTGCTCCTGGGTTAAGCATCCCCACCCTCAAGGTCAGCTTCCATATCAAAAGGAAGTGCAAGTGGTGGGGAAATGGAATTATATTTAGGAGCCCAACTAATATGCTAGTTTGTGGTTTGGGCCCTTAAATGATAACACATGGGTCCTACAAAAAAGACTGTAAAGTCAGCATAGTGGCTTTATTATCTACACAGCTGTAACATATTCAGCCTACCAATTAAACATTTTCCTTACAGGAAGCTACTAAAACAAAGGATTTCAGCTGGTACTGCCAATGCAATCTAGTCCCTGTAACAAGTGAGCAGGGACTTGCTATAAAACCATGCATTTTCAACATATGCACACTCACACATAGACTCACACACCATACCTAACAAGAAGAATTAGATATCTAACCCCCTGAAAGGGAGAGGCACATAAAAACATCAATTTGGAAGGAAGGGAATATTGAATTAAAGAAATGAAATCTTCCTGAAAAGGCTTCCTGCTCTGCATTTCAATATTACCTAGAGTCCATTTATTTATTATGGATGGAGGAAAAGAAAGTACATAGAGAAGTGGTTGTAGAATGCTTACAAATTAGTGATCTCTGTGGTATGCTATTACATATCGGAGATAAGCTAAAATATGATTATTATGGAAATTGTTCCTGACAGCCTACTTGGGGAAGGCATTTGGCTGTTTTTTCCCCCTTCTGCCCTGGATATTTCCTTGCTAAGAGAAAAGATGCTCAGCTGCTGGCATTGTGGTAATGGGAATTTTGGCTTTAGCCGTAATAAAGGAATGGATTTAAAAGAAGAAACGGAAGACTGCATTGTCTACCTTTCTTCCCCCATTCTTCTAAACTCCACCATGTTCTATAGTTTCTGATTTATTCCACTCAAAAGAGGCAAGAGAGAAAAGGCAGAGGGTAGGTTATTAGAGGACAGACCAGTCAGCGTAAGATCAATATGTAAAAATAGCCAGAAAACAAATCAGTGCTCACATAGGCAGAGTTGATATGGGAATATGTCCCCCACATTTTACACCGAAGTTGTTGTTTTATATAGGACTGATCTGGGGGCTAGACGTTGAACTTTGTTGCACATTTTGATTACTAGGAAAAATAAATAAATAAATAAATAGAGCAATCTCACCAACCTTCTCAGCTATGTTCAAAAATTCCACGTGAGCATGTAAAATATCAAGAATCTACATATTATAACCAAATTTCATTCAACCAGGCTGGGTAAAATGCTGAACTGCATACTTTTGCCAGAGTTTTTGCTGTCTAGGAACTATGATCACCTCCCAAGTCTTGCTATGCTGCCTTATCATGGCTGGGTGTGTGTGTGTTATGCCTGAGAGAGATGAGTGAAAAATGCCAGGAGTATATGCCAACCAGCTTGATTGATAGCTGGCAAATAGAGGGAGAAAACATAGAGGCAGTGAAAGACTTTGTCTTTCTAGGTGCGAAGATTACTGCAGATCCTGACTGCAGTCAGGAAATCAGAAGACGCTTAATCCTTGGGAGAAGAGCAATGACAAATCTCGATAAAATAGTTAAGAGCAGAGACATCACACTGACAGCAAAGGTCCGCCTAGTTAAAGCAATGGTGTTCCCCGTAGTAACATATGGCTGCGAGAGCTGGACCATAAGGAAGGCTGAGCGAAGGAAGATCGATGCTTTTGAACTATGGTGTTGGAGGAAAATTCTGAGGGTGCCTTGGACTGCAAGAAGATCAAACCAGTCCATCCTCCAGGAAATAAAGCCAGACTGCTCACTTGAGGGAATGATATTAAAGGCAAAACTGAAATACTTTGGCCACATAATGAGAAGACAGGACAGCCTGGAGAAGATGCTGATGCTAGGGAGAGTGGAAGGCAAAAGGAAGAGGGGCCGACCAAGGGCAAGGTGGATGGATGATATTCTAGAGGTGACGGACTCGTCCCTGGGGGAGCTGGGGGTGTTGATGACGGACAGGAAGCTCTGGTGTGGGCTGGTCCATGAAGTCATGAAGAGTCGGAAGTGACTAAACGAATAAACAACAACAAGATTAGAGGCTTTGGGACATCTACAGTAGTTGCTGATGTTGCCATGCAGGGAAAGGAAATCCAAAGCTGCAAAGACAGTGGGAACATGGAATGTAAGAGGCATGAACATGGAAAGGTGAAAGATGACACGCTACACATTGACATCTTAGGCAACAGCAAATGGAAATGGAATGGAATTGGACACATTCAGTCAAAATATCATACTGTTTATTAATTAGGACACGAAATTTAAAGAAGGAACAGCATTGCTTTCCAAGTCAGGAAGTATACAGCCAAGGCAGTATTTGGGTACAATGTAGTCAACATTTGAATAATATCAATTAGACTCTGCAGACAACCTTTTAACATGACAATTATCCAAGTTTATGATCCAAGTACTGACGAGGAAGAGGAGGTGGATGAGTTTCACGTTCAAGTTCAGTCTGAAATTGACAGAACATACAAGCAAGATGAGCTACTTGTGGTTGGAGACTGGAATGCCAAAGTTGGAAATAGTAAGAAGGAAAATGTAGTTGGACTGTATAGCTTAGGAAATGAAAAAGAAGCAGGAGGACAACTTATCAAATTCTGCAGATACAATGAGTTCTTCATTACTACCACATTATTCAACAACCAAAATAATGCCTAAATACATGGTCATCATCAGGTAGAACACACATAAATCAAATTGACTATATTATTGGTTCAAGGAGGTAGAAGAGCTCAGCTATAACATGGCCAGGGGTAACAGATCATGTGCAAGTTCTAAGTCAAGCTACGCAAAATAACAAAACCAAGTAGTTCCTACAATAGGATCTAGGTGAGCATATACCCACCATCTTCAAGTAGAACCTCAGGGATTGCTTTGAAGTGCCGAACCTCATTCATAAGGAATCAGAGTAACTATGGAATGAAGTCAAATGAATTGTTAAGTATTTTTATTTATTTATTTATTCAATTTGTATAGCCGCCCATCTTAGACCAGTGATTCTGGCGCCGAACAATCATAAACACAATAAAAGCAGTTAAAACACAATACAGAAAAAAAAAGTCAAAAAGCAGCCAAGAGATATTATAATCCATCATTGTTAATATATCTAGGAAACGGGGCCCTTCACACACTTAGGAACCCAGGTCTGGGCACATATCCAGGTCTTGAAGGCCATCCGAAAGGCCAACTAGGTCAGGGCCATCCTGATCTCAGGAAGGAGGATGTTCCAGAGGGCAGGTGCCATGGCAGAAAAGGCACTCTCCTGGTCCCTGCCCACCGACATTCCTTGGCTGATGGGACCTGGAGCATGCCCATCCTGCCGGACCAGATTGGACTGGTAGAAACAACTGGGAAAAGTATGAATGTGAAAAAGAAACAGAAGAAACCCAACTAGATGTCAGAAGAGACCATGGAAATTGCCAAGAATATACGAGAAACAAAAGCCAAGAAAAAGAAAAATCTCAGGAAGGAACTTAACAAAAAAATTCAGAGAGCTTTTAGAAGAGAGAAGAAGCAGTATTAGAACAACACCTGTAAAGGCATTGAAGAAGGAAACAAATAATGAAAAACAAGGAAAATTTTACAAAAGATCTCCAAGCTCAGAATGAAGTTCCATCCTTAAATTGGTATGCTAAAGGATACCAATGAACAGATAGTACTGATTCAACAAGATCAGTGTGGAAGGAGTATGCTGAAAAGCTATACAATAGAGATATCAACACAGAAGATCTTAAGACAGTTAACACGATTCCCTCTACCCACCACATGTTCACAGTGATCCAATGTAGTAGGCTAGGTTGTGAGGTACTGACCCTGAGCCATTACTGGATGAACTAAGCCAGCCTCACCCAGAGATTTGGAACTGGCTGTGGAGTCAAACTTATGTCTTTATAATCCAAGGATGAACTGTGATTCCTTCAAGACTGCAGGGAACTTCAGAACCTCAGTTTGAAATAAATCTGATTAAATCACCTCCTTGAATGAAATCTCCAAATCAAATCACCCACTTGACTTGATGTCTTGAATCAAGCGAGGTGCCTTCAAATTGACTAAAAATCTCAGTAGACTTTTGTGAAGGCAGATGCACAGCTTAATCAAACCCAATCTTTAAATTGAATTAATTTGATTTGATGATTTTAATCAGTAATTTAAGCTGAATTATCTTCAGATGGAATCAATAATTTAAAGTGAAGCAACATATTGAATTGGATTTTGCCTGACTAATGGCCTCCTAAATACCTGTGTAATGTTAACATTCCCCAGCTAGCTCTTCACATTAAACCTTGATCTCTCTGTCTCTGTATTTGTAGTACTAATATCAGTGTTTGTGTGTGTGTGTGTGTGTGTGCACACGTGTGTGTATTCCATTTCTTTTCTAAGTATTGCTCTCCTTAATGAAAAATGAATACAGCTTTTATAGTTACTATAAGGCTGATTAAAAATACAATAGTGAAAAGTGCCAATCCAGAGAAGCTTCTTGGTTTATTATGGAACTCTGAAGATGGAGCATCTGAGAAGATTCCTTGATCAACACTGATGAGGAGTAGAGATAACTTGACGTGGGTACAAGTCCAGGTTTGGGTGTCTTCTTCTCCACACTGACAGAATGTCAGCCATCAGCATTTTTAAGTTGACTCATTTACTGCTGGTCAATATAGACACAGAATATGTGCCTATTGGCCTGGGTGGGCAGTTGGCCTGATACTTTGAGGACAAAAACACCCAAATTCACTCTGAGTTGGATCAATGGGCAAAATCTTATGTGATATGCATGTAGCCCCCGAAAGTAGATATGCTGACTTCCTGGCTGATACACATGGTAAGAGAGGGAAAGACAGAATGGGTGTGGGAGTAAGAAATGTGACCTAGATCATAGAGAAACATACTTCTCCATCTTCTTATTTTGCAATATAAAGCTATAACAAAAATTTGACAAGAACCCACCTCTTGAGTCCACTCTAACATCTGGAATACTGTCAGCACTACATCAACAACTTGTTAAATATGCATAGGACATTTCATTGGCCTTGTACTCCTTGATGGAAAAAAGAGCTGGAGGGAAGTCAAAGTCACTCCAGAAACTTCCTTCAGTCAAACCATTAATCCATCTAGTTAGCTTTCGCATTGCCTACCCTGACTGGAAGAATTTTCCCAACTCTGCTTTGGGAACTGATCTTAGGATCTTCTGCATGCAATGCATACATAAGCACTGCCACTGAGTTAGAACCCCAACAGTCTTCTTCGGCTAGAAGCTTTAAAAGAAGGCACCGAGAACTTCCCCAGAGTGGAGTAATTTGTGGTTCATCTGACTCAAAGTCTTCTTCACTGAATTCAGAAACAGAAGTATGATGGGATTCTTCCTTTTCTTAAATCAAAGTAGAATGTATACAGTAAAGGTGCAGTCAGGCAAAAATGTGTGCGTTCCTTTGGATATTTTTTCCAAGACACTTGATATCTGAATGTCCCATTCATCTGTAATTTCACAAGACTGGGGACTTTTTTTTTTTTGAGGATGTGTAAACACCTGGTGGCATTTCTATATAGGAACACTGGGAAATGTCTCTCTCACTCCCTCTCTCTCTCTCTCTCTCTCTTTTTTTTTTTTTTTTGACATGTGGATGCAGGGTAGTTGAAGGACAAAGCTTACATTTTGTTTAGCAATAAAAGCTAAAGGCCACCTTATATCTAGGATAAAATTAAAAAAAGAAAAAAACAAGATACAGTGATATAATTTTATTTTTCGGGAGAGATGGCCGGTGATAGAAATTTGAAAAATAAATAAATACATAAATAAATTTATTAAATTTATTGATTAACAAATAAATAAATAAATAAAATGTTTTTTTTTACCTTTCATTTATGACAGTAGAATGATAGAGATTCTATGGAACTCATTGCGGCTATAAAGGCACACTTTTGTTTTATGGGTAAAAAGAAGAGAAGCTTTGCATTCTTCATCTATGCCTCCATCAGGTCCCCGTTTTATTTATTCATTTATTCATTTATTTTTCAAATTTGTCACCGCCCATCTCCTCCCACCAGAGGGACTCTGGGCGGTTTACAACAAAATAATCAATAAAACAGTAAATATATAATACAGTTACAATATATATTACAATAAACAATAAAACAAATAAATACATAATACAATTACAATATACACAATATCTAAAAATACAATTACAGGTAAACAATAAATTACAGATTTACTTGCCTGAAAGCCAAGAACATTTTGAAAACTTGGTTAACTTTTTAAAAAATCAAACAGACCTCTCATTCAAACTCTTCGGGCTGGGGTTTCATAGTTAAAGTCAGATAAGGCAGCCCCTGGAGTTTCTCTGGCCTTTATTTCTCTGATTACTAAGATTACTCTCTTTTACCAGCCTTCTTCCCTCCTGTCCATATACAAGCCATACTGAAACTGGTGGTTCTTAAGACATGACATCACCTAAGGCAGCCCACACTTCTCTCTGACTCAAAGGTTGCTTGACATCCATATTTGCCAAGAAGACAGGCAACCACACTCATGCAGCGATACAGTTCTTATCTTGGAAAATCAATCTCTAGAGAAGAAAAACCAAGTGTTTCCTTCACAGTGGCCATCTGGAAGCTCGTCTGAAAAGAAAAGAAAAGAAAAAAAGCTTTAGATCTGCTACATAGGTTCAGAAGGAGGAGGAGAAGAAGGAAAAGATAAAACAGGAAAGGTCGGATTATAGATTTTGAAACAATACATTGTAATAATTCGTTTGAGACTTTGAAGTCGCTCAGATCAGACCGTCTACTATTTCTGTCCCTACTACCAGTGATAAAATCCTTTCTCGGAGTCATATTTAATGGTTGACTTTTCTAACTACCTGTCCCTGCCTGGCTTGATCCAGTTTTCATCTCCTTTACAGTAGGTGTTTAAACAGCACCCCTCACGTTTGAAAATTAAAAATAAAGTAGGGAAACAGATTTAATCTGCAGCTCTCTGTCCCCTGTGGACAATCTCTGTCGGGTATATTGTTGTTGCTGTTGTTTTAAATTCAGTCTGTGTTAAAGAAATTTAATTCCACCCATAGTAAGACAATACTGGAAACCATTGTAACTGAATACATGACATTGATGATAATCCCTGCAACATGATGCCACCTGAAATTTTTTAATTCTTCTCCTTCCCTGCTTCTCCTTCAGCAGAAAAATTGGTGGTAGATCAATGAGGCAATATTTATCTTTTCTAAATAAGTATAATCCTTTTGGGAGATGGGCGATGATAAATTTGATCAACAAATAAATAAATAAATAAATAAATAAATAAATAGATAAATAATACACACAAAACAGGCTGTTATTGAAGAGAGATGTGGACCATGTAGACATCAGTTGAGGCCTTTCCTGAAGCAGAAGGATTGAGTGTGGTTATTTATATCCTTGTGCCCTCTCAACTGGGCTACTGCAATTTGCTTTATATGGGGCTCCTGTTGAAGAGCACCAGAAACTTCAACTATAATGAACTAATCCACTCTCTTTTAAGCATTACACTATTTAGAAGCTTTGCACTGACCCACAAATATTATCTTTTCCATTCCCACAAAGATAGAAATAAATCTAGCCTGGAGGCCTCTCGGTTGGTGGAAACTTTTCAGATACGAGAGGAAATCAGCAGCATAAAATGTGTCAGCTCAGCTTTGCTTGACATACACCTGAGTCCGATCTATACTTTCCAACACTGGCTTTCATCAGCTAGGGCACCAACAGATGACAGGTGGTGCTGTTTGATGTATGTGCTGCACACTTGGTGGTCTGGATACTGCCCATTTTACTTTGCAGTGAGGCAAGTGGCCCAGAACATAGACACAGTCAATTCTGTAATTGCTTTCTCTTTGCCTCATGATGCTGGAATGAAGCACTGGATTGTTGGCTTGTTTTTCTTTGTTTTCCATACAAATGGAGTTGGCTGTTTGCTGGCCATCTTGTTACTTTAGCTCTGTGGATTTGGGTGGGTGCTGCTGCTGCTGCTGTTGTTGTTGTTGTTGTTGTTGTTGTTATTATTATTTATCCAGGCAGGAGAAGGCAACAGAGAGGCATTATGACCCCAGACATTTACCTGCAGGCTCAGCAGGCCTCCTATTCCAAAAGAGGCCTTTAAAAAAAGATTCTTTGATCCAGAATAACTAAATGGAAAGCTGGCCCATTGCAAAGCAAAGTTCTAGCTTTCAGCATCATATTTATTTGTAAGAATTCCTTTGGGCCCTGCAAAGATCCCATAGGGCTGGTAGAGAACATCCTGAAGGCTACTTTACCCACTAATAAACAGATGCTTTGTAATTGGCTATACCAGCTATGGCAGACATTTGTTGACTAAGCCTCTAATGGCAGCTGTCTTGTGAGTGGGCCCATCGCACACTCTTCAGATTCTAAATATCCCCTGGGCCCCCTGCTTCTGACTTGAATTGCCATTTAATGGGTTTTTGTTTTTCCTAACAGTGTTTCTCAACCTCGGCAACTTTCAGATATGTGGACTTCAACTCCCTGAATTCCCCAGCCAGCATGAGAAAAAGGACAAGATGGCAACCACTTCACATAAATAAGTTGACCAGATGGTTTACTTCCACACCATTCATGGAATCATATGCTCCATTATATCTGAAGGTAGACATCTGATGTTGGTGGTCAGAACTGACTGCATGACACATATATTTTAGCTGCCCAGTTTGAGTGAACTGTTTCACTCTTTCTATTCATAGAACTGAATCCAATACTAATTGCAGGAATGTTCTAGCTTAAACGTGTAAATCTTCTTCAAAAGTGATCTCTTTTGCGGGTAGCGCATTACGCTATGTCACACAGCTGAAATAATAGCGCAAGACATTTACACTGTTGTGGAAAATTGTAAAAAAAATGTTATTTTCAGGAGTGGCTTCTTATAATATATCCAGAAAATTTGAAATAAGCATTAACTACCTGAATCTAGACTTAGATTGCCTATGTAGAACATACTTGCCTAAATACCTCTGGAAAAATTATCCTATTTTTATCTTCTTGTAGCAGATTCCTTTACTCCATGATATGCCATTCCAAAGGGTCTTTCAAGGTGCTGTGTGTGCTCTTGAGAGTACCAAATGGAAATTACCACAATCTTATTTGGGTTCCTGAAACAGTTATTAATTTAAAGTCTATTTAAGGTGACAGTTTTCTCCACCTGAAAGTCACATCCCTTTGAAATATGTTTTGAGTCCTAATGTTGGCAAGATGGCAGAAATTAACCTTTAGAATAGTTAATTTTCAACCTTAAACTGTAATAAATATGCAAACTATTTATTGCAATCATGGAAACATGAAGGGGGCAACTGTGAGCCTATTTGGTGTAATTTCATTGGATTGGTGGCAATTATGCAGAATCCGCTGTCCAATTTCTCTAAATGACCAGAGAAATAAATGGATAAAGGAATATTTTAATTAAAAAAGGACAAATTAATTTTTTTCTGTATCTGGGCTTTAGCTACACCACAATTTATACTGAAATGAAGTAAAAATTGAAGGAAGGGTAGACCTTTCTAGCATTGAATGTTCTAGCATCTATATTCTGATTTAGCCAGCTAACTTTCTCCGGGACATTCCTCTCCACCACAGTTTGCAAGTGGAAGTTGCCAAATGTGAAATGTGAAGAGAATCTTCTCAGGGGAAATATATAGGGTAACTGTAGGGAAGTTTTAATGAGGCTGATACAATATCTCAGAAGATTTTTGCATTGCTACTTTCTTCCTAAGACACCCCAGATTTGAGGCTAGGAGTGAGAGAAATCCCAATGGTTTATGTCATGGGTTCTGCAAAAATGACATGCCATAACTGATTATTGATAGAACTAATTTTGTGACATCTTAAAGACTAATGAATTATTATGGCATAAGCGTTCATGGGCCATCATCTAATAAATATGGATTCAACTCAATATATATATTGAGTTGAATCCATATAAAAATTAAAATATATAATTTTAATTTTTAAATACAAGCTCTGCCCACTAGAAATATTGTCACTCAATATTATTATTGTGTACAAAGATGTCGGAATGAACATACACTAAATAACCAAGGCAGGGCAGAATTGCAATAAACAAGCTCAACATCAATTTCTAGACTGGTATAAGCAGGCTGAGTCCACTGGAATTGATGCTGTCTATCCACCACCACCCCTCTTTTTTTCTTTTTAATCAATTATTGCTGCTTGAGTACAGAACATATTAAATACTGAAACTACACACTGCTTTTTACAACAGATAGTAATTACCTTCCATACCTATCAGTAAGCCTGGGTGTAGAGCTCAGTGGAGGATTTTGAATCAGAGACAGGGAGATTTTGACTTTACTGTTTCCAAATTGGCCCATTCTGTTTGAGCTTCATGCTAAATCACTAAATCTTGGAAATCAGCAAAATCCAAATTAAATGCAAGATATATAGGGTAGACAGTCTCTGCCCAAATGTACACATATTTGTTCTAAATAGGAAATTGATCAGTTGCTAGAATTCTTGCATCTCCATCCTTTTCAACTCCATAAATCTTGCTAAAGAGAACTCTGTGAGAATCCTGCTCGGAAAAGAATCACTTTTGGTTTTAGGCAGATGACAAAAAGACTGAAAGAGACTCCCTCATCTTCCATACATGGAATATATGACTGTTTCCAGCATGAGGCATAGAACTCGTAACTGAATATTCATATGTGGCATGGACTGCTTTTCCAAACCTGGTGCCCTCCAGATATGTCTCACTGCTATTCTGATTGACTTCTAGAAATGTGGCAAGTAGCTGTGTAACTGGACATGTTGAAAAATCTTGCCAAGTTGGAGAAGACTGCCCTGGCTTGGCCTATGCTGATCAGAACAGATAAAGCTGGCCTGTGAGTTTATTTATGTATGTGTTAATTTGTGCAATCATTTGAACACTCTCAGCAACTCTCCTGGCTTTAGGTAGCTTACAATCATAAAAGCATTATAATAGATAACCAATTAAAAGCATCCTAAATTAAAAGCTTACAATTGTTCTCTGCCTACTTGAGATTCTCCTTATGTTGAGGTTCTCCTTATCAAAGACCACTTGGAAAAGCACAATTTTCCTGTTCTGCTAAAGGTTAACAGGGTAGAGGAAGCTGTTCTAGAGTGTGTAGGCTGTGGTTGAGAAGGTAATCCACTGGGCCCTGTCCTTCTTATCTTTCAGAGGATGGTCATCTGCAGCATATTCATGATCTCTCACCCCAAATTAATGGATAACCTCTCCCAGTGGCTTCATGTAGAAGTTAAAGAGAATAGGGGAGAGGAAAAGCTCTGGGGTATTCCATAGTGAAATTACAAGTTCTCAAACTCTCCTCCCATCAAAAGCAATTGAAATTGCTCACTCAGGATGGAGCAGAACCACTGCAAACAGTGTCTGGGATTTCCAACCCTCACAGAGGACCAAAAGGAGACCATGGTTGATAGTACTGAATACCACTGGGGTATCTAACAGGAACAGGAGAGGTATACATCATATGGACAGGTTCAACTGCAGTCATCCATAGGAATGACCAGTGTGGTTTCTGCCCCATGTCTAGGCCTGAATCCTGATTGGAAGGAATCCAGAACCTCTGCTGTTGTTGACCTCTCACCTTCTCAACAACTTTCCCTAATAAGAGATGGCTGGAGACAGGATGGTAATTATCTAACATGGCCAAGATAAGTGATGGTTTCTTGATTAAAAGGCACACCGTCACTTCTGTGAAGTCTTGCAGCATCACCTTCTTGAAGAAGCATTCAGTACCTCCTGCAACCATCCCATTGCTCACTTTCTAGTCATACTTATCAGCCAAGTGTGTCCAAGATTTAAAACACAGGTGTTGGAGCTCCTCCCATTCATTACCATGGAGACCTCAGCCTAAAGCTTTACATATAGAGTGATGGCCCTTCCATAACAAGGCAATCCTCATGAAAATGGGTCCTAGAGTTGATTGGAATGGAATGCACATCTCCTAAATTTGCAGGAAGAACAGCAGGGTGAACGTGGAAAGCTATATTGGCATTAGCCTTTAAAAAAATCATTTTGTAATTGATTAGCTGTTGAAACATGTTGATGAGTGAATTTTAATGCGTTTACATTCTGAACTCAAACAATGTCAAACGACTCAAACTCAAATATCTGTGTCATTAAGAATGAAAGAAATGAGCCTTGATGGAGCTGCAGTTTGTATAAATATTTAGACTGAGCTATAACAGGTCTGACTATTTATTAATGGGAATTAATTTCAAGAGTCAGTCCTCTGGATAACCACAGGACATTTTCCCATTGCCTTCCAAAGGTCTAATTTTCATGTGCCGTTGCATGTGTGAAAGAATCCAGATTTTGTCCAGCTTTGCAATAGAAACTGAGGTGCTCAGGAAGCATTTGTCTGATGGGTTGGGGGTATGTGAATAGACCCAAATGCTCACTATTACACTAGCCATTTATACATTTAATTTGAAGCAGGGGATCTGATTGTGTTGGTTAACACCTTCTGCCAAACCTACTTGGAGTATCCTTTTCAAGCTGTTAAGCATGTGTGAATACTGAAGGATAAATGTTACATGCACAGCTATAGATCTAACCTCTCTTCCTTATGAACGAGGGAAGCACAGGGTTGCGAAAATTATTTCCTAACCCCAGATGTGACTTGGTTGCTCCTCCAAATTTCTATCCCAACCACAAAAGAGGTTTTTGACTCTCTCCTCCTTTTCCCATTATCAAATATTACTGTATGTTATTTGAGCCAGTAGGAATTTTTTTTTTCAGGGAGGCCCATTATTTAGAGAGTAGGAATGTGTGCCTTGTCCAGCAAAGGCTTGAGGTCTGATCTCCAAGAACTTCAAATGGGGAAGGAAAACACTAGCTGGCAAATCTGAAAATCATCAGATAGTATTATCAGGACTGGCTATGCGGACCAGCAGTTTTATTCCAAAAAAGTCAGTTCCCCATATTTCTGTGGTACTTAAAATGCACAGCAATGGTGCAAAGTGAAACAATCCAAACTCCTGACTTAAAGGAACTCATCACAGAGGATTTTCACCTGCTATCAATATTTACTGTTCTCAACATTTGCTGGACTTTGAAGAAGCAGAATAGGGAGAGTATTGATGCTTTTGAACTTTGGTGTTGGAGAAGGCTCCTGAGAATACCATGGACAAAAATGAATCATCAAACAAATCAACCTGGAGTTCCCACTCGAGGCACAAATGACCAGGCTCAAATTATCATCCTTCAGACATGTTATGTGAACACCCAGCTCTCTGGAGAAGGCTGTAATGCTGGGAAAGGTGGAGGGAAAGAGAAGAAGAGGGTGACCAGCATCAAGGGGAATGGGCACAGTTACAGTGGCAATGGGGGCACTGTTGGGAGACCTGAAGGACCAGGTTAGGGACAGATCATCATGAAGAAAATTTATCCATGTGGTTGCTAAGAGCTGACAATAACTTGATAGGACATAATGAATCAATCAATCAATCAATCAATCAATCAATCAATCAGTCAGTCAATCTTTGCACTTCTCATTCAGTGGCTGTGATGAGTTGCTTGAAGAGTTGATGGGCAACAGTAGGGCTATTTTTGTTTTTGCAATCACTTGTCATTTTAGATTTCCTGCAATGTAGGTAACCTAGTGTCCTCCATTCATTTGGGACTACAACTCTAAACATCTCTAAGTGTTGGCCTCACTAGGACTTGAAGGAGTTGTAGCTTCCTCCTTTAATCTAAGTCACCACTTTAAAATAAAGTAGGGCAAGTTATCACCAGATAAGGAGAAGAATATCACATTTCATATAGGGGGTTCTCTTCAAAAATCTTTGCTACTTTGAAAGCAATTTCAAAAGCAGATTATTTCTCCTCCTTCTCCTTCTCCTTCTCCTTCTCCTTCTCCTTCTCCTGAATGAGAAGTTACAGGAAAAAACAAAACTAAACAAAACAAGAGCATTTCTATTTCAGAGGAACACAATAGCCTGAATGGATCTGGACTGAATAAGAGCTCTCTTAGCAGACTAGAAGGTTCATAATGAATGGCCTCATCATGTCACAATCATAGAGTTGGGTGGGACCTTGGAGGTCATCTAGTCCAACTCCTGTCCAGTGCAGGACCCACTAGAACATCTCTGACCGATTTCCCTCCAGCCTCAGTTGGAAGATCTATATTGAAGAACTCTACTCATTTCCAAAGTTCGGCTTCCTGTTGCTATAATTGTTCCTTTGCATGGATCCAATGTCCAAGTCTCATTGGGGCCCTTCCTTTATACTTACCCAAAGCCTTTAAGAAAGTCATGCACTGACACTTACACCAATGTTGGATAGAGTTCAACCTTCAGCCAAGTGACATGTCCCATTTCTCCTTTCCCAACATTCCAAAAGTTGCTTTTTCAATGAGAAAGCTATTCTTTCGCAAGTTGGATAAGCTAGATCCCCAATGCACTCCTTGTTGCTGTCAGCCAGAAGGTTTGGAGATAAGAACATTCTGCATTTTTGCCTGGACTCCAAGCTGAAATTAGCTTGTTCACTGAGGCACAGGTGGAGTTTCTTCCTCCCTTGATTTGATCATTAAAAATCCTCTATCTGCTTCAATACTTTCTCCCGGAGGCCCCTATCACCACTGTCTTCTTCAGTGATTAGGAGACAGGCAATTGGCCTTCTGAACTTATTACAGCCCTTTTTCTAATGATCTCATAATGACTGCAAGCCTAAGTCAAGCAGCCTGACAGATAATGGTGTCAATTATGCAGAACAGAAATGATGGCTTCGACCTGAAGAGACTCCATCTGAGACTGGGGTGGGGTGGGGAATAGAAAAGAGGGGGAGAGAGAAAGGGAGGCGCATTTATTTATAGTTTCTTTTATTAACTGCATCATCTTTGCGAACACTGGCAGAGGATAATAAAGAGGGAGAGAGGGAAATGAGAAGTTTGCATCGATGCAACGGAACCATAAATGGGGAAAATCCTCCAACAACACACCTATAAAAACATTAGGAAAAAAAAAGCTCAGGGAGTGATAAAAGATGATGAGCTGAGGTTTTAAAACATGGATTTAATTAGCTTAGCCTTTTTCTCCCTAAAAGTGGACATTTTTCATTCGGGCAAATGGTTGTTCTTCGTGTTAGCTGGGGGTAATTCAATGTGCTTATTTGTTTTGGTATTTTAGAGATAGAATGATAAAAAGATGAATCATTTTAAATCATGGCTCTTTTCTTGCAGATTCAAAACAATGTCCTGTGCTGAATGTTGGGCTCGTTTCATTTTAGACATGGAAGTTTTTACTTGGATAAAAATGTATAAACTGTTTCTATGGTTTTGTTTGTAGGTAAAGGGATGGTCCAAAACAAATTGGCCTTCTGTGCAATGAATTATTTCTTACTGACATTTCAGATACGGCCTCCTTGCATTCTTTTTTTCCAATCATGTTCAGTGCCTGTCCTCTTTTTCCTTCAGAAAGAGGAAAAATGGTAGCTCTGTAAAAAGAAAACATGGTTTTCCTTAGCTGGACACTGTTGCCCAATTTGAGTGCCAAATATAAATTATTGAATGTTAGAGGGCAGGGACATCCATAGGGATAGAGACCCAAAAAGTTCAGATGACAGTCTTGACTGTGTTATCAGTGCCCCACCCCTTTTTCATACACATCACATGTATTGCACTGATGTAAAAAAAAGGGTGGGGCTTCAGTCATGTGTGGTTGCATCCACCACCTTGACTTTCTGAGCCTCCCTGTGAACATCTCTACTGAGGAAGATGTATTGTTGCTAAGTAATTATGGAGTCTGCCACTTGCTTGCAAAGAATGAGAGTTCTAAGATCTTATTGCACATTCCCATTTGCTGAAGTCCAGCATCAGGGTAGACACAGGCCTTTCCTTTTTTTCTAGTTCAGAGATGGTCTTGTCATGTTGATATTTTCTGCAGCTGGAAAAGCCATGGAATATTCCTGCTACATCCTGAGTGTTGAAGACACTCAACACAAGGTTAGAGAGATATTCCATTCTTCTGAGTCTCAAGACAGGTTGACAATGAAGAGGTTGAATCCCATTTAAGGTATCAACCACATTGAACTTTGCTTTTAAAGCTTCAGTGCAGCATCTGTCTAATGTTCATGAGACTATTAGTTCATCACAGTACTTAATTTGAGTTAAAGGGGTGGGTTGGATGGTTTTATTTCTATTGATTTGTTGTATGCATTTGTCCAGTGGATATTTTGTTTTTGATGCTTTAAAATAACAAGAGACTTTTAAGTATGGTGTTATGATATATGTATGCATATATGTATAAATAAATACAGGTAGTCCTTGTTTAGTGACCACAATTGGGACCAGCAACTCAGTCATTAAGCAAAGTAGTTGCTAAGTGAAACTGCGACTGTGCTTATGATCTTACTTCAGCATTCCTTTGCTTTACAGACCTGCGAGGTCCACAAAGTTACTTTTTAATTGCTGTTGTAACTCTGAATGGTCACTAAATGAGGCAGCCACTAAATGAGGACTACCTTTCCCCACTCAGGTACCCTTCACAGGTGATGGTGTTACACAGAAGAAAGTGGGTCTCTCACCCTACAGTGCAGAACATGGAATAATGGTCTTAATTTATATGAAGGTAGGCTTTGGTTGAATGTTAGAATAAACCTCCTGATGATAAGAGTGCATTGACTATATCATCCTGACCTAGTGACATGGTGGCCTCATGTTTATTAGATGTGTTCAGACAGAGTCTGGAGACTTCCAAATTTTAATTTTTGAAATGAGCACTGGGTTACACTAGACCTTAAATGGCTTCTTACAACTCTGTGATTCTATGACTGTGTTATGACTGTAATCCTTACTTGAATGGCCAATTCATTGAAGATTCCAAGCTGGGCGACTCTGAATGGGGCTGAATTAAGTAGAAGATAGAAGTCCAAGACAGTGCATCTCAAGCCCATACCAAATTCAGTTGAGTGGTTAGGATTACCCATCCCTAACTTAAAGCTTCTTCCTATCATTTTATAGCTTCAGTAATTGATAGTAGCCATCTCTCACTCCCCAAGAGAACATTTCATCTGGGGCTTTACAGGATATGAAACCCAGAGAAGGTAGTAAAAACAGCACAGGGGGTATATAATGCACCCAATTTCAACATAATGCTTGGATGTAGCAAGAATTGGGATTGTGGGAAGAGATACCTTTTAGGTCCCTGGTTCAAAACCATGGTAAGGTAATTTTTTTAGAGGAGCATGCATGATATCATAGAAATGTCCAGTTCAGCAGTGATACTGCTGAACAAGGTGGTTTACCTTACAGGTGTGAGCCAATCTATTTTCTTCAAGTGAGGTTTATCTGTGTCAGCTGGCTGCCTTGGTTTGACAAAAGGAACATCTGCACATGTACTGGAGGTGCGCAGAACTCTTTTTGTTGATCAGATTGACATGGTGCAGCTGTTCAAGTCTGACACTGTAGAGGTGTGCTTCTCTGTCTTAATGAGACCCTTCTAGGGAGTGTTTCAGGGACATGTCCTTGCAAAGTTGTGCACAACTCCACTATATAGTCCTTCTTTCTATCATCTGGTGAACATAAGAAATCCTCAGTGATATTCAGGAGTACGCTTTACCAGCAGTTAGAGCAGCTGACCTGAGTCAGCTTTACCAGGAAATGGCCTCTTGATGCTACATTAAAAGTGTTGACATAAACTCTCTGGATGTTCGTGCAGAAAGTTGGCAAGGATAGCTGTCTAAATATGGTACGATAGAAAATAGAAAGGGAAACAAACAAATAGGAATTGTGAAACTACCAAACTGATTTTGTGTGCCTAAAGGATTGCTTCCTGCAATATTAATGACTGTTCCTCCAAAGAAAGCTTAGTGGTTTTTGTTTTTGTTTTCGCCTCCACTGAGAACCTCCTGCCCCAAATATTAGATTTCCATTAGATTCCCTTCCTTAAGCTTCCTCCCTTTCTCTTCCCAAGACCATTCTACCTTCTGGCTCTGCAGTTCTAAACTTTAAACCAAAAGTAAACTGGTACTGACGCATTAGTCAAAGGGACATTGCAAATGCCTATTTATTTATTTAACGTATCTGTAGGTGGTCACAATCAGAAATGATTCTCAGTGGTCCACATAAAAAATACCAGCTCCGTACAAAACTTAGGAATACTACAACAATACAAGCATAGGAAAAACAAAAAACAAATAAAGCAAAGACGACAACAGCTCACATTAAGGGAAGGCTTTCTGAAAAATGGTCAGTCTTAAGCAGCCTACAGAACATTATAGCAAAGATGGAGCCAAGGGGAGAGAATATATGTAGCTCAGGGCTGAATTGTTGGCTCCTCGGTGTTTTCTGAGCTTGTTGTTTTCTGCAGACATTTAATTACCCAACTAGGTAACATCATCAGTGTGAGGGACAGTGGAATTTGCTGGCTGTTTCTATACAGTAGCTTGTCTTTGTGGGGGTGTGGCTTCCTCCTTGATGGTCCCTGGATTAGGGTACTGTTTCTTCCTTGATTGCTTATTTGTAAGAAAACAGCCAAGCTCAGAGAGCACCAAGAAATCCAGCAAGAGGGAGCCAGCCTCATTTTCACAGAGAGGCTATTCCCCAGTGTTGGCACTGTGTTAGCCCCACTAGGTAGACCAGATCGAGAACTCAACTCCACAGGAAGGCTAAAGCTACTTTCATTGAGATTGCCTGTAATAAGAGAATCTCACAAGCCTGACTGTGATGCAGCTCCTCTTCCTTCTTATAATTCACTGAATTAGGGAGGTGTCTGCCTGAGCCACTTCCGAATGTTATTTGACTGTTGTGGACTTAAAATATGTTTTATCCCTCATCACCCTGGCAACAGAACTTGCATATTACTGTCATGGTCATCTCCCTTGCTTTCTACATAGTGCAACAGAAAAGCAGCACCTCCTTGCCTCAGTTCCTGCCCATCCTGAATCTCTTGAAAGTGTGGGATTTGCAGCAGTTCCTCCCTGCTAGATCAAATAGGTTAAGCTGAAGTTGGCTGGCAAAGACAGTCCTCAAGGTATCCAGATTCCAAGCCATGAACAACTTCATTGGTCAAAAAGAACACCTTCAGTTGGACCAAGAAACCAACTGGCAACAATTCAGGGACTGTAAAACTGGTGTTAAGTGCTCCCAACATCAGAAGCCCAAAAACATGAGAGCTGCTGCATTTTGAACCACCTGCAGTTTCTAATATTTTTTAAGGGCAGCCCCAAGTAGAGTGCATTTCAGTAGTCTAGATGGTTGGTGAGAAAGATGTGAATTACTGTTGCCAAGTCATCCTGTTCCAGGTAAGATGCAACTGGCATATCGTACTGACAGCTTAGAGAAGAAATTTGCAACTTCTTGGGGTGATGATGGTAACAACTCATTATATTTATAAACCGCCCAGAGTCACTCTTTGAGTGAAATGGGCAGTGACAAAATCTGAAATATAAATATAAATAAATAAAAATATGTACTCCAGGAAATAAAGCCAGACTGCTGACTTGAGGGAATGATATTAAAGGCAAAACTGAAATACTTTGGCCACATAATGAGAAGACAGGACACCCTGGAGAAGATGCTGATGCTAGGGAGAGGGGCCGGCCAAGGGCAAGATGGATGGATGATATTCCAGAGGTGACGGACTCGTCCCTGGGGGAGCTGAGGGTGTTGACGACCGACAGGAAGCTCTGGCGTGGGCTGGTCCATGAAGTCACGAAGAGTCGGAAGCGACTGAACGAATAAACAACAAAAAAAATATGTTCCAGCATTTTTCTCTTCTATCACATTAACATTTCAGTTGAGTGGAAACTTTTGAAGGGGTTTAAGATTGAACCCAAATCTTTCAAGGGCCATATGTAACCCCAAGCCCCCAGACTATACATCTCTGTGCTATATCAAGTTTGTGATTTATACATGATGCTTCTCTGAGGAGTAAACCAGTCATAATGAAAGCTTGGTCTTATATACATGATACAGAATATTTTGCCTGTCTAGTAATTTTTAGTCACACCAATCCTCCTTAGGTTTTCAAAATCAGCCTAGGTTGGCTGTTTTCTGCTCTATAAGAGGACTGGTGTGACTAGAATTCACTATTTGGGTGGAAGACCACAGGCAACCTTGAGGTTGTAGACCTGACAAGCCAAGGAAGGAAGGAAAGGGAAGGGGAGGGGAAGGGAAGGGAGGAGGAGGAGGAGGGTGGCATTGGCAAACAACTTTTGTATCGCTGCCAACAGTATGGACATATTACCAGAAACTGAGCTCAACTCAAAGGGGATTTTACCTTCTATAGCTTGCAAGGCATCAGTGACAAGATCGACACAGCTGAAATTCTTTTTTTTTTCAACTACTAGAACCCTAATCCCTTCTGGCATCATATTGCCATAGCAACGCTCTAGTCCCATAGTTGACAACTTGTGTTCTTTCAGGAGAATGATGACGAAAAACTGCACCTGTTAGATTTCTGCTAGCAAGACAGCATTTTAAAACACTGGTATCTAGGAATTATCTAACCGTATCCGTAGACATCACTATGATTTCTCTGAGGATCACTTATTTTGCTGAATGTTTGCTGGGATAGAAAAGGGGACCCTTTGCTTAGGTTGTTGTGAAGATCTTGAAGGATAAGAGAGAAATAATGATGGTATTAGTATTATTGTTCCAGAAGCATTTTATTATTCATTTTCTGCTGTGATAAAATATGTTGTTTTACGCTGGATTTATGACGGTAGTTTCTCTCTGTTTAGATGTATGTTCAGAGCAATGTTTTAAAGTGTGTGGCTGTTCTCATTTTCTGGATCTGAATTTGGAAACGATTGGAATAGGTTACTTTTGGAAAAGTGATTCATTCATCTCATATAACTCTTAGGAGCAAAGCGTATTTCTTCAACCATTTAAATATAAATGGCTTATAAGGTAGAAAGCTAACAGTTGATTAATGGTCACTGAAAGACATACGTGTGTGACACAGGGAACGATGGGAAAGATCAAAAACATCAAGAGCATGGCCATTACCTTGAGCAACACACACAAAAAAGGGGGAAAGCCTTTGATCCCTTAGCGGTGTCCACCTTCTTGACTTCTTTGATTTTTCCCTGCAGGCGCCCCTGGTGGGTGAACAGAATTTAACTCAGGTGTCACCCTCTAGCCATGCAACCTGGTAACAGAGCATAACATGGCTTAGCTATTCCTTTTTTTTTTAGAAAAAAAAGCAGTTGCTATTTTGACACACGATTTCAACCTTAAATCCAGTAGGGTTCTCCTCTTGTGAGTGAGTGTGCATGTGTGTGTCATGCCACTAGGACTCCCTTCCTCTTCACACACACACATATATACATAAGCTTGCTTTCATTTCCACATCCCGACCCTGCGTTCTAGCCACACAATTGCCAGTCCTGGTTATAAATGGCAGAAAAGAAGAGGCCATTAAGACAACCTTAGAGAGCAGAGAAGTTTCTTTTCGGCATAATCAAAGCTTCAGATACTTATTTGCTCCAGAGGAGCAATAGGGCCAAGAAAGAAGCAACACCACGGGGTATGAGCCCAGGCCTGTTTATATCTGACATGACAACATTTTAATTTTCTTGGCAGGCAGTTACCAACTTGTTTGAATGGCAGGAGAATTACACTGTTGTTCTTGGGAGGCAAAGTGATGTAGAAGGAGTTATTAAAGAATATCAGGGAAATGTTGCAGCGAGAGCTTCGTGTGGGGAAGTTGCCCTACATTTACTCTAGGGAACAATGAAAGAATAGCACTTTTTGCATGGAACTAACCCCTAAATTCTAAATTCTCACTTGGGCCAGTCACTCCCTCTCAGCCCTAGGAAGGAGGCAATGGCATACTACTTCTGAAAAACCTTGCCAAGAAAACTGCAGGGACTTGTCCAGGCAGTCTCCAAGAATCCGACATGATTGAATGGATAAAAAAAAAAAATCCCTAAATTCAGGACTGTTTTTTTCCTTCTCCTTACTTCCTGCTAACCCTCAAAGTCACTCAGAGCTATGAAAAAGGGAAGTCTTCTTCAAGTTAAGCTCAACTCCTAAACAAAATGGACATGTTTTCTTGGCGACAATGCAGAAGTGATTTTCCCCTTTGTCCTTCGGGTATGTTTGGTAACTTCCCAGTCTAGCCTGCAGCTTTGTGATTTCCTGGTGGTGTCCCATCCAAGTACTAAATTGGGCCAACCCTACTTACTTTTTCAAGATCCGAAAATTCGGAACAGTGCTGCCACCAATCCGGACCATGAGCCTGACTATTCATTGGTCAAAATCATGTGCTAAACTTCTTTCTGTTTTTAAAGGACTGTAGAATTTCAAGTGAAAAATGAGCATGTTTCAAGAAGAGCATAATTCCATGGTCTTATCAAGACTCTCTCTGTAATTTTGTAAAAATGTGAAGTCTTCGCTGGTCAGTTTCACCTCTTTTGAGATTACTTGTACAGGCAGTTGGGAACCCATCATACAAGGTGCTTGGGGCCAAAGGGAATTCATTCATAGGTACTAATCGTCATTTCTACAAATGCACATGGAATGTTTTTGTCCATTTCTGTCCTGTTCAGACTATGAGACAACCAGGCAGAGTTACTAATAAAATTCTTTATTTAGCAAACTATTTACTCAATAAAGTTCTTGCAATAGATTAGAGCATGTAGTTTCATCAAGTCCACCCAGGTGGCAAGGGACACGCAGGCAACACTGCAGTCAGACTGTGGCAAGGCAACAAGGCACAACTCAGCCAATCCTCTGATCAAAGCTGCAAGGCTGGAAGGAGCTGTTGTGCATGTCAAATGAGAGGCTTGACACTTGGGTTGGTGTCCTGGCACTCAGGCTGGATCAGGCTGGCACACTGAGGCCAGATGAGGCTGGGCTGGAGTATTTGGGCAGGGCTTGGCTCTGGAGACAAGACCGGATTTGGCTGGAGTGTCTAGGCAAGACTCAGATCTGAAGATGAGGCTGGACTGGACTGGAGCGTCTAGGTGAGGCTCAATTCTGGAGACAAGGCTGGACTGGAGTGTCGAGACAAGGCTTGAACCTGGAGACACGTCTAGACTGGGCTGGAGCACTTAGACAAGACTGGGATCTGGAGGCAAATCTGAACTGAACTGAAGTGTTTAGGCAAGGCTGGGATCTGGAGGCAAGGCTGGACTAGACTGGAGCGTTCAGGCAAGGCTGAGAGATGGAGGCACACCCAGATTGTGTTGAAGTGAAGCGATGAGGCTTGGAGCTGGATGCTAGACTAGGCTCAGCAGGGACAGTGGAGAGAGGCTCTACAGGAGCGACCCAAGCAGAAGGCAGAGCTGGCTACAGGCAAGGCTTCTGATGCTGGTAAGGACTCTTCCGCAGGTGCTGTGAGCTCGAAGGATTGGTTGTCCCTGACAGCTTGCCCGTGGATGCCTGCCTTCATTCACTCCTTTTCTCACTGTTTTCCTTTAGCAGCCAATCGGGCTTCTTTCTCTTTCGTGCACTTCTCCACTCTCCTCTCTTGTGCACTGATTGGAGGATTCAAATCCCTCTCTGGAGTTTGTCTAATCCTCTCCTGCAATTTCTCCTGCTCTGCTGAGTCACTTCTCGGTTTTAATTCTCCAATTCCTTCCTGATAAGTTTCATTTTCCCCTTCTGACTCCAGATAAGTTTTGTTTTCAGAGTCAGAAGCAGGCTCAAACCTCACAATTTCATATGAAAAAGCAGAGCAGAGTCTGAAGAAAAGCACTTTTGCCCCTCCTTCCCTCCCTCCCTCCCAACAAACTTTTTTCCCCCCTATTGCTACAATAAACAGCATCCTAAGCCAATAGAAAACATAAAGAGTCCCTTAAATTTGCCTTGACTCCTGGCCATTTCATGACACATTCTTGTTGTTTTCTGGGCAGCAATATGGACATGGCTGGTTATTGTTTCTTGAGGAATGTTTTGTTGTCTTCTCAGTCTAGCCTCCTAATTGTTCATCATCCAAATACTTCTGAATGTTAAGTCCTTAGCTCACATCTGGTAATGTTCCACAGCATAACCAGTATGTGGCTGTAGGAGCTGTGGGCCCACTGATATCATGTAGCATATTTCTCCATTTTTTTTTTGTCATGGGCTGGTGGCTTTTGTCCTATTAGGTTGAGTTTAAGTTTTGCTAGATCTTCTGCCACATGCTGCAGCCAAGTTTTCCTTGGAGGTGATCACTGTACTTTCCAACCCACAGGATATGTTTTTCAGAGTGAGGAAGTCAGCGTAGGGCCATGCAACAGATGTGGCCAAACCACCCCCTTTGACCCTTCTGAATGTCATCAGCACCCATAGGTCAGTCGTAGAACCATTCTTTAATTATTTCATTTTGGAGTTTGTCGTAGGTTGAAATCCCTAACATCTGGCAGAGCAGCACATTTGGAAAACATTGCACATTCTCAAAACCTTTTGAAGCCAGGCCAACCTTCTGCATCATAAAGCAGCATTGGTAGTTTTAATGATCAATAAATGTACATTTTGGTAGCAATGCTTGTACTGCTTTTTGGCCAGAGGTACCATATCAGTGCTCTGAAGACTCCGAGGCCAATTTGATTGTTGATATCTGCCATGGCAGGTCTTTTGTATTCGTGGACAATTGACCTGAGGCATCTGAATGGTTCAATTTGCTGAAGCTGAGCTCCGTCAAAGTGGATGGTTACCCAAGGGGCATTGATTGTGAATATTTTGGTCTTGTCACTATTGATGGTTAAGCCATAAGGATCAACAGCAGTTTTTATATTGAGTCGGATGTTGTAGGCTTCTCTTTAATTGTCTGCAAAAATCATACTGTCATTAGCAAACATTAGGTCTGTGATGAATTCACCTTGTTCCAATATGCCCCCATGCCAGCCAGCAAAGACTTTCTGTGTGACTGCATCAATCACAGGGTTGAACAACAAGGGAGATGAAATGCAGCCTTGTCTCTCCCCAGTACATTCAGGGTCATCTTTAGATATCTTGCCATTAGCACAACCAGAACTTTTTACCTCTCGTATCTCTGCTGCAAGTGGCATACTATTTTAGCAGGCACACCTTCTGCAATGTGTGCTTTTCATAGCATTGGCTGATGGACACTGTCCAATGCTTCGGTGAAGTCAATCTACACAACAATGACTCCCTTTCAGCACCTGAAATGTTCCTCAAGTAATTGTCATAGTGCAAATAGCTGCTCTCTTCATTTCTGAAGCCTTTGCTGGATTTCATAAATATCTTGCCCACAATTGACAACAGTATACTTCCACAGTGTATCCTGCACTCCCATTTGTCTCCTTTCTTGAAAATTGGCATTATTATTGCCTGTTTCCACGAATTTGGGATTTTCTCAGATTGTTTCAGGTTCCCAAAGAATAATGTGCTGGGCAATGACATTTTTCATTTTTCAGACACTGCCTCTAGTGAGTCTTGGTCTCTTGGCTTATAGTCCTGGCCCAGCAGGAAGGTGGATAGACTCAATTAAAACAGTGATGGGTACACCTGAAGGACCGTTGTCTTCTTCTTAGGGCTGAGAGTGACCAACCCAAAGTTATCCAGCTGGCTTCGTGCCTAAGGCAGGACTAGAACTCACAGTCTACCAGTTTCTAGCCTGGTGCCTTAACCACTAGGCCAAGTTGCCTCTCTGTCTGTTTCTCCCTCCCTCCCTCCCCCCTCTCTTTCCACCCTTAAGTTCTATAATTGTGCATCTTCATCTCAAATTCATCTAACTGTGGTGTCCATGTAAGAGGGTAGTCCAATTAGGGTGAATTGAGGGCATGGTGATTGATAGACATTACCACCTTCTCATGCACATCTCCCCACAACCCAAGAAAGGCTGAGCCTGTGATTATTCCAGGTATTTATTGATTATCTTCCTCCCACCCTTTCAGCTTCCTTCATATTTAGAAACTTTATCTTCCTTTCATACAACATTCACCCATGTTTCAGGTTACTGAACTTCATTTGCCCCCTCCTGGAAAGGCTGAATATAGATCAGCATTCTGTCTTGTGAACTTCAGGAGGAAGTAGGGGCCAGACGGCTGCTTATTAAAACTTAGTTCCAAGCAAATCTTTACCCTGTCTGCCTTATTCTGTTTTGTTTTGTTTTTTGCACTTACAAATCACTTTAAAAAAAAAACAGTTGCAGGAACAACACTAATAGAAATAATAACAACAATTCCTGGGACAATGAGAGTAATGCTAATATTAAGAACAGCACCAGTAATAATAAATAATTGCTAGAGCTGGGCACAACTGATCTTCCAAACTTCTCCATCAGTTTTGTAGATAGAGAAACTGGGTAAACCATGCCCACGAGCTTCTCCATTGCTTTTGCAAAGAGAGGGTAGTCAGTTAATTATTGGTTTATAAATAACTAATTGCCCTCTTGATGCCTTCCCTTGGAATTTTATGAAACCATGGGAAGAAGGTACAGACCCTGGAAAAAGGGTTGTACAATGAAAGGCAGGACATTCATGCCCATCCTTTGACGATCACATCACTAATTAGGTGCAAGAACACCTTACCCCACCACAAGTAGCATCAGAAGCTCTAAAGAACTTCAAAGCAGGATAGTGTTCAGCTCACCTTTATCCCTTGATATCCTGCTTTGTCTACTGAGATCTTCCACATGTCCTCTGCAACTGTATGTAGTTGGACCTTCTCTGTGGAGGACCCACCCTCTGCAAATCTCTTCCCATAGAAATTCAGGAGGCATCTACTATGGTCACACTTTTTTTTTTTGTTCCTGCCTGTTAAAAACTGATCGCTTCGCCCAGGCATTGCTAGTCTGAAGGCTGACGGATTTTTCTTTCTCTTTCTGTTCTTTTAATCAATATGTTTGATTAAATGTTATTGTTTTATGTTGTTTATATGGTTTTATTATGTAACTTATTGCTGTTTTTATTGCAAACTGCCTTGAGATGCTTTGGCACATGAAACAGTATATAAATGTATTAATGAAATAAAGTCTGAAACAGCTGTGGCAATCCTAGAGTTATTTATTTAGAAAAGATAGCTACCAGGGGAATGGGGAAGACATCCTCTGGTTAAATGTAATAATCCATGGTTTGCTGCTTTTGTGAATTAGTTGTATAAAGTGAACTGAAGCAGGTAAATGTGGCATAAAATGGAATGAAAAATTATTAGGATGCTGGTCAACTCTCCTGTAGAAAGCATTGCCTTATCAGAGTCTAATAGCAAAGAGCAAAATTGTTCCATTAAGAGTTTACGATAATGCATTTACGGATGTTGTGAACATCTGTGATGGTCTTGTGATATGAAGATTCATGGGGGTAAGTAAGAGTTGCAGACACATATATATGGCACTTACTTAACTGTGCAAGCTGTTGCAGTATTAAATCAAATGTGCATGCAATTTCAATTTGTAACAGCAATTTGGCTATACATTTATTCTTTATTAATATTCTTATGGCTCCTTCACACACATAAAAAGGCCTTAAGGAAGACATAACAACATGCAAAGAAAGAATCAAATCAGTTAGAAAAAAATAGAAGAATTCAATCACAGCATCAGTAACATTTATTTATTATTATTTTTATTTATTATTAAATTTATATTACTGCCCATCTCCCCCGATGGGGGACTCAAGTAAGAATTAAACCACAACCAAAAGAAGGCATGGAAAAGAAAAAAAGACACAAGCAGAAATTGATGCCAGCCAAACCGATCCATGAATCATGGAAGATTTCGAAAGCATCTTTAAGAAGAACAGAAGGGCCTTGCAAAATTGCTATTCAGTGATTCCATTTGAAAGCAATTTGACCCAATCTCCAAACTGAACTGACTTTCCAAAAAGAATGAGAAATTTGGACTGAAAAAGCAGATTTGAATCAGTTGCCAACAAATCCATCTGATGATATAGAAAAGGATTTGGATAATCAGATCAACTGGATTTTCTTAATAAAATTGAATTGCTGATCCAAATTGAATAGATGATTGTAACTGAATAGTACATGCTCCAAATCATGACAGGCTATTCAGCCTACTTGCACTCAACAATTCTACTCTTCCTCCTCCTCACCAAGCACACTTCCCAGAGAGAGTGTAAAAAGTAAACAAATGGTTTTAATCCCCTATCTGCTACTTCTGGTATGCTTTCTCTAATCTCCTGCCTTTATTTTCTTTTGCTCACTACTATGTCTTCTTGTACAATCTTCAGGATGTTGCTTATCCCAAAAGAGGATCATGTGATATGTCTGTATGCACGGTATGAAAAACAGGCACCCTTCATTTCAATATAAGAGACCATGAAAGGATACAACATTGTTCTGGACTTTGACCTTGGCACTTGAGTTGGGACTGTGGACAGGAAAAGGTCAGGACATTTTGTATGTAGACATAAGGGAAATTCAACAAATAGAATGTCCTTTTCCAAACAGTTCCTACAACCTCCCTTAATATCATTGATTTATTGGTCATGAAACAACCATGTAGGGATTTGTTACAAGCTGTTGAGGTAGCCTTGGATTGATTCAATATATACATACACACATACTTTTTCTAGCAAACTGAGATAAATTTAGCTTTAGGTATGTTGCCTTGTTCAAGCAATTCAGTCTGATCCCTTCATTAGCAGTTATATGCAGAAAAGTTAGTGGGAAGTGAAATAGGTGATCTCTCAGAGAAGGGCCAGCTTTAGGCTAAAGCTGAGTAGGCACTGGCCTATGGTGCCAAAGCTTAGGGGGCACCAACCCTGCCCCTCCTTCAGAAAACAAAGGCTATTCTAAAACTGCAAACCTTCACACTGGCATGAGGTGGTACTATCAGTCAATGGGGCGCCATATATCCTCGAGCTGGCACTGACTCAGAGTGGTTGAAGACAGAGATAGAGACTCTTGGGTTTGACTAGTTAGTGCTGTGGGGCTTAGGGACAAGTATAGAGCACATGTGGGGTGAATCCAGCTCCCCTAAAAATTGAAATGGAGACATCAGAGGGACTGACATGAAGATCTGCTTCACCTCTTCAGAATAGTCTTGTGGATGGTTGCTCACAAGTCCACTACCAAATCTAATGGGACTGTAGTTTGTCACACAGAGGCCCCCAAGTTCTTACAATAAGGATGACCCAGTGAGTTTCAACCCTTGATTTATCAACCCGGCTTGCAAATTCCTTTTTCTGCTTTGTAGTATTCAAATGCCATATTTCTCTTTTTCTTTTTTGTTTATTTATTACCATTGCAAAAAGTTGAACAAGACCCTTTCTATAGTTACAGCCAATTTGTTTCTTTGGGGAAAAGAAAGAAAGAAAGAAAAGGCTTTTCTGGGTTCTACTGCAAAGGAAAATTTGCTTTTGCCACAGTGAAGGTGGTAGGCCCCATCTGTGAGCTCAATCAGGCTTTGGAGCACAGCCAGAGCAGGACAGCCACTTTCAGACAAAAATGATCCCTCCCAACTTTATCATTGTCCCTTATCACAAAGCCCAAAGACACAGGCTTTTCATTTACAGTGCAATTCAAAAAAAGAAGGGTTTATGCATCTAAAGTCACAGAAAAGCCAAGGTTACTGGATATTTTTTTTAAAAAAATGTTATCTAATCTTTGAAACAGATAAAGACCCAGGTGCTTTTTGCCATTCTGACAAGGAGAAAAGGAAGGGAAGGGAAGGGAATACGGAAGGAAATACAGAAGGAAATACGGAAGGGAAGGAGATGGGATGGGATGGAATGGGATGGGATGGAATGGTGAGGCAAGGCAAGGCAAGGCAAGGCAAGGCAAGGCAAGGCAAGGCAAGGCAAGGCAAGGCAAGACAGCAGGAAAGGGTGGAAGAAAACTTTCTGATGTGAAGAAACACTAAGGAAAAATGACAATCTATGTAACTTCTACCATGGAGCTACACCATTCCCCTGCAGAAATAGGCTTGTGGATAAAAGAGGACATTTGGTAGAAATCTAGAAGACCGACTTTTACTAGGTTCAGCTTTTCTTATTTAGACATGATAAGCTACCCTTGCCAGCACTTGCCATCGTGCACAGCTCCTCCAGATAAGGGATCTCGCTGGGCATTTCATCCCCATGAAGGATGGTTACATTCCATCTTGCTCAGATTGCAAGTAGCCTGCCAGTCTCAAATGCCTCAAAATCAAGATTGGAGGTTAAGGCCAAGGTCAAGTCCTCCTTGCATGGAACTTGATTCCTAGTGGCATCATAAATATACTTCTGTGGTTTTCTTGGCAGCAATATGGAAATGGCTCGCCATTGACTTTCTCCAAGATTTATGTTTTTAAAATTTCCCCGTCTAGCCTACAGCCTGGCTGTCCTATGCAAGTTCTAACCAGGTCCAACCTGCTAACTTCTTAAGAGTAGCCAAGATCTGCTAGGTACTGCCAGATGCTAAGGCAGCTTGCCAGCCAGTTCCAAATTTTAGATAATGCTAATGACTTTTTACAAGTTAACCCACTTGCAATTAAATAAATAAAAGTACAGACTTCCTTGAGCTTGATCTCATTTTCTGGTAACTATGTAGACATGACCATGGCTATGTAAACTTCTTGGCAACAAGAAGTAGTTTGTCATGTCCTCCTTGAGGATATTTGTCAATTTCCCAATCCAGCGTATAGCCTTGAGGGCATGGCGGTCTTCCTTCCAAGTGCTCAACCAGGCCTGACCCTGCTTAGCTTCTGAGCCTAGAGAACTGGCTCCCATCTTTGGGTGAGAGAACATTCCCACAGTGACTCTTGCAAATGGTAGTCCATGGATGAAGAAGACTGAGAGACACAGGAATATTGCAGGCAATGCCAGGCATCAGATGTATTGAGGCCAGAGCCTGCCCTACCTATAGGGGGCAAATGTTGGAGAAACTGGACGCACCAGTGAGGTATTGCAAGACTGTGGAGTATCATACAATCTGCTGTGTAACCTGAAGGCAAACATGCACAAAGGATATATTACCAAGGTCAAATGCAGTCGGAATGCACGTTCAGTTTGAAAAATGTATTTGGATGGCTGCAGCTTCAAAGGAAAAATTCCCAAGGTTCTAAGTATGGTGCACACTGGTTTCCTCTCTGACAGAAACTCTATTTACTTGTTAATCAGAGCTCAGCTCCTGTTAACCACCGTTACCATTTATTTTCCTACTTTGCACACTGTCGGATTCATTAACATTGCAAGGGTGGCTAGAGTCAGGCTAGGAGTCCAATTGTTACCTAACTTCATTTACTCTAAGAAATAATATGGTTCAGGATTACACAGAATTGCATTTTTTTTAAGCTGGGGGAAGTTTTTCCATACAGACTTGGAACTGAGCTTAGGCAAATGGAAATATTGCCCGCGAGATAGGCAAAAGTTTTGTTTATAGGCCATCTGTCTCCCTCTCATCCCCTTTCTTTCTCACTTTGCACCCAGTCAGGCCATATTCCAGGTGCCAGGAGCACTGCAAAACATTGTGCTTAATGGCAGTGAGAGTACCTGCAACAGGTTACAGTGGGCTGTGCCCTGGAGAAAGGAAGGGGAGGGATCATGCATGGGACATGCAAACTTAGCACCTCCTTCAAGGGGTTGCATCTTGCTGCAGGATGGCAATGCTCCTTTCATTGCTACAAGCATGGTCATAGTTTAAGGATTTGCAGGTAGGGGCTGCTGGCACACTCCTGTGCCCTCTGAAGTACCACTTTGCCTTCAGATCGCAAATTCAATTGGATTGCCTGTATGGAGAATTCATCTGGCTCTGGGCCAAGTAGAAACTCATGTGGACCCTGAGATGTCCAATTGTTTCAACCTGTGTTTAAGGACCATAGTATCGTTTTGTATAATGGCCATAAAAAATGGAGAATTCCAGTTAGGGTGTCTAACGTGGACTATCTTACTGCAGTATTCTGGTCCAGATCCTAGCAGAATCAACTTTTTCCCCCTGGTTTGCCCTTTGCCAGCTGGGCATATTTAACACAATATGTAGAGAATGTATAGAGTAACTCAATTTTCCCAGCTAAGTATTTTGCATCACATGGAGACTGAAGCCCCCTCCCAACAACACATTTATGCCCCAGGAGAGGTCTACAGTAGAGTTCTTTATTCTTCATAAGCACCCAGTTGCCACTGTTTTTTCAACCTGAACTTATTTGTTAAGAACTGGAACTGTAGAGTTCAAGAGCATCTCTTATTTCTTTTCCACAAACATCTCTGCTCTCCCACTTGCTGTCATTGTCCTTAAGCATTTGAGAAATGCCTTTTTTTTCAGTAGACATCCAAATGATAGTTCTATCTACAATTCACTATTTTCTGCAACTAGTTCGATTGATAATTGCCAATACGTACCATCATGCTGCACACAGTGTCTATGTGATAGGGATAGAAGTGTAATGTGTAGAGCTCCAGCTCCTCAGGGCTGGCCAAAGCTTTTGGCAAGTGGTCCAAAGGAAGCTCCAGATGAACAACGTTGCCATATACTGCCCAGTGTCTGGGTGAGAAGATTCCTCTCAGCCTTTTCCTATCATGTGAGACCTCATTGCTGTCATGTTCTGACCTGGTATAATCCAGGAGGCATCTGGTTGACCATTGTGGGAGGCAGAAGAAGTGGACCTTTGTTCTGTTCCTGTGTGACTCTTGTTATTTTCTTATGCTTGAGACAGGATGTAGTTTGACCTAAGACAGCTTTCCACACTATGCACCTGAAAGGAAGTCTGCATGGTAAAAGTGGGCACACTTTTCAATCCTATCCCCAATGACCATTCATCTTTGTTGTGCTGTTCCTTCCTACTAATCCAAAATAAGATACTTGAGTCAAGAATAGGATTTTTTGATGCTAGCTTTATTGAAACTCCTAAAAGAAATAACTCCAGAGTATCTGCAAGGATCACAACATATATAGGCAAGCCATGGTAACTGAGTAACAATACTAGATCACAGGCTTGCTTATTCAATAATAATAACAGTCCATATATACTATGATAGAGAGCCAGTTTGGTGTAGTAGTTAAGGTACCAGGCTAGAAACCAGGAGACCATAACTTCTAGTCCTGCCTTAGACACAAAGCCAGCTGGGTGACTTTGGGCCAGTCACTCTCTCTCAAGAAGGGAAGGACAATCCACTTCAAAAAATGTTGCCAAGAAAACCTCAGTGGCCAGGAGTCAAGACTGGCTTGAAGGTACAAATGTATTCATAGGGATGTTTGGGGGATCCCATTTAAAATTCTATAACATCAGCACCTGGAATTATTCATTGTTCCTGAATGCGTGGAAGTACATGAGTGTGGAGCTCTACACATTACACTTCTATCAGTATCACATAGACACTGTGTACAGCATGATGGTACATATTGACAATTATCAATTGAACTAGTTGCAGAAAATAGTAAATTGTAGATAGAACTATCATTTGGATGTCTACTGAAAAAAAAGGCATTTCTCAAATGCTTAAGGACAATGACAGCAAGTGGGAGAGCAGAGATGTTTGTGGAAAATGAGTAAGAGGATCTCGTGAACTCTACAGGTTCCAGCTCTTAACAAATAAGGTCAGGTTGAAAAAAACAGTGGCAACAGGGTGCTTATGAAGAATAATGAACTCTACTGTAGACCTCTTCTGGGGCATAAATGCGTTCACAGTTTTGTCAACTGTTTCTGTAAAGAACAGGCCTGTTATATCTCTGCTAGGCCATAGGATGGAAATGATCTCCTTACAATATACAACTGCATAAAATTATGTTCTTCAAACATTTCCACCATGAAATGTCAGGGTTAATCACATACTACAGCTGGGAGTTACTGGCCCCAATTAGAATATGACATTTGTAATAATGTTAGGAAGGCATTACCCAAATAACAGGCTGAAACCGGGCAAGTCAGCTCACGTACCATGAAGAGAATAATGAGTCTCTATTTTCAGCAAAATGGGAAAAAAAAAATAAGATAAATTATTTCTGGCCAGATAATTTTTTTATGAAGTTCTAAAATGCCAAGCCTTCAGCAAAGGATCGTTACCTTGTCGTGGTGCTGGAGCTTGAGCACCTCAATGATGCCATGAGCTAAACCGTGAAGGGCCACCCAAGACGGGAAGGTCATGACAGAGAGGTCAGACTAAATGCGATCCCTGGGGAAGGTAATGGCAACCCACCTCAGTATTCTTGCCGTGAAAACTAAATGGATCAGTACAACCAGAGATATGTCGGTATACCATCGGAAGATGAGACCCCCAGGTCGGAAGATGGTCAAAATGCTACTGGGGAGGAACAGAGGATGAGCTCAACTAGCCCCAGACGTGATGACGCAGCTAGCTCAAAGCCGAAAGGACGGCTAGCGGCCGACGGTGCTGGTGGTGAACGGCGAATCCGATGTTCTAAGGATCAACACACCATTGGAACCTGGAATGTAAGATCTATGAGCCAGGGCAAATTGGATGTGGTTATTGGTGAGATGTCAAGATTAAAGATAGACATTCTGGGCGTCAGTGAACTGAAATGGACTGGAATGGGCCACTTCACATCAAATGACCACCAGATCTACTACTGCGGACAAGAGGACCACAGAAGAAATGGAGTAGCCTTCATAATTAATAGTAAAGTGGCTAAAACAGTGCTTGGATACAACCCCAAAAATGATAGAATGATCTCAATTCGAATTCAGGGCAAGCCATCTAACATCACAGTGATCCAAATATACGCCCCAACCACAAATGCTGAAGAAGCTGAAGTAGAGCAGTTCTATGAGGATCTGCAGCACCTACTGGACAACACGCCTAAAAGAGATGTTATTTTCATCACAGGAGACTGGAATGCTAAGGTGGGCAGTCAAATGACACCTCGAATTACAGGTAAGTATGGCCTGGGAGAACAAAACGAAGCAGGACACAGGCTGATAGAATTTTGCCAAGACAATTCACTCTGCATAACAAACACTCTCTTCCAACAACCTAAGAGACGGCTTTATACATGGACTTCACCAGATGGACAACACCGAAATCAGATTGATTACATCCTTTGCAGCCAAAGGTGGCGGACATCTGTACAGTCGGTAAAAACAAGGCCTGGAGCTGACTGTAGTTCAGATCACGAACTTCTTCTTGCACAATTTAGGATCAGACTAAAGAGATTAGGGAAGACCCACAGATCAGCTAGATATGAGCTCACTAATATTCCTAAGGAATATGCAGTGGAGGTGAAGAATAGATTTAAGGGACTGGACTTAGTAGATAGGGTCCCGGAAGAACTCTGGACAGAAGTTGGCAGCATTGTTCAGGAGGCGGCAACAAAATACATCCCAAAGAAAGAGAAAACCAAGAAGGCAAAATGGCTTTCTGCTGAGACACTAGAAGTAGCCCAAGAAAGAAGGAAAGCAAAAGGCAACAGTGATAGGGGGAGATATGCCCAATTAAATGCAAAATTCCAGAGGTTAGCCAGAAGAGATAAGGAATTATTTTTAAACAAGCAATGCGCGGAAGTGGAAGAAGACAATAGAATAGGAAGGACAAGAGACCTCTTCCAGAAAATTAGAAACATTGGAGGTAAATTCCAGGCAAAAATGGGCATGATCAAAAACAAAGATGGCAAGGACCTAACAGAAGAAGAAGAGATCAAGAAAAGGTGGCAAGAATATACAGAAAACCTGTATAGGAAGGATAACAATATCGGGGATAGCTTTGACAGTGTGGTCGGTGAGCTAGAGCCAGACATCCTGAAGAGTGAGGTTGAGTGGGCCTTAAGAAGCATTGCTAATAACAAGGCAACAGGAGACGACGGCATCCCAGCTGAACTGTTCAAAATCTTGCAAGATGATGCTGTCAAGGTAATGCATGCTATATGCCAGCAAATTTGGAAAACACAAGAATGGCCATCAGACTGGAAAAAATCAACTTATATCCCCATACCAAAAAAGGGAAACACTAAAGAATGTTCAAACTATCGAACAGTGGCACTCATTTCACATGCCAGTAAGGTAATGCTCAAGATCCTGCAAGGTAGACTTCAGCAGTTCATGGAGCGAGAATTGCCAGACGTACAAGCTGGGTTTAGAAAAGGCAGAGGAACTAGAGACCAAATTGCCAATATCCGCTGGATAATGGAAAAAGCCAGGGAGTTTCAGAAAAACATCTATTTCTGTTTTATTGACTATTCTAAAGCCTTTGACTGTGTGGACCATAACAAATTGTGGCAAGTTCTTAGTGGTATGGGGATACCAAGTCATCTTGTATGCCTCCTGAAGAATCTGTATAACGACCAAGTAGCAACAGTAAGAACAGACCACGGAACAACAGACTGGTTTAAGATTGGGAAAGGAGTACGGCAGGGCTGTATACTCTCACCCTACCTATTCAACTTGTATGCAGAACACATCATGCGACAAGCTGGCCTTGAGGAATCCAAGGCTGGAGTTAAAATCTCTGGAAGAAACATTAACAATCTCAGATATGCAGATGATACCACTTTGATGGCTGAAAGTGAAGAGGAACTGAGGAGCCTTATGATGAAGGTGAAAGAAGAAAGTGCAAAAGCTGGTTTGCAGCTAAACCTCAAAAAAACCAAGATTATGGCAACCAGCTTGATTGATAACTGGCAAATAGAGGGAGAAAATGTAGAAGCAGTGAAAGACTTTGTATTCCTAGGTGCAAAGATTACTGCAGATGCTGACTGCAGTCAGGAAATCAGAAGACGCTTAATCCTTGGAAGAAGAGCAATGACCAATCTTGATAAAATAGTTAAGAGCAGAGACATCACACTGACAACAAAGGCCCGCATAGTTAAAGCAATGGTGTTCCCTGTAGTAACATATGGCTGCGAGAGCTGGACCATAAGGAAGGCTGAGCGAAGGAAGATCGATGCTTTTGAACTGTGGTGTTGGAGGAAAATTCTGAGAGTGCCTTGGACTGCAAGAAGATCCAACCAGTCCATCCTCCAGGAAATAAAGCCAGACTGCTCACTTGAGGGAATGATATTAAAGGCAAAACTGAAATACTTTGGCCACATAATGAGAAGACAGGACACCCTGGAGAAGATGCTGATGCTAGGGAGAGTGGAAGGCAAAAGGAAGAGGGGCCGACCAAGGGCAAGATGGATGGATGATATTCTAGAGGTGACGGACTCGTCCCTGGGGGAGCTGGGGGTGTTGACGACTGACAGGAAGCTCTGGCGTGGGCTGGTCCATGAAGTCACGAAGAGTCGGAAGCGACTAAACGAATAAACAACAACAAAATGCCAAGCAAATACTACATGGAACAAAGGCTGCAAACCTTCTTATAAAGCAATAATTTCTATGGATCTTGCTAAGAATCCATTTCCAGTAAATAGTTAGCAGGGGATCAGAACACAGGCATCATTTTCTACACATTTGTAATAATCCGTGTTTGCAGCAAAGGGTTCATTCCCAGTTAGGAATTCACATGATTGCTGTTTTCTCCCAGAGTGGTACCTGGAATATGGCTTAAGTTCTGGGTCCAGGTGTTGTATGCAGAAAGCCCCAGTTACTGTTAGGAGGACTGGAAAAGGACTGCATGTCATTTTGGTGGACTGCTAGCCTAGTTTGATGTAAGGCAGTAGCCTCTCTTCCTCCTCCTACATAATTATAAAGCAGTGATACTTTAATGCCTTTCATTAGGATGAGCTGAACAAATACTACGTTCCTCCTTCAGTCTGGATTTTGCCTCTGCAAGGTGACCTAGATACTCCTCTGTAAGATTTGTGTCAAAGGGGTGATGTGACTCTTTCTGTGGAAGTAAAGAAGCAACACAATTTGCTTCCCATTGCCCTGCAGCTTCTCTTTTTCTCCTCCTTGTAGCTATGCTTCCAAAACATATAGTACATTACCCACTCAGAATTCTATCTTTTGATTCTGCTGTATCTGCACATCGGCCTTGAACGAATTCAATAATGAATTGGGTTGGTTCTCAGATAATACCCAAGTTCTCAGGAAATTATTGGGTGATATGTGATAGGCTGATGTTCCAGCTTGATGGTGGGTCTTCTGACCAGGAACCTCCAGTGGCTCATGGGTATAAAGACTGGCTTTTGGGCATCCCAGTTTGTGTCCTATTGGGTTCCACGTTTACATTTGTACACTGCTTGATAAAGTATGGATGCATGCCAGTGCTCTTAAACATCTTAAAACCTTTTTGTTTTTCCTTGTAATTCCTTTCCCTAGTTGCAATATGTTTCAGGAATAACTTCTGCTTTCAATTTGGGCTTTGCTTTTTGTGGAAATTCAGTAGAGCTTTGCTTCATAGCTAATCTAGCATTGCACTTGGACATCATCAACAAGACCAACAGATTCTTTCTGAATTGCCCAGAGCATTTATGATAACCAGTACAAAATAAGCAACGATGAAACCCCTGAAGATTGTGAGAATCCACCATGCATTGCTATACATGACTTAAGTGTGACCTAACAAAAGTTCTCATAAACTGGCATACCCCACAGTTCAGCTGCTGCCATCTTCTTTCCTTCTTAAACAGCAGCTCATGCTTGCATTGGACAACACATGGGGAAGATCATGTATCTGTGGGTCAGCCTTATTATTTTGCTCACTGTGCATACAGCACTAGCTTTTAATGAACTATAGTCTGCCTCCAATTTATCCCAGCTGATCACAAAGTGGTCCTGCTTCAGCTTGCCCAGGCTTAATGAGATTTCAAATTGTTCCTTGGGTTCATCTCAAAAGTGACCTTGCATCCTTTGTCTCAGCTGAAAATGCTCAGTTTCTCAGATACCTGATCTGGGAACAAATTCCTGCTTTGGTTGGTTAGAAAATACTGGTTTCATCCCTGCTCAAAGGAACAAATAAGCTGGATTTGAAAGCTTTTATGAAGATCAGAGTTCCCTTCTTACCTGTTCCTGTTGGTTGATTTAAGAAAGTTTCCGGTGATGGTACAGTGGATCTTCCTGAATCCTCTATATATTCTATACTGGAGTCCACCTCAATTCTAAACTGGAGAATTGAATTCTGAATTCTATAATTAATTCCAAATTCCATACTGGAGTCTACCTCAAAATACTTCTCATCTCAAAAGATGCACCCAAACATTTAAATCTTAGGGAAGGTTTCCCAATAAAATGTATTGTATTCAGAAAGTTCCTACAGTATATGAAAATAAATGTGGCTTCTCTGAAGCATTTCTTCTTAATGACCAAATAATTGAAAATGCTGATAGAGCAAGGTGATAGAAGTAAATTCCATAACTGGTCCCTCTTAGCTCAGAAGGGGCAGCTTTTTTTGGTAACAGCCATACTTGGATTTTGAATGAAATATCAGAAGTTTAACTTGATATATGGACTGAATCAGGACCACAAAGTAAATAACTCAGAGTCAAAAGTCAAAAGGCCAGAGTGATAATTGTCCTTAAGCTCCAGTCCCTCCACCTCTCAAAAGGCCAACTCCAATTGTTCATAAACTGAATACTTTCAATGTTTTAAGCATAACAAAACCATAGTTTGCTACCAAATGTAGATAGCAAATTATAGTCCCAAATTGTATGTGCAATTATTGAAGTGGCACTGGGAAATCCAGAGTACTGTGTGGAAAAGTGGAGCTCCCTTCCTGGTTTTTGACCATTCATTCAATATGGAATTCTTGATGCCTGAGTGGGAATGGAATATCATGCTCTGTTTTGAGGGGGTGGGATGGGGACTGGGTTAGCAATATCATAAAAATCAAAAGTCAGGCATGAACTTGATCACGTAAGACAGATTTTGATAGGGCTTTACAAAGATGAGAATTGTGCAGGCAACAGTTTTCCTTCTATAGAAGTTAAAGTTGGACTTTGAAGGCACAAGATAGAAAGAGTATCAATGCTTTTGAACTTTAATGTTGGAGAAGTTTGTTGTTTATTCATTCAGTCGCTTCTGACTCTTCGTGACTTCATGGACCAGCCCACGCCAGAGCTTCCTGTCGGTCGTCGCCACCCCCAGCAACCCCAGGGATGAGTCTGTCACCCCTAGAATATCATCCATCCACCTTGCCCTTGGTTGGCCCCTCTTCCTTTTGCCCTCCACTCTCTCCAGCATCAGCATCTTCTCCAGGGTGCCCTGTCTTCTCATTATGTGGCCAAAGTATTTCAGTTTTGCCTTTAATATCGTTCCCTCAATGAGCAGTCTGGCTTTATTTCCTGGAGGATGGACTGGTTTGATCTTCTTGCAGTCCAAGGCACGCTCAGAATTTTCCTCCAACACCACAGTTCAAAAGCATCGATCTTCCTTCTCTCAGCCTTCCTTATGGCTGGAGAAGACTCTTGAGAATATCATGGATAGCATCATACAAATTGATCAAGTCAATTCAGAGTTTTCACTTGAGTTACAAATACCCAGATTTAGATGATCATATTTTGGACACATTATGGGGAGACCTAATTGTCTCTTGAAGTTCATAATTCTGGGAAAGGTGAAAGGAAAGAGAAGTAGACTACCAGCAGAAAGGGGGATGGACTCAGTTATAGTGGTGATGGGTGCAACATTCAAAGACACAAAGGGCCAGGTTGGGGACAGATCATCCTGGAGAAGTTCTCTTTGTGTGGTCAATAAGAGTTGACAGCAACCTGATGGCACATAAGCATCAATCAATCAGTCTTGGAGAGCATATTTATATATATATATATATATATATATATATATATATAGGTGAAGGGAAAAGGGGTAACAATATTTACTAGGGAAAAGAAGCAGGGGAAGATATCTATTTCACACTCTGCTAGGGTGAATCCTGGATACATTTGGCTCCAATGGGAATATGATGGGCTAGAAGATTCATTGAATCAAGGTAATCGTATGGTTGTTTTCACCCCAATCATCCTGCCTGCACATTAAGATAATCTTCAGGAATCATGCATTTGTATCAATTGGACATATTAATAAAACGTGACAGCCAGGCAGAATATGCTTCTTAGAAATCCTGTGGCATGGTGGTGAGAATTTTATTTAGTCTGTTTTTTATAAGAAAAATCTGCAATGTTCTTTATAAATAGGTTTGAAAAGGGAAAATTGTAACTATGTAAGCCACAATACCAGCCTTTCAGTGGGCATTAATAACATGTTGAGCTTGAGTTACTTTTTATTTTAACACACATACAGCACACTAAAAACTGCAGAATTGTTTTATTTATTTTAATGGATGTAATGCTAGGTTGGCTGTTATTTTTATTACTGTTCTCCTCCTTTTGCTATTGGTTCCTATTGCTGTTTTATGGGGATTGCACATTTTATTAACGTTGCAATCCTCTTTTAAATTTATATACTGTATAAAAAGGCAAACATAGCTTAAATCAATCAGCAAACATGAAGAAACAGTACTTTTGGCTAGATAATGTCTAACTCAGTGACTAGATTCAGACATCTCATCAAGCCATATTTTGCTTAACAGTGATTTACTGTAGGGGAGCTCAATTTTTTGTAGCTATATCCAAAAGTTATTATTAAAAAAAAACAACGACCTCCGAGGACTATAGAAAATACTGGTGTGATGCAGTGACATCGCCAGATGGAATAAGATTGAGATTTTCAGCCTCCTTTGGACCGTGTTTCAATGGAAACCAGTTGTGTTAATCCTAGCAGATGCTTAGCATGCCTATTTTCATTATTACTTTCAATTTCAGATAGTACTTTCTTGCTTAATATCAATGGTGCAATCTTAAAGGGCCCAGATTAGGTCTGGGGTCTGCCAAAGGCTACAGATTACTTACCCCTGTTTTGTTTTGTTTTGTGTTGTTTTTTTTAAGTTGGTCAGATGCATACAACATATTAAACCAGAATGAAACAAATCATTTGACATAATGCAATCTATGAACCCAATGCAATGTATAAGGAAACGTAGCCATTGCATTAGCTAATGTAAAAGCCCAGCCAATAGCTGATGCAGAGTCCAGCGGAAATACACCTGCTGTGCTGATTCAGTGGGAAAAGGGATCAGTCAAGGTGATTCCATTTGCCATCTGTTCCCTGAAAGTTTTCTGGGTGACTCTTCTTGAAATGCCTGGGGACTTGGTGGCCTAACACATGGGGCAGCTGGTTCATGTTGAGCACATAAGAAACAACAAAATGAGCTTGGTCTGTTTTCTTGTGTCAAATATAAACAGAAAAATAGAGGGAAAAATTACAGTGCAGGAAAATTGCTGGGCAGCTGATTTAATTCTTTGTCAGCTATTCTTCTCCTTCTCCCCCATCCCACTGTCATCAGGGAGACTGCCATGGGTTGCCAATTTTGTTTACTTATCTCGTTAATCTCTTTGTCATGGAAATGAGGCATCAGCAGAAGGACACTTAAGAAGGTTTTCAACCAGCTGTTTCCATGGCTTAGCTAGTAATGAGTATTGCTGAGTTATTCCAAGTCTGAAGCATCTCAACCCTCCTGCTTAGATGGGAAAAGAAGAAACCACCTTGCAGGTCTGGTTTAGAGTGGATTTCTCAACAGGAGATCATTCTACTGAGAAAATAGGATTTTGCCCAAAGTGAAACTCAAGGATAGTCAGTAGGATTAAATCTAAGAGAAACATTGGAGGAGATTAGAGGAAGGGGCCATTTTCAGTGAGACTTTTGTTTGCTTCATGTTTGTTTTTTTGTTTTTTAAGATATACTCCATCAATTCCTTCAAGCACAGGATCAAAAGGGGGTGGTAGAAAGCAAATAAAGTAGATCTCATCTTAATTTTAGTCTCTGTGAAACACCAGGCACATTTCATTTTTTGGAGCAGAAGTACAGCAAAGAGTTAGGGAGGATGAGGATGAGTTGTGGTTGCTACCAACTGCCTACCAAGTGCCATAGTGCAGAAGATGGCACGGGCTACTTAACAACTTCATCAACCATTGATTTTGATTAATGCACATGGTGAAAGTTTTCTTCATTTCATAAGGACTCAAGAAAATCTGTGGGTGTGGGTGGATTTCCCCCTGCCCCAAAAGAGAGAGAAAGAGAGAGAGAGAAATACTTAATCCAAGGGTGGGAGGAAAAAAAATGACAGATTCATCCACCTGTAGCACATTACTCAGTATTTGAATGGGTCCCAAATAAATCAGATAGAAGACTTATGCACCCAGTTTAATCACAACATTGGCCACCACTTAACTGTTTCACTGATTGTGGGCTGAGAATCACAAAAGGGAAGGAAGTGAAGAACTATTTAACTTGGGTGGTCTATCTCTACACCATTGATGGCACCTAGCATGAACACTGGGCTTTACTTATTTGCTAGTTTGGATGTTACAGTATCAGTTGTGGAAAAGGTAAGTAGCTACTAAAGGAAATATCCCTGTGATACTTTGGTTCCAAGCCTTCCTGGATTTTAATGGCTAGCACCAATATTTGGGATGAACTGTTTAAGAAGAGTTCTTAAACTAAGCAAAGGTATTACAAGTTCTTGCTGACCAGCTTAGTAATGGGTAGGAAATCCATGCAGAACAGCTGAAATAATCAGGCCAGGGATCTTCATCCAGTTAGAGTTGCATCTGTTCATCAGCTGGAGCTAATAAAACACATTCCTCACTGCTGAGGCCATCTCTGCCTCTAGAAAAAAGGATCAGTCCAGGAATATCCCAACTCATAGTTACATTTCTTCAGGGAGCATTGTTTATAACCACTGTTGAGAAGATAATTTATTTTGCATTTTCTTTCTCCTACCAGTTCTTGTCTTATGTCATGGAAGGGAACTTGCTTTTGAAATGTATTTCAGAAGAGATTCGGGAGAAATTCTCATTAGTGGAACGGGGTGTTCTTGCATTTCCTGGATTACAAGGTGGCCAATGTGTGTGTCTGAATAATCTGTTTCCACACATATATAAGCATCTCTCTTTGGCTTTCCACGATCCCGTTTAAACCACATAGAAGACATGATAGGATTACTTCTTTGATGGAATTTTTTTTTCCTGGTCATGGAGCTACTGAGACTGCTAAAGAGGTTCCTGATCTTGAAAAAAAAATGTTAGTTAATGTTTTCTTTCCCTGGAAAAACTTGGGAGAAATTGTCCATCTAATTTTTCTGCCCATTAATCTGGTGGTGCCCAGTTCTACTTAACAATGATGTGATTTGGTCAGGTCAGATTGTTAATTTACTTTGACCCAATCTTTTTGGAGCAAATATTTTGGCCTGAACTGAAAGAAGAGTTTGTTTCATTTTGCATCTTTTTTTAATGCTTGCATTCTCTGCATTATTGTTGATTTCTGTGCCTAGTTTTAGGCCACAAATCCAATATATTGAGCCTGTTATACTATTTCAATAAAGCAAATTTTGTTAAAAAGCCTCCTGGGCAGCTGAGGAAATGCTGCATGCGGCTAAAGAAGGTAAATCCTGCTGATGGATGAGGTGAGCCATACGCTCAGACAGAAGATTCTTCAGTAATAAATGTTCTACCAAAGACACAATTATAAAGTCACACATCTAAGAAGGGGGATTCTAGAGCCAGAGGAATGAGGATGCTTGTGCACTAATGTAGAGAAAAACAGAGCTAAAGCTGGCAAAGGTGTGTAAGAACTGTTAGCAGAAAAAAAAGATCTTAAATGAACTCTCAGCCCTGGGAATGGAGGGTGCTTGAGAAAGAGATTTAAGATGATTCCCCTTTGATTCTGCTTGGTATAACAGGGGCAGGAAGGCAAATGGCAGGCTTTTAAGAGTCTGTTATTATAGCCTAAAACAATAAAGTAGAGTTCCAGTAGTCCTTGTGTTGTCCTGACCTGGCTTATCTGGAAATGCTTGAAGTTCACCATTACAGAAGCCTTCTGCAACCTGGTTCCCCTCAAATATGTACATTGTAACTCCCAGGATTATCATCAAGCATTGGATTTTGATTTTTCTTTCTTCTGATGCTCCTGGTAAATAGCATCAGAAAAATGGAATGTCCCAGTACAGTGGGAAAAAAGAATGAACTTAACCCATCTTGTTTCATGCCCAATAAGTGAGAGCCTGCTCATTTATCTTGATTGATTATGTGCCATCAAGTCATTGTTGACTCTTAGAGACTGGATGGATGGATGAATGGATGGATCTATATAGATAGAGAGAGAGAGAGAGAGAGTGCACCAGATCCATAGAAGCAGAGATTTACCACACTAGACAGGACTCAAGGTACAGACTGTGCAGAGGAGCCTCAGAGACAGTCCAACACATAGTGGCAGGGTGTAAGATGAAGGCAGGAACAGCATGCGCTGAATGGCACAACCAAGTAGCTGGCACTGTGTACAGGAACATCTGCACAGAGTATGGGCTAGACCCTCCCAAGTCCAGATGGAAGATTCCACAGAAGGTTGTGGAGAATGGCAAGGCTAAGATCCTGTGGGACTTCCAGATCCAGATGGACAGGCAGGTACTGGCCAATCAACCAGACACTGTGGTAATAGGCAAGGACCAGAAGACAGTAGAGGTGCCAAGTGACAGCAACATTCGGAAGAAGGAGTATGAGAAGCTGGAGAAGTACCAGGGCCTGAAGGAGGAACTGGAGAGGATATGGAAAGTGAAGGCCAAAGTGGTCCCAGTGGTGTAGGGGCACTTGGGGCTGTGATTCCCAAGCTGGGAGAGTGGCTCCAACAGATCCCAGGAGCAACATCAGAGGTCTCTGCCCAGAAGAGTGCACTGCTAGGAACAGCTAAGATACTGTGCAGAACCCTCAAACTCCCAGGCCTCTGGTAGAGGACCCGAGGTGGAGGAAGACACATGCCATCCATAGGGATGAGAAGGGATTTTTTTTAATGATTATCTGTCCCTAACCTGGTCTTTCAGGTCTCCCAATGGTGCATTCATCACCACTGTAACTGAATCCATCTACCTTCCAGCTGGTCATCCTCTTCTTCTCTTCTGTTCCACCTTTCCCAGCATTAGAGCCTTCTCCAGAGAGCTGGGTTTTTGCATAATGTGTCTGATACAGGATAATTTGAGCCTGGTCATTTGTGCCTCTGGTGAGAACTCTGGGTTGATTAGTTCAATGTTCCACTGGTTTGTTTTCTTGGCTGTCCATGGTATCAGGAGTCTAACATCAAAGTTTAAAAACATTAATCCTCTTCTTATCCTGCTTCTTCAAAGTCCAACTTTCACTTCCATATCTTCTCTTGGCCCATCCATTTTTCCTGCCCTCTTCCTGAACATACTTGTCTTTCCCTGATCACCTTGTCCCTTCAAGTACTGTCCTATGTCACCACACATGATGTAGCATGATCCTTGGCTTCAACCCGAAGTTACCAACCCATAATGCTATTTGCTTCTCTGTTACATTTTTATCTGCAGAAGTAGTAGGATATTCTGATGATTGCTGTAGCTCCCTTGAAGGTTCTAAAGCACTGTACTGCTGTTTCCTGGGATTCAGAATGGGATTTATTAAGATGCCAATTCATGAGATACAAGAGCCAATTGTGGCTCAGGTTTATGCAGCAATTTCCTTGATTCCTTCTCTTGTGTCACCAGAGCATGTTTGAGCTACCAACTTTGCATTCATTTAAGAGGAAATGACCTCCCATGTTACCTCTTATTCTAACTTTGGATCTGAACTAAGAACCATGACAAGGGAATGAAAATCACTCCTACTGGAGTGCTCATGCAGGATGCTGAAGCTTTCATTAATAAAACATCATGCAGGTGTAGGCCAGTATGGTAAAACACAATTATTTCCTCCCTTTGAACTGAATTAGGGAGCTGTTGCAGATAATGGCTTATCATTTGAAAAGGGGTGGCTTGTAAGGAGTTTGCCAGCACTGAGGGAAGGGAAGAGGAAGAGAGGAAAAAGAAAATCTTTCATTGGTATGTGTTGGGTCCAAAAGACAAGTATTCTCAAAGGGTACCCAACCCAAAATATTTCAGGAATGCTGAATTAAAATGCAACACTTATTTTTTTTTTAAATGTTAATAGCCATATAAAAGAAAAGATGTTGTAAATTGTATTTGTTTACTAATAAATAATGGCAGGGGACTTCATGCTTCTCTGATGAGTTATTGCAGTTGGTCTTTTGTGTTTCAGAGTGGTAACTATTGTCCTGGTGTTTAATTTGCATGTAGTATTTATAGCAAAGCACCCAATCCCTCTTTTTTCCCTTGCAAAGGCTTGGATTGTTTACAAGTGAACCATTAAATTAGGTCTACACCTTCTAATTGATGGATTGGTTGGCTGGAATAGTCAATACAGGTTTCAGCTGATTGACAAGTGGGCACAATTCATGGGATTCAGAATATTTTATTTTTTACTTCGAGCCTTGCCATTTCTCTGCGCATTGCCCATTGCATACCGGAAGCAGCCTTCTCCACTGATGAAACCAACTAAACATAAAATATGCAGGCCTCTTGCTGTGGAAATGTTGATTTAGCCAGATGCAAGTTTAATGGATAGATGAATCAATCAATCAACCAAGACTCATAGAATTAATTGATTAAATGACTTTAATGGAGTTATAGCCTCAATTTAAATATTGAATGCATGTGCACCAGATGCTAAAACTTGTACTCTATCAGGGCAATGCTACTATAGAGAGCAGCCCAAGCATACAGGTTTTTAATGATTCCAATGCTAACACCTGAAGGAATTGACGCCAAGTATTTGTAGGCATTTACTCCCAGTGAAAAGGGAAGTGTTTTGTTCTGCCGCATTTGCCAGGAATAAAATACATCTTTTATGAATTTGGAGTGGGGGAGAAGTTACAGTCCCCATGCATTACGTGGTACTTTTTCCCTTTTAGATGCACCAACATATCCATTCAAGATCTTCCTTCTATTCTTGTCCATCTTCTCTTTCTAGTTAATAACGGGTCACCTGACCCAAGAACAGTGAAACAACCATTCAATATTTGGGACTTGGAGTATAAAAAAGAATGAAAACAACTTCTACTCAGGAGTAAGGAACTTCCTCTTTTTCTGCACCATGAATTCAGAGTGGAGTTCTCTCCCTTCCCATTACTGGTCACACCACATGTACTCCTGGATTTTTTAGAACAGAGGTTAACATTTCTATAAAACGCTAACAATTTTATTGTCAATCCCCAAAATCAGAACTTCATTTTTTTTCAGTTACAAGCAAATAATCCAAAAGTGGTTTTCACATAGAAACAAATCCAATCACTGTATTTTCTCTTATCAGTGCTGTCAGTGTTGCCATCTGTGTCAACTCCATTAACTTCACCATCTATTCTTCCATTGTGGGAATTTGTGCATCTTTCCATCTGGCTTTAATTGTTCTAATGTTCTCCTTTTAAAAATGAATATGGCGTCTGGTATATGATTTATATTTCTTTGTGGGTAGATATACTCAGTTACAGTGGCAATGGGTATATCATTGGAAGACCTGAAGAACCCCATTGGGGAGAGATCTTCCTTGAGAAGGTTTATGTATGTGGTCACTAAGAGTTGACACTGACTTGATGGCACATAATCAATCAGTCAGTAAAAGACAGATGCAAAGAATTAATTCAGTTTCTTCATATCCTCCCTGAGGATCCCTTTCACACATTTGCTGATAACAGCTAAACCATTTCCCTGGCTGGTTTTCTGCTTTAAAAAAGAATTTGCCGTCATCAACTTCCAATACAAACATACATACTTACAATTTTTACTTCCAGTCTAGCCTACAGTCCTAGGATGTCCAGATATTTTCTCATCCAAGTACTAACCAGGTCTGATCATGCTTAATTTCTAATTCCAGACAATTTCATCCAGGTGTTGTGCATTAAAGGGGAACAAATTCCATATAATTTATGAGGACCATTGAGGATCCAGCCCACAGTCGGAAAAAAGCAATGATAGCAAATATTATGAGACTAAATAATTTGGAATCCTATTGCTTCAAAGACTTCTCATGTTTTTTTTTTTTTCCCTGTACTAGTGGATCTCCAGAACATGATTTGTTTTTAGTGTCCAACTTGTCATGTCTAATTTTGTAAACTGGAAATGTAAAGCTTTATCTTTTTATCTTCTTCATTCCTGTTGTTGACATGGATTGAAAATGGACTGGAATGAGCCACTTCACATCAGATGACCACCAGATCTACTACTGTGTACAAGAGGACCACAGAAGAAATGGAGTAGCCTTCATAATTAATAGTCAAGTGGCTAAAGCAGTGCTTGGATACAATCCAAAAAACAATAGAATGATTTCAACTCAAATTCAGGCCAAGCCATCTAACATCACAGTGATCCAAATATATGCCCCAACCACAAATGCTGAAGAAGCTGAGGTAGAGCAGTTCTATGAGGATCTGCAGCACCTACTGGACAACACGCCTAAAAGAGATGTTATTTTCATCACGGGAGACTGTAATGCTAAGGTGGGCAGTCAAATGACATCTGGAATTACAGGTAAGCATGGCCTGGGAGAACAAAATGAAGCATGACATAGGCTGATAGAATTTTGCCAAGACAACTCACTCTGCATAACAAACACTCTCTTCCAACAACCTAAGAGACGGCTTTATACATGGACTTCACCAGATGGACAACACCAAAACCAGATTGACTACATCCTTTGCAGCCAAAGGTGGCGGACATCTATACAGTTGGTAAAAACAAGACCTGGAGCTGACTGTAGTTCAGATCATGAACTTCTTATTGCACAATTTAGGATCAGACTAAAGAGATTAGGGAAGACCCACAGATCAGCTAGATATGAGCTCACTAATACTCCTAAAGAATATGCAGTGGAGGTGAATAATAGATTTAAGGGACTGGATTTAGTAGATAGGGTCCCGGAAGAACTATGGACAGAAGTTCGCAACATTGTTCAGGAGGCGGCAACAAAATACATCCCAATGAAAGAGAAAACCAAGAAGGCAAAATGGCTGTCTGCTGAGACACTAGAAGTAGCCCAAGAAAGAAGGAAAGCAAAAGGCAACAGTGATAGGGGGAGATATGCCCAATTAAATGCAAAATTGCAGAGGTTAGCCAGAAGATATAAGAAATCATTTTTAAACAAGCAATGTGTGGAAGTGGAAGAAGACAATAGAATAGGAAGGACAAGGGACCTCTTCCAGAAAATTAGAAACATCGGAGGCAAATTCCAGGCAAAAATGGGTATGATCAAAAACAAAGATGGCAAGGACCTAACAGAAGAAGAAGAGATCAAGAAAAAGGTGGCAAGAATATACAGAAGACCTGTATAGGAAGGATAACAATATCGGGGATAGCTTTGACGGTGTGGTCAGTGAGCTAGAGCCAGACATCCTGAAGAGTGAGGTTGAATGGGCCTTAAGAAGCATCGCTAACAACAAGGCGGCAGGAGATGACGGCATCCCAGCTGAACTGTTCAAAATCTTGCAAGATGATGCTGTCATGGTGATGCATGCTATATGTCAGCAAATTTCGAAAACACAAGAGGGACCATCAGACTGGAAAAAAATCAACTTATATTCCCATACCAAAAAAGGGGAACACTAAAGAATGTTCAAATTATCGAACAGTGGCACTCATTTCACATGCCAGTAAGGCAATGCTCAAGATCCTGTAAGGTAGACTTCAGCAATTCATGGCGCAAGAATTGCCAGATGTACAAGCTGGGTTTAGAAAAGGCAGAGGAACTAGGGACCAAATTGCCAATATCCGCTGGATAATGGAAAAAGCCAGGGAGTTTCAGAAAAAAAGATCTATTTCTGTTTTATTGACTATTCTAAAGCCTTTGACTATGTGGACCATAACAAATTGTGACAAGTTCTTAGCAGTATGGGGATACCAAGTCATCTTGTCTGCCTCCTGAGGAATCTGCATTACGACCAAGTAGGAACAGTAAGAACAGACCACAAAACAACAGACTGGTTTAAGATTGGGAAAGGAGTATGGCAGGGCTGTATACTCTCACCCTGCCTATTCAACTTGTACACAGAACACATCATGTGACATGCTGGGCTTGAGGAATCCAAGGCTGGGGTTAAAATCTCTGGAAGAAACATTAACAATCTCAGATATGCAGATGATACCACTTTGATGGCTGAAAGTGAAGAGGAACTGAGGAGCCTTATGATGAAGGTGAAAGAAGAAAGTGCAAAAGCTGGCTTGCAGCTAAACCTCAACAAAACCAAGATTATGGGAACCAGCTTGATTGATAACTGGCAAATAGAGGGAGAACACATGGAGGCAGTGACAGACTTTGTATTTCTAGGTGCAAAGATTACCGCAGATGCTGACTGCAGTCAGGAAATCAGAAGACGTTTAATCCTTGGGAGAAGAGCAATGACAAATCTCAATAAAATAGTTAAATGTAGAGACATCACACTGACAACAAAGGCCCCCATAGTTAAAACAATGGTATTCTCCGTAGTAACATATGGCTGTGAGAGCTGGACCATAAGAAAGGCTGAGAGAAGGAAGATCGATGCTTTTGAACTGTGGTGTTGGAGGAAAATTCTGAGAGTGCCTTGGACTGCAAGAAGATCCAACCAGTCCATCCTCCAGGAAATAAAGCCAGACTGCTCACTTGAGGGAATGATATTAAAGGCAAAACTGAAATACTTTGGCCACATAATGAGAAGACAGGACACCCTGGAGAAGATGCTGATGCTAGGGAGAGTGGAGGGCAAAAGGAAGAGGGGCCAACTGAGGGCAAGGTGGATGGATGATATTCTAGAGGTGATGGACTTATCCCTGGGGGAGCTGGGGGTGGCGATGACTGACAGGAAGCTCTGGCGTGGGCTGCTCCATGAAGTCATGAAGAGTCAGAAGCGACTGAATGAATAAACAACATATGTAGTTGTCAATAAATAATTGAGAGTACTGTATTTTTTGGTGTGGTTTGGGTATCTCTTTAACACCAGTCTTGATTTTAAATATTGTTGTCTCTCCTCTTGATTCCCGGATTCATTTCTTTCCAAGGTAAAGTGGAGTTCAAGTAGACAATTTACCTATGGTTGTGATAGATAGATAGATAGATAGATGATAGATAGATAGATAGATAGATAGCATATACAAATCTGAAGTGAAGGTGGGTTGAGGGACCCAAAAAATTCCAGTGGAAAGTAAAAGCCATTCAGAGGACAGAGTTCAAAACTGTATATCCCATTGCTAATTTTTGATTGAAGCAGTATTCCAAGTCCAATTTTGAGATATTTCTTCTCAAGAAGGACGTCTGCTGGATGCAGAAGGATGACAAAAAATGTTTTTGAAAATGGTAATAGCAATATTCGTTAAGTAGGTTTCATGCAGCCTTTGGTGGTGGTGGTTTTGCTGTGGTTGTTCTCTCATGATTTTGTCTGTGTGTCTGTCTGTTTGCTTAACTTTTGTAGATCCCAAATGAAATAGAACTTGTTTTTCATTGTAGCCTACATCAATAAAGGAAACATTGCGTCTTAGTCTTCATTATCATGATATCTACAGTATCTAAACTGTGCATATTATATTATGAAAGCTAACTGGCTACATAATATCCTGCTATTTTAGCCTTCTTCATATCTCATACTCATATTCCATTGGTTCAGATTAGTTTGCCAGTTTGGTCTAGCGGTTAAGGTGCTGGGCTAGAAACCAGGAGGCTGACAGTTCTAGACCCACCTGTGAGAGGGCTAATATGGGAAAGTACTGTTTAAAGAAAAGCCCCTGTATGTGCCTCAAACTCATGATTGAAGGGGGAGATAACCTCAGGTGGGTAAACAGACTCTGACCTGACCCCTGAACCCATGGCATATGGGTGTCAGATAAAATAGTTTAGATTAGGAATTTATGGCCGGTTGTGTAGGATGGCTGGCACCAATTTATATGTGTATCGAATTAGAATAGACCCTAAAGCAAGGATGAGAGAAGGTCTGCGAAAATCATCCCACAGACCCATCAATAAACAACAAACAACTAGTTCAAAGGTGTATGAGATAATGCTAAATGTATGGGAAAACAGGAAGATTGTGAGCTGAGCCCTTGGAGGAGGGGGAGGACAGATAGGGTATAAAACTACTGGCTTTGGATGCATTCAGGGTTCCTTCACCCAGGAGGGAACCTGCCTTTGCAAACGCGTTACAAATAAACTCTTTTCTCTGAATCATCGAACCTTGTTAATTGAAGTTCTTTTGGGAGGTTTTCCCGCTGACACACCTTAGGCATGAAAGCCGGCTGGGTGAGTTGGGGCAGTCCCTCTCTCTCATCCCAAGAGCCAATCAGGTGTGGTAGGAGAGTTCTAGGCCTGCCTTAGGCACGGAAGCTGGCTGGGTGACCTTGGGCCAGTCCCTCTCTCTCAGCCCAACAGCCAATCAGGCGTGGTATGAGAGTTCTAGTCCCGCCTTAGGCACGAAAGCCGGCTGGGTGACCTTGGGCCAGTCCCTCTCTCTCAGCCCAAGAGCCAATCAGGCGTGGTATGAGAGTTCTAGTCCTGCCTTCGGCACAAAAGCCGGCTGGGTGACCTTGGGCCAGTCCCTCTCTCTCAGCCCAACAGCCAATCAGGCGTGGTATGAGAGTTCTAGTCCCGCCTTCGGCACAAAAGCCGGCTGGGTGACCTTGGGCCAGTCCCTCTCTCTCAGCCCAAGAGCCAATCAGGCGTGGTATGAGAGTTCTAGGCCTGCCTTAGGCATGGAAGCCAGCTGGGTGACCTTGGGCCCTTCACTGTCTCAGCCCAACCCACCTCACAAGGTTGTTGTTGTGGGGAAAAGAGGAGGAGGAAGGAGTATTATGTATGCTCACTGCCTTGAGTTATTTATAGAAATAATAAAGGCAGGATAAAAATAAAATAAATAAAAATAAATAAAAAGGGTTGGGGCTACATTTGATTTTTCCATTGTGTCCTATTGCCCCACATGGACTGGGTTCACATGTAGTTTGTTTGATTTGGGCTTAAAATGTTTTGTGAACCCAATCTTTGTTGTTTCTAAACTATTGTTGTTTATATGTTAATGCCATGTATGAGCCCAACCAAATGTAGCTAATTCAACACATCTTAGTTAGGTGTGATATATGAATCCTGTTACAGGCTGGATGATGCCAAAGACTGTATTGTTCTATCATAAAAAGCATTTTCTCTCATGTTGCTAGGACAGCAAATTTGCAACCATCACAAAATGGACTCTATGCAGAATGGAACCTATCAATGCTCATCTTTCTTTGTATTTCTACAACTCATATGCCTTTAAATTTCCAGAGACTCTGAGCAGCTTATAGTATTAGTGTAAGAAAACAAAAATCAATTAAAATAATTATGATCAATCAGATTGATACATCAGCATTCAGAGTTAGTGTAATCTTAATCATCCCTAAATGCCTTTCTGAAGAACCATGCTTTGACAACTCTCTGAAAATGTAGTAAGGAGGGGTAGCCTGGATATCTGAGGGTAATTTGTTCCAAAAGAAGGGAACAGTGAGGCAGGATGTTGGTGATTTCCATGGATTTATTTATCCCCCTCACCCAATTTATGGTTGCTCGATTCCCCTCTGTCAATCTTCTTCTCTAGTCTTATACACACACAAGGTCCACTGTATCATCTTTAAATAACTCCCACATCACACACTCACAATTTCTCTGCTGTATGCTAACATCTCTATCCTTCTTGCTTTTCATGTTCTCTTTCATCCAATTTCCCTTCTGTATTCTTCCTTGTTTTCCACCTCCATTCTTCTTTGCTCACTCCCTCCCTGCCTGCATGCACATTCCTTTTTTCTGTATCATCCCAAACTTCTATAAACTTACAATGGTTATAAACTTCCTTCCACAAATGATTCCTGGTCTTTGTCCAAATTCAGTATTCCTCAGACAACCTGACTCTATAATCTCTCCCCTAAACCATGGAGGTTGGTGGTAGTGCAGAGTGAGTCATCAGATGGAGTGACTGTGAGTCACTCCATTAGTTCAGAACAAGGGGGAGAGAATCTTGATGCCAGCCAAAATGCATTGGGCTCCTGACAATGGCATTCATCATGGCAGTTGGAGGTTCAGAGTTCTTTCAAACAACAAACATTTGTTTGCCAACATTTTGTCTGAAAATGTACATAAATTTGTGAAAGTTGTGTTCCAAAAATGAAGAAGTTTATATTGGTCTCTTTGTACGTTCTAAAGGTATATTTACATTTGAAAAGCCTGAATCAAGGACATTTATATAAGAGGAAAGCCATTTGAGAGAACGTGCATTAAAAACACTAGACTAGTTTGAACAGTACTCAAAACCATGCATCTTAGAGAAAGATGAATGCAAAAGTTCTCCATACTAAGGCAAGTTTTGAGTGACAGTCTTCCATTTTTTAAACAGATCTTATTTTCAGTAAAGTAAAATAACATTTTTCAATTTCCAAGTGTATCCTACAGGCCAGACATTCTCTTGAAGTGATCCATTCACATCTATTCATGTGTAACTTTGCTGAAGCCTCTGAGACCCAGATGATGTTGCCATCTGCTATGGTATCCATGAGAAAAGCCCATGAGACTACAATAACCTTCACTAGCACAAGCAGCCAAACAATCCAGATTTATACTGATTCACACACCCATAAGTTAAGGCAGAAAAAAAAAATCACACAAATCCATTACTCCACAAGTACATTATTATTAGTGGTAGAGTTGAGATACAGATATCCATAGCATTTTTCTGCCTCAACTACAGATGTGCAAATCAATATAAATCCTAACTATTTTCCTCTTAGTGTTAATGTATACTATCACATCATTCTCTAATGGCAACGCCATCAGAGAAGAGAGCATTCTATGTATTTTCTTTTACAGATATCAAAACAGCTGCAGAGAATCTGCTTTCAGTTCAGTTTTGGAAGGTTCTGAAAGTGGATCGTAATGTAAACTGGCTTTTATATCACTGCAATTTGTATCTTTTCTGACCTCTGCAGCAGCTTTGTTTTCCCATTATCTGTTGTTATAGGTGTACAAGCATTGGAACAACAAAACAGCAGGTGATTATCCCCCTCTTTTGAAAAGTCATGGAGGCCAACATTTGGAAGTGTTTCCTGATGGCATTCTGGGTCCTTTAGAATGGCATCATACTTGAGGTTAGATCTGCCCTTACCTTGGCCAACTTCCAGAACATTTTGAGGTCTGTGCCCCTCTGGAGGACATTTGGATTACAACATCTCTTTGTTTGGCACTGTATGTTTCATGCGTTTGTATGATTTTAATCTTTTTGTATTTTTTGTTTGTGTATTTTTGTTTTATGGTATTTGCAAGCCACTGAGAGTGTGTTAGATAAAATCTGATAAGTGTGTGTATGTGTGTGTGTGTGTGTGTAGATAGAGATGATAAGTTGGAGATGGAGATGATAGAGGTGAAGGTGGAGGTGGAGATAGAGATGATAGAGATAGAGGTGGAGATAGAGGTAGAGGTAGAGGTAGAGATAGAGATGATAAAGATGGAAGTGGAGGTGGAGGTGGAGATAGAGTAGAATGAATTAAGCAGATGGATAACATCTTAGAAAGCCCCTTATGGTTATCCACTTCTATAATCAACTTCTTTTTCAGATATTGAATAATAGGTGGACCAATCAGTCCCCATATTTGATTATAAGCTTGCAGTGTTGAACTAAATTTCATCAAGGTGGCTAATATAGCTAGTTCCAATTTTTTCCCCATATTTTCTGTGTACTTTTTAGTAGCTTCTAGATATGATTTCCACTGCTTTTCCAAACTCACTTTAGGAATAATAAACGTAAAGCAATTTGCATCATATTTAATTGTGCACCTTCTCTCTTTTTCTCTCATTAAGCCAAGAAAAGAGCTAAATTTCACAGCTTGCATCTGTGAAATTCAGTGACACATTGCTTGGTCAAGCTGGAAATGACACAAAGGAAAGAGAGATCTATCTTTACCCATTCAACAATTATTTGTCTAATTCAACAGACATGGTATCTCTGTTTCTTTGATTTCCAGGGCTTCTGCCATATGCCTTCCCCATTACCTACATATGTGTTCCTTTATAAAACTAGGGATTGCAGGATTAAACCAAGAATGTGCTGTCTGCAAAACACCCATTTTCCCATTAAGCTATGGTGTCCCATCAGTAATGCTGAGATCACTGTAGAGATATTTAGCTCATTCCAGGAAGGAGAAATGGGGGTGATCATACGTATTTACAGGAGTACCGCTCTTTGCTTTCACAGGATTATAAGATAGAGAACCGGAATGTGGCAACACATACTTTGGCAAACAACTTCCTTGAAACAGCCTTAGCTTAAAGATCCTGGATGATAGACCTCCAAGAAATATCAGAGTGTAAGCTCAGGTACGGAGTTAAAAACCATCTCAAAGGGCAGCAGTGATGAGTACTTCCATGCCATTGCCAAGAAAGCCTTATAGATGTGACCGTAAAGTCATCTGAGCTTGAGGTCCTCTCAAAGGACAGTTTACGTTTAATTCCCTAAAGGATATTTGGCACTTGGTAGATAAACTGTGGGTAGTGAACCCAATCTGTTCTTCTGCAAAAGCATGGATTGATCATTGCAATCTTTCTGCAGCAGTTTGGGAAACAGAAGCAGTTGTATTAACCACCTAGTGCTTTGGGGTGGAAATGGAACAAATACTTCACAGTAGCATTTGGTGGCTGCTGGCCAAGAAAGAATCCTTTCCAAAAAGCCTCTCTAATTGCCTGGCAGGATAAAAGATTTGCTGAGGTACTTGGACTCATCTTGAATGGCAGTGAATCCTGCCTTTATTACAGCCACATCACTCAAATGGTTGTAAAAGGCAAATCATGTGTCAGCCCTTCTATCACCCCCTCAATTTCCAAGGCATAATATCTTGGTAGCCTTCAGAATGCATTGAAATTAAACTTGAAACATACAGAGTGAGCCGGTTTCTCCATTTAAACATTCAATGTTGGACCACATTTCTTTTCTAAATAAAGCTGGACTTTCTTTGGGCCTTGAATCTTCACTTGGGCCTATTTTCTCCCTCACTGTAGCTAGTTTCTAAGTCTACCATGGAGGCAGGATCAATAGAGGTGGGAAGGCAAAGGGTAGAAAAGTCCTTCAACCTTCAAGCAGCGGGTGGATTACCAGATGCCCTCCAGATGTTGTTGGATTACAGCTGTTGGCCCATTGGCCTTGCTTCCTGGGACAAATGAGAGTTGAAAGCCAATATGTCTGAAGAACTAGTCTTATTTTAATTAGTTGCCTTGGAAAGAACAAAAGGTGAAGACAATATGTTCCCATTCTAAGTTTTTAGGGACAAATTGGTAATTATTACAAAAGCACAGAGTTGGAAGTGTCCTCTAAGTCCATTGAGTTTGAGCCACCGCTTAGTGCAGAAATGTAAATTAGAGCTTCCCCAACAGATTGCTGTCTGGTGGAACAGAACTTAAATTCTGCTAAGTGCCATGACTTCCCCCTTTAGTGTTAATTTATAGGGGATGTTGTACTGATCAAATTCAGTATTGCTTAATTCCTCCGCATGCATGCACACACACACACACACAGATTTTAGCACATCCAGTTTCTCTTTCAGGTTGCAACTGTTTAAAAGAAAAGTGCAGGATAATTATCTTGCATTCTTTGTACATTATTCTGATTGATTGATTGTTTGCTTGTATACCCATGTACTTTTTTCCCCAACAGATACACCAGTTCTTTCAAAAGGTGCATATCAAAGGATACTAGTTTCTGCATTGGTTGCTAACATGTGGGTGATATAAGTTTACACTGAATTGCAGATTGAAAGAATTTTTCTCCCAATCCTTGGCCTTCCTTGATCTTTTAGGCATTATATGGCTGTATGAAATAGTGAAAAACAAAACAAAACAACTGACCTTGGCAAACTCTTGGTGAGCTCAAACAAATGAAGTGTTTTTTCTCAGTGATGTCTATATGAGGGTGTCAAGATCTGCAATACGGTAGATGGAACATCCTGGTCTAAGCTTTGCTCCATCCACAACCTTGCTGAATTCTACCCCTTCCCTCCCCTGTAAATGCTGCTAGCTTTATTTTCTCTTTTTTCATTCTTCTCTCTCTTATCAAGCAGTCCATTTATTTCCAAACTGGCTTTAGGCTTCCAAAAGACAAAGCCCTCTCTGAGCCAATGCCCTGGTCACCTGAAATTAGAGTAGAAAGGAGAAGTGTGAGCCAGTCAATGATTGCAAGAGGATGAAGGGCTATTTAAGATGCTCTGTTTTGTGCTGTGTACCTCAAAAAGTAGCCACCCAACTGAGAATGGTACCTGAGAGTCCCAAGATTGTGGAGTCCTTGGTGCTCTCTGAGCCTTGTGGTTTTCCTGCAGACATTTCATTGCCAGACTAGGCAACATCTTCAGTGCAAAGAGGGAGTGGGCCTTGCTCTCAGTTTATATACTGTATTACTGTATATAAACTGAGAGCAAGGCCCACTCCCTCTTTGCACTGAAGATGTTGCCTAGTCTGGCAATGAAATGTCTGCAAGAAAACCACAAGGCTCAGAGAGCACCAAGGACTCCACAGTTCAACCCTGAGCTACAAATATTTACTTCGATTAGTCCCAAGATTGCAAAGAGGGTAGGAACCTCCATCCTTTGTACATACAGCAATGCCACAGGGCAGGGGAGAAGCAGCAATCTAATTTGGAAAACAGTGAGTTCTCATTGGCTCACTCCTTCTCTCTGTACTATGTTTTTCTTCCCTTATATATCTCTGCTGCCATGCACCACATCAGGGAAACAGAGACTCCGTAACTCAGAGCAGATTGGCCAAAGAAGATTTTCTAAGGCTTGGGCAGATGAGGGCGCAAACTGTGCAAGCTGCAAAAGAAGGGTCTGGAGATCATCTGGGAGCCAAGAGCAAGGGCTTAAAGAACAAGAGTCAGTCAAAACCACAGCCAGATCCAAAGCTGTCCACATTTCCCCCCCGTTCTGTTATTTCATCTTATAAATTAGGGCTACTGAATATTGCATTCCCTTTGCAGCTTACCAGCCTTTAAGGCTTTCAGAAGAAACACTTCCTCGTAAGTAGGATGTTTCTCCTAAGTCAATGCTTACTTCTCAGGATGACCATTGCAACTACCAGCCTTTAAGGCTTTCAGAAGAAATGCTTCCTTGTAAGTAGGACCTTTCTCCTAAGTCAATGCTTACTTCTCAGGATGACCATTGTTCAGAGATAGGCTACATCTTTCACTAGATCAGCAAATCCCTACAATGCTAAGTGACTGATTAGATTTAAAACTTTCTACTTGACTTGGAACTAGAACCATTATCCTTTCAATGGATCAAACATGCAGTGGATCCTAAGAGACCCCCACTTTTATAGTTTTTAGGAAAATGGGGCCTATGTCATGTATACTGATTTACTTACCTTCCAGAGGAGACATGAATATCCCTTAGTGGGAGAAGACAATAACCTCAAGCTGGCATAGCTGAGAAGGCTTGTTTTCAGAATACCTCATTCTTAAAAAGTTTCCTTCAAAACCAAGTCTGACTCCTGACGACTTCATGAACATATCCATGTCAAATGTTTAGGCAACATGATGGAAATAGTTTGCTGGTGGCTCCTGCCCAGAAGATTTATTTGATTTTTATCTCTCCTTTATTTTTGGTCAAGTCAAGGTCGTATACATACCTCATGGTCATGCCTCCTGTTTAATTTTTTTTTATTTTACTTTCCAGGTATAATGTTGAGAGACTGATAGAGAATCACAACCTGGTCTTTTGGATGTGGCTTTCTTATCACTTAAGAGAATGGCCTCTTTGCCAGTTCACAGGGAGACATGTAGGAAAAGTTGGGAAAAAATTTCTACCATAACTAGCTGAACGATAAATTGGGTTCTAAAAATGAAAGCAATCCAGTCACTGAGATTGCTGTAACTTTCATCACATTCTCTTCAATATATCTTGTGAAAAGTAAAATCCCAAGAAGAATCTTGTTCTCTTTTGAAAAGGGCTGCCAAAAGCTTGACATCATATGATTTCTTTTTTCTTTGTGTGGCTATAATATGAGTTGGGATAGATTGTCCTTGGATGCCAGTATGTTGTTATTATGTTGTTATTACATTCTATTATTGCTTGTGTTTTCTTCTTTTCTTATTGTATTGGCTTCTTGAATCCTATGTTTGCTATCCAGAAGATGGGCAGCTCTCTAAATTGATTAAACAAACAAACAAACAAATAAATAAATATTTGTTTATTTGAATTGGTTGAATGAATGAATGAATTACTTTCTAGCTTAAAGCCCTGGTATTCTAAGGTGGTCTCACAATAATAAGGCCTTGTCAAGGAGTTCATTGTTAAAAAAAAAAAAAACAGTTGAAAGTGTCAGCCATTATTAAATGCTAGCTTTCTGGGAAAAGGGATGGTGATGCAATTAGTTGGAAGAAACATGCACTTACATATTGCTAGCAGCATCCTTGGTGCTCCCTGATAATTAACGGATAAGGGCAGAGTCTTAACTTAGGCACAGAGCCCTTGCAGGGAGATTCCCTGTTAACAGCCCAAGCCATGAGTTCTATGGGTGAAACCCTTTGAAAATATTTTGGGCAGTGAAATATGTCTGTGGGTCAATACCCTGAAAATGTTTTCATGATTATCTCTGTGTGCAAACTCTGTAAGAAGATTTTTTGTAATTAATACCCTAGTAAAACATACACGATTAATTATGTATTAATACCCTAGTATTAATACCCTAGTAAAATATACGTGAGGGACGCTGTGGTGCTGCAGGTTAAACCTCTGAGCTGCTGAGCTTGCCGATCGGAAGGTCGGCGGTTTGAATCCGCGTGACGGGGTGAGCTCCCGTTGCTAGTCCCAGCTCCTGCCAACCTAGCAGTTCGAAAACATGCAAATGTGAGTAGATTAATAGGTACCACTTCGGCGGGCAGGTAACGGCGTTCCGGGTAGTCATGCCGGCCACATGACCACGGAACTGTCTATGGACAAACGCTGGCTCTTTGGCTTTGAAACGGAGATGAGTATCACCCCCTAGAGTCGGACACGAGTGGACTTAATGTCAAGGGAAACCTTTACCTTTACCTAAAACATACATATTTCTTGCCAAGAAAACTGCAGGGACTAATTCATTCAGTTGCCAGGAGTCAACAATGACTTGAAGGCACAATATACATACGTTCATACACACACACATGCAGACACAATTACCCTGGGGAAAAAAAGCCTAACACTGAGAATGTAACATCCATCTTAGTTTCTCCTCCACAGCTGTGCTCTTAGTAGGTAAGTCCATGCATATTTTTCCTGTTCATTATATTAGATTAAATTAAGTGTTAAAATTTAAGTACACCAGGCTTAGAACTTAGAAGCTGGTATGTGATGTGAAAACTTGCTAATTGCTATCTTAGGTATTATTTCATTATTTTAGTTTGTGGGAGTATTAAGGATCTTTAGAGCCAATTTCGCATTAAAGAAGAAGGAAATGTTATTTCTGCTCTCAAATGAATTTTGTCTCATGGCTATTTCTAACCATTGATTGATTATGTTCCATCAAGTCAGTGCTAAAACAGCACAGTTTGTTTAGGATTCAAACTCTACCATGGTTGGATTCACCAAGAACTGCAGTACTGCACACTTCTTGGAGCAGAAGATAATGATAGGTAAAGGTAAAGGTTTCCTTTGACATTAAGTCCAGTCGTATCTGACTCTAGGGGGTGGTGCTCATCTCCGTTTCAAAGCTGAAGAGCCAGCGTTTGTCCGTAGACACTTCCATAGTCATGTGGCCGGCATGACTAAATGGAACGCCGTTACCTGCCCACCGAAGCGGTACCTATTAAACTACTCACATTTGCATGTTTTCGAACTGCTAGGTTGGCAGGAGCTGGGACTAGCAATGGGAGCTCACCCCGTCACGTGGATTCAAACCGCCGACCTTCCAATCGGCAAGCTCAGCAGTTTAACCTGCAGCACCACCACGTCCCCTGAACGTAATGATAAAGGGGTCATAATAGCCAAGAAGGAATGGGAGAAGTTGTGAGGGTTGGTTACATGGTCAGGCAAAAAACAACACAACAATAGAACTGATTGTTCCCAAAGCAAGGAGCATCAGCAAAGTGGGACTTCCAGACAAAAGAAGCTAGCCACCCCACTTCACAGGGTGGACAAGAAAAAGAGATGTATAAAAAAGAAAGGTGTGGATCTTGGCTCTTTATATATGGTTTTGAAGCACAGAAATCACTGGAAATCTTCAGCAATGGCTTGTTGACTTTTTAACAGTAACACCTGATCAGATCTTCCTGGATTCTTGTGTGCTTGTCAGTTATTCAGCCAGCTTGTGTGTGTTGGGGCTGGGGGTGAGGAGATGCTGACAGAAGGCAATGATTACAGGCTTTGAACATAATTTGAAACAAGTATTCATGTCCAGGCAACATCTCCACTTTTATTATTCTTTGTTCACTGCCATAAATATTATCCATACAGTAAACCACAGATAACATATATGTGGTGATGTTGTCAAGCTAGTACCGCCCTTGCCACATTTGAAGTAAGTCACAACATTTGCATTCATGACACATCACAGATGGATCATCATTTGTCCATCCCCACCTGCAGACATCCATGCTTCTGCAAGGAAATAGACAGTGTTGGAGAAGTGATGAACTCAAGGTCCAATGTGATGGTAGATAACAGGTAAAGGTCCTTTAACCGGTCTTCTCTCTACTCACTGCCAACCTGTCAGAACAAATATATTTATGAGTGCAAAGGACATCTGTAATACTTATGGGTATGGTGTACTGATTTCTACCAGTTTTTTAGCATAATCTCTTACTTTTTATCACTATGTACTTCTTTGGCTGACTATCCAGGGCAAGACATATACTGAATGATTAGGCAATCACCTAGGCCTCTCAATTCATTGCCTTCTCTGACTCTGTGATCAGATTTGCCTATCTATCCTCTAAGCAATCAAGGTTAAGGGGTAGAAGGATGATTTATTGCCCATCAATCAAACCGCCAGCTCAGTGAATTCAGTGGCATTCTCAAGATGTTGTGACTTCATTCCAGGAATAGATCTGGGAGGGGGAAAAAAAAATTCTGAAGGCTGGAAGACCTGATTATAGGCTATTTCCTTATAAGTTGCAAAACTTAAGGAAGTGTTGAAGAATGTCTTGTGAATTCTGATACTAAAGGAGTGGATTTAAACTTTACAAACCAAAGCATGAATCAACATGTGGACATCCACTAACTTTTTCCCTTTCTGGATTGGCTAATAAGTATATTGGTGCAGCATTTTAAATTTTCTTTTTTTTTCCCAAACAAAATGCATAGTATAGTATATTAAAAAAAATCAAAACAAATATACATTATACACACATACACGTGCGTGCGAAGAAGATGGAAACAAAGCCATGCACACAGACAGAAATCTTGGTTGCAGAGGCAATACCGTTTACAGGGACTGGACAAAGCTTTTGAAAAAGGTTCGTGCAATGGACAGGTATGCATTGAAAGCAACTTTTTCTTGAATCATGAAAACAGCCACAGCAATGAGAAGGTTATCTTTGAAATTGTTCCTGGGCATCTCTGCCTGCATGTATGGGCACAGCAACATCATATTAAGGGTGGAGGCAACATGGCTTAATGAAACAACTTCAAAAGCATGCTTTGCTTGAAGCATTTCAAAATGGAACCTCCCTTTGAAGCTTTGCACAACCCTAGAAATAAGCACAGCATTGCATCGATTGGGGACAAAGTGGAAGAAATACATCCAGAAATGCATCAAACTCTTTTTTGCGTGCACATTTTTGTTTTAGTTTTTATCCAGAGACTTACGAACTCAGGAGAAAACTAATCTTACTGCACTTGTCCATGGCTCCCTGCACAGAATATGCAAATAAAACAATTATTTCACAATTTGATATGGCAAACGAGATTTGGCTTGGTGGTAATGGTCAGTGATGGTAAACAATGCTCCTTTGAAATGAAGGTAGAGTTTCTGAAGAGGTGAAAGATTTCATTCTTTTTTACCAAATTGCAAAAAAGGTCCCCACAGGGTCATTTACACACACACACGTTGCAGATTGCACACACACTCTTGCACCTTTGTTCAGCAATGCCTACTGCAGCTCATCCTTGTTTATATTTGCCGCTGAACAGAAAGAAAGAAAAGTTATGGCAATGGGCTCCAGACTGCTGGGGGGCATGATCTGATTTGACAGTTCAGCTTCCCTGGCTCTTTACAAGACACCAAGAAATCTATCGAAGTATTACAGGCAGGCTCCCCTTGCACGCTCGAAAATTCCCTGCAGCCACACTCAAAATGGTATGTTCTCAACAATATGAAGATGTTACTCGAGTTTTCCATCATGCCTGACAAAGGAAAGGAAAAAAAAGTTAAGTTAACATTCTACAGCAGCCTGATGTGGAAAATGATAGCAGGTGTTGATGAAAGTGGAAGATACGGGAGGTAAAGACTTTCACAGATTTTGAAATTTTGGGGATAGGATGGAGGGAAAACGAGGCATACCGATTAACTGGTAAGCATTCACTGTTATTTGCAAGCAGGCAATTTACCAATTTACAAATTATTTGCAAGCAGGCAATTCATAAATTAAACTGGTTTGTGAGTTATTATTTACTTGATTTTACAAGCCCCTTTTCATTTTCCTAAGCGGTTCTGCTGGTTTTTAAGGAGTCTGTTTTTCTTAAATGCTGTATTTCTTTCCTTTCTTATCCATAAGTTTTTCTTACTTTCATTTTCCCTCTCTGTTAAGAAGGTGCTTGTTTTGTTTGATTGATCCCTTGTGCAGCAAAGTTCATTTAACTCTCAGATAATTAAACAGGGTTGGGGGCTGTATGCTCCTCCCATTCTGCAAATTGTCTCAGCTTTTCAGCTTAGCTAATTTTATAAAGGGAGAAAGTTGCCCCTTCCCCTTCCTTCCTTCCTCTCTCTTCTCTGCCTGCCTCTGTCTGTCTGCCTCTCTCCTCTGGGACCTTCAGACACCAGTTTGCTGAGCAGATGCAGAACGGTTCCTGCAAGTCTTCTAAGCTTTCTCTCATGCTCTGAACTCTTCGGTCTTCATCGCACAGACCTAAGTGTCTGTGTCACATCCTCTGATGAACAGCACTTTCACTCTTTCCAACAAAGCCCAACCTTCACTTCTTCAAGCAGCAACTAAAATCCCTTTGTGGCACACTGTCTCTATTCGAACCTCAGCTCCATCTCTCACCTTCTAAAAAGTTAAGGAGGCTACATGAAGATCTGAGCCTGCATGATAAAGATAAGCTGATGATCTGGAGGTAACCTGTCACAGGGACATAATTATCCCTTCGTTTCATAGTGTCTGAAGGATGAATCATGTAATAGCAGCCAATCATCTCCCAATGTAATGATCTCAAGGAAGTCTTACAAGGTTCATGATCTGGGATCCTGAACAATCCCTGCTGGGAGTAGCAAAAAATGCTGTTCACTTGATGGACCAATAGTCTGACAATATAGACAGTTTCATTTCAGGAAATGAAACCCAATGAATCTTAGGTTAAGAAACTCATATGAAAGTTCTGGATGTCCCAACTTTGTAGAAACTAAATTATGCAGCCTTACAGAGAGGTACTGTTTCAAGCTCCACACAGTTTTGCCTAAGCAAAAAATCCCATGTGAAGTTGAAGAGTTCAGGTGGGACAAAATATCTATAGGAATGTGGGTATTAAATCTCAGTAACTATAATGCGCTTAAAATAATGTGTTAAATAGCAGTGATTGTGTGGGGGGCATATCTCTAAAAACTGACACTTCACATCTAGGACATCAATGCCACCTGGATGGAGGGAATCAGGGCAGCCAGGAATCTTTCTGTTTTCACAATTCAAGCTGCATGCCATACTGTAGCTTCTCATATGTTAGCTCTCCTGTGCCACTTTGAAGAGTTTTTCTTTTTAAATTCTTGGTACAACTAATCTCAGAATATTAAATTTCAAAATGACTCCCTTGTTTCAAGGATACAGAAGCTGGAGGACAACATGCCCTGCTCCATCTTGGTTTTTCCAGTGTAGGTGGAGGAATGACATTCAAGCAAATTGAAGGGCTGTGAAGAAACTCCCCCCCCCCTTTTTAATACCAACTTGATAATTATAATAATAATGAAGAATGAGGTAAAGGTCCCCTCTAAAGAAGATCATTAAGATCAACCTTGACTAGAATTGGAAGCCAAGCAGGTCCAGCCTCATTAGTTGTAGGGTGGAATATGTCCAGAAAATCCCAGGATTTTACGCTAGGCTGGAAAATTAGAAATATTCCAGAAGAAGACAATAGCTAATCACTTCTGCACCAAATGCATGGATGTGTCCATGAAGTTGCCCAGAATTGTGCCTGACCTAAGGGACACTTTATTTGTATTATTATTATTATTATTTAGACACCTCTTTTTTAAAAAAAAAAATGGAATGATCACCTGACCACTTGGGGTGGCAACAGGATGATAGGAATAAAAAGTCAAGATTAGTGAAATCTTCTCAAATCCTACCCAACAGTTAAGTTAATTAATTCACCTTTTGTACTGGGGCAGCAAACATCCTGCATAGAATGAAGGTATCATTTTCCTGGTCTGTGAAAAGTAGTACTAATATTGACCAGGGATGGGTTACTAGGAGTCTCCATTTTTGTGGTTCCCTGAGCCTCCACTGATAGTCCTTGAATTTGGGAGACTGAGGGCTGATAAAAGGCAGGAATGTTTCCTACCACTCAAAGAACGAAAACACAGGTAGTCCTTGACTTATGACCATTCATTTAGCGACCATAGTTACAATGGTGCTGAAAAAAGTGACTTATGACCAGTCCTTGCACTTACAACCCTCATAGCATCCCTGCAATCATGTGATCAAACTTCAGGCACTTGGCAACTGGCATGTATTTGTGATGGTTGCAGCATCCCAGGGTAATGTGATTTCCATTTGCAACCTTCCCAACTGGCTTCTGACAAGCAAAGTCAATGGGGGAAGCCAGATTTCCTTAATGACCACATGATTTGCTTAACAACCATGGCAAAAAAGGTTGTAAAATCAGGTATCGCTCACTTAATGACTGCCTCACTTAGCAATGGAAGTTCCAGTCCCAGTTGTGGTCATAAGTCGAAGACTACCTGTAAAACAATTTAAAAAACTAGGACAAACAAAAACGAGGAAAAACTAGGACAAACAAACAAACAAAAACTGAAGAATTTCTCCCAAACAAAAACTGGAGAATTTTTCCAAAAAAATGGAAAATCCCAGCCACCAACATCTCTGGGAGGAGGGATGGGGAAGCGGGTCAAAAAAGGCAAGACTGCAATTATAGCAGTTCAATCAAAGCCCCAGTTCTTTGTATGCATGTGCAACGTTGTCCCATGTACAAATGGGGTGGGGGTCTGATCATGCTGTTGCAACTGCCATCTTGCCTTTTCTGACCTGCAGAGGCTGGTGACCCAGCCAATGGTTGCAGTACGGTTCCACCTCTTTGCACAATTAGCCTTCCGTCACCCTAATGAACACGGCTTCCCCTATCGTTTGGTACCAGATTAAGCAAACAAAAGAAAACACACACAAATGGAGTGTTTCCTGAAATAAAACCTGAGGCCTTCTTCCTGAAAATGAGTTCCACTTATTGTCATCTATTTATTTTTTTATCCAGTATAAAGTTAATAAGGAAAATCCCCTGGTTGTCATTGGGGGAGGGAAATCTCCTGGTTGTGGTGGGGGACACACATAGACACTCACGTACAACTGTCCTTACTTTTGAAATACCCAGCCATTTAACATTTACATCTTATTGCAGTCAGTGAGATTTCAAGCCAGTTAAGCCCAATGTTAAATCAACGCAAACATATTTCGGGATTGATCTACAGTGTCACAAAGGACCCATGTGGCTGCAGAAAAGCAGGATTGTGTCTGAATGAAAGAAAAAAAATAAATGTACTGAAAATGTGATGCATTTCCTCCCCACCCCATATCATCAGTCTTCATTATTTTGGGGGGGGAGAGGGACTTGCTTTAAAATCTTTCATTGTTGGCAAATTATACAAACACATATAATATGTTTGCATAATTTTCCTCCCTCAGTGTCTGTGTGTGTACACACACACACACACACACACACACACACATTTATTCATGGTTTCTCATGAATATAAGGCTATTTGTCCAGGCAGGAGTCAATTGAAAGACCTTTCCAATGACAGTCCCCAGGATGAAATTTTGGAAACTATCAACTGCACAGCCTGGGAAGGCCCTTGTGCCTGTTCTTCCTAAAACCTTCAGAAGCCAACCAGTCTTAATGGGATTGAACTGTTATTGAGCTACTCAGTTTGTACTCATGATGCTTGGAACGGTCCCTCAACAGGAAAATTATCTTTTTTAATATCATCATTCTTGGGTTATTGTGGAACAAAAGCAGTTGAGTCACTTCTGAGATTTGCCAGATTGTGGCATTCTGAATGATGTGATCCTGTTTCTAAACCAGAGCCAAATGTTTTTGGGAAATCAGTACATCCCCCTTCCTTCCTTCCTTCCTTCCTTCCTTCCTTCCTTCCTTCCTTCCTTCCTTCCTTCCTTCCTTCCTTCCTTCCTTCCTTTTTAAATTTTTGAATAGAAGGTGGCATATTAACAAGTGAGAACTGCTTTCATTTTCTTCCACATATTTTCATTTTTTCATCTCTCTACATCAGAGGTACATAAGCTCAGGATCTTGCATTCACATGCACCCTTCCCATAAAGTCTTGAATGCTGCCCCTAGAAGCATCAGAAACTTATAACTACATTGTTATGTTGAATGTGAGAGAAGTGGAAAAATATTGCATTCATGGAAGTAATTATATTTCCTTCCTTCCTTCCTTCCTTCCTTCCTTCCTTCCTTCCTTCCTTCCTTCCTTCCTTCCTTCCTTCCTTCCTTCTTTTTCTCTTCTTTCCTTATTTCCCTCCCTCCCTCCTCCCAACACCAGAAGACCATGGACAACATACAACTTAATATTTAATTAATTAAATGTTCTCTCTCTTCTTTCTCTTCCTCACTCTCTCTCTCCTGGCCCACCCATTTTTCTGCCTAGACCCATTCATTCCTTGGAGTGTGACCCCTGTCATATCACTTGAAAACCATGTGCCACACAGGGACTAAAAAAAAAAAAAAAATCCACCCAGTCCCAGTGCATTAACAGTGTAGATGTATAGATCAATGAGGATTACAAAACAGCAGTCTAGACAGAGGTATCTGTATGGCTGTATTATGATACCTTTTGTGCAGAGTTTTACAGTTGTGCATGTGTAATTCTGTGTCACAATACAATAGTGAAAAGTAGCAGTTGTGATAGGATTATTTGTTCAGCTGTAGCAAGCTTTTTTCATGATAATAGTTTTCTTTTTTTATGCATAACTCACTTTGCTTTTTTTAGGCATAACTCACTACAGTCCAACTGAAGATCACACATAGGATACAAGAGCCTCGTTAGCGTAACCTGAAAGGCCCATTGCATTTAAGACCACCATTAAAACCTATGTCTAAATAAATCTCTGCATAAAGAATTAATACTTAAAGCACCTTCACAAAGACTCATTAAATGTGCCTTTTAAAATGTTGATAAATCAACCTGAGGTGTAATTCTGGTGCAAGTAAGTTTCAGAGGACTGGCACTAAATGGGGAAAGCTGTGAATTGTGACATGGCCATTTCAGTACTAAATGTGACTGTGTGGTTGTGGCATTAAAACACTGCAGACAAGTTGATTCAATCAATTATTTATCAATAAAAGTAGCTTTTATAGACTTTTATCCTGCTGTACCTGGTAATATACAGGGAGAGTTGAATAATAATGTGTGTAATGCAAATCTAAGAATATAAAAAGAAACTGGCACACATTTTAGAACATGACTTTGCAAATAAACATGGTAAGGGGGGGGAAGAAATTGAACTTCAGAAAAATGAGAAATGAAGCAGAATTGAATTTTACCGAGTCACCAGCTCTATCTCATTCTTATTCCATAATAGCACAAATCATACTGCTACTAATCTTAATAATACACCTTTTGTCTTAGAGGACTGTCAAGAGGCTCTTAATCTAAGACCACAGAATTTTTTAAAAGATATATAAAAATCATTAAAATATGCCCATGGACATTAAAATCATAAACATTAAAACAGAGGTGCCTGTATGGTCAAAAAAGACAGCATGGCAGAAATTATATGGCAATCAAAGCGCAACTTTATTTTAATCTACATTGGATGACACACATAAAAAATGGGTGGCGCTTCAATCACACTGTCATTGCCAAAATCTTGACTTTTTTGACCGTCCTGGCAGATACCCATGCATTAAAATCACCCTAATATTCTAAATCTGTTTTATATATAGTAAAATACATAAAGGCAAAAGAAATATAACCACTCTCTGAAGTTCAGTTCATTGCTTAGTGCCTGCATTTTTTGTAGGAAAACACAAGGGGTTTTCTTTGCCTACTTTCAGGAAGCCTTTCGTGGTTGTTTTTGTTTTAACTTCCCAATCTAGCCAACACCCCAAGCATTTCCTGGTGGCCTCCCATCCAAATTGTAACAGGACCAACCCTGCTCTGCTCCCAAGACCAGCCAAAGGTGTCTTGGTGCTGTTATCAGCTGAGGTGGATGTGTGAAAACAGACACTCAGTATGTGTATGTGGGGGTGAGGGTAGAAACTGGGGATTGGCAAATGATTTCAATCAATAGAAGGTGTCAGCCTGGACCATAGATTTGATGACAGAAAGAATTAAGGGTGGATACAAGCCTTCATCCCTTTTTCCTAGCTTAAGGGACATCATGTGATGTTGCCCCTTCTGTAAAACTTCATACAGATCCTATAATAACAGTGGAAATAACAATTACTGTATCTTAATTAAAAGAGGTTTGTGACACACATTATAGTGGTTTGGGCAATTGTCTCTGTGTGTGTTTGTCCTGGTCCTTGATAGTGTACTTGAAGTGATTTTGGGGAGAAGGAAGTGTTAGGATTAGGAGCCCAATCATCCAAGAAGATAAGGCTACAATTTCATATTTTCTTTGATAATTCTTTTTTTTCTTTTTTTAAAATCGTATTTAGCCCATGTTAGAGTTTTCACTGGAAGACTGCTGATTTGGGGCAGTTACCCCAAAGTCCTCAAACAAGTTGTTCATACCCCAGTTTTTGCATAAATAAATTATAAGGTTTAGTTTTCCTTTTAAACCACCATCATTCCATACAGTTTCTGCATGCAGAATTCTGGCCTGGAATGCAGATATTCATGCACTTTACCAATGCAGTGCATCTAGATATGAAATGTCCTTCCTGCAGAGGTTAAAATCTCATGGCTTTTGGGGTGTTCGTTGGGGGGAGGGAAATGGGTAACAATCCGTGTTAATGTATTTCCTTTTCGGAAAAAGAGTGAGGAAAAAAAAAGTTCCCATTGCAGTCTTAATGGATGTTTTACCTGGAGCCACTGGTAAAGCTGAGGCCAGGTCCATTCCAATGAACTGAAAAGTAAAGTATTTTTAATTTTACTTCCAATTATATCCAAGAAGATGAATGAAGCCAGAAAATCCTCAATCAGAGCCAAGAGGGAGTCATAAATCATTCACTTAGATGATTGGATAATTTATAAACTCCTCTGGGTATTGTGGAAATGGACAAGAATAGTTAAAACCTGTCTCTTTGCCACAGATCTGGGAGCCTGTGATAAATTAGAATCTGTCTATTTCTCCTCTCCAGCGATCATTTTGAATACGGTGGAGATGTCCAGGCACCGGTTGCTTAATTGCAGATGGAACTCTCTTACATTGAATCAATTCCCATCTTTTGTCAGAGAATCATGAAGACAGTGTGCTCCACTTCGCCTGAAATAGCTAACGGGCTGTTCCATTCAGGGTCAGTGAAGAAGGAGCCTCATCTAACAAGCAGGGAGAGCGTCCAACTTTCTTGCTGGCGTGAAGGATTTTTAAGGATAATATTTTTAAAATGTGTGCATAGCTCACACCGGTATTAACTTATCGTTATAGATGCGTGAGGGTGTCATCAAATTCATGGGTTTTTTTATGAGATGTTTCCAAAATTCACAACTCATTTTTTTGTAAACAATTTGTCATCTGTACCTCTGCCTCTGTTTAAATCTATATTGAAATTAATGAAAATTTCAATGTAAATGAAAGCAAAATAGACCAATTTGTTTACCCAGGCAGAGGTGTCAGAGAGCTGGGTTTAGCTTTTCCCAACCTGGGCATACTTTAGATGTATGGACTCCAACTCCCAGAATTCCAAGCCAGCGTTGTCATTGCTGACAATATTGGGAGTTGATGACTGAAGCATGACCAAGCTCTTAAAAGCCTGTTCAGGCAATCCTCACTTAATGACCACAATTGGGACTGGAATTTTGGTCACTAAGCAATGTGGTTGTTAAGCGAATCCAACCTGATTTTGTGATCTTTTTGTGTTGGTCATTAAGTGAACCATGTGGTCATTAAGCAAACCATGTGGTTCCCCATTGATTTTGCTTGCTGGAAACTGGCTGGGAAGGTCAAAAATGGTGATCACGTGACTGCAGGATGCTGCAGCAGCTGTAAGTGCGAGGACTGGTCGCAAGTCAGTTTTTTCAGTGCTGTCATAAGTCTAAACCATCACTAAACGAATGGTTCTTAGGTGAGGACTGCCTGTATCTTCAGCTCTAACTGGGTTTAGACAACGCCATAAGCTGTGAGTGGTTTTATTAAATCCACCCAGTCAGCCTGCTTCACACCTTATGCAACATGGCTTACCATCTACAGTGGCTGGATCCATACAATAACCTAAGGCAAAGCTGAACACATAACATGACAATTTAGTCCTATGCATCAAGCTGGCAACCTCCCCTGACACAGGCACACTCTAGAGGGAACTCTCTAGGGCAGTGTTTCTCAACCTTGGCAAGTTTAAGATGTGTGGACTTCAACAACCAGAATTCCCCAGCCAGCATATGGGACTGGGGAATTCTGGTTGTTGAAGTTCACACATCTTAAACTTGCCAAGGTTGAGAAACACTGCCCTAGAGACCTGAATAAAAATTCGGGGAACTATATCTTTATCAGAATATCAGCTATATTGTAATAACTGACAAAAAATAGGCAGGAAAGTTGGTACAAAATTGTACCCACTCCTACTTCAAACCCTGCATGTTTTTTTCCAGATCTGCCTCCTATGCAGTTATCTTACCTCTTTTCACACACCCAAGTATCATCACTTGAAGACAGTTGAATGTTTACATTCTCTGCATTCCTGTTGCCTGCCTAGTCTATTGCTTCCTTCTAGGGTGAAATTCTCCTGCCTCTGGGGGAACCCTGCCGTTGTTAACGAACCAACCAATGTTTTTCATGATGAAATAAGATTGGCCCATTGTGGTTCTGATCTGGAGTGGCCTAATGACAAGTAGAGATCCATACATATAGCAGCATTCTCTGTGCTTGAAATAATACCATCTACTGACTCTAGGTGGTACCAAATTTTATTTGGTTTTATGAATATTTTCCCAGCCAGGAGGAATATAACTTACTTAAGGTGAGAGAAAGCAAGCAAAACTGACAGATTTGTCCCATTAGCCCTAACATCCATTTCCAAATTACGAATGTTTGATAAGACTTCTAACTAAGATAGATTCATTTGTGTTATAAAGGATAACAAATCTTTATGTTTAAAGATAGTGAGCAGTGGTGGCAGCCATTTTTGTCAGCCTTGAGCCACAGATACACACACACACACACACACACACACAGAGTATAATATAAAAATAATACAAAATAATATAAAAGTATAAAAATAAATAATTTTGGGAGGTTTTTTTTCACTGCAAAGCCAAATACCTGAATCATACAGTGAAACTGATTTTATAAGGAATCTGCAAAAAAAAATGGGGGGGGGGGCAATAAAACTAGTCCAGTTTCAAAGGGAAGAAAACCTCACACACCTTTTTTTTTTTTTAATTGGAAAGGAAATTGGGAAGAAATTCCAGAAACTTTCCTAGCTCAATTGTACTGCCAAACTCAGAACCAAAATTCAGCTGAGATCTTTTGGAAAGATCGAACACTGCCTTTTATTGCTATTAGCTGTGACTAATTGACCAGCAAAGGAAAATGTGTTTTGTTATTTGTAGCTAAACCTAATGTGGAAAAAGAAATGCACTTTGCTCCTTAAAGCCACAATTATCTAGTCAGACCTTTAAAGCTGTGTCAAGCTTCTTCAAAACTAATGAACTGAACTGGAAAAACTGGTTGGAGTTTGCACTACTGGTTCTCTAAAAATGCTGGGATTTGGGGCAGAAAGAATAATTCATCTGTTTTCAGGATTAACTGCATCGTTGGTTGCCTAGCACTGGCTTCCAATACTCTGTCCATCAATCTGTGAGACGATCAGATCCTCACTGCGTATCAAGGTATTTAATTACTTGGAAAACAATACATTATTTTCCCTGCTTTGTGAAGCTTTGAGAGCCAGTCACCAAGTTTTTTTCATACTGAGATCTGATGGTGGGTCAAAAAGAAATATTCTTGGGTGGATTTGATTCACAAGATGAAGTTGCCCTAGTTTTGGAACGTCATGGAAAATATAAAGAAAAACTTCCTTTCAGTCAGATCCATACAATGATGGGACAGTCTCCCTATAGAGTGTAGGTTCTCCATCTCTGGAGATTTTTAAGAAGAATCTGGATAGCCCATTCTTGAGGATGGTTTAATGGATTTTCATGCACATTGAAGAAGGATTAAGTGGATTAATTTATGCTTGTAGTCCCTCCCAACTCGACAAATGTACAGTTCTATGGAAAAAAACCAAGCGTTTGAGACTTTCGAACATTTTTTTAAAATTTATTCCTTTATTGCTTTTTAAAACAATGACAAAAAAGGGAAAAAAGAAGCACAAAGATGCATATGTTATGAAAAAAATACCTAGCAAATGCTTAAAAAAATAAGAAAAATGTAACAGAAAGAAATAACCCACATTTCTCCTTCTGATGAGGATTATAATTTAGATAAAATCATTCTCTTTCATTTAAAAGATGCAGAAAATAAAAATTCTTGTTTACTGGTTGAAAATAATACTGTATTTTCTAATGCTTATAAATGACCTATCCCAACCTAGGTCTTCAGCAAAGGATCGTTACCTTGTCGTGGTGCTGGAGCTTGAGCACCTCAATGATGCCATGAGCTAAACCGTGAAGGGCCACCCAAGACGGGAAGGTCATGACAGAGAGGTCAGACTAAATGCGATCCCTGGGGAAGGTAATGGCAACCCACCCCAGTATTCTTGCCGTGAAAACTAAATGGATCAGTACAACCAGAGATATGTCGGTATACCATCGGAAGATGAGACCCCCAGGTCGGAAGATGGTCAAAATGCTACTGGGGAGGAACAGAGGATGAGCTCAACTAGCCCCAGATGTGATGACGCAGCTAGCTCAAAGCTGAAAGGACGGCTAGCGGCCGACGGTGCTGGTGATGAACGGCGAATCCGTCATTTGTAACTTCCAGATGATAGTCATTTAATAAAGAAAACAGAGAGTAACAGTCTCCACTGAGCAATGGTGTTGTTGTCTATTCATTCAGTCGCTTCCGACTCTTCGTGACTTCATGGACCAGCCCACACCAGAGCTTCCTGTCTGTCGTCAACACCCCCAGCTCCCCCAGGGACGAGTCCGTCACCTCTAGAATATCATCCATCCATCTTGCCCTTGGTCGGCCCCTCTTCCTTTTGCCTTCCACTCTCCCTACCATCAGCATCTTCTCCAGGGTGTCCTGTCTTCTCATTATGTGGCCAAAGTATTTCAGTTTTGCCTTTAATATCATTCCCTCAAGTGAGCAGTCTGGCTTTATTTCCTGGAGGATGGACTGGTTGGATCTTCTTGCAGTCCAAGGCACTCTCAGAATTTTCCTCCAACACCACAGTTCAAAAGCATCAATCTTCCTTCTCTCAGCCTTCCTTATGGTCCAGCTCTCGCAGCCATATCTTACTACGGGGAACACCATTGCTTTAACTATGGGGGCCTTTGTTGTCAGTGTGATGTCTCTGCTCTTAACTATTTTATCGAGATTGGTCATTGCTCTTCTTCCAAGGATTAAGCATCTTCTGAGTTCCTGACTCCAGTCAGCATCTGCAGTAATCTTTGCACCTAGAAATACAAAGTCTTTCACTGCTATTACATTTTCTCCCTCTAATTGCCAGTTATCAATCAAGCTGGTTGCCATAATCTTGGTTTTGTTGAGGTTTAGCTGCAAGCCAGCTTTTCCACTTTCTTCTTTCACCTTCATCATAAGGCTCCTCAGTTCCTCTTCGCTTTCAGCCATCAAAGTGGTATCATCTGCATATCTGAGATTGTTAATGTTTGATCATACCCATTTTGGCCTGGAATTTACCTCCGATGTTTCTAATTTTCTGGAAGAGGTCTCTTGTCCTTCCTATTCTATTGTCTTCTTCCACTTCCGCGCATTGCTTGTTTAAAAATAATTCCTTATCTCTTCTGGCTAACCTCTGGAATTTTGCATTTAATTGGGCATATCTCCCCCTATCACTGTTGCCTTTTGCTTTCCTTCTTTCTTGGGCTACTTCTAGTGTCTCAGCAGACAGCCATTTTGCCTTCTTGGTTTTCTCTTTCTTTGGGATGTATTTTGTTGCCGCCTCCTGAACAATGCTGCCAACTTCTGTCCAGAGTTCTTCCGGGACCCTATCTACTAAGTCCAGTCCCTTAAATCTATTCTTCACCTCCACTGCATATTCCTTAGGAATATTAGTGAGCTCATATCTAGCTGATCTGTGGGTCTTCCCTAATCTCTTTAGTCTGATCCTAAATTGTGCAAGAAGAAGTTCGTGATCTGAACTACAGTCAGCTCCAGGCCTTGTTTTTACCGACTGTACAGATGTCCGCCACCTTTGGCTGCAAAGGATGTAATCAATCTGATTTCGGTGTTGTCCATCTGGTGAAGTCCATGTATAAAGCCGTCTCTTAGGTTGTTGGAAGAGAGTGTTTGTTATGCAGAGTGAATTGTCCTGGCAAAATTCTATCAGCCTGTGTCCTGCTTCGTTTTGTTCTCCCAGGCCATACTTACCTGTAATTCGAGGTGTCATTTGACTGCCCACCTTAGCATTCCAGTCTCCCGTGATGAAAATAACATCTCTTTTAGGCGTGTTGTCCTGTAGGTGCTGCAGATCCTCATAGAACTGCTCTACTTCAGCTTCTTCAGCATTTGTGGTTGGGGCGTATATTTGGATCACTGTGATGTTAGATGGCTTGCCCTGAATTCGAATTGAGATCATTCTATCGGTTTTTGGATTGTATCCAAGCACTGCTTTAGCCACTTTACTATTAATTATGAAGGCTACTCCACTTCTTCTGTGGTCCTCTTGTCCGCAGTAGTAGATCTGGTGGTCATTTGATGTGAAGTGGCCCATTCCAGTCCATTTCAGTTCACTGATGCCCAAAATGTCTATCTTTAATCTTGACATGTCACCAATATCCACATCCAATTTGCCCTGGCTCATAGATCTTACATTCCAGGTTCCAATGGTGTATTGATCCTTAGAACATCGGATTCGCCGTTCATCACCAGCACCGTCGGCCGCTAGCCGTCCTTTCAGCTTTGAACTAGGTGACTCATCACGTCTGGGGCTAGTTGAACTCATCCTCTGTTCCTCCCCAGTAGCATTTTGACCATCTTCCAACCTGGGGGTCTCATCTTCCAATAGTATACCGACGTATCTCTGATTGTACTGATCCATTTAGTTTTACTGGGGTGGGTTGCCATTACCTTCCCCAGGGATCGCATTTAGTCTGACCTCTCTGTCATGACCTTCCTGTCTTGGGTGGCCCTTCACGGTTTAGATCATGGCATCATTGAGGTGCTCAAGCTCCAGCACCACAGCAAGGTAGCGATCCTTTGCTGAAAGAGCAATGGTACATGTTTGTATATATGCTGGCCCATCCCATTCTGCAATGCAATTCATTCCAAAGAGGCACTTAGTAAATCACATGAACAAGAAAATATGTAGCCTCCATTTGAACAGGGTGAGCCTTGAATACTGAGACCTTGGCAAAATTAACTGTAGGGACACGTGGCTGGGTGAGTTTCTTGCAGGTGGTATTTCAAATAGCAGATTGCTCGGCAAACCCTTGCGTATTTTACCAGCATGCAGTGAACTGAAATTAAATAGCCCTATAGAATTTCACTGATTTGATTCGGAGATTTGCTCCTGTCATCGTCACTTTTTCCACTTACCTTTATTTAATCGTTTTTTTAGCTCTCTGGGAAGACAGTGAAAGCCCAATCTGTTTTGTTCTTTTTCTCCAGCCAAACTCGATTCTGGGAAGAAGTGTCCCATACTTTTACTTTTACACAGCATGGGGTCTCCCACAGTTCTCTTTCTTGCCACCCTAGAAGGACATGTGCTTCTCCTTGATTTGTTTAGGGGTTTATCATGGATGAAGGAAGAACTGTAGCACACCCATTCCAAATTCTGTGATTTGGAAGATCACTAGATGGAAGCAAAGACCCCAAGTTCCCTCTTTGCCGCCATCTCATGGTGCCATCTTTCATTGCAGCCCAACTGGTTGTCTTCCTCCATGTCTTTTCATACACTGAAGTCCTCTTCCTGCCCATACTTCCCAACTTGAAAAGGTCCCACAGGAGAAGGTGCTCCTGATGTCTTCCCTTGAGATTGGAAAGCTGAAAAGCCATTGAAGCTGCAGGCTGCTTGAGAGATGGCTATGGACAGGACATTCAAATGTATTTTCTGCCCACCTCATAACCAAATAAATTCAAAACACCATAGTCCACCCAAAAGGAGCTCAGAAAAGTATCTTCTCCTGTGCAAGAAATTCCAAAATGAATTTCTAAATTCATCATAAAAATGTTTCTGATTTTCAGAGCTTTAGGACTATATTAATGCTAGAGAATTGCTGAGATGTGAATTCTAGTTTTATTTATTCCTTTTTTTTAATGCTATTTTTAATCAGTCCAAATCCTGACATACTCTGGCAAACAACAAGTACCATATCAAAAATACAGAATAAAACACTGGCAGCATCCACAAAGAAGCCAACATCTACAAGATGGCAGGCATGGAATCATGGTCCAATCTTTATGCTTTCTGGACATGCATGCAGCGCACATACAAAAGAGCAGGACTTTGCTCACAACACCCACAGTCTTGCAGATTTTCAACCCCCTCGTCCCCCAATGCCACTGCAAAACACAAAATGGCCATAGACTTCAATACAGCTGCATTGTTTCTTATATTATAACTTCAAATGTGTTTGTTTCTACTGTGTTGGCTACTGCATACTAGGCTTTCAGCCACATTAGGTTCACAAAAGCATCAAACATTAAGCAAATGCTAAGTCCTATGGAGCAGACGAGGATTCGATGCACAGGATTTAGCACTTTTTGAATTCATAATCCAATTTGAAGTCAGATGCCAGGTGGCATATGTCTCACAGAGAACAATGAGATAAGGAAACTGTTTAAAGAGATTATGATGATACACAGTATTACAGCAAATGGGACTGAGTCTTGCTTCATTTGTTAGCATTAGCTAACAAATTTTTACAACAAATTTCATGTAAGACATTCTGGTTCCAAAACATTCTGGAACAGGCTAGAAACATGCTGTTTTACAGCCTCTATTTGAAAAGTTCTTTTAACGTTTGACACTGAAGGTGAAAACTGCTGGTAAACATGTGTTCTGCTGCTATGTATTATCATTCCCCCACTTTAGAGTAGAAAAGTTGATCTATTCTAAGACAATGACCTACTTAAAGAATCATTTAAATCTAAATTGGGCAAGTCAAAAATACTCTATTGGAGTTGTTTTTGAACCTAGAGTTTCTCAGGTCAGGAATACAGAGAATGTAAACAGGCAATTGCCATTTGGAGGACAGTATGGGAAAAGGCTTGTGGCTGCCTTCTTTTGTAGTGATTTTTTGACTGCCATGTTTAGTCTACCGACCAGGTCTTTCCTTGTGGTCTCTCCTCCATCTACTAAAACCAAGCCTGACTTTGCTTAGCTTCAGAACCCAGATAGGATAAGTTTAGATGGTATCTATATACTACTGAAACTCTCATGTCTGTTTGTTTGTTTGTAACCTTCAAATAGGTGAAATGGTGCATCATAAGGCAACAATGAGCTAACTTAATCCAGGACCCTGTGGGATTGAAATTTGGCAAAGTTTCTGGGTTGTCTCTACACAATGCCCACCGCAGGACATCCCTGTTGAGTCCCTCTTTAAACCGTTCTATTAAGGTTGACTGAGACCAGTCGGGGATTTTCCCAGCGAAAGCCTTAAACTCCAGGGCGTAATCAGCTACAGACAGCTGGCCCTGGGTAAGATCCTTCAGTGCCTTTTTAGCCCTTGCCTTGACTAGAGGATCCTCAAAATGCAGCTTTAACACCCACATGAATTCCTCAAAATACTCAAGCTCAGGGGAGTCAGCCTCACTTAATTGAACATACCAGTCAGCTGCTCATCCCTTCAGCCTGGTGGCAATGGCAGTTATTTTAGCCTCTTTGGAAGGGAAGTATGGTCCAAACTGCCACATGTAACTTTTAGCATTAGTGAGAAAGAAAGACAACTTAGTTGGATCCCCATCAAACTTGACAGAAAAGTCTTTCACCCCCACTCCTGTTGGAGCTGAATCAGTGGCTGCTTGAGTGGTTGGGCCCCAGATTACAGTAGTTCTCCCTCCTCGGGGTGGGGACACTGATGGTCAAACTCTGCGGGGTGGAGATTCATCCCGGCGCCATCTCCGGGCCTGCTCCGCGGGCGGTCCGAGTGAGGGGATGGAGGATGATTGCATGGAGCTGGAATCTCCTTCGTGCCTTGGCTGCCCCCCCCCCCATGACAGAGACAGGTTTTTTAGCATGTACTCCATCGATTCTATTTTGGCCTCTACCACTCTTAGCCTTTCAGGGGTTTGAGATTCCTCCCTCCCTCGCATGTTAGGCTGTCTCCCTGTTGATACCATGGTAGATTCTACGTTTGGGGTCAGCGGGAACCGATACTTCCAGGATGCCTGGGACGTCCCTGGCTGGGGTTCTCCCATTTCATCCCAGGTGATCAACTCTGTGGGTGATTCACTGAGTGCCGGTTGCTCTGGTGCTCTGCCATCGTTGGATTCCTCCACCTCAGGGCTGGAACTCGAATCCTGCCGGAAACCTGAAGGTTCTGGGGTGAGGCTCAGTTCTCCGCTCCTGACCGTTGACTCGGGCATCAAGCCAGTCGGCTCCTCAAGTCTCCCGGTCGTGAGCTTGGATTCGGCCATCGTTAACTGTTTTCCCTCACAAGAAACTAATCTTGGTAGGAGCTAACGGTACAACTTTGGTGATTCTCAGCTTTATGTAAGGATTGCCTACTCTAAAACATCATCAGTCTCATAAGCAGGATCACAAAGATATCTGATTTATTAAAGAACAGCATGCAGGATCACAAAGAAAGCTGAGAATGGAAAAAGCGCGCCAAATGCAAACTAAAAACCCTTGGTGCAAAGGAGATCCCTCCCCCCATAGAATCTTCCCAAGTCCACAATCCCAGGTGCTCCTAACGGCTTCTCATGGTCTGCGGGAAAAGGCCTTGAGCAGAGCACATAACCCAAACACATTCCATTGAAATGAACAGAGATACAGAGCTTGGCACAAGGTTTCACAGCAGCTCCCTCCCAAACAGAAACACGTGTCAGTGCCATGGCATGTGAAACGTTACGATGTACAATGCACATTGAAACAGTGAACATGACAATTGGCTGCTTTGGAACTGAGGCCGAAATTCGAAATCTCTTAACGACAGTGGGCAGCGAGGGACGGATGAGGGAGCAACCTGGAAGCCTGCTGGCAAGGTAAGGCTGGTTGGGAGGTGCCAGTGGTCAATGGGTGAACCCTCTTCCTCCCTGGAGGGAGGGGGTCCTTGGGGACATGTTGAGATGGGGAGCGGGGATGCAGTTTTTCTCACAGTCCACAGCTCCCTTTGTTGCCCCTCCCTCCAGCAAAGTGGCAGGCAGTTCCACGGGCCAGCCGAGGAGGAGGAGCGATTTCTGGTGCTCCCTGCCAGCTTCCCACAAGCAAAGTCAATGAGGAAGCCCACAGGAAGTCCAAAGTCGGTCCCGCTCCCACTGCTATTTTGCCATTCTCTGTTTAGGTAAGGAAATATCTCTGAAAGGGTGACCCAATGGGTCGTGGGCTGTCTAGTGTTTTCCTCAATTCCTTTGGCTTTTGGGATATGCCACAAAGGAGCGCCCTTTCACCAGGTTCTCAAATACAGACACTCACACTTGCAACGCACGATGGGACTGCACAACCAGTGGCTCCATCATTTACGTCACATCCGCCAGTGATCCTGATAGGCTTTCTCTGTGACAGCTCTTCTATTATAGTTTCCCTCCCCCACCAAGGGATATTTGCTTGCAAAAGGGGGGGGGAATCCCCAGGTTTTAAACCAGCTGAATGTCTCTGTGTTTGTGTCTTAGACTGACAGACACAGAGAGAGAGAGAGAGAGAGGCAGCACATGCTTCCGAAGTGATTTAGAAGACAAGCTTTAGATCTTGTGTAGGCCCATAGATTCCTGCTCTTCTTTCAAGCCCTTCTTTTTTAGGGATTCCAACTGAAGTTGAAAAATCAATATGCTTCTTCAAGTAGCTGCACCTTCTTAGAGGCTCAGCTGGAAATGTGACAAGGAAGGGCTGCTTGAGGAAAGCTGCAGAGGGGTGCCATACTTGCCTGATGTCCAAAATCCTCCCTTTGAATTGTTTTTCTGGCATGCACGGCTCTAATGCACCCATCTCTGCTCTTTAACTCTGCTGGCTGCGTTTGCTAGCGTTCTGTTTCATTGTGTTAAATGATACCGTTCATCTTCTAAAGGTTTGGTAGATTATACCGTAAACTGAACACCAGTATATAAATTACCTCTGCAAATATTTTGTATGAACATAATACAGTACATTGCATTAACAGTATATCAATTAATAATTAAATATGGCATCCTATTTTATTGGTGTATGTACTAATAAATTAATAAAATAGGGTGCAGCTCGGGGAATATATATATTTACACACACATACGCCCCCACTCACATACACACACACGGAGAGACTCTTCATGTTGTGCTCTGAAATTGAGGAAATAAGCCACTAGGGTTATTTGCCTATTCATTTATTTGCTTGCTTCCCTCCCCCGCACCCCGCCTTTAGAAAACAATATAACTACATGCTGTAAGATCTTAAGCTTAAACATATTAATCTGCTTAGAAATCAGTAGAAAGATAATGCAGCACCTGTAAGGAATATGTGAGAGGGCTTATTTATTCTAAAAGGTGAAATTTTATTTTCCTACTATTTTTATATGAAGTGACAGCTGTCTCTGTCTCACACACACAAACATATATATACATACATGATGATGATGATTTATTAAACTTGCATGCCAGCCAACTCTCAACGACTCTGGGTAGATGCATGCATAAACAAACAACAAACCATTAACAGCAGAGACAATTATCAACATCTTAAAACAATATATAAACATATAAACTAGCACCAAAAATAATACATTGTTAAAAAAGCTGGTATCAACTGTTAGAACCACAATTAAGCACCAAACATAAAGATCATTTACAAGTAGCTTGGAATAAATTATTCCATGTGCAGAACCTTCCAAGGGACATTTTGAGACGCAGAGCAGCTCAGTCAAGATACCCCTCGTGGAAGCATTGAGGCAGCCGTATCCTCTGGAAGGCTGAACATGGCTGCCTTGAGGGTTTTCTGAGGTTGCCTCTGAGCCTGTGTGAATCCACACAGCCTCTGAGCCTGTGTGAATCTGAGCCTGTGTGAGATTGCTAGCAGATTAAATCAGCGGTGCATGAAGACTCCTATGAAGACAATTCTGAGGCCCTCAAAGCAGCCATGTTAAGCCTTTAGAAGGATGTGACTGCCTCAGTGCTTGGAGAAAGGGTGCTTTGCTCCACCAATGCACATTGTAAATGCTTTGCACAGCCATGATAAGGAAGTCTTTGAAGTCTCTTTAAAAGTCCTCCATGGAAGAGTGATGTGCCTCTTCCTCCTCCTCCTCTTCCTCCCTTAGTTCCTTTGACTCAGTCTTGACTCCTGCTGACTACCTGGACAAGTCCCTGCAGTTTTCTTGGCACGATTTTCAGAAGTGATTTGCCTTTGCCGTCTTCTTCCTGGGACTGAGAGAGAGTGACTAGCTCAAGGTCACCCAGCTGGCTTTGTGCCTAAGGCAGGACTAGACGGTTTGGTCTCCCATTTCTAGACTGATACCTTTAACCACTACCCCATACTGGCTCTCCTAAGTTCATTAGATCCAGAGAAATGCACACTCCACCTGGCCCAGGCCACCTGCACAGAAAGGATAGGTTGAGCAGGTTAACAATCTACACTTATTTAGGGCTACCATGAGTCACAAGATTCTTAAGTACCAGCAGAGTCAAAAGTTCAAACCTATTGTGTCCCAGGCTGAAGAGTTTGAGGTTGCCAAGGAAACTGAGTATTGGTTGCCTAGATACAGATTGGTCATTGATTGCCTGCTTCACTACTATGCATTCTTCTTTCAGATGCAAGATGTAAGTTTGGAAGCTGGAAGCTTGCTAGAAGCTAACCCTGTATGTAGGGTGGAGATTTTTTACATATGCCGTTTGTATTGTAAACTTCTTCAGCAAAGGATCGTTACCTTGTCGTGGTGCTGGAGCTTGAGCACCTCAATGATGCCATGAGCTAAACCGTGAAGGGCCACCCAAGACGGGAAGGTCATGACAGAGAGGTCAGACTAAATGCGATCCCTGGGGAAGGTAATGGCAACCCACCTCAGTATTCTTGCCGTGAAAACTAAATGGATCAGTACAACCAGAGATATGTCGGTATACCATCGGAAGATGAGACCCCCAGGTCGGAAGATGGTCAAAATGCTACTGGGGAGGAACAGAGGATGAGCTCAACTAGCTCCAGACGTGATGACGCAGCTAGCTCAAAGCCGAAAGGACGGCTAGCGGCCGACGGTGCTGATGGTGAACGGCGAATCCGATGTTCTAAGGATCAACACACCATCGGAACCTGGAATGTAAGATCTATGAGCCAGGGCAAATTGGATGTGGTTATTGGTGAGATGTCAAGATTAAAGATAGACATTCTGGGCGTCAGTGAACTGAAATGGACTGGAATGGGCCACTTCACATCAAATGACCACCAGATCTACTACTGCGGACAAGAGGACCACAGAAGAAATGGAGTAGCCTTCATAATTAATAGTAAAGTGGCTAAAGCAGTGCTTGGATACAACCCAAAAAATGATAGAATGATCTCAATTCGAATTCAGGGCAAGCCATCTAACATCACAGTGATCCAAATATACGCCCCAACCACAAATGCTGAAGAAGCTGAAGTAGAGCAGTTCTATGAGGATCTGCAGCACCTACTGGACAACACGCCTAAAAGAGATGTTATTTTCATCACAGGAGACTGGAATGCTAAGGTGGGCAGTCAAATGACACCTCGAATTACAGGTAAGTATGGCCTGGGAGAACAAAACGAAGCAGGACACAGGCTGATAGAATTTTGCCAAGACAATTCACTCTGCATAACAAACACTCTCTTCCAACAACCTAAGAGACGGCTTTATACATGGACTTCACCAGATGGACAACACCGAAATCAGATTGATTACATCCTTTGCAGCCAAAGGTGGCGGACATCTGTACAGTCGGTAAAAACAAGGCCTGGAGCTGACTGTAGTTCAGATCACGAACTTCTTCTTGCACAATTTAGGATCAGACTCAAGACATTAGGGAAGACCCACAGATCAGCTAGATATGAGCTCACTAATATTCCTAAGGAATATGCAGTGGAGGTGAGGAATCGATTTAAGGGACTGGACTTAGTAGATAGGGTCCCGGAAGAACTCTGGACAGAAGTTGGCAGCATTGTTCAGGAGGCGGCAACAAAATACATCCCAAAGAAAGAGAAAACCAAGAAGGCAAAATGGCTGTCTGCTGAGACACTAGAAGTAGCCCAAGAAAGAAGGAAAGCAAAAGGCAACAGTGATAGGGGGAGATATGCCCAATTAAATGCAAAATTCCAGAGGTTAGCCAGAAGAGATAAGGAATTATTTTTAAACAAGCAATGCGCAGAAGTGGAAGAAGACAATAGAATAGGAAGGACAAGAGACCTCTTCCAGAAAATTAGAAACATCGGAGGTAAATTCCAGGCAAAAATGGGTATGATCAAAAACAAAGATGGCAAGGACCTAACAGAAGAAGAAGAGATCAAGAAAAGGTGGCAAGAATATACAGAAAACCTGTATAGGAAGGATAACAATATCGGGGATAGCTTTGACAGTGTGGTCGGTGAGCTAGAGCCAGACATCCTGAAGAGTGAGGTTGAGTGGGCCTTAAGAAGCATTGCTAATAACAAGGCAACAGGAGACGATGGCATCCCAGCTGAACTGTTCAAAATCTTGCAAGATGATGCTGTCAAGGTAATGCATGCTATATGCCAGCAAATTTGGAAAACACAAGAATGGCCATCAGACTGGAAAAAATCAACTTATATCCCCATACCAAAAAAGGGAAACACTAAAGAATGTTCAAACTATCGAACAGTGGCACTCATTTCACATGCCAGTAAGGTAATGCTCAAGATCCTGCAAGGTAGACCTCAGCAGTTCATGGAGCGAGAATTGCCAGACGTACAAGCTGGGTTTAGAAAAGGCAGTGGAACTAGAGACCAAATTGCCAATATCCGCTGGATAATGGAAAAAGCCAGGGAGTTTCAGAAAAACATCTATTTCTGTTTTATTGACTATTCTAAAGCCTTTGACTGTGTGGACCATAACAAATTGTGGCAAGTTCTTAGTGGTATGGGGATACCAAGTCATCTTGTATGCCTCCTGAAGAATCTGTATAACGACCAAGTAGCAACAGTAAGAACAGACCACGGAACAACAGACTGGTTTAAGATTGGGAAAGGAGTACGGCAGGGCTGTATACTCTCACCCTACCTATTCAACTTGTATGCAGAACACATCATGCGACAAGCTGGCCTTGAGGAATCCAAGGCTGGAGTTAAAATCTCTGGAAGAAACATTAACAATCTCAGATATGCAGATGATACCACTTTGATGGCTGAAAGTGAAGAGGAACTGAGGAGCCTTATGATGAAGGTGAAAGAAGAAAGTGCAAAAGCTGGCTTGCAGCTAAACCTCAAAAAAACCAAGATTATGGCAACCAGCTTGATTGATAACTGGCAAATAGAGGGAGAAAATGTAGAAGCAGTGAAAGACTTTATATTCCTAGGTGCGAAGATGACTGCAGATGCTGACTGCAGTCAGGAAATCAGAAGACGCTTAATCCTTGGAAGAAGAGCAATGACAAATCTCGATACAATAGTTAAGAGCAGAGACATCACACTGACAACAAAGGCCCGCATAGTTAAAGCAATGGTGTTCCCTGTAGTAACATATGGCTGTGAGAGCTGGACCATAAGGAAGGCTGAGCGAAGGAAGATCGATGCTTTTGAACTGTGGTGTTGGAGGAAAATTCTGAGAGTGCCTTGGACTGCAAGAAGATCCAACCAGTCCATCCTCCAGGAAATAAAGCCAGACTGCTCACTTGAGGGAATGATATTAAAGGCAAAACTGAAATACTTTGGCCACATCATGAGAAGACAGGACACCCTGGAGAAGATGCTGATGCTAGGGAGAGTGGAAGGCAAAAGGAAGAGGGGCCGACCAAGGGCAAGATGGATGGATGATATTCTAGAGGTGACGGACTCGTCCCTGGGGGAGCTGGGGGTGTTGACGACCGACAGGAAGCTCTGGCGTGGGCTGGTCCATGAAGTCACGAAGAGTCGGAAGCGACTAAACGAATAAACAACAACAACAATTGTAAACTTCAACTCCAGAAATCTGGAGGAATATGTTCTTGTTCTTTGTTATATGAATACAGTTTATATTTTGTTAAAAGACCTGGCATGATTATTGATCTCTCAATGCCAAGATGCTTCTGGAACTCTGCACATGCACAAGAACCCACACCCACCAACAATATCTACACAACAAAAATCCAGGTGACTACAGTACTAGATAAGAGCAGAGTTCGGGTTTCCAGTATCTCTTGGCTGCCCTCTAGTGGTCAGTGGTGATTGGATGGGGGAACTGCGAGTCACAGGTTGGACACAGTGGTCAACTCCACCCAAGCTATATTCCCACACAAGGAGGGAACTGGAGGAGAAGAATTTGGGAGGGCTGGTGGAAGGAGGAGACTGGAAGTGGCTTAGATGTTGGAAGTATTTTCCCTTATTAGGGAGATTGACCAAAGACTATTTTGAGTACCAGGGTAAGCTGGTATTGATGGGATATAAATAACTTGTAGTAGCAGGTGAACCTGCTCAGAACTCTTTTTATATTATTTAATAGAAAACAGCTTGTTCCTTTGTTTCTGTGTTAACCTCGTGTCTGTGCTAGCTTATGACTTTCCCATGTTGCATCCAGTTGCATTACTTTAAGAAAGTAGAGACTTTAAGAAAAGGGGTTTACTGCATAACTTCAGTGATTATTTGTTCATCCATAGATAACATCTTTTTTGAAATACAGCTTTGTTTTAAATAAAACAAAAGGATTATAGTAAGACTAAATTTTCATCATCATAAAGCAAGCACAGTTGATGGATTTTTTTAAAAGAGGAAAGTAAACATATATTTCTACCTATATTTGTATAACTGTATACAATGTATTATTACTAGATAAAGTTTTAATTGTTTTTTTAAAGGGGGGGTTACAGGGCAGTGGAAGAAAAACAACAAAATACTGCCCCCCACAAGCCCGTATGGACACACACACACACACACACACAATAAGAAGAGGATGTGATGTGGCCTTCTGGATCTTGGCCAGATATTTATTTATTTATTATTATTCAGATTTAATTACTGCCCATCTCCCTCCAAAAGAGGGACTCTGGGCAGTTTACAATAAAATCAAGCTCCAAACATAAACATTAAAAATCTCATAAAAGCAGCGACATCACAATTATTATAAAATACAGTAAATAAATATAAAATCCAAGAGGGTATAAAATCCAGGCTGGTGGGAGGGACTCTAGGGAGCGAGCCACCCCCAAGAATGGTTATTCACTTTCCCACTCCAGGCGAGATGGCAGAACCAGGTTTTCAGGGCCTTCCGGAAGGTCGGGAGTGAAGGGGCCTGCCTCACCTCCGGGGGCAAGATATTCCAGAGGGCGGGGGCCACTACAGAGAAGGCCCATTTCTTGGACCCCGCCAGACGAAATTCTCTTATGGACGGGGTCCGCAACATGCCCTCTCTGGATGATCGGGTGGAGCAGGCCGATGTAATGGGGAAGAGGCGGTCCCTCAGGTAACCTGGCCCCATGCCATGTAGGTAGTCCCACACTTCATTCTCAATGAACATATAATGAAATAATCTCTAGCACATTAGAGGCCATATTTTGGAGTTTATGAAATAGAACTAAGGGAAAACAATAGAAATCCCCTTCCTCAAATCAAGTTGATGGATCCTGAATTGCCTGCCTGCCTGCCTGCCTGCCTGCCTTCCTCCTCCCCTCCCCAGTCTCAAAGGGGAAAGTGCACCCCATCTAAGACTATGGATGGAAGGTCCCCAGATCTAGGGGGATCCACAGCCACTCGATCTTGGCAGGATTGAGCCTGAGGGTGTTCCTCCCCATGCAAACCTTCATAGCCTCCAGACACTGGGACAGGACACTGACCGCCTTTCCTGGTCAGCCCAGGGTGGAGATACATAGCTGAGTATCATCAGCATCATCTATACACTCAGCTTGGCACACCAAAGAAAAGCGTTATGGGCTTGATGCCTGAGGAATCCCAACTCTAATAAAATTTAAGTGCAGCCATTCTGCCTTAACTTCAAAAATTGCTATAGGTCTGGTTGCAAGCATGTAGCTTTTTGTAGTGGCAAATAATGACCCAATATTTTCAAGTCATGCCTCAGGAGAGCTGTTTCCTATGTGAAGGACATTTAAAACAAAATAGATAAATGGATGAATCTCTATGTACAAATCTCCAGGACAGTTTAAAAAAGCCATTGCTGATTTTCTTTCCAACCCTTCCACATTCCATCAAAAGCCTTTGATTCAGGACTCAGGAGAGAGAGGGAGAGAGGGAAAAAAAAAGCCATCTGCAAAGGAAATGTGTATCTGTGATATACAGAATGCTCCCCTTTTCAGAATATGAAAGCTATTACTTGCTTTAAGGACTCAAAGCCTACCTGTTTGAAAGACAGGTGAAGTGACCCACATGTCTTTTAATTGTATTTGCTAAGCCTGAGGTATTCTGACACCACTGTCATCTACAAGATTAATTCAAAATATTGAAATTGGCATGTTTGGGATGAAAGTGTGATTACTGGCAAAGAGAGATACTCTACATTTTTCCTGAAAGAGAAGGGAACTTTAATCAGTTGGATATTGCTTCCAATGTGTTTTAGGGTTGTAATATGACAGGAAAGAAAGAAAGAGAGAGAGAAGAAAGAAGAAAGAAGAAAGAAGAAAGAAGAAAGAAGAAAGAAGAAAGAAGAAAGAAGAGGGAGGGAGGAGATAATTATGATTTTACTAAGTAATTTATGACAATTCTATACACTTCTGAAAACTTGAGAAAAAATGTAACCAATTTTCTGATTACTTGAAAAACCTAAACTGGATAGCTTTAGATTCCTCTAATTTAAAACAGTTGATGATCTCCATTAAAATGATTACAGTTCCTCTACATTCCCCAAAGACATGAAATATAACATCTTGTATACAAACAAACACATGCAAGATCTGTTCAGGCTTTAGGTCCAGACAGGGTATCTGGAGGTGAGACTGGCCCCAACTCTGCCAGACTTCTTTCAAAACTTGGATGTGGCATCGGGCTTGGGGATATCAAGGATCTGTGGAGCCTGTTCAATGGCTACAAAGCATATAGTTAGATTGTGCTCCCCTCCGTCTTTTTATTATTGTATCTTTAAATGTAGCTTTTAATTTTTAATTCTTCTTAATTGTAGGAGATTATGATTTTACTTGTGTTTTAACTTTGTACGCTGCCCAGAGTCACATGCAGTGAGTTGGGCAGCCATTATAAATTTAACAAATAAACAAATTTAATAAATAAATATCTAAACAGACAGGCCTGTGTGTCTGGAGACTGAATACGTTTGTTAATGGTAGGTACCTTCAGCGTTAGGACCTCCCTGTCATTCAAGGACAAAGAAAATGATGACTTCCCCCAACAGAATAATTATTCTTTTTGGCTGATTAAGCATGTCTGTGATCTTTATTACCTTGGCTTGCCTTGATATATGGTAATTCTTGCAGAATTCATGGAGTTAGTTCTTCTGGAAGTTTCAGTAAAGCTAGCAGCAGAAAAAACAAATCCCAGGGTGGTAGATGGACTGTTTCCCAAGGCAGATAAGAAGGAATAGTAGCTAAGCTGATCCATCAGGATCCCAAATCTACCCCTGGGTAATACCTTTACTTTGTTCACCAAAGATCACACCAGCTTTTGAATTCTCCATAATTTTTCATCATCTGAACGTTACAAAAAGTAGGCACTGAGGAACAAGCAAGGAAGCCCATCCCACAGTTATGTGGTTGCCATTTGGGCACTTTGCACCGTCGCAGTTGCCATCTTGGACTTTTTTGACCACACCTTGCAGACACGGTTGGCAGCCCTAATCATGTAATTAAAACTACTCTCCTTTTTAAACTTGAAATACCCTTGTTGCCAACTATTTATTAATAACTAATTGATATTGATAACTGGCAAATAGAGGGAGAAAATGCAGAAGCAGTGAAAGACTTTGTATTTCTAGGTGCGAAGATTACTGCAGATGCTGACTGCAGTCAGGAAATCCGAAGACATTTAATCCTTGGGAGAGGAGCAATGGCAAATCTCAGTAAAATAATTAAGAGCAGAGACATCACACTGACAACAAAGGTCCGAATTGTTAAAGCAATGGTATTCCCAGTAGTAACATATGGCTGCGAGAGCTGGACCATAAGGAAGGCTGAGAGAAGGAAGATAGATGCTTTGGAACTGTAGTGTTGGAGGAAAATTCTGAGAGTGCCTTGGACTGCCAGAAGATCAAACCAGTCCATCCTCCAGGAAATAAAGCCAGACTGCTCACTTGAGGGAATGATATTAAAGGCAAAACTGAAATACTTTGGCCACATAATGAGAAGACAGGACACCCTGGAGAAGATGCTGATGCTAGGGAGAGTGGAGGGCAAAAGGAAGAGGGGCCGACCAAGGGCAAGGTGGATGGATGACATTCTAGAGGTGACGGACTTGACCCTGGGGGAGCTGAGGGTGTTGACAACCGACAGGAAGCTCTGGCGTGGGCTGGTCCATGAAGTCATGAAGAGTCGGAAGCAACTGAATGAATAAACAACAAAAGGATGGCCTGGACTTATTTGTACACCAAATTTTGACTTCAAAAGCTATACTCCTACTTTAAGAATTTTGGAGTGCACTTCAAATTTCCTTTGGGAATGGTGGAAGACATGCAACCCATTTGATAATGAGGATAATCCAGTTTACATGTACATTAAATGTTAGCTTCGTGGGCTGATTTGACAAGAACAAACCAAAAACACCCCCTGAATCTTTATGTGTATAATGGAAGTAAGTGAATCCCAAAGGCCTGTCTCAGGAAAGAAGATGAAAACGTGGTGTGTGTGTTGGCCGATTCCCCTTATTATTTCAAAATGTAACAGAAAGAGGCGATGCAAATCATTCTTGCAATCCATGTAAACTGATGAGAGATTTATTGCGGGATATTATGATGCTCTGAAAAATGCATAATTACTTCCCCCCCCTGTTCTTCTCTGGGTAGCAAATACAAATCAAAAGTTTACAGCTCTTGGGGGGCATTTTTATAGGTCTGTATTATGCAATTTGAAGCCTTATTTGTCCTCGACAAATGAGCCAGATGACTAGTAGACAGGCATTCTATTAGAACCTGTAAGATTTTCTAAGGAACAAATCATTTTTTTTTAAATGGTTGCTAAAACAAGACAGAGAGGAAAGTGCTAAATAATGGGAATATGGAATCCTAACAACCAAATGTTATTACAACAAATGGGCACATACATTTTTATGAGACCAGATCCACAATGCTAGGAGCTAAAATATCATGGCTTAGATTGATTTATGGTTTTCTCACTCAGTCCATGGAAATGATTAGTCCTGTTAAATCTGATTTGGCAGGACCAGATCTTGGAAAGAGATTCTCAAATTCCTGAATGTGACACAGCATGTGGACATCACTGGAGATACTGGAGTATTGAATGGTAAGACATGTGTTTAGCCTGCAAAAATCACCAACTCAGTCACTAGTGTTTGAAAATGAAAGAATTCTAGGAATAAGATGAAAATCATGGAAAGTTGCCTTTCACCAGGCCAGACTATTTGTCTGTTTAGCCCCATCATTGTCTACTCTGATTTCCATGGTATCTTTTTAATTTGGAGGTTCCCACCTGAGGGCCCAGATCCAATCGTGTTTTCCAAGACCCTTGGATGCACCTATAAAAGTTCATGTGGAATTGTAATGGTTAAGGTGGAAAAGAAGGAACATTACAGAAGGTGGTAACACCTAGCCAACTTTGGCTGGACTTGAAAAGTTAAGCAGGATTGGTCCTGGTTTGTATGGGGTGAGAAAGCACCTGAAAATCCTAGGACTGAGGCTAGTTGCTTTCTTGCTGTTCTCTGAACTTGGTTATTTTCCTGCAACTGTTTCATTACTAGGCTAGTTTGAAAATATAGAGCAGATTTATATCATTGATGATTTTAGGGCCGTGTGTGGGCTTTCAGACTGACAGGAAGCTCTGGCGTGGGCTGGTCCATGAAGTCACAAAGAGTCAGAAGTGACTAAACGAATAAACAACAACAAGTGGGCTTTCAGAACCTTGGATGAATCTCCAAGAAGTTCAGCAGAAGCAGCTGCTGAATTGCACTTTTAATGTGAAAGAAGGTACAGAATGACTAAGTATGAACTAGTCATTTTAATTGTATTTAATTTAGATTAAATTCAGTTCAGTCAAATGTTCATTCTTGCCTCTTCCAATTCATTTTCTTAGGCCCAACTTATTTGTTGACTGGAGAGCCAGTTTGGGGTAATGGGTAAGACATCAGGCTAGGAACTGGGAGACCATGAGTTCTAGTCCCGCCTTAGGCATGAAGCTAGCTGGGGGACCATGGGCCAGTTGTTCTCTCTCAGCCCTAGGAAACAGGCAATGGCAAACCACGTCTGAAAATCTTGCCAAGAAAACTGCAGGGACTTGTCCAGGCAGTCTCTGAGAACTGGACACAACTGAATGGATAAAAAAAAAAATAATAATTGTTGACTGGCAGCTCCTGGGACACCATCCACAGAAAAATAGAAGAAAGAAAGGAAGGAAAAGAAGAGAAAGGAAGGGGAAGGAGGGAAGTATTGACTCTGATTTATCTTGGAAACTTGTCTTGAAGTTTTACAATTGTCTTCCAGCTGATTGTGAGTTTTCTTCCTTCTGTCTTGATGGCTTCACAGCACAATAGCAAAAAGTGTAGCTAGTGGCACATGGTAAACATTAAGAAAAGCCATCTTTCATTTCTTTTCTTTTATAGTTACTTCTTTTGTTCTTTAGCTATCTTCTCTTGCTTTTCTGTATTTTATATTGTATTGTAACTATATATGTTGAAACTGAATAAAGTTCTTAATAATCAAAAAGAAAGAAAGAAAGAAAGAAAGAAAGAAAGAAAGAAAGAAAGAAAGAAAGAAAGAAAGAAAGAGAAAAGCCATTCTGTGAGCCAACATGCCCCATGCAATAAGACAGTTCTTTCTCAAATGATCAGAAATGCTCTGTGGCTTTTTATAAAGGTGATGACAAAGAGTAGGAAGAATGGGTGTCATGATTCAAAGCATTCAGCTGACAGACTTGACAGTGAGCAACAAGATCTCACCTCTGTCCTGACCTCTGAGGTGTGAGATCTGATAGTCAGCCATCAAGAAGGCATGACTGTGAACAGCTGACCACTGAGTCCCAGAAGTGAGAGAGTGACCAACTGTTTTGCCATTGTTTTCCAAGTCTGAGTTCACATTAGGAAAATTCCAATTTCAAGAAAGCAAAAGGCAAGCTGATTTTGACCTTCACCTCCACTCTTGTTTTCAGTCTGCCTTGTGAGGAGCTTAAAAGTGCTCTTCTGACTTGAACTGCTGCAAGAGATGAGGAAGGGCTAAATTGATGGAGAACTTCTTTGCAAGTGCTCTGCCGACTGTTAGCCCTAAGAGATAAATGGATCTATTTTGTATGTGTTCCTAAGAGCTGGGATTGGAGGCAAACAACAATGGTGGAGTCCACTGTCTTCTTTTAGGCTAATCCCTGACAATAAGAGGAGGCAGAGGGTTAGAGGTAGCACACCTGCAACTGGGTACCTTCGTCAATAGGAGTGGAGGCATTGCCTACAATTATATGAAGCACCACAAGCAGCATCTCTTGTGCCAGCAGAAGTCAGAAAACACCCCTTCTGATGGAGAACAAGAAAAGGCAAATAGAGGCTGCCCACACAGTGGATCCAGGGCAGGTTGGGGACAATGTTGGGTGTTCATGCCCTGTTCACACTAGGGCAAGCATGCTGACAAGCCCTCTAATGCTACAGCTGGATGCATGGGAGAGACTATGCAGATGATGCAATGAATGCATGATGGTTGGAAAGAGGGCTGCCATTAAATCCTTTTTCCCTGCTCTGGTTGTTAGATCATGGGACATGGACTTTTAATCCTGAAGATAGTGTCATTTTTTATTTTTTTTTTTAATGGAGGAACAACCATGGACTATGTAAAAAAAAAAACCTCTGAACAGTCACTGATGCCCTGGTCACCTCCCATATAGACTACTGTAATGCACTGTACATGGGGCTACCCTTGAAGAGTATCTGGAAGCTATAGCTGGTGTAGAATGTGGCCACACAGGCAGTCTTAGGAGGCCCAAGGAGGGCACAGAACACCATTGCTGTGCAAGCTGCGTTGGGTGCCAGTCTGCTTCCAGGTCCAATTCAAGGTGTTGGTTATGACCTTTAAAGCCCTACATGGCATGGGGCCAGGTTACCTGAGGGACTGCCTCACCCCCGCTACATCGACCCGTCCCACTGGCCAGGCAGAGAGGGCATGCTACGGACCCTGCCTATGAGGGATTGCTGATTGGCAGGGCCTGGGAGGAGGGTGTTCTCTGCCGTGGCACCTGCCCTTTGGAACAGCTTACCCCAGAGGTAAGACAGGCCCCCACCCTCCCGGCCTTCCCGAAGGGGGTGAAGTCATGGTTGTGCCACCTCACTTGGGATGGGAGGGGGAATAGCTATTCATGGGGGTGGCTGTCACCGTGATCATGCCAAGGATAAGATCCTATTGCCATCTTGAATTTTATACTTTATACTTTTGTATTTTTATATTTGTATTGCTATTTATGGATATTTATATTTGTATCAATTTTATATTGCACTGTTTTTATTGATTGTCATTTTATTATCTGGGTGGCAGAGAAATTTGACAAACAAACAAACAAACAAACAAACAAATAAATAAAGTGATACACACTGGAATGATTTCTCTCCTGTCTTGTATTACTAGTATTGGGGATCCATATCAAAGTCCGTTTCATAGCTAAAAAACAATGCGTATACCTGCTGCCCTTATTTATTCTAGGAGCTGATTATTCTTCTTTATTCAGCTGGAGATTTAATAAACCTATTTTATTTGCTTTCCCACAGAAAATGGGCTTTTTCCAGCAGTTTCCTGCTGATGTTTTGGCAGCATGACCTGGTTGGATATCAAGAAAAAACAAAAACAAAAAAACACCCAGATAGTAAAAGCATAAGAGACATTTTATGTAGCTCTTCCTATTGAGTACAAAATTAGTCCAAACCAGGATGAAGAGTTGCCCTTCGTACATTCATTACCTTTGTCGCCTCCAACGAGGCACGGTCAAAACTGCATTGGTAGCATTTATTTGGGAGAGATTTTGCACAAGAGGATATTCATGTTCCTGGTTTCTATGTTCAGCCAGGTTCCACATATGGTGTGGCTGAGATACATCAACAGCGGTGAGCCTCATCCAATCTGAAGTAATTATTTGAACACCCAGAATTCTTTGCCACCCTAAGCTATTGCCATTGCTATATCAGAAATCTGTCTGGATTGCTCAGGGATGTACAATATTTATCAGAGTCGTTGAGTGACATTGGGAAAAGATTGTGTACTGAAGGTCCACCTTGACTCACTGTTTTTTGTTTTTTGTTTTGCTCCAGGTGAACTAGGCTGATGTTACCTACAATTAGAAACAAAACAAAACAGAAACAAAATGAACTTTTCCCAGACCAGAGGGTATGCTAGTTGTCTATTTTGCCAACTTATTATCTAAATATTGTATGTCGCATCTGTGTTTCTTAATCTACTTCCATGGGGTCTCTTTTCTTTAGATTTCTTTTGCTTTGTATCATTAATAACAATTCAATTAAATAGAAGCTATACCATGCAGAAGCTATACCATTGTGGCAAGTTCTTAGCGGTATGGGGATACCAAGTCATCTTGTATGCCTCCTGAAGAATCTGTATAACGACCAAGTAGCAACAGTAAGAACAGACCACGGAACAACGGACTGGTTTAAGATTGGGAAAGGAGTACGGCAGGGCTGTATACTCTCACCCTACCTATTCAACTTGTACGCAGAACACATCATGTGACATGCTGGGCTTGAGGAATCCAAGGCTGGAGTTAAAATCGCTGGAAGAAACATGAACAATCTCAGATATGCAGATGATACCACTTTGATGGCTGAAAGTGAAGAGGAACTGAGGAGCCTTATGATGAAGGTGAAAGAAGAAAGTGGAAAAGCTGGCTTGCAGCTAAACCTCAAAAAAACCAAGATTATGGCAACCAGCTTGATTGATAACTGGCAAATAGAGGGGGAAAATGTAGAAGCAGTGAAAGACTTTGTATTCCTAGGTGCAAAGATTACTGCAGATGCTGACTGCAGTCAGGAAATCAGAAGACGCTTAATCCTTGGGAGAAGAGCAATGACAAATCTCGATAAAATAGTTAAGAGCAGAGACATCACACTGACAACAAAGGTCCGCATAGTTAAAGCAATGGTGTTCCCCATAGTAACATATGGCTGCAAGAGCTGGACCATAAGGAAGGCTGAGAGAAGGAAGATGGATGCTTTTGAACTGTGGTGTTGGAGGAAAATCCTGAGAGTGCCTTGGACTGCAAGAAGATCCAACCAGTCCATCCTCCAGGAAATAAAGCCAGACTGCTCACTTGAGGGAATGATATTAAAGGCAAAACTGAAATACTTTGGCCACATAATGAGAAGACAGGACACCCTGGAGAAGATGCTGATGCTAGGGAGAGTGGAGGGCAAAAGGAAGAGGGGCCGACCAAGGGCAAGATGGATGGATGATATTCTAGAGGTGACGGACTCGTCCCTGGGGGAGCTGGGGGTGTTGACGACCGACAGGAAGCTCTGGCGTGGGCTGGTCCATGAAGTCACGAAGAGTCGGAAGCGACTAAACGAATAAACAACAACATACCATGCAGAACACATTAAGACTCAGACTTAGTCTTTTTACTCATAGATATACATATAATTTCTTCTTCACAGTTGCCATGAGTGGCAGTGAGCTGCTTTCACCGGATGAGTTCAAACAGAGGCTGCACTGCTAACTGGGAGGGATGCATTCATTTGGATTCCTGCACTGAGCAGGAATTTGGGTTGGGCTCCATGGTGTGAATTGTCTCTTACAGCTCTATGATTCAATGATCTTAAAGTGTTTCAAGTATTTCTAAAAAAGGGTTGGAGATGAATGTAAATAGAAGCATTAATTCTGACCACAATTAGTTGCTGGACTGCATCTGCCACCATCCCTTACATTTGCCATATTGACTGGGTGTTAAAATTAAATATAAAGAAGACTAAGCTAATGACAACAGAATATCATGGACAGCCAAGAAAACAAACCAATGGATCATTGAACAAATCAACCTAGAGTTCTCACTTGAAGCACAAATGACCAGGCTCAAATTATGCTACTTTGGATACATTATGTGAAGACCCAGGTGTCTGGAGAAGGCTATAATGCTGGGAAAGGTGGAAAGAAAGAGAAGAGGATGACCAGCAGATGGATGGACTCACTTACAGTAACAATGAATGCATGGTTGCAAGACCTGAAGGCCCAGGTTAGGGACAGAACATCATGGAGAAAATGTATCTAATGCAGTTGCTAAGAGTCAACAATGAGTAGATGGCACATAATCAATCAATCAATCAATCAATCATGGGATTTGGATCAATGATATTTGAAAGAATGCAATTTCCCCAATCTTCTTTACACAGGAAATAGGCTGGAGTGAGGTTTCTCAACAGCATTGCCACAATACAACAAAATGAAGTCTTCCTTGAATCAATCTTGACTCCTAATGATTACATTTAGTCTTTGGCAACAATATGGAAGGGGTTTACCATTCCTGTCCTCTGGAATGTTTTTGTGACTCTTCCAGTCTAGCGTATAGGAATAGGATTTCCTGATAGTACTAACCAACGGGGCTGCAACTAGGGTCTGTGTCACCCAGGGCAAACATGGATTCTGCCCCCATTTTGGTGCCCCCCAGCACTCATTTTGGCAACCCCCCAGTGCTCATTTTGGCACCCCCCAGCACAGCACCCAGGGCACATGCCCCACTTGCACCCCACCCCCCAGTTGCAGCCCTGCTAACCAAGAGCAACCAAGGCCATTCTGTGCTGTCACCTGTTGTGACCCCCCCTCCCCCCCATATAGTCCATGATAAAAGATAAGAAGCAGATTCCCATGTTGCCTGTCTAAAATAAGACCCAGCTTTGGCACCATTCAAAATTAGTCCTCTACTGAACGAAGGCACAGATAAAGAACAATGCCATGTGTATTTTATTCTAATATTGTCTGCTTCATGTATGCTCTAAATAAGTTGGGACAGAGTGTCAGATTAATTATTTCCCATGTACATTTTCACAATGTTAGCAGAGAGCTTTCAGCTGCAACGATGCAACACTTATCAGCATTCCTTGTAGTTTATTAAATGCTCCATACAACAAACAAACAAGTCATATTTATTCTTTATTTAGTAGGTAACCTTATTTCATATGGTTAAAATAATCAGAAAAGCAAATGGCATCTACTTCTAATTTTTAGAGTACATGCTCTTTATAGCTCTTGCCAGCCTCCCCATCCCGTTTTCCATAATAGCATCCTGCATAATTACTACATAATCTTCAAGCATAAAGAACACCCCAATTAGTCTGTAATCTCTAATTATAACGTACTCACCAACCAGTTGCATGTTTATTTGAACTCAGTAAAATAAAATATCTTGTTAATAAAAATGTTGGAAGAGAATGATGTGGATTTTGGGTGCCAGATTCAGTCCGCGGATGCACAGCCTAATGAAATGGCTGGGATCTTAAGTAAATATTATTTTTTCATTGCCTCCTGATACAAAGCAGGTGCATATAATATGGTCTTGTTCCTTCTTTTCTGCTTTCTTGGATGGGAGAGGATACAGCAGATGGAACTGTACCCTTTGGCAGAGCTGCTTAACACATAAGCCCATTTAAATATTTATAATGGCCCTCAGAGGCACATGATTATCAACTCAACTGCAACATACTCCTGAGCCAGGTTTAGAAGTGGAGTCTTTTAAAAGCCAGCCTCCCACAAAAGAGGCAATGAGTCTGGGGATGAGGTACATGAAGAAAAAGAAGGAAAGGGAATTTTCTCTTTCCACACCCTCAGATGCCCATGCCCACTGACTCCAAATATATGCATTTCCCCATAACTGATGCCTTTTTCCAAAGGCTACTTATGAAGAATCTTAATTTTCCTGGAAAACTTTATGGGTCTATGGACCTAGGATCTCTGACAAGCTAAGAATCATGGGAGGATATTGGTTAGCATCTTCAGCTTCCAATGTGTTCTTCTGTTTTGATCTGTATTTTTTAATGATTGTTATTACTTTGTTTGCCCTCTGCCCAGGGAGACTATGACTTGGTGGCCATATAAGGTGAATGAGTGAATGAGTGAAAATGAAGGTACATTTCAGTAAAGCTTGCCTGCATCAGCATGGAAATAAATTTATTTTCCCTTCCTTGCATTCTCTCTCTTCTCTCTTTTCCCCAGGCCCCTGCCCACTTCTTATGGAAATTGTAGTTTCTTTCAGTATGGGTGGATAGTGCTACATAGAAAGAATGTGTCTATACCTTTTAACAAATTCTCATGTGATTTGTTAAAAGTATTTGCTCTGAAGATGTCTTTCAAAGGAGAAGATAATATATCACTGAAATTGCAGCTCTTCCACTACTTAATTAGAAGGTAGACAATCAGCAAATTTCCTCTGTTTCATTGAAGACTCCTTGGCTTCTCAAGCTTCAGTTAAAGTGGTCCTGGGGGAAATGGAATCTAAGCACTGGGCCATTCTATTTTCTGTGACTTATATTTCACATTTAAGCCCTGCTGAAACAGAGAGCTGGGCCTTTTCCACCCAAACATTCCAGAAGCAACCATCAAACAGTTCACAAATTACCCTTTCCTAGATCCTGCTGGGAATGCCAAGTTTTTAACACTTTCCTGAAGATCAGAAGAAACAGGGCCAAGCGGACCTTGGGGGGAATGCTATTCCAAAGGGCAGGAGTTACAAATGAGAAGGAACATCTTTGGGATCCCATAGATGATTGTAGATGAGATCCAGAGCATGCCCACCTTTCCAGAATGTAAAGGATGGCAGAGACAATTGGAGAAATGTAGTCCTGTAAGTAGCCAGTTCCTGACCCATGAGAGGCTTTCTCAGCCCTCCTAGGTAGACCAGAGCAGGAATTCAATGCCCCAAGAAGACTATAACTACTTTTATTGAGATGGGCTATATTAACAAAATCTTGCAAGTCCTACTGTACTGTGCCTCCCCACCATATGCACACACCTTCCTACACCCCAGTGAAACAAGGAGGCATCTGCCTGAGCTATTTCCAAACATTATATTATTTCTCAGGGCATAAAAAAAATCATTTCAGCCCCTTTCGCCTAGGTAACAGTTCTTGCATATTTCTATGAAGGTCATCTTCCTTATTCTCCACAGGCTTTATAGACAACAACCAGCATCTTGAACTGCACACACAAACCAACTAGCAATCAGTAAAGCTTGCAAAATAGAAGTATTACATTATGTACTGGGATATGCCCTTGACAACTCATGCCACAGTATTCTGTGCTAGCTAAAGTTTCTGAGTGGTCTTCAAGGGTAGCCCCATGAGGACTGCATTGCAATAGTCCAAACGGGAGGGATCAGGGGGTATTGTTATGAGAATGGCATGAAACTTTGGGGGTAACAAAGCACTTGAGTGCTGTTAGAATCCATTATACACATATTCTGGAAGGCACTCAAGCAGAACTGCCTTAATGGCAGCAGCAGCAACAGCAGCTGATGATAATGATGATTTTGCAATAATAATATTCCTTTATTTTGTGTCTTGATCAAGGCATAATACAAATCAGGAAAAAGAGTAATTAAAAATCAATTCAATAAAATTAGCTCAGAATTTAAGAATAACTTGGCAAACAAATATTATGCCCTTTGGAACATCTTGCCCCTGGAGGTGAGGCTAGCCCCATTGCTCCTGGCCTTTCGGAGAAACTTGAAGACCTGGCTCTGCCACCTGGCTGGAGCAGGGAAGAGAACAGTCATGCCTGGGGTTGGCTAGTGCCTTGAAGTACCCCTTCCACAAAAAGACTGAATGAGATCACAGCCATCTGGGCTTTACTCTTATTTATATTATTAATGATACATAATTTTATGAGGCATTTTATATATTTATTGTTTTAGTGATTATTTTGTTGTAAACTGCCCAGAGTCCCTCTGGTGGGAGGAGATGGGCGGTGACAATTTTGATAAATAAATAAACAAACAAACACTAAAACAACCAGCACAACAATGATTAACTTTAAGCAGTGTCATGGAATAGGACTGTGTGTGTATGCAGGTCGGTCGGTCGGTCGGTCGGTCGGTCTGTCTGTCTGTCTGTCTGTCTGTCTATCTATCTATCTATCTATCTATCTATCTATCTATCTATCTATCTATCTATCATCTATCTGTTTTATGTAACCAGCCCAGAGTTGCTCTCTGAATGAGATGGGCGGGCAAGAAATGAATAAATCTGATAAATAAATAAATAAATAAATAAATTTGATAGATAGATAGATAGATAGATAGATAGATAGATAGATAGATAGATAGATAGATAAAATATCTATCTATCTATCTATCCTATCAATTAAAAACAGGTCTTGACTAGAACTGTCAGCTAAATAAGAGTGGGGTGGAACAATTAAGTCATGCAATGAAACATGCAATGGAAAATGGAACATGCAGTGACACATCTTTAGAACCATTTTGAAGGCCAACAAATTTCCAGACAGGATGAGACAGATGCTTAGAATTTTGTGACCATAGGACTCTAAGAACCAGCACCAGCAGTTGAAACTGCACTCTGAGTTGAATAGGGAGCTGACGAGTCCTGCAGTGTATGGAGATGAGAGTGATGCTGGAGGTCCAAAACAGCCTGAACGACACTGTTCTGGACCATGCTTAGAAGACAGACAGAAGGGTTGGGAACAGCTGCCAAAAGACTCTTAAATAACCTAGATGCAAAACAATCCAGAAGTTTTTCTGGATTTTTTAAGCTGTAGATGGTTTAAGTGACCTAGAATTGCATGAGTAAACATCATGCAAAAGTTTGTTTGTTTATTTATTATTAAATTTCTGTGCCACCCATCTCATACACAACAACTCTGGGCGGCTTACAAAGAATAATATAAAAACATATAAATACAATATCAATATTGAATATAAAATTCAAAATGGGCAATGAGATCTTATCCTGGCACCCTCTCGGGGCCAACCACCCCCATGAAGAGCTGTCGCCCCTCCCATCTTGGGCCAGGTGGCACAGCCAAGTTTTTACTCGCTTCTGAAAGGCTGGAGAGTGGGGGCCTGTCTTACCCCTAGGGGTAGCTTGTTCCAGAGGGCGGGTGCCACAGCAGAGAAGGCCCTTCTCCTGGACCCTGCCCATCAGCAATCCCTCATGGACAGGGTCCATAGCATGCCCTCTCCGCCTGACCGGTTGGGATGGGTCAATGTAGCTGGGGTGAGGCAGCTCCTCAGGTAACCTGGACCCATGCCAAATGTCGATAAACAAACAAACAAACAAACAAACAGGCTCCTAGCTTTGTTGTCTTAAAACATACACAAAGGAATATTATAATGCTGAGGTGAAAAAAAGGGCTTTCAAAAGCTCGTGAGATGCAATATTATGTTGAACCATTTTGTTGTTGTTTATTCGTTTAGTCGCTTCCGACTCTTCGTGACTTCATGGACCAGCCCACGCCAGAGCTTCCTGTCGGTCGTCAACATCCCCAGCTCCCCCAGGGACGAGTCCGTCACCTCTAGAATATCATCCATCCATCTTGCCCTTGGTCGGCCCCTCTTCCTTTTGCCTTCCACTCTCCCTAGCATCAGCATCTTCTCCAGGGTGTCCTGTCTTCTCATTATGTGGCCAAAGTATTTCAGTTTTGCCTTTAATATCATTCCCTCAAGTGAGCAGTCTGGCTTTATTTCCTGGAGGATGGACTGGTTTGATCTTCTTGCAGTCCAAGGCACTCTCAGAATTTTCCTCCAACACCACAGTTCAAAAGCATCGATCTTCCTTCGCTCAGCCTTCCTTATGGTCCAGCTCTCGCAGCCATATGTTACTACAGGGAACACCATTGCTTTAACTATGCGGGCCTTTGTTGTCAGTGTGATGTCTCTGCTCTTAACTATTTTATCGAGATTTGTCATTGCTCTTCTCCCAAGGATTAAGCGTCTTCTGATTTCCTGACTGCAGTCAGCATCTGCAGTAATCTTTGCACCTAGGAATACAAAGTCTTTCACTGCTTCTACATTTTCTCCCTCTATTTGCCAGTTATCAATCAAGCTGGTTGCCATAATCTTGGTTTTTTTGAGGTTTAGCTGCAAGCCAGCTTTTGCACTTTCTTCTTTCACCTTCATCATAAGGCTCCTCAGTTCCTCTTCACTTTCAGCCATCAAAGTGGTATCATCTGCATATCTGAGATTGTTAATGTTTCTTCCAGAGATTTTAACTCCAGCCTTGGATTCCTCAAGACCAGCTTGTCGCATGATGTGTTCTGCATACAAGTTGAATAGGTAGGGTGAGAGTATACAGCCCTGCCGTACTCCTTTCCCAATCTTAAACCAGTCCGTTGTTCCGTGGTCTGTTCTTACTGTTGCTACTTGGTCGTTATACAGATTCTTCAGGAGGCATACAAGATGACTTGGTATCCCCATACCACTAAGAACTTGCCACAATTTGTTATGGTCCACACAGTCAAAGGCTTTAGAATAGTCAATAAAACAGAAATAGATGTTTTTCTGAAACTCCCTGGCTTTTTCCATTATCCAGCGGATATTGGCAATTTGGTCTCTAGTTCCTCTGCCTTTTCTAAACCCAGCCTGTACATCTGGCAATTCTCGCTCCATGAACTGCTGAAGTCTACCTTGCACGATCTTGAGCATTACCTTACTGGCATGTGAAATGAGTGCCACTGTTCGATAGTTTGAACATTCTTTAGTGTTTCCCTTTTTTGGTATGGGGATATAAGTTGATTTTTTCCAATCTGATGGCCATTCTTGTGTTTTCCAAATTTGCTGGCATATAGCATGCATTACCTTGACAGCATCATCTTGCAAGATTTTGAACAGTTCAGCTGGGATGCCGTCTTCTCCTGCTGCCTTGTTATTAGCAATGCTTCTTAAGGCCCACTCAACCTCACTCTTCAGGATGTCTGGCTCTAGCTCACTGACCACACCGTCAAAGCTATCCCCGATATTGTTATCCTTCCTATACAGGTCTTCTGTATATTCTTGCCACCTTTTCTTGATCTCTTCTTCTTCTGTTAGGACCTTGCCATCTTTGTTTTTGATCATACCCATTTTGGCCTGGAATTTACCTCCAATGTTTCTAATTTTCTGGAAGAGGTCTCTTGTCCTTCCTATTCTATTGTCTTCTTCCACTTCCGCACATTGCTTGTTTAAAAATAATTCCTTATCTCTTCTGGCTAACCTCTGGAATTTTGCATTTAATTGGGCATATCTCCCCCTATCGCTGTTGCCTTTTGCTTTCCTTCTTTCTTGGGCTACTTCTAGTGTCTCAGCAGACAGCCATTTTGCCTTCTTGGTTTTCTCTTTCTTTGGGATGTATTTTGTTGCCGCCTCCTGAACAATGCTGCCAACTTCTGTCCAGAGTTCTTCCGGGACCCTATCTACTAAGTCCAGTCCCTTAAATCTATTCTTCACCTCCACTGCATATTCCTGAGGAATATTCGTGAGCTCATATCTAGCTGATCTGTGGGTCTTCCCTAATCTCTTTAGTCTGATCCTAAATTGTGCAAGAAGTAGTTCATGGTCTGAACTACAGTCAGCTCCAGGCCTAGTTTTTACCGACTGTACAGATGTCCGCCACCTTTGGCTGCAAAGGATGTAATCAATCTGATTTCGGTGTTGTCCATCTGGTGAAGTCCATGTGTAAAGCCGTCTCTTAGGTTGTTGGAAGAGAGTGTTTGTTATGCAGAGTGAATTGTCTTGGCAAAATTCTATCAGCCTATGTCCTGCTTCGTTTTGTTCTCCCAGGCCATACTTACCTGTAATTCGAGGTGTCATTTGACTGCCCACCTTAGCATTCCAGTCTCCCGTGATGAAAATAACATCTCTTTTAGGCGTGTTGTCCAGTAGGTGCTGCAGATCCTCATAGAACTGCTCTACTTCAGCTTCTTCAGCATTTGTGGTTGGGGCGTATATTTGGATCAGTGTGATGTTAGATGGCTTGCCCTGAATTCGAATTGAGATCATTCTGTCGTTTTTTGGGTTGTATCCAAGCACTGCTTTAGCCACTTTACTATTAATTATGAAGGCTACTCCATTTCTTCTGTGGTCCTCTTGTCCACAGTAGTAGATCTGGTGGTCATTTGATGTGAAGTGGCCCATTCCAGTCCATTTCAGTTCACTGACGCCCAGAATGTCTATCTTTAATCTTGACATCTCACCAATAACTACATCCAATTTGCCCTGGCTCATAGATCTTACATTCCAGGTTCCAATGGTGTGTTGATCCTTAGAACATCGGATTCGCCGTTCACCACCAGCACCGTCGGCCGCTAGCCGTCCTTTCGGCTTTGAGCTAGCTGCGTCATCACGACTGGGGCTAGTTGAGCTCATCCTCTGTTCCTCCCCAGTAGCATTTTGACCATCTTCCGACCTGGGGGTCTCATCTTCCGATGGTATACCGACATATCTCTGGTTGTACTGATCCATTTAGTTTTCACGGCAAGAATACTGGGGTGGGTTGCCATTACCTTCCCCAGGGATCGCATTTAGTCTGACCTCTCTGTCATGACCTTCCCGTCTTGGGTGGCCCTTCACGGTTTAGCTCATGGCATCATTGAGGTGCTCAAGCTCCAGCACCACGACAAGGTAACGATCCTTTGCGGAGATGTTGAACCATAGGATGCTCTTACTTAGATGTCCATCCCATTCCACCTCTTTAGGATCTTTGCACTTTTTAAAAAAATTTCTGCAACCCTTGATATTTTCCCCAAAGTCTTAAGATTGCCCACTTGTGATGCTGTTTTGAGTTTATTAATAATTTACTTCTATGGATCAGAAATTGGAGGAAGCCTTGCCTCAGAACTTCTATTTTTAGTTGAAAACCCCACATTTATCCCCACCTTGCTGACCTACCAAGAAATTCCCATAAAGTCTTTATTGCCAATTTATTGCCCATTTCAGCAAAGTAACCGTCCCACTTAACATGGTGGAGTGAATGTAAACCAGCAACTGCAGTTTTGTTGCAATGTCCTGCCATCTTAGATAATCAATTATAAATGTAAGCAACTTGGGAAACACACATTTTGAAGTTGTGTGTTATGGAGTAGATGCAATTATATTCACAGTTATAACACCTAATTATAGCATAAAGGCAAACTGTGAAAGTGGGAAATGGAGAACACTAAGAAACCTAAGAAATTGGGGGGCAAATTATGAAAAATATGACAGGTTTTCTGAAACCACATTTACTTTTTAAGTGTTTATCTGCAAGCTTCTTTTTTAAAAAAAAGTTTTAAAAAGTCAGCTATAGAACTTCATTTACCTCCCCAGTATTCAAACTGAAAAAAAATTAAGATGGATGGAACTGGACTTTGAGATTGTCCCAGCCACCTTCTCTCATGGCCACAGATCAAGGGCTATTGCTTAAGGCAGCCTTCATTCTCCTGGTTCTTCTTCTAGCCGTGCTGAAATCACAAATTCCAGCATGTCCAGCCAGCATGAATTCTAGCAACGATCACCTCTGGAAAGCTTAAGTTGTACGTTACATTCCACAGTCTTGCTTTATCGCTTTCTATAGCCTCTCTTGCTCCTCCATTTCCATTCTTCAGTCCCTTAAGAGTTTCAAACCATCCTACAGTTGTCTTTACTTCCACTGAGCTCGAAATGTGGGGATAATCCCTGTAGTGGTTGAACTCCTCTAGGAACAAGGGAAGAATGGAATCTGGAGTGGGGAGGAAGTAAAAGTTCCCATCGATGGAGGAACAGACTGACTGCAAATCTGCAGAGCTACACAATGCTGGAAGCACTGTGTTAAGTGTGCTGTGGCTGTGCCAGGGAGAAACTGACTCAGCTCCCAGACTCTGCTGACGTCATGAGATTAGCCAGGTCTGCAGCTAATTCTGAATTCTTAGTCAATGCAAAGACCCTGTGGTGAAGTGCTGTGTGCTATCCGATATTTTCTGTTATCTTGGAGGTTTCCGCTCACTCTGAGATTGACACATCCATACTAGTGGTTTAATTTTCCTGGAAACACTGGATTTGTTACCAGAATAAGTGATAGGACTGCTTCTTAATCGTGTTAAAATAATAGATAGGCAAGGGCCAATTTTGGAAGAATGTGATGGTGAACAGATTCAGGGCTACCATTATTTAAGTAAGAAGATTATTTTGCAATCAAGCTTAATATATAATAGCATATCAGGAGTACATCAGTTGAGACCTTTCAGATGCCTATCTGGGTATTAATGATGTGACAATCACCATGCAAATTCCAATAGAAGAGAATATCTGTAGCTCAGGGTTGAACTGTGGAGTCTTGGTGCTCTCTGGTGCTCTCTGAGCTTGGCTGTTTGCTTGCAGACATTTCATGACCTGACCAGGCAACAGCATCAGTGTTGGTGAGTGCGGGATTTGCTGCCTGTTTATATACAGTAGCTTGCCCTGCCCATGTTGGTGGGGTTTGGTTTTCTCTTTGGTAAGTTCCCTGAGTAGGGTATTGTTTTCTGCTTGGTTGTTTATCTGGTGTTAATCCCTGCTTATCTGTCTGGGGAGGATGTGTTCTGGTCTTTTTGTTTCCTTCTTAGCTTTTTATTGTCTCTTTTGAATGGTGTGTAAATGTGGTTTATCTCTATGTATCCAGCTGACTTGTCTGAATGCAAAGCTTCCAGGATTTCTCTAGCATTTTTGGATTCAGCTTGGGCGAGGATGCTGTTATGGAATGTGTATCTGAAGGAGGGGTGATGTGGTGGGTTTTGGCAGTGCTGCTGGTTCTCAGGAATGAGGGAGCACATTCCAAGGAGGCAGAGGAGATAAGTGGAGGCACAGTCCGGGAGGCAATGGTGGGAAAATGAAGAGGCTCAGGATAGCCCTGCCCTAGAGCCTTCCCAGGTTATTTCTCCTCAGGTTAGGTAGAGTGACTTTAGTCTGGCAAGATTCTGCCTGTATAGTTTGAGCAAATAAAGAACTGGCATTTGAATTGACTGACTCTTCGTTGTTCTTGGGCTGGGCCTGACAGATGCTCACAGTTTCCCGTTGAAACTGTGGTTGAGTTTGTCCATGTGTTTTGGGATTAAGGAGTTTTCATCGTGTCTTCTGACTGCTAGTTGGTGTTCGTGGATGCGCTCTGCTAGTCTTCTGCCTGTCTGTCCTACAAAGTGGCTGATACAGTCCTTACACTGAATGTTGTAGATGACTCCTGTTTTTTTTCTTCTTGGGCTACTGGGTCTTTTGGTTTGCTTAAGTTGTTCTGGAGGGCTTTCGTTGGTTTGTGGGCTACAGTGATGCTGTGTGGTTGTAATAGTCTGTTGGTTGCTTCTGAGATGTTTTGATGTATATAAACAGAGAGCAAAACCCCACACTCACACATACTGATGATATTACCTAGTTGGGTAATGAAACATCTGCAAGCAAACAACCAAGCTCAGGGAGCACCGAGAACTTCATGCAAATTCCGGTCGCTACTTAGTTCTTGACCAAATTAAATTCCAAAGGATGCATGATTTTATTTGTTGGTTTCTTAAATTTTTAATTCGCTTTAAATGACTTAGCAGACTTAGATCTGTTACTCACATTGGTTTCTTGTGCAGTGAAGGCTCAAAACCTTCCAAAGATTGTTTAATTTTGACAAAACGGCCAAACCTTTGCAATTCCCTTCCATTCAAATGAATCTAATCTATTTGCTCTTCCCATACACATATTTTGTCTTACTTCCTAAATGGGGTTTCCTGCTGGTAGCTGCGATTGCAGCAGGAAACACACACACACACACACACACACACACAGACATCATACCACCTGGTGTACATGCATATGAAAGCAGTGCATTATTCTACAATTTTATCAACACCCTAAAATACTTTAGAAACACAGTTCTCCAATAAAACCAGGCTGTTAGAAGGATATGTTTAACTATTATGAAATCTATTTATTGGATTGATGGAGTGACTGAGTGAGAGATTGATTGATTGGTTGGTTGGTTTTTGATTGACTGATTTAGTTGCACACATCAGAGCTATTGCTATTGCGTTATTTCTTGCATGTGTATATCTGCCCCAGCTTATCTAAAGACAGGGGTGTTGTCATACTTTTCTGACAGAGCATTAATATGAAAGGACCCTGTACCCTTAGAACTATGCATATAAAATTGAGGAACCCTGAACTAGAACATTAAGCATTCCTAAGCCAACATGTAGGCTAGATACTAATGCTGATTTCACTTTCCAAATGCATTTCTTTATGCACCTAAAATGGCATCATTCATTCACAACAGACACATAGGAGCAGTCTTGGAGAAAGATTTATTGATACAGAAATACATATATGTCAAATCTTTAAGTGGGGGGGGGGTCTTCTGGGGGAGGAACCCAAAAAGATTCCAGCAAGGGCTGAGTGGGCTGGGATGAAGTGGAATGTTGAATTCCTGGGAAGAAAGGAAGCTGGCAAGGGAACACAGGATTTTGTTGGCTGATATAACAGTGTTCTGTGACTGTCATGCCAGCCACATGACCGCGGAAGTGTCTTCGGACAATGCTGGCTCTTCGGCCAGAGATGAGCACCGCCCCCTAGTGTTGGACACAACTAAACAGGAACTTTTACTTTATAGGCTAGAACATCATGTTTCAGCACTGCACCTAAGGCAGTTCTCAGAAATGTAGTTACTTACAGGAAAACCAGCAATGTTGTCCATCAGCCTCTTTATGTTCATTCACCTACCCCAAGTATCAGTGGGCATTTACTTAGAGCTCACCTTAATTCTGTCTCCTTGACAGCTGCCAGAAGCTCTGCTCATGCAAATCAGGAGAGGCTGGAGACAGTTGCACTTATTCTTCTATGCTGGATATTCCATTCTGATCCCAACCTTTATTAAATAATTTCCCAGGCCACCCAGCCAAATTTTACTCTGAATGGCTATTAGCAGACAGAGACTCCAAAGTTACCTATTCAGTCGCAAAATTTTGTTTTACAGCTACAAGGAGTCATCACACTTTTGTAACTCCAAGGCTGAAATAATTATGTAGATTTTAGGCCAAGATTCTTAGAAATGTAAATACACTGATTTATTATTATTTTGTGATTAACTTTAATCTGTTAATTTGTGCTTTATACTGATTGTATTTGAGTTGCACTCTGGTCTATGAACATAATAAGTTTTTGATTCCTTTAGGAAGGGGTACCAAGCACGATCTTTCCTCTCCCTCATACAGGGAGTCCTCACTTAACAACCATTCATTTAGTGATGGTTTAGATCTATGACAGTGATGAAAAGCCGGACTTATGACTGGTCCTCACACTTACAATCATTGCAGTGTCCCTGCCATCACAATTTGGGTGCTTGGCAACTGGTTCACATTTATGACTATTGAGGCATCCTGTGGTCACTTGTTCACCATTTTCAACCTTCCTGGCTGGCCTCTGGCAAGAAAAATCAGTGGGGAACCATGTGATTCATTAAACCATGTGGTTCACTTAACATCTGTGGTGATTCGTTTAACCACTGCCGGAAAAAAATAAAAAATAAAATAGGGTTGGATTCACTTAATGACCGCTTCGCTTAGCAACCAGAATTTCTGTCCCAGTTGTGGTAATCAAGCAAGGATTCCCTGTATATGTGCAAGGGAACTTTCCATCTGCATATTGGGGAGATAAAGAAGTAATTGAACAGGCCTACAAATCAAATGATTTATGTATGTTAACATATCATTATCCAAGAGACTCGCATGAAAATTCTGCTCAGCTTTATTATAGGAGGTTGGCCTAGGACTGGAATATATCCCTCAAACCAGTTTGATTCAACTTGTGGTTCATAATGATTCTGACATCTCTACTAACCAAACTTACCAGCTGTTTTGTTTCACTGGAGGTCCTAGCAGGACTCTCTGATGGTGACCCTGCTTGGGCAGCCACCTGGGCAGACCCTTGGCAGCAGCCACCTGAGCTAGCAAAGAACCCACACCGGCTTTAATGCTTTGAGAAAGGTTGTCTGGCTCACATTCACACACTGTAAAGCACCCCTTTCAGGTGCTTTGCGTAGTCCAAACATTTGATAAACAGCTTGTACTGGGCAGAGATGGACAACCATGGAGCCCTTGATTCATTTCCAAATCCCTCTGCAAGAGATCAGTTTGAATCTCTAACAAGTGTTCTTTCTACTGAGATCCTGCTGCTTGGAAGAAGTTGTTGGAGGTCCTGGCAAGTCCGCATGACTCAATTAGCATGTAACTGAGTTTGTTTATTTATTTATATTTCAAATTTCTATCACCACCCTCCAGGCCAAAATGGGTATGTTCAAAAGCAAAGATGGCAAGGACCTAACAGAAGAAGAAGAGATCAAGAAAAGGTGGCAAGAATATACGGAAGACCTGTATAGGAAGGATAACAATATCGGGGATAGCTTTGACGGTGTGGTCAGTGAGCTAGAGCCAGACATCCTGAAGAGTGAGGTTGAGTGGGCCTTAAGAAGCATTGCTAATAACAAGGCAGCAGGAGACAATGGCATCCCAGCTGAACTGTTCAAAATCCTGCAAGATGATGCTGTCAAGGTAATGCATGCTATATGCCAGCAAATTTGGAAAACACAAGAATGGCCATCAGATTGGAAAAAAATCAACTTATATCCCCATACCAAAAAAGCGAAACACTAAAGAATGTTCAAACTATCGAACAGTGGCACTCATTTCACATGCTAGTAAGGTAATGCTCAAGATCCTGCAAGGTAGACTTCAGCAGTTCATGGAGCGAGAATTGCCAGATGTACAATCTGGGTTTAGAAAAGGCAGAGGAACTAGGGACCAAATTGCCAATATCCGCTGGATAATGGAAAAAGCCAGGGAGTTTCAGAAAAACATCTATTTCTGTTTTATTGACTATTCTAAAGCCTTTGACTGTGTGGACCATAACCAATTGTGGCAAGTTCTTAGCGGTATGGGGATACCAAGTCATCTTGTCTGCCTCCTGAAGAATCTGTGTAACGACCAAGTAGCAACAGTAAGAACAGACCACGGAACAACGGACTGGTTTAAGATTGGGAAAGGAGTACGGCAGGGCTGTATCCTCTCACCCTACCTATTCAACTTGTATGCAGAACACATCATGCGACAAGCTGGCCTTGAGGAATCCAAGGCTGGAGTTAAAATCTCTGGAAGAAACATTAACAATCTCAGATATGCAGATGATACCACTTTGATGGCTGAAAGTGAAGAGGAACCGAGGAGCCTTATGATGAAGGTGAAAGAAGAAAGTGGAAAAGCTGGCTTGCAGCTAAACCTCAAAAAAACCAAGATTATGGCAACCAGCTTGATTGATAACTGGCAAATAGAGGGAGATAATGTAGAAGCAGTGAAAGACTTTGTATTCCTAGGTGCAAAGATTACTGCAGATGCTGACTGCAGTCAGGAAATCAGAAGACGCTTAATCCTTGGGAGAAGAGCAATGACAAATCTCGATAAAATAGTTAAGAGCAGAGACATCACACTGACAACAAAGGCCCACATAGTTAAAGCAATGGTGTTCCCTGTAGTAACATATGGCTGTGAGAGCTGGACCATAAGGAAGGCTGAGCGAAGGAAGATCAATGCTTTTGAACTGTGGTGTTGGAGGAAAATTCTGAGAGTGCCTTGGACTGCAAGAAGATCCAACCAGTCCATCCTCCAGGAAATAAAGCCAGACTGCTCACTTGAGGGAATGATATTAAAGGCAAAACTGAAATACTTTGGCCACATAATGAGAAGACAGGACACCCTGGAGAAGATGCTGATGCTGGGGAGAGTGGAAGGCAAAAGGAAGAGGGGCCGACCAAGGGCAAGATGGATGGATGATATTCTAGAGGTGACGGACTCGTCCCTGGGGGAGCTGGGGGTGTTGACGACCGACAGGAAGCTCTGGCGTGGGCTGGTCCATGAAGTCACGAAGAGTCGGAAGCGACTAAACGAATAAACAACAACATCACCACCCATCTCTCCTGAAAAGGGGACTCTGGGCGGTTTACAGTAAAACCACAATTAAAACATATAAATTACAATATAAATAGCTCTCTAAAAAAAAAATAGATATAAAATATATCCCACAATGTTTGTCCCACAATGCAACTCTCTGTGTTATTGAGGAAGCTGTTTGTTGCCACACCCACTTCCCCACTTCCTCTCTCCCCCTCACTTCCTCCTTCTTCACCACCTAGGAAGAAGAATGTTTTGTTTCTCTCTTCATCTTGGGCCTAAAGCCATGTGCTTGTCCCTTTCTTCCATGCAGCTCTTGGCAGCTATAGGGCTAAGAGATCACTAAATATGCGGAAAGAACAGAAGAAACAAGGAACATTATTTTTCCACCGAAGAGGGATGTAACTGAACCAAGAATAAAGTCAGTAAGACTCTTTTTACTTATCTTAAACCTACTTTGTCTAAGCGTGTAATTCTTTATGCTTGGGAGGGCTCAGTGTGTAAGATCAATAACCCGTGTTTCCCTAACATGCTCATTAAAGCTATTTAAGATAATGTTTTTCTTTTTCCTGTATGCAGCTTCTCCACTGTGTTAAGCTCTGCTCCATTCAGTAATGGCTTCAGAAGTAGGGTGGACACCCAAGAGATTATCCATGGGTGATCAGGAAATATAACACTTTTAAATACTATTATTAAATATTATATTTCCAGACCAACCAGGGATACTCTGTTGGGGATCCATGGTGGGCACAACTAACTTAAACAATGGTGGCTCTACAACTTAAAGTGGAGCCATCTCCCCTTCTCCCAACATCTATTCTATATACAACTGATTGCAACTATTTAACCAAACTGTCATTTATGGGGATATTGGCATATCCTGTGCCAGACAATCCACCGAACAGTCTACAAGCTAAGTTGTTTAAGCATGTGTCAGAAGATAAAATAATAAAAAGATGGATTTCATGACATGAAAGGAAAGCAGTTAAAAGATGTCAGAAGCTGGCAATTTGTTCTGGGTTTCCTATGGAGAGGTTCACCAGCGACCTGATCATATTGTTGTACTTATTTCCAGTGTTGATCCTTTCACAGCGTTAATCCTGGAAACTTTTTTTCAGGAGTCTTTTGAGAAAATCAGTAATGTCATGTGTATCCTAGGGATATTGAGAGCAGCCTCTTTTGGGCAATTTCTAGTGGATCACCAAAAAGGACTCCACATCAGATGGCAAAAGCTTCTGCAAGCTAGAACTGAATTATTCATAGCAATCTTCGACAGCTGAAGCCAGGTTCATAAAAGGGGAGCAGTTACAAACCTTTCTGGACTTCCTTTTTTGAAAGAAAAATGAATAGCAAGTCCCAGAGCAGTAATTAAAATTAGGAAATGAAGACAGGCCTATTCAACATATTTTACATAGATTTCCACTTCATCTCAAATGGTTGGTGCTCCTAAAGACATGTAACAGAGCAAATATAAAGCAGAGGAAAGAATAATCATTTTTGCTTGAGTGTTTTAGAACAATAGACCATTTAATTGAAACACTAATGATCTTAAGCATTTTACGAGGTAGACAGTCTCCTATGCAACCTTGGCAACAGAACCAGAGGCTCCTGTGCTATTTAAGCCTTCAGATTAAATTTAATTGCTGAGAGAGAACGTCAGTCCACGCTGAATGATGTGCAGGTTTGCTTGCAGGTTAGAAAGTAAATCTAATTTGTGCTCTAAAGTAGATGGTTGGGCAATTCATCTAGTGTGGCTTTCATAGCCTCAAGTCTGTTGGGATCAAGATCCCAAGGTAAATTCGATGGCGGAGTTACAGATTTAGTTCTTTGGGGAGGGGGCACAGCAGGGTGTTTTTTACTTATTTTTGGTTAAGGAAACAGAAATTGACAAAATCTTAAAAGAAATTTTAAAAAATCATTATTAAAATAGCAATCAGAAACTATGCAAAGCACTTTAGTTTATATGCCTCGAGAGAAAAAGAGCTATTTGGCAAGGAAATATTATTTACTGAATGCACGACACAAAAGCCAGTTGAAGGTCTCTGAGATGATGGGACTGATGGTAAAGAATCTGAACCGAAGTCATCTTTCACACGTTTACAATGTTGCTCCCATGAAGAGAAGACTTGGGGGCTTCCTTTGTCACCCACCTCTGTCTTATCTGTTTCATATTTAGATACGCTGCATTCCTGTTGCCTTCTCTAAATCATTCCCCCAGAAAAAGCTGGGATTTTCCCTCCTTTGTTAGCCAATGGTAAAACATGAGCCAGCTGTGTAATGCAGCTGCTAAAGAAGCAAATACAATTTTGGGCTGGATTAACAGGAGTGCAGTCCAGATCTGAGGAAGTAATTGTTCCATTCTATTCTATACTGGTCACATCTCATTTGGAGTGCTAGGTAGTTTTTGCTTTATAATTTCTGAGAGTGTTAATTTTGGTTTCTGTTTGGGAAGATAGGCATTATTTTTGTGGGGACCAGTCTTTATTTTGTGATGATTCTGAAGACAACTTGATACTTCAGGAATGGGCAGCTGTCAGCTCTCTGAGATCAAGAAACAGGCATGGCAGGGACTAAGGAATGCTATTTTACGGTTGTACGGTATTGTAACAGCATCTTAAAAGCTTGTCCAAGTTTCTCTGTATCCCACATTATAGTAAAAAAAAAAAAAAATCAAGGCAGGGTGATTTTGACTTTCTTTTTCATCCTTGCTTCAATCTCTTGACTGTGGTTATTGTTGTGGGGAAAATAGGAAGAGGAAGGAGTATTTGGTACGTCCGCTGCCTTGAGTTATTTATAAAAATAATAAAGGTGGGATAGAAAATAAACAAACAAACAAACAAACAAACACCTTGGCAGTTTTAAGATGTGTGGACTTCAACTCCCAGAATTCCCCAGCCAGCATGCTGGCTGGGGAATTCTGGGAGTTGAAGTCCACACATCTTAAAGTAGCCAAAGTTGAGGAACATGGTGCCATCTCTTCTCCAAATCCCTCTTTAATAGCTTGTTCCTTCCCCTTTAACAGCTCTCTCATACTTTCCCCAAAGTCAGTTCTAAATACGTTTACCCCAGCAAACAAAGTCAGTAAATAAATAAATAAAACTGTCAGAGAGGCTCTACTGGAGCCTGACTGAGCAGCGGGTTGGACTAGATGACTTCTCAGTTATCTTCCAACTCTGAGATTTAATGCAAAATACTTAAGGGTATAAAGCAGGGACATTCTTCCTGGATGTGGCACTTTGCAGCACAGAACTGTTGTTCTCTGCTTCACGAGCCACGTCAAGGAAGTGGCATTTTCATTAGAAACCTTGAGGAAGGGCTGATCTGCCTCGATCAGCTTCCTAACTTTGAGGACAGTTATTTCTGACATGCACACATGCTTCTTTTTTTAATGTGCTTCACACTGTTATTTAGAAGCAGCAGACTATTCTTTTGCTGAGACACTTCACCGGCACTTCAACTGACCATTTGTTGAAGCCCTGTCTCTTGAAACCTCTGCACAACCCTAAAAAGCACATATGCAATTTTCAGGGAGGGATGACATTTTAAAACCTCCCCCTCCTCAATCTTTCTATCCAAGGTAACATTTGCATAGATCAGGGTTTCTCCACCAGGGTTCCGTGGCGCCCTAGGGTTCCACGAAAGGTCACTAGGGATTCCCTGGGAGATCACAATTTATTTAAAAAAACTATTTCAAATTCAGGCAACTTCATGTTAAAGAGGTAAGTTTCATTCTTTATTTTTAGTTGAAGAACACTGTTCATGCATCTATACAGGCCTACCCATGAAACACATATAATGATTTTGTAACTTCTAGCCTATATCTGAGCCTGAATGTGCAGGGGTTCCCTAAGGCCTGAAAAAATATTTCAAGGGTTTCTCCAGGGTCAAAAGGTTGAGAAAGGCTGGTATAGGTAGCATCACATAGTAAGGAATTACGTCATTGATAAGCAAGACAATGGAGTTGATGCAATTAAAGTGACTGAAATCCTTAATTAAAAGCTTGTTCAAGATCCTTTGCTGATACGTTAATTTTTCAGCCTTCACTATATTTTCAAATGCCAGTGATCCAAAGACATATTTACTGTAGTTTCCCAGTGTTTTGCTATAGTAAATCTCATAGCTTACCACAACAAATATTTAAGTTCTTTTGTCAGAGAATAAAGTAGCAATAGCATTAAAGACTGTTTTGTATTTTTCCTCCTATTTCTCACAAAACCTCTAAGAAAAAGTGCATAGCCATCTGATAAAATAACGTACACAAATTTAAATGCATCTGTCTAGAAAGCATTTAATAATGCATAGCAGGAGTTGTATGCTTTGACTTCACTACTACCGGTCCTAAGCCTAGCTGAGAAAGGGTTGCAATAGCAAAATCCAACCCTGTAAAAAATCCATGACTGAAATGACAGACCCAGTTCAATGAGATATGATGGAAATAATTGGAGAGCAATTATTGGCCGACATGCTATACAGCAGCAATGAATCTAAGTAAGTCTACAAGTACCATTAATAAAATATGTTTATTGTCAGTTCTTAAATTCATCGCTTGATTATGTGCCATCAAGTCATTATCAACTCCTAGTGACCACATAGATAGATTTTCTCCATGGTGATCTCCCCCTAACTTGTCTTCTCCAACACCAAAGTTCAAAAGCATCAATACTCTTCCTCTTCTGCATCTTCAGAGTCCAACTTTTGCTTCCATAGAGTGTCACAGGGAATACCGTGACCTTGAATACAAGTGCCAAAATAGATTTAAAAGGAATCTTATAATGTGAAGAGTTCCAAACTGACACAATAAGTTCTAATCCACTCTTATAGTGTATTGATAATAACATTTATAGATCTATTATGTTAGATCATTCTATCTGATATTATATTCCATATTGAATCGATTCCAATAGATGATAGATAGATAGATAATTGAATATATTCCTTTTATTTATTAATTGATTCTAATTGTTCAAAGGCAGTTAATGCTCTTCTTTGGTAGCATCTCAATAGATGATAGATAGATAGATAATTGAATATATTCCTTTTATTTATTAATTGATTCTAATTGTTCAAAGGCAGTTAATGCTCTTCTTTGGTAGCATCTCGTGAGCTTAAGGAGAAACAATCATTTCATTAGAAACCAGGTTAGAACTTGTGACCAACTGTTAGGCAAAATACGTTCAGCAGAAATAAGTTTCCCATTAATTATAAAGTTGTCATCTTGTAAAAAAGCCTCTCTTCTCATTCCTCAAGCTGATAATATTTATTGATGGGCTTAAAACTTGAGCAGTCGAGGAAAGGAGAACAGAGAAAGGATCTGCTTCTACTTTCCCCAAGTTTCCAAATAATATTCTCACAGGTTTCCAACCGGTCTACTTTCCAAAAAAACTTGGCTTGCCTATTTCTCTTTCAAAGTAATTTTTGAAGCCTGTTTTATTGTTCTTGCATATTCACATTATTTATATTGGTGACTTCTATGTAGCCTATTGGATTATGCAACACTGTTCTACCATTATTCTCTTCCTTTTGGATTAACATGGCAGCTAATATTTCCACCAAATACAGCTGCTGCAGCTTAATTATGAAAGGAAGAGGGCAGGTGGAAGTTCTTAAGTGATGTAACTCTCAAAATGAGACTGAATACTTTGTTGATCTTCCTTTTATCCTAATCCCCACTCAGAGGGTCTTGGCATGCCAAACGCAAAGGAGGAAGGAATGTTGGCAATTGAACGGGAAGGAAAAGACCTTGATCAAAGACAAAAGAAAGAGAATTTTGGCAATCCAGAAGGAAAGACCCAGCAAGCCAGCTGTTTCTACAAAAGCTCCAGACAAAATGCTCAATCGTTCACCACCATCAGCCTAGGAAGAAGCTTGCCAACTCAATTTACTCTGAAAAGATAAGCAAAAGCAGGAGAAAGCAAGCAGGAGACAGATGTTGTCCCAGCAGGTAGAAGTTAGAAATCCTGACCTCAGCAAGTGAGTGTAATCTTTGCTAAGGAGAAGTCCTTCAAGATACATTTAATAACTGGATCTGGAGAAAGGTTAGAATATCCCACAAAAGAAGGAAAGTCTCAGGGGCAGAGGCCACAGCAGCAGCTTGCTGTCATATTGAAGAGGGATTTGATGTTGTCTTCTGATTAGGAAACTGCTCCTGGCATTCAATTGAATGCAGGGGGTATAATAGTTGGAACTCCAAGTTCCATACAGGAGTGTCTTCAGGAGATGGTCAAAAAAGTCAAAGCGGCAGCCATTATTCTAATGTTCTGGAAGATCCTGAAGATGGAACTTTTCTGAAGAAGGTTTGGTTGAATAGTTTGCTATCACCATCCTTACTTTATTTTACTTTGAATTACTTATGTTGATTTAACACCTTCCCACCTTCCTCTCCAGAACCTAAGCCATGGGAGGGGGATGTTGAAAGCTTCATCTCTTCTGTGGCATCCCTGCAGTGAAGTAGCCCATGGTTTTACTGCAGCGATGCTGGCAGAAAAGCCATGGGTATATGGTCTGTACCCCCATGGGAAGCCATTAATAGCTTTACCACAAGTTGCAGAGCTGCCCTCTTCCACTACCCATGGGAGGGTAAGTTGGAGAAGCTAGCTTTTTAGATGTTATTCTTTAATAGGCAGTGTTACTGCCTATCAATAAAACTATCAATCCACAAGCAGAAGTGGATGGCAGGAGAAAAGTGGTGTTGGGGGGAACAGATTTCTTACCGATTCTCTGATTCCACAGAGTAATTACTCCATAGGGTTGGAGAACTTACAGAAGACTTCCCTCTTCCCTTCTCTGACTCCCCCACTTTTCTTGCCATAGGTAGCCCTGGCAGGAGAACAGATACAGAGGAGACAGAAGAACAGAATGTCTCTCTGAGTGCCAGCTTCCCCATCCTATAAAGATGCAGTAGGATTGGAGAATTGAGAGCAGAAGACAGCAGAAGACCTGTGGGATTGTGGAACTGGCAATTCTCCACCCCATCCTTTTCCTCACCTGCAGAAAGAACCCTTATTCTGTTTCACTGCAGGGTCACACTAGAGTTTGGAAGTACACTTAGCCAACATAGTTTTCTGCTGGTGCCCACGTTGGACAACGGCACTTTAGTAATGCCATGTAGAAGATCCCAGAAGTAAAGTTTAAAACAATAAAAAAAACCCAATCTATTAAGCAGTGTGTGGAAGTTCTAGATTCAAGGATGGGACCCAAGGGGGACAAGCTATGTAGATGAATAATGCATGAGAGAGAGAGAGCACCTGTTTGGTGTGGTGGTGAAGGTCCTGGCCTAGAAACCAGAAGACGGTGAGTTCTAGACCTGCCTTAGGCATGAAAGCTGGCTGGGTGACTTTGGGCCAGTCATTCTCTCAGCCCAACCTACCTCACAGGATTGCTGTTGTGGGGAAATAGGCAGGAGTATTAAGTATATTCATCATTTTGAATTTTGAATATATATAAATAAATGCAGGATAAAAATCTAAAAATAATAATAATGGTGGACGCAGCATCACAATCCAAGGTCCACTGTTCTTATGCATGTGTGAACATACTTAGTACTTTATACACATGTGAACATACTTAAGAATGTCTGTCTGATTTTATGTTTTTAGTTGTTTTTATGTTTTTTTTTCTAGTTTTGTATGCTGCCCAGAGTCCACTGGAGTTGAGTAGGAGGAAGAGGAAGAAGAAAGCAGCTTTGGTTTAGTGGTTAAGGTGCTGGGATAGAAGCCAGGAGACTGTGACTTCTAGTCCCGCCTCAGGCATGAAAGCCGGCTGGGTGACCTTGGGCCAGTCCCCCTCTCTCAGCCCAAGAGCCAATCAGGCGTGGTATGAGAGTTCTAGTCCCGCCTTAGGCAGGAAAGCCGGCTGGGTGACTTTGGGCCAGCCCCTCTCTCTCAGCCCAACCCACCTCACAGGGTTGTTGTTGTGGGGAAAACAGGAGGAGGAAGGAGTATTTGGTATGTTTGCCGCCTTGACTTATTTATAAAAATAATAAAAAAGGCAGGATGAATATTAAATATAAAATAAATAAATACAAAAAACTTAGATTGCAATGGCACACCCTTCTATTTGAACCCACACACCCTGCAGACACTACCACTATAAATAATGGGATTTATGTAAACTAGTTTCAGCTCTTCTTTTCTTTTATCTCATGCTTTTACTCTTTCTTCCTTGGTTTCTGTGGCCTGCATGGCATGCTTACTCCAAAGCGAATAGCATGATCGATATTCACGTATGTATCATATGATGATGAGGGGGCTTACAAATCCATCAGCAAATAAATAAATCAATTCAAATCCTGTCCTCCTCCTGTAGGGTGTAAGGCAGAAAGCATAATTATGTCTAGCTGTTTTCCCCTAACTCAGAGCTGACCATGATATTTTATTCAAACCAGATTAGAACGTAAGCTTCTCTGATCCTAAGCCAGCCTCTTTGGCCTTATATATCCCGAATATGCAAATATTTTAATTTATTTTACAAGTAATATCTGCTACTACAATCTCCAAGAAAATAAGTGCAGAGAGAGAGAGAGAGGAAAACCCTTTTACCACTGATTAAATTGTTTGAAGAAATCGCCCTGTATAGGCTTAACCATAATCTTCTCTTCTGACCTGTTTTTATCATCAGTTACTTCTTATGTTCCCTTTGCTTCATTTTACAGACTCCTCTGTACAATATTTTTTTTCATAAAAAACAATAATACATTTGTCTATCCCCCCCCCCCCCGACTTGTGATGTAGCTGCAATGGCTAATTTCATTCTCTTGCACTCTTCCGGCAAATTAAATAAATAAAAGCCATCTGCTCAAGCCAGTTCCTTGTCAGTGATCTGCCTGGAGCCATCTGAAACTGTCAGTGATTCAGAAGGATGACTGTAAACTGTAGGGTGCAGCCAGAGATTGCGATATGGGTGCTTACAAAAACTTTGCAACAGCATCTCATGGCTTGCTTCCCAAATGCCACGTTCTGGAGAAGTTTTTGCCTGTTTTGTAGGAACTGTGAGCAAGAAGACAATTGAGATCCAATTTCTTGAGTTGTGTATCATTTTTCCCCCCATAAAAAGGAGGTGGAAATTGGCAAATACATAGAAGTCCAACCATCTGGACCAGGTTCAGAGGAGGACAGCACGGATAAGTACTATGCAGAGAGAATGAGGGGACTATTTTTTTTTTCACTTTTCACTTTCCCTTCTTTCCACTTTGAGGGGGGGGGGGAGATGCAAGGGAGGATAATATATCAGACCTCATGCACCTAAAAGGGTGTCACAAAGGAAAGGTGTATTCTCTACTGTCCAAGGGTATAGGACATGGAACACTGGTCTTCAATTGCAGGGAAGGGAGATCCCAATTAAAAATTGAGGAAATATTTGAGGCAATGAGAAATGCAACAATGGAATCAGTGACCCAGCATGGGTTTCTCTTCACTGGAGCTCACTAGCTTCCAAGATGACAGTTCTACTGTCCCTCTCTTCACAGAATAAAGCTGGGAAGAAGCTGGGAAGGGACAGACTATTACAGAGCAGGACAAGGTTGGCTAAATGGAAATATGTATAAGAACTCATTCCACTGTACCCTTTTTTGGGGTGGGGGGGAGGTCCTAATTTTGCAGCAATAGTAGTAGTAATGTAATGATGCAGTCCTTTTTAATGGAATTCATTCATTCATTCATTCATTCATTCATTCATTTTCTATCCCGCCTTTATTATTTTTATAAATAACTCGAGGCGGTGAACATACCTAATACTCCTTCTTCCTTCTATTTTCCCTGCAACAACAACCTTGTGAGGTGAATTGGGCTGAGACTGGCCCAAGGTCACCTAGCCGGCTTTCATGCCTAAGGTGGGACTAGAACTCACAGACTCCTGGTTTCTAGCCCAGCACCTTAACCACTAGACAAACTGGCTCTTCAATTTCAATATCAATTACATGCATTATTTTGAAAGGTATGTAGGCATTATTCTTCTGACAGTCCAAAAGGAAAGAGATGGAAAAGACATACTGTGGGCCACATATTCTATTTAAGCAATTTGGCTTTGAGGACACCCCAGTCTTTCACAAATCTTTGCCTGTTCCCTTCTTGACTATGGATCTTGTTGGGTGACTCCATGAGTGTCAGTCCAAACTACATCACAGGGTTGTTGTTGGGTTGATAAAATGAAGGGTGATCTGCATATACCACCCTGAGCTTCTTTATTACTGTGATCACATAAAAACAAAAGAAAGAAGCCAATGCTGCCTTTTCAAAAATTTATACTGTTTCTGATTTGGTGAAAAAAGAGCCTGGGGGGAAAAAATGCATGATTCTGCCACTGAAATCTAGGGATGAAAATGTGACCCTGCCCCGCTTTCAGAAAATGTGATAGGAATTAAGGAGAATATGGCTGGGTTGGAAAAAACTGACATCTGTCTGACAAATAGAACTGAATTCCTGTTGGTATCTTCTCTGCAAAGCTGGTTAAGCCTCAGTAAAGGTTAGACATGTTTCTGGGATGATATTCTAATAACAAGTGTCAAAGAAAAATTGCTCTGATGAAAATGGAGGGATGTGAAGGGACATGAAGAAATCGTTAAAGTATTCAGGCTTGGCCAATTCAGTGCATGGATGAAAGGTTGAGGCCATTTCTCAGCAGTGTCCAAATCAACTCTTAAAGAAAAGATCTGGGCATGAATGGCCTTTTAAAATGTTTGACCTAATTTGTGAGCTGAGAAAGTGAGTTGATGATTTATTCTAATTTCTCCATGAGAAAGATCCTTCCTTCCTTCCTTCCTTCCTTCCTTCCTTCCTTCCTTCCTTCCTTCCTTCCTTCCTTCCTTCCTTCCTTCCTTCCTTCCTTTCTCCAAAGTCAGTGAAGACAGTAGCATTGCTAACAAAAATTTCCATGATGACTTCTTTGAGATTTAACAAAATATAGAAAGCTAGGGAGACTACAACTTAAGTACTTGGGTCAGGCATCAGGATCCAATACATGGAATGCATGTGTGTTGGCACTGTGGCATCATAGCGGTTTGCTGCTTCTGCTGTCACCCCTGGACTATTACTATTACTATTACTATTACATTACTATTACTATTTAATCTGCAATTAGACTCACAGTCTAAGATTGGTTGGGACTTAATAACTCAAGTCCTAAACAAGGACCTAAGAATTATTAAGGTAGTGTCGAAGAATATAGGCCGTGCCAAGCAGGGTGGTTTCTTGTAAAATTAGGGAATTCTGATATGATAAATCCAAAATTTCCAGATATCAAGGGAGTCCTTTAGATATTGCTCCAAGGGCTCCAATCACAATTGGTATAACAGTGGATTTCTTTTTCCATAAACAAGTCCCAGGATTTCATCATTCTTTTGGATTGCTTTTCCTCAATCCTAGCATCACTTGGTATAGCAACATCAATGAACCAGACTTTCTTCTTTTCAATGACTGTTTTATCAGGCATGTTATAAACAAGATGCCTCTCTGTTTGGATCTTAAAGTCCCATAAGATCTTAACCTGCTCATTTTCCAAAACCAGATCTTAACACACTCATTTTCTTCATCATCATCATCATCATCATCATCATCATCATCATCATCATCATCATCATCACCATCCAATGAATGATAAGCCATTCACACACATTCCTTGGGGAAAATTAGAAAGCACGCTTAGGAGATCCAACAGGCCCTTTTACAGCAGTCAAGGCACCACGTTTTATGCCACCCAGAATTTCTTCTCATTCCTCCACCCCCCTCCCCGCCCCCTGAACATAGCAAACCGATCCTTTTCATGGAGAATCTAGGCTGATTCTAGAATGTATGAGAGATCAATCAATATATTTTTACAATGATATTGTAACTGGAGGAGCTACTGTACTCTGTCTTGTGGCCAAGCCCCTGTTTGAAGGAATATCTCCTAGGTTGGCTCATACAATAGTGATGGGTTGGTTTGGGTGTTTTTGCCAAGAGAATAAGGAAGATGACCTTGATGGAGATATTCAGAAGCTGTTACCTAGCAAAGGGACTGAAGCATTTTTTTAAGCACAGAATGTCCAGGTAACATTTGGAAGAGGCTCAGACAGACATCTCTGTAAGGTAGTATAAGAAGCGGGAAGAGGTCCAGTACAATCAACCAATCTCAATAAAAGTAGTTCTAGCCTTCCAGGGGAGTTGTTTTCCAATCAATCAATCAATCAATCAATCAATCAGACATGATAGAAGAGAAGAAATCATTACAATATGAGAACTGCATTCACAAAAGACTCTGAATCCCAAACCCAGGTTAATAAAAGATAATTCTTATGTTCACATAGCAATGATATCCAAACTAGTAAGATGTATTATGGTTACAATGGCTGGGTTCCTGAAACATGATGAACCACCAGAGAGGACCCACCTCCCTTTTAGCCTAGTCTAGTGTTGTGCAAACCCAGCAGGGAATATTCATATTAACTATAGTGGTAGACTGGGCAGGGCTTCATGCTTGGATCTGTCCTGGGAAACGACATAGCTGCTTTAAGAAGCTGAAGCCAAGTGCTGCATATATCTATATCTATCTATATCTATATCTACATTACGTCTACGTCTACGTCTACGTCTACATCTATATCATCTATCTATATCTATATCATCTATCCCTGCAACCTCCAAGGCACCCTGTTTTGCCCTTAAAATTGCAACCTCAATATTTAATTTATTATTGTCATGTAATTTTAATCTAATATTAATTTTAATTAAATCAAACGTAGCTTTTGTTCTGGCACCATCTTCCTCTTTATCTGAGAATCAGAAGTAGTCTGCTAGCACCTTTTTAAGCTAACACTTTTTACTAAAAGACATAAGCGTTTGTAAGCTGTATTCGTTAGATACGTAGAGTGGCTAGACTGATGTAGGGTTTAAACTGGGGTAAAGGTGGTGGCTTCAGCAAAGGATCATTACCTTGTCGTGGTGCTGGAGCTTGAGCACCTCAATGATGCCATGAGCTAAACTGTGAAGGGCCACCCAAGACAGGAAGGTCATGACAGAGAGGTCAGACTAAATGCGGTCCCTGGGGAAGGTAATGGCAACCCACCCCAGTATTCTTGCCATGAAAACTAAATGGATCAGTACAACCAGAGATATGTCGGTATACCATTGGAAGATGAGACCCCCAGGTCGGAAGATTATCAAAATGCTACTGGGGAGGAACAGAGGATGAGTTCAACTAGCCCCAGACGTGATGAGGCAGCTAGCTCAAAGCCGAAAGGACGGCTAGCAGCTGACGGTGCTGGTGGTGAACGGCGAATCCGATGTTCTAAGGATCGACACACCATTGGAACCTGGAATGTAAGATCTATGAGCCAGGGCAAATTGGATGTGGTTGTTGGTGAGATGTCAAGATTAAAGATAGACATTTTGGGCGTCAGTGAACTGAAATGGACTGGAATGGGCCACTTCACATCAAATGACCACCAGATCTACTACTGTGGACAAGAGGACCACAGAAGAAATGGAGTAGCCTTCATAATTAATAGTAAAATGGCTAAAGCAGTGCTTGGATACAATCCAAAACATGACAGAATGATCTCAATTTGAATTCAGGGCAAGCCATCTAACATCACAGTGATCCAAATATATGCCCCAACCACAAATGCTGAAGAAGCTGAGGTAGAGCAGTTCTATGAGGATCTGCAGCACCTACTGGACAACACGCCTAAAAGAGATGGCCTGGGAGAACAAAACGAAGCAGGACATAGGCTGATAGAATTTCGCCAAGACAACATAACAAGCAAGTGTTTGCATAACGAACACTCTCTTCCAACAACCTAAGAGACGGCTTTATACATGGACTTCACCAGATGGACAACACCGAAATCAGATTGACTACATCCTTTTCAGCCAAAGGTGGCGGACATCTCTACAGTCGGTAAAAACAAGACCTGGAGCTGACTGTAGTTCAGATCACGAACTTCTTCTTGCACAATTTAGGATCAGACTAAAGAGATTAGGGAAGACCCACAGATCAGCTAGATATGAGCTCACTAATATTCCTAAGGAATATGCAGTGGAGGTGAAGAATAGATTTAAGGGACTGGACTTAGTAGATAGGGTCCCAGAAGAACTCTGGAGAGAAGTTCGCAACATTGTTCAGGAGGCGGCAACAAAATACATCCCAATGAAAGAGAAAACCAAGAAGGCAAAATGGCTGTCTGCTGAGACACTAGAAGTAGCCCAAGAAAGAAGGAAAGCAAAAGGCAACAGTGATAGGGGGAGATATGCCCAATTAAATGCAAAATTCCAGAGGTTAGCCAGAAGAGATAAGGAATTATTTTTAAACAAGCAGTGCGTGGAAGTGGAAGAAGACAATAGAATAGGAAGGACAAGAGACCTCTTCCAGAAAATTAGAAACATTGGAGGCAAATTCCAGGCCAAAATGGGTATGATCAAAAACAAAGATGGCAAGGACCTAACAGAAGAAGAAGAGATCAAGAAAAGGTGGCAAGAATATACAGAAGACCTGTATAGGAAGGATAACAATATCGGGGATAGCTTTGACGGTGTGGTCAGTGAGCTAGAGCCAGACATCCTGAAGAGTGAGGTTGAGTGGGCCTTAAGAAGCATTGCTAATAACAAGGCAGCAGGAGATGACGGCATCCCAGCTGAACTGTTCAAAATCTTGCAAGATGATGCTGTCAAGGTAATGCATGCTATATGCCAGCAAATTTGGAAAACACAAGAATTGCCATCAGATTGGAAAAAATCAACTTACATCCCCATGCCAAAAAAGGGAAACACTAAAGAATGTTCAAACTATCGAACAGTGGCACTCATTTCACATTCCAGTAAGGTATTGCTCAAGATCCTGCAAGGCAAACTTCAGCAATTCATGGAGCGAGAATTGCCAGATGTACAAGCTGGGTTTAGAAAAGGCAGAGGAACTAGGGACCAAATTGCCAATATCTGCTGGATAATGGAAAAAGCCAGGGAGTTTCAGAAAAAAACATCTATTTCTGTTTTATTGACTATTCTAAAGCCTTTGACTATGTGGACCATAACAAATTGTGGCAAGCTCTTAGTGGTATGGGGATACCAAGTCATCTCGTCTGCCTCCCGAAGAATCTGTATGACGACCAAGTAGCAACAGTAAGAACAGATCACGGAACAACGGACTGGTTTAAGATTGGGAAAGGAGTACGGCAGGGCTGTATACTCTCACCCTACCTATTCAACTTGTATGCAGAACACATCATGTGACATGCTGGGCTAGAGGAATCCAAGGCTGGAGTTAAAATTGCTGGAAGAAACATTAACAATCTCAGATATGCAGATGATACCACTTTGATGGCTGAAAGTGAAGAGGAACTGAGGAGCCTTATGATGAAGGTGAAAGAAGAAAGTGGAAAAGCTGGCTTGCAGCTAAACCTCAACAAAACCAAGATTATGTCAACCAGCTTGATTGATAACTGGCAAATAGAGGGAGAAAATGTAGAAGCAGTGACAGACTTTGTATTTCTAGGTGCGAAGATTACTGTGCATGCTGACTGCAGTCAGGAAATCAGAAGATGCTTAATCCTTGAGAGAAGAGCAATGACAAATCTCGATAAAATAGTTAAGAGCAGAGACATCACACTGACAACAAAGGTCCGCATAATTAAAGCAATGGTGTTCCCCGTAGTAACAGATGGCTGCGAGAGCTGGACCATAAGGAAGGCTGAGAGAAGGATGATAGATGCTTCTGAACTGTGGTGTTGGAGGAAAATTCTGAGAGTGCCCTGGACTGCAAGAAGATCCAACCAGTCCATCCTCCAGGAAATAAAGCCAGACTGCTCCCTTGAGGGAATGATATTAAAGGCAAAACTGAAATACTTTGGCCACATAATGAGAAGACAGGACAGCCTGGAGAAGATGTTGATGCTAGGGAGAGTGGAAGGCAAAAGGAAGAGGGGCCAACCAAGGGCAAGATGGATGGATGATATTCTAGAGGTGATGGATTTGTCCCTGGGTTTGCTGGGTGTGTTGATGACTGACAGGAAGCTCTGGCGTGGGCTGGTCCATGAAGTCATGAAGAGTTGGAAGCGACTAAAAGAATAAACAACAACAAAGGTGGTGGGGAGGGAGTAGAAGATTGGTTATGCAGATGTAGGTTACATGTAAAACAGACTCTAAGTATCTTGTGAATTAACTACTGTAATGTGTTAAAACCCCATTGTTGAGACTTTTGGAAACAGCCTGAAACCTTTTGATGTATGTGAGTTCAACAATCTCTTGCTGAATTGTGCTGTTCAGGTCTCATTTGACCAAAATGGTCACACTGAAATCTGTAGTAGAGTTTCCTAGGTAGTTAAAATGCTCTGATATTAATTTGCCCACATTTTGAGTCCTGATGTCAAACTTGGGGTCCATTAATTCTCCTGCACAAAGTTTGTCCTATTTGTGTTACATAGACTCAAGAGGAGCATTGATGGCAGATGGTGTCACATCAGTGGAAGAACTTGGGAAGACATGGTACCCACCCTTTGGAACATCATTCCTCCAGAGATTAGATTGGCCACCCGACCCTGTCGGCCTTTGGTAAGGCCTTAAAGACATGGTTCTGTCAGTGGGCCTGGGGGTCAGGAGGTGTGGCTGAACCTGTACAATTATTGTCTCAATCTGTTATTGATGAGTTTGTTTTTCACCTTGGCTGCAGTTTATAGGAGTGTTGACAATTTATGCTGTTTCGTAACTATTGTTAGCCACCCAGAGTCATGAACACGAGATGGGTGGCCCTATAAATTGAAATAATAAATAAACAAACAAACAAGACTCCTTTAATCTTATGGGGATACTTGTCAGGGTCTCTAATGGGGCTGTTTATTTATTTATTTTATTTATTTATCAGACTTTTATCATCGCCCATCTCCCCCACATGGGGGACCCTGGACGGTTCACAGTAAAAACAATTTAAAATTCAATAAAATTATAAATAATACTAATATTCCAATAAATATAAAATACAATATAAAATACAATAAAATCCAAATAAGGGCAGATCAATTCAGCCCATAAGGGATAATGTTGATGTCGATATGGAGGCAAAGTAGACATCTGCGTTTGTTGCAGGGTATGGTTCCCTTGTTATTATTGTCCTATTGTTTCTTGCTGCTTGTGAGAATCTGCTTCAGTTTGGGTCATTCTCTGTAAGCAAGTCTGAGCCTGCCACCCAGTACCTGAGAGTACAGTGTAATTGTCCAGTATGGACTGTAGCTTATTAATAATGTCTTTGAGTAGTCTGAGCTGTACACTCCAGGTGACAACCAGTGGTGTTCTGTTATGTTTTTGTGGTCTTTTAATAGATCCTCCCTGGGAATTGATCTGAGTGTATTGATTTGTCTAATGATCTCATTAGGTGGGTAGTTCAATCTCCTGAATGCCTTCCATCAGTTGAGCATCTTTGTCAAGTGGGTTAGAACTAATGCACTTGTAGAACAGAGCCTGGCTGTAGATAATTTGGTGGTGTGTTCTGGGTGGAAGCTAGAAGCATGTGGAATGCCTGGTGAATGGCAGGTTTCCTGTATAATGTGGTTTTTATGTGTACATTATGTAGGTCTACCATGACATCAAAAAACTGGACTCATTCTATAGGTAAGTCTATAAGTCTATGTGTGTGTGTGTGTGTGTGTTTACACACAGACAATGTCCCTGTCCCTGTCCATGTCCACATCCATGTCCATATCCCCTGAAAGGCTAACAAGTATTGTCTGCAGCCTGAAAGAAAGATTGTTTGCTCCTGATTTATTAAATAGACATGAATCCAGCCTGTTTGTAGGCCTGAGTTTCTGTATTTTGTGCACTCTTTCCAAAGCATAACTGAATAATTTGCAGACTTTTTCTTTTTCTTTTCTTTTTTTACCAGAAAGGGGTGGAGAATATTTGCATTTGTGGTAACCACTCTGAACTCTAGAATCTCAGGAAGCAGAAGGCAAATAAATGGAAAAAAAACAGTATTTGTTACATCTCATGGTTTTGAAAGAAACTTGATTAGAGATTCTTGGATGTTTTGAGGCTGGCAGTGTTAAGTCTCGGTCACCCAGCTGGCAGGAGAAGGGCTGTCAGAGTTCCAAAAGAAGTTTATTTTCATGCTTCTTAATTATGTTAATCATAATAATGTAAGCTAGGCCAAGGCTGTGGCTATTTTCCAGTGTGGCCTTGAGCAACACACACACATACATATGAAGAGAAACTTTCTGTTCTAAGGATTGTGAATTAAAATAGATCTTTCTTTTAAAAAGAACAGAATGTAAAAACCATATCAATATAATACTGACTTCCCTTACTAAAATACTCATGTCATCTCATATTATTTTCCACATAATGTGAAAGGGGAATGAATATATCTCCATCTCCATCTCTCCACACACACATACTGTGCACACTCAAACACACACAACACACATCTTGGTATGCAAGTCTATGGTAAGGCCACTTGGATCATTGTGTATAGTTCATTACACTTGAAGAAGGATATTATAGAGCTATAAAAGTAACAAGAACAAACAACCAGTATGGTGAGGAGACTCAGGCAACTTCAGACAACAGTAATTGGAGCTCTTTAGTTTGCAAGAAAGGCAAGTTAAAGGAGAGAAGATACAGAGATAATTCCATAGATGATACCACCATGATAACATGTGTTGGAAGGAAAACTGACCAAAAGGCTGGTTCCAAGCCGGGAATGAAGAAACACAGGCAATTGCTTGAACAGAGGTAATTGCTTTATTGATCCGAGAGCATGAAATACACGATAAACATGTTGTTGGAGGTGGCCACACATGTATTACTCCACCAGCCCCTTATATAGAGTTGTAGATCTTTGTTAGGAAAGAGGAGTGTGAAAGACAGTGTTTGTTTCAATTGAAGCGAATATTTGTAGCTCAGGGTTGAACTGTGGAGTCCTTGGTGCTCTCTGAGCCTCGTGGTTTCCTTGCAGACGTTTCATTGCCAGACTAGGCAACATCTTCAGCACTGAAGATGTTGCCTAGTCTGGCAATGAAACGTCTGCAAGAAAACCACGAGGCTCAGAGAGCACCAAGGACTCCACAGTGTTTGATTAGCTAGATTGGGCTTAATTGGTTCCTGGAAGAGTTTTTCTGAGAATTCTAAGAGGATGCTAATTGATCAAAGAGCAGAGGAGTTCCTGTGGCTGTGCCCCCTATTGTGTTGTGGTTTCCCTGCTGTTTGTTCAGTTAAGCTCTCTGCTGGGTTATGTCTTTTGCCCGTTAGGTTTAAAATATCGTTATTCTCTGGGGAAGCCCTTTCTCGTTTTCTTGTGCTGAGGTATCAGCTCCCTTGTCCTTTGTCCTCCCAGTTTCCTGACTTGTTTGGCTTGTGGGGGAACTTGATCAAGCTATCCGGAGGCCTCTTTATGGGCCCATGTTGGCATTCTTCTTATCCCTTTATGATTGGAGTTGTTTCCTTTCTATTCTAGTCTCTTGCCTTGAGGTTTCTGACTCCTTGCCTGGTTCTGGGGAAGCATTTTGGTGGGAAGCATCTGTCAAGGGGGAGACATGGTTTGAAAGGAAAACATGGCAGTTTCCTTAAGGAGAAGGAGAGACTGGAAGTGGGGGTTGCTTAAATCCTTGTAACGCATGGCGTGAGGAGAAGTTTTTCTACCTCTTTCACATTGTTAGAATGTGAGGTGATCCCCTTGAACTATTTGCAAGGGGATTAAGACTGACAGAAGGTCAGAAACCACTGGTCTGATATGCTTTTTCGCTTACTCCTGCACCAGTTTAGCGTTTCCTGTTTCTTTCTCAGATTTGTATTCTGTCGGTCTTATATCCCACATTGTGTGTCTTCATTATATCCTGAACAATTACTAATTAATAATAATATTTTTTAAAAAAATGACAGAAGGAAATACTGTTTCACACAGCACGTAGTTAATAGTTTTTATTATTAATATTATTTTATGTTTTTATTATTATTATTATTTTATGTTTTTATGACTTTGTTGCTATGTTTTTTTGGTTGTGTGTGTGGGTTTTTTTTTTTAATATTCTCTTTTTGTATTTTCACATTTTATTTATTTTATTTATTGTATTTTTATCACCGCCCATCTCCCCCACAAGGAGGGACTCTGGGCAGTTCACAGTAAAAACAATTTAAAATTCAATAAAAATCATAAATAATACCAATAATCAATAAATATATACAATATAGCCAAATCCAAGTAATGGCAGATCTAATTCAGCCCATAGGCTGGTAAGGCTGGTCTTGGGCAGGACTAGGGAACCAGCCAGCCCTAAGAGTGGCTATTCCTCTCCCCATTCCAAGCATGGTGGCAAAACCAGGTCTTCATTTTTTTTTTTTCTGAAGTCCAGGAGAGAAGGGGCTAACCTCACTTCTGGGGGATGGATGCTCCAAAGGGCAGGAGCTGCTGCAGAGAAGGCCTGCTCCTGGACCCCAACCAGATGGAATTCTCTTGCAGATGGGGTCCATAGCATGCCCTGTCTGCATGACCGAGTGGGACAGGTTGATGTAATGGGGATGAGATGGTCCCTCAGGTAGCCTCATTGTAATATAAATTTAAGAAACAAACAAACAAATGAATAATTGTAGAACTTCTTGCTAGAACTGTGGTAATAACCTCTGATTTGAATCGTTTGCATAGAAAGGTATGTGATTCATGGAGAATCAAACTATCAACAGCTGACTGATTGCTTGCTCTTATAACCTGAAAGCACAATAATAAATAAGTAAGCAGTGGAACAGTTTGCCTCCTGGAGTTGTGGGCCCTCCATCGCTGGAGGTTTTCAAGAAAATATTGGACAACTATTTGTCTGAGATGGTATGAGGATAACTGCCTTGGGCAAGGGGTTGGACTAGAAGACCTCCAACGTCCCTTCCAACCCCATGATTCTATGATTCTATGAAGTAAATCATAACATTCTCAAGACCAAAATTAATTACAAAAAGCAGAGCTAAGCACAAAATAAAAACCCAAATAAGCATCCATAGACTGTCAGTTGGCATTGAAATCATGTTAAAATACAACAGTCTGTTTCCAGGGTTGCAGCAATGAAGGAGATGCACGTAATTCTGGGGAGAGAGTCTCTCATAAGGTGGATACCATTATAGAGAAGGTTTGTCATCTCACTCAAGCCCTGAAGACCTCACAGATGGAGGGAGCCTTCAACAAGCCCTCTCTTAATGACCAGACTTAATGGGCAGATTCAGTTCTGGTAATAACTAAATATTGATGACTATGAACTATCTCCTAAATCACAGGCATCAGGGCTTAAATGCTGATTGTGAGGAAGCAACAGTAGAAGGGGTCTCTCACTTCCAATCCAAGCCTGTGAGATTCCTAAATGCATCCATTTCACAACTGTGTGACAGAAAATGCTGTCCTAGGACCTAGTAAGGAAATAACCACATTAGTTTATTGGCCAAAATAAAACAATAAGCAAAGCTTAGTTTCTGGGAGTTTTTCCCAATGTGGTCACCTTTAGATTAGTAGATAAGTATTTCCAGAAGTCCCAACCTGCATTGATGAAGACCATGCTGAAATATCTTCAAAGTATCACCAAATATTTTGGAGAACATCGAGATGGGTAAAGATGCACTAGAAATAAGTATAACTGAATACAGTGCATGCTGTTTATTTCAGCTGCATAATGTCACTATCTAGAGCAATTTCAGCATCTATGAATTTGGATGATGAAGGCTGGAAGAGCAGAAACTGAGTTCCCACAAAGTCTTCCAACAGGGCTGGCAAACAGAGTTGGATGAAAAATCCTTTCCATCTGTTTTTTTTTTTTTTTACTTCAAATCTGCCATGTGCCATGAAATCTGCATTTCACAGAATTTTGTGATGCAGATCATAATTAAAATAATGTGTATTATGTGAAGGAAAAGGGTGAGCAAAAGTGCATAACTGAGGCCCAAGCCTTCATCAAAAACAAGCAATCAAAAATAAACTATTGGAGACAAATTGCCTGCAAAAAATGGAAACATTAAGAAGTGTTCCAGAAACTAAGTGTAGATTAGAAGTGTGTGTGAAAATACATACTTTTTTTTTCTAGGATAGGGAACCACACACACACACACACGATAAATAAATATGATCACATAGATGTTGCCGTTATGTACTTACATCCCAACATAACATACAGTCCATGACTTGCAGCAATTGTGTGATGTTAATTTCACACCCATTTTCTCCTTTGCTTTCTCCCCTTTGCCTCCCCTGAGGCCACCCATGATTGTGGTTGGTCAAAGGAGAAACTGAACAAAGTGAATCTGAGAAAATTTACCTTTTCCTTGAGGTTCCTTTAAGACCTCTATAATTGTGGCTTCTCCTTTTGGCGATTGTATTGTACCCCAATGTCTTCTGCATAGCAATAAAAACTTGAGGCCCCTCAAAGTGATTTAAGAGCCTCAATGAGTCACCCATGGTGGTGGTATGCATTCGAGGGAGGAAAAATTTGGAATACATTTATTACACCCACCTACACACACATGCACACACACACACACACACACACAGAGTTTAATATATTTCTATCTCTCCCCCCCCAGCTCTTTTTTTTTTTCTTTTGCTGTCCAGTAGACCCTTTTGAAATCGAACATGGTCATCAATTTCATTTATTTTCATCTTAAGGGTACAAAGCCTTCATGCGGTTGCTTCCTGAAGATTATTTTCAACTTCTCCTGTCTGTAGCCTGTTTGTCAGAATGCCCCATCTGTTCCAAGCTGCCTCAATTCCAGATTTGTAGCAGTCCTCAAGGCAATCATTTGCATAGTACCGTGAATAACAGGAAATGCTGGCCTTGAGAACTTTTCAGCAATTTCCCTTATAGCACAGAATACCAACATTCTGGCTTCAGCTGTTTTTTTTTTTCTTCTTTTCTTCCTTCTGATTAGCTCGATAAAGATATTGGAAGGAGCTAGGCTTCTCAAAGTCCCCTTCTCTTTCTTCTTTCCAAGCTTATGAATAAGTGTGGCAAAGGGAGACCAGGTTGTCACCTACATACTCCTGGCCTGTTGACCAAAATAGCTGCTCAGTTGTATCTACAATGATCACCTGTCCAGAATGTCTTACCTGGACAGTTGTTCTAGAAGTGGCTGGGGTAGCTAGTGGCATTGGTAGCCAGTGAAACCTAGAACTATTTTAGAACTTCAAGAGGCCTGGGAACAGTCCACCAGCTCTACTTCATTCTCCTTTGCTTTCTTCTCTTATATTCCATGTCAGTGCAATTTTTTCTTCCATCTTTTTTTTTCCTTTTTTTCTGTCTGCTAATGTAAATTGCCCAATGTTTGGGATATGTGGGGAAATCTGAAATTCTGTGCCATATAATAGCCCTCTGAACATTTCCAATATCAAAAGGACTTTGAATGGGGGACCCTTTATGTCTGCGGTCAGACTGTGCTATCTGTATGGGAAGGATCAGATTTGACAAGATGGCAGATGGAACATTGTGATGCAAGCCCTGGTGTGGGTTTAGCACTCCATCCACCATCTTGACTATTTTAACTCATGACCCTGATGCTTCTCAGGCCAGAAGCAAATGTCGGCATTGCCCTCCCTTCAGCACTGCTGGTGGGAAGATTTCATAGGACTCCTTATTTACAGAGACTTTGCCCTTGTGGATCCAGGGAGGTAGAAACTCTTGCCCATGTCCTCATACGGTGTCCTTTTTATGATGCCCCAAGTCAAGCTTTGGGCTTCCCAACCATCTCTAAATTTAACTTATAGATTTTATGTTTATTACTTTTTAAGAGATGCTAACTCTACACTCACACACCAGGTGGCCAAATATTGTTATCAAGTCATACAGTTGCGGAAAAGTTGTACTTAGATATGTTGTTCGCTGTTTTATTGTTTTCCTTTTTTTCCCCTGATAATGAACTGTTGTACTAAACTAATTCTCTTTTTCTATTGTAAAGGGTGGTCAAAGACCATAATAAAGACTTTGTGAGGTTTGAGCCTGCTTCTGACTCCAAAAATGAAACTTATCTGGAGTCAGAAGGGGGAAATGAACCTTAACAGGAAGGACTTGGAGAATTAAAACTGAGAAGTGACTCAGCAGAGCGGGAGAAATCACAGACACTGATTGGATAAACTCCAGAGGGAGATTTGAAGCCTCCAATCAGTGCTCAAGAGAGGAGAGCAGAGAAGCACGTGAAAGAGAAAGAAGTCTGATTGGCTGCTAAAGGAAAATGGTGTGAAAAGGACCGAATAAAAAGGCAGGCCTTGCTCCAAGTCTCCAATACAGAGGACCGAGTCTAGTCCGGGGCTTCCAGCTGAGTCCAGCCTAGTTCTGAGTTCCAAGCCTTGCTCCAAGCCTCCAGTCCATAGAATCCAGTCTAGTCCGGGATTCCAGCCAAGTCCAGCCTTGCTCAAGTTTCAAGCCTTGTCCTCAAGTCTGCAGTTCAGAGTACCCAGCCTAGTCTAGAACCCCCAGCTGAGTCTAACCTTGCTCTGAGTTCAAGTCCTATGCCCAAGATACCTCATATTTCAGGTTGCTGATTGTAGCTTGGCATCCAGATCCATTGAGCCAGCCATTCTGTGTTGTGTTGTTCCAGGTTTATTCCAGTTTGAGATCTGCTGCCTCCAGTCCTCATGTTCCATTTGGATCCAGTCTCACTCCCAGATAATACCTAGTGCTGCCTTGCTATATTGTCTAGCCTTGATTACTCCAGTCTTCTTATTCCAAGGACTTATTGATTGTAAATTGTTCTTAATAAAGAGATCTACTGAGAATTGGTTTGGTGCATGGTCTGAACAGGACACTCACAGCACCTGCAAAAGAGTCCTTACCAGCTTCGGAAGCCTTGCCTGTAGCCAGTATGGAACCAGCACCAGTGCCTTCTGCCTTTGTGGAACAGCTTTCTGCTCAGGTCTCTCCTGTAGAGCCTCTCTCCGCCATCCCTGTTGAGCACAGTCTTGCGTCCAGCTCCAAGCCTCATCGCTTTGCTTCAATGTGATCCAGGTGTGCCTCCAGCTCTCAGCCTTGCCTGAACGCTCCAGTCCAGTCCAGCCTTGCCTTCAGAGCCAAGCCTTGCCTAGATGCTCCAGCCCAGCCCAGCCTTGTCTCCAGATCCGAGCATTGCCAAGACACTCCAGTCCAGCCCAGCCTGTCTCCAGGTCTGAGCCTTGCCATGATGTTCCAGCCCAGTCCAGTCTTGTCTCCAGATCCAAGGCTTGCCTAGCCACTCCAGCCAAGTCCAGTCTTGCCTCCAGAACCAAGCCTTGCCTAGATACTCCAGCCCAGCCTTGTCTAACCTCTGTGTACCAGCCTGATCCAGCCTGCTGCCAGGGCACAAATCTGAGTGTCCAGCCGCTCTGTTGCCACACACTCTAGCTCCTTCCAGCCTTGCAGCTTCAATCAGAGGATTGGCCAAGTTCTGCCTTGCTGTCTTGCCTCGGTCTGACCCTGCAGTGTCTCCTGAGTGTCCCTTGTCACCTGGGTGGACTTGATTGATTCATACAGTCTAATTTATTGCAAGAACTTTTGCTATTGTAAATAGTTAATTCAATAAAGAATTTTATTAGTAATTCTGCCTGGCCATCTCATAGTCGGAACAGGACAGACATCTGATTTGATTGATTTGATTTGATTGTCTGCATTGCCTTTTGTAATGGAGATTACAAAAGCTTTGTCTCACAAAATGTCCCTTTGAAGAACTTTTTAGAATGATGCCTACAGAGAATCCCTCTGGCTGGCCAGCCAGATATTGAATGGTCAAGAGAAACAGTCAGAAGGAATGATGGAATAGTGAGTCCTCTCCTCACCTTATAAACTAAATCCACTTAGACTAACCCTTTGATTCTGAAGCCAGCTTCCTTTTAGCCTACACGTGTCTAGTACAGCGTATCTCAACCTTGACAACTATAAGCTATGTGTACTTCAACTCCCAGAATTCTCCAGCCATGATCCTGGCTGGAGAATTCTGGCAGCTGAAGTCATATATCTTAAAGGGTTGAGAAAGGTTGAGAAACTAAGCTTGAGAAACACTGGTCTAGTAAATAATCCCATAACTCTTAGCTTTCTCTATTTACTAGGAACTCCTATTATTTTGTTACTAATTTTGGGCTAGAATTGGTCCAACTTTTTTAAATTAATGAAGTTTTCTTAGCACTATTTATTTTTAGACTGCCCATCATATATACATAATCCTGAGTGGCTAACAACTGTCTTATAAATATAATCCAAAATAGAAAACAGAGTTAAAATAACCATAACACAATAGCTGGGGCATCATAAGAGATTCACAACATAACTACAATTATATTGGGCTCTAGGAATATCCCAGCCCAATGCCTGGGGGAAGAGCTGGGTCTTTAAGAGTGAGATTGTCATCATTAAACTTCAGCTATGTTTCTCAAAGTCCAGTCTCTATTAAAGTCTTTTTTCTCTTTTATGCCCATATATAATAATACAAAGCAGAAGATGATTGAGTTACTGTGCCTGAGTTGGGTTAACCTAATATTACTGTATAGGTAAAGGTAAAGGTTTCCCTTGACATTAAGTCCAGTCATGTTCCACTCCAGGGGGCAGTGCTCATCTCCGTTTCAAAGCCGAAGAGCCAGCATTTGTCCATAGACATTTCCTCTGTGGTCATGTGGCCGGCATGACTACACGGATTGCTGTTACCTGCCCGCCGAAGCAGTACCTATTAATCTACTCACATTTGCATGTTTTCAAACTGCTAGGTTGGCAGGAGCTGGGACTAGCAACGGGAGCTCACCCCGTCATGCAGATTCGAACCACCAACCTTCCAATTGGCAAGCTCAGCAGCTCAGCGGTTTAACCCGCAGCGCCACTGCACCCCCTCAATATTACTGTATATTTTACTCAATATTATATTGAGTCTGCCTCAGAGGTTTTGTGCATACCAGCAACTAAGACTTCCAGTAAGAATGATCCCTTCCTTTCCAGCTACTCAGCTCTGTAGTTGAGAAGATTGTTTGGAAAAGAAAGAGAATGGGGGAGAAAAAGGGGTACCAATAGAAGAGAATATGTGCAGCTCAGGGTTGAACTGTGGAATCCTTGGTGCTCTCTGAACTTGGTTGGTCTCTTGACCAAGCTCAGAGAGCACCAAGGACTCCACAGAAAATGGGGTATAAATGTAGAAAAAGCAAATGTGGGACCTCCACCATTTTGTCTCTAATCTCCCTAATCTTGTCCCCTAATGTGGTCCTGAAGAAGATGTTGGTCATTGCACAGTGAAGTGGACCATCTTTTGAGAATTGCCACCAATCATATATTTATATTGTTGATAAAAGACAGTTGGGTTCTTTTATTGTTGACCACAATGAATGTGAAGCTTGTGGTTTTGAAATCAGATGAAAGGAGCCTATCTTGTAGTAAACCACTCCACACCTCTGGAAATATGCCTTTTAGAACTATGTGTTTACTTGAACCAAAGGCTGTTTTTAGCTCATATATCTACTTTTCCCCTATGACATATTGAGGTGAGGGAGGGCTAACTTTTTAAAAGCACTTCCAAGCAATCCAAATCCATCAACAGTGAATATATATATATATATATATATATATATATTTCATAAAAATGTTACCCCCATATTGCAAGTGATGGAGTTAAGGCTTGATAAGGAAATGGCCTGCTAAAGACCAGCTCTGTTCATGTATAACAGATCGGGATTTTGATCTGGCTGCACTAATCTCTTTCCTGGGCAAAAATTACAGCTCCTTTCTACTTCCAACTGTCAACAGCTGTTCCTGGAATTTTCTCACCTCCTTTGCCTGATTGGCTCCTGAGCAGATGTTAGAATTTCTGGCCCTTTGTTTCAAAAGAAAATCCTAGGCCTTAAGTGAATGTTTCCCCTTCTCACCAGTAAAAGAAAGTGACAGTAAGTCTATGTACTTGGTCTATTCATACGCATGCTCTTCTCTGGAAGTTAAAGCAATTTATTGGGCTGTCTTGAGATTAATTCCATGGCTCTCCAGCAGGTTAGATCATTGTATGTATTATTTATTTACAATATTTATAAAAGCACCAGACTCTGCTTAGGATATAAGAAAGCAAAAGGTAACAGAGCAGAGCACAGGAGCCAAGCTGGAAAGCCCACAGCTGATCAATTAGGGCCAAAAAGTCAGTGGAATATTTTAACTGTCTCTCTACCTTTGGGGGAAATGCTCCAGAAGCAACAGCTTCTGACCTCTTCTCAGCTTCTGTCTTTCATAAAATATTCATGGGACCAATGAATTTTCCAATTCCCTTAAAATTGCAGGGAATGATCAGTCCCTTCAACAATTTTTCCAGTGCCAAAAGGTGCAGTATGTAGCTTTTAAAATATTTGAAATGTATGCTAAAGAGTCAGTTTGCTGTAGTGGTGAAGGCATCTGGCTAGAAACCGGGAGACTTTGAGTTCTAGTTCCACCTTAGGCAAGAAGCCCACTGCGTGACCTTGGGTCAGTCACTCTCTTTAAGCCCTAGGAAGGAGGCAAGGGAAAACCACTTCTGAAATCTTGTCAAGAAAACTTCAGTGACTTGTGCAGGCAGTTGCCAGAAGTCAAAGACTGACTCAAGAACTAGATAGATGACAGATAGATAGATAGATAGATAGAGAGAGAGAGAGAGAGAGATGGAGAGATGGAGAGATGGAGATGGAGATGGAGATGGAGATGGATAGAGAGAGAGATGATAGAGAGCAGCAGCTGCAATTGGCAAGGTCGCCCAGATTGGAGAATTTGCAAGTCAGTAATCCAATAACACAGAGAGCAAAGGAGGGAGATTATTCCTGGTTGACTCTGTAAAGATAGTTCTAATGTCTCTCAAGCACCCTCTCATTTTCCAACAGGTGATCCAGATTTCTGACAGCTCCCTAAGAAAGACATGGCTGAACCCAAGAATGCTTGAAGGATGGTTTGTCTAATCTGTTGGGTTTATGATTATTGATTATCTAGCTTGATATTTACTTATATCCAGGACTTAGAACAGAGCTGGTATATGTCTAGATTACATAACATGCGATATTACGCCGTAATAGATGGATAACATTCCATATAACCTGAATTATATAATTTCTGGGATGGCAGCAACACATGACCACCACCCTTTGAAAGGGGGCAGAATAAACAGCAGGGCCCACCTGCAGATGAGTAATGCCTGAAGATGACCACTTTTGACATCTCTAAATTGCCATGTTACAAAAGCTGTAGGACTTAAAAAGTTAAGCAGGACAGAATATTGGATTTTCCTGGAATAAAATGTAATCTTGTTAAGAACAGGAAGGAAGGAAGGAAGGAAGGAAGGAAGGAAGGAAGGAAGGAAGGAAGGAAGGAAGGAAGGAAGGATGGAAGGAAGGAAGGAAGGAAGGAGGGGATTTAGACAATTTAACATGCACAGTCCTATAGAAGGAGCAAAAAAAAGGGTCTTAAGAACTAATCTGTAGCTCTGCCCACCATTCCTCTTTCATGTGTGTTAAAGATTATCTATTATCTCTCCATCTCCATCTCCATCATCTCTCTCTCTCATCTATCTTATTACCTACCTAATTCACTCTTTTGCTACATTAATTCATATCACAGGATCTGCTGCTTTTTCCATTAGGAACAGTCGAAGCTGCTTGTTTTGGGTGTGCTGACCTGCTCTGCGATAGCTATGAACTTTGGGTTCATTAGCTGGGTTCTGTATTCTCCTGAAGTGGTAAGATTGTCCCGAAGAGCTGATGCGTTCTTAGAGAGGGAGTTGTTGCTTAAGTGACACATCTCTTCCTTGATTAGGGACCTTTGCTTTTCCCAAATCAGCCCATTCCTCTGCTTTTTCAAGAACTGTCCTTTTAACATATGAGCAGACGTAGAGAGGTTCTAGAGTTTTGTTTTTCCAACCGTTTGTACTAAGTTAGTGTGAAAGTTTTACAATTTAAAATGGTTGGAGTTTAACATGTCTCAGTGCCTTGTAGTTCAAAGGTGTTCCCAACAGGCTGTGGTAGCCTTAACTGAAGTCTTCGAGTGGGAAACAAGGTGTGAGTCTGAAGCAGCATGTCGAAGTTAGAAAGCTGTCTTGAGTTCAGGACAGACTGGAATGGGCAGAACTGGCCCAGAGCAGGAACAACACTTTGAAAATCAAAGCAGATTGAAAGATGTTGAATTCAAAAATGTTTGCCTTCTTTGGTCCCATGGCGTAATCTCAAGGTGTCTTTGTTCCCCCTTACTTGCCACTACAGCCTAACGTACACTGACTTTGTTTACTTGCCCCCTTTCCCCCCACCCTGGTTCTGGGGACATTCCATTTTTAGCCTCAAATGGGATTGCACTTCCCCATGCAAGACTGGTGCATAGCTTGGGGTTCCTTTTGGACCCACAGCTCTTTCTCCCCCTCCCTTTTTATTATTATGAATTTTATTAAGATTAAAGAGAGAGATAAAAGCTACAAAGAAAACAAAACAAAACTACAAAAAAAATAGAAGAAAAAACTAAAAAAGGAGTGAAAACACAAAAGAAAAAAAATTAAATTAGAGAAAGATGTGACTTCTGACTTATAACAGCAAGGATATACAAACATTTTCCATAATCAATCTCTTACTCTATATTAAACCAAAAGCATATTATTTCTATAAATCATTCCCCTTTAGTGTAATATAAATATCACTAAGTACAGTTACTCCCTCCCCTTATATTAAAATAAAGAAAAAAATCATATAAACCTCCTAAACAACTCCCCTCCCCCAAATAACACTTATTTAATTATTCCCTTCCTACTACTATTTTACAGTATACATTTCTGTCTACTATAATAAAAGTCAAACTAAAAAGCACATATATTGTCTGCCATTATACTAAATAATACAACAGTTTTAATAATCTTAATCCTAATAAATCCAAAAAAGAAAAGCAATTCAAAACAATGACCTTAAATCAAATTCTTAAAACCATCCAATTAAACATTTTTATACCCTAATAATCTTAATCCATATCCTTAAAGACAAATAACATCAGTCAAACCCTAAAACCGATCCAGATGAACATTATTTAACCCTTATCCCACTTCAAACTAAACCAAAGCATTTACATATCCCCACAATGTGCACAGAGCTTTTTTCTTGAAAAAATCAAACAGCCCATGTGCCCCCCTCAATAATTCCAACCTCTCTTCAGAAAACCTCCATACATAATGACTCCTTTTTCATGGCATTTCACCAAAAAGTCAGTTTTACTTATTGCTTGCAGATCCCTCTCTCCATTAAATTTCTCCAACTCCACTATCCAATCTTCATCCAGCATCTCAACAGAAATCCCAATCTCACTCTTAGAAGAAACATTTCTATCACTGTTGAATTCCTCCATTACATCCACTACATCCCAACCAGATGACACATTTTAAAACTCATATTTTCCACAATGTCCTGAATGTCTTGTATAAAAACTTGATAGGAGTCAGAAAAGATATATTTAAAATCTCAGTGGAAGTCAGAGAAAGTCTGTCTAGAATCCTCCATGTCTCACAGAGTATATTATGGCGCCCCCAGGAGCTTAACCAGCAAAAGTCGAAGATATGAAAAAGTTCTGAAGTATGTTTACACAAAGTGAAAGTGAGATAAACAAACAGTTCCCAAGGGAAAGTAGAAACAGAAAGCTAAAGGTTTAAATCAGCTGATTCAACATGCATCAAAATGCTAATATCTTCAAATTTAATACCAAAATAATAACAGGAAGACAAATATTTACTCTCAATCCTCCTTTATAGTTGGAAGAGAAACAAAATCTGAAACTTAAAAAAGATTTTTTTAAAAAAAATAATCTCCAAAATAATTATAAACACCAAGAGAGCCCACTTCTCCTTGCTGTAGAAAGCCTCTCTTAACATCCATCCATCCATCCATCCATACATACATACATACGTACATCCATACATGGTGATTTAGAAGTGGGGTGGCCAGTCTTAGTGTCCCTTTAAGGCTACAGTGCAGCTTGGAAAATGGTGATGTCCCAACCTCCCAGCTAGCAATTACCAGTCAAATGTGAAATGCTGTTTGTGATCTTCTTGCTGTAAGCAGCTGTCTGGAGGGCAGATGGGGTGATTCCTGGTGTTTTCCTTCATCCAGAGATCACTCCTGGGCTTCAGGAAAACCTGCCTGAGCCCGAAAAAAATTGCTGCATTGTCAGTTCTGCCCACGGAGTCTGCAGACACAGCTACTCAGTCTGCTGTGTCCCCACCAGAAGTTCCAACAGCTCTTTCTCAAAGAGAGGGGGAAGCTGTGGTCATGAGTGCCTTTGCACAGGTTCATCTGATGTGCCAGTTGTGCCCATTCCTGGAGCGGGAGGCCCTTCAGACCCTCATTCATGCCTTGGTCACTTCATGTTTGGACTACAGTAATGTATTCTACATGGGAATGCCCTTGAAGACTACTTGGAAGGTATTGCTGATCACTGCCCATCACTGCCCACAGCAGCGTGGCAGTGATGGAAGTGCTGTGGTATGTCCACATGTCTGCTTTTCAAGTACTTATGAGGAGGTCCTGGATTACAAAATGTGATAATCTCTGTTTAAAAGCTCTGAGAAGCATGTAAAAAATCCACTTGGGTTCTATTTTACATGTCTGGCAAACACTCACACATGGACACATGCTGACTATTGTAAATATATACATGCTAAATTATAAATCTCAATAAAAATATGTAATTCCTGTGTTCACATTAAATGTTATATTCCTTTCCTCTCTTCCCACCTAAATCCTATGAAGCCTAACGAGGTGTCCTGGCTCACCAAACATACTTAGTTTGTCTGGTTGGTATGTTGTATGAAGCCGGATAATAGCTGTTCTTCTCTTCCTTCCACTCTTCTTCCTTACCGTAAAGGGTTAGTAGCCAGATTATGAACACCGCTGAATCAATCTGTTGCAGATTGCACCTGAACTACAACTAATAAAACACCCCCAGTTTAAGATTAGCCACGTTATTAAACATTTTAATGTTCTGGGAAAAAAAGCTGGGTACATGAGACAAACCTGTGTTTTATCCCATGGAAGGCAGACAGCTCTGCTTCAAGCAGTTGTGAATTTAGAGATCCAATCCCACCCTGGATTTGAGAGTCAAGGTGGTGGCATGGATCAAACTAATTTGTATTAGCTTTGCAAATCGTATTAGTCACATGGCTGTCTACATCTTCTCCTTCCATTGGGCCATTAATTCTAGGGTCTAAAGCTAATCAGATGTTTCACTGCCCTCAAGACTTCACTGGGGGATTTTCCTGTTCTGTAATGTATTCAGATTAAGGTCAGTTCCTGGTCACCTCATGGATGCATCCCATGTAGATTCCTTAGCAATTGTACCAAACATTTTGCCTTTGCATTCTTCAGGGATGTTTTGCAACTTTCCAAACTAGTTTACAACCTTGGTATGTCCTATAGGAATCTGAATCAATGATAACATTGCTGAGACAGGTCATGTTAGGAAAAATTCTAAGGACAACCTCTGTCCTTCTCTCCTAGTTCATTTTTTTCTTTTTTAATGTATCGAGACCAGAAGATTTGACTGACCAATCTTCTCAGTTGTTCTTGTTCAAACTTCTCGTTGATTTCTTCCCACTTGGAGGCCTTATAGGGTCACTTTTGTCTGGCTATTTTGGAGATACGTTTGGCAGGTATGTTACTATCACTGTGAATAATGGAAGACCCATTCTAGCATGGGTCTTCTGATTCATATTTATTTGGTTTCTCCCATCCTGTTGCTGCCTTTCAATTTGTCCTTTTTTCAGGAAAGGGTCTTTGATGATAAGCAATGTTTTTGCCACAATCTGTGCCATCCTTGTGTGTTTTGACAACGTTGTATATATTTATGAATTCACCATTTGTACACGTTTGTTCACTGGAATATGTGCAGGTGAGTAGCCTCATAGTTTTCTGGGGGTTTTATATTTTTTAAAGAAAAGTTGCCAGGTGTGAAATACTTTTGGAATAGATGCCATTCAGGTAATTGGATCATGGACTCTGGAAATGGAAGAGTAATAGTCCAAACCACACATACAGTATGTGTACATATGGTAGAAAATTATGAGCACAGCTTTATTTCAGCATTTTTCACCAAGGCAGATCACACTATTAAAGATAGTTCTCCTAGGGAAAAAATAGAATATTTAGTTGGAATAATGTCATTACTCTTGAATCTTGAGTGTATATAGTATATATAAAACATACTAATGCTAATTGATTGGATTGTTCTTCCTCTAGAAACTCAAAGGAACTTACTGTACATGGGGACTTCCCTAGAATAGGTAACAGATGCTAAAATTAAAGATCTGTACAGACAAAAGATTGAACTACAGGTAGTCCTCACTTAACAACCACAATTGGGAATGGAATTTAAATTGCTAAGCAAAGCAGTCATTAAGTCAATCCGAGCTGATTTTATGACCTTTTTTGCGGTGGTTGGTAAATGAATCACCATGGGTGTTTAGTGAACCACATGGTTGTCAAGTAAATCATGTGGTTCCCCATTGATTTTGCTTGCCAGAAGCCAGCCAGAAAGGTAGAAAATGGCAATCACATGACCATGGGATCACATGACAGTCATAAATGCAAACCGGTTGCCAAGTGCCCAAACTGTGATCATGTGACCATGGGGATGCTGTGACAGTTATAAGTGTAAGGACCGATTGTAAGTCAGTTTTTTGAGCACCTCCATAAGTCTGAACCATCACTAAATGAATGGTAGTACACAGATTTGAGAATTAGAAAAAACAGCTGCTTTGCCTATTTTGCCTATATTTGTTTAACAGGAGGTTCCTGATTCAATCTGGCTGCCAGATTCCAATCTCTGTATCTATTTTTTGATTCTTATTTGAAATCAACATAAGTCATGGGAATAGACCCTTGAAGCTGGCCAAGTCAAGAAACAGGCATGGCAAGAATTCCAGGATTTTCTTTATTGTTGTGCAGTAGAATCTTAAAAGCCTGTCCAGGTTTCCCTCCATCCCATCTTATACTAAATAAAATCAAAGTAGGGCAATCTTGAATTTCTTCCATGGCTTCCCCCTTTCTCAGGACTGTGTAATCCCCTTTGCAAGTCCCCCTTTGATAATTCACTCCTTCTTTCCCAAGGCCAGTCCTACATTCCTTTGCAAGCAGTGGTACTAAGGAGGAAAGAAGAAAAAAAGTACAGAGAGTGAAAGACACACATATGGAAAACAACAATCTCACAGAGTGAAATATAAAATATCTACATAAAATGTCTACATTGTGTCCCCCAGAGGAGTCCATGGGGGGGAGGGGTAATCTTTTCTGCCAGTGTACCCTTAATGGCTCGTTCATGCCTTCCCTGTAGCTAAAGTGTAATAGTAAGTAAGAATGACCTTGGGAGACAGGAGGAAGAGCTGCAGTCTAGACAACGGTCTGATAAATGACATCTGAGTCCAAAGGAGGGGTGGGGGTAGAGAAAGCATCTCAGAAGGGACCCTCCCTGGTTTTCAGGAAAGTAGAAGTAAGGGAGGAGAGAATTGTACTCTAAGTCTAATCTCCAATCTCAACTCTCCCTTCCCTCCCTCATCAAGGGCATCCACAGGGACCAAAGATTTCAAAACCACATCACAATTCTACAGTATGACACGAGCTCCACCCATTTTGCAACACCCCATACAAAACGAGTGGGCCTTATGTTTCTCTCTTGTGATGGTGCTTTCCTTATCCCGCCCCCCTTGATCTCTCCTTCTTTCCCACCACAGATGTCTCTGCTGCTCACCACCTTCATACGGCTCAATCTACCCTTGTGCGGATCAGCTTTTGCAGAAACCCCTTCTGTGTCTTCTGAAATCTATATCACCCATTAAGTGTCATCCTGTTCAAAGTGAAGCCAAATTCTCTTCCTTCTTGGGTTACTGAATTGCATTTCTCCAAGAGAAAGTTTCCAAACCAAAGAGGCGGTCACTGAAAACATCTCACTTTATATCCATAAGGGACAACCTGCTCCAGATTTACATTTGACAGACAGCACATACCTTTAGTATTGGATGCCATGTCTCTATATAAATTCAGACAGTGGCCTGTCATATACATTGCATAGGACAGGATGACATTTTGGAAAACTCCATGCAGAATGTCTTCGGGTGAAGCGTAATTACTCCATCTGCAGAGTTTCTAATGCTTTTTTGATTTGCTTCTGCACGTTGTGTCACATATACACTGTGAATAATCCTTTGATTTATATTCTAACCAGGTGTGAACTTATGTCTTGTACTGGTATACCTCTGTGAGATCTCTCCCAGAAGCATGAGGGGAAGAATTATCGTGATAACGGATCTCTTTGTAAGAGTGGGCAACATCATGGCTCAGATACTTAACATTGGGAATTTCCTAACAAACGCACAAGGTATGAGTTTTTATGCATGACCATTTTAGGTCATATGGTCATAGACATTAAAACCAACAAAAGAAACAAATATAGAAATGATAAATCAGAGGAGCCAAGATGCAATTCCTTCCTAATTGGAATGAGATTCAAAGGATTTAGTGATTGCCTTAAAAAGTGGAGGGAGTAATATCTTAAGCTGGGAGGTACCAAGAAGATTCACTGCATCTTTCTAGTAAAGACCTGCACAGAATCAATGTATCTTGGATTACATTAATAATGATGATTGAAGGATGATTAAAGATGGAGCTTAAATCTATTTGTCCAGTTCAAAAATTGGAGCCGGTTAGTAGGGCTGTGCAGAACTTTGGATTTAAAATTAAAACGGTGCTCAGAGGCACTCACAGAACCCTTCTCTGCAGCACTTTAAAGCAGCAGCCATCGCAGGGCTGAACTTGGCAGCTACCACGTGATCCTGAGAAAAGATGGGTAGCTCCTGCTTTAACACAGGAGCAGGTCTTGGGAGTGAGAAACTGGTTCTCCAGAAGATCTCTCAGCAGGATCCCTTCAGTTTTTTTCCCCAATTCTCTTCTTTAAACAAGGCTGTTGTCAAGCCATCCACCGGGGATGAACTCTAAGGGGCAATTTTGCGCTTTCTTCCGAGGATCCAGTAAGAAAACAAATAACTACATCTCTAGTAAGAAGAGCTTTGCTATTTGCCTTAGGGAAACAGTAGCCATATGGATGCACAGACAGTGTTCCCCAGATCCTGTACAAGAATAAATTTTAACTTTAAACATTACCTATTGAGCTCACTGGGATAAATCATACTTACACAAAACAAAACTCTCCTCCCTTTGTTGAGAAATCCCCCAATCTCTGCATGAAGTAGCTGCTTTTCTCTCAAATCTTTTTCTCTGACCCTGAACTCTTATTTTTGAGCTAAACTTCTTCCAGTCTGATTCCAGTCTGCTTCTCTTCTCTTGGATCTACAAACCACAGTCCTCCCCAGCTGAATCCACTGGGGGATTCCCTTGTTGCTGAAACTTGCCAGCCTCTTCCTCCAATATTGGTTGACCATGCAAACAGATCCTTTTCACTCCCAAGCTGTTTCTCCTGGCTTGCAGGAAAAAAAGTTGGTTGCTTTCTCTCTTTCTCCTTATTCACAAATATTTTTTTTTCTTTCTCCTTTAAAGCCTTATCTCTTATCCCCTTTATTGCCCAAGATTCTCTTTTACTAGATTAATGATTCCCTTTCTCATTCCTCTTTTTTATAGTCAGGGACGTCATGCTAAACTCCTGCTTCTGTTCCTGTGCATCTGTATTAATGTCTAACAGTTGCACCCATAATTCTAGAGTTTGTATTTCATTTCTAACTCATCTGTATTTGGTTCCTTTCCTTTGTAATCTGGAACACCCTCACCCTCCCTTCTAGCTGTCTCCAATTCTGACAGGTTTATCTCTTTCCCAACTCCACTGCAACTTCTGGTTACAGAAGTATTTGGCTTGAGAACTTGCAGACAAGGGCTACATTTTTGACCTTGCATACTCTGAAATACTGCTTTGCTTTGACATCCAGAGTGCTCCACAACCTAACCCATTAGCATAGCAGAAGGCAGCATATTAAACACATCATAAAGGCTTTCCTGTACTTGAAAAAGACAAACGTATGCAGATGTAAGTTTGGAAAATCCATCCTAAGCCCTAAAGTAGATCACAGGTTGTTCAGTGTTAACTATGTCCTTATTATTTTATCTTCTTGTGCAGGCTGGAATATCCTGGTAATTCTGGCTGGTGTAATTCCAGTGGTTCTGGTCTTCGTATTACCCTACCTGCCTGAAAGTCCTAGATACCTCTTGATTCAAATGGGAGATGAAGAGAAAGCAAGGAATGGTAAAACTACTGTAAAGTGTACTGAACAGAATTAAGACCTCTAGTGCAGATTTTACACATACTGTAGTGGGTCAACTCAGAGGGCAGAGAAAATAAGAAGAACCAACATAACCCTTTCTCAGCAACTGTTAACAGATTGTTGTTGCTTCAGTACTGTTGATCACATAAGGCCATCGCTCCAATTAGTGTTGATGTCATTATGACAGTAAGCACTTTGCTTTAGATAAGCAATGTGCAATTGTGTATCTTTATGTTTATACCAAGAAATTGATCTCTTACATTGAGATGGAATGCCTGTTGCTGGTAAGAAGGATTACAGAAGAGAAAGAAGAGGACAAGTAAAGATAACTCCAGATGTTTGTCCTGGCTAGACTTTCCAATCTTTTCCACCCTATCATACCATCTGGTCCATACTATTACTTTCCTAAACAACTCTGAACTTTGTAAGTGTGAGGATATTTTAAGCCAGTGAAGCACGTGGATCTAAATTGATCTCATGACTGTTTGCCAAATGAATTTGGGGAACTGTAATTTGATGGCATTGGAGGACAGAAAAGGAAACTCCAGTGTTTCTGCTCAGAACAGGACGTTCTGGGCACATTGTGGTATGCCCATGTAACACCACTGGTTTGGGAGCTGCACCCAGCAGATTTCTGGATGCAATTCAAGGTGCTGGTTATCACTTATAAAGCTCTACATGGCACAGGACTACAGGTAGTCCTTGCTTAATGACCACAATTGGGACTGGAATTTCAGTTGCTAAGCAAAGCGGTCATTAAGGGAATCCCACCCAATTTTACAACCTTTTTTGTGGTGATTGTTATGTGAATCATGTGGTTCTCCATTGATTTTAATTGCCAGAAGACAGTCGGGAAGGTTCAAAATGGTGATCAAGTGACCACAGGATGCTGCAATGGTCATAAATGTGAACCAGTTGCCAAGTGCCCAAATTGTGATCCCATGACCATGGGGATGCTGAGATGGTTGTAAGTGTGAGGACCAGTCATAAATTGTTTTTTTCAGCACCATTGTAAGTCTAAACCATCACTAAACTAATGGTTGTTAAGTGAAGACTACCTGTAGGATACTTGAGGGATAACCTACCTCCTTTGGTTTCTTCCCCCCCCATCAGATCCTGCAGGGTGGCTGCTCCAAGTCACTTCTGTGAAACAATGGCATCTTACGGGACCTAAGAGGAATTCTCTGTTACGGTGCCTGTCTTGTGGGGCAGCCTCCCCCTAGAAGTTTAGATAGATGGCCCCAACCCTGTTCACCTTTTAGAAGGCTTAAAAATCTGGCCCTTTCTATAGGCCTTAAGTCGAAGATGTTAAGGGAGTCCGGTCTATGTTGCTTGGTTAGAGTTTTTACTCTTTTTCTTGTTCTTCAGTTGATTCTATGTATAGTTTTCTGCTTGTTCATTGCCCTGATTTGACTGCAAGATGGGCAGCTAAAAAAAAAAGATAATGTGCATGATAAATACATAAGTAATCAAATGAATGAATGAATGAATGAATGAATAAATAAATAAATAAATAAATAAGTCTGCGATGCGATTGAAGTGGGGGGGAAAGGATTTTTTTTTAAATGCCAAGCTCTTCCTTTTGTGTAGGAAGAGAGGCCTCTGTCCCAATGAATTTGTCATTAATGACTGGAAAATAGAGATAAAAGAAATAAAGATATAAGTGTAGCAAGGGATAGAAGTAGATGCAGTCATAACAACAATTCTATGTAATGTACCTGAGTGCCAATTTGGTGTAGTAGTGAAAGCATCAGGCTAGAAACTGGGAGGCTGTGAGTTCTAGTCCTGCCTTAGGCACAAAGACAGCTGGATGACCTTGGGCCAGTCACTTTTTCTCAGCCCTAAGAAAGAGACCATGGCAAACCACTTCTGAAAAAACCTTGCCAAGAAAACTGCAGAGACTTGTCCAAGCCATCTTTGAGAATCAGACATGACTGAACGGGGGGGGGGGGATGCGATGTATCTAATGCTCTTTGGGCCAATTCCAAGGGTTGATAATAAGATAAATAATCTATTCTAACGTAAGTAGTAGACTTGGTCATTTCATGTTCCCCCATTCTCTCCCTAAAAATGACAGCTGAATATCTCTTATTTTATTTGAAAAAAAAAATGGTATTAAAAATGTATAGGTTTCTTCTCATGCTGATGAATGAGGCCTAGGACATCTGTCTTCAAACTTGGTCTTGATGACAAAGAAGTGGGCGGGACCTGAAAGACATTCTCTTTGCTTCCCTTCCAGTTCAGAGTTTGTTTGCCTCTTTTTCCATTCAGTCTTGAAGAACCTAAAGGTGTCTGGAGATGTGGAAGAAGAAATTGAAGACCTTCAACAGGAGGACCTCTTAGAGAAGGAAGAAAAGAAGATAAACCTGGTTCGGTTGATCTATGTCCAAACTCTCTGGTGGCAGACAGTCAGTACAATTGTCATAACAGCAGGCACGCAGCTTTCTGGCTTTCATGCAGTAAGTAAGACACATATATCTAGATTTGGGTTCTGGGAACCTGCAAGATGCAGTATCTCTATGCTCTTCCTTTCCTTAGCTTGAGGAAAGGATTTTTCAGGGCCAGGAAAAATGTAGGAAACAAAGAGGATGACCTTGACAGAGAGAGAGAAGATCCATTACCAAAGCAACAAAAAAGGAAACATTGCTTAAGTCCAAACGATGGAGGATTACGAATATTCCTCTATCTCAGCTCATTTGCCCTTGTGATTCCGGGGAAATTGATACAATCCAACATGTCCTGTTCTGTTTTTATAAGGATCTTTGAAAGGACATCTTAATCCTCCTTAATAGAAGTGAACCTGAGAATGGACAATTTTCATACCCACTTTTTACTTTCAACCTCAGATCGTGGAACCACCTACATGGTAGCCAGGTTGATTGTGGCAGCAGTGAAAACAAAGAAGAGACAAACATAACCTGACAATCTTTTTTTTTTCCTTTCAACAGTTTGATTTTGTTTGACTGTTTATATTGCTGATCTTAGATGGTAAATAAAGAGAAGATACATCTACTTTTAAATTTTAGGAGGCTAAGCAGGATAGTTAGGCATTTGTTTGGGGGATGAATTTCCCATAGGTGCCACTGAGCCAATCTTCACCTTTTCAAGGTGCCACATGATACTTTAGATTTGCTGGTTATTAGAGAATTGTTAGCCATCCATCTGTACAGTTTAGCTTATTCAGTATATTTCTTTATATATTACTTTTTACTTTCCTTACTCTATTTTCCAAATGCCTTTCAATGTACATTTGTATCAGCATTATTTATTCTTTTTTCTTGGAATAATAATAATAATAATAATAATAATAATAATAATAATAATACCCCTTTCCCTGCAAGGATATAAGATATACCAGTACAGACACTTTGGCTTTCAAGAGCTGCACATTATATTCAAAATATTAAGAAATACCCAACAGGAAAGTTAATTTATTTGTCTTAGAAGAGAAACAATCAACACAATTCCTTACCAAACCTTGATTGAAGGATCCTTGATTTAAGTCCCCAGGAGAGGAATTTGTATATGGGTCAATTAAACCCAGATGCTGTTTGTATGAACAGCTCTTTCAAACTGCAACCTATTTTAGTCTAACTTAATAAAGGAATGATTGCATTTTATAAGCCTGTCAGCCTAATTTCAGATTTTATTTGCAAGCATTCAGTTTAGCCTTTGGTGAACTTGATTTACTCCTTCCCAGCAGTGTGGGGAGAAGAAAAGAAACAAAAGATGGCGTCAAAGAAAGAGAAGGATGGAAGGAGGAATTATGGATCAGGACATCAGTATGAGATTCCTCTGTTTATAGTCCATTTTTGGAGGCCAGAATTGCAGTCCAACATATTCCAGTCCAGGTTTCATTACAAACATGTGTAAATTCACCAGATTCGACCTGGGTACAGCTGGAGATAGGACATGTTTAAAACTTCATAAGGTGAATGAGTGGTGGTGGTATTCCTTTTTGTTTTTGTTTTTTAATGTGCATAAACCTTGGTGCACTTATAGTACATTGCATAGATCAGTGTTTCTCAACCTTAGCGACTTTAAGATGTCTGGACTTCAATGTCCAGCATGCTGGCTGGGGAATTCAGGGGGTTGTGGTCCAGACATCTTAAAGTTGCCAAGGTTGAGAAACACTGGCATAGACAGATGGCCAATCCAGGCTGTGTAAGAATAGAAGTCTATGCTATTCTAAGATTATCTCAGCATTTTGATTTATTTACAACAGAACTTCCACTTATTTCATTAGTGTAATTCTGGTACCTCTCTTCATGGATTCTTTTTCTGGAGAAGTTCAGAAAATGTTCTGCCTGGCAGCTTCTCTTCAGAATCCACTGGATGCAAAATGCCCAAACTTGCTCCCAATTTTGCTGCCACTTACAATTAGATAGGACACCATGTGTGAATGCCACATCATTTTGTCGCATGACATATTTGGAGAAGATGCACACTGTGGACACAAAGAAATAACAATTAAGCCTGACTTCCTCTGGTGGTCTTCAGAAGGTTGAAGCCTAACACATCGGGAGGGCATTGGGTTGGAGAAAGCTGCATGAGGTCCTAATTTTACAAAGGAAAAGAACCAAATTAAGAATGACTGATCTTGTAAAGGAACCCTTGGAGCTAACATATGTTAATCTTTTATTTTTCAAAAGAAGGAAAAACCAACTGAGGAATCTTTGATCACAACAGTGACTGTTGATTGTACAGCTACCTATTTATGCAGTTTTCCTTTCTTCATCTTCAGATTTGTTCCTCACACATGCAAACACATAGGGTAGCTGATTTAAAAAAAAATCTGAGACACATTTGGGCAGGAGAGAAAAATCAGTGCACAGATAGTCCCATGAGCTTTTCTTATTCCCTCATCCCCTCATCCCTCATCCCCCTTTTCTTATTCCCTCATATCAAGCCCATTTGGATTATATACATATATATGAATGATGTGGAAAATCCTTAAATGTTAAAGTTGTTGATATGATGTTAGTAGCTGGCATTGTGTACAGGAACTTCTGCAAAGGTATGGGCTAGACCCTCCCAAGTCCATATGGGAGATTCCACAGAAGGTTGTGGAGAATGACAGGGCTAAGATCCTGTGGGACTTCCAGATCCAGATGGACAGGCAGCTACTGGCCAATCAACCAGACATCATGGTAATAGACAAGGACCAGAAGACATCAGTAGTGATAGATGTAGCGGCACCAAGTGACAGCAGCATCAGGAAGGAGGAGGATGAGAAGCTGGAGAAGTCCCAGGGCCTGAAGGAGGAACTAGAGAGGTGTGGAAAGTGAAGGCCAAAGTGGTCCCAGTGGTGGTAGGGGCACTTGGGGCTGTGACTCCCAAGCTGGGAGAGTGGCTCCAACAGATCCCAGGAGCAACATCCGAGCTCTCTGTCCCAAAGAGTGCAGTGCTGGGAACAGCTGAGATCCTATGCAGAACCCTCAAACTCCCAGCCCTCTGGCAGAGGACCTGAGGTGGAGGAAGACACATACCACCCATAGGGGTGAGGGGATTTTTTTTCCTTTCACTGATCCATATGATATGGAAAATCCTTAAATGTTAAAGATGTTAATATGATGTTGAACTAAGTACCTAAGCTTTGGAATCTGACTGTTTATCAGGAATTATGGTTGCACTGAGCATGGAGGGCAGCTAAAAGAATCATATTGGAAATGTGATATTATTCCAGATATTAAGGAATGGTTGTCAGAAAGGTGTGATCTATCTGTTTTGGAAAAGGTAATATTTTCTACTAACCAAATGTGTGTTATTATAGCACAGATTTTGTGGCATTTTACAATTATATTTGTATTGATTATATTATAGTGTATTGATTAGTAAACCAGTGATTATTGATAGGTATAAAATATAAGATTTTTTCCCCTTTCTTTTTCTTTCTTAGTTTGTGGTTGTCTCTTTTTTAATTTGTTGTTAATTTGTCATGATACAGCTGGCAAATTTGGGGGAATGAATATAAACCACCCTTCTTTTACCTGATGCCTTCCAGATGTGTAGCCTGTCAGTCCTACTCCCATCGCTGGGAATTTGGGTACAGCACATCTGGAGAATACTAGAGTGGGAAAGGCCGGTTTCAGACAAGCAGTATTCTCTAGGAAATCAACATATTCAAAGGGCAGCTGACTCTCACATTTCAATGAACTTTTTTATCACTTTCTCAACATTTCTATATCAGAAGTAGACAAGTTGTAGCATTGCAGACAGTGTTTCTCAACCTTGGTAACATTAAGATGTGTGGACTTCACCTGCCAGAATTCCCCAGGTAGCATGCTGGCTGGGGAATTCTGGGGGTTGAAATCCACATCTCTTAAAGTTGCCAAGGTTGAAAAACACTGATCACAGATGTTTCTGAAGTACAATTCCTGGCATCCCGCACCATAGGCTATGCTTCCTTGGCAGTCTAGGAGTTATAGTTCAGAAACATCTGGAGTGCTATTAATTTTCTACTGCAGCTTCAGAGCCCCAGTAGGTTTTTTTCATTCACCTAAAAATTTTTAATTGCTCTCATGTATGCTTTCAGGTATTTTATTATAGTACTCAAATCTTCATGGGGACAGAACTGGCGGATGAGAGCATTAAGCTCTTGAGAGTAGCCACAGACATCATTCTCTGCCTCTCATCTTTGTTACTGGTAAGTTTTTGTCTCCTCCATTCTTCTTAAGTTCTAATTCAAGTGTGGATATTCTGTAGCCCTTGGGTTTCATATGGACCCCAAGCAGTATTATGAGATCCCGCCTTATGAGATTATACTGCTGGCATTCAATGCCAGGCTATCAAAATGTCCTGCTTTCTCTCTTTGCAAAATAGAACTACCCACCCAAGTAACTCCTTACATATTTTTTTTTAAAAAAAACATTCCAAAACATTTGAAACCAAATATTGTATACTTTAATTTTTGATATGTAAGAATTGAATACAAGGAGAGCAATCAAGCTGATTCCATGTAAGTTAATTTATATTAACATTCTGATTTGGAATTCAGTCCATGGCAAATTATTCAAAGACCATGAGTAGCCCTCAGCTAAAAAATGAAAGAACATTCTTGGTATTTAAGACTGTCAGGTGCAAATTTAAACTAGCTGTACAGGAACCCCTTGCCTTCAAGCCAATACTACAAAAAATAATAATCCTCAATGTTTATCTATCCAAAGCATTCATAAGCATTAATTTGAATCAGAGGTATGAACTGGTATGCTAAAATGACATCAGTCAACAAATAGTAACTGACTCAAAGAAGATCAGACAAAAATGGAAGGAATATACTGGCATTTTGAACAGTAAGTTCTTAACATCCAAGATAACTTAAAAGATATTTCCTTCTAAGAGAATTTACATGAACCTCTAGTATTAGAAGATAAAGTTAGATCAACACTCCAGTCATTACCAAGTTGGAAGGCTACAGATGTCATATTTACAGAAATATAAATATATGCTGTTCCACAGGATAAGCAACAGAAAAGCCACACTTACAACATTCTATAAGATGATGTTGTTTAATATCAGAGACTCAGAGCCTGTCCATTATGTCAGATCTTGTGGGATAGGCAGAAACAATTGGCGACAGACAGTTCACAAATAACCCCAGTCTGTGCCATAAAGAGCTCTGTAGATGACAGTCAGCACCCTGAATTGCATCCAGAAGCAATGGGAGTCAGTGGGAGCAAGTGTAGCTCACAAAGCAGTGATGTTGCATGGGCATACTGAGGTGTGCCCATCATGCTGCTGTATTCTGGACCACCCCATGTAGAGTTTATTGAGATATTCCAAACAGGGATTGACCAAGGTTAAGTGACCATGAGCAGGGCCCTCCAATACAGGAATGGGTGCAATTGAGTCCTCCTGGTCACAACTGCTACTTCCTCTTTGAAAACCTATCCTATAGTTTGCTCTTGAGTTAACCTATTTCTCTTTCACACTTCCTGACCTTTAATATTTTCCAGATATACCTTGTTGACGTTGTGGGCCGAAAGATTTTCGTTCTGACTGGTCTTGTGATTTGTACTGCTTGCAGCATTTTGATGTTTGTGGTGCTTGAAATATCAAAATCTAAGGTAAAGCATCAAAGATGGACAAAAGAGCTAAGAATTATTCAAACTGCCTCAAACTCCAAACTCACATTTTTTTTTACAAATTTATATTTGTAAAAAAATATCCAGGACATTTAAAAAGGAAAATGTATAGATTGAAACAGAGATTTCTGAAAATGCCTGAACTTTCGACTAATAGATTTTAGAGAAAGTTGTTGGAGAGAAAGATTGCTTTAGAATTCAAGATGGCTACAGAGGCTTTGATTCCCCAAGTCATTTTCAAGACGCTTTAGAGTTCTCAACTTATGACTTTATCAACTTGCAGCCTCTTCACTACCCAAGTTTCTTTAAAAGTCCCATATATGCTGTAGGTCTCTCATTCATGGAAGTGTGACAGGGCAGGAGAGAAACAGATGCCTGGAGATTGTTCAGTGAAGGACTGTGCTGACACACTTCCTTGCACACCTTGTAAATGAATATGTACAAAGCCACCCTTTTCCACCCCTGAGAATTTTATAGATTTTTTTTCTTTTCACTTGTGAAACAATTTTGAAGGAATTTATTTTATACTCAATTAAATTTAAAGAGTGTCTTTTTTTAAAAAAAAGGAAGCCATACATAATTTAATGTTCTGGATTTTGAGTAAAGACATCTAGGGGATGGGGAAGCAGGACCGTGAGCTTTTCCCCAAGAAATTTGCTTGTTTGCATCACTGAGACCCTGGAGATGATTTCACACTAGGGTTTTCTCAGTCAAAAAGACAAAAGGTAATTTCCAATAAACTTTGAAACTTCAGAGACACTTAGCTCAGTTGTGACCAATTTTCTCCCACAGATTGCTGCCACTAAACCACTCTCTTATTTCAATATCATTTTATATACTATGTTCATGATCGGAGACAACATAGGAACAAGTAAGTGAATGAAATACAGGCTATGAAAGGAGGTTGTGGCAGGGGCAGGGGGAAAGGAACCTGCTCAATGAAAAATGGCATTCAGTGACTTGCATCCTTTGTCTCTACCAAGATATAATTCCAAGAATAATTTTACTGGAGTTGTTCCTTCAGTCAGCACGGGCATCGGCTTTTGCAATGTCAGGATTTGTGTACTGGCTCGTGACTTTTGTCCTAGCAACGGTATATGAAAAAATTGAGGTGAGTGAGTCTGAAGATCAGTTTGGTGGAAATGGCATAGTTTACTAAAGTGAGAAACAGCAGCCCTCCCTCTGCCCTAAATATCTTCCTGACCTCCAAATCATATGTACAGAGCCAAATCATTAGAATCCATGTGTTCAAACTGCGGTTGGTGTTCCCCCTTTTGAACCACATCACAAGTTCCCTTTTGTTTTTTTTAAATCTGTCATTTTCTCCTGGGAAATGCTGCAAATCGTATGTACTAAGCCTTCAGATAAGTTAGTGCATCTAAAACAGGAAAGACAAAGGAAGGACCTGGAAAAAAAAAAGCCTTAAATAGGTTTTTATTTTTTTAAAAAATAACATACTCCCACATACTGTCATGATCAGAGAGCCATTAAAAAAAAAAGTCCTGTTTTGCAGAAAGGTTATTTGTCTAGAGCTTGAGGTGACCACAGGGAGGGCATAGAATTTTGCAAGATGGCAGGTACAGCATTGCAACCCAAGCCCTACCCCCCCCCCTTCTGTTATGTGCATTGACTTTGCATACATGTGCAAGTGGGGTGGGCTTCGAATGCAATGCTGAATTCACCAACTTGCCAAAAAAAAAAAAAGTCAAGATGGTACCCATGAGGTGTGATTGAAGTTCTACACCTTCTTTATAGGCATCAACGTCATGGACATGTAGAAAGGAGAAGGCTTTGATTATGCACTTGCTATTAATACCTTGACTATGCATAGTGCTAACACACCTTCTGGCTTCCACCCCCAGTACAACAGCAGATACTGTTTCCATTTTTCTTGAGCTTATGTTATAAATGAGGACTTTGTTGTTGTTTATTTGTTCAGTCGCTTCCGACCCTTTGTGACTTCATGGACCAGAATGGGGACTAGGGGGCTAGATAAGGAACTACTGATTTCAAAAGCAGTTGGTGGTGGATTGGGCAAACACAGTTTAATTACTTTAATGATGAAAAAGGCAGTGGGCCTAGTCATACTGACTATTTTGATTTAACGTAGCTCCTGTTTTGGCCCCAACACACATTCCACTCTGCTCAGTCCTCTTGATACAGTCCAGCCTTCAGCCTTCCACTCAAAGGCCAACATGGCTGTTGGTTCAGAAAATAGAAGGTTGTGATGCTCTCTGGAAGCAAGTGATATAATATCAGCTTCGTAGAATGGAAATGCTATTAGATTTTGCACTGGAGAAATCTAGTATAAATGGAAACAGCCTGCATGTAGCTCTTTGGAGGAGCAGCGGGTGGGGAGGTGACCCAAAAGGGTATATGTGTGATAAAGAAATAGACTTCTATATAGACACTCTTTCTTGCCTTCCTTCCCCACCATCAATTTCTTTTACATCTTCAGAAGAAACTTGGATCATACTCCTTACTCCTCTTCTGTCCATTCTGTGTAGCCACCTTTGTATATGTCTACAAAATTATCCCAGAGACCAAAAACCAGACTTTTAAGGATATCAGAAACACCATGGCGATGCAGACAAAAAGGAAGATCCATGCCAAGATGGATGAGGCAAACGAAAGCTCAGGAGATATCCTCTGAACACATCCTGTGCCTTTGTATTTATTTACGTATTCACTTTGAAATTAGAATTAAAAACAGAGTCTGTGTTTTTCCTCAACTGTCTAGTTTGATTGACCTAAGGAGTATTCCATCTAGTTCAGAACCAGCAACTTAGCTGACATTCAGACTAATATTTTACCAAAGTATATCCTCCGATTTCATCAGAATTGATTTCCTTTGTAAATGTGTCTTGAGTTTTTCTCTCTCCTTCTCAGGGAGCTGTTAGGTTTTCAGATTTTGGGGGGAAGAGTTTTTGAGCTTTCTTTATTGTGGAGTCCCTGGTGCTCTCTGAGCCTTGTTGTTTTCTTGCAGACATTTCATTGCCAGACTAGGCAACATCTTCAGTGCGAACAGGGAGTGGGCCTTGCTCTCAGTTTATACACCGTGGCTTGCCCGGCTTGTGTTGGTGGGGGTGTTGGTCTCTCCTTGGGAGTTCTTTGATTGGGCTGTTGTTTGCTGCTTGGTTGATTGCCTGAGTTAATAGTTCCTTGATTAGGGTGTATTGTGCTGTTTGATGGTTCATCTGGTGTTAATCCTAGTGTTGATTTTTGCATATCTGGGTGCCCGCTCCCTCTTCGCACTGAAGATGTTGCCTAGTCTGGCAATGAAACATCTGCAAGAAAACCACAAGGCTCAGAGAGCACCAAGGACTCCACAGTTCAACCCTGAGCTACAAATATTTGCTTTCTTTATTGCTCTGAAACGGCCTGTGGGTGGAGGGGGGCAGTACTGTCATTTTTCCCATCAGCCCACAGCCTCCCTAACCATCATATTTCCAAAGTCAGAAAAGCTTCAATAGAGGCATGTCCTTCTAATGTCTTCTGTTGGGATTTAACTGAAGCTCAGGACATTAGGAAAACTACAGATTGTTAGAGAAATAAACAGTGAAAGGCAGGACATTCACTTAACCCCCTTCAGCCACCTTATAAGCAAAATAATTCTAAGAATTCCACTCCCTTTCAATTTTTTTCTCCTTTTTTGGAGGGGGGGGGGACTGAGACACTTTCCTTCACCATTCCCATCAAACTGAAAATCTAGAAGACATTTTAGGGAGAGCAATGAATCAAAATATTCTCCTCCCATTGGTGAAATGTAAAACTTCCCAAGAAAGCAAGAAGGTTAGATGCCCCTTTCCTAGACTAGATAGATATCTGTCAATACTAACATTTTGTTTGTACTAAAATGAAATTCAAGGATGCAGTTGTAAAAAGCTCCTGAATTGGATATCAGACTCTCCAAGTTCAGTCTTTGGCATCCACAGAGTTAGCAAAACCTTGATCTGGCACTTTGATTTGACACTAGCATTCTAGGGTTAAGCATGGAGCACCAATGTTGCTGAGCGCAAATAATACTGAACTGGATCAAACAATGGTCTGAGTCGACAAATGGCAATTTCCTGGAAATGCCATCAGTATGAGAAAATAGGGCAAACTGAAACAGATAGTCACCTGCCTCTCACTGTAACATTTTTTAAGCTTTATTTTAGTTTGTTTCTATCAACTTTCCTCTTTCTTTTTCCCTTTCCTTTCCTGTAAATCCTTACCAAACTGGACATGGTAGACAGGTCTATCAGTTATTATACCAAGGTACAAAGTCCACCACTAAGTTCCCATTAGCTTCTCTGTGGCTTTCTCTTCTCTTATCTGCTGTACCTTCCCCCCCCCCCCCAAGGAATTCTATTTGAATCATATTCCAGATGTTTATTTATTAATTGAATTTATATATATACCACTGCTGATAAACTTGATAGACGTGTGGATGGTGAAATATACACTTCTGACAATGTACATGAAAAACAAAAGAAAAAGAAAAAAAAACAAAGAAAAGAAAAGCAACAATAAGTACAAGAATAAATCAATGTCATTATTTCATCTTCCACATGTCCTCTGCAACAAGTAAGAATGCTCATGGAAAGCCAATAACATGTGGATTGCACTGATTTCCAATGGAAGACTTCCACAGTGCAGAACCCTCCACTGATATGAACATTGAATACAGGATGCCATGAATAACAGAAAGCATGGACATTAAAACTTCTTGGAAACCTGGCCCACAACAGGTAATAATAATTGACATCTTTGTTTCTGAAATGTCCTTATTCTCACCAAGCATCAGGATGATGATGATGATGATGATGATGATGATGATGATCATCATCATCATCATCATCATCATCCTGTTCATCTCTCCCTTCACTATCCCTTTCAGGACCAGACCTATCATTAGCTGCAATAAACTGGGACAATGGCAAATTGAGGCCAAGATGTCACCCTTTCTTCTTCTGTGTCTATAGCACAACACTCTCGAGTTAGCTTCCCATCTTGAGTGGCAGCCTTAGTTGAACTGCTCTGAGAAGATTCTCAGAGTCACCTTGGTGAAGGGACTGTGGTGCTTCTCTATATAAGCAGTCACCATGGACATTTCACAATGTCAGGATGTCCTCAGAATTACCTTTATAGTAGTCAACTAGCTACCCAAATGGAGATGAAGTGGCAATGTTACTGATACAAAGGAAGGGGTGCATTGGAAGCAGAGTGAGGATGACAAGTTCTTCTCTGTCCTGAGATGGTGGGGCATCTTCCCTCCTCATATACAGTATAAGTTCTGCTTGGACCCAAAGCTTCATTTCATCCTGAGTGTTTGATGGGCAATTCCATAAGATTCCTCTGTGGGATGATTCACTTTCCTTTATTAATGGACTTGGGTTAAAAATTTTCAGTGACTAAAATATTCATTAAAATAAATTGTGTGAATTACCATTGCTATTCTTCAGGCTCTGCAACCTCAGAGAAATTTTGAAGCTTCCCGGTGTCTCCAGAAGTTCACATTCTACAGAGGTCTAGCTGTACTTTTATGCATATATTGATTCTAATTCAATCAAAGGATGTTTGATTATGCCTGGATTGGGCTAGCCTAATTTTATATGGTTTTTGGCCTGAATCAGAGGATCTTTGCAAACCATCATGTCAGACCTCTAATGAGATCTACCTTTGTCTTTCCAAGTAGCCAGCTGCTTAGGTAAAGAAAAGAGGTGGTCAGGAAGAGAAGGAGGATGAGAGAGAGAAAAAAGGTCTATAAAAAGAGAGGCCACTCTCATATGGCCTCAGTAATTTGTGGGTTCAGGTTCACCCATCCATTTTTTCTCCACCATTGGCCCTCAGTTACAAAAGATGGCCCATCATGTCATCAGCTGATGCTCAGACTAGTAGTGTCTCACCTTGATAATGCTGATCTACTGAATCCCTTTCTAAACTGCCAACATACATTTTTTCTGTATTGCTGAGACCGTAACAACTTGGTTAGCAGTTCTGTTTTAACTACTGTTAGTCACAAGGAGCATAAACACCCTATGCCTTTGAAAATAATGGGAAATTCCCCATATCTCAGAGGAAACCACACAGATCACTTGGTGAAAATTCTCTGGAAGAGAGTGATTAGGAAGAATATGTTTACTGCAACCAAAATGTTCTCAGATCATGTACCTATTTTTTATCAATGAAATATTGGGAGATGTGGGAAACAACATTTTGATAGCACTCCCAAGTGTTTACAGCGTTTCAAAAGCAAATGTAACAAAAACCATGGTAGATATGTTAAAAATATTAACCTTCCTTTTGACATAACAGAAATAAAATTTGAATAATAATAATAATAATAAATAAATAAATAACAGAAACAAAGCTTGATGTAAAAGAGGCCTAATAAAGACAAACTGGTGAGTTTATGCACAACGGTGTACTTTCATTCTATGTCCCCCTAATTCCCACCTCATTTCCTTCATCACTTGTAATTATCATATTCAATTGTTTTGAAATTATCATCCTAAACTACTTTATTGACAGAGATTATAAATCGTTTCCACTTCCAACTGTCAACAGCTTCTCCTGGAACTTTCTAACTTCTTTCACCTGATTGGTTCCTCATGTGCTGTTGGAATTTCTAAGTATTGTTTCAAAAGAAAATCATACAGCTTGGACTGATTCTACTTACACTCCCTCACCAATAGGAGAAGCTATAGTAAGTCTGTGTGTTCTTTGCTTATTCATGCCATGAGAGATTGAGTCCTCACCTGTGGACAGCTATAGGGGATACCTATAGCTTCCCAGTTCTATGGCAGTTTAGATAGCTTGGATGCACCAGTTCCTGGATTCCTTCAGCTTTTGCTCTTCAAGAAGTTCCAGGGATAATAAATTAGCAAACTCCCACTAATAGTCAAGGGATCATAAAAGTCCCTCCAATGTTTCAGTTATCAAAAGATGTTGCAGTATTTGTCATATTTTTATGACATATTTTTATTACCGCCCATCTCCCCCACTTGGGGGACCTGGGAGGTTCAGTATCCTTTCACACACATGTGTGTTCATGAGTGTGTGCATGTAGATTGGTGTGAGTTCAAAACAAGATTTATGGGAAATTTGTGCAGCCAAATAATCGTCCCAAATATATTGGGCATGCTAGGCTAGCTTGGTTATATGTTACAGTTCTTCAGAGTCAATATATTTCTGAATTTCTGATTTAAAGGATTGTTCCTTCCTAGGCTTATCTATTTCATTGCTTTTGACCTGATCCTGAAATCATATATGCACATTCTTAAGAAAGATAGTAAAATAAGTACAAGGTAACCAGCTGTCAAGCTTGTTCTCATTCTCTCACAGGTCATCCTGGGTTATTCTACAATAATGGACACAAACATGGATGAATCTAAGAAAAGTGTACACTTAACAACCGAAGAAGTCAGGGAACAAGAAGCCATGGAGGAGCCCTCAAAAACAGTGAGTTTGGACAATGGCTTGCCAAAACTTATCATATGGTGACAATCAAAGCTGATATCATTGTTTTCAAAGTTTTAGAGAGAACTGATAGGAAAGCCTAGATTTCAAGGCCTTGTGAGATATTTTAATTAAACTTCAGTAGAACTATTATCTTATTACAAAAGATAATCATGGTGGCTCCATGATGATGACAGCGCATAGGATTATTATAAATGTATTTAGTTAAAAAAAAACCCTCTTCAAAATAGCAGGTGTTAATTATGTGGAGAAAGATCTCAACATCTAGAACTGATCTTCCTGTTTTTCAAACCAGAATTCATCATTATTACTATTTATTTTTAATAGCTGCAAACATACATAATTCACTTTTAATATATAATCTTGCCAATTCAATTGATATCACACTATTTTTCCAATAGGAGCTGTCAAAGACACTCATCTGGGTTTCACTGGCCTCCGCCAGCATAAGTTTGCACTATGGTTACAACATCTGGCTAGTTTATTCTCCTGGTGCGGTAAGATCTTTCCGTACAGCAGATGACTTCTTAAAGAAGGTGTTTTTGTATAAGATTCAATCCCCAGAGTAATTCTATGCTTGTTATACCTGCCCAATACCTACTTTTAATAGAGATGATTTTTAATATATGCATTAACAGTTGAATAGTTCACACATACTCCATGTTTCTGTTGTGTAGAAAGTATGGAACTATGAACTGGATATAAAACAGTAATCGTTTTTATTTTTTTTTGGTCAGCTAAATATTATACTTTGTTTTTCACCAATGATGACATAAAAGGAAAGCAGCTTCACTGCAATATCCCCAGATATGTTTGAAGTTGGAGTGGGGATTATCTTTACTCAGAAACCGATTGGTACCCAATGTGGGACCAGAAACACAGCTGTGATGTGCTCTTTCCAGGTAATGCCCACCAGTAATTGGGATACTGCATTTTGCACCATCTGCAGTTTTTGAGTGGTCTTCAAAAGCAGTTCCACTCTGAAGCAATCTACTCAAAAAGTGATGAGGGCAAGGTATCTGCAGCACCTTAAGTGTCAGATGCTGTCATCTATCTGAACTGACTTCAGTTCTGATGTTACCATAAACATTTAGTTTCACCAGTGCCATGTAAAGTTCCTGGGAACCTATATAGAATTTTGAGCTTGCCAAAGGAAACCTGTCAATGCTAAACTCAGACTAAGGGTGCATTATCTTTAGAGATTTGGAGAAGGATGGAGGTCACCTTTCCCAAATCACAGCCTAGAAGCAGGAACAAGTTGGAATGGTGTTCGCTTGGACTGGCCCAGGGTAGAGCAGGCTCTTTCAATTCAGAGATGTTACCTCTAAATGTTAGCAAGTACCTGTTCAGAGCAATTATTCAAATCAAAAAGGCTGTTTCTTTAAATTGATCAGCAAAGTGGAATCAGAGTCATCCAAGCCAGTGGTCTTTTCTTCTTTCTCCCTCCCTCAAAGCAATTCCCAACTGAATCAATCAGATATGGTTGATTACTGATGGAATGCAGTATCCACAACATGAACCTTGAACAGCAAAAAAATCTAGTAAAATTCTAAAGGTTTGTGAGTGATCCATGCTTAATATGTCTAATCTTTAAGCAGAATTTAGTGATTCTGGTATTGCTACTAATCTGATAAGGGATGAATACTATAAGTGCCTTCTGATTCTCACTTCCATATTTGCCAAAAAAGGTATCAAATAAAGGGAACAATGGTCCTTATAATATAGATAATGCAAGAATATGTGTTCCATGAATCAGTTTTTCCTGTTTCCATAGTGCAATGGTGCTTTTTTTTGCAAACTAGAGTTATTTTTGAGTCAATCAATTGTAATGCTCTTTATAAATGAAATAACCCACAAGGGCGTTTGCAAGGTCATTTCTAACATCTATCCCGCTTTATCACTGCCCTCCAAAGTTCATCTAGTCCCTGATCTGGTGTTTTTGATGCCATGTGCATGCTTTTTGCTTCTCTTATAGCTCCTACGAGAGTTTTATAACGCCTCATCATTTCACGTGCTAGTTGTCCCAAAATTTCATGTAATTGTGATGGCAATCAACATTGCCATATTCCCACTTGGAGGCATCTTTGGATCACTTTTGGTTGGCTTTTTGGCAGATACACTTGGCAGGTATGCTTATTTCCTTCCTTCCTTCTTTCCTTCTTTTCTATCCCACCTTTTATTTTTTTGTTTTTTTATAAATAACTCAAGGTGGGGAACATACCTAATACTCCTTCCTCCTCCTATTTTCCCCACAACAACAACCCTGTGAGGTGAGTTGGGCTAGAGAGCGCAACTGGCCCAAGGTCACCCAGCCGGCTTTCATGCCTCAGGCTGGACTAGAACTCTCTGTCTCCTGGTTTCTAGCCTGGTGCCTTAACCACTAGACCAAACTGGGTCTCAATATCTATGCCAACATTCTATCCATAGAGCACTGTGCATGATTAACAAAGTGAAATGAAATAGAACAAAGTAAAAAGTAATCTAAGCATCTGAAATAGTTTATACTGTGCCTAAAAAAGTCTCTCTTTCTGTTCAAGCTTCAGTAAGTTCAGATAAGCTCACTTGGCTGACATTAATGACCCAATCCTGACAAGATAATGCTCAACTAACTGAGAGATTGCCAAAGACTTAAGAGCAACAGCCTGAACTGTGTTGAGAAAGCCATTGACAATCAGTGCAGCTCTTTCAAACAGACAAAATATGATCCCAGTTAGCAGTTAGCAATTAACATCTGCTAACAGGTACCAATTAGTAGTTTAGTTGCCATATCTTTTACCACCTGAAGTATTTGGTTAGCCTCCTTTTGCATGGTATGAGTTATTCTATGCAGCAAGCAGCATGGTAAAAAATAGAAATTATTGGACAGTCTTGTGATTACTACTTTTAACTAGTCTCCATTCTGCTTTTTATCTTCTCTCCTCTTCTTTCTCCCTCCTTTCTTGAACCAAATGCCCTTCTTGAAGAATTACACCATCTTCATATAAGCTAACAAGTACTTTATTTACAGATCAAAAAAAAATACCAAAGTTCAGAAGCAGGTAGGAGAAAAGACATTATTTTGTGTGATCATACCATGAGAGAAAAGGAAGGAACGGTAATGGGGATAACAAACAGGGCAAGATTATGGGAATCTTCCAGAATCTAACAACCACCAAGAGATCACCTAACTTACACACTTAACCTTTCTCTGCCCATGTAGGATTGCTTAGCCCAACACCTCCCAACACCAACACATTGCACAAGGCATAGCTATTGTTGCCAGTTCCAAACAGTTCACAAGTGATTACAGCTGGCCCACGAGATGTAGCTGTATACATTCACTTCTTGCCACTGACTGCAACATGGAGATAGCTAAGAGTTCAAGGATCAAGTCAAACTGCTGACTTGCTACTCTCATCTCACATCCTAATTTCTTTCTACAACAACACCTCTGCCTTGTATGGATTCAGTTTTAACTTGCTTACCTTCATGAAACCCATGATCACACTTGGCCATGATGAAGGGAACTAACTGCTTCCTTAGAGTTAGATGGCAATGAATGGTAAAGTTAGGAGTCACCAGCATATCAGTGCAACTCATTCCAAAGGTCTAGTTGAGCAGTTTCATGGCAGAGTTAAGTAGTGTAGGGACCAAAATGGAACCGTCTTAACTTGGCAAGTTTCTAGCCCCATTCCTACTATTCAAAAGGGTCTCCAGCTGCTCTTTTATATTAACATGTCTTTGGCAATGGCATGAAAACAGCTTCTTAATTCCAGCAGAACAGAAAGCATCTGACCTTCAGTCTTTTTCCCTGAGCTTTTGTTAGGCTCATATTTCTCTTTCTTCTGGAGAGTACTTCTAGAGTCAGCTCTTGCTTTAGTGCCTTTCTTATTTGATTCAGCTCATCTTCTCTTACTATTCCTGTCCTCTTACCCTTTCTTCAACATCACAGCAAACTTGCACTTGGGGCACATGTATGACATAGTTTACTTCCTTCAGAACCAAAATATTCCAACCATTGCATGCCACAACTGCATAATCATTTCCATCCATCTTTTTTGATTGATCGATTGGTTATGTTAAGTCATTGTCAACTCTTAGGAACCACATAGATAGATTTTCTCCATATTAATGATCTTTCCCTAACTTGGTCTTTCAGGTCTTCCAATGGTGCACTCATCACCACTGTAACTGAGTCTATCTATCTTTCCCAGCATCAGAGCCTTCTCCAGAGAGTTAGGTTTACACATAATGTGTCTGAAGTAGAATAATTTGAGCCTGGTCATTTATGCCTTGAAGGAGACTTTGGCTTGATTTGTTCAATGATCCATTGGTTTGTTTTCTTGGCTGTCCATGGTATTCTCAGGAGTCTTCTCCCATACCAAAGTTCAAAAGCATCAATACTTCCTTTATCCTGCTTCTTGAAAGTCCAACTTTCACTTCCATAGAGTGTCAAAGGGAATACCATGGCTTGCATGATTCTGATCTTTGTTGGTATAGACACGTATTCACGGCATTTGAATATCTTTTCCAAGGCCTTCATGACTGCTCCACTAAATGGTAGTCTGTAGCGTATTTCTTGACTGTTTATTTACTGTTGCAGGTTGATCCAAAAAGGCAGAAGCTACTCACCACGTTGATATCTTCATTATCAGTTCTAAGACTAGTTTGACCTGTCGACATTAGTTTGTTCTTCTTTATATTCAATTGTGATCCCATTTTTTCACTCTGCCGCTTGACTTTTAATATTAGAACTTGCAGATCCTTTGCATTTTCAGCTATCAGGGGTAGTGTCATCAGCATAGCACAAGTTATTGATTTTTTTTAAATTACTTGCTATATTATTGCACACATTAAAATACCATTATTTCCCTTTGATCCTTTCACTTTCACAGAAGTTTATGCACTTGCATTCTTATTTGTTAGATTTATATCCCTTCTGTCCTATAGGAGGTCAGGGCTGCATACATAGTACTTCCTCATTAAATTGATTTCCCACAAAAAGAGAGAAAGAATAAATGGTTCAAAGCCATCCGGTAAGTTTCCATGGCTGAAAGTAAACCTGAACCTAGGTCTCCCTATTCTACTCCCCACACTTTAAACCACTGCACCATCGGTTAGCTAAATATGTACTATCTATTCAGAGAGGAAAATTGTTAAACCTCATCTGGACTCTTCTTCAAACTCAGTCAATAGATTTGCTGCTTGGAGATTGCCTGCCTAATATTCCTTCCAGAATGTTTGCTTCCTTCGCAAGTAGCATTCATTCAACCACCAAAAATGTGCAATAATTTATACTAATGAGAGCACCCATATCTCTTGCACTGTCCAGCTGAGCCCAGAGCTTTGGGGCCACTCTTTTCTTCTAATGCTTCATCTCTTCTGCAGGTTTCACCTCTGAGCTCCACAATAAATCATTGATCTCCTGACACTTTATGCTTAGCTCCACTTCTCATCTCGACTTGGCAGAAGACACCCACAGATCCAGCTTGGCTAGATTCTAAGCTCTGCTTCAGACAAGGATGTTGTATGCACCTCAACCGATTGCCCATTGCAGTGGAAAGATGCCAGGGTCTTTCCTATTACATCTACAGAATTGCTAGCATCAATACTTACTCTTCTTGTTGAATCCTGCTGATAAAACGCCTCTTGCTCATTTGGGAATCATCTGGATATTTGTTCTTAGACCATTTCCTGTTCTGTCCTTTATGATATATGTTTCTCAACATCAGGCTTCAGTTTAAGCAGGCTTCCACATTTTTTTTTCCTTTTTTAAAAAATTGTCAGATTGAGATTCTTTTAGGATCTCAAAGCAATGTCTTTGAGATTCTTTTAGGATCTCAAAGCAATGTCCTCATGTCTCCAACATTTCCTCATGTCCTCATGTCCATCTAGGTTGGACTGAGTAGAGAAAGACAGGGCCCAAGATCACCTAAAATGTTTCATGTCAGCTGAGGGTGGACCCCTTCACTGTTTATTCACTGATTTCTCTCCAGCTTCTTATTTCTTTCATTTTTTTTTCCCCCCAGGAAAGGTTGTTTGGTGCTAACCAATATTTTAGCCATGGTCTCTGCCATCTTCATGAGTTGTACCTATTTTATATATGGCCTTGAATTCACCTTTTTTGCCCGTTTGTTCACTGGGATATGTGCAGGTGGGTCATATCCATAGATTTAGTAATTTAATTCTTTAATATATATATATTTTTATGTATTTGCTTATATAATTTCTAATCTGCTCTAAGGAAAATTGTTTGGTAGATTACAGTGTTGCATCAGGCATTTTTTTAAAACTAAAATCATTTTAAAAAGAAATTTTAAAAACCCAAAACACATAGACAGCAAGATGATTGATTAGTCATCAACACCATCAAGTCTGTGTAAATTCTTAGTGACCACATAGACAGATTTTAGCCAGGCAGCAAGTCTATACAATGCAATTAATAAATATTACAGGAAAACAAAACAAAATGATATATTATTTCAGTGTAAAAATAATAATGATAAAACCATAGACATCCTTTGGAAAAGGCAAATGTATTTTATTGACACACAAAAAAGATATTAACATATGCAAAAAGTCTATCTCCTTGACCAGGAATTAAAAATTCTTTTTTGGTTCTGCCATTTGTCAGAGTCTTTGGATTTTAAAAAAATAAACCCTGTGAATCATAACTTCACAAAATCATTTATTCTGATGACACTGTATATGTGTGCCTTCAAGTCACTTTTTGTGACCTTCAACCCACAACGGTAGAAGGTCTTCTCTTTCTGCCACCTTATTCACTTCAATTGTTGAAGATTCCTGGATGGCCTCTGAAGGTGACCTTGTGCCCAGGCAGCTACATCAGCAAGGAGAAGCTGCTTAGTTTGAAAATGTTCTAGCGCAGGAGCCATTTGACCAAAACTAGACTCTGGAAATGGAAGAATACAATACAAGGAAATCCTAGGGTATTTCCATCCTGATATGGTGAGAAGACTAAATACTGTAGTTCTGGTGGTGCCAAGAATGACGCTGGTGGGAACATTAGCTGTTATTAGTGACATCCTTACTAGAAAGGTAAAAAAAAAAAATGGGGGGGAGACTAAGAGTAATGCATGATGGGGTGAGAGCATGTAGATCTGTAGGTAGGAAGGAAGCCAATCCATCAAGAAGAAGGAGATCCTAACTCCGTGCAGGAAGATGCCATTTCTATATGTTGCCAAGAAAACAGTACAGATATGATTATCCCATTTAGACAAATTTGGGTGCCCAGTGATGTTACATCAGAAAGGAGTTCTCTAATTACTGAGGAGATGTGTAAACCTCCTGTGAGTAGATAGTCATGCTATAGCAAGGCCACAAGAAAATCTAGTACTTGATTGTATAAATACTGAAAGATAAGTGCCTCACTTTACAAAGACATGCACAAGCAGAACATACTGTAAAATGAAACAGGTATGGACGAAGGACAGCATAAAATCATCAAAGCAGAAATTAAGTATACTGAACTGGATGTTTTTTAGAAATAAGTGAACGTTGATGGACCACAGCAGGCTACTTTAAACCAGATTATTGCATGGTACGTTATTCTGGGCATGAGACCGTGCGAAGAAGTGGCAAAGATACAAACAGATATTACTAAATATGCACTTAGACATAACCCAATTGCAACAGGAGCATATCTTTTAGAAAACTGTTATCCAGTAGACTTCAGTATTGGGCAAATGTATGCAAAGGAGGAAGCTGAGGAAATGAACGAGGTGCCTTTATGTAGGAATGAAGCTGTCATTCTTTGATTCACTAATTTGGCACAAAACATCTGCCATCAGAATACGACAGTGATAAACATATGCCAAAAGATAGGGATATACTGAAACCGTAATTTTAATTTGTGTCTGTGTGTGTGCATGCCTTTGAGTTATTGTTAACTCCTGGGGACTGCCTGGACAAGTCCCTGCAGTTTTCTTGGCAAGATTTCAGAAGTGGTTTGCCATTGCTTCCTTCCTAGGGCTGAGAGAGAGGGACTGGCCCGAGGTCACCCAGCTGGTTCTGTGCCTAAGGCAGGACTAGAACTCATGGTTTCCTGGTTTCTAGCCTGGTGCCTTGACCACTACACTAACCTGGTTCTCTAATTTTAAATTAGAAATCCAATTTCCCTTGAACTGATTTGTGGGGTCACCAATTCAACTTGGGCTCAGATTTGAACCTCTACCTCTTTTTGGCCAGTATAGAAAATCAATAACTGACTTACAGAATTAGACTTTTGAATTTTAAAAGGAGGATGCTGCCAATAAATAATCTTAGCAGAACTGAATGACATTTGCAAGCAAAGATATGCCTTCTTAAGATCTGCCTCTTTCCAAATGAATATCTTTGAGGCCTCTCCAAGATAGGGATTTGAAAACAACAACAGCCAATGTTTTGCGTGTGCAGCAACCACTGTGCATGTGCAGCAGTTGTGAGCATTTCAGAAGGAATTAAGCAGCAGGACTTTTTTTCCCCCAGCCCCCATGGATTTCAACAAAACTCCTTAAAGGTTCTTGCCTGTGGGAGAAGATTAGTGAACTCTGCAATGATTTTGTGATACATTATATCTTTCCAAAACACTTCAACAGTTTTTTTAGAATTTTTCCAGAATCCAGATTTCAGCCAAATCCAACTTCTGAAATTTCAATCCTTTTTCAGGGCCGAGCTAGTTCCCTTATGTAAAGCAAGTATTAATACAGACACCGTAACTTTGTGTGTGTCAAATGCAGCATGCCAATAGATTTTGAATTGGTTGCTTCTCAAACAAGATTAAATAGTATTTTGTAGCACCCTTCCAGGAATGTCCTAGGGATAGGAAAAGTTGCCATGTCTAGCCAGTGGACATTTTATACACCATAATCTGTTCATACATTTCTGTGCACAATGTACTTTGCATGCTGTGAATTATCCTTTGCTTTCTGTTTCAACCAGGTTTAATTTTCAGTACTGTTCCTTTATATCTGGGTGAAATAGCCCCAAGAAACCACAGAGGAGGCCTTATTTTGCTAACCCATTTCTATCTAACTGTTGGTGTCCTGTTGGCTCAGATACTTTCTGCGAATGAACTCCTAGGAAATGCAGAAGGTGATTTGAAGAAATGAATGGATAAGTGGTTTGTTGTGAACATAGATTAATAAAGTTTGTAATTAAACCCATAAAATCTAATAGTATAAATACATACAGAAGAAGAACATGAAATCAAAAGGACCAAAGAATAAATGCTTCCTTATTTTACTGGCATTAATTTAGCAGGGACCCCAAGAAAAACCTGGAATCCTCCTTTGTACTGCCACTCATACGGTTCATATGGTTCCTCAGTCCTGCCCTTCTTGGTCTCAGGTTTCCTACTATTCACATTTTTCTCAGCAGGCTGCCCTATCAACATTGCTCTATAGAGAAGCTCGGTGGTGAGCTGGAGGTGGGTGGGATGGTAACTGGCTCCAGTTAATGACCTGCTGCTGTTGGGTAGCAATAGTGGTAGTAGAATTGTATTAGATTTATATCCCACTTTTCATTCAGGAGTTCAAGGTGGCATACATAGCATTCCTTCCTCCTATTTTTTCCCCCAGAATAGTCTTGTGGAATAGATTGGGCTGAGAAAGAAAGAAACTGGTTCAAAGCTCTCAAGGGAGCTCCTGTGCCTGAGAGTTGATTAGAACCTGGGTCTCCCTGCTACTAGTTGGGTACTTTACCTATTACCCTACAATGGCTCTCTGTGGTACTGTTTGTTCTGAAAGTGGCCCATCTGCTCAGTAATAAGAGCAGCGTGATCCAAGTAAAAGTGGTGCTTAAAGGGAGAATTAACCTCTCTTTGTGCCCCCTATTACCAAAAACCAACCAACCAACCCAAGAATCAAATATGGAGAACTATTTCTATTCCAATTCCACATGGGCATAGTTGGACCCTAAGGAGAGGGCAGCATATTGAAGTGGAGAAACATACATGCTTTCCAGTATCTGCAAATGATGAATCCATGCAAATCGTAAGCTCTCAAATTGGAGAAGTCCTTTTTTTGCTTGTAGTAGATCAGGTTGTCACCACCATTTCTGCTGTCTCTGTGTCACTGTTGAATGTTCTGGTGCAGGTTGGCCTGTACTGATGGGTCTTGCGGGATTTGCACCCCTGGTTCAAGCGTTTCTACTGCCCTTCATACCTGAAAGTCCAAGGTACTTAATGATTTATAAGAAAAATGAACAGCAAGCAAGAAAAGGTAAAATAGACCTCTAAGATGAATATCACACATAGTGGGGATAAATCTGTTAGTGAGAGGAGAAGTGAAAAAGGCATGCCATTGGCTTTTCTCATGAGTCTCGGGTAGATGTTTGGAATTCCTACAATTTTAAGTTATTTTAGTTATGTCCCATTTTGATTGTGGAAAGAGAAGTCTAGAAGTTATTTGGCAGAAAAAGAGATCCTGGCTAGAAATCAGGCATGAAACACATGTAACACTCTAAGTTGTTAAGAGAGTGTTAGAATAGATTAACAATACAATACTTTAGATGTGCTGTGTGATCAGAATGCTACAGTCCACCTTTCCTTAAGCTCTTGAAGAAGAGAGATACAGGTGTTACATTATGTCATGCACCTATGCACAGGGTTTTACTTGACTTCCACACTCCTCCCTCCATACATGGGGGCATGACATAATGCAACACCTGTATCTCTCTTCTCTGAGAGCTTAAGGGAAGGTGGACTGTAGATACCATCTTGAGAGCACATCTAGAGATCCCTTCCTGTGCAGCTAAGGATATTATATAGAGTTATCTAAACTGTAAAGGTTTGTCAATTCAGTTCTGGAGGGAAGATCTGAACCCCATAGAATAAGATCTCACTAGAATTGCAGGGTGAGTCCCAATACCAGTTATGTGGTGTCTCTTGGTGGTCACTGTAACATAGGGATTTGCTGGTTATTCATGACTTGTAAGTTAGCCACCCGTATTTTATCGTTTATGTCTATATCCCTCCCTCCCTCCCTTTCTTGTTTATATCATTTTAAAGCTGTATTTGTATCAGTATTACTCCTTTTCTTTGAAATTAGAATTATTTTTGAAGCCATTGACACAGAGGGAGTGCAATGTTATCTTGGACTTACTACAGTCATAAGATAGACTATAGCATCCATTGAGAGATCAAGGGAAAGCATGCCAATTCCTTCCGGGTTAGTTGACTTGGCCATTTAATTGCTACTAATAGTCACGTGACTGTCTAAGTCTGAAAGAAGCAGTTAAGAAAGTGCCACAATTAGGGCTGAATTGTGGAGAAGACACAGAGGCTTTTATGCTAGAACCTTTCCCTAAACCTGGCTCTAAAAGCACTGCTGTGTGGGTTATCCGAATGATTTTCTATTCCCTTTTCCCTTTTTTCCCTCATTCAGTCCTGAAGTTTCTGAGAGAGACAGAGGATGTGGAAGACGAAATTGAAGAAATGCACCTGGAGGACCTTGCTGAGAGTAATAACAAAGACATGAGTCCGCTGAGACTAATTCAGACTCCGAGTCTGCGGTGGCAGGTCATCACTATAGTTGTCCTCATGAGTGGTTCGCAGCTCAGTGGTATAAGTGTGGTAAGCAAGGCTTAAGTAGTTTGAAGACACATTATGAACTGCTGGAGAAGGAATGCCTATGCGTACATGCATGTGGTGGGAGACACTAGTCCTGTTTTGTCTTCCTTTGAAATCTGAAGGCCAAGACTTATGGAAGGCAACTCCGTATCTCCAGTTAAACACCACTGACACTGATGCCATTGGCTTTTGCCACTCTCCCCACTTCAAAATGGTTCTGCCTGGAGCACACATCCCATTCCACATTCAGTCCAAAATGAACAGGTGTCAGCTCATGAGCAGGCAAATCACATACAATCTGACCCATGGTTTCTGTCTAGCATAGGCTACCCCAAAACAATTGCTCCATGTATGAAACAGTTCAGGGATGGAACATTTTGCACGACTCTAAACCGGAGATTTATTTATTTTATTTTTTTATTTATAAATTTATTCACCGCCCATCTCTACCTCATGGGGGCCTCTGGGCAGTTTACAATAAAATGAAGTTAAAATTTAAAACCATTTCAAGATATATTTGTACTGCTGGGCATTTGCCAGATAATGTCTCTTCCCAGTCATTCTGGGACAAATTTTATTTTAATCGTCCCACTTTTATTGTTTATCTTGTTTTACAGTAAATTGCTCTAGTGTTTTATGGAAGATTTTGTTGTTGTTGTTGTTGTCCTATTCTATATGCCAGCCTGGGCTCCCCTGGAAGGAAGAGTGTTGTACAAATAAAATGTAATAATAGTAATGTTTTAGCAATTAGAGAGCCATTTTGGTGGCTAGAAATCAGGAGACCATGAGTCCTGCCTTAGGCACAAAGCCAGCTGGGTGACCTTGGGCCAGTCACTTCCTCTCAGCCCTGGGAAGGAGGCAAGGGCAAACCACTTCTGAAAAACCTTGCCAAGAAAACTGCAGGGACTCGTCCAGGACATCTCCGAGAATTGGACACAACTGAATGGATTAAAAAAAAAAGCAATTGACAGATATATTTGCCAGTCTTGATTTAAGCCCAGCTGAACCTGCACAAGAGCAAAGACAGATATATATTAGGGTTCAATTTAGCATAGGAATTGTCAGTAGGCTTGTGCTAAAGTAAGGAGCAGGAGTGATTCTGCTTAACAAGCCATTTGTCTCTTCCAGTCCAGGAATTGATTGGAAGAGTCAAAACAGGCTTCTACACATGTATAGTATTGACGCAGAACCTCCAGTTACTGAAATTGCTGGGTGAAAGGCTTGCAGCAATAAGGAGGAAAACAACATAGGATCTTTGTTTAACTTTTAGAAGGAGAGGGGACATGTCACTTTCTGAAGCAGCTTCAAAGGGTTATTTTGCATGAGCCCCCATCAGTGAACTACCCATTTGAAGCTTTGCACATCCTAAGGCAGCTGGGGGTGGCGACAACCGACGGGAAGCTCTGGCATGGGCTGATCCATGAAGTCACAAAGAGTCGGAAGCGACTGAACCAATAAACAACAACAAAGGCTTAACTGCCCAGCCGTTCTGTAGAGAACTCAGAACGCCGCTCTGAACCTGTATTAATCCCATGTGCGTATGTTTTTTAAAGATGAGGCAGGTAACCTACAATCAATGAATCATAAAATTGGAAGGGATCTTAGAGGTCAGTGAGACCAACTGACTTCTCAGTGCAGGCTCCACTAGACCATCTCTAATAAATGACTATCCAGTCTTTGAAGACATCTAAGGAAGGAGGACTTATCATGTCATCCTGTTGCAACTGGCTGACAACTTGTACAGTCAGAAAATTCCTCCCGATGTCTAATCTGTACCTTGTTTTAACCCATCTGTCCTGATCCTGACCCCTGGGCCAATAAAAATAATTACACTTTGTAAAGTTTTAGGACCACAACCCAACCCTTTGGCTGAATTCCATGTGGCTCTTAGTGAAATTTCAAAAGCCCTTTGCAAACCAAAATGATGTAACTTTTTCCTGGCAGCTGAGAAATAATATGTCAGGGATAATAAGAAAAAGGTTCCAGAAAAACAGAAAAAGAAGTGATGGAAACAGGGAATATGGTGGCCCCAGCCATTTTTTTTCTGCCCAGGACACAACTGGCATACAATATGGCCTCCCCAAAAAAAAATCTAATGGGAATGAACTTCATTTTAAAAGAGATGATCTACCTCTTTATTAAAAGTATTAGGAATTTTAGAACAATGTATATATATTTTAAAAGGAATTATGATTCATAATATCATAGCTCTCTGTTTCCCTTGGTGCAATTCAAATAATGCCAATTCATTATAGTATTTATTATTTAAACTCATATTTGATTCATCTATTTATTTTACACCATTTATATCTTACCCACTTTAAACAAACTCCCCGCCATTTTATCCATAGGACACTCGAGGAGTTTGTCCTGCATAAAGTAGAAACAATTTTAAAAAGTACACCATAAAACTGCTAAAATTTCTAGCAGTGCTGGTCCAAGAAAAATATTCCTTTCTTTTTCTATAAGTGCCATATTCTGTTCCAACTCTGAAAAAATCCCTTTCTGTGTTCCATATAAACAGTTTCAGGAAGTGGGTCATCTTTAAGAGGGCCTCTCCTGACCATCTCAGCATTTAGAAAAGTTCATGTCAGGAGCCCACTCCAATCCCATGTTCAAGTTAGAGGTGGGGAAGAAACCCAATATGACAACGTCATCTCACATTTTTCATCCACTTTCCATTAATATGACAGAACTGGGTCAAGAGACACATGGGGGCAACAGGAATCTGTGATCGTACTGTGGATCTCAAAGCAGATTTTGGCAGGAGAGAAAATGATGGTTTAGTTAGCTGAATGAGTTCTGTCTCCTGTTCCTCCCATCAGGGGCAATTTGGTATATATGTGGATTCAGTTATGTGATTTATGATTTATCTTTATTAGATTGCTAGGGCAATCCAACTCTGGCAGATCTTGTTATTTAGAGAACCTGAATCTGGAGAATTTAGAAGAAAAAAGTTGAAAGTATCCCTCTCCCCCTGCCCAATCTGTTGCTTTTCAAATGCATGGGGTATATGACTCCCAGAATTCCTATCTGGTGTAGTTGTTGGCTGAGAATGCTGGGTAACATAGTCCAGCATATCTGGGTGAGGAAAATGAAACTCTTTATTGATGAAGTTTTTTTTTAATGATTTTTAAAAGAAACTTCAGTATAAAGGCAGCTCATCTCCAAGTTCCAGTACAGGCTGTTTTAGTTTTTCAAGCTTCTGGATCAGAAGTAGGCCATTGTGGCACTTGAAACCTTGGTAAACTATAATTCCTAGTATCCTTCAGCAATGACCCTTTTTCTTAGGGATATCTAGGCTGGCGAAGGTTTCCCAACCCTGCTCTGGATCACCAGTGGCTTTTTTCATGCACCTAAGACTTTTATATTGCTCTGGTCTGCTTGCAGGCATATTTTTATACAGAACGAATCTTCTTGACTATGAATTTGAGCAGCAGCAGCATGGAGTACGTCAGTTCTGCAGCCATCATTATCATCTCCTCCTCTGTTCTAGTAGCGGTGAGAAAGTACCTCCTCTCTTCCTCTGAATTTTAAGTTAGGGGTGGGTAAATTGCAGCCCTATGCTTCATGCATAACCCAGCCCCTGGAACCCTCCATATCATGCTGTCCAAATTCAATGGGAAAACACTGCAATTTAGTGATATCATTTTCCAGGATTTTGTTTTTTAACTGGAGGAAATAAGAAACACAGCGGTTCCATTTTTTGTCTCCCCAAAGCCCAACTTAATAATAAAATTATATACTATGCCACTGTGGTTGTTGCAGCTAGTTTCAAATGAACTTAAGAATGGCAGTTTCAGAAGGATTTGTTAAGTATTCTGAATAACAAGTCTTTGTAGGATGGATCTTCCCAGCCTGGGTCCTCCCAGTTGTTGTGAATTACAACTCTCATTAGTCTCGACTACTGGCAGGTCTGTTGGACTTATGGAGCACATTGTATCATGAGTTCCCTAGAATTGGGGAAACTGTTACTGGACTCATATACACTTTGCTTAGTTTCATTGTGCCAGATCATGTCCCTCACGGCCTGTGGATGAACCCATCCTCAGGTTCAGAAGAGTAATTGTCTGACTCAGCCTACTTCTGATGGTCCTGTCAGATACTGAGTGGGACATCTGGACAGCACAATGTTGGGGGAGCCTGCCTTTCACTTCACTGTCCTATGACGAGTTGTTTTTTTCCTTCCTTTCTTTCTTTCTCATACACTTTCTTCTCTTCCTATTCTCTAGATATACTTGGTTGATTCTCTGGGACGGCGAGTCTTTCTTCTTGTGGGTTTTGCAGTCTGTAACATCACCTCTGTTTTGTTAACCATGTCACTTGAACTTCAGGTGTGTAACTTGGAACATCAAGCATGGGGATAAATGTAGAGCCGAGCATCAGCCAAGGGGCTTTTTTCACAATCTGTGCCCCACTTCCAGGTCAAAAAGTCAGTTGCTTCCTCCTTATCTAGGGACAAAGCTGTTTTCAGATGGCTGACCTGTCCAATGGCTCATTCACACAGCCCTGAGGATGCCCTTTCCTCCTGTTCTCAGGATGGGAGGAAAGCATGAGGATCTGAACATTGCTGCTTCCACCACACCTCCAGCAGAAGCCAGCAGAATTGTTGCCTTCTGCTGACAGAGATGGTGATGATGCTCTTCACCAAGGGTGGAGTTAAGAAAAAGGGCAGAGCAGCAGGAAAGGAAAGGATCTGCTCTTGGCCTGGATGCTTGGCAGTGGGGGAGAGACACAGGCAAACAAATAGATAAGGAAATTAATGAGGCTAAGAAGAGAAGCTAGGTGAGATGAGCATGGTGGGAGATGGCTGCCCTCTGTGCCGTAACAGTGCCTGCTAAAGCTGCATGGAGCTCAGTGATGGGAATAGTGACCTTGTGAAAGATTGAGTTTTAGCCTTCTACACAATCAATATTCAACAGACCTAGTCCTTGGGGGAAAAGGGGAAAAGGAAGCGAAGGACAAGTTGCATGAGAAAGACATCTGGTTTCTGTGGCAATCACAGTTGAAATGGCCACAGAGGCACAGAGTCCTGCATCTGGGAGAGGCCCTCCAGCAGTGAGCCAATTAGATTTGCAGGTCACCAACCTGCTGAAGACTCCTCCTCCTCCTCCTCCTCGTAACACTGACACAGAGTGAACACAGAGGAGGCCTTCTTGTTCTCCAGTGAGAAGCACAAGCTTCCTGCTGGATCACCTCAGCAGCAGGCTGGCCCCTGGGATGAAGGCGTGGCAAGCAGGCTGCCCTGCAACCAGATCAAGGGGCCTGGGTGAATGGGCTCTAAATGGGAAAGAAGGCCTGCTGAAACTTAGTTTACTGCTATGCTGAAACGACTCTTTTAATTGCCACAGACAAACTGGTTTTTGATTTTCCGCTTCATTCACAAGCTGTTTTCCTTTGGTGAATTTTTTTTTAATGAATGGAAGGTCTTACTGGCCTGTTTTTTCAGGGACATAACACTCCCCTTTTGCATTTCGCCATTTACACATCTCTCCAGCCCTCTGCAGTCTTCCGCAGTCTGATTTGGAAAAATCCTATAGGAGGTTTCCTTCTGATGCGCTCCCTTGAGCTGGAATGGAAGCCTGGGAACAGGGAGACTGCAGATCACAGAAGAGAGGAGTTCGCAGAGACAGATGGGACATCAGCATTCAAACACATGCCCTTTAGCCACCTTATACTTAGGTAAATGAAAGAACCCAGTGAGAATTTCCCTGAAACATTATTCTCTGAAATGGTGATGAAGCTCTTTCTTTTTCTGGTTCAGTGACAATGGAATGGAGGGGGAGAATCAAACAAATGAATGCAGAAGTTTTAACATCCAGCCATATTTTCCTTAAAATCATCTAGGGTATGAGCACGAAGCAATGCACATTCCCATTTGTAGCTGTTTCCCAAGAAATGCACAAGAACATTTCATTTCAATTCTAGAGATTTTACATTGCCTCTGGCACCTACTGGACCTTTTGACAAGCTTGGCTATGGAGAACAGAACAACAGTTGTTCAAAAGTGTATCTCAGCCTTGGCAGCTTTAAGCTGAATTCCCCAGCTGTGCAATTCCACACAGCTTAAAGTTACCAAGGTTGAGAAACAATACCGTAGACAATCAAAATCATCTACTGATTTCATCAATACATCACTGAAATATGTTCATCTTTCTCCAACAGGGTATTGTTAGTGAAATGTCATATTTCAGCTCCATTTTGATAATCATATTCATTTCTGCGTACAACATGGGACCTGGTAAGTACTTCAATAGATCATGTTCCTCTGGAGGAAGATCACCATCCAAACAGGAGAAGTCACTTTGTCACTGGATAGTGATTCTCCGTTCCTTGCCTCTTTTTTCCTCACCAAGGCCCACTTCCAAATGTACTTACAACCGAGCTGTTCTCTCAATCATCACGATCCTCGGCCTTTGTGATTTCAGGCTTTGTGTTCTGGGCCACACAATTTATCACAGGATTAACGTTCTCCTACACAGAGGTGAGTGACTTTGAAGGCCAGCTTGCTGGAACCCCATAACTGGCACATTTCAAGCCTATCCATGAAGCTGTGTACAAAAAAAAAAAATGTGGGTCATCTGCAGTTTTCAGATGCTCTCCTGAATCTTGTCACCAAAAATGTTCCACTGGTCTGGTAGAACCAATCTTGTTTTAATTTACAACTTTTTCACCATGGTGGAAAAAAAAAAAATCTGACAAGGATGGACAGCTGCATCAGACAGACTTGATGCTGCAAGAGGGCAGACATGATAGAGCACAGCTCTGTGCTCTGGTAATTACATTTTACTCTGTGCAGGGGAAGAGAGATTGTTTTCTGCACAGAGAACACATGAAGCTTTCTCTCTGCCTGGAATTGTGAATGGTAATCCATAGAAGATACAGGTGGGAGCTGTTGATCCCATCTGGAGCAGCTTCCACTTGTATCCTTGGCAATAGTGGCAGGACAAGATCCTCATGGACCAGATAGGCTAACAAGGAAGAACAAGGAAGATGCCCAGAAGGATAGGTAAAGGTAAAGGTTTCCCTTGACGTAAAGTCCAGTTGTGTCCGACTCTAGGGGGCGGTGCTCATCTCCGTTTCTAAGCCTTAGAGCCAGCGTTGTCCATAGACACTTCCAGGTCATGTGACCAGCATGACGACACGGAACGCCATTACCTTCCCGCTGAAGCGGTACCTATTGATCTACTCACATTTGCATGTTTTCGAACTGCTAGGTTGGCAGGAGCTGGGACTAGCAACGGGAGCTCACCCCATCACGTGGATTTGAACCGCCGACCTTCCGATTGGCAGCTCAGCGGTTTAACCCACAGCGCCACCGCGTCCCACCCAGAAGGATATTTATGTGATAAAAGATTGTTTTTCTCCCTGTTTCTGTCTCTGAATTTCCACGCATCCTTTCCATTTTCAGGAGTATGTTAAGAACTACAGCTTTCTCATCTTCTGGCCGATCTGTGCAGGAACCTTTTTTTACATCTTCAAAATGATCCCGGAGACCAAGACACAAACTTATATTGATATCAAAAGAGTCATGTCAGTCCAAGTAACCAAGAAGATCCACACCAAGGGGAAAAAGCGTGTCAAAAGACATGCCTGAATTCTTTCCTCCCTCCCTTCCTAAAAAGAAAATCCTGCTTATCCTCAATCTGTCTTCATACGTTGACAGAGTTTCCTTCTGCTCTGGAGACACCATCTCTGCTCATATTTTAACTTAAATATTTGCTAAAATGTATCTCCCCATTATATTCCTTTCAAAAGATGCTTCAGTTTTTCTACTTTATTCTTGTGGAGCTTGCAGATGTCTTCTGGGCAACCTGTTTTGGAGGTGGTGTGAGGTTCTTTCAGTGTTGTGATATTGGCTGAGGAGTACTACTATTGTTTTCTGAAAAAAATTCTCTCTGTTACACTTCAGCCTCTCTGACTGCCTGTTCTTCCTCATATGAAACAGCTCTGTGAGTGGAGTTCCCTTCATGATGCTTTCCCTTCAGATTCAACTGAAGTTTAGGGAGTTAAAGAGGCTGCGGAACACAGAGAGAATTCAACAATGAAAGGTATAACGTTCATGGGAAAAAGCAGAAGATAGAGAGAGAGAGAGTCGCACCCATTTTAGGAGGGGTGTCTGTGTTTTTAACAAATCCTCAGACATAAAATGGACTGTACCATGAAAATCTAGCTCCAGAGAGTAGAACAGTGTTTTTCAAACATGGCAACTTTAAGATGTATGGACTTCTGTGAGAGCGTTGGCTTGGGAATTCTGGGAGTTGAAGTCCACACATCTTAAAGTTGCCAAGTTTGAAAAACACTGGAGTAGAAGAAGGTTTTATTCCTGGATGTTGATTCAGGCTTGTTTTCTCTTTGTAGCTGATTTTTAGGCAAACAAGCATCTGAAATCTGTTTTCCTATTGGCTGAAGGCTATCCACCCATCCTTGAGCTGCACAAAATTAAACCAGCATTACATTTGCTGACCCCACTGGCAACCCTCATCATGTCTCTATAGCCTCCATTCTGGAATCCTTCTTCATGTTCCTGCAAGCTCTCAGTCTCAACCTCAACTCATTCCCAATCCCCATTGTGGTCTGGAAGGGAGGGTCCATTTTTTGGGGTGGGGGGTGGGAGAGTAGGGTCAATGGACACATTTGAGATTTTGAGAACATGCCACAGGAAGTCTCACAAAATGACTGCCATGGAGGCTATAGTGATTTAGCAGAAGACAAACTGCAATAAACAACTATAAATATCTCTCTAGAAACTCAACCAGCGCTCAAGATGGATAAGGTATGGATAAGGCTTGCATTGGCAAGTTGCTTGTTTTGCAGATATAGTACACTCTAACACCATAGAACATGGTTTCTTGAGAAACACTGCCATAAAAGATTGGTTACTACAGAATCCAGCAATCACATCCTCTGTAAAAAGTCCTAGGTTTCAATTTACATCTCTTTCCCTTCTTTATGTGTTAACAAACTTCCTGCTGCTCATTTCTTGGCCTTGGATGTAAACGGCACTTGCTTTTTGATTTGGCAAGACTGCTGTTTGGTCTCAATTTCTTTCCTTCCACATTGGGGACTCATGGTGTAGTGGTTAACACTGACTTGTTAGAAGGTGGACAAAGCTTGAAAGATCCAGGTTCAAGCCCTCTATCTTCAAACTATATGCAGCACTGAGTGATTTTAGGTCACCTTTTGTCTCTCACCTCAACAAGTTTATTGTAAGGGTTAAATGGGTAGGGAGTGGAGAACTGCATACTTGGCCTTGAGTTCTGAGAGAAAAGGATGTAAATGCAAATCATAATTCTTAATTCTGCTGGGTTGGTGCCTTAAACTCCAAGAATGTTTTCTCTTGCTTAGGCATTCTAGTTGTAGAGAGAGCTAAACAAAAGATATTATTGCTGAAGCATATGAATCCACTGATGAATAGAGAGGCTCGTGTGATTTAAAATTCGTAAATTTTCATTATTTTTTAAATAATAAACTTTATTAATTTTCAAAGTATAAATAAAATACAAAACAGAAAAGTTAGAAAAGTTAGAGTACAGAACTAAAGAAAAAAAAAAACCCTATAAGGGTAGATAGTTAGAAAACAGAAACAGAAAGTAGCTTCCAACTATCTCAAGTACAGACAGACATATACATATACATATACATATACATATACATATACATATACATATACATATACATATACATATACATATATTTCCCCTCTCGCCCCCATGGGTGGTGTGTGTCTTCCTCTACCTCGGGTCCTCTACCAGAGGCCTGGGAGTTTGAGGGTTCTGCCCAGGATCTTAGATGTTCCTAGCACTGCACTCTTCTGGACAGAGAGCTCAGATGTTGCTCCTGGGATCTGTTGGAGCCACTCTCCCAGCTTGGGAGTCACAGCCCTGAGTGCTCCTACCACCACTGGGACCACTTTGGCCTTCCCTTTCCACATCCTCTCCAGTTCCTCCTTCAGGCCCTGATCCTTCTCCAGCTTCTCATCCTCCTTCTTCCTGATGTTGCTGTCACTTGGCACTGCTACATCTATCACCACCGCTGTCTTCTGGTCCTTATCTACTACCATGTCTGGTCCTTATCTACTACCATGTCTGGGTGATTGTCCAGTAGCTGCCTGTCTGTCTGGATCTGGAAGTCCCACAGGATCTTAGCCTTGCCATTCTCCACAGCCTTCTGTGGAATCTCCCATCTGGACTTGGGAGGGTCTAGCCTATACCCTGTGCAGATCTTCCTGTACACAATGCCAGCTAGTTGGTTGTGCCATTCAGGATATGCTGTTCCTGCCTGCATTTTAAACCCTGCCACCATGTGTTGGACTGTCTCTGAGTCCTCTCTGAACTTGGGTCCTGTCTAGTGTGGTAGACCCCTACTTCTATGGATCTGGTGCTTAGTGCCTGTTCTTGTGCTGCTATGATCAGTGCCTCAGGGCTGTCTTTTAGTCCAGCCCTTTCCAGCCACTGGTAGGATTTCCCAAGGTCAGCCACCTCAGCTATCTGTTGATGGTACATCCCCTGCAGGGTCTTGTCTTGCCATGACACTTCCTCTGCTTGATTTTCCTCCCATGTCTGCTGCTGCCTCAGGCATTCTCTCAGCAGCTCATCTTTAGGGACCATCTCACTGATGTACTCCTGGGTGCTCTGGGTCTCATCCAGGACAGCGCTTTGGACACTCACCAGACCTCCCCCTCCCTCTTTCATATATAATCTCTAACCATTAATTAAACCTTAATCACATTATTTCTGTTAATACAAACCATTCAATCAGTAAAACCTAAAAACCATACTTCATCTTTTTCTAACACAAGCAAGTAGTGTAAAAGTGGTTGCCAAGTGGAAATAAATCCAGATAAGGTATTTTCTCTTATTAATGCTGTTAACTTAGCCATTTGGGCCAAATCCATTAATTTAATAATCCAGTCTTCCACTGTAGGTATTTGTGGATCTTTCCATCATTGTGCATATAAAAGTCTCGCCACTGTAATCATATATAAAAGCGAAGTCCCATATTGCTTTTCAAGATCCTTCTCCATCAAATCTAGAAGAAACAATTCTGCTTTTTTTCTGTAAGTCCACTTTAAGAATTTCTTGAATAGTAATACATATTTGATCCCCCCAACATTTGTTTTTGCTTTCTCACGTGTCCACCAGAGATGATATAAAGTTCCTTCACCCTGTAAACATTTCCAAGAAACATTTGTTAACCCAGGAAACATTTCTGACAGTTTATTAGGAGTTAAATACCAACAAAACATCATTTTATAAAAATTCTCTTTTATATTATAATTCAGAGTGAACTTGAAACCTTCATTCCACATGTTTTCCCATTGTTCCAACACTGGTCTAGTGCTTAAGGCTCCAGGGTAGAAACCAGGAGACTGAGAGTTCTAGTCCCGCCTCAGGCATGAAAGCCGGCTGGGTGACCTTGGGCCAGTCCCTCTCTCTCAGCCCAAGAGCCAATCAGGCGTGGTATGAGAGTTCTAGTCCCGCCTCAGGCATGAAAGCCGGCTGGGTGACCTTGGGCCAGTCCCTCTCTCCCAGCCCAAGAGCCAATCAGGCGTGGTATGAGAGTTCTAGTCCCGCCTCAGGCATAAAAGCCAGCTGGGTGACCTTGGGCCAGTCCCTCTCTCTCAGCCCAAGAGCCAATCAGGTGTGGTATGAGAGTTCTAGTCCCGCCTCAGGCATGAAAGCCGGCTGGGTGACCTTGGGCCAGTCCCTCTCTCTCAGCCCAAGAGCCAATCAGGCGTGGTATGAGAGTTCTAGTCCCGCCTTCAGCAGGAAAGGTTGGCTCAGCTTTGAGAAGGCAGCTCTTCCCAGTAGCATATTGAGTGCCTTCTGATCTGAGGGGCTCATCTTCCATCACTATATCGTGAAATGTTCTGTTGTAATCCATAGGGTTTTCATTGGCATGTTTTCGGGAGTAGATTGCCAGGCCTTGCTCTCTAGTCTGTTCTTTGCCTGGAAGCTCTGCTGAAACCTGTCCACCATGGGTGACCCTTTTGGTGGCATAGCTTCCAGCATCACAGCAACATGCAAGCCATCACAGTACGACTAACTGACAGATGGGTGGTAGAGAAAGATTGTTTTGTTTTTTTTCCAGAAAACAATCTTACCTTATATTTATTCCAACCCTTCAATAAGGCATTCCTTACAAAGTGATTTTTAAAATCCTTGTTAACTTTAACCTTGTCATACCACAAATAGGAATGCCACCCAAATCTCAATTCATGTCCTTCAAGTTGTAATAATTTCTTATTCTCCAACATTATCCATTCCTTCAACCCAAGCAAACAACAAACAACATAGTACAATTTTAAATCAGGTAAACCCAAACCTCCCCATTCCTTGGCATCTTGTAACAATTTATATTTAATTCTTGGCTTCTTGCCTTGCCAAATGAACTTAGAGATATCCTTCTGCCACTGTTTAAATGGCAGAAGGCAAATCTTTCGTCAAAATCAGAATAGCCTGAAAAAGAAACAACTTCCTAGGCAAAACATTCCTCTTAATGACAGATATTCTGCCCATAAGAGACAAATGCAATTTCTCCCATTTTATCAAATCCTTTTTAGTTTCAGCCCAAACATTAACATAATTATTCTGGAACAGCATATTATTTTTAGTTGACAAGTATCTAACCTTTTTTTTTTCAATCTTAAAACCAGTCTTAGCCACCAACAACTTGATTGGCCAAGGTCATATTTTTTGATTAACATTTTTGTCTTTTGTTTATTTACTTTAAGACCTGCCAATGCTCCAAATTCTTTCAATTTCTTCATCAGCTGTTCTGCTGTATCCAAAGGATCCTGTAAAATCAAAACTAAGTCATCAGCAAAAGCTCTCAGTTTGAAAACTTTTTCCTTCATCTTTAATTCCTTTATTTGTTCATCTTTTTGAATGTCTGTTAAAAACTTCTAGCACCAAACTTCTGTTAATTGTGCCATGGAGGTGTGGAATGCCTTTGGGATGTCTTACTCCCTAGATCCCTTGTTCATCCCCAGGTGGATTATCAAGAGTGGCCTTCCTGGTGGTCTTAATCCTCCTGGGGACCGATGAAAGAGCAGCATGAAAAATGGGGGACAAGTTGTGTCTGAGGCCTCCACCTCTATTGAGATTCCACTTTGGCATGAATGGATGCCTTAACCCCTCTCTCAAACCACCTATCTTCTCTGTCCAAAGTATGAACATTGTTGTCCTCAAATGAGTGTCCTTTTTCTTTTAGATGAAGGTAAACTGCTGATTCTGGTCCTGTGGTGTTGCTCCTCCTGTGTTGGGCTATCCTCTTGTGAGCACACACACATCCTTTTCAGCACCAAAATAAACAGTAAAGGTGACAGAGGGAATCCTTGTCTTGTTCCTTTCTGTATATGACAGATTTCAGTTAATTCATCATTCACAATAACATTTGCTAAACTTCGTAAATTTTCAGTACGAAGTTATCTCATTTGCACCTCTGAGGGTAATACACAGATCAGACAATAACTATGAACAAAATTTCAAATTCCTGTGAATATTTTCACCCAAATGTTGCAGTGAAGAATGTAGAGATTGCACAGTAACACACACACACACACTTAAAATGAATAAAAACCTTCAGAAATACCTATCTTGAGTAAACCTACAGTATGTATTAAATGCTTACATATGAATTTAAATGCACACTGTGTACAGAATGTAAAACACAGAAAAGATGGTGATGGGTTGAAATGGAATATGAAACTGACATAGAAGTTAATGGGTTGGTCCACCTGTTTTCAGCAGAAGAGGTAATAATCTGTTTATATACTTCTCCTGATCCACAGGACCTATATTTCGTGACATGGAGACACCTAAAATAGCTATGATTTTGCAGAGATGGGAAACAGTCTTCAGTTTTGTTTGGCTCAAGGATGGGCACTTTCAGTCCTGGAAAAAGCCAAGTAACTTTCTCTCTGCTCCTTTATAATTACTAAATGTCCAGGACTCCATTAATCTTCTATATCTCCAGTTGGTATAACTCTTAGGAGCATGCCATGCGATACCCCTTTCATCATAACTTGTGGGAGAGATTTAGAGATATAGATTCTACTTCTATAATTAGGTACTTTCAGCTTCCTTTTTTATGTAAAATCTATAGGAGTACAAAGATTTTTTTTTTTAAAGTCTTATTTTACCTCGTAAATGAACTAGAAAATTAATTATACAGAAGATTAATGTTTCTATGTTATAATAAATGAAGGCTATGGAAAAGTAGAATGATTGAAAATGTAATACAAATCAAATCTGTTCAAAACTGGAATCCTTAATATTTATCTGATTCACTTAATAGAGTTGCAATTTATTCTGGGGCACATCAATTTAATAAGTAAGTCAATGTTCTGATCCCGGATAAATTGACCATATTCTAAAAAGCTTCATTACACACATTATTTTGCTTGAAGAAGGGTTATGCCCATGAAATGAGTATACCTTTCATACTATACATCTCTTTTTTTAAAGAAGTATTAAACTGACATGGATGAACTCTGCCAAAAATCCCTTGATTAGCTTGGGAATAATGATTTCCATCCACATTAAAGGTGAGTCTGAACTTTCTTTCTTTCTTTCTTTCTTTCTTTCTTTCTTTCTTTCTTTCTTTCTTTCTTTTTTTGAAACTTGTCAACATTTTCTGCTGCTAAAAATATTGGCTTCTTTTTTGTTTGTTTTCTCTTCAGGCTCTTTGAGAATTTCTTTGAAATTTCTCTTGATAGTATTTTTGAGTTTACTTTATTGTTGGAAGTATAAGGGAAAGGGAAGGGGGATGATAATATTGTTTTCTGAAGACTCCTTGGCTACCCACTTCACAATCTGAAAATGTCCCATAGGAACAGTTCCTTCTGAGTCAATTGGAGTCCCATAACTGAGTTGAATGATGGGAAGTCAGAGAGGTTGTAGACATTTGGAGGAAAGAATGAAAGATAGGACAAATGTCTGTTTTTTATTTCATAATAAAACAAGATCAACATCTTCCACACATGAAAGTATCACCAACATCTCTTTTCTTGGTTGAATTGAATTAAATTCCAAAAGCAAGTTCTTTGTCATATTGAAGGAGTGCTAATAGGAAAACAAGCAAATAAGAAACAAGATTTTTTTTTTTTCTTTGCACAGTCCAGACTGCAAAAACTTCATTGATTTGGTGAAGGCAAATCATGGTTTGGGGGGAATATTTATTTCCTCTCTTGTTCCTCCCAGACTTTCTGTCCTGTTATAGTTTATAATTTCCTTGCCTCCCTCTTCAACTCCCTAGTTTAACCACATTGCTTTTTCTGCAAACTATGTTTCCCATGGGCTATTCCATTGTGTGCTGTCATGAGATGCTATTCAACATGTTAAGGAGACAGATGGGTGAGGAAGTGGAGAAACAAGAAATCTGGGCCTTCAATGTTTCTCCTCTTGTTACATGCTGGGAAAAGGAAGAGAACAAAAGGTGAGGGTTTTGTTTTGTTTTTTCCTTTGTGTTTTTTTCTATTAGTACTCATTCAATATGACCGATAATTTACTTTTCTTTGTTTTAGACTCAGTGAGTTAAATACAAATGGTCACTGAGAATTTTGCAGAAAGTTAAAGTTCGTAGAAATGAGAAAGAATGGATCCAGGAATTCTCTGGTTTGGGTACACAGATCTTGCTCAAAACCATTTCCCAGCATCCTTCCTTATTGGGTATGCTGGTTACATATGCTGGTTACTGGGGATTATGGTTCCAGGCAGGCTAGAGAGCTGTGCATTGTGAACCCATATTTACAATTTGGGTAAGAAGTTCATATCTGAAGGAGGCTTGAAGTTCTCATCTCAAAAAGACTTTTGTAGTAATGCCTTGGGCTTTTACTGAACATAGAGTTGAGAGGTCAGAACTGGAAATTTAAGTCATAATGAGTGGTGGGAAAAGGGAATAAATCTTCATATAGCATACCACTTAAGTAAGAAATTGGGGATCACAAATGCAGTGAAGGTTACCTGGACAGTTTTAAAGGATTGGAAGGATAAGGCTATCATTAATGTCAGTGATATACTGTCATATATTAATGCTATAAGCTTCTCAATAACAGTTACTAGGAAATCCAAGCTAATTGGAACTAATGCCTTTATGCCTTGCTTGGGGCATTGGACTACTCTTAGCACCAGGAACTCTGGTTTAGGAACTCTGGTTTAGTGTTGCTGCTTTTTGCTGGAAATCACATTTCACTGTGGAGATGAAGAAGTTGCAACTATTTGAAAGAACTACACAAAAAAGGTCAACAATATGTATGAAGGTCTGAACACTATATTGAAGCTAGGCCAAGTTAGTTCAATGGGCTCAAAGCTGCAGGAGTTGACACAAGTCCAGCAGAACTATTTCAGATCTTATGAAATGATGCAGTTAAAGTGCTACCTGCAATTTCTAAGCAGGAATGGAAAACACTGGAGTGGCCAAGGGAATGGAAAATATCAACGTATATCCCAATAGCCTAAAAAGGCAGTGTGAAGTCCTTGGTGCTTTCTGAGCTTGGTTGCTTGCTTGCAGATGTTTCATTATCCAACTAGCTAACATCATCAGTGCAAATGAGTGTGGGATTTGCTGCCTGTTTATATACAGTAGCTTGCCCTGCCAGTGTTCGTGTGGGTGTGGTTTTCTCCTTGGTAGTTCCTTGATCAGGGTATTATTTGCTGCTTGATTATTTGTCTGGAGTTAATCCCTGCTTATCTCCATCCCTGCTTATCTTGAATACCCTAACTATAAAATTGTTGGAGAAAAATCAACAGTGTCAGATATGCTGGTGATACCATTTTGATGGTTGGAAGCAAGGAAGACTTAAGGAATCTTTAGCTGAAGGTTAAAGAAGAGAATGCAAAAGATATTCTCATTTTTTTAAACCTTAAGATTATCTCAACAGGCAGTGCCAATCCAATGCAAGTAGGTAGATAAGAAATTGAAGTAGTGATTTTATTAGCTCAAAAATTCACAGGATTGAGATGAAAGAGATGAATGGTACTTGGAAAAAAATATATAACACATTTAGACAAAACAATTAAGTGCAAATATCAGACTGACAACAAAGGTACATATTGTCAAGGGCATGTAAAATATGGCTGTGAAATCAGGACCATCAGAAAGGCTGAACAAAAGAAAAAATGAAGGTTCTGAATTCTGGTACTGGAGAATTTGTTTATAAAATCTTGTCTCACAAGAAGAACAGATCATGTAATACTAGATGAAATTAAATGTGACTGCCCATTGGAAGTTGAAATCATGAAGTTAAAGCTTAACATCTTTGGATATATAATACAAAGGCAACAATCATCAGAGAAGACCATGATGTTTGGAAAAATCAAAGGCAGTTGATGAAGAAATTGATGGACAAGATGGCTAAATGCTATTGCTGGTAACAGGAGCATGAGCTTTTAAAGTTACAAGAACACCAAAAAGCATTTACTGATAGACAGTCTTGGTGAAATTATGAAATTATGAAATTATGCTCCTCCCATCACAAACAGGGCTGCAACTGGGGGGGGGGGGCAAGTGGGGCATGTGCCCCAGGTGCCGCGCCTAAATTAGTGCTGGGGGGGCACCAAAATGGGTGCGGAATCCCTAGTTGCGGCCCTGATCACAAAAAGTTGGAAGGGACTGAATAATTGCATAACAGTTCGTCAGAGAAGAACTAATTGGAGGGGGAAAAAAGCTTAATATTCAGAAATGTGGTTAAAAACCTAACTATCATATGAACGCTTGAACTCTCCTGCTTTCTTTATCTCTAAAATGATCACAGTTTATCAAAATTCCATATTGTTTCTGAATTGTTATCTTTGCTACTTAGAATAACCACCCACCAAAATATTGTAGCAAGCCCCAACCTTTTCACTTTGTTTTCTGTACAGTCTTTTTATTTATAGAAATCTTTTTTTCACTGTTTCAATTATGCACTTCCTTTCCAATCCACTTACTCATAAAACTCACTGCAGACAAAGAAGAAGCAATGTTTTTGCCCTCAAGGGCACTTATAAGTGATGTCCTCCATTTTCAAATGTAAAGATTGAGCAGTTTAAAATCCCCTCCATGAAAAAGACAGTTATCATGTCTCTCCCCATGTCCAAGCTTTTCCTACAAGTTTTTTTTTCCTACAACAAGCTTTTTCTTACAACACTCATTCTCTCTAATAACCATTCCTTTGCCTTCTTTGCAGCCCATTAAAGAACAATTATAGAGGACAGAGTGGCATATAAAATGCAGCTATAATTTCTGTGTGTAGGAGGGGTGGCACACTAGTGATGCACTATTTTACCATGTTTCCAGCCATATAAAGGAAGGGCTTCACTCCCAAATTCCAGATAGCACATTAAAAAAAAAAGCACAGGGAAAATAGGAAACTCAGTGAAAGAAAAATAGTAATTTAAAAAAGAAGTTGTTTTTGTCATATTTTGAACCAACAACTTTCTATTTGCAAGGTAAGGATTATAAGCACTTATTATTTCACCGCTATTGATAAAGGCAGGTATAGAAGTTGTTAGAATGTATGGTAAACAATTTAGTTGAAGGGGTCTTCCCTCTGTGAAGTTATGAATGAACTGCTGGGATTAGCTTGCAACAAAACTGAGACAAGCTATCATAAATGGACATGCGCCCCAAGGTGACACAAGATGGAAAATGTACTTCAGAAGGGAATGAAAAGAACATCCTGAAGTCACTTTGACAATCAGCAGGGGGTTAAGAGAAAGTGATGCCCATTCTGGAGATTGCCTGCCCATTCTGGCAATGGGGCAACTGGGATGTGCATATCCTCTTAGTTGAAGCTGTTTGCCAGGGAAGACTGGAGCAAAATGATCACACAGCGAAGTGAAACACTGATCCCCAGTTACTGGATGTGTCTGGTTGTGGCTACTGCAGCTAAAAGTGGGGCAACCAGTTACAGAAACTCAGTATAGTCATAGTCATTCGGGGACTTTTCATGTTGGATGATTTTGTGGAAGTAATGAAACAAGCAGCAAAATATGGTACTGTGTGCTCAGTCAGACTCCCTTTATATATCAGTGGGACCTACATGACCAGGGTAGAAACTGGAAGATGGTGAGTTCCAATCCTGCTTTAGGCATGAAGCCAGCTGGGTGACTTTGTGTCAGTCATCCTCTCTCAGCCCTAAGATGAAGGCAATGACAAGCCACTTCTGAAAATGTTGCCAAGGACTTATCTGGAGAGTTGCCAGGAGTCTAGAATGACTCAAAGGCAGGAAAAAAAGAAAAGGAGAAAAAAAAAAAAACTACATGAAGCTCTGATAACATTCAGTGATAAAGATATACAAAAATTCGGAAAATCATTATTGAGTATAAGGTAAAGTTTGGTGAGTTCATAGGTACGTCCATGTGATTTTCTAAGCAATTGGCTTGCCACTGCCTTCTTCCTTTAAAAAAAACAAAAACTTTCAATCTGCTCTATAATTTTTGGATTACCCCCCAGAACTGTATCATTCAAATTCTAACCCAGTGTAACTCTGCTTAGCCTCATAACTTAGACAAGCCCATGTGCTGAAACTTTGAATACAAACCTGCTATATCATAAGACAAAACGGTGGGATTCAAGACAAATGCTTTCCCTAAAAAATAATAAATATACATTCAAAAGGGGAGCAAGCCCCTTCTGCTTTCACAGCTATATTTTATAGATAATTATATTTCATTTTTTAAAGAAGAAAATCTTGAGACTATTGACATTTTATATGAATGTCTTCTAAGTTTTTCAAGAAAACATCTGCTTGGTCCAGCCAAATCTAACTGGATATGTTGTGTTGTATTCTCTTCACATTTAGCTTGCAGCTAAACCTCAAAAAAAACCAAGATTATGGCAACCAGCTTGATTGATAACTGGCAAATAGAGGGATAAAATGTAGAAGCAGTGAAAGACTTTGCATTCCTAAGTGCGAAGATTACTGCGGATGCTGACTGCAGTCAGGAAATCAGAAGACGCTTAATCCTTGGGAGAAGAGCAATGATCAATCTCAATAAAATAGTTAAGAGCAGAGACATCATACTGACAACAAAGGCCCACATAGTTAAAGCAATGGTGTTCCCAGTAGTGACATATGGCTGTGAGAGCTGGACCATAAGGAAGGCTGAGAGAAGGAAGATCGATGCTTTTGAACTGTGGTGTTGGAGGAAAATCCTGAGAGTGCCTTGGACTGCAAGAAGATCAAACCAGTCCATCCTCCAGGAAATAAAGCCAGACTGCTCACTTGAGGGAATGATGTTAAAGGCAAAACTGAAATACTTTGGCCACATAATGAGAAGACAGGACACCCTGGAGAAGATGCTGATGCTAGGAAGAGTGGAGGGCAAAAGGAAGAGGGGCCGACCAAGGGCAAGATGGATGGATGATATTCTAGAGGTGACGGACTCATGCCTGGGGTAGCTGGGGGTGTTGACGACTGACAGGAAGCTCTGGTGTGGACTGGTCCATGAAGTCACGAAGAGTCAGAAGCAACTGAACAAATAAACAACAATTCTCCTCACATTACTTATATAACTGTTATTTCTAGTGAGGAACAAATGTGTAACTTTAGTTGTGTACAGGCATAAGGAATGCAAACTTTCACAGATGAAACAGGTTTTCAAGGCATTTTTTGGACTGTTCTTTTAGCCCTATCAAAATAGGTGAGTATTCATGCATCATTAGTCAACACACAGATGTGGTAGGATACTGAAATCATTGTATTTGGTTCACAACATCTTATACTTACCTGTGCCAGATATTCCAGAAGAGAACCAGGGATGGGATGCAGTGTCTCCATCAATCTAGTTAGGCACTTCAGAAGAGATTCCAGCCAGGTGAAGTGATGGAAGGGAAGGGGAAAGATGATAAGGACATCAGCTTCAGAGAAGGAAAACAGCAATGGACAAATCTTCTCCCTAAAATACTGGGTTCTAGATTAGGCTAAAATGAGGTTAGGTTGTTTGTGGTTCATTGTATGAACCAGGTTTATCACACTAAGCCATAATATCCTGATTTGTTTGGGCAAAATAGGTTATGTAAACATAGGAATTGGTTCTCATGAACCTGAATTTTAAAATTTAATGTGCTTCATGAACCCAAGCTTTTGTGTTATTTTGGCTGAACCTAACAAAAGTATTACACAAGAGTGGATTCTGGTTGTTGTTGTTGTTGTTGTTGTTGTTGTTTTTATGGATAAATGTAGCTATGACTGATGAAATGAAGATAGGTTCTTTGTGGTTCAATGTCTTGTGGGAACCTAGTCATTATCTTAGCTGGTTGGGTGAACCAGGCCATGATTAAGCCATAATATATATATATATATATATATATATATATATATATCTCAAACATAGTGTGCTATGTGAAAACAGGAACTATGTTTTGATACAGCAAATTTAGACTGTAGGTTTCATATTATGTGAACCCATGGAGTAGTTTCTCATCTCCAGCAAAGGAAAGAAGTATGGGAGAAACCATTGTCACGAAGCTCCAAAAGACAAAGCAGAGGTAAATGATACTATGAAATTCTGAAGGGCTGGGTCCCACATTATTCCAGTCCAAAACGTTCTCACTGAAGACGTCCCATCTATCCAGGTGAGATATAGACTGTTTTGGAACCAGAGATGGGTTTGTGCTCTGTAGCATGGGGACATCCATCTGAGAGATCAAAAAGACTTCAATACTTGTTTCTTCTCCTACAGCAATATTGCAAATACTTCTATTAAGTCTTTATCCTTATATGCAATTATATGATGAAAGTTTAATGTGATCATTAAGTATGCAGTGAAAATAAATGCAGAAGCTTCTGTCTTTGGAGCGATGCCACAATGAAATAATATTCCAGTTTGGTTGGCAATGTTCTTGATTAGAAGGGGGCGAAGAAGTACAAAATGTCCCAAAGTAAACCACCCACTAGGACAGACGCTACGAGAAACAACCCAGAGACATTTAGAAAGATACACTGAGTTATGTAAGAATTCTGAATCCAGGAAGGCTGCAGTAATATTGTTCAGTATGTCCTTAGGGTCTTATCTTCCTGGAATTGCCTAGCAAGTATTCCAGTCTTTTTCAGCCATTTCATTTTCTAAATGATCCTTCTCTTTGAACTTCAGATCAAAGTTCTCTGAAAAAAGCATGAGGTCCAATAGAATCCCTTCCTATGTTTTGAGGGACTCAACATGTCATTGGTCTCAGTATCTTTAAACAAGAGCTATTTCTGGAAGATAAAACATTTCCCTGTAAAGTTTCCAATTTTTCAATGATTCTTCTTCTTCCTCCTCCTCCTCCTCCTCCTCCTCCTCCTCCTCCTCCTCCTCCTCCTCCTCCTCCTCCTCCTCCACCCCCTTCCCCTTCCCCTTCTTTGTCTTGTCCTCCTCCTCTTCCTCTCCTCTTCTTATTATCAAGCTGCTTTCAGATTTCTTCTTAATAGCTACCACATTTATTTGCTTATTTATTTGACAGAATTTCTAGTCTGCCCCAGTCCTGAAGGATTCTAGGTGAGAAACAGTAAAATCAGAGTTGAAATAAAATTATAATGCAATGAATGAAATAAGACAATAGACCATCATAATTATGAATTTTAATTATAAAAAGCTATCATAATAATTAAACATTATTAAAAAAAAACCTTATCATGCCACTCCCAGTCAGCTTGTGGGAGAAGAGAGCTCCATAAAGTGAGCAGTGTTACTGCCAAGGCCAGCCACCTTGTCCACACCGCACATGTCTTTTATCTTTTATATTGCAACACCCATAAGAGAGCATTTGATCATGAGGTCATGGCTGCCATCTTGACTTTTTTTTAAGCCCTTGTAGACCTCAATGTGCATTTATCTCTGTGTTTGTATGTATTTGATGTGAACTACATGATAAAACTGGAAAAAAAGTGTCAGATTATTCTATAATTCTGTTGTCATTTGCTTAAAAGTTCATAGAGAACAAATTGCCTCTATTAGAAGGCAAACTCCTGCCCCCAAGGTTCTCTTCAGAAACCAACAATGACAGCAGTCTAGGACGCCAAAAGAAGAACTTAAGAATATCAGAAAGCCAACAGTAAAGCTGAGCATCCTTTCAAATGAGATCCCCATTCTGATCCTAACTGAATCATGGGTGGATACCTTGTGAAGTGTGGGATCCAGATGATAGAAGATATACCTCTCAATCTACCTGTTTACATGTTTGTTACTTACAGCATCATTCCTGTGTTTTCACCCATGTGATGCAAGCTGCTGCACATTCATGTATTTATTTAAATCCTAACCTTTGTACAAGGGACATGGTGGAGCTGCAGGTTAAACCACTGAGCTGCTGAGCTTGCCGATTGGAAGGTCAGCGGTTCGAATCTGCTTGACGGGGTGAGCTCCCGTTGCTAGTCCCATCTCCTGCCAACCTACCAGTTCGAAAACATGCAAATGTGAGTAGTTTAATAGGTACCGCTTCGGCGGGCAGGTAACAGCATTCCATTTATTCATGCCAGCCACATGACCATGGAGGAAGTGTCTACGGACAAACGCTGACTCTTCGGCTTTGAAACGGAGATGAGCACCGCCCCCTGGAGTCGGACACAACTGGACTTAATGCCAAGGGAAACTTTTACCTTTACCTAACCTTTGTACAGGAGCTGAAGGCAGTGTACATAGTACTCCCTCCTATTTATCCCCACAACAATCTTGTGAGTAGGTTGGGCTGAGAGAGAGTGACTGGCCCAAAGTCAGCGAGCTTCCATTCAGTGCGGTTGGCTTAAATCCTGAATATGTCTGCTCCTTATCCAATACCTTAGCCACTACACCTCATGATTCTGCAAATTTCTGTTGGACCACTGCCCTGCCAGCTGGGTATTCAACTACCTATGCAAGCTGTAACTCAGAAGAAACGTTTATGAGAACTATCATGTTCCTTGAGATAAAACATAGCTTATTTTCTGACACCTTTGGAACCATGCTCTCATGTTTTTATTTCAACTACCATTCTTTCTCTCTTTCTTTTCATAGCTTAATGGAATTGTTTGACACAGAACTTAGCCATGCAAATCCAGTCAAACTGGTATCTATGCATTCATGTCCACTGGTAGCAATATTGAAGGACAGAGCACGAACTCTGTTAATTCTGAAGATTAGTGGCATGGAACCAGATGCTCATAATATAGGCATCCCTTGAACTTTATCAGTGGTTGCAAATGTTGCAGAAATTACAACCTGTGTGTGACATAGAGTACTATGATATTAGCTCCCCTAAGACCAGCTTCCAGGCTTGATCCTGTAGCAGTTTGTTGTGTTTCTTAAAAAATATAAAAAATAAAAATAAAGTTCAAGAGTGCTCTGCCAACTCCAGCTGTTCAAAAGGCATTATTAAAAGCTGAACAATAGTGTCAGTAGGACAAATGTGAATTCATTTTGGAAGGACCTTGTGAGTGGAGCATCAGCTGTGAAGCTCCTCTGAGTTTCCCATAATTTTTAGTAAAGGTGTGCAGGGTGAATGGAAAATGTGTTTTGAGCAAAGTTTGGAACAAACACATAACACTCTGTTATCTTTGTCATTCTGAGGCCACCCAGTTTTCGGATGAAACACTGTATTTTTAACTGTTTCCCTGCTTTGGATTCTGTCAATCCAGAATCCAAAGGAGATCTGGAATATTCCCACATAGGAAACTGGGAATTTGAAGCTGTAGAGGTCTCAGGGAGCAGCAGAGAGATATGCCCCAAAAACTAACTCTTTGCTGCCATCTAGTGATCACTGGGAGAGAAGTACAAGGCAAGAGAGAGTCTAGAAGGATTGTGTTTATGAAGGTGTCTGGAGCCGAGTTGAGTTTTTGAGGGACTTTTGAATTTTTGAATGACTCCAGTGAATGTTGATTGAATGTTGATTACTGGAAAATGTGAGGGGAGATGGTGTGCCCACCACAGATTGGAAAGCCTACCTCTGCCATTCTTGGAAGTAGTTCTAGCATTGGCAGCAGTGATGATGGTCAAAGTCAGCTGATTGATGGCTAGAGACGAGTTTTGGCCAGGAGGTGAAGACTGAGGCTGGTACAGCAAGGTCTGAGAGATAGCAGCACTAGGTTGTGGGGGCACCTTTACTGGCAGCTTTGCTTAGTTCTGCTGACTCCCTGGACGGTCTCTTCTGCATCTGTCCCACTTGGCTTTTTCCAACTTTGCGGCTCTTCTCCATCCATTGCTATTTATGGACTAAGAGTACCTGTGGTGGACTGACTCTAATAAGACCCATGCCCTACCCCAGACTATGCCTGTGCAGGGGTCAGAAAGTGGAAGGAGAGATGGTGGTGGATAGAAGCAGATGGGTAGTGAGTAGGAGTTGATGGTTGGTGACCCATGGCAATGTTTTACCCCCAAGGCTGGTCAGTGAGCGCTAGAATAGTGAGAATAGCAATTGTAGTTGTCAGAGGGTGAGGGTGATTGAAAGTGCTCTGTGGAGATATGGTGGGAAGCTAAGAGTGGACCACTTACAGGGATGGCAAGATGAGTGGCTAAGCTTTTCTTGCCCACCAATCTTCCAGATTCAACTGCAAGGCTGGGTCACTGCATTCTTGGTAGCCTTGGGCTCACCCATCGATGTATTAGGTCTATGCCCCTTTTGAGTGGCGAAGTTCATCCAGGTGTAATGTGTGGTTGGGTCCATTCAGTAGTATCTGCTTTGTTGAGAGAGTGGATAGTAAAACCTGCCTTGAAGGACATCGTGGTACACCTCCTCATCAAGAAGATTTTGCTGGGCTCAACAGTTCTGGACAATTTTTGCCCAGTCTCCAATCTTCTTTTTCTGGGGAAGGTTGTTGAGAACATGGTTCAGGTACAACTTCAGAGAGACCTGGAAGATATAAATTATCCAGATCCCTTTCAGTCAGGTTTTAGACCAGGAGATAGTACTGAGGCAGTATTGATCATGGTTGTTTTCAACCTCTGGAGGGGTCAAGATGGGAGTCACACAGCCATCCTGGTTTTCCTTGATCTCTTGGAGGCGTTTGATATCATCAAATATAGTATCTTTTGGGACTGCCTACTGGGATTAGGAGTGGGAAGCATGGTGTTCCAGTAGTTCTTTTCTCTGTAGTAAGGTCAAGTTGGTGTTGGTGGAGTGGGGTGGTGGAGAAAGATCAAATGATAGATCCCTAATGTGTGGATTTTGTAGGGAGCCACCACAATGACTTTAGAGAAGGCAGCCAGAAGCTATTAAAACAACAGCAGGTGCAGAAAAAGCAAATGTTAAATCCAGGGAGGTGGAGAAGTATTAGGAAGCAACAGATTAGCTTCCCATGACTCCTTGGAGTATAAGAGGAAGGGATGGGAAAACACTGGCAGGCTTGCAAGATTTTGTTACTATAGCTTATCTCAACAAAGTAGAGTTCTAATCATCTTGCGCAGTCAGTTTCCTGATCTGGTCTACCTTGTAGGGCTGACAGTTCTCAATGTTTTCACCCTTCTTGCTTAACATCTACCATGTACAAAGTCCTTCATGACACTGGGCCTGGTTATACAGAGGTCCACCTATCTACTGTAGCTTCTGCCTGTCCTATATGATCCAGCCTATCTATTACACAATACCATCTGATGGGACCTAGGATCGGGTCTTCTCTGGAATGCTATCCATGTAGAGATTTGTATGGTTCTTACCCTCGTCTGGCTCTTCCCCCTGACCTTGGGCTAAGTGGGTGGTAGAAGAATCCTTGTTCAGATAATTGGCTAGTCAGAATTTATGAGGATGGATGGATGGATATACTGTAGATAGATGCATAAACACATAGATAGATATTCAGGTTCCTTAAATACCAACCTATTCAATATTTGGATGGCTACCAAAAATTAGGAAGGAAGGAAGGAAGGAAGGAAGGAAGGAAGGAAGGAAGGAAGGAAGGAAGGAAGGAAGGAAGGACCACCATCCTGGGACACATTAAAAAAGAAATCCATCCCAGTCTTGATTGCTAGCTATCCACCTTAAATGTAGATTATATTTATCAGTACTACTCTGCGCTGATAGAATAGAAGTCACAGTCGTGCACACGTCCTGCTCAGCAAATCATTTTTTCTTTAACACTTGAAGAGCTACAGAAAGAGTGCAGTAAACCATGAAACGAACAAGATCAAACATCTCTAGGCAGCAAAATGCACCACTGACTGCCTCATAGAATATTGGATTGGAAGGGATGGGAAGGTTATCAGTCCAACCTCATGCCCTGGTAGATGCCATCCAGACTCTATTTAAACACCTCTATTGAATCAACAGAATGCAAAAAACTTGAGCAGTGCAGTTCACATACACACATAAGTTAGCAGACAAACTACAAGAATGTGGTTGGGTTTCTTTTACTATTTGTTTGCATTTTTAAATGCGTGCTGAAGTCCACAAGTCCATAAATGAAAGGGGAGAAGAGAGCACAACAATGCATGTCCTCAGGGTATGGTCAAAAAAGGCAAGCTGGTGGCTGCAATGCTGTGATTGAAATCCCTCCTGTTTTTTTATGTGCATCAAACATGTGACACATATGAAGAAACAGGTGGGGCTTTGATTGCACACACCATCATAGTTTCCATCTTGACTTTTGTTGACCATACCCTGTGGATACTCCTGATGCATGGAGAGCAAGGACAAATGACCAGTGACAGACACACCAAAGTCCAGAAATTGCAAAAGCTAACCAGACTGTCTGCTTTCACTCAAAGCCAAACACCGCAAAGAGCCACCAAGCCATCCTTGTACACACTTTCCTGGGAATAAGTTGTTTGAGCTCCGTATGACTTACTGAATTATTTTGCCTTCTGGATAGATATGCACTAGAGTTTTATTGCATACACTTCTAAGTACATCAGACATTCTGTTATTCTACAGCAGTATTCCCAGAAGGCAGCCCCATCTCGTTCACCTTGCTGGAACAATGAAGCTAAGCAGGATCAGACCTGAGTATTATTTGGATGTGACATCTCCAGCAGTAACAGGTCTGAGAGTTGGAAACAAACAAACAAAACAAAACAATCCCAGAAGAGAGAGAAATGGCCAGCCATTTCCATAGTACTACCAAGAAAACAAGAAGGATGTGTCCCTAAAGTCACAGGGGTTGAGCTCTACTGGTAACTTTATGTTTTTATTCAATGGTGAGACTTCTCACTAGATAGGATAAGAGTCTTTCTGGATGTGGAATTATAGTTGGGTGGAAACCCCCATAGCCATCTTACCTTTTGTATCCCATTAAAAGGCTTGTTTTACGCCTCTAATTTAGCCAGAGCACAAATGACCAGGTTCAACTTATCCTACTTCAGACACATTATGTGAATACTCAGCTCTCTGGAAAAGGCTGTAATACTGGGAAAGGTGGAAGGAAAGAGAAGAGGATAACCAGCATCAAGGGGATGGACTCACATACAGTGGTGATGGGTGCACCATTGGAAGACCTGAAGGACCTGCTAGGGACAGATCATCATGGAGAAAATCTATCTTCCTGGTCACTGAGAGTCAACATTGACTTGATGGCACATAGTCAATCAAGCAAATATAATGTTCTCATTGTTCTTTAAATAACCCACTTCTGGCCAGCAGCAAGGGGGATGGACTCAGTTATTGTGGTGATGGGGGCATGTGGGAAGACCTGGAAGACCAGGTCAGGGATAGAGAAAATCTGTCTATGTAGTCGCTAGGAGTCAAAAATGGCTTGATGGCACATAATCAATCAACTTAGCCAGCGGCGTTCAGGTTTAATGGCCAATATTATCCACTGGTAGTATTTAAGTAAGACTCAATGAGTCTTGAGGGCAATTGAATCCAATAGATGCCAAAGAGGAGAGGATTTTGCATTATATCGCTTCAAGCAGGCAATTGGCTTGGGCCAACCCTGGGTATTTGTAACAGGGGTTGAATTTCCCTTCTCCTTCTAAAATTATCCTTATCCAAATCCCTTCTTAAATAACCTTTTCCCCCCAAAGTGGAATGAAGGAATAAACATGTACATGATTCTGTCTTTATTCCTCCCTATCCTACATCTGACTTTTATGGTATAGATTAATAGTAGATACATACTGCAAGGGAATGTTCTTGATGTCACCAAATACATAACTGCATCACTGTTCTTTGTGTGCAGTATTTCTCCTGGTGCATCTGTGTTCATTGATTAAAAATAATTTTTAGCCCTAGAAAACAGAGGTCATAAATTGAGAACACTATACATTTGATTGTATCAATATTTCTACAGACTTTTCACCACTGTTCAAAAGCATTTTTTTTCTCAAAACAGTGAACAAGCAAACCTGAAAGTCAATAATAAACATCAATTTCTAAATATTAAACTTTTTAAAAAAAATCCTGAAGAGAATCGTGCCTCAATTTCCACAAATTATTTTTAAAAAGACCAAATTAAAATAATTATAAGATGAAAGGTCAAAACTGAAAACCAGTCCAATTTCAATATTCAATAATTAATTAAAAGTCAAAAGACTTTACAGCAGGGTGTCTCCGCCAGGGTTCCACGGCACCCTCGGTTTCTGTGAGAGGTCACTAGGGGTTCCCTGGGTGATCATGATTTACTTTTTTAAAAAAAATCAAATTCAGGCAAATTCATATTAAGACGTAAGTTTCATTCTTTATTTTTAGTTTACGAACACTGTTCATGCATCTATACAGGCCTACCCATGAAACACATATAATAATTTTGTAACTTCTGGCCTATATCTGAGCCTGAATGTGCAGGGGTTCCCCGAGGCCTGAAAAAATATTTCAAGGGTTTCTCCAGGGTTAAAAAGTTGTGAAAGGCTGCTTTATAGTTTGTCTAAAAGCAACAGAGAAGAGAGTTAAAAATACTTCTTAGAGGGAGGAGGGAAAGATTCCAGAACTTAGAGGCTAAGAGTGAAGAGGACTTTGATGGTTCTGCCAATCTGATAGTATCCTCTGGAATGTTTGGAAGCAGGATCTCAATGGATGGCCTTCAAGTCTATTTACTGGTCCATCAATAATCCGTGTCTCAGTTCACTGAGATTTGCTTTTGTGTTGCTAACGTGCAGCTGCAAATGCAGGCACTAAGAAGACACTGCATGGGAAGAATCTAGAAGCCACCATGAAAATACACCTATGATCACTTCAAAATTCCTGCTTCAGAGGCCTGCAGTCAAGGCTGCATCATGAAGGACAAGAGGAAGAAGAGGCAGGGGAAGAGAGAAAGCACCTAGCAGCCACTGTGCATCCGCTCCTATTTGAAGCCGATTTTGATAGCTGTAATGCTGAAAATGCTCATCTTTAAAGAAGAAAAATTAACGAAATATAGGAATAAATGCAAAATGGAAAGGACGGAAATCCATTCAACCCTAAAGCTAGTTGATCAATTCTACGCAGAATGTCTCACTCTTGCAGGAAGAGGCAAATCTCTCAAATCTGATCTCATCTTGTTTCTCTCTCTCTCTCCCTCTCAACTTCATGTTTGTTTCATCTAATACTGGGTAGAGAAATGCACCTGGTTTTTAAAAATATGCTGCCACTTCCTCTTTAATATGATGGGCTAGAGCTGGCTTTCACATTTCCTTTCAAAGGAGGAGAGCGAGAGTTGGTGAAATTCTTATGAGTAGGGTGTTTTTATACTTCCTTAAATATGAGGTAGCTAAGGGCACATGAGAATGTCCTAGTTTTCATTGTGCTACCTTCTCTCCATTGGTCTGCAAACTCCACATTTTCCATTAAATCCATTAGAAGATACTATGAGTGGGTGGGGTGGCCTTATTCAAGTGGCCACTCCTGGCACTGAGAAACTGTTCAAGAATTCTACTCTCCCTAAATGAGTTTAGAGGACTTGTCCATCCACTTTCTGCTCCCCCCTCCCCCCTCCCCCCCAAAAATTGGTGGAAAAATGAAAAGCTATTTTTCCCAGCTGTTTTTTCAGTCTGATTTCTAGCTCACTTTCAAGTTAATTTTAATAGTTTGCATTCCTTTTTGCACGGGACAATGCTCAGGTTTCCCTAACAAATGCCATTTAAATATAGTTTCCCTAAAATTTGCAATGCTGTGAAAATCTCTTCTCTTTTCTTCACCACAGATAGAACATACTCCTCTGTACAAATCTCTTTATGAAGGGAGGGTAAATGTAGGTGCTCCACCTCTCTTGCCTGCAGACGCACACTGGGATGGATCAGCTGGTCTTCCTTGATGAGCTTCACTTCCAGATATGCACAGGTGCTACAATTACTGAGAACAATGCACACTTTTGTTTAGTGGAATCACTTCCAATGGGCACGCTGGACTTGCACAGAAGCCCAAGCAAGTGAGATACCCTTTTCTGCATAATCCCAAGAGTTACCATTTGACATGCACCACCTTCTAATGAGGTCATGCTTATGTACATTGTTTGAATTGCAAACATTAGAAAGATTGAAAAAGTGCAAATCTCATAGTAGATCTACATTCTGGTTCTAATATAAGTCCAGGAAGTGCAAACTGGATAATTGTCCACTCTTAAAATGCAAAGAGAACCATGTTTGTCTCCCATCTTTGCATGGCTCAGAAGGCATGTTTTACAGGAGACAGGTCCCAAAGTGTGTGTTTGAGTGTGAAGAATATCTCTCAATCCTTTCTCCACAGACTTCTGCTTTGAAACCGAGTCATCCTTCTTCAGATACAAATAGTTCCCTTTCTAGCCCAGCATGATCTTTGCATTCTTCCAAATGCTGTATTAACCATCAGAAGCTCTCCTCGGGTGCCTAAGTGCTCCCCATTTTTATAAGCCTTGTGTCTCCTCCCAAGAATTTTGCTCACAGGGATGACGTAAGGAGTGTCAGGTGCTGTTCTAAATGCAAGGAATGATTTCTTCCCTCCTTTTTTGCAGGAAATTGCATTAAGTGCCCATATCCGCCTGCAGATGAGGGCTACAATATTCTCATTTCAGTCCCAAACAGATGGGGAATTTGATAGGCACTCACCACATTCCATTTTCTCTTTTTCCATCAGCTTGAACACTGCCCCTCCCTTCTCTTAAAAAACGAAACAAAAAAATCCTACATCTTCCTTCCTATTTGGCTAAGTGTGATCAAGCCGAAAAGGAATGGAGGGGGAGGCCATCTGGAGAAGAATATAGGGCTGATTCAGGATGCAGAAACTGAACACAAATCTGCTATTTATCTTCTTCCAGCTTGCAACCTGTTTCAACAAGGACAGAAGCAACCATTAGTTTTCTGCCTAGCGGCTCGTCTCCCTCTTTCTCTGCTGTTAACTCTTTTCTCAAAACATGCAGGAGTTTAAAAAAAAATCAATTAAGGTACTACTAGTTCAATGGGGCCTCTTTGAGAAATGAGTACCATCGGACAGAGGTTACTGGGAGGTTGCATCCTGACTCTAGAAAATCCTGAAAAATAAGTGTAGGGGAAATCAACCAGGTCTTGCCATGGCCAAATAAATAAATAAATAAACAAATGCTTGTTTTGCTGATAGTCTCTGTCTTATTATAAGTTGAAAACAAGTAGTGTCCATCTCAGGTGCACTGAATTATTTACACAATGTGCTTGTAACTACAGCAATGTTTGCAATCTCTACATCTTTGCAAGTGGCATTCTAGGCTAGCTCCATCAGATTCACATAGGCTTTGCCCCACCTTACCAGACAGATCAGTTCTTCAATTCTATTGGCAGCCATCTGGGGATTGGAGAGATGACGAACAAGACATTCTAACCTCTTCCATCAGCCATGACATCCTGGTCCCATTCTCGGAATGAGCAATAGCCACAAATGTTCAAACAAGAACCTCTGAAAGAAAAATTAAGCTGAACTCCAGCACGAACAAGCAGATAGAAAGCCTCCCCCACCCCCACCCCCCTGGCCTCGTAGGGCTAATCTTTCACCCTCATTTCCTTCCATTCTTCTGTGGCTTGCCTTTTTAGATGTGAGCTGGGAAACAGGGCATGTCCTTTATAAATGACAGATGCTTTATTTTGGAGATTTTGATGACCTGAAAAGGGACATTAAAATGCTGCAAATCATGAAATTAAAGGGCTGAACCTGGCTTGCTGTAATTTGCAATTCTTTTCCTGCATCTTTTGTAGGATCAGGAGAATTGGGGCATTTTTATTTTTTTTTAGGACAGGTTGATGGAGGAATTAGAATATTCATCACTGTTAAAGGTTGTTTTTCTTAGTGCTTAACTTTTTAGGAAGCTCTTTCTTTGAATTTTTAACTTTTTACAAAGATAGCGTACCAATGCAAGTTATAGAGTCATTCTATGATCACTCTAAGGAAGATGCTGATTGAGAGGACTGATGATGGAATATTGGAGAATAAAACAAAGATTTTTAAAAAATGGTTTTATTTTTATTTATTTAAAACATTTATGTAGCCACCCATCTTGAACCAAGCTCTGGGCAGCTCACAACTCAAAAATTCTATCTATCTACAATAAAATTAAAATGTTAAAACAGAAAAGACTGGGCACCAGAGCTTAACATTCCCATGCAGCCTGAAAGTCCGTCCCACCAATCTCACCCTAACCCAGCACTTTGTAGAGAAGCCATGAGCCAGCCTAGTAACCAGGAGACCATGAGTTCTAGTTCTGCCTTAGGCACAAAACCGGCTAGGCGACCTTGGGCCAGTCACTCTCTCTCAGCCCTAGGAAGCAGGCAATGGCAAACCACTTCTGACAAACCTGCCAAGAAAACTTCAGGGACTTGTCCAGGCAGTATTCGAGAATCGGACACGATTCAACAGATTTTTTTTTTTAAAGTGCTTTCCAGAAGTTCCTAAGGAATAAGCAGTGGAGGTGAAGAATAGATTTAAGGGACTAGATTTAGTAGATAGGGTCCCGGAAGAACTATGGACAGAAGTTCGCAACATTGTTCAAGAGGCGGCAACAAAATACATCCCAAAGAAAGAGAAAACCAAGAAGGCAAAATGGCTGTCTGCTGAGACACTAGAAGTAGCCCAAGAAAGAAGGAAAGCAAAAGGCAACAGTGATAGGGGGAGATATGCCCAATTAAATGCAAAATTTAATTAGCCAGAAGAGATAAGGAATTATTTTTAAACAAGTAATGCGTGGAAGTGGAAGAAGACAATAGAATAGGAAGGACAAGAGACCTCTTCCAGAAAATTAGAAACATTGGAGGTAAATTCCAGGCCAAAATGGGCATGATCAAAAACAAAGATGGCAAGGACCTAACAGAAGAAGAAGAGATCAAGAAAAGGTGGCAAGAATATACAGAAGACTTGTATAGGAAGGATAACGATATTGGGGATAGCTTTGACAGTGTGGTCAGTGAGCTAGAGCCAGACACCCTGAAGAGTGAGGTTGAATGGGCCTTAAGAAGCATTGCTAACAACAAGGCAGCAGGAGATGACGGCATCCCAGCTGAACTGTTCAAAATCTTGCAAGATGATGCTGTCAAGGTAATGCATGCTATATGCCAGCAAATTTGGAAAACACAAGAATGGCCATCAGATTGGAAAAAATCAACTTACATCCCCATACCAAAAAAGGGAAACACTAAAGAATGTTCAAACTATCGAACAGTGGCACTCATTTCACATGCCAGTAAGGTAATGCTCAAGATCCTGCAAGGTAGACTTCAGCAATTCATGGAGCGAGAATTGCCAGATGTGCAAGCTGGGTTTAGAAAAGGCAGAGGAACTAGGGACCAAATTGCCAATATCCAATGGAATAAACGGAAAAAGCCAGGGAAATTCAGAAAAAACATCAATTTCTGTTTTATTGACTATTCTAAAGCCTTTGACTGTGTGGACCATAACAAATTGTGGCAAGTTCTTAGTGGTATGGGGATACCAAGTCATCTTGTCTGCCTCCTGAAGAATCTGTATAACGACCAGGTAGCGACAGTAAGAACAGACCACGGAACAACAGACTGGTTTAAGATTGGGAAAGGAGTATGGCAGGGCTGTATACTCTTACCCTACCTATTCAACTTGTATGCAGAACACATCATGCGACAAGCTGGCCTTGAGGAATCCAAGGCTGGAGTTAAAATCTCTGGAAGAAACATTAACAATCTCAGATATGCAGATGATATCACTTTGATGGCTGAAAGCAAAGAGGAACTGAGGAGCCTTATGATGAAGGTGAAAGAAGAAAGTGGAAAAGCTGGCTTGCAGCTAAACCTCAAAAAAACCAAGATTATGGCAACCAGCTGGATTGATAACTGGCAAATAGAGGGAGAAAATGTAGAAGCAGTGAAAGACTTTATATTCCTAGGTGCAAAGATTACTGTGGATGCTGACTGCAGTCAGGAAATCAGAAGGCACTTAATCCTTGGGAGAAGAGCAATGACAAATCTTGATAAAATAGTTAAGAGCAGAGACATCACACTGACAACAAAGGCCCACATAGTTAAAGCAATGGTGTTCCCCATAGTAACATATGGCTGCGAGAGCTGGACCATAAAGAAGGCTGAGCGAAGGAAGATCGATGCTTTTGAGCTGTGGTGTTGAAGGAAAATCCTGAGAGTGCCTTGGACTGCAAGAAGATCAAACCAGTCCATCCTCCAGGAAATAAAACCAGACTGCTCACTTGAGGGAATGATATTAAAGGCAAAACTGAAATACTTTGGCCACATAATGAGAAGACAGGACAGCCTGGAGAAGATGCTGATGCTAGGGAGAGTGGAGGGCAAAAGGAAGAGGGGCCGACCAAGGGCAAGGTGGATGGATGATATTCTAGAGGTGACAGATTCGTCCCTGGGGGAGCTGGGGGTGTTGACGACTGACAGGAAGCTCTGGCGTGGGCTGGTCCATGAAGTCACGAAGAGTCGGAAGCGACTAAACGAATAAACAACAACCAGAAGGTTATAAGGGTGGTAAACTATGTTTACCAATATCTTACCACATGCTATGATAGATCAGAGATGTGACAGAGGTTTGTGGGCAGGTCATGTGGGTCATCAAGGCCACCATTCTACCATAGCATTAGAGAGTTCATCGGTAGCGATGCTCCCTTCGATCTAATATCTCCCTTATTTGGTCATTTAGGCAGTTCATTTTGGAATCAATGAAATCAGTTTTCTCCATGAGTAAATTAATTAATTAATTTAATGTTGATTAAATCCTACACATGGGCAACCTGTGTCCCAGGGCTTAGTGTGACCCCTTTGAATCCTTCTTTTAGATTTCTCAAAGATCTCTCTGATCAGAGTTTTGAGGAATGAGATGTGAGGTCAAAAGGATTTATATCACAGTAAAATGTATGAAGAAATAAAATCCTTGACCAACCACAGCCCTGTCCATGTGTGTGAAGTAGTCCCATCCATCTTGAAGGTTTCCATGCTTCCAAAAATGATAAAATCATCCCTTGTCCCCACCCCTTATTTTTCATTTCTGCTTTGTGCTCTTCTACCACCCAGCTATCCCCTACCTCCTTCAAAGTGCTGACCGGATTCAAAATTTACCCTTTGCTTTTGGCTCTCCTCTAAAAAAAAAAAAAAGGAAAACAAAAATCCAGGAGATATTACTTTGACATGTGCTCAGTGGAGGCAGAGACAGAATGATCATGCAGTGTCCTTCAGACTCAAGATAAAAGTTGTGACAAAAAAGGACTAGCATGTTCTTCTCTAGCGTGTTTTCTTCTTGTCAACAGTGGCACTGAAATACATCACAAGGCTTGAGGATTTTAATTTTTTTGACAAGCTGTCTACAAAATTCTGCCAAGATTCCTGTGCCCACTGTGTAGATCAAAGATATCTCAGAGGGCTGTTTATCAAATCATTCATTATTACTCTAAATGTGCCCCATGAGAAAGGAGGAAGCTGGATAATCTGCCAACAGAAGAAATCTGCCTCAAGCATTTTGTTTGCTGTGTGATACACTAAAATGGGATACCCTGTCCTTAACTGTGAAAGATTTGCCAGCCTCTTCTTATCACCAAAACTTTGTCAATCTAGTGTTTTACCTTCTTACATTTTCATCAACTGCCCTCTTCATGTTGATTTCCCAGGACCAAGCTACTGTAGGTCCCTTCTGCAGGTGCACACACCCTTATAATGAATCAAATCTTCAAAAAAAAACTTGCTGGAAATCAAAAATTCAATATCACAAACTCAGAGAGAATTGTGTGAACCCTTCAAACCACCGGTTCAACCTGAATCGAACTTTGGAATCAACCTGCAACCTGCAGTCTGTTTTGCACATTGTTACCGTATAGCCATCAGCACCCATTCACACATCACTCCATCTGCATGGCACAACTTTGTCTTGTGGAAGCATGGAAAATGGAATGTGTTAATTCCTTGACTGGATTCTTATTTGAATGACAAAATGTCTCAAGATGGTAAAAAGCCTGAACCCCCCAATTTACTTTGTCATTCACTTTACACTCAGTTCTCAACTGAATGGAAAGACCTGCACACTCTATGCCAGGGTTTCTCATCCAGGGTTCCGTGGCACCCTCGGGTTCCACGAGAGGTCCCTAGGGGTTCCCTGGGAGATCATGGTTTATTTAAAAAAATATTTCTAAGTTGGGCAACTTCCCATTAAAGAGGTAAGCTTCATTCTTTATTTTTAGTTTAAGAACACTGTGAATGCATATATATATATATATATATATATATATATATATATATATATATATATACATATATGCATGCAAGCATGCATGCATGCATGCATGCATGCATGCATACAGGCCTACCCATGAAATGAATATAATAATTTTGTAACTTCTGGTCTCTATTTTAGCCTGAATGTGCAGAGGTCCCCTGAGGCCTGAAAATATTTCAAGGGCTCCTCCAGGGTCAAAAGGTTGAGAAAGGCTGATCTAGGCAATAGATTTATGATAAGGGGGATCCTCCTGTATGGGTCTGAGTGCTGTTAGTTGTTCCTTGATTTTACTATAATGTTGTATTATACTGTGAGCAGCTCTGAGTCTTGATTGAATTAGAGCAGCATATGGAAGGCAGGCAGGCAGGCAGGCAGGCAGGCAGGCGTTCATGTTTATAGAGGCTGAGATCCCTGAATTTTTATTTCTGGTTCTTGCCCATGGAAAAGTACTTCCATAGAAGAACACTGAGGCTGATCTTATCTCTCTGTCATCTATTTTTTGTGTGGAGGGCCACTTTTTGTTTTTCTTTTTGTATGAGCTTTTCTTTTTGTGCGAAGCAGCAATAGGTTGGGTGAACTTCTCATTCCCCAGTGGAACAATTGGGCCCAAGTTCACCTTCTCAGGGAAGACTGCTCCTTCTCCTCTCTGATTATCTATATTGCTTCTCTGACACAAGCAACCTTCTTGCCAGCCCTGATTATAGGAATGAAGCCAGCCTGCCCAGGATTTATGAGAAGTAGCATGTTCCGGGTCAAGTTTTGTCACAAATGCTTTTCTAGTCTTAGAATAAAGGCCATTGGATCAGCTGGAGCAGGGCTTTGTTTTGGTTTCTTGAAATGCCAAGACATCCCTGCATTCAGAGATGGAGTCTTTGCCAAGCAGCATTAGCTGACTAATTTCCTCCAAGGGCTTTCCCTTCACCTTTGCTAGGGTAAATAATCAGAACATTGCCTCCCAAATTTCAAGGGGAAGCATTCATTCCTAGGCATGAAGGGGAAACAAAAAAGTTGACTTGTTCCTTGTAGAATAGCTTCCTCTCTCCAGTGAAAAAAGAAACCCAGCTATGGTTCATTTGGTTTGGTCATGCCTGGTACACAGAAAACAGCCTTGGAGCACTTTTAGCAGAGCAGAGTAAGTAGGCACTTTCTGCTACCTACTTATGTTTTGTATTATAATTATCCAAAGGATTCTGTCAGTCAGTCAGTCAGTCAGTCATTTTGCTGCAGTGGTTTCACTGTATTCATTGGGCTTTTGTGGTGGGGCTTACACAACTTGCTCTATCCCGCTAATAAAACACTACTGCTTTATTCATATTGTGGGAAGTTATTAAGATCTCTTGCTCCCTGCTACACTGTCTCCCCCCTGAACATTATCTTCCTGCCATATCACTCCCCCTTGAGCAAAGTAAAAGGTTAGAAGTTACAGAATCCAGTGGGTTCATACAAAGAGGATGCCAGAGGTTAAAATGTGACAGGAAACTCCAGCTGTTTAGACAAAAGATTCCCTTCAGACTTAATCAGAGACCTTGCAAGACAAAAGGTCGCCCATTCACAGAACTTAGCAGAGCCCATTCAGTAGACCATCCTCCCCAGCCAAACAGATCTCCCTAAGCCAATCACAAAATATTCCTTCCAAGGTGAACATGCCAGGCTAGTAGACAAAGCCACAGCCCAGCAGAGAACACAAACAGCAGGGAGCCTGACCACAGAGCGCCTCCTCTCTGAACTCCGGTAAACTGCACTTTCCCGGAATTCCTAGAGAGCGCCCCCTGCCAAGAAACCGGCCAAGGGCACCCTCTCAGAAGTTCCTAGAAGGCAGGAACACTTTGCATAACAGTAGCCAAGCTCTCCTATATAAAGAGCTTGTGGGGAGAATACAAGCGTGGCCACCTCCAACCAGCAGAGTCTGCACCATGCTCTTGGAAAATAAAATTATCTCTGTTCAAGCAATCACCTAAGAACTTTCATTCCCAGCTAGAAAAGGACCTGGTAAGATTTCCTTCCAATAATATAAAACATTTTATATCCCTCCAAAATAAACTATACTGTGGCATAATGTGATGACCTGGTTCCTACAGTATGCTGAACCAGAAACTCCCCAAACCATTGTCTGAGAGAAGCTATTGGGTTGATGCATATTTGAATTTTGGAAGAAGACATTCTTCAAATATAAGCAATCTTCATAAGAAGAGAAGATTAGAGTACAATCCTGTGCAGCCCACAGGCCAAAGAATTTCCTCCTTTGACTGTCAGAAGCAGGGTGCTGACCCCAGAGGGGAGATCCCAGGACCAGTTACTCCATTACCTTCCTACAGACACCAAAAAGAGGCTTGCAAGGAATGAATAATGAGTTCCCAAACCCCAGATCCACCACCATGTCTCTGTCTGAGACAGAAATTTAGATTTTGAATTAATCTAAATAAAAGAAATGTAACTTTGAAAAAGATCAGGAAGAAAATGTAGAGACTTATTGTCTACCTCTTTTCTTTACTGCCCCACTAGTCAATAGTCAGTGGGTTCTGAATCTTTGTAGGACTTCCTACTTCTGTGCAATTGCAGAACTTGTGATTCTTATGACCAAGACTTTCCAGCTTCAGCACACTGCAGATGCTCCAATGCCTCCATAAAGACTCTTTGGAGTTGAGTTTCACTTCTGGGGCCTACATGAGCATATTCTTATTGCTTTCTTTGTAATAATGAAGGAATGGTTTTCCACTTTTTCAAATGCTAATCAGGTCTAATCTTGCTTACATTTGTACAAAATCAGCCAAAGTCAAATTAAGGGCTTTTACCTGTTGCAACTTTTCAGCATATTGGAAGGAAGGAATGGCAACTTATATCAAGATATATCTATGATATAGGTATCACAGAACTCCATGACCCACCCACCCACCCACCCTTCCTTCCTTCCTTCCTTCCTTCCTTCCTTCCTTCCTTCCTTCCTTCCTTCCTTCCTTCCTTCCTTCCTTCCTTCCTTCCTTCCTTCCTCTTCAAGCTATGTTCTCATTAAATCAGGTTTATCCCCACTGATTCTGTCATATGGAATAAAGTACCATTTTATCCCTGCTTGATCAACATTTGCATCCCATTGTGTTTAGTGCAACCTTAGATGTGCAGAGGTTCACCTACTTCTTGTTTAGAATCCACCCTATGGGAAAGTATGAAATATAGCATCAGTTTCATTTACGAAATCAGTGCCTTTTGATATGAAGGCTGCTTTTTTCAGTGGACAGATTAATGAGCTGCCATTACCATTCAAGCTGATGGACCAACAAAAATCCTTAAAATGATCAAAACATATTATTTTCAGCTGTGCAGAAGGGAAGGTGCAAGCCAGCAGTCATTTCATATTCATTCATTCATTCATTCTTCAGTTCAGTCACCCACATATACTCATTCACTCAATCACACACTAATTGCATTTATAGTTTGCTCTTTTCCTGAAAGTTCACACCCAATATAAATAGAAGAAAAATCCACTACAAACAATTAAACAAATGAATGTGTACCAAGAATGCCCTAGGGCCCAAAGGCCAATTAAAATAAATTTGTCTTCAGGACCTTCTTGAGTGCAAAGGGGACGGGGGTTAATCACACTTCTGGGAGGAGTGCATTCCATAAAGAGGGTCCACTATAGTGAGGTCTCTGGTGTTTGGACCAGATGAGCAGAATCATGCTAGGGGGATTTGCATCTCATAAAAATAAACACCAAAGTATTAGTGCAATTAAGAGCCTCATGTGGTGCAGAGTGGTAGGCAGCAGTATTGCAACCAAAACTCTCCCCACAACCTGAGTTCAATCGGAGCAGAAGCTGGATTCTCGGGTAGCCAGCTCAGATGTCATGAGTAAGGATGGCGAGCAGGGGGCTCCCATCCAGACTGTTAAGCACATGCGTAGCACTGAGGAATTGGGCAGCCATTCAAAGAGACACAGATTGGGACCGCCTTAACCTTTGGGGTTTATATGTCTGGGTTTTTCCCACGCTTCTTCAGTTTGTTAGGATTCCTGTTATGTACAAGCAATAAAACATTAGAGACCAGTTCCTTGTCTCAGTGTGGTTCCTGGCTGTTAGGACACAGGTTGACTCAGCCTTCCATCCTTCCGAGGTCGGTCAGATGAGCACCCAGCTTGCTGGGGAAGGCGACGACTGGGGGAGGCAATGGCAAACCACCCCGCTATAGTCTGCCAAGAAAATGTCGCAAAAACAGCATCCCCCCAAAGGATCAGACATGACTCGGTGCTTGCACAGGGGACCTTTCACCTTTCACACATTAGTGCAATTACTGCATCACAAAGCAATACTGGGCCAAAGTTTGTCTTGTACTTTCTCAAATGTTTCCATCCCCTGTGAAAGAGGTTCTGTGAAAGAGGAGAGAACAACACCCACCCCACCCCACCAACACAAGCCGGGCAAGCCACGGTATATAAACAGAGAGCAAGGCCCTCTCCCTCGTCGCACTGAAGACATTGCCTAGTCTGACAATGAAATGTCTGCAAGAAAACAACAAGGCTCAGAGAGCACCAAGGACTCCGAAGAGGTTCTGTTTCTACATTTTATTTGCAGGGTACTTTGCTCCTGCAGGCAGTGAAGAAGCTACTGCTAGTTTTGAGAATTTTTATTATACCTCTTCCTCTGCTTTACCAGACCCTCAGGTTCCTCCTCTTACTTCCCAATCTGAAAATGGTTCATAGGAGGACTACCTTCAGGGGGCTGAAGCAAGTGGATTATCCAGACAGTAGCAGGAAGCAGATAGCCTTGAACAGAAGTCAACTTTAGTAACTTTATGAGTTGGCAGGATGACCTTATTCCTAAGCTGGTCAGAATCGGTCCTTATCTCCAGATAAAGAGAGAATGTCTTTATAGAATGCAGGTGCTATGAATCTTCTAGGAGGGAAAAAACAAAACAAAACATGAACTTGCCTGGCTAATCATAATTAATTACTTGAATATTAGTTAAATGAATATGTATATGGAAACATACTGTATATATTCTGCTCATTTCTATCCAAGTGCCTTTCTCCTTTCTCCTGGAGAAGAACCTGAAGATCATTGCTCTTTTCAATATGGTATCACCTAGTTAACTCTCTCCAACTTGCTGTTTTTTGTTTGTTTATTTCTTCTCACTTTGGATATTTCCCAGCAGAACTAAGGCACAGAGATGGTACAACCCTCTGGGTAGTTACTTCAGTTATGTTTATGCTTTGGTATGTCTACATGTTGGAGAGAATTACCTTTGGAACCCAACTACTACTGAAGTGAATGAAAAGTGGAATGAAGAAGAGAAAAGGAGGAATTCATCTTTTAAATATATTTTCTAGTCTTTCTCATAAAGTAGTTCCCACTCCTCCTCCTCCTCTTTTCCTTTTCCACATGCAACAAAGAAGAAAAAAGAAAACACTTCTCTCAATCTCTTTGTCTTACACTTCTTATATTGGAAGGATTGAGGAGATTACACAAATCATTACATTAATGCCAGGAAGACTGAAATCAAAGAAGCAGTCATATGCCTAGAGGCCATCTTGTGCTTTCAGGAAGTGGTGATAGGAGCCCTGTGGAAAAACAAGGCTGAATATTTTGCAAACACAGATGAATACAAATTGCTTTGCCCTCATGTGTGAACACCTTCTCTACTTAGGCATTTGTTTGCTGTTTCTTCGAGCTGTGGTGGTGATCAGTTTATATTTGTTTATGCCAGTTATAGTTGGCAAACTGACTAGATTCCTTGCATCCTAATTTAGGATTTACCTTCTAGCTCACATACTTTGTTCTTGTGACATGGTATAGCCAGGGAACTCTCACGATTCTTCTCCAACCTTTATACATTTATCAGAAATCTAAAACAGGGATGATAACAATCCACAGCAGGCCTTGTGGGATGTCAACTTCAATCATCCCTAACTACTGACCGTACTTATTGTGGATGATGTTCTTGATATAAAAAGACTGTTCATAGACAAAACACATACATATCAAATGTTTGATATGGGACTCCTTGTCCTGATTACCAGGAAACACACTGAGGCGAGGACTTGGTCTCTAATATTTATTAGTAGTACTTAACAAGAATCCTAACAAACTGAGAAAGCGTGGGAAAACCCAGCCATATAAACCCCAAAGGTTAAGGCGGTCCCGATCTGTGTCTCTTTGAATGGCTGAACAGTTCCTCAGTGCTACGCATGCGCTTGACAGTCTGGGTGAGAGCCCCCTGCTCGCCATCCTTACTCATGACACTCCTCCTTCTAATGTTTTTTTTTTTAACAAAAAGAGAGACCATGTTTGTTGTGAAGGTACGTAACTTCCACTGGTTCAAGGGCTGTGGTGGATTTATACAAGATCTAGAGGGTTACACTTTCAAACTGGACAGGTCCATGACACAAAGTGGACCTGATTTTAGGGGCACCAAGGAGTGAATTGGATGCCTTAAGCTCATGCCCTTTAAAATCCTATCCAATTTCCTTTTTTTTTTAAAAAAAAGTTGTGGGCCTATCCAATTGGGGATTGCTTTGGGGCCACAAAAGTTTTAATAGCCAGCCATACACAGCTCATGGCCCATGCTGTTTGCACTCCTACTATACATCTAACATGATGCTTTTTATACATTGAGGGTGAGCCTTTAGCACCCCATAGCCTGCAGGTAGCCTTCAAACTCCTTTTAGGAGCATTTGGAGATGGATTACATTGCTGAGCATTTGGGTTCCATCATTAATAATTGGCAATTTAATACTGTGCCAATTTTTAAAAGTAAACCAGAACCCATAGAAGCCTCTATTGATGATGATGATGATGATGATGACGACGACACAAGTGGTCCTACCTACTTGCTTGATGTCATGACATTATTGCCAGACAGAGGCCTTGTCCACCAGACATAATGCGTACACACACACACCAGTCCTCAACTGAAAAATGGTTGTCTTCCCCTAGTTGATTTGATATCTAGCAATCAGGAAGAATCATCAAAGTTGGTTTTGATCTAGACTTTTATAAGTATGCCATGTATGCTGTCTCAGCATGCTGTTTCAAAGCTTCTCCTGATCTGTTTCCACATAATTCTATCCGAAAAACTGTTCTATTTCATCCCTCCTGCTGAGGTGGTCTTATTTCTAAAACATTTTTTTTTTCAAGTTTGTAGCTCACCTAATCAATTGATTAAGAACATTTCTGCTCTTGCTGCCCATTCCTGCATCCATCCCTGGGGAGAAAGATTTGAAGAAAGCTCACCTGATCCACAGATTCAGATTCCTTGGCATCTGCAAATGGGGGCAAATTATGACAATATCAGTTCATAATGGTATCAGATATAAAGATGCAAATATGATTTCATAATTTGCATGATGGCATCATGGAACAGGTGACATTATTTTTATGTAATTGTGGCTTGCCTGTTTGTAAGAGAACAGAGATTATTAACACTTTTAAGTAGTGCTGGGCTGAATTTAGTTTCCAACTTCAGATACATTTTTTTTGTCCTCTGTGAAGAAATCTTCCTTCCTCTTCTTTCTTTCTTTCCTTCCTTCCTTCCTTTAATAATATTTCAAAAATGCATAACAGAAGGAAACAGAAGAGGTTCCACTTATCTTACTAAATGCATGTGCTGGCTACCAATGGCCTGTGCGTACCTGCAGCACTGCAAAGCTCCATGCCTTTTGAAGACAGACAGCAGCACTTGTAGTACTTGATGGGCCAGATGATCATGTAGTGTTGAAGGATCACAGGATCTTTCACAGGAGCTCTGCAGACAGATAATCGTGGATATCACTCTGTTGCTCTGAAGAATTCATCAGGGTGCCTATCTGACTTTAAAATTTTAGGAATTCAGTCTTGGACTGCTTCAAGCTTTTTACAAGGCACTTTTAGGGGGAAAGGAAAAGAATCCTTCTCTTCCTTGCTTTCTTCTTCCCATCTCCTTAGCTCCCTTTTTTATTTCATGCTTACCTGGCTGAGAAAAAGTGAAGTGAAACATTAGTAAAATAAGGTGTCCACCTGTGGAACAAATTGCATTTTCTTCACTTCCTCCAGCTCACAATCCCTCATCAGTGGGGCAACAAGGGACATCACAAGAGGAATGTGGCCACATACAGAACTTCCCAGTGTGTCATAATAAACATGTGCACAGAGAACAGCATGAATAGGATTCAGGTGTAAATACAAACCATTTGAGTTAGCCTTGTTGTTGTTTATTTGTTTAGTCTCTTCCGACTCTTCGTGACTTCATGGACCAGCCCACGCCTGAGCTTCCTGTTGGTCGTCAACACCCCCAGCTCCCCCAGGGACGAGTCCGTCACCTCTAGAATATCATCCATCCACCTTACCCTTGGCCGGCCCCTCTTCCTTTGCCCTCCACTCTCCCTAGCATCAGCATCTTCTCCAGGGTGTCCTCTCTTCTCATTATGTGGCCAAAGTATTTCAGTTTTGCCTTTAATATCATTCCCTCAAGTGAGCAGTCTGGCTTTATTTCCTGGAGGATGGACTGGTTTGATCTTCTTGCAGTCCAAGGCGCTCTCAGGATTTTCCTCCAACACCACAGTTCAAAAGCATCGATCTTCCTTCGTTCAGCCTTCCTTATGGTCCAGCTCTCGCAGCCATATGTTACTACGGGGAACACCATTGCTTTAACTATGGGGGCCTTTGTTGTCAGTGTGATGTCTCTGCTCTTAACTATTTTATCGAGATTAGTCATTGCTCTTCTCCCAAGGATTAAGCGTCTTCTGATTTCCTGACTGCAGTCAGCATCTGCAGTAATCTTTGCACCTAGGAATACAAAGTTTTTCACTGCTTCCACATTTTCTCCCTCTATTTGCCAGTTATCAATCAAGCTGGTTGCCATAATCTTGGTTTTTTTGAGGTTTAGCTGCAAGCCAGCTTTTCCACTTTCTTCTTTCACCTTCATCATAAGGCTCCTCAGTTCTTCACTTTCAGCCATCAACGTGGTATCATCTGCATATCTGAGATTGTTAATGTTTCTTCCAGAGATTTTAACTCCAGCCTTGGATTCCTCAAGCCCAGCATGTCGCATGATGTGTTCTGCATACAAGTTGAATAGGTAGTGTGAGAGTATACAGCCCTGCCATACTCCTTTCCCAATCTTAAACCAGTCCGTTGTTCCATGGTCTGTTCTTACTGTCGCTACCTGGTCGTTATACAGATTCTTCAGGAGGCATACAAGATGACTTGGTATCCCCATACCACTAAGAACTTGCCACAATTTGTTATGGTCCACACAGTCAAAGGCTTTAGAATAGTCAATAAAACAGAAATAGATGTTTTTTCTGAAACTCCTTGGCCTTTTCCATTATCCATCGGATATTGGCAATTTGGTCTCTAGTTCCTCTGCCTTTTCTAAACCCAGCTTGTACATCTGGCAATTCTCGCTCCATGAATTGCTGAAGTCTACCTTGCAGGATCTTGAGCATTGCCTTACTGGCATGTGAAATGAGTGCCACTGTTTGATAGTTTGAACATTCTTTAGTGTTTCCCTTTTTTGGTATGGGGATATAAGTTGATTTTTTCCAATCTGATGGCCATTCTTGTGTTTTCCAAATTTGCTGGCATATAGCATGCATTACCTTGACAGCATCATCTCGCAAGATTTTGAACAGTTCAGCTGGGATGCCGTCGTCTCCTGCTACCTTGTTATTAGCAATGCTTCTTAAGGCCCACTCAACCTCACTCTTCAGGATGTCTGGCTCTAGCTCACCGACCACACCGTCAAAGCTATCCCCGATATTGTTATCCTTCCTATACAGGTCTTCTGTATATTCTTGCCACCTTTTCTTGATCTCTTCTTCTTCTGTTAGGTCCTTGCCATCTTTGTTTTTGATCATACCCATTTTGGCCTGGAATTTACCTCCAATGTTTCTAATTTTCTGGAAGAGGTCTCTTGTCCTTCCTATTCTATTGTCTTCTTCCACTTCCGCGCATTGCTTGTTTAAAAATAATTCCTTATCTCTTCTGGCTAACCTCTGGAATTTTGCATTTAATTGGGCATATCTCCCCCTATCACTGTTGCCTTTTGCTTTCCTTCTTTCTTGGGCTACTTCTAGTGTCTTAGCAGACAGCCATTTTGCCTTCTTGGTTTTCTCTTTCTTTGGGATGTATTTTGTTGCCGCCTCCTGAACAATGTTGCAAACTTGTGTCCCTAGTTCTTCCGGGACCCTATCTACTAAGTCCAGTCCCTTAAATCTATTCTTCACCTCCACTGGATATTCCTTAGGAATATTAGTGAGCTCATATCTAGCTGATCTGTGGGTCTTCCCTAATCTCTTTAGTCTGATCCTAAATTGTGCAAGAAGAAGTTCGTGATCGGAACTACAGTCAGCTCCAGGTCTTGTTTTTACCGACTGTACAGATGTCCGCCACCTTTGGCTGCAAAGGATGTAGTCAATCTGATTTCGGTGTTGTCCATCTGGTCAAGTCCATGTATAAAGCCGTCTCTTAGGTTGTTGGAAGAGAGTGTTTGTTATGTAGAGTGAATTGTCTTGGCAAAATTCTATCAGCCTATGTCCTGCTTTGTTTTGTTCTCCCAGGCCATACTTACCTGTAATTCCAGGTGTCATTTGACTGCCCACCTTAGCATTCCAATCTCCTGTGATGAAAATAACATCTCTTTTAGGCATGTTGTTCAGTAGGTGCCGCAGATCCTCATAGAATTGCTCTACTTCAGCTTCTTCAGCATCTGTGGTTGGGGCGTATATTTGGATCACTGTGATGTTAGATGGCTTGCCCTGAATTCGAATTGAGATCATTCTATCATTTTTTGGATTGTATCCAAGCACTGCTTTAGCCACTTTAGTATTACTTATGAAGGCTACTCCATTTCTTCTGTGGTCCTCTTGTCCACAGTAGTAGATCTGGTGGTCATTTGATGTGAAGTGGCCCATTCCAGTCCATTTCAGTTCACCGACGCCCAAAATGTCTATCTTTAATCTTGACATCTCACCAATAACCACATCCAATTTGCCCTGGCTCATAGATCTTACATTCCAGGTTCCAATGGTGTGTTGATCCTTAGAACATCAGATTCGCCGTTCACCACCAGCACCGTCGGCCGCTACCCATCCTTTCGGCTTTGAGCTAGCTGCGTCATCACGTCTGGGGCTAGTTGAACTCATCCTCTGTTCCTCCCTAGTAGCATTTTGACCATCTTCCGACCTGGGGGTCTCATCTTCCGATGGTATACCGACATATCTCTGGTTGTACTGATCCATTTAGTTTTCACGGCAAGAATACTGGGGTGGGTTGCCATTACCTTCCCCAGGGATTGCATTTAGACTGATCTCTCTGTCATGACCTTCCCGTCTTGGGTGGCCCTTCACAGTTTAGCTCATGGCATCATTGAGGTGCTCAAGCTCCAGCACCACGACAAGGTAACGATCCTTTGCTGAAGTGAGTTAGCCTAGACATTGCTTTGAAATTCCTCTAGTTCATCTACTTAACAGGGAACATGTGTGTTCATCCTCCTCTTTCTTAGAGATCTTGCATTTGAGATATTTCTTGGTAAATAGAGCTCAGGGAGAGTTCACTTGACTTTTTATATTTTAATTTATTAGAATGTGGTCCTAACATAATTTAGACAAGAAAGGTCATTTCTCCATCTCGTATCTATTAGCAAAGTACTACAAAACTCAAGAGGCACTAAATTATACCATTCTGTGAGTGGTTTGTAAAATTTCATTAGGGAGGTATTTTAGTAATCTTGATGGCTTTGGCTGCTCAAAAAATAAAGTAAAGTAAAAATTAAAATGTGCTGATTGCCTCTTGAAGATGCCGAAGGAAGTGTCATGGAGAGGTTGCAGGAAAGAGAAAATGCCCCTACATCTAGACACCATCTGAATGGCAAATTGATAAGGCTAAGAACGTTTTGGGAATAACTTATCAGGTGGGTTGGGCAAGATGAGATACAGTATACAAAGATTTTAAGAACTGTGAAATGTATAATGCAAAAGAGAATCGAACTCAAGCTTGGACAAGCAGAGCATGCAAACGATTTATTATGTTTTGGGCATTTGTTTTCCCCCCCGCTAGCTATTGGAATACCTATTGCCGGAAGTCAGAGCAACCCTACGGAATATGGAACTTGCTTCTTCCATGGGCACCTGGAATCCTTTCCAGCAAGAGCAAATCACCTGGAATTCATGCAGAATAAGGAGGTTGGGGAAGGGGAGTAGGCAAATGAAGCCTTCTTACATCTCTCCCTCCCTCCCTCCCTCCCTCCCTCCCTCCCTCCCTCCCTCTCTCTCTCTCTCTCTCTCTCATCTACTGGGTGTCTTTAAAAAAATGTATAGGTAGTTTGTGGTGTTGTTGTCATCACACAGTCTACCAGATAATTTGGACTGGATTTGGTACTTTTGATTACTGGATCATTTCCAAGGGTCTAGGATAGGTGAAGGGATTGTCATAAGCTATGTACGGTTCCAAGAAATGAAACTTTTTTTTGTCATTGATGAGTTCAGTTTCTGTCCATCCTTATTGTGTCCCAGGGCTTTTCCAGATTAATTGGCATGGTACCAAGCACACCAACCACTGTTAGCACCACTTTCTCCTCCTCCCAAATCAATCCACAGTAGCGAGAAGCTTCTTCAGTCAAGCCTACAGACTGTAATCTATCATGCTGGTCCAGTGTGCCTTGGTATATAGATGTTTTTTCCACTTCCCAGTCTATGGCTGGCAGAGAGTGACTGGCTCAAAGTCACCCAACCAGTTTCTATACCTCAGGGAGAACTAAAACATGGGTTTGTCTAGCATCTTGACCACTACACATCACTGGCACTCTCCACACACATATGCATGCAAACCTGCACAGTCCCCTCCCCCAAATAAACAGCTCCATTTGCTGTCCAATAAAGTTTTCATTCTGACCACCTACTTTTAATAGCATAGTCACTGGCATATCACACAAGTGCCTGCTGAGCCATTCCACAACCTTGGAATAGCCTCCTGCGGATGATCATGCCTATGCATAACTCTGCAATGGGATATGAACATATGGAGATTGCTTGGATGGTAATTGAAACTTGAAGCAACTAAAACAGTATTACCCAAGATTCCTCTCCCTTCCCCTCTCCCTTGGTAAATTTTTATTTATTTATTTAAAAGACTTACATGCCCACCCTACTTAAAACAGAACTCTGGGCAGCTTCTGCAGTGACCCTTTGGGCTTAGGAAAACATGCAATTTGTAAACTTTTAGGATCTTTAATGCTAAGGAAGGAAGAGTACAATAACAGCCTTTGATGCTTTCCTGGACTTTCATGCTGAGAGGAAGCCTTGGAACCTGGGAAGTATCTGGTCTCGGTTGTTACTGACAGTATGGAACTCAAAAGACCAGTGGGTGGCCCGAATTGGCCAACTTGGCAACAGCTGTTGCCAGTTGCCTTCCACCATCATGAAGCATTACTGGCAATGCTTTCATGAAGAGATGAAAATCACTTGTCCATGAAAGCACTGCTGATACAAATATCAGACTGGAAAAGTAATTTACACCATAGGAACAGCTGGTAACACAAACTCTAGGTAAAGCAATATCAGGATAGCGATAACATTGCAAGGATTCAATTTAAACAGTGTCAAGTCAGCTGTGAATGTTATGAAAAGTGAATTTGTTTACACTAGATTGGCTGGTTGGGCATAAATCCCACCCTTTCTCATTCCCCTTGTGGAAGCACACCTTGAAGGAAAACAAGAGAATGAAAAGATTGCTATTTGCATTAAAGGAAGGAGTCAACATTTATTTTGTGGCGTTCTAAAAAAATGCTCGATCCAAATATATGCATGTATGTATATACATTTTCGTTCACACACTTGCAAATTCAGTAGAGCTGTTCTGATGAATTCTGACATGTTTATTTTCTGCTTCTCCAGCCTTACTTAACTATGTCTCATAAATGTGAAAAAAAAATCAGACATCTCATCTCTTACAATGATGCTAAAAATTATTCTTCTACTGCTCTGGGGGTGTTGTTTTGTCACCTTTCCTGGTTTAACACTCATTTCATTATTCATTTGATGAAAACTAAACAGAAACAGCACAACTTTCAAAGCCAAAGCTTGACTTCTTTTATTGAATATTGCTTGCTTTGTTTGTTTTATAATGGGGTATTTCTGGGTAAACATCAGTGTGGTTTTCTTTGGGGGGGACCTGGAGAATTGCCACTTAGCTCCAGCATGATTATGGGATGTTTACAAAGGAAAGACTTGAAAGCATTGCTTCCCTCCCACCCCCAAATCTCAGCAGACTTCCTTATGTGGGCCAGCCTTATTTGAAGGAATTATTCCACCAAGTTGACTGGGAAAACATGTGTTATAAAATATAGCAGTTTTAAAGAGTAGCTGACTGTTTTCACTTTGGGGCATTAGAGGAATATATTTAGTGAGCCATTTAAGATGTTGGAGAGTATTTGCCCGGATAGCAGTCCAGGGCAAAGCCAAGAACAATTTCTGATTAGAACTGTCTTCCTAGAATGGTGCAATCAAAATAATTTGAGCTCATTCATTAGATCCTTCTGGACATCACATTCCCAGCTTCTTAAATCATGGCTTATGGGGGGGATAATGATATTCTGTCCTTACCAATATGATTCTGAAGTGCATAATAAAGCAGGCAAGCTGAAATTGCCTGATGACCCTGGAGAGGAAGGAGAGAGAGAAGGGAAACCAGGTTGCTTTTCTTTGGTGTGAAAGGACATTGTTTACCTTTGAAGCTAGTATCAGTAGAAAGGGTGGGCCTGGAGCCCCCTTAGAAACATGGACTTTAGAGGCACTGGGTCAGCTCCTAGTAAGGTCACTCCATGTTCTTATCTAATGCTGCATTTTGGTTGTAAAGGTTGTGTTATAATTTCAACTGCCTTTGTGAGTTTCGTGCAACATTTCTGAGGGTATATAACCTGCAACCTTGCTTTAACTGGGGCTCTTTTATGCCTTCCTTAGGCTGGGAGCCCAGGGCTCACTGCAGTTGTGCATGCCAATAAAAGAGACTTTGTTGCATCTTTCTCCAAACCCTTGGGATCCTTACTGTAGTGGGTATTTTCCCTACAACAGCCTGGCATGGTCAGGTCAAGAGTTTGCCATGTTTTGTATGCCCTGGCCATTTTTGAAGGTTCACAGTTTCTGCCCATGCCTTTCTTCCTCTCTGATCCAGAACCAGTTTGGAGATACTTGATTGAGCTGGGCTGTAGGGAAGTGTTTTAGGGACTCTCCAGGAGCAAGCCTGGGACTCTGCAGAAGGGAATCCAGATGTGTTGAGACTTTGAAAGGGCAAACTAGAAATGAGACCTGAGCTTATGCACCATCCTTGTTCCCCTCTATATGCTTAGATAATCCCTGCTTATCTGGGTGTCGGCTGCCGGGGAGGATGTGTTCTGGTCTTTTTGTTTCCTTCTTAGCTTTTTTATTGTCTCTTTTGAATGGTGTGTAAAGTGTGTCTCTGTGTGTCTAGTGATGGCTATGTGTCTATTTATCTCTGTGTGTCTATTGATCAGCCATCAAACCACATTTACACACCCAGATAAGCAGGGATTAACACCAGACAAACAATCAAGCAGAAAACAATACCCTAATCAAGGAACTACGAAGGAGAAAACCATGCCCCCACCAACACTGGGAGAGCAAGCTACTGGATATAAACAGGGAGCAAGCCCCACACTCACTAGCACTGATGATGTTACCTAGTTGGGTCATGAAATGTCTGCAAGCAAACAGCCAAGCTCAGGGAGCACCAAGGACTCCATGATATCACACACGTTTGATCAATCCATCAGAGATGAATGAATGGCTAGATAATTCTTCTGGACAAGGAGCATATTTAGGTATGCACAAGCATTTTGGAAAGGGAACTTACCTATATCTACAAACCAGGCTACTTTTCACATGAATCAGCTTTGGGTTAAAAAGGTGTGATAAGAATCACCCAGAAGTTCTCTGACCAGGTCATCTAAATTCCTGATTGGTCAGTCTGAACTGATTCTTCTCCTCCCCCCTTTAGAAACCCTCTTGTTGGGTGAACCTGCCTTGTCTTCCCAAAGGTGTCAGAGAGTAAAGGCTGGACCTTGTGAGACCCAGGGAATTATCCTATAACCATCCTCACATCTTAAAGGGCTGTGCTAAATTGAGGTAGCTGAGAAGCTTTAATAAGTAAAGTGTATCTTTTGTTTTATTTTAAACTGCAATTGACCATTTGACTCATTTCTGCTAAATTGTTAAGTAATGGACTGAATTGAAACCTGAAATGGTCTTACAGTATCCCTGGGCTAGACTGCTGAGTTATGCACTGGCCAGTTCTTCCAGAGAAAAATGGAAAGCTTTAGGGGGAAAAAAATCTTCCTTGTCTAGAAGTGCAACCTTTAGGGCTGAATTTTCATGGGTTCCAGTTGAGGTTTTGTCATTGTTGTAAATCACATGAATGATGGCAGTGTATGTACTTTAGAAATATACAACAAAGAAGTTCTGGTATATTTAGAGGGATAGATGCCCACAGCTTGGTTGTCGCAGCATCACTTGGGCTTTTGAAAAGGGTTATTAAGCTGAAAACATTAAGGTCATTTCCACAAGCAAACTGTTTAAAAGTGGCTCTGGACCTCAGTGAACCCACAGCATTGGCTGTGCTTAAAAGCTGAATTGATTAATTTCAGGCTTAGGGTATTTGAAATCATAATAAAACTATTTTTGTTTTGTTTTGGTTTTTTTGAGGAACAGTCCTGGTGGAATTTCTGAGTGGACCATTTTGCCTTCTTGTGGAGGACTTTTTACCTTACCATGCCTCCTGGCTTCTCAGTTTACATTAGGTCCCCATAGCAGGTCTTTTAGGAAGGAAGGTGGCTTGGACGTTTTGCAGTTCCCTCTGATAGGAACTACTAGGATTTTATTTATGTATTTTTTTCACATATGGTCAGAAAAAAATCTGTTTGATTTATTCTCTTTATAAGCCTTTAAGCTCAGTTTGATTGAAACAGCATACAAGCATATATAAATAGATCATACACAATATGAAGTAAGAATGTGGCTAGGGTGTGCAGCAAGCAATTAATTTTATTTCCTTAGAGTAGAACTGTAATTGAGAGATGGTATTTGCTCACACTCTGTTCTTTAAGACTAGCAAACGACTAGTCTCTTTGAAGGGACTGGGAGTGGAAACAATGGTAGCATGGAGGTATCACTGGAAGGATTAAATGAAGAAACACCTGGGTATTGCTTGAAAGCTCTGTATTTACTGCCAATGACTAGAGGTGGGGCAAAAATGATAGCATTTAGTAAATTCTGGCCTAAAGCATTCTACCCTAAAGCACTTTTACAGCTGAAAATTGGTATAGCACATAACAGCCCAAAGAGTATCAGTTTGATTCTGAAACTATTTGGATAAAGTGAAGTTTTATTTAGAGATTGGTGTGAATACAAGGTCAATCTCCATCATCTCCAACATCAGGAATCAGAACAAGGAAAAAGTGGTGTCAGAACATTTCAGCCTCCCAGAACATTCCAATAAAGATCTCAAAGTAGCTGTTTTGGATCAAAGAAGCTTTACCAGCACAATCGAATGACAAACTGCTGAATTCTCATACATCAAAACATTTGAGGCCATCTCAGAGAGCCTCAACAAACACAGTGGATTTTTAACACATACAATTTTTAATGGATAAAGCCCTTGTAATCTGTCTCACATCTAACCTACACCTACATAATCACGGTGTCTTCCCCTCCCTTCTCCCACACCTGCATCAACCTGATTTAAATCATACATCAGCTACATCTGTGCAGCTGATGAAGTTAGGTATAGTTCATGGAAGTGTGTATCTTTTAATAAAATTAGTTAGACTGAACAGGCACCACCACATTCCTAATTTGTGCATTCACAGAGAAATTGGGAATCCAATCTAGGTTTTTAAACCAAGCTAGGATTCTGATGATCAATACAGACTAGAACAATTCCACCAATTTCCCTCTGCTTAGGAACAGCTACCTACATGAGAAAGTATAGAAAAAGTTGCTAGATAGCTTTTCTGCACAGCATTTATCTCTTGTTACCCATTTCCCAGTTAGAGCAGCCAGTAAATTTCTCTTTCCCATGCACAGCTCCAGTGGTCCATATTCACCCATCAATCTTGCCATGGCATCTTGCCCAAAGTTTCCCAATTCTGCCAAAATAAATCAGCCGAAGCCAGGGCTCAGCTAAGCAAATTGATCCATGCTAAACAAAGGACCTAAAGAAATGTGTTTGTTATATATTATTATTTGGTATGTGAAATTTGACTTTCCTGAGCATTCAATCAGGTTGTCTAAAAGAGTAATGTCATTGCCTTCAAGGGAATGTTGACCTTCTTATACTCCTGTGTATAATCAGAAAGATCCTTCTAGCTGCAAGAGAAGCCAAACAGTTACTCATCCATTGACCCATTGCTTGGCAACAATAATTGGGCAATTAATGGGCAAGAGTTTTGGTGGATCGGATCTTATCCTGAAGAAATGTGGTATGTTTAGTACTAGGGCTGAGAGGCAGCCTCATTCCACCAGGGTGTATTTTCCCTTCCCATAATGAGTTGCTCTTTCATCGAGCAGCTAAATGGGAAAGGGGCTGAAGAAATACAGTTAAGTATTCCACCTTGTGATTTTTAATTAAAAGTGAGGGAAGACACATCACCCTCCCCTGCAAACTTCCATTTGAGGGAAAGCAAAAATGTAGATCATCAACTGCTGTGCAGAGTGTAACTCACAGTCTGACTAAGCCTCTTAAACAGTGAGAACAAAGAACAACACGTCTTTATGCCATCTTTTCTAAAGGAGAAGAGAATAAGCAGTCTTGTCTGACTCCATCTGCTAAGAGATGCTTCATGGCCTACACATAAAAAAGGAACACTTTTTTTCTTCCTCTTTTTTTTTTTTTAATTCAACTACTCTATATTTATCTCTTGGTAAACTTGGGAAAGTTTTTCATGGTTGCTAGCATTCTTTTTTTTAAAAATCTCCTTCAAACTAAGGAGACTGTTTGGCTGACTTGGAAGTTACACAAGATTGGCTTTTGTCAGTATCTAGATCAGTGATTCTCAACCATGGCCACTTTAAGGTGTGTGGACTTCAATGCCCAGAATTCCCCAGCCAGCCATGGGAGTTGACGTCCACACACCTTAAAGTGGCCACGGTTGAGGATCACTGATCTAGACATACAGAGTCAGGGAGATGACCTTGACAGAAATATGTGAGAACAATTGTTTGGCAAAGAGGAGTGAAACATTATTTAAGTCCTGGGAAATGAGGTATTATCTGGAAGTGACTCAGACAAAGGCTCCCTGATTCACTGGGGTATAAGGAGGGGATGTACAGCATAATCCGACATGCAAAATTCTGTTATTGTAGCCAATCTTCATCAAGGTTAGTTCTAGCCTGTGGAATGATTTCCTGGTCTGGTCTGCCTGGTGGTGCTGACAGTAGATGGGAGATCATAAGGTGATTCCAAAGCTACGGATTACATCAGGAAGTTGAGGGGGGGGGAATCCTGGAAAAAGAGAGTATAGTACCATCTGGGGGGTGGCGGTGGTCGAAATTGGCAAGAGAGCAGACAGATCATCATGATGCAAGCACCTTTTGAAATGTGCATACAATGTCAACAGCAGTGCAGATACCAAAGGGGTGGGGTTGGCCTCATGACACTCCATCCACCATCTTGCCAATCTCACAGACTGCTGAGATAACACCAAACTACTTCCATGTTGTTGTAAAGAAGACTGCAGAGTCAAGCTTAACTCAAAAGGAGTCTTTAATTAAGCTACATTTCAAATTTCTAGGCTGTCCAATTCCAATTACTCTGGGCAGCATAACAATTAAGCAATAAAAACATCTCCTCCTCCTCCTCCTTGCATTGTCCCAGAGGAGAGCAACAGCCAGCGTCTTCCTCCATTCATGAAGATCCTTAAATGCCATAACATTCATAATGCTTACTCTGGGTGGACCGGGGAGAAGAGATTCTTTTAATTTTTTTGTAAGAGGCCTGGGGACACAATATTCCTTTCACTGGTCTTCAACCTTCTAGCTCTGTTCATTCTTTTTTTTAAAAAAAATATCCATAAGTGCTTTGGCTCTCATCTTCTTTTGAGCATAGCACCTCTCTGCCGCTCATTACAGCTTCTGCCTGAACATGAAAAAAAGGGATGGCTATGATAAGGAGCTAATTCATTAAAGTTAATGTGTAACCTGGAGCAGTCACACCCTTTTTTCTGGAGCTTCTGCAGCCTTACCTTGCTGAAGCCTGAGATTTTATTCCAGTGTTAGGAGTAAAACTGGCCACGTGAGTTTACATGGTGGCTGGGAGTGGGACTTTGGGGATCAGATCTGTCTCTCAAATGACTGGCCTCTGATCTGCTCTCTTCCAAGAGAAAGGTGTGACATATCTTCATATTTATGGTGAACCGCCCAGAGTCCCCCGTATGAGGGAGATGGGCGGTGATAAAAATATGATTTATAAATAAATAAATAAAAATCCTATAATATCCCCTGCCCCTGAGACCATCATATTGCAGCTTTAAGGATACCAGTGGGAAGTAACTCTCCTGAAGACCTCTAAAATTAAGTGCAATCTCACTTAGAATCATAAAATGACTGAATTGGAAGGGATCCTTGAGGTCATATAGTCCATAGCGCTGCTCGGTTCAGGATCCACTAGAGTATCTCTGACAGATGATCACCCAGATTCTGTTTGAAGACCTCCAGTGAAGGAGAACTCAGCAGTTTGCATGGCAGCCTGTTCCATTGGCTGACAGTTTGTACAGCCTCCTGACATCTACTCTAAAGCTACTTCCTTGAACTTTTAGCCATTGGTTCTACTAAACCTCTAGCTCACTAGTTTACTAATTCCCATTTCTCTCCTTGTTTGTAAAACGGACTGAGTTCATCTCATTAACTATTGCAGGATGGGTTTAGCTGATAACTTTCCCCATGTTTATAATATGTCTTAATATTCCAACATATTCAAAGTTTAAAAAACTTTAATTGATGGGGATGGAGGTCACCCTCACAGTTCTTAGTTGAGACCAGCTCAGGAAGATGCTAGTTGGAAAATGGTAATGAAGGGATATGGGGCCAGTCTTCCTTAAGAACAAGAGAGTTAATTATTATTGAATCCTGCTTGGTGAAGCTACGGTGACAGTTGAAAAGACCAAATAATTGACATTTGGCCCAGTAAGAGAATTTGGGGAGAGCACAAGAAGGGAGTTTTGAAGACAATCCCATGCTGCTGCTGCTTTTTTTTTTTAAGGACAAAAATTATCTAGCACTGCAAACATCTCTGGAGCCAACATCCTTTCAGCTCATCAAGTAAACAACTAATTACATATCATCAGCTTTCCAGGATCCACACAGAATTAGTGCCAATGTTCCACTGCATTTAATATTTGAAAAAAAAAAAAAAACTTAAGAAAATCCCTGTTAAAGAATAATAAAAGATGTTCTTTATCCCAACATTTGGGAAAGCATGGTTTTTAGATGGGTGGAGCAGATTAGTTTCTCAGAATGCTTTCTTCTGTCTTCAGGTCATATTGATTAGATAGACTTGCCACAGTAAGCCATGTATCTACAGTTTAGAATACTGAATTTATTTATTTATTAATTAAATTTATATCACCGCCCATCTCCCCCATTGGGGGACTCTGGGCGGTTTACAATAAAATAACACTAAAAATATAGCCATCTAAATTACCATTAAGATATAAATAAAATAAATGAAAAATCCAAGTGGAGATGGAACACAATCACTAAGAGGTGCTATGGCTCTCCCCATCCCCAGGTGGAGCTATCGCTCTCCCCCTCCCAAGCAAGGCAGCAGAACCAGGTCTTCAGTTTCTTCTGGAAGTCCGAGAGCGAGGAAACCCATCTCAACTCCAGGGGCAAGATAGTCCAAAGGGCCGGTGCCACTGCAGAGAAGGCTTACCTCCTGGAACCCACTAGATGAAATTCCTTTACTGATGGGGTCCGTAGCATGCCCTCCCTGCCTGACCAGGTGGGGTGGGTCAATGTCATGGGGATGAGACTTAATTAAGAGAAACATAGTTATGGAAGGGAGTCCAAAGTCACTTATGCAACTCTGTGCTCAAAGCAAGACAAAATATCTTTGTTTTAATCTTGCAAAGTCCTCCTTTTAAATTTTCCTTGAAGATTACTTAAATAAGTAATCTTCATTAGGTATTTGATCAGTTTGGCAGCAAGTAGTAGAGCCTAGCTGACCTTAGATGATGGCAAAAAGTAAAGAATATATGTAGCTTAGTGTTGAAATGTTGGGTTCTTGGTGTTCTCTGAGCTTGGTTGTTTTTCTGCAGATGTTTCATTACCAGGCTAAGTAACCTCATAAGTGAGAGAGAGAGAAAGTGGAATTTGCTGGCTATATGGAATATACAGTAGCTTGCCCTGCCTGTCTTAGTTGGGGTGTGGTTTCTTCCTTAATAGTACCTTAATTAGGGTAGTGTTCCTTCCCCAGTTGTTTATCTGCTGCTGTATCCTTCTTATCCAGGATTCAAAAAACTAGGGTCAGACTTGGTTAGTATTTGGATGAAAGAATACTAGAAAGTTCCAAGTTATAGGCTAGACTGTGAAGTTGAAGTCTCACAGAAGGAAGCTAAGGCAAATGGCTTTTGTATTCCTGAGGGGGTAAAATGGAAGTGTCCATGAAGCTATGAAGTTAACTTGCACTTAACTTGAAGGCGTCTTTATCTTTCTCAACCACTGGTAGAAAAACAAATGCAATGTCTTCTACTAACAATGTTATCTATTTTGATAATACAACAGAGTTCCCAACAGTAAAAAATGTGCTCTTCCTCCCAGTCCAACTGTTTAGTTTTTACCCCAGAAGTTAAAATTATCAATTACTAATTCATCAAATCAAGCATGAGTTGATAGCTTACCCAATTAAACCATTAAAGCTTGGAGCCATACATGGAATCATGCATTTTCCTTTCAGCTGAGTGCTTATTCTTCAGCATCAATTCATCTTTTCCCACCACATTTTCTTTCACAATTGAATATTCCGGTTCTTTTGCATCCTGTTAATTTTGCAATGGGCTCTGGAATAAAATCTAATTAAGGAAAATCTAATCAAACCAGAGAAAGCTGGCAAGGGAGAAAAAGAAGGATGGAGGAAAGAGGGTGAACAGGATTACCTTCATTTTATCAACTGTATGGCAGCCGGCGTGCTTTCAATGAAGATAAATGAAGAATTCCATCATCTCTCTTTGTAGACTTATTTAACCAACAGACTTTCTGCTGAATGATTTGTGATGGGTTTACACTGTGGAAACTAAGTGAGATATATCTAGGCTGCCAAATCCTGATATTCCTACGGGTTTCAGATTTAGCACAACAGAACTACGTTCATTATCTCTGTGTTACAGATAATGGATAATAAAATATCCTACAGTACCCAGAGGAGATCCTCATAGATTCCACACTCCTATTATACAGGATATGACTAAGACCTTTTACCTCTTTCCTCCTTTTTTTTTTTCTTTTTCCAAAAGTGGTTTTAAACTGAGTTTATTCATCACTTGCTCTTTGAGTGAGATGGGCAGTGACAAAATTTAAAAATATATATAAATAAATAAACAAAATAAATAACCAAGCTTCATTCACTATATAGTTGTGCATCCTTTCAGTGCATAAATGTTTTGTTTTTTTTCCTTACATTATCCCTGTACTACACTAGTGCCTGGCCCTCAAAAGCAGGCTTTGATTCTTCCTTAATTGTAAATTCAAATACAGCCTCATAAAAACATTGATCTATTCCAAAATAAAAGACCTTCTTTGCCTCTCAGAAGGCTGCAAAAACCTGGGTCTTCCCTAAGGCATTAGGACCTGGAGATTAGTGGAACCCTATATATGTGTTCTTGTGTTGGGAGTTAGTTATGCATGACCAAGCTAAGCATGACCAAGTGAGTTAGCTATTCAATAACCAAGTGCCTTGGTTATTGTATTACAATTTTATTTATTTATTTGTTTGTTTGTTTATGTATTTATTGTAGGGGTTTTATTATTCATCATTTTTCTATTGTGTATTGGTTGTTAGCCTTCCAGAATCACTTTCTTTGAAATGGGCAGCCATCTACATTTTCTAAAACAAACAAGTGAATGATTCAATCCCCCAACACTGGAATTTAGAGAGACACTTGTACACATTTTATGCTTTTAAGTTGTGCTGTTACACTGTGACTCTGACAAAAGCTTTGCAAAGTAGGCAACTATTACAGTTGCCTTTACTTTGCAAGGGGACGCGGTGGTGCTGCGGGTTAAACCGCTGAGCTGCCGATCGGAAGGTCGGCGGTTCGAAACCGCGCGGCCGGGTGAGCTCCCGTTGCTAGTCCCAGCTCCTGCCAACCTAGCAGTTCGAAAACATGCAAATGTGAGTAGATCAATAGGTACCGCTTCGGCGGGAAGGTAACGGCGTTCCGTGTCGTCATGCTGGTCACATGACCCAGAAGTGTCTACGGACAACGCTGGCTCTAAGGCTTAGAAACGGAGATGAGCACCGCCCCCTAGAGTCAGACATGACTGGACTTTACATCAAGGGAAACCTTTACCTTTACCTTACTTTGCAAAAAGAGTTTGACAGCAAGTGTCTTGCTTAAAGCCAAATAGTGAATTTATAGCAGAAGAGAGCTATGAACAAATAACTTTGGGATACATGCTGTAGCCATGACTGTGTGCCAGGTCTCCAAAAAATCCACTCTGCTTTATTTACAAGATGCCTCCTCTTCCTATCACATGGAAGAAAGGAAGGACATGAGTAATTGGTGGTGACATCTGGCTGACCTTCTCTGGGATCAGAAGCTAAGGAGGACTGATCCTGACTAATACTTCAGTAGAAGATCAGCAGGGAATAATAGCGCCTGAGGCTAGATGGGACCTGTCTTCAAAGAAAAAATAGTAATCCTGGAAGAAGACAATAGGAAACAGCTTCTCAATTTTTGCCAAGGAACATGATGTCCATCTGGCACCGAGTTCAGTCAGAAGAGCTCTTATCTTTGTGGACAAAAATACATACTACAAAACAGAGAAGGTCACACTACAGATAAGAAGCCTATGCAGCTTGTGCTTGATTGTAGCTGTTGAAATGGCCAGCTTTCAGGGGTGTGACTGAAATGCATTTGCAAGCAACCTGTTTGAGATGCAACGATTAAGATGTACCTGCAACCCAAGCTGCATGCAAGGATAGCTCATAAAAGTCCCAGAGGGAGAGTGAGAAATGAATCCAAAATATGGCACTAATTAGGAATGCCTATAAATTATTGTGCTTCTCTGTATGCAGAAAAAGAAGACAGTTTAGGTCCTGACAGCCACTTTCCACAAAACAAAGGCTCTCAGGCTTTGCTAATGTGCAAACCTGAACTCTTAGACACATGAACTATTCTGCCATCAATGGGCCAGACTCTCATAAAATGGACCAACAGGAAGAACATCCTTTGATCTGAAAAATATATTCAAAGGGCACAAAGAGTAATCCTACTTTAAAAAAAGAGAGAGAGAGAGACTCCTTAGAAATAATACATTGCTAATTCAATAATAGCATTAGCTATTTCTGTACTCAGAACTTAAGCAGGGTTGGACCTCATTAATACTTGGGCAGGAGACTCCCAAGAAGTATCAGAGGTGTGGTCTAGATTAGGATATTTCCCAGAAGGTAACACTTCACTATTGTTGCTGAAAAAACAGCATGGATGTGCTTCCAAGGCCATCAGGAATCATGACTTCAGAGAAATTTTACATTTTCTGCTACTTTGTATAATATGACAAGGATGTCAAGACGTTTTGGATTTTTGAATCCAACTTGAGAGAAATAGTTCTTATTTTGGAAAGATAATTCAGCTTTCAGAGCCCATTTCCAGGCCCACATAACCTTGGAGAAGGTTCCTTTCAATATTGGACAGCCTGGCATCAGAAGGAACTAAAAAATAGGCTGCAGGGGGTTGACCAGGAAGTATGGAAGAAAAGATTTACAATATTCAGAATGTTGATTTCCCTGAAAATCTGATGCCATTCTCTTTTGGTATATACAGTGGAAACAAAGTCCTGTATTCCATCTTTGTTTCTTAATTGTTGAGATTGGCAAAGACATCTGCAAACACAAAACCAGATGATTCTGTTTGCATTGCTATTTGGAGTAAAGCACCTAAACAGCAGATCAGAAAAACCATGGTGCTGCTTTGTGATTATAACACAGAGGACTCCATGTCCACAAGCCTTCCAACCTCGTGATGGCCTTCTGGAAGGTAGTGAAGATGACCTTTTTTGTAGAGTGTTTGGAGAATGACTATATGCCGTCTAGAAGGGATTGCATTAGCCCGTTGTCTATTTAATTGCTATTATGTAAAATGCTGTTCTTCTTGTTCTTTCATTGCATGAATTTGTATGCAGGTATTTCATAAGGCAGAAGTTTTCATCTAACAGATTTGATTGCATACAAATGTAGATGATGATGATGATGACGATGACGATGGCGATGATAAGATGTTTTAAAGGAACTCAGATTCTGAGAAAGAAAAAAGAGTGTTTCCAAATATGGCCAATAAAGAGCAGTCGGATGTTTCCTTCTCATCTGGTAAAGGAGCAGTTAGCCCTTCAATTAAACAATCAGGGACAAAGAATTTTGAATGATTCGGGGAGATCTTGCCTTCATGAAATCATATGCATGCAAAAGCGAGAAAGAGAGTTTTGCTTATCCAGGTTCCATAATTCTGATCTTAACCTTTTCTCTGGAATTAAACATGACTAATGAAATTTGGTGTGACTCTTGATTCCTTGGTTGTGCATTAGCCTTCAGGGACTTGACGGATATTCGCAGGAGTTTATCTGCTGGTGAGCTGTTAGCATGCAAGATAATGATCTTCCTCTGTTGCCAATGTGCACAACTCGAAGCAAGTCGATCTTGGCATTCTTTCTTTTTAGCTGCTGATTTGTATTTAAGAGCTCCACGATGGAAGCAGAGGAAATGGAGACTATCACTCTGGTTTGCAAATGATCATACATTATTGATTTTTTTATTTCCCAGTGATTCTCTTTTAGCATTGTGCTTTCATGAAAGACAAATCAAATCTCTTTTTTTACCCTTGACTATTTAGTAATAGTTCCAGGTGAATAATGTGAAGCAGAGAAATGTTTTGGAATAAACGTAAGCAGAGATAAAGAGTTTATCAATTTTGTAATCTGTATTTATCTTCCTTGTTCAGCTGTAAGGTCTTCTGAGTACAGTGAGATTTATCCCAATGCCTGTGTGCTCAGGATTATAATCCCATACACACAGGCCTGGGACTAAGCTCTGGGCAACCAACAGGATTTGCCTTTGAGTAAACATACTTTAGATTTTTAAATACTATGGAGTCTTGGGCCTGCAACAATGGAATTTGCAAAAGAGACTACTTTGCAAAATCACTAATATCCATTCATTCATTCATTCATTCATTTCCTGTAGTTAATTGTTAAAGAGAACATTATTTTTATATGTGTGAGAACCTGAGATGGGGTTGTGTGAGAATTTGAGACTAGGCTGAAGTTACTGTAACCTAAAGAATGGAGCAGGCACTTAGCCAGAGAGAACAAAAACAAGATTCTTCTCAAAAAATCCCTTCAGGAGGTAGATAAGAAAGAATCAAGTTGTTAAGAATCAAACGAGATCTGTCATAGAAGACAAAGGAGGCTGAGCACTGAGCGCATGGAAAACCTGCTAATCCCAACAACAGCTACCAGATTTATGAATCAACAAAGCAAGGACTTTTGGGATAAAAGAGGTCCTGAAGCCCACCCACTCTTGGAGTTGTTGGGTCTGAACTTGGTGACTCCCATTCCTCTAGCTCAGGTTCCGTGGCACCCTAGGGTTCCACAAGAGGTCACTAAGGGTTCCCTGGGAGATCACGGTTTATTTAAAAAATTATTTCAAATTTGAGCAACTTCACAATTAAAGAGGTAAGTTTCATTCTTGATTTTCAGTTTCAGAACACTGTTAATGCACATCTACAGGCCTAGAGAAAGAAACTAATATAGTAATTTTCTAACTTGTGGCCTATCTTTGAGCCCGGATGTGCAGGGGTTCCCCAAGGCCTGAAAAATATTTCAAGGGTTTCCCCAGGGTCAAAAGGTTGAGAAAGGCTGCTCTAGCTAGTGCCTAGATAGCCTAGTTGAGAATGACATGGTAAGTGGGGATGAGCATGTGAGCGTATGAAAGAACAAATATATGAGAAAGCAAACGTACATAGTAACCAGTAAGGTTTTGCTAAAACTTTGAATTCATCAGGCCTCTGTGTATTCCATCAGAACCTTTCATGTTCCTTGTTCAGTTGAAAGTGATTTGCCTGTGTTCCTAATAATTTCCTGACTGTTGACCAGGGTTGTGTGTTTTGTACACTCTAGCTGCACCTATCTGGAAAACCCGGATAGAGAGCAAGGGGGGCTGCAAGATCACATACCTCAACAGGCTGTGTGTGTGCAACTGAGTGATCATAAACCAAACCTGGGTGCAAGTGGAACACAAGACACCAGTATGATATTGCAAGAATTCACAAAGACCAACGAAATGAAGATGTACCTCATTTGTCTCTTCTTTCCTGACAGTAATACATGTCCCCCTCCTTAGATGAACTAGATAATATTCCTTGCTCTTACACTGGTAGATTTTATTGGCCAAAGAACTTCTATTTTAGCTGTACCTTTAAATCAGGTCATTAAAAGCTAGTTAATTATTGGGTCTTCCAGGATCTATCACACAAGATCTTTGCCTATGAAACAGATCTCTCTCTCTGTTCTTCTACTTTGGCCAAGATGACTCTACCTAGCCATACCCCTGGGCTAAACTAATTGACTATAACTCAAGGAAGTTTACAACTGATGTATAAAAGGATGCTTCTACAAACAAATATGGTGGCAAGCATTCTATCAGGGTATAATGGAAAAAAAAAGAGCAAAAAAGGACTGTTCAGGAACCTCTGGGAAACCAGTTCAGCAGATTCTTCCTAACTTTCTCCTAGGTCCTGTTCTGATCCTTGAACCATTTTCATCCCAGCTGGTTGTAATAAAAACTATACTTTTCAAATAGGGATTTTGTGAATGTCCCCCCCTCTGCCTTCCCTGTCCCCTTTCCCGATGTGTCATATCCTAAGGCTGCAAACCATTATATATTCCATTGAAACAATAATTAGTCTCAACTTGAACATCACCACTAACTTCCTACCTCCTCCCCAACGGCCCAAATTAAACACAGTTCTAGACCATCCTTTCAGATAGGCTTCCATCCTCTTGAATAAGCAGCTAATGCATGAATGGTTGTACCAGAGCATTCTCACTTTTCCTTCAAGAGCTTGGAAGTGAATGAGAATAAAAGAAGGCAACCCAGGCATCTGTTGAAAATGAGACCTGTACCTCCAAGAAAAGTCAGTGATGGTGATTCCATTATTCAAAATCTGGAGATACCAGTGCAGTTGACACAGCACATCTGCCTATTCCCACGTAGGTTCTGAAAGCTCAAAAACTGACAGCAGAATTCCAAAATCTCATGGTGGATTTTATCCCCAATTTCCCTCATCTTAAGAATGACTTTGCAGCCTCTTCTTATTTGTCCCTCATCAAGAGTGTGGGCACAAGAGAAGAGGCCATTTCAGTGGGAAACATGTCAACGTGGGTTTCTCTGTTGACTTATTTTTAATTCATTCCTCTTTAACCTAATAAAAATTAAATGAGGGGGTTAAAAAAAAATCTTAACTAAAATGATTAGACACACAGCTGATATCAACTAATGCTATCAAAGTGGGTGTGAGGGAGAGAGTAAAGTTGAATGTCTGCAGTGGGATTTGAATTCAAGGCTGCAATCAAATCAAACGACCTCTGGAACACCAAATCAGACTATTTTGTGAAACAAAATCCAAGCCATATGAAGGCCAGAACACAGTCTTTATCCTCAAATAGGTTTTGTTTGAAAACAAGAAATAGGTCACATTATTGCATGTAGCTGGCAGGAAGAAAGAAACAAAGAAAGATATGTGCATACATGAGCATGCACGCACACACACACACACAAGCTTCTGTCATTCTACATTTATCCTTTATGAAATTTACACATTTTGTGCCATGCATAGAGACTGCTGTGTTAATAGCTCACTTTCCACATAAAATCCCGCTTGCTAAAGATTGACGATAGAGATGACATTATTTTTTTTTAAAAAGCTCCCAAGGAAAACAGAAATCATAGCAGTTTAAAATAATCATGGCAAAAGTTTGATCATCAGGACCTTATAATTTCTTTTGGTATTCTTGGCAAATACTGAAGCAAAGCATCTCTGCTGGCTTCATGGTTTTGTATCATAGGGCCAGGACAGCATGAAACATACTTGATTTGCATTTAGCAGTTCAAATAGATCTTCTCTGTGACTTGTGGGAAAGAAGACACATTTGCTTTCATGCCAGAGGGGATCTAATTGGATGCTTCCATTTTGCATTGGGATCTGACTATAGGATCTTTTTTAGGTGACCTCATGTAAAGCATGAGTTTGCAAGCATTCCATGAATTCAGCATATTAAGGGGGTGTAGCTATTCAGTTAAAATATAATCTAAAACTTGTTATTTTGGGTCCCCTTGCACCTTGGAGGCAGTTTGTCCAGACCAAAAGCAACAGGAAAACAAAATAAACATGAACAAAACCTTCCAAAACCAAGGTTTTGGAAAAGATATTAAAATGCTGTGATGTCTCTATACTGACAAAGATCAGAATCTTGCCACGGTATTCCCTATGACACTCTATGGAAGGGAAAGTTGGATTTTAAAGAAACAGAATAGGAAAAGTATTGATGCTTTTGAACTTTGGAGATGGAGAAGACTCCTAAGAATATTGTGGAAGGCCAAGAAAACAAACAAATGCACCAATGAACAAATCAACCCAGAATTCTCACTCAAGGCACCAAAGATTGATTGTGGTTGGAACCACCAAATTCATCTCATTGCCAGCTGTGATTAGGTACTGATGGGGTTCCACTGAAAGATAAAGCTCAGACTGGGGAAAAATTAACCCATCAACCTGCTTATGAAGAAAGAACAACTTTCTCTTTGATGTGTGCCTTGGACTCAGCCTAATACATTTCAGAAAGTTCAAGAAAATATCCATTTTGGCATATGTGTCTTTCTGGCCCTAGACCTGTTTTAAGGTAGTTGTGTTATTTTTAAGAATTTTTGCCCATTTCCATCTTTGCTTGCCAATCATTGTGTGGCACTAAAAATGTTTGCTCTGGGTTTCAGTACAAGTCTGTGGCAGTGCAGCAGGATAACAGTTTTCCCTATAAAAAGGCAGATGCAACTGTTCCCCATTTATCATCCTGTTAAGATTCAGGAGGCCAGATTTGCACTCAGTCTAGGCAATAGTTTACTCGGCAGACCTTTGCTGTTATTAGTTTCCCTTGATCATCTGTCAATCTGACTGGCTTAATAAGGTGGTAGATTTTATAGCTGGCATTTTGGCAAACAAAGGTCACCAAGGGCAGGACAGCCATTATGGTGAACAGCAACCTGGAATGTTCAGAGACTTTGTTTATCTAGGTGCTCCCAGGGCCAATGGGTATTCCCAGCTGTACTTTATCAGCTGCTGTTCATAATTCATTTCCCTCCTTCTCTTTGCAAGTGGCTGGTTCCAGAGGAGGTGGAAGTAAATCTTGCCCAAGCAGCACACATTGTATCTAGAGGCAGAGATTGTATGCACCAAACATCTAATAAATAAATAGGCCATATGTGTTGGCATTGGTTGATCATTTATAATGACCATCCATTATATATGACTTCAGAGCTACAATATCCATCACCTTAATGGCTGGGTCTTGCTGTAAGTTCAGCTCTCTGTTACTTAGGAGATGCCATTCTGAGCAAGTGCCAAAGTTACCATTCTTGATGGTAAGAGGCCTCCATGTCCTGCTGGCAATGCTCTGCTAAAGAAAACATTAGAGGGGAGAATCGGCCTCGTCTTCTCAGGCATGCAAAATATCTCGGCAGGGAGTGGAGACAGAAATAGATAATTTAGAAGTGGCGTCCTTCAAGGGACTGCCTTTGAAGGTGGAATCTTTAGTTAATGTCAGTGCTCTATTGGCTTTTGGGATTTATCCAAGGTAGCATTTCTTAGCTCTCTCCCCAGTGTTGGACTTAAACTATTCTGGAAGCGGCAACTGGTGTAGAGCCTGGAAAAGCAGCTGTTGTTCACCAAACATGGCTTTGCACGCACTGCTTCTTTGTTTATTGCTGAACCATCTTCAAGTTTTGTTGCTCTGCAGGAAGTTTGAGAGTTTTCTGGTTTGGGTTTGCACGGAGGAAAAGAGGGTGCTATATATTTATTTACCTACATTATCTGCTTCTGTGGCTCTGAGTCAACGATCATCTCTTAAAATGTATTAGCAGAAAAGATGGGAGATATACATTTCAGATTCCTGGAACAGCTTCCATTTCTTGTGTGTTTATACCTCAAATGCAGCCTCTTCCTTATCTCCTCTTTCCTACATCAAGGAAATAAATTCGCTTAGCCATCCAATTCTCACACTGTGTTGACTTTTCACACACGCCCATTTCCCCTTTCCCTTGACGTATTGAAATGAATAAAGTGATTGCACCCCAGTTGCAAAGAAAAGGAATGATGCTCTGTAAGTAAAAAAGCAAAGCACAAAGTTCAGGTTGGAAATGTTTGACAATATATATATTTTTATTTATTTTGTTTATTTATCACATTTCTTCACCTCCCATCTTGACAAATGACTCTGGGTGGTTTACAAGTGAATTAAAATGATACAAGAATTGAATATGATTAAAAGAGAGGTATTATAAAAATATAAATATATAAATATATAAAAACTCTAAGATATAAAATATGAAATATATCCCTAAAAAGATATATCCCTATGCAACCCTAAAAAAGGCCAACCAGTGTCTGAAAATTAACTGAACCACATTTCATATGTTCAGAACGGATTATATTTTGCAGCTGGGAAGGGTGGGAGGAAATGTACATGTTTGGTTTGCATTTTGATAAGATTTACCACTTGTCTAATCTCTTTGGGTACTGTGAAATCAAAGGGTGGCATAGAATTTCTGCATCCCAACCAATCAGAGTTTAAAGCAAGAAGCAGACAAAAAGTGCAGCAAACCGGAATTTTATTGAGACTGTTTCTCCATCTTGGATTTTATATTTTATATTTTATTTATTTATTTTATTTTCTATCCCACCTTTATTATCTTTATAAATAACTCAAGGTGGCGAACATACCTAAGACTCCTTCCTCCTCCTCTTTTCCTCACAACAACAACCCTGTGAGGTGGGTTGGGCTGAGAGGGAGGGACTGGCCCAAGGTCACCCAGCTGGCTTTCACGCCTAAGGCAGGACTAGAACTCTCCTACCACACCTGATTGGCTCCTGGGCTGAGAGAGAGGGACTGGCCCAAGGTCACCCAGCCGGCTTTCCTGCCTAAGGCGGGACTAGAACTCTCCTACCACGCCTGATTGGCTCTTAGGTTGAGAGAGAGGGACTGGCCCAAGGTCACCCAGCCAGCTTTTATGCCTAAGGCAGGACTAGAACTCACTGTCTTCTGGTTTCTAGCTGAACTGAACTGAACTGGCTCTTATATTTAATATTTTACATTTTAATGATGAACCTGTTTTTATGGTATTTTAATCTCTTGTTATTTTAATTTGATTGAAAACTGCCCAGAGCTGCTTTAGCGAGATGGGCCATGAAGAAATGTGAGGAATAAATAAATAAAAATAAATAAACAAGCCTAACATAGCATTAAAGTCATGTATGAAAGGGACAACTCCCAACATCTCAAATTCAGGGGAAAATACAACTCGCTGTTATCAGGGATGTTTACCTGCAATTTTCTCTTACAGCCCCCTCCTATCTATGGCGTCTCTCTTTCCTCTTCCAAATTGAAGTTCAGCTCCCAGCTGTCAAAAACGTGCTCACCCCTGTGCTAGGTGAAAAGAAATCTTTGATAGCCATCCTACTCAGATGTTGTGATGCAGGTTCTTTGGCAAAGCTTACCGACAGAAAAAGCATTTACAGAGAAATGTTTGAACAGGCCATTCCAGAGGAGAGATGTATTAATCCTGAATGTCCAATGAATATTCAGATATGTCACTGCAGCAATTTACATTAATTGTTGAATGACATCATTCTGCAAATGGCAGAAATCATGCAATCAGGGTCGCTGGCATAATGCCATTCTGCCAATTATGTAAATTGACATAAATGACACCACTGGTGTCTTCTGCGTGATGACATCATTACACAAAAGACATAAACAGCTGTGGAAATTAACATAAATATAATTGCCTTGTTAAGACAACTTTGGATTGGTTGTCCAGTTACTTTACACAATGTCCAGATGAAAATGTAGTCTGTTGTATTGCATTTAGTCTCCTAAATGGGGTGGGTGGGTGGGTGATGTTAAATCAAGGATTAACTTGTATTAGGAGCAAGCTTGAACCTAAAGGTGTGTGTTGGTGGGGAAACAGAAAACAGCATTATGTGTTGAAATAAATATTTGCAAATTATGCTTTTATTATGAAGAACAGTATGAATATATTAAAATCATGCACAAACAATGACATTCATTTTTGTGCAGGTCCATTTTTTGTTTGTTTTAATTGTGATTTATACAGGCTTAGGATGGAATGAAGACAAGATTGAGAAATACACAAACAATATTTCTTTAAGTCAACCGTCCTCTATAACAGCCTGTTTTATATACTGTATTTCCTGTGCTCTTCAAAACAATAGAAAGGTTTGTGCTTCTTTGCAAATGTGATGATACAATGACATTCTAGAGAAGAATATTAACTTTTATTATATTGTTTTTTACCTTTTTTTCTTTTTTATCCCTGTTAATTAGCACTCAGTAGTCTAGCACTGCAACAGTTTAAATATTAGGAACCTCTTTTCTACTAATCAGTAAGAATATGTGAATCTGCCTCAGAGCAAATCAAATTGTTCATTCAATTCAGATCAAATTGTCCTAATCAGACTGATGTAGTATTGATCACTTCCATCTATTAAAAATCATATTTGGATGTGCTAAAATCTTCCAAATCAAACTGACTTGCGTAGGGCCATGTCTATTTGACATTTCAAATTAAATTGGCATTCTCATCAAGGAAATCCATTCTACTTGGAGATTTGGTCAAATCACTTTAGAACTGATTCAGATCTTTGCATAAACCTATAAATTAGATTAATGAAAAATGTGTGTGTACATGTGTGCTATCAAAACTTTAAAGTTGTTTTTCTTTAGTAACTTGTTAAACAATCTGACATTTCTTAACTGCAGATTGAAGAAGAGTATGTTTCAGTCAATTTTCAAAAGAGAAAATGCAACGTATTTAAGGAAAATAAGATGATTGTTAACTCAATATAGTATTTTTATCTTTTGTTCTTCCTAAGCATTCTTCATTTTCTCATATCTAAAGTCACATTTGTGCAACTATAATTTTTACTTGAAATATAAGTTTTTACCCTACATGCACATACAAATTGTATTACAATATTCCAGTTGTCTCACATTGCTAACAACCAAACAAAATGGATTTTTTTAAAATGTTAGCTGAAATGATACAATATTAATGTGCTTATTTAGCCATTTCAAGTGTAGGAAATATGTGGGCTATGTGAGTATCCATCTGTTTATAAAATGAATGTAAATATTAGCTCAGCATGACTTTTCTCTGTCTGGACCTTTCTGGAAACAAATCAGTTTTGTGATGTTCTTTAGGCAACTGCAATAGCAAAATGATTCATAATTTGATTTGAATTGTTCAGTTGAGTGGATTTGATTTCCGCCAATCATATGGCGGGAGTCCCTGGTTAGTGGGTTCTTTCAAAACAATAAGAATTTTCCTTCAGAGAAAATGCATGTATGTAGGGCTGAACTGAACAAGGTCAGAGAATGTTTGAAATCCTCACCCACATGCCTGCATGGGTCTACAATTTTATGAAGCTACAATACAAAATCCACAAAGGAATTACAAAGACTGTGCAGAGATCTTGGTGCAATTTCTGAGGAGATTTCCTCCATTGCAAAAGAGACTTCTCTTCCCCCTCACCCCCCACCCCTTTTACCTTATTCTCAGGATGCTGAGGGATTACTTTCAAATTTGTCTTGCTGGTGTTTTGGAGTTTTCTTTATTCTTGTAAGAGGCAGCAGGGTCTACTGTCAATCATGCTGTTTCCTGTTATTATCTTTCTGTCTCTGTGAAGCTGCTTGGGTAACAGTCTAAAACAGCCACATGGGAAGAATTCATTCATGATCCTTCCAGAATTTCATGGGAGCACTACAAGCCAAGGAGCATGTTAGAGCATGGATTGAAAGACAGGACATTTATCTGAGTTCATTTCATCCTGCTTTGTCTACGAGAATTGCACCAAAATATTTTGTCTCTTGCAAAAGACATTTCCAAAGCAGAACCTTCTGTATCAGATGGAATCAGAACTGGATGAGGAAAAGAATAGAAAAGTGTTATGCACAGCACTCTTAAGTTATATATTAACATTTTTTTAATAAGATCTCTATCTCATCTTGTCTTCAAAGCAACTTTTCAAGCTTCAAGGGGCAAGTTAGCTTCCTGGTTGCAAAAATATAAAACAAAACAAAAACCCCATTCTGCTGAGCCATCAGTAAGTCTTCTCGTCCTTTGAATAGCAGTGTCTGCTGATGTTGAAAAAGTGTCACTTCTTAATAGGGGTCACTTCTCACTCAGTGATGCCTTTTGCAAACCTCTTGGCTGTAACCTGCCTCGCTCTGTCTGGACGAAATTGAACCGAATCAGATGTGATTCTGGGAGGAGTGCCTCTGCTCTGTATCAGTGGGGCTGGAAAGATTCTCCTTGTTGCGACTGTGGTGCCGATATGCAAACGATTAAACACATTGTGCAAGACTGCCCACGACATGCAGTCCCTGGCTCCGTAGAAGATCTGCATGAAGCAAGACCAGAAGCGATTGCCTGGGTAGCTGAACTGGACATCCAGTTATGAGGCTACTGCTGTATCCCTGCAGAAGTTTTGTATATAATTGTGTGGACTGTGTGTATATATTTGCCTTTTCTCTTGTCATGTATTCATCATACACTATATATACTCTGTGTGTGTGTGTGTGTGTGTGTCTGTGCATTTTTTTTTCTCACACTCTTGACTTGTTCCTGGGTCTGTCCCATTCCTTTTCCCATAAAGACTAGACCTTGTGAATATGGCCAAGTGCTCAGGGCTGCAACTAGGGGGCAGCAAGCGGGGCATGTGCCCCGGGCACCACACTGGGGGGTGTGTGCCAAAATGAGCATTGGGGGGGCACCAAAATGGGCACAGAATCCATGTTTGTCCCTGATGACACAGACCCTACAGTAGTTGCAGCCCTGCAAGTTCAAAATCAACTTCCTTAATACTTCATCGGGAATTTCAAGGGCCCTTGCAGTCAACTGGAGTCCAGATTCTGCAGCTATTGATGCCAAACATTCTCTATTTTAAGATTTGATCAATATTCACAGAGTGTTTCTGCTGGGATTTGAGTTCTAATGATGTGCATGGGATGGGTATTGATCAAAATCAGGTTGGGTGGAACTGGTTTGGAATTCCTTCTTCAGTTCTTTTAACACAGCTACTGCTTTACCTAAACCTCATAAGGAAATATATGAGTGGGAACAAGGCCAGGCAGAAAAGATCTATCCCTGATATTACGTACTTCATATAGGTCCAGTCTTTGATGGTCACACACCCAGCATGAACATCTGCAAAGGTGGAACCTTTCCATGTTCATGGAATTTGAGAAATCAAGGAGGCAAGGGCAAGGGCCTTCATGTGTCCAGGTATATATGCATGACTCTCTTCTCTGTACATGTTAATTCGGCATGATGTACACCAGAGGGATAACATGTTCAATGCTAGGGATACAGGTACATGGTTTTTTCATGTTTCCAGTTGATGAACTTGACTAAATAGTTTATATGAAGACTGATGGTAGAAACTGAACACCAAATAAAATATCAGGAAATTCTGTCTTTTAGGTCCTTTCATTTAACTGCCCTCTCCTCTTTCTAAGCTGAACATGGCTGATCTCTGGGGGAACATTAAAATTAAGCAGAGCAGAGTTGGATGTGACTAATGTTTAGATGAGAGATCACCAGGAAATTCCATGGATGTAAACTAAATTGGGAAGACCAAGAAATGTCAGAGAAGAAGGCAATGGCAAACTACTTCTGTATTGTCAAGAAAGTTTTATGAACATGTTCGTAAAGGTAGCAGGACTTAAGCTCAGTTCAAGGGAGTCTTTACCTTATTATTTTCCTCAACAAAGGCTGAGGTTGCCAAACCTGCTAGTGTACACTGAAGTGGAGTTGGGTATGTTGTGGTCCAGCACCTTGTGGGAACCCAGCCATGAAGTTATAGCAGGCCATGGGAAGCAAGTGTTTCTGTTAAGATGTAATACAGTTAATTGTTTGGTCATCATGTGCTAGTTGAACATAGAACCTCCTTTTTGGTTTACCCGAGTTTATAGTTACACAAATCCATCTAAAGTAAATAAGAAGATACCAAGGAACAAAAACACAGATACATAAACATAAACATAGAAATAGACATAAACACAAACTCAGCTGTAAAAGTTCTAGATATGAAGATTTTCATTGAGCTCAGCAGAGGGCAGTAATGGATGAAGGGGAGAATCCTACATTTTCATGGGTGGAGGGAAAAAAAATACAAACTTGAGAGGGTAGTGGAGCATGGTTGAAAAGCAGTAGCTCAGGCAGCAACCCCCCCCCCCCATCTTTACTTACTTTTGGATCCTAGTTTTGCTACTGCGGAAAATGAGAACCACTCTTATCAGTGGCTTAGATACTGAAGGCTGGCTTTTCTATCTCACCCCTAGAGTAATTTAGGAGAGAAATGATATGGTAAGGCTCACTGACTCCCTAAGAATGATTTCTGAGCAACCACGCACAGGGCCAGGCCTCACATTTCTTACCTCTCCTGTTAAGGTTACAAGATTCAGAAAGGCATCCTTTCTAAGAAAGGGTATCTTAATCGAGAATATGCATTTCTTAATGTCAACAGTTTTGCTAATTTACCATGTTGAAGCAAAGATGTAAACACTCTTGATTTACTTAGCCGGGGTAATCAGTGTAATAGTAGATGTTCATATTTAATTAGAATAACTTTCCACCTCGGTCCAGTACTTGTGATGCACCGAATGCTGTTAATTCTAAACCTATTCAAGATGTGAGAGAACAAATACACACACACACACACAAACACACTCTTATTTATTATTCAAATTTTGTTACCACCCATCTCCCCCAAGAGGGACTCTGGGCGATTTACAATAAAATTCATACCACAACAATAAGCATTAAAATCCGATAAAAATAAACAAATCACCAATATAAAATACAATATAAATAAATATAAAATCCAAGTGGCTCTGAGATGCCAGTCCGGCGGGAGGGGCTCTAAGGAGCAAACCACCCCCAAGAATGGCTACCCATATATATCTCTACTGCAAACAAAGGCTTTGTTTCTGTGGCCTTCACTGAAAAGGCTCAAGGAAAAACAAAAAGAATAAAATAGGAGTTTCTGTCTCCACCAACACCCCTTTCAGGAGTCTCCTATCTTTAATTGGCTCTTCTCAGAGAAGAGATAAGGGCAGATTACTGGAGTGAGCAGGGAAAATACAGGGTCTGTTTAGTTCTTGATAAAAGGGGATACTGATTCTGTTCAATAAATGCCTGGGAATGAATTGAAGGAGAAGGGAGGTAGAAGGGCAGGGAGGCATCAGCACTAAGTTCCAGAGATGGAGTTGTGTGGCAAAATATAGCTCCTTTGAGTTCAACCACAACTCTTTCTAGAATGATTTCTCAAGAATTTCCAAAAGGTTACAACCACCTTCTCCAGCTGTCCCCATCTGTGGTCGTCTGAATGAGAACAGCAGTGGTTGACTCTGTGGTTTGATGTCTGTGGTTTTGATCCAGGTCAAATACTTTATTTACTTTCTCATCTTCTAGTCTATCAGTGGCCATATGGATAAAGGAAGGCCATGTTCCCTTCCTTCATCATTGTGACCCAAATCAAATAACATTTGCTTCCTCCTTTTCCAGACTGCTTGTCTTCTTCTAAGCCCAGCCCATCCAGCAACCTCAGGGGGAGAGAAGAAATATCATTCTCCCTTCCTAGGATTGCTTGAGAATTATTACTATTTTTCTCAATTTCAATAATGTCAACAATAATCATAATAACCACCCAACAGACATAGCTAGAAATTGAAAGCAAAACAACATTGAAACCATCCATAGCAGACTGGAGGGAATTCCATAATCCAGTGAGCCAGGCAGAAGTAAGCATATATTTTCCATTCACCTAAATGCCTTAGACAAACATGTCTGATTTTGTAAAACTTAGAAGAGCTAGAACCGGTTAGTATTTGGAAGAAGACCCCTCAGAAACCCTAGAATGTAGGTGAGAGTGGATGTTACACACACACACACACACACACGTGCACGCACACACACACACACACACACACACACACACAGACTTACCTTGGAAGAAGACAGAGCCAATACATTTCCACAATATTGCCAAGCAAACTGCTTGGCTATATCCATGAAATCTCCAGGAACCAAGCTTGGGTTGGGGTCCTTATTTTTATTTCTGGGGTTGAATGTGCTTAGCAGTTACTTCCTAATTCTGATGTTTTGGGTCATATTTCTTTCCTCCTGTTTAAGATAGATAGATAGATAGATATACTGTCTGCATGTATGTATGTATATATGTGTATGTATGTGTGTGTGTGTGTGTATGTATATACACACACACACACATACATATACACAGACACAACACAGTGTGTGTGTGTGTGTGTGTGTGTATACATACATACATACATACATACATACATACATACATACAATTCCCTTCTCACCCATATGGGTCGGTGGTGTGTGTCTTCCTCAACCTCTGGTCCTCTACCTGGGAGTTTGAGGGTTCTGAGCAGTATCTCAGCTGTTCCTAGCACTGCACTCTTCTGGACAGAGAGCTCTGATGCTGCTCCTGGGATCTGTTGGAGCCACTCTCCCAGCTTGGGAGACCTGGAATGTTTATTTATTTATCTCTCTCTCTTTCTACCTCTATCTCTATCTATCTCCTTTGCTAATTCCATATAATGAATTAAATGAAACTCTCCAATGGCCAGACTGACAGCCCATGTTGCACCTGTCTGACACAGAGCTTTTAGTGTGCGAAAAAAGTGGTCATCCTAACTTCCTCTAAGATAGGACAAGGAAATAAATCCAACTCAACAGCACCAAAACTTGGTTGAATACAGTTCTGCACGTGCCTTTCTTTCTATATACAGTACCTCCAAGAGTATGTACAGGTACCTGCAGGAATATTCTTTTTTTCTTTTTCTGAGTTCGATTGGCACATGTCCTTAGCAAGATCTGAATGCAGAGTTTTTGGCAGCTTCAGGGCATGTTCCCCTTCTACAAACGTTTATTTTATATTAGAGGGAACTCTAAATTGTTAACAGACATGCACAGAGAACATGGCTTCTACCAAAACAATGGTTGTTCTGGCTGGTGCAACCAAAACGGCTTCTGAGTTCATTTAGTCTCATTCATTTAGTCTGCCTCATGTCTGGCCTAACTAGGAAGACCAGATTAACTGTCTTTTTCAAATATGCATCCTGAAAATGTCCACTGTATATATTTATTGGAGTTTGATGCTGACTATCTCAGTAATTTGCACACATAATCCCACCTCCCAAACTCCAATTTTACGAATGCATGTATCTTTCTTTTCAGATTATCCTCTCCTTTTACTGTATTTCCAACAATGGGAATCAAGATAATGAAACCAGTCTGAGATTGTTTTAAGTTTGTGTTGTAAGGCATGGACTTATGTTTTATGTTTGAGATATGTTTTATGTATCCCTACAGTAGGATAAATTGGAAGACAGCTTTCTTCTTCACATCTGCATCCAGTATCCAGGTGAGACATTCTCAGTGATGGCAGCTTTTTGAAGAAGGTCTATCAAAGATCTCTAACAAATCCTAAAGAATATAACTGTGGTGCAAGCATATCGCAATCCATGGGAGCTACAGCCTTCCTGACATTCTCCAGATCCCTCTGGGAGATCCTACATATTGCAATCAGTTGCATAAATTTTAGGGGTGCATGGAAAAACTGAGACAATTGATAGTTTCATTTTGGGTTGTGCTGGACATTAAGTGCTTGCAGCTGTATTGCTAGGGTTTTGAGTGAGGATCTAAGAATCCTGCAAAAGCTGATACTGACATGATTTTTAATGTGACAGAAAGGAAAATTTATTGAATACATTTAATTGTATTTAAAGTCTTCCTTGCTTGCTTCCTTGGAATACCAAAAACAATGCTGATTGGAAGGTTTCAGTATCTCCATAGAAAATAGATGTGTGTATTGACTCCAGAATGTTGTCTGGCTAATTAAATAGCTCTGCCCATCTCATGTCATATTTAAACTATGACCTACCACCATCTCTGGAGCATCTACATGGAGATGGTCCTAGCTCAGTTGATGTAGCTGAAGTGACTGTTGGTTGATGTAATTGAAGATAGGAAAAAGAGATGTTTTCTGTATAATGCAGAGACCTCAACATCTGTTCTGTTTCTGGCCAATGCAATAAATTCCAATCAGGTTCTCCAGATGAGCTTTGGAGATGGGCCTATCTGAATTGCTAAGCAGGCTTCATGTCAGTCGGCAAAGATGTTCTTTTAAGAGTGAGCTTTGGCATGGTTATTGTTGCTATGGAGACTATCTTCCTCAGAGGCACATGCACTACTATGACATCTGTCTTGCTTTGTTCATGGCTCTGAAGGAGGAACATCCCACTGTGACACCAGAGATAACCAAATAAAGTTCTAATAGCCACACAGAGGCATACACAGCTATAATAAGGATATTAAATATATTTTAGGTTGGCTGCAAAGGACAGGGATTTTCTTAGACTCTGTAGAACAGCAGTCATTAATTGTGTCTAGACTCGGGAAACCAACTGTGAGAAAGCCAGCCATTAGCAATTAAGGATTCCTTTAAGAATGGTTCATTGAGAATTTAAAAGACAATGAAATTCTCCCACTATGCCACAGTAAAGGGGATCTATTTTTCACAGTTGCCCTTAATTTCATTGGCCAACCTCAAGTCTGTCGAGGGCCCATAAAACTGTGAAATGAACTACTGAGCAATTCCCGCAGAGCTCCTTAGCATGCCTTGGTGTACAACTTTAGTTGGATGTGACATCTGAAATTAAGGTACATCAGCATTGGTTAGCAAAAGAAAGCATCTATGTCCTATGAAATGACTTGGTTATGAAAAAAATCTAGAGGGAAAATAAGAAGCCAAATTATCGTCTGAGGTCAAAAAAGAAGCTAATTGCCTTTACTGTATTTAGGGAAACTGGAGTAGAGAAATGTCCTGGCCTCTAACCGTGGCCCATTTAGCATATTGAGAAACACAGATGAGGAAAAGGCTTCAGGCAGTTCCCTGTTGGAAGGTCAGTCAGTTCAATATTCAGAGCTTTCTGTCCAGAACACACCAGATTGCCATCATCTTCCACTTCAGAAGATGAGGTCAGGCAGAACTTTCATCTTCTAAACTGTATGGTTGTCTGGCATTGTAAAATCTTGTGAAAGTCCTTCAACACCTCCAAAGAACTTGCCACATTATGAATCATGGTTTTTCACATAAGACTTCACATAAGAAACCATCCAAAATTGTGTTTCCTGCTTTCCTCATCATCCAAGGAAGCTGACTAACCCACCTTGTCTGCTGAGACTTTGCTAATCAACTTTCCTGCATGGATCTGACACCGCTGACTTTTGCAAGCAGAAATTTCCAGCCATTTCATTATCCAGCAAGGACTGTCCACCATGGGGATTTCTGTTTCATAACCAACATTTGTAATGGGAACCTGCTTTTAACCTCCTGTTAAATCAGTCAACTTCCCGTAAAGATCCCCCTTTTGAGCTCCTTTTCTTTTCCTTAAGCCCCATTCTGATACCTATCCTGTTCCAGAACGTAGGAAAAATGTATTGCATCTTCTGGATTTTTGCATGATATTGCATATCCCCCAGACTACCTGTGTGGATGCAAATATCAGCCAAGAAGAAATATTCACATCTAAATCTAGGCAAGCACAACTTCCACTTGAACTTGATTCATGATTAGATTGAAGTCTTTGAACATCCAAGAATAGGAGCTGGAGGATGGGCAGCCTGACTGAGTTACTGCCTGTCTCTATATGTGAACTACCATGGCCTGGAGAGAGCCAGTTTGGTCTAGTGGTTAAGCTGCTGGACTAGAAACCAGGAGGCTGTGAGTTCTAGTCCCACCTTAGCCATGAAAGCTGGCTGGGTGACCTTGGCCCAGTCTCTCTCTCTCAGCTCAACTCGGTGCAATGTAGACTAGCCTCCTTGTGTTGATGAAGATTCTCAGGCATCAATGTAGTCTAGCCTCCTCGTGGTGCACCCCAGGCAACATGACTTGTCACAGCTAAATAGTCCACACATCTGGCTGCTGGACCTCACAAGGATGTCCCAGCAAGAAAAAAAGCAGCATGAACACCGAACTGCTATGCCACATGATTTTTTTTTTTAAATGGCCTGGAAAAGCCCTTATTTTAAGATGGAGAATCTGGAAAACAAACATTATCTTCTGAGTTGGGATGAGAAATTTTAAACAACCATCTGATTTCGGAATGCCAAATGCATCTTATCTAATAGTCTGGGAAATCCATAACAGGTGTACTTACTAAAATTTGCAATATTTAGAATTGTGAAGCTTTGTTTAGAATTAATATTAGGAGAAAAATTGTTTCAGACCCTAATAGAAAAGTTGTGTGCAAAAAGTATGCATGCTGGGAAAAGGGCATACAAAATGTGTGCCGGAAATGTGCATAAATATGCGTGAAATATATTTATGAATTTCTGTAGAATTTATAAACAGCAAGGTTGAGGAGAGTTAACAGTAAAGAGGCAATTGGTTGAAAGAAACATGTCAAAATATCACAGGAATGTAGAAATATCTTAGCACTACTCTGGCTCTTTCTCTTTCATTTAGTTACATCTCTCAGGAATTAATATTAAAATGTTAATAAAATTAAATGACATTTAATTTTAATAATATTTAAAATATTGGTTTGATTGAGTTCAGGGCATAAAATCACCACCACCATCATTTTAATTTATATCCCACTTTTTTTTTTTTTTTTAACTCAGTAGGCACTCAAGATGGTCCACTGCATCTTCCACTTTACAAAAAGGTTTTGTGAATTAGGTTCAGAGAGGGGCTGACCCAACATTTCCTTGAGTTTTCCTTTAATTTCCCATAACCTTTAGCGCACTCAGATGACTGCATCATGCACATCTTTTGTCTTTTTAGTTGCATGGCAATCGATGAAAATAAATTATTTAAATAAAAGAAGCTCTGTGCATCTGCCCACACAGCAGCTGGGTTTTAGTGCCTGATCAGACTGAAGCTCACATTTATACTCCCAAGCCAGGGAAGAACTTCAGAACTACACGGTGTTCAGTTCATAAAGCGACAGAGAATTGTGAGCTAAACCATCTACAGTACTTACTGAGACCTGCTAACATCACCCATCTTCACCCACCAGCAGCTCAGTAGAGAGCATGGGGTTGAAACTTTATGGAATTAGGTAACTCCATAAACTGATGCTTATATTGGAGCAACTGTTTCTGCATTAAGGTGAATGTCACATTGATAGCTCAGAATAAGGAACAGAAACACTTTTGTTTTTTCTCAAGTTAATTATTAAGGTCATTAAACAGAAAGACTGATTGATTCCCTTGACAGGTGCTTTATCATGGGGACTCTTCAGAATTTTTTTTTCGTCTATCTCTGTCTTACATCAAGTAAGCTTAGGTTGCTTTTCAAACATCCATTTGAAAGTACAATGTCTGAACAAGCATGTTTGTTGTATTTTCACCATCAACGTCACTGCCATTCCCATGGTATTCCTTGTTTTTATAGGGGGAAAGACAGGATATCCGTGTAATGAATAAATGAACTGCCATCCATTCACTCTCTGAAATGCAGAATTCTGGAAACCAGCATCCTTTTTCACATCTTTCAGAAGTTACCCCCAGGAAATAGGCTAGTGTCACCTTTTGCTCTAAGCAACACCAGTGGGCAATTTTACCCCATAGGCTACATGGAGAGGTGGGCAATTTATATCCAGGAAGCTACTTATATGCTACTTCCACTACCCTAGCTATGCGTCCTAAAACATCTGACAACTGCATTCCCCCAAATAAGGTAACGAAATGGTAGATTTGGACTGATTTTTTTTGAAATTCAGAATCACCCAAATGCATCTGCAAATAGATATGCCCATTCTCTGAACGTCTCCCCTCCAAAATCCACAGAAAATGCTTAAAATGTTAACCGCACACTCACTGGCGATGTCATCGAAAGGCCTTGTGCAACCCACTGGAGGCTCTAAAGAGTGAGTTATGATTTCCTGGCTGGAAAAGTTTGCCCACCTCTATTGTAAACCTCTCCTTTTGTCTTGACTGCTGTCATGCTGTATGCACTGTTGCCAGACTCTCTTCTTTCTTCTTGATCTCTACAGTGCTCCCTGACAAAACTTTCACTTCATGTCTTGGCCATTAGTGTGAAGACATCCAACTGTGTGAAATGTCAGGACATCGTCAGGACATGGAATCTGTTCTTTCTTACGGTTCTTGGTCTTTAAACTAGGATTGGATTGGACTCCTGTTCAAACTGTCTTAAAAAGAGGTGACTATATTCTGACCAACATTGGCTGACTTCAAAGAAAGTTAAGCAGGGTTAGACCTGGTTGCTACTTGGATGAATATCATAGAGAAATCCCAGGTTTGCGGACTATTCAGGAATGTCAACATAACAAGACAATGTTAAACAACTTCCTGTAGAAAGATGACCTTGACAGAGATAGCTAAGCTCCATTACCAAAGCAACAAGGGGTGAAACATATCTTAAGTTCACAAAAGACAGAACATACCTGGAAGTGGTTCAGATGGATACCTCTCTAATTCACTGGAGTATAACAGCCAGGGAGGAGGAACAGGACAGACCTGTAAGATTCTGTTAATATAGTCACTCTCAATAAAAGTACTTTTAGTCTTCAGGTACAGTTGATTTCCAGGTCTGATTTACCTGATGGGACTGACACTTCCCCGGTGTTGTCAAGAAAACTGCACATCCATGTCCGTGAATTCACTGGAAATCAAATTCAAGTTGAATTAGACAATCTTTTTTATATTTTTATCTTCTGACTCCCCTTAGAACAGTCCTTTCCAAAGTGGGCTAATGCTAACCAGTCATATAGAAAGATACTGATGTAAAACCTTTTAAAAAAAAGCAAATTAAATTTTAGTATCATGCTTTTTCAGGAGCACAGGATTTGGTAGACAAAAGGTTTCTAATCTAATCGTTCTGCTTTGTGCAGCTATATTGTTTTGTGTGCATTGTGTGCATACAGGGGGGAAAAATCATTTGGCAAGATTGAATGTTGTGGCAACATTTAGAACAATATTAACTTTCCTGTTGCCTAAAATGCCCCACTGCAGCAGAAGGTCATAATCAGGAACAGATTTACAGCTTGTCCATCCTGCTGAGTAAATAATCACTGACAACTCTTTATTCCCAGCAGAATACAATACAAGCACTTTGCAGCTCCCACCTCTGTTGTCTAAGAGCTTTTTCAATCCTGCAAAACAGTGGGGGAAAGAAATAATAACAGTAATATTCAGGAAATGAAGCCAGTGGTCTATGGCTGAGATCTTCTCCTACACTCTCAAAGGCAGAGGAGAGAAAAAAACTATGCTGGAACAGTTTTGTTGATTGTATGAACCGCAAGGAAACAGTGACAGAAGCAGCAATTCATATTATTCCCACTTTGAAGTTATTATTTGAATGACGGGGAATTAGTTCTTTGAAATCATGAGATGTATTTCATAAACTAAGGGCCAAGCTACATTTTTCATTATGCATGTTCATCTCTGACATGTTCTGGCTATGTCCTTGTCTTATGCCATACTAGAGTGTACTTGAAAACAAAACTCTCCACTATTTGTTCTAAAGATGGTGGTTTATTCAGTAATGTCCACCAGGAAAATAGCTCTATTTGATACAATTAAACTTCTACCTCTCGGTCACCTCAATCCCAATATAGAATGATGCCCAACAAAACTAAGAGGTTTTTTTTCCCCCAAAATAAATTGTCTGCATCCTTCCTTCCTTCCTTCCTTCCTTCCTTCCTTCCTTCCTTCCTTCCTTCCTTCCTTCCTTCCTTCCTTCCTTTTTTTCTTTTTCTTTTCAAAGGTACTTGACGTAATATTTAGTCTGGCTTTGAACCTCACCAGAGTGGTAGATTATTGGATTTCCATCACTTCCAGACCAAGCATGCAAGTTTTCAAACAAATCTTCTATCAGTGAGGTGGCTTTAAATTATTGTTTTAATATTTCCATGCAACCAAGTCTAGTATTGAACAGGACCAAGAGAGTCCTGGACCCAAATCTGATTTATATGCTTGAACTTATGGGCCACTATGGTGGTGATAGTATTGAGTTTACTAACTGTCCAGATCTTACAATCTAAAATTAAAATCCATCCATCTGGGACTTTTTACTTTAGATTTTACCAACTTCTCCTAATTTTCATTATAACTACAGACTCCCAGGTCATTAGTACATGACTTATCCTATTTCACAGGAGTTCAGTCATCAGTTCTGCTCTTGTTTCATAGCTGAAAGCATCTCTCCCGAGAATTGGGCCTTATTCAGCTAATCTGATGGAACATTTCTCTGTAATGGGTGACTATGCTTTAAATCCTTTATGACAAGGTGAGTTTATACTTTATCTTCATTCTCTGTTAATTCTTTTTTCTTCCACTACATGAATTCAGACCAGTTCACATGCCTATGTCCCAGACACATTGTGTTAAACCATGGATTGCTCAGCCAATTTGTTACGGTGATGCACAACATGAGACACTGAAAATTTGGCAGGTAGCTCTCCTACAAAACATTACTACCAGTTTGTAACTTTTAACTTAACAGAAATGGAAAAGAAATAAATACATAAAAAGTAATCAAATTAAATAGAATGAATTGATTTATTATAATTACAGGTATAGAGTCCCCCTTTTCAGGGGGAGATGGGCTGTGGTAGAAATTGGAATAATAAATAAATAAATAATAAAGGTCAGGCATATGGATTTCTGAAATCCTCTTATAGTTATTTCTGTATGAATGTTCAGGACAGCTTTTCACAAAGGAAGTTATGTTATTTGTTTCCCAAAAAATGAAAGTTAGTATATGTGGTAGTATACACTGTATCACAAGCATAGGTCATCCTTTTTTTTCTTTTAATGTAATAATAACCATTTTATTAATTAGTGTAATAAAAGATGCAGTGGTGATCTATTGCTGCTCTCATCAAAGACTTAGCTGTTGCCTCAATGCCCAGTTATTATTCAAAATACTGAACAGTGGGGATTCCTTGTTTCCATTTAATGAGAAAAATCTTAGCTAACTGAGATCCTTTTAAAGGAAGTGTAAGTTTTGTTATTGTTGTTAAGTTAAATTTACATTTCCTTTTTTCAAAAACCTGTTTCAGAATCCTTGTTGCTTAATGAGGGACATTTATTTGTCATTGAACACATACCTAGTGAGTCCAACATGCACTGTGCTCTACATGAGGCTGCCATTAAAGATCACCTGGAAGCTTCAATGGGTCCAGAATGCAGTGGCACAGGAAGTGAAGGTCATGCCTTGGTATGCCCATGTGACACCTCTGCTTTGTGAGCTGCACTGGTTGCCAGTGTGCTTCCAGGTATGATTCAAGGTGCCACAGTACCTGCCCAGACAATTCAATCAGGAAGGGTTGGCACGCTCCAGGTTCTTCAGTTAAGCAATGACATCTATCAGGACCCCAGAAGTGCACCTTCTGTGTCACAGTGCCTGTCCTCTTGAATGAAGTTCCTCCTGAGATCTGGATGGCCCCTACCCTACTGGTGTTTCAAAGGACTTTGAAGACCTGGTTCTTTGCCTAGGCCTTGGTGAGGATGACTGAAGCCTCCTTTTGATCCAGGTTGTTTTCTTTTTTTTTCCCACTTGGATTGTCATCCCGCCATCTCCACCCTTCTTATTTTTTGGGTGGGGGGTGGAGGTGGGGGTTCAATGTCTTGTTTTATGTTTTAAATAATTTGTAAACCACCCAGAGTCACTGGGAGTTGAGTGTCATATACATTTAAATCATCATCATCATCATCATCATCATCATCATCATCATCATCATCATCATCATCCCCTCCAGAGAAGCAGGAACCACTACCAGATAAACAATCAGCAAAGAAACAATACCATAATTCAGAAACCATCAAGGAAGAAACCACACTCCAACCAAGACAGGCAGGGTGAACTGCTACTGTATGTATGAACAGGCAGGAAACCCCACTCTCCCTTGCACTGATGATGTTACCTAGCCTGATATTGAAACATCTGCAGGAAAACACCCAAGTTCAGAGAATGCCAAAAACCCAAAAATTCAGCCCTGAGCTATATACATTCTCTTTTATTAAAACTTTGCATTGCCTTCTTTGATACCCATAGTAAGAAAATCTCAGGAGGAACTAGTGAATCCTTAGTGAACACCACAGCTCAGTGTAATTGGCATTCTCTGTCCTACTTATTTAATTATTAGGAAGAGTTTTTTCTTGTAAAAAGGAGCAGTCAGGTTTATACATTCTGAGTTCTGTTACATTACAATGTCACAGTTTACCCTTAATGCCTTGGCTGCCTTTTCTTTGTAGAATTCTTGTGTTGCTTGATTTCTAGAAGTAATTTATCTGTGAGAGAAGAACAGAAGAGAAGCACATCCTGGCTTTCTACAATTCCCACGGCATCAAAGGTCCCTGGAAAAATGTACTCCTTTGTCTCCCAAGAATCTCAAGGTACCACAGAAATTAGTGTCATCCAATTGTTGGTTAATTAGGAAGAAACCAGAGACTTTGCTAATATTTTACTAGCTGCAGCTGCTACAAACTGGGACTTCAGTAATAACCAGTGAGGAGACATCTATTGGTAAGAGGATAAGAAGCACAATCTACTATTCAAGCAAGGACACCAATAGAGAAAGAAGAGTCTGATCAGCTTAGATTGAAATACCAGATTATGGCTCACCACTTTGCTCTGGCCTTAATTCATAACTCCCCAATGATTGGGGATCAGTAGGTACAGTACATCTGAGAGCCAGGTATTGCAGTTAAAGGCATCAAGCTAAAAACCAGGAGACTGTGAGTTCTAGTCCTGCCTTAGACATAAAGCCAACTAGGTGACTTTGGGCCAGTCCCTCTCTCCCAGCCCTAGGAAGGAGGCAAACCACTTCCAAAAATCTTGCCAAGAAAATTTCAGGGACTTGTCCAGGCTGCCATTAGGAGTCAAAACTGACTCAAAGGCAAACACACACAGAGACACACACACAAAGGAACCTAGAATGCAATAAAAGTATATGTGAGCCTGCAAAGAAAATGTCTTCCGTGCAAGGACAGTCATGAAACACGATTAACCCTAAGGAAAATTGGTCGGCTTCCTCCTGCCAACCTCCCTAGCCCTCTAGAACACCTACCATGCACCTTTATTTATTTATTTGTTCAATTTCTACCCTACCTTTCCATCAGGAGCTCAAGGTCTGAGGTACTCTCTTCCCATTTCCCTCATAAAAATCCTGTGAGGTAGGCTGGGTTGAGAGAGAGTGATGAGCCCAAGTTCATCCAATGAACCTCCATGGAAGAAGGAGAATTTGAATTTGGGTCTCCCAGGTGCCAGTCCAACACCTCACTTTTGCCTTTTTTTCTAATCAGATAGACACATTTATCAACAAAGTCAGGTTGGAACCTCTTGCCATTTTTGGGAAGGTTATGTGGAATTCAGCGGCATTCTTGGAAATAAACACGATGTGTATTTGCTCTGCAGTATGTCTGTTCTCTTCTTCATTGGGTCAAAAATACAGTCAACCTTTTAAAGATATAAAATGGGATAAGACATCTGGCAGGACAAAATGATGAGAACAGGAAAGATCTGTCTCATCTATGCAAAAAGAGATGTGAACAGTGGGTGGGACTTCAGAGGTGTGGCCGCGGCCACCATCTTGACTTTTTTGGTCCCCCAACAGACACCCCTGCTCACCTTCATATTTTTGTGCTCCAAATTTGTAAGCTTGTCTTTATTTCATTTTTTAATTGGACATGGGTCATCTTGAGAAACCAGATCTCTGAAGACTGGGATGAATTAATTAGAATTCACTTTATTATTAATAATTAATAATAGACAATGCACTCAGTTATTAATCCCAATGTATGTTCTCCATATGTGGTGAAACCTGGTGTAAGTAATATACAAATGAGGTACTCTCATTCATTATCTTTTGAGGCCCCCAAAACAACACCAACGACATATTAATTGCTTCTTTTTCCCCTCAAGGGTTGTGGTTATATTGATCTTGAAACAAACTGCCCTGAGCTTGAAACAATCAAGTATTTATTCATTTTTGTATTACATTTTGTCCATTTCACCCCTCCTCCAAAGGAAGGGTTCTTCACACACTCACTCCCTTTACATCCTGTTTTGTATTTCCAACAACTTTGTGAGGTTTTCTTCTGAAACATTCTACGATGGTACTTTACATGAATGTGTAGACTTTATATTGCATGTTGTATTGTGTTAAATTGTGAGGTACTTGGAGTCTTCTTGGAGTTGAGCAGAACCTAAATCAGAATGAATGAATGAATGAATGAATGAATAAATAAATAAAAAATCTCACATAGTGTATGGAATTATAACTTCTAATCTCAATTTTCTCCATTTCCTTTAACATATTTTTGACTCAGAATTTCCTTTCCATGCGTACTCTTACCTTTTCTCCTTCCTTCCTTCCTTCCTTCCTTCCTTCCTTCCTTCCTTCCTTCCTTCCTTCCTTCCTTCCCCCAGTTCAGGAAAATGAAGTTATAAAAATAATTACAGTTATTATTCTGAGAACCATTTGACTTTTTGCCATCTAATATTTGTCACAGGCCAGGAGAATTTGGCCTGTGATGAGCTAAGCTGGCTGATCCTATTAATAGAATCTCCCCTCAGCAAATATTCCCCCAAAAGCAGTAAATTTTCTGTTACAACTGGATATACTCAAGAGGTATGGAGAGCAAAAAATTAAGCATGTAAGGTTGCCATATTAGGCCCAAGAAATATGAAAAATATAGAATTGATTGTCGGTATTTCTGAAAGGGTCAGACATGACTCAGAGCTTGCACAGGGGACCTTTCACCTTTCATTTCTGAACAGAGGCAACTAAACCATGGATGATAAAATTCATGATAGTGCCTCAAATCTGTATTTGGTTTGGGGAAATGTGATCTGTAACATATCAATCTGCACCCAACCCATTATGACAGATGTGATTTGTGAAAAATCAAGTTTCAGTTGCAGGAAAATATTCTCAACATACAATGTGAAATCTGTAAACTTTTTCAGTAACAGGGTACTTTTCATTTTTAAGTTGTCCAGATCATTGAGGTGCAAAATACAGATTTTTTTCTGGAAACTAATTTTATTTATATCATTAATTTCTAATGGATTAAGAAAAAAATCCTTAATATCCTAAAAAAAGGAATTCTGCCACAGGAGACTTCCATATGAAACTAACCTCTTATGAACATAGTAAATAACAATAAACTTCTCATGGATCTAAACTATTTAGCTTATCTTCTGTTTCTGTGTCAGCATATTAATCTGGCTTTTGGAATCCATATGATGGTTTTGGAATATTTTCTATATTTCTAAAACACAAACTCTTTCCATTTTGGCCTCATTCATGCTTAAAATACAACAAAAGCATTCCAAGAATAAGGAAACCATGCAAATCCTCTGCTAAATCCTCCAATCTTTCAGTTAAAACCCCCAAATCCTCCATTAAAGTTTGTATAAACCCAATAATGGGACAGGGTCCAACTCTTTACAGTAACATTTGCAGTTCAGTTTTTGGCTAATGTAAAGAATAAAAAGCAGGGATTAATTTGGATCCTGGGGAAGCCATATCCAAAGACATATGTTCCTGATGATCGACATGTCCTTTGATCTGAGAATCTAGAGCATTACTGAGAAGATCAGAATGGTCTTTTGCAACCTCTTTGGTTTGTGATAAGTTACTTTATGCAAAACACAGAGATGGATGAAAGAATAGTGATTATGACCTGGTGTCATCTTTCCTTCATCTTATTTCCTGAAATCTCTCTGTAACCTTTGTGTCCCCAAATCACTAAGTCTTCTTTCAAAACTCTGCCTACTTCAGGGGTATACACAGAAGATGGGGATCCTGAATGCAAGGCTTTGATCATGCAATCATAATTGCCATCTTGACCTCTTTTGTGCCCCTCTGCGGACACTCATGGCCAAGTTCTGCTGGATACTCCTTATTCTTAACTTCTACCCACTCCATTTTATTTTTTATTTAGAAGGCATAGATTCCTTCTCCTTCTCCTTCTCCTTCTCCTTCTCCACCTCCTTCTCCTTCTCCTCCTTCTCCTTCTCCACCTTCTCCTTCTCTTTCCTCCTCTTGATGAAGTACTGGTGTCCATCTCTGAGTCAGCCTTTTTGCCTGCTGTCTTTGAATGGGAAATAACTGAAAAAGAGCAGCAGTGAGGTAAATTGGCTTCAGAAATCATCAGCAGACCTTTGGAGCTGCGCAAACACATCATTATTAATGCTTATGCTACAATAATTCAGCTGTCTTCTCTTGTTTCTTCCAGTCCATGACATGAAATGGCATTGTCTTACTAGGAGAGGTGGCAACCCACAGGTGACACTTTGGTCCCCCAGCCACTTGATAATCTTGCCACTAAAAAGTCTAAGATCAGGCTCTTTAGCAGGTGCCTAAAACTAAATGTGATTCTTTCCAATCAAAATTCTCAGAGTTCTCTTTAGTAAGATTTATTGGGAAGAAAATAATGGGGTTATAAGAATTCCAGCAACTGAACTATTTCCCATTTAGAACCAATATATCCCCATATACGTAAGTGTGGAGGCTTTCTCATTTTCTTCCTGACAGCCTTAATATTATCTGGGAGAGAGGCAAGACCTTTTAAGTAATAATTTACAGCTGGCTGTTTATCTAATTCCATCCCATCCCTTTCTATTCCTCCTCCTGTTGCTGCTATCAGTAATCACTCCTCCAGTTGCTTTTGCTCTTTAGGTGACTTTCATGTCATTTCCTGGATTCCAGGGAGTAGAGATCATCTGGAAGACCCTTGATGCTCTCTAGAGCAACATCCTTTCCACACTAATGGTAGGGTCTCCTCCTTGCTGCAAGACATAAAGGAAAATAATTTCCCGTATGAGGAAAGCTCATTCCCTTCCATGTGTTACATTCCCTGACTCATTCAGCATCAACATGGAAAATACATGAATTTCTGCCTTTGCAAAAACCCACCCCAAATCCAAGTTAAGAAACAAGACTCCTTTGTTACTTTCCCTTTAGGAAGGAAAGTAGGTACAAGAGCAAATAAGTGGGCATATAGAATGAATGAATGAATGAATGAATGAATGAATGAACGAATGAGAGTCTATTAAGAAAGAAATGGCAAGAAATTGTGTTCCTGTGCATAATTTTTTCCACAAAACTTCATTTTGGGAATACTCCCAGAAATGTGATCCCTAATATACAGATGAAGAAAAGATCAAGGTCTTCTTGACAATATTTGAGGATGACCACAAAAAAAGAGAAAGAGAAGTATTGGGTGAGATCATCCATCACCACCGGATGAGGTATCATCAATATGCTGTTGATACTCAGTTATATATCTCCATCTCAGGTGAAGTAAGTGATGTGGTCTCCACCCTTCCCAAGTGCCTGGGGGCTGTGGGGGTCTGGATGGGGAGCAACAGGCTTCAACTGAACCCTGGTAAGACAGAGTGGCTGTGGATTGACGGCCCCTCAGGTTCCAGGAAGTTGTCTTCTTTGTTTCTGGATGGGGTGGCACTTCCCCATTCGGAACCAATGCAGAACCTGGGGGTCCTCCTGGTCTCGCAACTCCTGCTCAAAGAGCAGGTGGCAGTCACGGCCAGGAGGGCCTTTGCACATGTTCAGGTGGTGCACCAGCTACGCCCATTCCTGGACCGAGATGCCCTCCCAACAGTCACTGATGCCCTTGTCATCTCCCATATAGACTACTGCAATGCGCTCTACATGGGGCTACCCTTGAAAAGTATTCTGAAGCTTCAGCTGGTCCAGAATGTGGCTACATGGACAGTTGCTGGTGCTGTAAAATCAGCCCATGTGACACCACTGTTACGCAAGCTGCATTGGGTACCAGTTTACTTCCGGGTCCACTTCAAGGTGTTGGTTATCACCTTTAAAGCCCTGGCATGGGACCAGGGTACCTGAGGGACCATCTCATCTCCATAACATCGACCCGCCCCACCTGGTCAGGTAGGGAGGGCATGCTATGGACCTCATCAGCAAAGGAATTTCATCTAGCGGGGTCCAGGAGGCAAGCCTTCTCTGCAGTGGCGCCCGCCCTTTGGAACATCTTGCCCCCAGAGTTGAGACGGGATTCCTCGCTCTCGGACTTCCCAAAGAAACTGAAGACCTGGTTCTGCTGCCTTGCTTGGGAGCGGGAGAGTGACTGCTCCACCTGGGGGTGGCTGGCGGTATAGCACCTCTTAGTGATTGTGTTCCATCTCCACTTGGATTTTATATTTATTTTCTACTTATATTCTAATGGTAAATTAGGTGGATATGCTTTTAGTATCATTTTATTGTAAACCACCCAGAGTCCCCCACTGGGGGAGATGGGCGGTGACATAAATAAAACAAATGAATAAATAAATAAAAATTGTAAAGTAAAAAAAGTCTACAATGTGTTCTGTATTCTGTTTTCTTTTTCTTTAAAACTTGCCAGTAACAATCCAATGAAATTGAGCCCACCTTGTCAGAGCCAAAACATCTATGTGGCAAAGGAAGTCTCTTCAAACTCCTTGATGCCCAGAATAATGCAATCATCTTCCTGGGGTCAGCCTGCTTCCCCCAAACCTTGATCCTTAGAAGCAAAGGTACATTGTGGTTAGGTAGAAAAACAAGACAGTGACAAATAGCAGAGATGTCTTTGTCCAAAGGAAAGACATGACTCAGACCAGAACTTGCCATACAGACAAGTTGCCAACATCCTTTGAGAAATGGCTGGAGTCTGACAGTGCACTTAGAGCATGAACCCTCATCCATCACAGCTGAAGACAACAGAAACATGGGGAGTTAGAAAAGAAAGAGGAGCAGAGAGCTGGATATGAGTTCCATAAATCAGCAATTATATTTCTGACTCTACCGGTTCTTTAACTGATTTATGAGGGAGGCATCTTTTCTTAGCCTGATGTCAGACATCCCACTGAAGTCTCAGGACCAGCCAAAAAGTAAATTAACATTGAAGTATGAGGAGCTGCCTTATCCTGAAATGGTCCACTTACCCCCTTCTGCTTCTTCTGGCAAGTGGGCATGTGATTATTTAGAGTCATAGGTGTTTTCTTTTGGGGAAACAACTCAACTCTGATTCAACTGTGCTTCAACAGAACTGGAAACTTGGTCTGATCAGATTACAGTGCTGGAAGGCATTCAGAGGGCAGATCCATACTTAACCTCAATGTGAGCCTGAGCCAACCAGAAGGACAGAAATGCATTACATCATCTTCAACCCACACCCAGCCAGCTGCTAAGGCAACCTCTGCTTGGGTCTTCTGACTCTGGGCCAAAAGTTCTGATTTCTGTCTTGCACCAGTAAAAGCCATACTACCCCAGTTTGTACACTCTGATTCGGTTCCTTTCAAGCAAACCCCTCCACTCCAAATAGTTTACTTTCGTTTGTGGTGGGATGGCCCCCTCTCAACTAATCATGGGTCATTGCCCTCCCCTACCATTTCCTTTCTTTCTTTTCTTTATTTTTTTAATAACTTCAGCAGAATGGTGAAAACCCAGGTTTTTGGGGGGATTTTTGTTACAAATTTATTGATTGAACAGTGAAACAATGAACTTAAAAAAAATCAGTTGCTGAGACCCTGGATTTTTTAAAGATGGACTTAAGAAAAACCCTTACAAATGAAATTGACAAGAGTTTTATCACTTTCCCCTTCTAAACTAAGTGACAGAAAAAAAATGGTAAAAGGGTGAGCCTTCCTTCTTTCCTTCTTTCCTTCTTTCCTCCCTCCTCCCTCCTCCCTCCTCCCTCCCCCTCCTTCCTCTTTCCTCCTTTCCTCTTTCCTCCTTTCCACTTCCCCCCTTCCCCTTCCTTCCTTCCTTCCTTCCTTCCTTCCTTCCTTCCTTCCTTCCTTCCTTCCTTCCTGTCTGTTCTGGAAGGAGGGATAAAGAAGCTAAGAAATACAAGAACTGGGGGCTGTGGTAAATATGGTGTGGACAACACCTTGCCATCCCTGTTGTCCTAACAGTCAGGAACCACGCTGAGACAAGGAATGGGTCTCTGGTGTTTTATTACTGCGACATTAGACAGAAAATCCTAACAAACTGAAGAAGCGTGGGAAAATCCCATACAGATAAACACCAAAAGCCAAGGCGGGTCTGTTCTGTGTCTCTTTGAATGGCTGCTTAATTCCTCAGTACTACGCATGTGTTTCCTCCCCTGGATAGGGGCCTCCTCCTGCTCACCATCAGTGCTCATGACACCTGTGGCTAAAACAAAGGAAGGGATTAAAATCTGGAAAGGAATTTCTTAAACCAACCTCATTTCCAACCAGTTTTTGCATGGGAGACAAGCAGCTGAATGATGGAGTATAGAAAAGCCCAAACAATCAGTTCAGTTCAGATATCTGAAGAGAATGAAATTGCCAAATCAAATTTGATTCTATTCAGACCAGCTGAGACTCTTAAACCACATGAGCCCATACACAGAAGGTGTCTTACATTTGTTTCCATTCAACGTGGCCAATTACTTCATCATTTCAAGTTGTCGCTGAATCATTTTGAACGTTTGAACATTTGCACTTCCCAATTTTTTCCCATCCCGTACCTGCTGCTTAAACATTTAAGTTTTAAATCTTAAAAAAAGATTTATTCTTCAGGAAAACCAACAGAATAGTGAAAATTACAGGTAAGACAGTTCTGTTTTGTGTGTTGGATATACAGGCAGTAATAAACTGAGCCTAGATTCTGGTGACCTACATGTAATGTCTATGTAGTTTTTAAGGCAAGAATATGGAAATGGTTTGCCACTGCCCTCTTCTCTGATGTTGTTTTTGACATCTGGGTCCAGCCTACAGCAATGAACTTTCCTGGACATTTTCAAGTCTTGCTCTCCATATCACTCCAGATCAGTGAAAGTCAGATACAGTACATGCTATGACCCACTGTAACAAGGATTAGAAGAGAAGGACAAGGGCAAAGACAAGGAGAACCACTACACAAAGTTGATAGTCTATTCCACAAAGTGAATCTGTTCCATGAAGAGAGAAGAGAAGCAAAGGTATTCCATCATCTCTGCTGAAGGTGGGACTTACCCTCATCTTATCATCATGCTGTTTGAACCACTGTCATCTTTGCTGGTTACAGTAAGACCTTTGATTCCAAGAATTGGTTCCTGAGCGAAGGATAGAGAGAAAATCTGTCGTGGAATGCTCTGACAGCGGATTTCCCATATCCGTCTTAAAGGTCCATATCTGCAACCCAAATGGCATTGCTAAAAGGACTCCAGCTGCTGTCCTTTTTCTCGGATGATAAATCTGTACAACCCCTCCCTCTGTGCTTGTAAGACATGAGCCTGAAAACGTGTTTCTGGAAGTTGTATAAAAACAAATTAGTTTTGCTTTCAGGGGAGATATTTATTTACACACCCGGAACTCTTGGGCAATCTCAGTAAACTTGATCTCAGTAAAAGATCAAGTGGTCACATGCTTATAACATGCCAAGCTCGGTCAATATTAATTGTGCTTAGCTGTTCTAATTTAATGCCATGTTGGGTAAACCTGGCTCATTGGGTTATTTGTGATTCAATGCACTGTGCAAATCCAGAGGTGGAATCGAGTTCAGTCCCTGATAACTTCACTGACATGTGCATGCCATTTACAAGGGTATGAATGTAGTTTGCCATTAACTTCACAGTCCAACCTGCAGTCCTAGGATGCTCACTTGGTCTCTGTAATGGTTGCCCAGCCCAAATACTCAGACTCACAAGAGGATGCTAAATGAAATCTGATTTATTGGGTAACTTAGGACAAATACAAAGAAAGCTGAGAATGACATAAAGCGCGCCAAATACAAACTTAAATCCTTCCCTGCCCACGTAACCCCGCCTCCCTACCAACAGAGCCGCCCGTCCCAGGTGCTGGCAACTGCCAGATTCCTCTAGCCTGGGAAAGTAACCTTGAACACAGGAGATAACCCAAATACATTCCAAAAGCACAGCCAAGAGATAACTCCCCTCCAACAGGACCCATTCTCCCGTGAAAGATGAAACACGCATCCCATTAATGACATGCGAAACGTTACGATGTATTAAAGACATTGGAACGGCGAACATGACAGTCTCCCATCCAAGTGTTACCCAGATTTTGAACCAACCTTGGTCAGCCACCTTCTGATTATTTCAGTAAGCATATAACACTAAATGTTTCCCATTAATCCAACCACTGTGTGCACACTGCATCTTCCCACATCTGCATGTACTTAGTCTGTCTCTTATCAAGCTTTACCTTTCCTTGTAACCAACCTATGCTTCCCCCATACTTCTTCTCAAGAAAGTTAAAGTGGTCAATAGAAAAGGATGCAGTTATTTGACAGATCTTTACAATAATGTGACAGACCAAAAAGACTGCTCTAGCAAACAGAAAAAGTGAAGTGGAATGGATTTTTTCTAATCTACACATTCCTAGCTTGACTTTTACTTTTTTTCCTTTCCACCTTCCCATGCTCTTCTCTTTCTTATCTCCTTCTCTTTCTTATCTTTTAGGTTTTAAGTCCAAGAATAGATAGGGTCTCAGTATTGATATTTGTAAGCCATTCTGGACAAGATCAGCTTTGTCTGATCCTGCATATTCTGTTATCTTCTTATTCTACCTATTTATAACTTCTTATAAAGAAAATATATGTACTGTAGGTAGAATGAAAAAGTAAGGAATACTCCACATTTGCTCTGTTAAATATGTGAGAAAAATCTCACTGTGTGTGAATAGCTGTCAACACCTGATCATTCGAGCATTCACACAATCACAGTCAGAAGGCTGGGATTCCTTTAACTGTTTTAATGAAGCATAATGAATAGTACAGAAGGCAAGCTGTGAATAAAGATTTCCCACTCAAACCTAACTTAAAACCTACATTCTCTTAGTTAGTCCCTTTTCCCATGAAACCATGTCACCCCCCCTCCCATCCAGATGGTATTCCTGGCATATCTCAACCCCGTGTCCTTGATGTCCTCCATAGCCATAATAAACCACTTCACACTCCAACTTCACACCCCCTCCCATCTGGCGACACGGATTCCCTTCCTTGGAGAAGGAAATGATGGTAGATGCTCCAATAAGGGTTTCTGTGAAACCTTTGATCGGGGGGATCTGACAATAGCAGGCTTACACATGGAGTTCTCCAGGCTGTGATCTATAGCAGTCCCCTAGTTCCTCAAGCTAATCTGGTCTTAGAGTTTCTCATTAATTTCCAAAGTCAGAAGGACTTATGAAATCCAAATACACCTCGCACACTTGTTACTTTGCACATACAATGCATTTTCATGGGGAAGCATAAAATCCTGATAAGCAATGGTGCACAGCCTTCCTTGCATCATGACTGATCAATGTCTGCATGATGGTGTGCAGTCCTTGATTAGGACATTGATGGTGGTGATGATGATAACAAGTCTTCAGCTTCTGTCCTTAGATTCTTTAATAAGGTCTTGCAGTTGTTTTGCAGTTCCAATTCATTTTTAATTTGTATTTTCCAGTGTAAGAACAGTGATAAACTGCCATTTTTCAGAGAGAAACTTGAGCTGCAGAAGCTGACATTTAATTAAAGAATTAATTGAAAACAAATCTCCTTTATACAACTTGAGGATGGTGTTAAAAGACCACAAAATTCAGACCTATTGTTCTCATTTCTTCAGTTAACTCCACTTTTGAAAGGAACAGAGAACTTGGCTCCTTGAATCCAAAGCTTTTCATGCATAACACATAGTGTGCATGATAAAGGATCATAGTTCAATAGTGTGTGTGTGTGTGTGTGTGTGTGTGTGTATGGGTTTGTGCCTTTGAGTCAGTGTTGACTCCTGGTGAGTGCCTGGACAAGTCCCTGCAGTTTTCTTGGTAAGATTTTCAGAAGTGGTTCACCCTTGCCTCCTTCCTAGGGCTGAGAGAAAGTGACTGCCCCAAGGTCACCCAGCTGGCTTCATGCCTAAAGCAGGACTAGAACTCATGGTCTCCCAGTTTGTAGCCTGGTACCTTGAACCACTGCACAAAACTGGCTCTCAATAATTCAATAGTAGAACACATTATTTGTGGAACTGTTTCTTGGACTTACAAAGCACAAACCAAGGATGTGGACAAGAAGAATTTTTATTTCTTCTTCAAAGCAAAAGCAGGCAAGATTTCCAGTGGACATCTAGTCCTTCCTGTAATATAAAGTAAACCTGTGGAATTTCCTCCCATAAGATGTAGTGGTTGTCACCATATTGGATGGCTTTCTAAGAGAGAGTGTGTTTTGTTAGTTATATTATGCATGATTTCTCTTGGAGTTCAATCTTCAGACCTGGCTGTTTCCCCAACCCTTGGGTTATGATGAGTTCTCAGCCCCTATAGAACTCTATTTGAGGATTTCCCCCCCTGGATATGCATGATTTCTGCTTTTTACTGTTTTACTGTTTTGTTATCTTTTAATGATGTAAGCTATCCAGAGTCTTATAGAACTGGGCTGCCTCTAAATCTAATGAACAAACAAATATATTAATTAATTAGACACAAATGTCTCTGAATGTCACAAGGGCACACCTTCTGTTCCAAACCTAATAAACCCAAAAAAGTGCCAGAAAAGTCATGGAACTTTCTTCATTTCTCAGGTTTAGTCACACTGAATTTTCCATGGGTTGACTTCCAAGCAGTTTGTATTTCCAGCAGAAATCTTTGCAGTGACTGGAAATTGTATCAAGGCTGGTCATCATGCAAAGCAGCAACTTGATGAAGTTATCAACAGAATGGAGCAATTGAGAGGACTGCTATTAAACTAGTGAGGGGACTGGAAACCAAGACCTTTGAGGAATGGTTAAAGCAACTTGGTATATTTGGCCTACAGAAGAAAGAGACCTAGGGCAGATATGATAGCCATCTTCAATTATCTTTATATGGTTGTCAGATGAAGGAGAAGAATTGTCCTCTGTCACTCCAGAGGTCAGGACTAGAACCAAAGTTTGAAACTATATTCAGATGAATATTAGGAGGACTTGCCTGATGGTGGTCCAGTGGAATAAACTGTTTTATGAAGTGGTATATTCCCTTCACTGGAGACTTTCAGCCTGAGGCTGGATAGCCAACTCTCCAAAATGTTTTAGCCGATTCTTCCCCCTTGAGCAGGGTGTTGGATTAGATGACCTCTAGGTTTCTTCGAACTCTACAATTTGGTGATAAGCTTTCCATCTCCTTCTGTCCTTCTTAGTAAAATGATATTAACTCTAAGAACAGAACATTATTCCAGGACACAAGGAAATTATATTTCCCAATGCTAATCCGCTCAATTGATTAAGCCACGAACTAGGATCTCTCCAAGCATTCCTTCTGAAGGATTCTAGGTGGAGAAACACACTTCACTGGAAGATTCTGTCTTCCATTTGGGTTAGAGATGAAGGATCTGTAAGGACAAACAAATATCTAGCACAGAACACAAGGTCCCATTTGGGTTCTTTGAGGTTCCCCAGCAATGTTTAGGTGCTCTAATTCAGCCTGTAACATGACAGCCCCAATCAGCCAGGATGCTTAAAAGGTGAAGAGAAGAGAAATGGGTTGCCATAAAGATAGGCCTACTGTAGAGAGAATCCTTTAGTGTAATCATTGCCAGTGAAAATAAATAGGTCCAATTACTTTTTCCATTTACATTTCTCCCAGAATAGGAACAAAGATTTCTCAATAATTTATCAAGACTTTAAGTATAATAATATTGTTAATTGATATACATAATTTTGGTGCTTTTCTAATATAGTGACTCTCCAGTGTACAATAATGTTTGTCAGGCGCAGTATAAAATATCTAGAGAGGCTTGTTTTGAATAATTAAAACTTGGTACTCTGGGTTAATATTGCAACCATGAAGATATCAGGAGAGCTTCATACTGGAATAAATATGCCTGTATGTTTTAAGTCCATAATCAAGATAGCAATTTAATATTAATCTAAACAAGCAATGATTTCTAATATCCTCCAAGTGGAAAATGGCTAGATTATTAATCATAAGAAGATCTTAATGGATCAGACCCAAACTTTACCTAGACCAACATCCTGTTCATCAGCTGGTATTTTGAGAGAAAGAATGAATTTGGGGGGTTAAAAAAATATCAAGAAGTTGTATGAACATAGAACCATACCACTACTAATACTGCATTCCTGAAGCTAAGTACAGTATTAAGAAAATGCTAGGTTGGTATATATCAGAGTCAGCTGAGGAGTCCAAATCTCAGAAGATGAGATATAAATGATAGATAAACAGAAGGACCTAAAAGGAATAAGGGAGTGGAAACAGTTGAACTCTCAGTTATACAGTCCAATTACCAGTGACCAAAATGGTGGTAGGCTACTCTACGTTGGATGTGTTCAAGAGGACACCAGAGAGCCATCTATATGGAATGCAACAATTTGGATGCCTCAAATATTCAGGGAGTTACATTCAGTAGACTAAATGGAGCCTTTCACCTCTAAACTACTAAGATTTTAGTCCAAGTAAAATGAAGACATTATTTCCCAATGGACCTAGATGTCATGTTCATCGTTCCAATGGTTTGAATACATCGTAACGTTTCACATGTCACTTTCCTGTTCCATGTCTGTCATTTGCGGGGAGGGGAATTTCAGCCGTGCCAGGCTGTAATCTCCTTGCTGTTCTGCAGGAATGTATGTTTGGGTTATGACATGTATTCAAGGTTGCTTTCCCAGGCCGATGTGTGACGGTTGCCAACACCTGGGAGGGGGTGGTTACTATGGTGGGGTGAGGGGCAGGATCGGGTTTGAAGCGAGGGTTTTTAGTTTGTATTTCACGCGCTTTTGCCTATTCTCAGCTTTCTCTGTATTTGCATACTATTCCTTTAATAAATCAGTTATCTTTAAGCCTGGGCTTGTGAGACTGAGTATTTGGGATTAGGCAACCATTACACTAGAGAAGTTAAAACATCAGAGAAAGATTTAATAATCTGGGAAATGGGTACAGTGAAAATGGACCTCTGTGATGAATTAATTCACCCCAACCAAGAAGCATACCCTGCTGCCCACCTCCGATCCCGCACCTCCCACCCACCCTACAGCCAAAGGCCACACCAGGCCTTTGAATAGTATGTCTGAGCCATATTCCCAAAAGTGACTGGTAGGAGCAGGATGAAAAACGGGTTTGATTTTATTTATCACACCTTGACATTTAATAAAAATTAAATATAGTTAATATGATTCCTTTTCTGTCATATAGTCAATAGTTTTCTCCATTTGTCATATTAGAAATTACAATTTGGTAACAACTTGATGTGCAGCACATCCAGGCAAAGGAGGCTGTAAGGTGATATTTAGTTTTCAGACTACAGTGGAAGTAATAAATTGGGGGGTGTTATCAGCTTATGACAATCAGGTTTGAAAAATAAATATTTAAATGTGTTATTGCAAACATCATTATCAATCAACACATGCAAAGGCCAAAACGATAAATATTCTTCCATCTATTGAAGAGTGTCTGAAAACGGTTTGTTACCCAGTCAAACAAGGGTGTAAAAATCCAACAAGATCCAATTTGATTCAACCAATTCAGTTACAGAGCTGAAGAGTCATTTTAATTCAGTTTGAATCATTTGTTAAAACTGTTGTACTGAATTGATTCAATGTGGCAAAAGAGAGTGTGCTCATCGTCTAGAATCTATCAAAACTCTCATTCATTGCAATGGCGCTTCATTCAATTTGATAAGTCAAACTGATTGAGCCACTCAATTAAAACTTTCACTTAAAAAGGGCTGATCCAAATAAATCACTTTTTCACAAAGCTCTGAAGCCAAGCTTTGCACAGCCCTCAAACTCACCTTAAAATAACTAATGATTCTCCAGCCTGGTATCCTCTAGGTCAGTGTTTCTCAACCTCAACAACTCACCTCTGTGAGTTGAAACCTAATGCATCTGAAGAGTCCCAAGTTGCAGAAATCTATTTTACTTTTCCTCCTGCTAATGTGCTCCTAGATTTCCTCTGTTGGCCTCTATGTGCTGATCTGCTACAGCTTGTTTTGCTTCTTGTTATCTCCAGTGGTTCTCCCAAGAATATTCTAATGTTGTGACGCTATATAGCATTCAAATACTTCAACCTACATGATGTTGAATCTTGTCTTATGTGATATTTTCCCTCCTTTGGGGTAAGACACTGCTCCAAGACAGAGATAGACAATGCTTGTTGACCTTTCCCTCAGATATTGTTCAGTCTCCCATCTTTCTTGCTTTTCTTTGTGTTTTAGTTGCTGCCGGGGTCAGGAGTGACTTGAAGGCACAAAATTATTAATTATTATCACTGGTGACAGCTGCTGGTAACACAATGCACTAGAAGACAGAAAGGCATCAAGGAAACACACACAGAGACACAGAGACACATACACATACAGAGAGTTTCAGCTTCCTGTGGGGAATGGCAGACTGAGCGGTACTGCTTTTTTTAAGCAGTGCTGATGGCGCAGCATTTCTAGGCACAGGCTGGGTCCCTGCAGCCTGAAGAATTCTCCAGGTAAGAAGAATCCAGGAAATCTTCCCTTGTTCTCCAGACAGCATTTTCTTGCGGGGGCGCCAAGGGTCGTGGAACGGAGTCCCTGCGATCAATCCGTGATTGAGAATGCTGGGAGTTGCAGATGTCTTCAAGTTCGGGGCTGCGCCGAAGCTGTAAAACGGACACTAAATCTTGCCACCCCGTTTCTAAAAACACCAAGTGCTTCTTTTTTTGTTTTGCTTTGTTTATTTGTTACTGAAGAGAGGCCTTTCGCAACAACGAAATACATAGAGTTCCAAGCATAAATTCAGCCAAAGCTGGACATAAAAGAAATTCTCACATAGAGATTATTGGTAAGAAATGCAGGAGTTCAATGTGTAAGGAATAGCTCTTTCCAAAGGGACTTTGTGATATCAAATTGAACACTGTCTTAAGCGACTGAGAAACTAAGGCCAAATTCTCACTTCATAGTTTCCTAAGAAAATTGATATTCTTTTTTTTTTTCTTAACATTTGTAAAAATTGAAAGCCTCTTTTTTCCCATTATTTTCTTCAAATATTCTTCCTTCCACATTGTTTCACAAAGGAAGGCTATTTATTTATATGTATGTATGTACGTACGCATGTATGTATGTGGCTGCCCGTACCTCCATGGTGACTCAGGGTGGCTAACAGCAGTTAAAAACTCAACTGACAATGGAAATAGCATAGATAATCAGCAGGTACAAGAAGAGAAAAGCTCTTTTCCTGGGTTCCACCAGTGGCCCTGGAAGTGAGCCTCCAGACCAGCACTCCCCAGGAAGGCCAGGGCTATCTTGAACAGGGCTGTGGAATGTCTATCCATGGATGCAATAAGGGTGGAGAAATACCAATCTTTTGCTGCCCTTACCTCTAGAAGGTGGGCTTTAAAAGCAATTCTAACTTCTGCTGGGCTGGGATCACTCCTGTTGTCCTCCATCTCTGCTCTAGGCATCTCTTCTCCCATTTCAACTCCCTCAGTTCCTTTGTAAAACACAGACAGCTTTGGGATCCCTGCAAGGAGAGAGGCTGCATTGGTGCAATCTGATCCAAGGCCTCCACTGCCCCCTTGACCCAGGCAGTGACCAAGTCTTAGGTCAGACCATGCACCAAACCTTCAGGAACAACCCCAAGGTCAATTAAGTAGGGTCAATTAAGGTAACTTGAACATTAAGGTAGACAGATAGAACAGGTTGAGCTTCCCTGTGGTGGGAAGTGACCCTAGAAAATTCCAAGGCAACAGAAAGTGAACTGACAGTGACAAGGGAGTGATACTACTCTTCTCCAACTCCAGATTACATTGCCACCACAGAGAAAAAAACCTAGCTCTAGCATGTGACCACTGTCATGGTTTGCGCCCTTAGTGAGCTGGGTCAGGATCATGGCTGTTTGTTTGTTTGTTTGTTTGTTTATTTTTCAAATTTCTATTACTGCCCATCTCCCCCCAAGGAGAGATGTTACAGTAGTCATGAGCTCCTGAGCTGCCTCAGACTTCAACCCCAGAGAAGACCAACTGAAGTCCCTCAGGACCATAAGCCTGAGGAACTCTACCACCATTCTGGCTGTGGAGTTTGGGAACTCTGTCAGGCAACTTGTACAATAGCAAGAGTCCCAACTAATCCCTAGAGTCCAATTTAACAAACAGGATCTTGCATCTAGTTATCTGCGGATAACTCTCTGAATGCCACCAAAATATCTTGGATGACCATAGCTACACACTTACCCCTGCCCTGGGATCTCAGCTGGTGCCACCCCCGAAATCCAAGTCGGCATATTTCCAAGAGGGGAACACCCCTCTCAGTACCCAGCCAGATTTCAGTTATTTTCCCCACAACATTACAACACTACACAAATCTGGGGTGGTGTGGGGAACAGGCTGTCAACACAGCTGATGAGGGATAAAAGGTATAAGAGGGGGCAAAATGCAGTAATCACTATTGCTAATTGTGACCCCACATTCTGGAAACTGTTAGAGAATTTATTTCCTCCTGAAGAAATTTGGACTGTGTTTCTTTCCAATTTCCCTACCCAAAATTTGGGTGCTACTGGGTAGTATTGTTAGAAGCCATATGCACACCACTGTAATTTAATTGAAAGTGTGGCTAGGAATGGATGAGAAATTCTTTCAATCTGATTTCTGCTATATGAACTTGATCCTCCCCAACCTATATGTAAATCAGACTTCCATTTCGTGATCTGTACTTCTCTGGATTTTCCAATGCAAAATTAAATTCACAAAAACTGTTGTAGAAATGGGCTGAAACTAACACAGGGCTGGGAACATAAGCAGCTGAGCAAAACTCAAATTGGCAGGTTTATTTACCCCTAGGTGTGATATTGTATTTACCTTTTTACAAAATCAAATAATTTACCTTCAAAATGGGAAGATTGTCTTAAATGTCCTGTGAATGCAGTAACTGAAGCAAGTAAGATTTTTTTTTTTTTCTGTCTAATATCCCTGAGGGGATGATCCTATTACATTCAGGTCATCTTCTTTTCAGGTCTATATGGTAGTAATGTTAGGCCAAATTTCTTTGCAATTTGAAGAAGCTAGGCTGACCATTTTGAGCTGATATGTTTTCTTGGGAAACCCCAACCCACTGCAATGAATTGTATACCATCTTATCCTGGTTTATCAGGCCAGTGGGTGCAGAATCACAGCAGTAAATAATCCTTGGTGGGGCACATCCTTGTCAAAGTGGCCAAAAGGAGCAAGTCAAAGGCAGTCAAAGCTTGGTGAATAGTTCTCCAGAAGAAGAAAGTGAAGTCATCAACCCATATTCCAATATTGTGCCAGGTATCATGCCAAGAGTTTCAAGAATCAGAAGGCATAGGGAGGCAGCAACTGGTAGATGACTTTATTTCTGAACTAGTAGGTGGAACAGTGCATTCATCCCTTTAAACATTGTGGAATTTCTTCCCAGGTGGGACTTGGAAGATGCACCTTGTCTGTTGTGGGTCCTGTTCTGCGGACCACCATCGCCCTGAGATCTGGATCTGGACCCTGTTGGTTTTTCTCAAGGCATTAAAGACCTGGTTTTCCCTTAAGCATTGAGAGGGTTCAGTGAGCACTCTTTGTTTGCTGCTTGTCTGTCGGATGAAGGGATTTATATTGTATATTGTATATTGAATGTTATTGTAATTGCTTTCTCATTATTTTGGATTTCTGTTGTTTTAGATTTATTAGTCACCCAGAATTGCTGCATCTGGATGGATGGCCATGTATGTTGTTTAAAATAAGAGTAACAACAACAACAACTGCACTGTGTCAAACTGGACTGGAATGTTTTTTATATAACTATTGGACTGAAATAAATTTCTTAATTACTTCTTGAATAAATGATCCCCATTTGATGCTTGTGTCTGCCTCCATTTTTATATATTGCCTTGCATAGTTTACTGTGAACTCCTGTCAGCCTAGGTCACTAAGCCTAAGTCAAATTCTTCTTTAATCCATGGCTGTTTTCCATAGGCCAAACAAGTCCACTAACCTTCACCTGGCATAAACTCAGGTTATTTCCTTAGTTAGGACCTCAAACGATTCACCTTACCCCACAGAGGAAAGAAAGCAAAGTCCACTGAATACCTGAAGAGACAGACTTCCTACCTAATCTGTTGCATTGCTTTCTGCATAAATGAAGACAATGTTTTTGCTGGCTTATACAGCTTTCCCCAACCTTAGGGCTATATGAGCTGGGCTACAAAATTTAGGAGCACCACAAGATAGCAACAAAGAAATACAGAAAATGATGATTCTTTGCTGTCAACTGGTAGTTCTTCAGATTTTGCAATTTAAACTTGTAGTCCTACCTAAACAGACCCCCTCCAGATGTGTTAGAATTCCAGCCCATGTAGCCAACATTTTCTGGCTTGTACCATATGGGAGAAGCTTTGTATACTATTGTTGTTTTATAGTTTTATGTTATTAATTCTATTTTTTTTTCCAGGCTGAAGGTCACACTAGACATTTGAGTGGCTTCCTAAGGGCTAAATTCTAAAAGTGATAAACTTGATTTCATTTAATTTTAAAGAGGCTAAAGTGAACATTGACAGCCAGATTGGTGTAGTGGTTAAAGGCATCAGGCTAGAAGCCAGGAGCCCGTGAGTTCTAGTCCTGCCTTAGACGCAAAGCCAGTTGGGTAACCTTGGGCCAGTCACTCTCTCTCAGCCCTAGGAAGGAGGCAAGGGCAAACCACCTCTGAAAAACCTTGCCAGGTAAAGACTCTCTGCTTATAAAATAGTTGCTTTGCTACTGTTTGCATAAAATTAGCTTTCCTGTGACTTTCCTTCATAAAAAAACCAGGATGCCACACGAAGTGGTGAGTTCCCTTTTTCTGAAGCTTCTCAAACAGAGGCTGGATGGTCATCTGGCAGAGGTGCTCTAGTAGATTCTGCGCCGAGCAGGGAGTTGAACTAGATGGCCTGTATTGCTCCTTCCGACCTGGTGATTCTATGATTCATAGCTACAGCTACTTCCATAGGGATTGCTAACATTTCATTTTATTTTCCAAAGCCACTCCTGTCACAGACTTGGCTTGTTCTTTCAATGCCTTGCTATTTTTGTACATGCTCCCTTTAGCACATTTTATCTCTCAATGTCTTTCTGTGCAGCTAAGATTGGGAGATGTCATTTGGAATTCTCTTGATCTTATGCTGATTGCAAGAATGCCATCTCAAGGTCTGAGATGTTCTTTCCACTTCTGTAACAACTGATTATCCCCATTGTTCTTTTCAGTACCATCCGCAGTCGTGAATAAGGATGCAGTTTCCAGTAACACTTCACAATAAGTGACAACTTGAGATTGCATCTTTTGGAGATGACTGTAAGGATGTTAATCACACTGAATTAATTTTCTCCAGGGATATGCCATGTAATAACAAAGGCAGGATTTTCTGTTTCTTTTGCAGATGTGGATGCTTGCTGTAAAGCACACTATCCAGGAACTTTTTCTTCATGCTTTTAATAAAGAAATGGGCTCTGGGAAGGACCAATATTCAACTGCAAACATTCCTCTGACATTTCCAGGCACATTCTTATTTTAAAAGGCAATGGCCTCTAATTAAAACATGCACAAGGCTCCTGCTGAGATTTATTTAATTGCTTCTTGGATTTATATCCCACCTTGCTGTTGGGTTGAGAGAAAGTAAGATTTTGAGACCAAGGATGGACTTGAATCCACAGCTTTTTGCTCCTAGTCTAACACCTGAACTGCAAAATCACACTGATTCTCAATGAATGAGTTCTTCAAGCTGAGAATCAGATAGTCTTCTCCTTTTCTGCCTGGCCCAAAGACAGCAGAAGGAGCTTTCTAAGAGAAGACAATTATAGCAGAAGAAACCAGAAAGAGACAATTACAGCGGAGGTCAGAGACTTGCACTGGAAAAAAAACACAATGTTATACTTTCAAGCACAAAGCTCATTCAGGTGTGCAGAGTTCAAAAGTTATTTTGCTGATTAAACTCCAAACATGGTAAGCATTACAGCTCCTATTTTATTTAGACAGAAGAAATAGGTTGTGCAAGCTATTACCAACAGATGCTATCCTGTTCCTTTCTGCCTCTCACTTTGACTTGTTTGAAGGTTACATTTGCATATTATTTCCAACTGCCTGCTCACCAGTGAAGACCAATTTCTATGGTAGTGATCCCTATCCAGGGCTAAACATCCTTCTACAGCTTACAAAAAGATTAGCCAGAGAGATTTATTTAAATATGTCAAGATATAAGGCATGTTGTTATTTATTATTTACCCCATAACAACAGTGCAATACACTTGATTGTTTTCAGGTACAAAGTCTAATATGAATGCATTACTTTTTGCAATAAAATAAAAGCAGGTGGAATGGGCTGTACGTATTTACTAAACTCGCGGTTTGTTGTTTATTCGTTCAGTCGCTTCCGACTCTTCGTGACTTCATGGACCAGCCCACGCCAGAGCTTCCTGTTGGTCGTCAACACCCCCAGCTCCCCCAGGGACGAGTCCGTCACCTGTAGAATGTCATCCATCCACCTTGCCCTTGGTCGCCCCCTCTTCTTTCTGCCTTCCACTCTCCCCAGCATCAGCATCTTCTCCAGGGTGTCCTGGCCATATAATGAGAAGAAACTCGGGGTAGGTCAGTAAAACATTGAAAATGCCCCTCTAATATATAAGTATGAAGGGCAAAAGGGATCCAAGCAGTTGAGCAAAAGAGCCAAAAAAGGTCAGCAATTACTTTTATTTTTTTTAAGTAGCTCATCAAGCATTGCCTGTTGATTGATTAGCAGCTTTACAGCTTATCCCTTTTACATTCAGTAAGATTAAACTGGTCAATTGATCATTTGAATTAGATATTCTGCCTCAGAGGATAAACAGCAGCGATTCAGAAGAAAGGAGAAGATACTCTATAAATAGCATTTTTAAAAAGGTGCCAAATCCCAGAGAGTGTTAAATAGACTTATTTCTCCTGGGAGATTTTTCATCCAGCATTTCCACTTTATAAGCTGCTGCTTCTTTATTATAAGAAAATAACAAAATTAGTTCTGCCTTGCAGTACGGAAGTGATAGGAACTGGTCAAACCAGACCTACCTTGCTCATTCTTAGATAGGTCCCATCGACAGTCTACACTTTCACGAAGGTGGTGGCCTTCCAAATCACCTGGGCATGCTGAATAGCCAATCACATTTGACTATGTGGTAGCATCACTAAGGATGATTGAGTATCTGGCTTCCTCAGCTATCCCATGTAGCTTTATTAATTCTGAAACAGCAGGAAATCTCATTTAACACTCTCTCTGAAAGCAAACATTATGAATTGGTATCAGAAGGGGCACCCACTTTTGAGATCCAGTGGCTGAGTGAATTTTTATTTTGGATCTCAGCTGAACCATTTGTATTCCTCCTTTGCCTTTCAAGAAACAGAACTAGGGGATGGAAATCTTAAAAGTTAACCATACCCTCACTTTAGTGTTTGGGTGCTTGAATATCACAGTACAATAATCTTGTATTGTATATTCTGCAAGTATGGCCCTTATACAGGCAATCCTCACTTAACCATTCATTTAGTGATGGTTCAGACTTACGGCAGTGCTGAAAAAAATGACTTACAACATGTCCTCCCACTTATCACTGTCACAATATCCCTGCAGTCACATGATTCCAATTTGGGCGCTTGGCAACCAGTTCACATTTATGACTGTTGCAGAATCCCATGATCACATGATCAGCATTTTCTACCCTCTCGGCCAGCTTCTGGCAAGCCAAATCAATGGGGAACCATGTGATTCACTTAACAACCATGTGGTTTGCTTAACACCCACGGTGATTTGCTGAAGAGACGCTGCAAAAAAGGTTGTAAAATTGGGTTGGATTAGCTTCAATGTAGCTACAGGTTAACAAGCCCTTATTTGCTAGTTAGCTAGAGCTCAGAAAACATCACAAATCATATATATATTTGATTTGATGATTTGATATATGTGACATGTGACATGTGATATGTGATGTGTGTGTGTGTGCGTATGTATGTATGTATGTGTATGTATGTGCATGTATATATATATGTGTGTGTGTGTGTATATATATATATATATATATATATGTATGTATGTATGTATGTATGTATATATATATATATATATCCCAGCCTTAGGGCTGTGCAAGATGAGGGTTTTGACCTAAAGTTACACATCCTCTGATAAATATACGTCATAACAGCCCCGTGCCCAAGATATCAGTGCAGATCTCTAATAACAATACTTGAATGACACTATTATTCTAATCGCCTGTGCACCCTGTATTTCTATAGCTGCAGCCTAGAAAAGTATCCACCCTTTCAGCTGCCACATCATAACTTCTAAGTCATTGTTTACATTGCTATCTACTAATGTGTCTGGATTAGTTTCACAGGCACAGGCCAGGTGTTCCCATCCTATCTTTCTAAAACAGCATTTTTCCCCCCACCTAGATGATAAACCTTACATTTATGTTGGCACATTTTTTTCATCATGCCAAGCTAATGCTGAAACCTGTTTTGTTATGTGAACTGCAAACGTAGTGATTGTTGAGGCCATTCAGTGCTTTATTTTCAAAGGCTGAAAGGTACTTCTGATACTTGTCTGGCCCTGTTGGTAACTCTTTAAAGCAGCTACAACTTTCAGGAGAAATGAGCACCAACCCTCAGAAACTACTGCACAGTCCCAGGAGAAGATGTGTTTGGTTTAAGGAGCTGCAGACAGTTGTTAAGGCTGCGTTCCCATCTTCTCTGAAGCACCTCTTTGCCTTTGAATCGGAAGTGCCACAACTTCTAAGAACATCTCCTTCATTATTTCTCCAAGTCATTTTTAAGGAGGATGAGAAACACTTTGTCTAACCTTGTGGCATGCCAACTATTATTTACTGCCATGTTGTTGAAGAACCACTGATATAACCTGGGGTATATCCACCAATCAGCTACAAATCTTCATATTCCTTGTATCCATAATATCTTCAGCAAAGGATCATTACCTTGTCATGGTGCTGGAGCTTGAGCACCTCAATGATGCTATGAGCTAAACCGTGAAGGACCACCCAAGACAGGAAGGTCATGACAGAGAGGTCAGGTAATGGCAACCCAGCCTAGTATTCTTGCCGTGAAAACTAAATGGATCAGTACAACCAGAGATATGTTGGTATACCATCGGAAGATGAGACCCCCAGGTCAGAAGATGGTCAAAATGTTACTGGGGAGGAACAGAGGATGAGTTCAACAAGCCCCGACGTGATGACACAGCTAGCTCAAAGCCGAAAGGACGGCTAGTGGCCAACGGTGCTGGTTGTGAACAGCGAATCCGATGTTCTAAGGATCAACACACCATTGGAACCTGGAATGTAAGATCTATGAGCCAGGGCAAATTGGATGTGGTTATTGGTGAGATGTCAAGATTAAAGATAGACATTTTGGGTGTCAGTGAACTGAAATGGACTGGAATGGGCCACTTCACATCAAATGACCACCAAATCTACTACTGTGGACAAGAGGACCACAGAAGAAATGGAGTAGCCTTCATAATTAATAGTAAAGTGGCTAAAGCACTGCTCGGATACAATCCCAAAAACGATCGAATGATCTCAATTCGAATTCAGGGCAAGCCATCTAACATCACAGTGATCCAAATGTACGCCCCAACCACAGATGCTGAAGAAGCTGAAGTAGAGCAGTTCTATGAGGATTTGCAGCACCTACTGGACAACACGCCTAAAATATATGTTATTTTCATCACAGGAGACTGGAATGCTAAGGTGGGCAGTCAAATTACACCTGGAATTACAGGTAAGCATGGCCTGGGTGAACAAAATGAAGCAGGACATAGGCTGATGGAATTTTGCCAAGACAACTCAATGTGCATAACAAACACTCTCTTTCAGCAACCTAAGAGATGGCTTTATACATGGACTTCCCCAGATGGACAACACTGAAACCAGATTGACTACATCCTTTGCAGCCAAAGGTGGCGGACATCTGTACAGTCGGTAAAAACAAGACCTGGAGCTGACTGTAGTTCCAATCACGAACTTCTTATTGCACAATTTAGGATCAGACTAAAGAGATTAGGGAAGACCCACAGATCAGCTAGATATGAGCTCACTAATATTCCTAAGGAATATGCAGTGGAGGTGAGGAATAGATTTAAGGGACTGGACTTAGTAGATAGGGTCCCAGAAGAACTATGAACAGAAGTCCGCAACATTGCTCAAGAGGCGGCAACAAAATACATCCCAAAGAAAGAGAAAACCAGGAAGGCAAAATGGCTGTCTGCTGAGACACTAGAAGTTGCCCAAGAAAGAAGGAAAGCAAAAGGCAACAGTGATAGGGGGACATATGCCCAATTAAATGCAAAATTCCAGAGGTTAGCCAGAAGAGATAAGGAATTATTTTTAAACAAGCAATGCACGGAAGTGGAAGAAGACAATAGAATAGGAAGGACAAGAGACCTCTTCCAGAAAATTAGAAACATCGGAGGTAAATTCCAGGCCAAAATGGGTATGATCAAAAACAAAGATGGCAAGGACCTAACAGAAGAAGAAGAGATCAAGAAAAGGTGGCAAGAATATACGGAAGACCTGTATAGGAAGGATAACAATATCGGGGATAGCTTTGACGGTGTGGTCAGTGAGCTAGAGCCAGACATCCTGAAGAGTGAGGTTGAGTGGGCCTTAAGAAGCGTTGCTAATAACAAGGCAGCAGGAGACGACGGCATCCCAGCTGAACTGTTCAAAATCTTGCGAGATGATGCTGTCAAGGTAATGCATGCTATATGCCAGCAAATTTGGAAAACACAAGAATGGCCATCAGATTGGAAAAAATCAACTTACATCCCCATACCAAAACAGGGGAACACTAAAGAATGTTCAAACTATGGAACAGTGGCACTCATTTCATATGCCAGTAAGGTAATGCTCAAGATCCTGCAAGGTAGACTGTTAAGGTTTCCCTACTAACAGATTAAGCTACTTTTATACCTAATCATTTGGCCAGGTGAAGGGGTTGCATTTGATTGTCTCCTCTCACGTGCTTCATGCAAAATAGCCTGGGGGGAGGACCTGCCCGGACTTGTTCTTCACTTCCTCTTTCTCCTCTCTGCCGGCATGTAGCAAGCCAGGTAGCTCTCAATGAGAGCTAAGTCCTTTAAATGTTTTGCTTTTGGTTTTGTTTTCTGTAAATAAATTATTTTTATAGAAATGCTTGGTGTGTGACTTTTTTGACCTCTCCTGGGCTAAAGGCTTTCCCAGCATTCTGCAACAGGTTATGTGCCCAGTAAACAACGCAGTAAAACCCAGAGAGAAAAGAGAGGTCAGCTCCACACCTCGTGCACAATTTAAAGGCAGGTAGCAAAGACCTGTGAAGATTTTCTTTGGAGCCACCTGGAGATTTTCCAGCAACTGCCGGTCTGCAGGACTTAGAAGCTAGCTGAGGTGACTTGCAAAAGAAGGAAGAAGCCATGGCTACCTCCCAGTCCTCAGCGATGCCTCTGGAGCGCCTATCAGAGACCAACTATTTGAATTGGGCCCTGAAGATGGAAATGTATCTTCGCAGAGAGAATCTTTGGCTGCCAATTGGTGAGCAAAACCCCCAAAATCCCAATGCTGAATGGCTGAGACAGGATGAGCGGGCTAGAGCCACCATTATCTTGGGAGTTGAGGACAATCAGCTAGTCCACGTGCGAGGCATGCAGTCTGCAAAGCAACTTTGGGACGCTTTGAGAGACTTATATGTAAAGGCAACAGCAGGGAGTAAAGTTACTCTGACGAAAAAGCTGTACAGAGCCTACCTTGCAGAAGGAGATAGCCTTCCTGAGCACCTGCATTATATTCAGCAGCTGTTTGTTGAGTTGCAGGAGAGAGGAATGGAATTTACACCTCTCACAAAATCCTATATCCTCCTGTCCTCACTAAATGAAACGTGGGACACGCTGATTTGTACCCTGGAGGCTATGCCTGAAGCAGACCTCACCCCATCGTATGTTACACAGCGCTTACTCGCTGAATGGGAGAAGAGAGAGGAAAGATCCCCCCCCATCTCTTCTGGAAAGCTGCAAGACCAGAAAATGAGGGAAAAGAAGGGAAAGGAACCTGAGGCCACAGCGCTAGCAAGCCAGAGATGCTTCACTTGTGGTTCAGCTGGACATTTGCAAAGAGACTGTGCCATGAGACCCAAGAGTAGAAAGACAGAGCAGAAGAACACAAGGGCAACACAGAAGAAGGCTCTTCAGACAACCCAAATTGCACAGGTTGCTGAGAAGGGTAATTCTGATGTATGGGTGTTAGATTCTGGGGCCAGTTGTCATTTATGTAATTGTAAAAGCTCTTTTATGTTACTGTCTAAAACTGAAAGACAAAGTGTATCTTTGGCTGATGGGTCTGTCACCAAAATTATGGGACAAGGTGACTTGTATTTATCCTGCTTAGGAGAAACTATAAAAGGTGTGTTGTATGTGCCAAATTTACAATCAAACCTTTTATCTGTGGCACAATTGGCTGCAACAGGGTATATCATAACATTTAAGAAAAATGGTTGTGAGATACGTAAAAATGGGAAATTGTGTGCTACTGGTATGTTAAAAGACTCCTTGTACATTGTGCAAAATGCAAGGAAGCCAAGCTGCAAGGCTGCAGTTGGCAACACACCATATCATGACCAATGTGTACACCTGATGCACAGGAGACTTGGTCATGCTAATTACAAGTATATAGCACAAATGCCACAGCTGTGTGCTGACCTAAAGATAAAACCCTGTGCTAAATACTTAGATTGTGTAGTTTGCAAAGAATGCAAAACACTAAAAGCTCCTGTGAGTAAGCACAGTGACAGAGTTACAACTAGACCTTTGGAAATTGTACACTCTGATATTATTGGTCCTTTTGCTCCAAGTCTTGGACAAGCAAGGTATGCAATGACCATCATTGATGATTTCTCAAGATACACATTTATCTACATCTTAAAACATAAAGATGAGGCATTTGAGAAATTTAAAAGTTTTGTGACATGGGCAAATGGAAAATTCCCTAGGCCTGTATCTGCACTCCAATGTGATAGAGGAGGAGAATACCTTTCTCACAAATTCAGAAGGTTCCTAGTGGAAAAAGGGATAGAACAAATTCTTTCTAACCCGTACACCCCTCAGCAAAATGATGTTGCTGAAAGAAAGGGCAGAACCTTGCAAAATGCGATGGAATGCATGTTAAAAGATTCACGATTATGTTTTAAGTTCTGGGGAGAAGCTTTATCGACTGCTTGTTATGTTCAGAACAGGTTGTATAACTCTATGATTCAGGACACTCCATTCCATTTGTTTTATGGTGTGAAACCAAAGGTAAGCCATCTTAGAGTGTTTGGTAGCACTGCATGGGTTCACATTCCAAAACAGCAGAGAAGGAAAGGAGGCCCCACAACAAAGAAAGCCATCTTTGTTGGCTATGAACAAAGCCAGAGGAGCTACAGGTTCATAATGGGAGAGAAATTAATAATTAGCAAAAGCGCTTCTTTTGCTGAACAAAACTGGGGGAGATTAAATTCTAGCTCTCCAGTTGAACTGACCACCACAAGAGAACAGCAAGGACTTGCTGATGGTGATCTTTTGCCTGATGAGGACATTAAATCAGAAAAGCAAACTGAAGATCTGTCTGATGAGACAGATGCTTCTCAGGAAAGTGATAGGAGTCAAAATTTAAGCCCTGTATTACCTCGCAGATCTCAGAGGAGTAATAAAGGCGTTCCTCCATCACGTTTTCAGGCTGAAACAGTAAAGGCTTTTCACATATTCACAGAACCTGAGTCTTTAGAACAAGTGAATGCTTTACCACCTGAGATTGCACAAAATTGGCATTCTGCCATGCAACAGGAATTAGCATCCTTGAAAGAAAATAAAACATGGAAACTGGTAAATCTACCTCCCAATGAACGCTGTCTGGGTTGTAGGTGGGTTTTCAAACTGAAAAGGGATGCTGATGGCAAAATCCAAAAATATAAAGCAAGGTTGGTTGCAAAAGGGTTCACTCAAAGGAAAGATTTAGACTTTGACAAGACTTTTGCACCAGTTACTAAAGGTGAATCAATTAGATTACTGTTAAAAGTTGCTGCACTCAAGGGAATGTCAGTTAACCACTATGACATTCAAACTGCATTTCTCTATGGTGATTTAGACCACAGATTATACATGCAGCAACCCCCTGGCTATGAAAAAGGGGAGAATCTAGTCTGTGAACTGCAGAAGTCAATCTATGGGTTAAAACAAGCTGCTAGATCCTGGAACCAAAAAGTAGATGAAAAACTGCAGAATTTTGGTTTTGAAAAAGGAAAAGCAGATCCCTGTGTATATATGAAGAAGGACAAACAAGGCTGTATGTATCTGTGCATTTATGTTGATGATTTGCTGCTATTCACATCAACAGAAAAACAAAGGCTTGATTTTGAAGCCTGCATGAAAAGCCATTTCATATTAAAAAGCCTTGGAGTTGTGACCAATTACCTAGGTTTGGAAAAACACAGGAAGAAAAATGGTAACTTTCTGTTAAACCAAAGGGGAGATAATGGTAATGTGAATGGAAAGACATATAAAGTCAGAGAAGATTGGTTTGCATCTTAATCTGTAGTGTAAAAAGGGGAGTGTTAAGGTTTCCCTACTAACAGATTAAGCTACTTTTATACCTAATCATTTGGCCAGGTGAAGGGGTTGCATTTGATTGTCTCCTCTCACGTGCTTCATGCAAAATAGCCTGGGGGGAGGACCTGCCCGGACTTGTTCTTCACTTCTTCTTTTTCTCTCTGCTGGAAATGTAGCTCAGCAAGGCTTGCTCCAAAAAGGGAGCTAGGTCCTTTAAATGTTTTGCTTTTGTTTTTGTTTTCTGTAAATAAATTATTTTTATAGAAATGCTTGGTGTGTGACTTTTTTGACCTCTCCTGGGCTAAAGGCTTTCCCAGCATTCTGCAACATAGACTTCAGCAGTTCATGGAGCGAGAATTGCCAAATGCACAAGCTGGGTTTAGAAAAGGCAGAGGAACTAGAGACCAAATTGCCAATATCCGCTGGATAATGGAAAAAGCCAGGGAGTTTCAGAAAAACATCGATTTCTGTTTTATCAACTATTCTAAAGACTTTGACTGTGTGGACCATAACAAATTGTGGCAAGTTCTCAGTGGTATGGGGATACCAAGTCATCTTGTCTGCCTCCTGCCTACCACTTTGATGGCTGAAAGTGAAGAGAAACTGAGGAGCCTTATGATGAAGGTGAAAGAAGAAAGTGCAAAAGCTGGCTTGCAGCTAAACCTCAAAAAAACCAAGATTATGGCAACCAGCTTGATTGATAACTGGCAAATAGAGGGAGAAAATGTAGAAGCAGTGAAAGACTTTGTATTTCCAGGTGCGAAGATTACTGTGGATGCTGACTGCAGTCAGGAAATCAGAAGACGCTTAATCCTTGGGAGAAGAGCAATGACAAATCCCAATAAAATAGTTAAGAGCAGAGACATCACACTGACAACAAAGGCCCGCATAGTTAAAGCAATGGTGTTCCCAGTAGTGACATATGGCTGTGAGAGCTGGACCATAAGGAAGGCTGAGCGAAGGAAGATCGATGCTTTTGAACTGTGGTGTTGGCGGAAAATTCTGAGAGTTCCTTGGACTGCCAGAAGATCAAACCAGTCCATCCTCCAGGAAATAAAGCCAGACTGCTCACTTGAGGGAATGGTATTAAAGGCAAAACTGAAATACTTTGGCCACATAATGAGAAGACAGGACACCCTGGAGAAGATGCTGATGCTACGGAGAGTGGAGGGCAAAAGGAAGAGGGACCGACCAAGGGCAAGGTGGATGGATGATATTCTAGAGGTGACGGACCCGTCCCTGGGGGAGCTGGGGGTGTTGACGACGGACAGGAAGCTCTGGCGTGGGATGGTCCATGAAGTCACGAAGAGTCGGAAGCGACTAAACGAATAAACAACAAAATCCATAATATATGATTTGTTTTAATGAAATACGTTTTATTCTGAACCAGCAGTTCCATAAGTTTTATCTCACTCTGTGATAATAGTCTCCCCTTAGAGAAGTTACTAATACAGGTAGTCCTTGACTTACGACCACAATTGGGACTATAACTTCTGTTGCTAACTGAGGCAGCCATTAAGCAAGTCATGACCAATTTTATTACCTTTTTTGCCATGGTTAAGTGAATCACTATGGTTGTTAAATGAATCACATGGTGTAATGATTGCCTAAACCCAAATACTCAGTCTCACAAGCTCGGGCTTAAAGATAACTGATTTATTAAAGGAATAGTATGCAAATACAGAGAAAGCTGAGAATGAGCAAAAGCGCGCCAAATACAAACTTAAAAGCCTTGCTTGCAAGCAGGTCCCGCCCCGTCGCCCGTCAGGACGCTCCCCCTCCCAGGTGCTGGAAGCCGTTAGACGCGCCTGGGAAAGTAACCTTGAACAGGAGCGCAAACCCAAACATGCATTCCAAGCCCTCAAAACAATGGAGGGCGAAAGAATGGAAAAACCCCGGGTGAAGGAATATGGAATAGAGAATGACATGTGAAACGTTACAATGTTAACCAGACATTAGAATGAGAACATGACATATTGCCCCCCCAAAAGAAATTAGGGAGCCGGTTTGTCAGGATAGGCAGAGTGAAATTGGGCTACGAGACGAGGAGAATGCACGTCTGGAGCAGCAACCCATTCAGGATGAGGGAAATGTTTCCAGCGGACGAGGTATTGTAAAGCGGAGCGCTGGCGTCTGGAGTCGAGGATAGATGTCACCTCGAAGTGTTGCTGGTTGTCAATCATGAGGGGAGGTGGAGGAGTGGGTTGTGGATGCCAACGGTCCGACGACAGGCAGGGTTTGAGTAAGCTACAATGGAAAACAGGATGTAAACGTTTAAGGTTGTGAGGCAAATCAAGTTTAAACGTAACAGGGTTGAGCTGAGCAACAATTGGAAAAGGACCGACAAATTTAGGACCAAGTTTCTTAGAGGGTTGTGGGGACTTGATAAACTTAGTTGATAAGTAGACTTTATCCCCGACCACAAAGGATGGTCGTGGGGAACGCTTTGCATCGGCATGGCGTTTATAGGTAGCCTGGGCATGGCGGAGAGCAAGTAGAATATTAGACCATGAGTCTTTGAGAGAGTCTGCCCAGTCAGCGAGGGTGGCTGGGAGCGGTTGAGGATGAGGAAGTTCAGGAATCGGAACAAAGTCACGTCCAAAAACTGTTTTAAAGGGAACTTGACCAGTGGTTTGATGAATGGCATTGTTGTAAGCGACCTCAGCAAATGGGAGTAGATCGACCCAGTTGTCTTGCTGGTAGTTAACAAAAGCTCTGAGGTATTGTTCCAATGTAGAATTAACCGCCTCTGTAGATCCGTCCATTTCCGGATGCCAGGCGGTAGAAAGCGACTGTTTCGTACCCAAAAGTTTCAAAAATGCCCGCCAAAATTGTGACGTAAATTGTGTGCCTCTGTCACTCACCAAACGGGCGGGGATACCGTGGAGGCGGTACACGTGGATGAGGAAGAGGCGTGCCAGCTGTTGTGCGGTGGGGATAGAAGCGCATGGGATAAAGTGGGCTTGTTTGGAGAAAAAGTCTTTGACGACCCAAATGACAGTTTTGCGTTGACTAGGGGGTAGATCAACGATAAAGTCCATGGAGATATCCTGCCAAGGGACAGATGGAGTGGCAACGGGTTGAAGGAGACCTTGGGGCTTGCCTGGTTTGCGTTTTATCGCCGCACATACAGGGCACGCAGTGACATACTCCTTCAAGTCTTTGAGTAAAGTTGGCCACCAGAATTGGCGGCGAACGAGGTGCAAAGTTTTTACGTAGCCAAAATGTCCAGCTAGCTTGTCATCGTGGCAGCGCTGGAGTATGGTTTTTCGCATTGCTTCGGGTACATAGAGACGATCGTTGCGCCAGGCAAGATCATCGGTGAAAGTTAAAATGTGTCTATTGGTTTGCAACCACGTATCTGTTTTAAGGTGGGAGAGCAACTGTTGTTGCAAATCGGAGGGAATTGACAAGGGCGGCGGGCGGCTGGAAGGCAGAGCGGCTGGAGGCGGAGTTGATTGCGCTCGGGTCTGGCTGCGAGTCACTGCTGCCAAACTTAATTGTTTGTCGGTCCAGACGGTGCCTTGGACCGTTGGCCCTGGGCCAGCATCTTGGGGTCTGCGCGAGAGTGCATCAGCTAAAAAATTTTTCTTGCCTGGTATAAATTTAAGAGTGAAGTCAAAGCGGCTGAAAAACTCAGCCCAGCGCAGCTGTTTGGGACTGAGTTTCCGACTGGTGCTTAAAGCTTCCAGGTTTTTATGGTCAGTCCAGACTTCAAAAGGGTTTGAAGTGCCTTCCAATAGGTGTCGCCATGTCTCTAAAGCTATTTTTACAGCAAAAGCCTCTTTTTCCCAAACATGCCATCTTCTCTCTGTTTCCGTGAACTTGCGAGAGAGGTAGGCACAGGGTTTTAAAGCGCCAGATTGGTCAGATTGTAATAGAATTGCTCCTATGGAAAAATCAGAAGCATCGACTTGTACAACGAAGGGTTTAGAGGGGTTTGGATGCTGTAAAATTGGTTCTGTGGTAAAGATTTGTTTGAGCGCTTCAAACGCTTGCTGACAGGCTGGAGTCCATTTAAGGAGCGCGCCTGGGTTCTTTGAACGTCGCGTATCCCCCTGTCCTTTAGTTTTTAACAGTTCAGTAAGGGGGAGGGCGATTTCCGCAAAATTTTGGGCGAATGCCCGATAGAAATTAGAAAATCCAAGGAAACTCTGTAATTGTCTCCTGGTACGGGGAGGTTCCCATGCCACGATGGCTTCTACTTTTGCAGGGTCCATTTCAATGCCCTGAGCTGAAATCCGGTACCCTAGGTAATCAATTTGCGACTGATGAAAGGCACATTTTGATAGTTTTGCGTACAACTCTGCTTTTTTCAATTTAGCCAGTACCTGACGCACCAAGTGGATATGTTCTGACATGGTTTCAGTATAAATCAATACATCATCCAAGTATACCAGTACCCCCTTAAATAGGTGGTCATGCAAGACCTCATTGATCAGTTGCATAAAAACCCCAGGTGCCCCAGATAAACCGAATGGTAAGACTTTATATTGGAAAGCCCCAAGAGGACAGTTGAACGCTGTTTTCCACTCATCCCCTTCCCTTATGCGAATGCGAAAGTAGGCTTCTCTCAAATCCAGTTTTGAAAAAATTTTGCCTCTGGCCAGATGTGATAACATATCTTTGATCAGGGGCAAAGGATATTTATTTAATATTGAGACCGCATTGAGCCCGCGGAAATCGGTACAAAGCCTTAATGACCCATCCTTTTTTGGCCTGAATAGGACAGGAGCTCCTACCGGGGAATTTGCCGGCTCAATGAAACCCCTAGCCAGATTTTTGTCAATGAACTCCCTTAGCGTGGTAAGCTCTTTGGGAGACATGGGGTATATTTTTGGGTGAGGCAATTTTACATTTGGTAAAAACTCAATGGCACAGTCCGTTTTTCGGTGGGGTGGCAAGCGATCCGCTTCCTTTTCCCCAAATACTTCAGCAAAATCTTGGTACTGATTGGGTAGTCCCTCAAGAGGTTGAAGCGTTTGCACAGTGGTATACGCTACCCCTCCACCCTCCATGTCCTCCAGTAGGTCCTTTTCGGGTACTTTGTAAAATCCATCTGCAAACGTCACAGTTCTATGCAGCCAGTTGATAAAAGGGTTTTGTTGCACAAACCAAGGCATCCCCAAGATTACCAGAGGACCCCCCACTGGAGCTACCACAAATGGCAGCTTTTCCTGATGGGAGCCCATCTGCAAGGCGACCAGTCCCGTGGAAAGATTGACTGCTTTCCCTCCCGCCATAGTTCCATCCAATTGGGTGAAAATCATGGGTCTTGGCAAAGGGAACGTGGGCAGTTCCAGAGCCGCTACGACATCAGGGTGCATCAGGGAACGGGAGCAACCCGAGTCTAGCATGGCCCACACTTCCACCGTTTTGGTTTTTGAGCTCAGTTTAACTTTAACAGTCAGTGTGGGGAAGTTTCCACTCACCGAATCATGGTTACGCCCGGTTTCTTCCACCTGCCCTAGGGCGCCCTTCAGGGCAGGTGGTAGGCTTTTCCCGCCGGCTGCTCGAATTGCAACTCTTCCTCCTCTTCTCCGAAGGGAAGGTCTGGGGGGTCCAGTTCCGCGAGGGCTGCCTTCAGTTTTCGCGGTGGAGCAGGAGCAGGTGTCTTTACCGTGGGTTTCGTCTGTCGTTCCTCTGGACGGCGTCTTGGGCACGACGTGGCTCGATGTCCTTCTTTCCCACATCTGAGGCACTGACCCTTGGAGAACCGTTGCTCCCTCTCTTCCTCCCAGGTTTTTGGTTTGGGGCGGCTGGCAAGTCCAGATGTGCGCGCTCCTCTAGCAAGACGTGTTTGTCTAAGCTCTTTGGTATGGGCATAGGTTCGTAGGGCATTTTCTGCGCTGCCCGCCAACTGAATCCACCCATATAGCGTTTTAGGATCATCTCTGCCCAGAGCCCATCGAAGGATTTCGGGTTCAAGCCCCTGCTTGAACAATTCGATGATTGTTGGCTCAGACCAGTCTTCCACTTTTCCTGCCAAAGCTTTAAACTCCAACGCATATTTGGCAACTGAGAGGGACCCTTGGTAGAGTTTCCGCAGGTCATTTTTGGCCGTTTCTTGAGCTAGGGGGTCTTCGAAATGCTCTTTAAGTGCCCACAAAAATTCATCGAAGTCCTCTAACTCAGTTGCCTCAGCTTGGCATAGTTGCACATACCAATCCCCCGCTTTTCCTCTCAGCTTGTTGGCAATGAAATTGACCTTGCCATGTTCAGACCTAAAATTTCGACCCCAATCTTCTATATAGTGCTTGGCATTAGTAATAAAGAAGGAGAGCGTTGTGGGATCCCCATCGAACTTCACTCCAAATGGTGGGAAGGTTCTTGCCGGCTCAGCTGGCTGTGGCGGTGCCGCGAATGTCAGCGTGCGCCGAGCCCCCATGGGTGGTCGATCCCTAGGAGGTCTTGCCTCTCGCTCCCCCCCTTGACGGGCTGATCGAGTCTTGCTTCTCCCCCGGGTCGACATGGTACTATGCCTGGGGTACTGTGACGGCTCTTCCTCCCAATCCTCCAGGGTGGGCTCTGCCTCTCTGGGTAGATCCTCTTTGGGTAGATCCTTAAGGATCGTCACTATTAACTCCATTTTATCTTCTAATGCCCTCATTCGGGCCGGAGTGACTGGCTCCTCCGAGGGTTGGTTGGTTACCACCACCCTCGGTGACAAGGGGACTTCGTGCTCCCAGGTCAATTGTGGAGACCCCCTCCCCTGTGTTCTTTCCATAACGGTTCTATGATCACTCCTGAGACTCTCCTGCATGGATATCAGCAGCTCGTCCAATTGGATATCTCGCAACTCCCGACGTGCTGCTCTTTGCGCTCTCGAAGTTAGCACTGGCCGGCTTTTGGCCGCCTCCCGCTCTTCTTCGCTTCCCTCACTTGCGCGAAGTTGAGGTTCTGTCATCGCTAGCGTTCCCTCTTATCCAATGATTGGATGGGGCTAGCGGAAAATGGATGAAATGATTCTCAGCTTTATGTAATGATTGCCTAAACCCAAATACTCAGTCTCACAAGCTCGGGCTTAAAGATAACTGATTTATTAAAGGAATAGTATGCAAATACAGAGAAAGCTGAGAATGAGCAAAAGCGCGCCAAATACAAACTTAAAAGCCTTGCTTGCAAGCAGGTCCCGCCCCGTCGCCCGTCAGGACGCTCCCCCTCCCAGGTGCTGGAAGCCGTTAGACGCGCCTGGGAAAGTAACCTTGAACAGGAGCGCAAACCCAAACATGCATTCCAAGCCCTCAAAACAATGGAGGGTGAAAGAATGGAAAAACCCCGGGTGAAGGAATATGGAATAGAGAATGACATGTGAAACGTTACAATGTTAACCAGACATTAGAATGAGAACATGACACATGGCCATTAAGTGAATCCAGCTTCCTCCCTTGACTTTGCTTGTCAGAAGCCGGCTTGGAAGGTTGCAAATGGCAATCACATGACCCTAGGATGCTGCAACCATCATAAATACACGCCAGTGGCCAAGCACCTGAATGTTGATCACATGACCACAGAGATGCTGCAACAGTTGTGTGAGGACCAGTCACAAGCCACTTTTTTCAGTGCTGTTTTAACTTTGAACGGTTGCTAAACAAATGATCATAACTCAAGGACAACCTGTAAAAGGTATGATTGATGTATCTGAGGCTTAATATGTTAATTGATAAAATAAAAAAGCCCACAATATCATTATCTGTAAAACCTCCTAACAATTTGTCCCTTCTATAATTTAACTTGTGGGTGATGCTCAGCTTACTCTGTGGTCTGAAAGTTCACCACAATGCTAAATGATGTAGTTTTTTCATACAGGAGTGTTTTCATTAAATCAAAGAAAACACTGAGTCCAGAAATTTGCAGAGTGAGAATGTTTGATTCTTCTTCCTCCTGCTATTGATAAACAATTGCATTTTGCTTATTTTACTTCTTTGTGTGCTGTTTCAGAAATCAAGCAAGAAAAAGGATAGTCCTTATTAGGGTTTTTCTTAATATGGTACAGGACACAGAGACAAAGACTGCATTTGTTTTTCCCACACAAAAAACTATTTTATTGTACAAGCTTAAACTCCTATTCCTGACTTCTAAACTTCCTACTCAAAACTATTATTATTATTATTATTATTATTATTATTATTATTATTATTATTTCAGAATTGCTCAAGTCAAAAGATTTATTTTATGGCATTTAGCAAAAGGGTTTTGTATAAAAAAATGGCATAGGTGGGAATTATGGAGAGGGTAATACCATATATTTATGTCAAGGGTTGAAATGATTTATAAGACCCAAGCTGAAATCTTCCTCTTGTTATTGGCTTTTTTTCAAATGTTGTTTTCCATCTTCCTCTTGGAAAAGAAAAGCACCACATAAGAGCAATGATAAGGAAAATAAATCTTCTTGGGTGTAGATTTTGAAGCAGAACAAGTCACTCTCCATCTCATATGGGAATCCAATTCTAATACTGCTTCTTTGAACACTTGCCAAAACAACAAACTATATTGGTTGGACTGTTTTTTTTTAAAAAGGACAACATGATGGTTAAAAAAAAATGGATTGTTGAAACTGAAATTTCAACAAATTTCTATGCAAAACAACACCATCTGAATTTCTTGGATTATTGTCTGGTTTACAGCTGAATGGTTCACTAGATCTTCATTTTTCCAAAGGTTATGGGGTAGTTTTCAGCAATTTAATCAAAGCATGTAATTAAACACATATTTTGAAAGAAAAGACCCATTCTGGTATGTGACCTGAGAATTTAAATATACAGCAAATAATATTGTTACAAGATTTTTTTAAAAAATGCAAGTTAACACAGACTGGAAATAGACAGATGTGGTCATCCTTATCATAAGAGATTTTCGACAACCAGTAGTGAAGCGACAAAAAGCAAAGTTGCTACTTTGCTTCATTCTCAGAAAGAAGAGAGCCAAGTTGTTTCATGAAATGGTGTTGATGGGGTGTTGTGCTTGACCATTCCTTGACATGTCTCTTCAGCATGCTCTCTCAAGATCTTTACCACCCCACATAATCAGGTCAGGGGCATCACTGTGGTGAAATCCATTTCAGAAGGAAGCAGTGTTATTTGATCCCACTTCTTAAAAATGGAGTGGAGGAGGGTTCATAAAACATTTTAGAATTTGACTTCAAAGTGCTGGCCCATCTCAGGGGCTTCTACAGCCAGCTTCTGTGGTACCCTAGGAATCAGATGCCTTGTTCTGAATGATAAAGGAGCTTTGAAGCTTAAGGGTCATACTTGATCCATGGACTATGGATTGTCAATCCCTTCCCCATATTCTTTACCATGTGGGATGGGATGGAGAACTGGCCAACAATCAGGTTATCCAAGGACAGGTTCCTTGCCCCCTACTACACCAGATCTAGGTAAGCTGGAGCCAGTGATTAATTCTGACTACCTTCAGCCCCATTCTGCTTGTTTTATCCATTCCTTACTTCAGTCTTCATACTACATGCAAGATACTGAAGATGCCAGAAAATTGCCCTATTTTAGGCAATGAATAATTTCTGTATATGCTTTTTAAGAAAAGCTTTTTATTATGTTAATATGCACACGGTTACTGACCATTTACTACTAATTATGGAATGAATCATGGCCAATTAATTATTGAAACATCTTTATTGAGAGTTAATCAACCACTGCCTTTGGCACAAGGCTGTGTGCAGTTTTAGCCCTATGTAGTTGTCATAATTCTTTCATGCACTTGATAATTAAGCATTATCTGCAGGATCTGTCATAACATTTTAGGAGGCAAATCAAACCTGGGGAAGCATATCATAAGGTGTTGCTAATAAAAATGCCCCCAAACCTGAAGATCTACTTAATGATGTCTCGTATCACAATTGACCATTTCCTTTCTCAAAATTACTTTCCCAACACAAACAGAAGTGGTAATGCCAAACATATGAGAGCATTCATCTCCAGGGAGACTTCTACAGGCTTCTTCTTCTTACTAGGATATTGATGTTCAATTTTGGGGGGCAAGGACTTCTGAGGGGTGTCCTAGGAGTCAAACAAACAGGGCAGGGGCAAATATTAAGAGCAGTCAGCATAATTATTCCTCATATGTTTAGTAATTTCCCCCATTCTGCCAAGTTAAAAAGTTTGAGCTTGATGGCTACTAGGTGCAGTATGTAGAGCAGTTCATGTCATGGCCAGCTCAGATTGATGAGTAGACCAACAATTAGCAGCCAGTTCCAGAGTTATCAGATGAACTGCTGCCTGAGCAGCTACAGGCAGAGAAGGTTGTGCTGCCCGGTGCCCAGGAGATACAGCTGCCACCAGTCTCTGAAGGTGAGGAGTCTGATCTACCACACCCTCCCAATGCAAGGACTCACCGTGCAGAGAGGAGAGCAGAGGAATGGTGCTCTGCAAGGCTCCTCACAAGAAAGGAACCTTGCCCTTCCAAATGAGCAACACCGGTGTTGCTTCTCTTTAAGAAGAGCACCAAGCTTAAGCATCTCCGTTGGCAACAACTGTTCATTTACCCAGGCTCCGTGTGCCTTGACTCCCAGCTTGAAACCTCACGAATTTGACTCTGAGCCTGGACTGGCTGATGATCCTTCTCCTTTTGGACCTTTGGACTTTGATTGACCACCTTGAACCGTTTTGGATTTGAACTGTCTCAAGGTAAACTTCCTGGACTTTTGGGGACTTGTTTTCTCTAGTGTGTGTGCATTTGCACTGACATTTCCTTTACTGCATGTTTATTTGCTTCACAAACTTCTCAGTAAAGTTTTCAACCACTTCGCTGTGTGTTTCTGGGTGCATGGCCTGAGATAGGACAGTTCACAAGACCCCCACCATAACATTCAAGAATCACATGAGGTCCAAGACTCAAGGCTGGTCAGCTTTGTTATAGGGGACACACCGAGCTATGTTGCTCCTGACGTAACACAGACACTGGTTTTGCGCTTGAGATACCGACTCCACATGGGATCTCCAAACAGTATCTGTTCCGCTCCTATGGAATTTATTTTAAACAAACTGGTTACAAAATCATTTACCAGCTGAAGAACTTGAAGGAACAACTTCCCTCCTTTCTGGAGCATCCAGTAAGAAAACAAAACCAAACAAAATATCTAGCTGTGATTGTTTAAAGTTTTTACTTATATTCTTAAGAAACAATATATAGAAAAATGGACAGTATCACACAGGTACAGGAATAATATTTCAACAGCATTAAGGGATTGAATGCAATCGGACTGATATCTGTGGGTCCTGCAGGGAGGTTTCTCAGATTTAGCAGTCCATTCATTCTCTCACAGGGACTGACCAAGTCTCAACAATGCAGTATATTCCCAAAGCATCATAGTTATTGAAACAATCCAACTCTCTCACCCACCCACCCGACTTGGCAAGGGCTGATAACCGAGCAATAATTCTTCCCATTGTTGCTGAAAGTGGAATGCCTAGTGGAAGACAAGGACACCCACACATCCTCCGGCCACCTCGTAACTACATGTAACAACAACATTCCCTATTCCTAAGGATTTCTCCAACCTTCTTTTCTTCTTGAAGGATGTTTCAAAAGTCAATTCTCTTTAAGAGTGGACAGAGGGAAAATGCATGATCTTATCACACGAATGCATAACTCATGGGTGCACTACTAACCATGATGATGGGAACATAACAAAGTATATGTTATGTCATCCCAGTGCACCTCATACCCTGCCCCTTGTCCTAGTGTTGTGACACAGATGCATACGTTGTATATCATGAGGCTTGTGTTGTGATGTCACAAAACACATTTGGTCACCTTTTCCCCTTGCCTCCTCCTGGAGATGCCTATGATCATTACAATTCCCAAGTCCATCTATTTTTAGAATGGCTTTTTTAAAAAAGCATGCCTTATCTCCTTCCCCAGAATGTTAAACTGAACCCTTTGCTCAGAACAGCCAGACATCTACCAACTTTACAACCAGACGCATCTCCTTTATCCCTATACCCACTTGTTGATGTAACTGGAAAGATAGCATCTGACCCAATTTCAGCCAATCAACTTCATGGAAGAATGGAAATTTGAGTCTTTGCCTCCTACATCCAAGGCTTACAGTTCCCTGTCTTCGCTGTATGCCACCTCTTTTAAAATGTCTCACATTTATGCCTCAAATGCTGCTTGATCTCATATTACGCCTCTCATAATAACATCCTGCTAGAGGTGACTTCTCCAATTTGAAGCTTGCTTTCCTAATCTCTTTCATGAAGTGCCACACTTTTATCCCTTTAATGTTTGGCTAAATCAGTATCGATTCTGAACCGCTTTGCTGAGTGCTGCTGAGCTCCTCTGCAGATGTGCCACTGTAACTGAATCCCGAATTAAGCCTATTGCAGCTAATTAAAAAACAAACGAATCCTCCTTGGAGGGAGCTCTGCTCGCATTGTGAAGAACAAGTGACTCTGATCCCTTCCCTCTTTAATGGATTACCAGAACTGTATCATGTTGTTATGACAACACACATCCAAGTCCCAAGAAGTAACTGCTTCCTTTTAACTCAGAAGAGCTTCCCATTGATAGGTCTATCTCCTCTGAAGAAGAAACTAATCCAAGAAGAAAGTCCAAGATTTTGTGATTTTCCAATTTCATCTGCCCCATCCCTATCTCTCCTGCCCTATTCCATAATATCTGAAACATAAAAAAAATACAGAACAAGTTATCTATCATACCATGAAAAATCAGAGGGAGATTTTTTTTTTCTCTCTCTAAGACCTCTCACACATTCCTGCAGTCTTTCAAAGATTGCAATTATAGTGTTCCAGAAGAATAACTATTAAATAGTCACTCTTCATTGAAACAGAAGCCCCCTCTTTTGCAATAGAGAAAAAAAAAAGCTTTATTATACTTAATAAGGAATGAAGATCGGGTTAACACCCTCAACCTTAAATCTGGGTTAACAACTCATAAATCTTCTATTTGCACCAAATTGTAGTGTTCAGTAAACCAGAAGTTTGCTGCATCAATAAACCTGAGAAAATATAAGAAGTTCATGTGGGTGGGTCACTTGACAATCTCTCTTCCTGGATTGAACATGCTTTCAAAATGGATGTTAACCTTAGGGAATCATCAGTACAGCCTTGGTGATAAAGCTAAGAATATGTCCCTGCATTAGCAATTCTTACTGACAGTGTAGCTCCAAACATGGAACCAGTGGCATTTACAGGATATTTCTATGCACTTCAGGATGAAAAAAAGCAGCACTGTAGCGGTGCATTGCAAACTCCCCTCCTTGGGGGGCATGTGTGCAATGTCACAATGCATGAAGAAAAGGGGTGGAACTTGCATCATGATGCCACAATGCTCTTTTCATCAGTCTGAACACTGTTACCCACCCCCTGTGAACCCCACTGAGTGGCACCTTACAAGACTAATAGCCAATGCTATTATTGTCCATGACACATGACAGTGTTGGGACTGAGCTGCACACCAAACCAATTCCTTGTGTGGCTGTAGACTTTATTATGCTTATGAACATTCAGCTCCATCACTCTTTGTTCCCTTGTAATTCTTATGGGCCAGATGCAGATGTTCGTCACTAGATCTTTACTGCCAGTAGATTGTAAACTTTTGTATGCTTTCTGCATGCTCTTTATCAACAAAAAACTACATTTTTGCAGCTTGATCATACACCTCTTTGCATTTTGCCTTTAGAGTTGCAGTGTGAAATAATTGCAAAGATGTCTACAATCGATACAGGAAGGAATTCCCAACTCCTAAGTACTGTACGTCTGCTGTTCATACAGTTAAACAACATCTGGCAATTTCCAGCAAAGGGAGAATGGTAAACATTCCCCAAGGCAGCTTTGATCAGTATGTCTGTTTTATTTTTTGTTATGCTGGATAAACATCTACCTGCATTTCCAGACTGTTCCATTTAAAATGGTGATGTAGAGTAGAGATAATTGGAGCTGACTAGTAAGGCTGTGTGATGCTGTGAAGGAGTGCTTCTCTTAATCAGCTTCCAATGAAGCAACAGTGGTCCCTTTGATTTTATGACCAAAGCAAATAACCATCCCGCTTTGCTCTAGACAGCTGTGGACCCTGCCTCAGCCTTCTTTCACAAAACTCATGCAACACTTATATGGAGCCTTCTCCTGCAGCACTGACTGAAGGTCTCTGAGACTGGATGGTCCAATGTGACCAAGAGGGCTTCAGGCTTACTGGTTTTGGTGTGGGTGGCAATATCTTACTGTAAACCGCTCAGAGCCCCTTTTGGGAGATGGGCGGTGATAAATTTGATTAATAAATAAATAAAATAAATAAATATCTCCTGCCCACCTCAGGGATTCCTTGGTGTGCTGCAAGATGGATAGCAGGTAGTATCGTGTTGCGCCATTTGCCTACTCCAAACCTTCCTGTCAGAAGGTATTAATTGTCTCCAATTAAGACAAAAAAGTTTGCATGAGAAGGCTCTGGTTTAAATGCTTCCAAGCTGGGCAAATGCTGTGGAATTGCTCACAGGGTTTACTGAAGGCACCAAGCATAGAACTCCCTTAGCATACATAGAAGGTCTTAAGGGTTGGGTGGTTTCGGCAAATGCTGTGGGCAATCCCCAGACTGCTTATCTTGGAAGCACTTTATCCAGGATTGTGGGCAGATGCTGAAGGGAGTGTTCTGCCACAGCCCTGATTCAGAGTGATTCAAGGCCACCCAAATAATTGTATTGAGGCAAAGCAAATGACCATTTGGATCCATCAGTTAATCAGGTTGTCTCCATGACCCACATTGCTTTGTGAAGTGAATCTACATCATTTTGCCTAATCTACATCCGCATTTCAGAAATTTATAATGAAATCATAATAAAAATTGTGACAAATATCTTTAAGGAAAACACTGAAAATAACTCAATGGAAACAATCTGAAGATCTTCTGTCACATATCCCTGCACCAAGGCAGACTTATACTTCTAAGCATTTATTACAGAGCGTATATCTAGGAGATTATGTCATTATGCAAGGAAAGACCATGCTGGATGGTTCAAGGAGATCTAAACAAAGTGGTTCCTTGTGGTGTCCAGATCAATATTTCCTTCCTACTAATTTGGCCGTGATCACAGCAGCAATAGAATCCTTCTGAGGTTGGCTGGAAGTGATCATATGAATGTTCCTTTATCCTTGCTATGCCTAATATGTATCTATGAAGCAGTTTTGATTCATCCCAGTGAGGTTCTTAATGCAGAAAGTTTTCATAACTTTCTTTGTTGCAGCAAATCAGTGACCCAGCTAGCCTTGCTAACACAAGTACTTCCCTCAGCAGATAGAAGCAACTCACATTGCACCATGAAGCAACTTTGAGGGAAGGTTTCTTTCAAGCCTTCATCAAAACTTCATGGCAGCTGTCAGCCCACCCAGGTAAACCAGACAGGAAACACAACCAGCTGAGCTACTTCTACTTTATTGTTGGACTACATTAACAGAACCTTGCAAGTCTGAAAGTGCAAATCTCCCGCCATCCCTATTTAATGCCTGATCCTTAGGGTGGCCCCTTTCTAAGTTTCTTTCTCTTTCCATTACTCAGTTGTAGGCTCCTCCCCCTTTTATCTGATCATTCCCTAGGCAGCATCTCTTCCCTCCATCTTCCAAGGTCATTCTCACGTTCCATTAGAGCAGCACTCCTTTATTGGAGTTCCTCCCATTTCTGAGAGTGTAGACCTAGCTCTTCCTTCCTCCCTCCCTCCCTTCCATGTACCACAAATTAAAAAGACTCACAGTGGTTTAAAACAATCCCATAAAGTACACAGGCCATAGTAGGTAAAATAATTAATAATAAAATAATTAATAATATTAATAAAAATTGTAAACAAAATAACAAAGGAAAAATAAATAACCCAACCAAAATACAGACAGGCCCAGAACACAACAGTTAATGTCACCAAATGCCCCAGAAACTTTTCCTAGGAGGAACACAGTGGGTGGGCTGATTTAGCTAAGTGAAAGTGATCTGGTAGTCACCTTGGTGCCAAGCCATACAGGGTTGCACCATTCAAAGACGCAAGCTAGAAAAGATTGCACATCCCCTATTTTTGAGAGATGAAATGCTTTGGGGTTAAAACTACAGAATACTTCTAAGAAATGTTTAATCTTTTCCAAATTGGGGTCAATACAAGGCTGATTGTATTTACCCTGTTTCCCTGGGAGTCAGTAAAAATACTTTATAATAGACACTGCTTCAAAAACATCAGGGCATGAAATAAGGAACGAGGTCGAAATTCTATGCATATGAACATTTTTTACTATTATCGAAGATATCAGTAAGGTAGACCACAGCATTCAGAAATACCTGCTGAGACCTGCTTAATCATAGGAAAAGAAAGGATACATTTTTCTTAGATCTAATGAAGCTGGAATGGAAAACAACAACAGGAAGGTGTTTTTTTTAAAAAAAAAAAACTTATTTATTTATAGATATAAGCATGTATTTGCCCCAGATTTTAAGAGAGGGAAAAGAACCGTTGTGGGGAACATCTCCTGTTGAAAATACACACATTTGTAGTATTGTTATATATGGCTCATGGGAAGGGGGACCGAATGTGCTGTGGTAGGTTTTTGCTTAGAAATCAGAGTCACAGGAGGGACAAGCATGGGACCATGGTTTATGAAGAAGGGAGGGGTTCCCATTATGTCATTTTTAGTTGGCCCAGGGAAAGAGATTTGGGCCATGAAAACAGGGGGGGGGGCAAAGATGATACTGTCTCCCCACCTCTCTTCATCCCCTGTAGTGATGACTTTCACATCTTGCATTTCTATCATCGTCATCATCACCATCATCTTCAACAACATATGATATGTGAGAAAGTGTAATGTCCTAACAACCAGGAAACACACTGAGACAAGGAACTGGTCTCTAATGTTTATTGCTAGTACTTAACAGGAATCCTAACAAACTGAAGAAGCGTGGGAAAAACCCAGACATATAACGCCCAAGGGTTAAGGCGGTCCCGATCTGTGTCTCTTTGAATGGCTGAACAGTTCCTCAGTGCTACGCATGCGCTTGACAGTCTGGGTGGGAGCCCCCTGCTCGCCATCCTTACTCATGACATGTATGGGAGATACAGCACAAATCAAGAAAGGTAATTATAAGTGTAGCAGCTGGACTGTGATCTATTCCTTTGCTTTTGAAAACAGATTCCTCCTCTCTTCTTTCTATGTGATGGGGTAAATCTTCAGCTGTTGTCATGAAGTTGGCCAAGACCTGAAGAAGCAGATAAATATCCAAGCATCCCATTTCTCTCCCTTGGAGAACTATTGGAATAAATTGGTAAGAATTTAATTATCTCTTTAGCTTGCTCTGCATTCTAAATACTTTTCTAAAGGTGGAGAAATCTTGCAGGTGATATCAGCCCTTCAAGGTAGACCGCACAGGAAGCCAAAGTCATGCAGGGTAATATTTTTATTATAAAATTATAGTAACAGAATTTTGCAAGTCTGAATGCACTTCCCTCATCCTCCCTCTCCCTTCCTTTATCTACATGAGAACTAGGGAGATTTTCTCAGGTTACGGCTCTGTCCCGGACTCAGGTTTCTTTTATCTGTCTTGGTAGTGACTCTTCCTCCTGTTCCTCAAGATAATTCCTTCTTCCCACTACAGATGAAGACAAAGTCCCTACAGTGACTCAAGCTAAGCTACATGGGAAGTTTTAATTAAGGGCTTAGAATCACAAGCAATTTTAATATACTCCTGTGACAGGGGTATTGTATTCATGGATATGCCATTTCAAAGCTGCCAATCCTGCTTTGAAAACAACAACATATCTGTCCTAACAGCCAGGAACCACGCTGAGACAAGGAACAGGTCTCTAGTGTTTTATTGCTGCTACTTAACAGGAAAATCCTAACAAACTGAAGAAGTGTGGGAAAAACCCAGACATATAAACCCCAAAGGTTAAGGCGGGCCCGATCTGTGTCTCTTGGAATGGCCACCTAATTCCTCAGTGCTACGCATGCGCTTTACAGCCTGGATGGGAGCCCCCTGCTCGCCATCCTTACTCATGACAATATCACTACTTTGTGCTTGAAAGCATAGGTTGTGTTGTAGGAAAATCTTGGCATCACTAAGAACATCAGGAAAGGCTACAGTACATTTAAGCACTATAGTCCTGAGAAGAAGGGAGAAAACACTCAGGTGCTGGTCAGCAAATGAGCAATGACTGCTTGATGGTTCCCTCTGATTAGTTATTGGCCCCAAAAGGTAAGTACTGATCAGCTAGTGATTCTCTGTAAGATGCAGACTCACAAATGCACAACGTATTTGGATACCATATTTAGTGAACTGATGAACTGTGTTTTGTTAAATTCAGCTTCAGGTGTAGAACCTTGCCACTGAGTGATAATACTTTTCCATGGCAAATGAAGTTGATGTGAGTTGGTCCAACATATCAAAAGGATAGCTAAGCCTACCTTTTAGCACACAAGAAGTACTTGATGCAATCAGCAGTAACTGGGAACTGGGAATGAATGAATGAATGAATGAATGAATGAATGAATGAATGAATGAATGAAAAAGAGGAGAGAAGAGAAGGAATATGATAAAGAAAAAACATATAAAGAATTCACTTCTTTATATATTTCTTTTCCTTTTCTTTATCATACTCCTTCTCTTTTCTTTTTCATTCATTCATTCATTCCAGTCTTCATCACAACAAGTATAGACAAATTTAGTAACTCTTCACCCCTTATAAGGCTACAAACAAATACAGTACCTCTTCATCCCATAACCCACCCCTTATCTATAAGTAAATCCATAAAACATCAACTTTTCAATCCTGGTGTCAGCAAAAAGTCTGTAAAGTGTTGCCAGAACTTTATAAAAACATGTCTTATTTTAACCTTGGTCAAATAGACCAACTTTATATTCCTTCCTTTTACTTCTGACAGTCTTGGTCTTTAATTCATTCAGATATTGTCATAGGATTTTATTTTTTCTTCTATTCTTCCTTACACCAATGTACAAACTTCTTTGAGGCTTTAGCAACTGGGAAACCTTTGAGAAATTATTTTCAGATTGTCACTTAAGGATTTGAAGGTGGGGGGTTCCTTTTGCCAAATTATAGACTCGAAAGTAAGGATGGAGGCTAGGCCATATCTCACAAAACATCAGTGAAGCCAGAGCTTGATATTCCAGCAGAAAAAGAAATATTTGTTAGCTACAATCCTGTTGCTATACATTCTGCCTGAACCAAGGTCAACAGGGATGTGGAAATCAAAAGTGGTATGGAAAAGCACAGCATTGATAGAGAAATACTGTTCTAGCATATAACACAAAGGGTTTTGATTTCCTGAGAGAGTCTTCTGGTTGACTTCTGGTTGAAAAGCAGGTTTTATTTTTTGCTTCGTTGTTAAGGGCAAGAGTGACATTTTTTTCTTTTAATAAAATAGAGAAGCTATTTTATTGCTAACCTTAGAAAATTTAGAAAAACAAGCCTATTTGCTTTCACTGCTGTATTTCTTGTAGGCTTTCTTTCTTTATTACACTATAGGATACAACTGGATTTCTTTCATCCTCATATCCTAAACAGGATCAAGGGTGGTATGAAAAGATAAAATCTCCTGTGAGTTGAGTTTTATATCTGGAGGCTTCCTGGATAGAGCCATATTGTTTTCTGCGTCATAATATGGAACTGGTTTGCCATTAACTTTGGGATTTTTTTCCAACCTCCCTTCTTCCTGTAATCCAATCTACAGCCCTGGGATTGCTCTGATGGTCTCTCTTCCAAGTATTAACCAGGATTGACCTGATAGCTGTGAAAGGTAAAGGTGCCCTTGAGCAGAGTCAACTCTTGATGACCAAATTACGCTTTCTTGGCAGTGCTACAGAAGTACTGTAGCTTCCCATTATCGTCTTTCAAAATATCTGCTTGACTTCCCAGTTAGTCTCTAGCCCTAGGTGTCACCCATACAAGCATTAACCAGGTCTGACCATGCTTAGTATTGGAAGATCAATCAAGGTCACTTGAGTGCTGCCTCCTAGCTTTTTGAGGGATGGCATATCTGTGTTTTAAATTAGGATAAGCATGTTAGATGAGCTACATATTGATTCATATTCCTTTTTAATTTGTGTATGTTATGTCAAGGAGCTCCACACTCTCTTGGTTGGCCAATCATCTAGTTAACCAACCTATTTAAATGGGGGGAAATGGCTGTGGAAACTGGTGTTCCAATCTCTCTCGCTGTCAAAAGAGGCAGGAGAACAGGCCATGGATGACAGAAAGGGGACTTCCACAGGAAACTGGCAGAACAAATTGGAGGTATCAGTTTGCAGACCAGGAATGCATCATTTAGGCACTTCCTTGATCCACATCAGTGATGCACACCATACCTTGCTCATATACAGGGTCCAGAGGCAGGATAAGGGGAGGAATAACATTTCCAGAGCAGAACTCCTAAATACATTCTTGGGCTGTTTCAGCTGCAGCTGGATGATGAAGTACTGCTGGTGGCACATGTATAAGTCCTCTGGAAATGGCTAGTGGGCCACCTTCAAGTCAGGACAAGGTGACTACGTGGACTTGCTGCCTCATTTCCTATTTAGTATTATCCATTCATTTTGCATAGTAGCATTCTGAGTCCCTTTACATGATCAAGGATATTGTTTTTGTTGCCATGATAAGAAAGCAAATAGTTTCCATGTCACTAATGATTTCTTCAGCAAAGGATCATTACCTTGTCGTGGTGCTGGAGCTTGAGCACCTCAATGATGCCATGAGCTAAACCATGAAGGGCCACCCAAGATGGGAAGGTCATGACAGGGAGGTCGGACTAAATGCGATCCCTGGGGAAGGTAATGGCAACCCACCCCAGTATTCTTGCTGTGAAAACTAAATGGATCAGTACAACCAGAGATATGTCAGTATACCATCTGAAGATGAGACCCCCAGGTCGGAAGATGGTCAAAATGCTACTGGGGAGCAACAGAGGATGAGTTCAACTAGCCCCAGACGTGATGACGCAGCTAGCTCAAAGCCAAAAGGACGGCTAGCGGCCGACGGTGCTGGTGGCGAATGGCGAATCCGATGTTCTAAGGATCAACACACCATTGGAACCTGGAATGTAAGATCTACGACCACGGCAAATTGGATGTGGTTATTGGTGAGATGTCAAGATTAAAGATAGACATTTTGGGTGTCAGTGGACTGAAATGGACTGGAATGGGCCACTTCACATCAAAGGACCACCAGTTCTACTACTGTGGACAAGAGGACCACAGAAGAAATGCAGTAGCCTTCATAGGTAAAGGTAAAGGTTTCCCTTGACGTAAAGTCCAGTCGTGTCCGACTCTAGGGGGCGGTGCTCATCTCCGTTTCTAAGCCTTAGAGCCGGCGTTGTCATAGACACTTCCGGGTCATGTGGCCAGCATGACGACACGGAACGCCGTTACCTTCCCGCCGAAGCGGTACCTATTGATCTACTCACATTTGCATGTTTTCGAACTGCTAGGTGAGCAGGAGCTGGGACTAGCAACGGGAGCTCACCCCGCCGCGCGGTTTCGAACCGCCGACCTTCCGATCAGCAGCTCAGCGGTTTAACCCACAGCGCCACCGTAGCCTTCATAATTAATAGTAAAGTGGCTAAAGCAGTGCTTGGATACAATCCAAAAACCAATAGAATGATCTCAATTTGAATTCAGGGCAAGCCATCTAACATCACAGTGATCCAAACATATGCCCCAACCACAGATGCTGAAGAAGCTGAAATAGAGCAGTTCTATGAGGATCTGCAGCACCTACTGGACAACATGCCTAAAAGAGATGTTATTTTCATCACGGGAGACTGGAATGCTAAGGTGGGCAGTCAAATGACACCTGGAATTACAGGTAAGCATGGCCTGGGAGAACAAAACGAAGCAGGACACAGGCTGAGAGAATTTTGCCAAGACAACTCACTCTGCATAACAAACACTCTCTTCCAACAACCTAAGAGACAGGTTTATACATGGACATCACCAGATGGACAACACCAAAATCAGATTGACTACACCATTTGCAGCCAAAGGTGGCGGACATCTACACAGTCAGTAAAAACAAGACCTGGAGCTGACTGTAGTTCAGATCATGAACTTCTTATTGCACAATTTAGGATCAGACTAAAGAGATTAGGGAAGACCCACAGATCAGCTAGATATGAGCTCACTAATATCCCTAAGGAATATGCAGTGGAGGTAAAGAATCGATTTAAGGGACTGGACTTAGTAGATAGGGTCCCGGAAGAACTATGGACAGAAGTTCGCAACATTGTTCAGGAGGCGGCAACAAAATACATCCCAAAGAAAGAGAAAACCAAGAAGGCAAAATGGCTGTCTGCTGAGACACTAGAAGTAGCCCAAGAAAGAAGGAAAGCAAAAGGCAACAGTGATAGGGGGAGATATGCCCAATTAAATGCAAAATTCCAGAGGTTAGCCAGAAGGGATAAGGAATTATTTTTGAACAAGCAATGCGCGGAAGTGGAAGAAGACAATAGAACAGGAAGGACAAGGGACCTCTTCCAGAAAATTAGAAACATCAGAGGCAAATTCCAGGCCAAAATGGGTATGACCAAAAACAAAGATGGCAAGGACCTAACAGAAGAAGAAGAGATCAAGAAAAGGTGGCAAGAATATACAGAAGACCTGTATAGGAAGGATAACAATATCGGGGATAGCTTTGACGGTGTGGTCAGTGAGCTAGAGCCAGACATCCTGAAGAGTGAGGTTGAGTGGGCCTTAAGAAGCATTGCTAATAACAAGGCAGCAGGAGACGACGGCATCCCAGCTGAACTGTTCAAAATCTTGCAAGATGATGCTGTCAAGGTAATGCATGCTATATGCCAGCAAATTTGGAAAACACAAGAATGGCCATCAGATTGGAAAAAGTCGACTTATATCCCCATACCAAAAAAGGGGAACACTAAAAAATGTTCAAACTATTGAACAGTGGCACTCATTTCACATTCCAGTAAGGTATTGCTCAAGATCCTGCAAGGCAAACTTCAGCAATTAATGGAGCGAGAATTGCCAGATGCACAAGCTGGGTTTAGAAAAGGCAGAGGAACTAGGGACCAAATTGCCAATATCCGCTGGATAATGGAAAAAGCCAGGGAGTTTCAGAAAAACATCTATTTCTGTTTTATCGACTATTCTAAAGACTTTGACTGTGTGGACCATAACAAATTGTGGCAAGTTCTTAGCAGTATGGGGATACCAAGTCATCTTGTATGCCTCCTGAGGAATCTGTATAATGACCAAGTAGCAACAGTAAGAACAGACCATGGAACAACGGACTGGTTTAAGATTGGGAAAGGAGTACGGCAAGGCTGTATACTCTCACCCTACCTATTCAACTTGTATGCGGAACACATCATGCAATATGCTGGGCTTGAGGAATCCAAGGCTGGAGTTAAAATCTCTGGAAGAAACATTAACAATCTCAGATATGCAGATGATACCACTTTGATGGCTGAAAGTGAAGAGGAACTGAGGAGCCTTATGATGAAGGTGAAAGAAGAAAGTGCAAAAGCTGGTTTGCAGTTAAACCTCAACAAAACCAAGATTATGGCAACCAGCTTGATTGAGAACTGGCAAATAGAGGGAGAAAATGTAGAAGCAATGAAAGACTTTGTATTCCTAGGTGCAAAGATTACTGCAGATGCTGACTGCAGTCAGGAAATCAGAAGACGCTTAATCCTTGGGAGAAGAGCAATGACAAATCTTGATAAAATAATTAAGAGCAGAGACCTCACACTGACAACAAAGGTCTGCATAGTTAAAGGAATGGTGTTCCCTGTAGTAACATATGGCTGCAAGAGCTGGACCATAAGGAAGGCTAAGAGAAGGAAGATCGATGCTTTGGAACTGTGGTGTTGGAGGAAAATTCTGAGAGTACCGTGGACTGCAAGAAGATCCAACCAGTCCATCCTCCAGGAAATAAAGCCAGACTACTCACTTGAGGGAATGATATTAAAGGCAAAACTGAAATACTTTGGCCACATAATGAGAAGACAGGACACCCTGGAGAAGATGCTGATGCTAGGGAGAGTGGAGGGCAAAAGGAAGAGGGGCCAACTGAGGGCAAGGTGGATGGATGATATTCTAGAGGTGACAGACTCGTCCCTGGGGGAGCTGGGGGTGTTGACGACCGACAGGAAGCTCTGGCGTGGGCTGGTCCATGGAGTCACGAAGAGTCGGAAGTGTCTAAACGAATAAACAACAAAATGATTTGTTTCACGTCCTTCCTTCCTTCCTTCCTTCCTTCCTTCCTTCCTTCCTTCCTTCCTTCCTTCCTTCCTTCCTTCCTTCCTTCCTTTCTCAGCACTTAAAGAAAAAAGCACAAAATAGGTATATACTTAACTGGCATTTATTCCCCTGCCTTTTCTTTTTCAGATCCCAATGCTTTCATTGCCATATGTTCTTTGACATTTGTTTTAATTAGTGACAGATGGATGTAGAAATTTTAGATCTTAGTCTAGATCTCATGCTGCTGCAGTATGGTTGAAATGATACTTCCCGTCTAGTTGTCTGTTTTTAAAATTACCTTGATGTCTCCTTTGCTTCACTACTGTCAAGAAATCATTGCAAAGCAATGGATAGAATCTCTGAAGCTAATTTTACTTGGAAGTCGGTCTGCCTCGGGAACTGCTCTAAAGAGCCATAGCTTGCAATCCTGCAATTGAAAAAGTTGCTTAGGCTATATTTCAGGATCAGGTGGCTTTTAATATTTTTTTAGTCAAAAATCAGTGGATTCAAATTTCTTCATCTTTCTGCAATATAGGAGGTGACCTGTGGGTGGGTCCAGGTGATGGTTAATACATCCTTGAGGGAGGGGCTGTTTCCAACTGTCTTTAAGGAGGCATTGGTACAGCCCCTCCTCAAGAAGTCATTGCTGGACCCTACTGCATTGGACATTTTTTGTCCAGTCTCCCACCGACCCTTTTTGGGGAAAGTGGTTGAGAAAGTGGTGACATTACAGCTCCAGAGGGTTCTGGATGAAACACATTATCTAGACCCCTCTCAGTCAGGTTTCAGGCCTGGATATGGGATGGAAATGTCATTGGGCACACTTATGGATGACCTCTGGTGGGAGCAGGATGGAGGCACTGCATCCATCCTTGCTCTTCTTGACCTCTCAGTGGCTTTCAATACCATCAACCATGGTATCCTTTTCGGGCGGCTCAGGGAGTTGCGGGTGGGTGGCGTGGTTCTGTGCTGGTTCACCTCCTTCCTCCAGGTCTGGTCCCAATTGGTGTTGATAAGGGGTGAGAGATCCGGCCCTTGACCCCTCCATTGTGGGGTGCCGCAGGGTTCGGTTCTCTCTCCTCTCCTATTCAACTTCTACACGAAGCCAGAAGGTGAGATCATCCATCAACATGGGATGAGGTATCATCAATATTCCGATAATACTCAATTGTATATCTCCATCCCAGATGAAGTAAGTATTGCTGTGACCACCCTTTCCAGGTGCCTGGAGGCTGTGGGGGCCTGGATGGGGAACAACAGTCTTCAGGTGAACCCTGGTAAGTCGGAATGGCTGTGGGTTTGGGGCTGTTCCATATACGGGACTTTGTCATCTTTAGTTCTGGATGGGGTTGCACTGCCCCAGAGAGACCTGGTGCATAACTTGAGGGTCCTCCTAGACTCACGGCTCCTGCTCAAAGAGCAGGTGGCAGCCATGGCCAGAAGGGCCTTTGTGAAGCTCCATGTTGTGTACCAGTTACACCCTTTCCTGGATCAGGAAGCCCTTCAAACAGTCACTCATGACCTTGTTATTTCCCATATTGACTATTGCAACATGCTCTGCATGGGGCTACCCTTGAAGAGTATCTGGAAGCTTCAGCTAGTCCAGAATGCAACTGTGTGGGCTATTGGTGGCACCCCCAGAAGGGCGCATATAACACCTTTGCTGTGTGAGCTGCATTGGGTACCAGTCTGCTTCCAGGTCCAATTCAAGGTGTTGGTTATCACCTTTAAAGCCCTACATGGCATGGGGCCAGGTTACCTGAGGGACTGCCTCTTCCCTGTGACATCAGCCCATCCCACCCAATCATGCAGAGAGGGCATGCTGCAGACGCCGTCAGTAAGAGAATTCTGTCTGGTGAGTCCAGGAGGCAGGCCTTCTCTGCAGTAGCATGCACCCTTTGAAACATCTTGCCCCTGGAGGTGAGGCTAGCCCCATTGCTCCTGGCCTTTCAGAGGGACTTGAAGACCTAGCTCTGCCACCTGGCCTGGGGTGGGGGAATCATGCCTGGGGTTGGCTAGTGCCTTGAAGTACCCCTTCCACACAAAGACTGAACAAGATCACAGCCATCTGGACTTTACTCTTATTTATATTTATTAATGATATGTAATTTTATAATACATTTTTATATATTTATTGTTTTAGTGAGTATTTTGTTGTAAACTGCCCAGAGTCCCTCCGGTGGGAGGAGATGGGCAGTGACAAATCTGATAAATAAATAAATAAATAAATAAACTTATTGTGATTTCCATAGCAACCTTCCTTAACATAATATTTTGTACATTAACTTATGTATCTTTCCCTAATATACACGCTGATGATCTTTTCTTTAATATGTGCCCATAGTCCACAGGTTATAAGCTGAGAACTGCACTGAAAATTGGGAGAAGGGTAAAATCATAAAGCTGAAAAAGAAAACCAAAGAAAAGTCATTGACTTTCCAAGAAATTGATAAATGGAATTGTCCCTCATCTTTTCAGAACTTTTTGAATATCCCTCAATATTCTGCTGAGGTTTTGAGTGGAAGAAATTCTTTCCTACAATTCAAATGTAATTTTATTGGAAATCTGAAACCCATCAGCCATCTTGTTGAACAAAAGCAAGAGAAATAGAATAGATCAAAGCAATTTACTCCATTTACCTGAAAAGAAGAAGTCCTCAAAGTTATGATCATTCCTCCTAAAATAAGAAGTTGGGATAGAGGGGAAAAAGTGAGTTATGATCTGTGATGCTCCATTTCTTCATTTGCCCCTTTCCAGAGATGTTTAATATGGCAGAACCAATAGCAGTCAGCTTGTCCAACTTGTCCGCTCAGACTTCTTCTCAACTGGTCAGCCTGGCCCAGATTTCAGATGATGTCCTCCTCAAGGGGCACTGTGGTTGCAATAGCTGTGGCAGCTGCTGTGTCTTGTTGACAAGGAGACCATCTCTCCTCCCTCACAGGTCTTCCCCCTGAGAAACTCTATGAGCAAAATAGTGTGGTTCTCTTGTGGCACCCAGCTGTTTCTGGGTAAGAAGCAGGTAAAGTGGGTCTCTGGGGAAGACACCAAGTCATGGGAGTGGAGGGGGGGCTCTCCTGTCTTAATTAAACACGTCCCATTATTTTCAGAGAGGCAGAAGAGAGAGACATTGGCTTCTCTAGTCCTGTTTCTCTTTCATCCTTCAGAACAAGGTGCCTCCAAATCTTCCTATTGTTTTGCTTTTAGTATGAACTTTCTTTCCTAAGTTCCATTCATCCATTACTATCATGTTTTCCTCTTTCCCTTACTGGCTTTTCCCCCTCATTCTCTGCTCAGGCTCACTTGCTCAGACAGCAGCTAATTTGGAGAGAAACCGAGAGAAAACATGACTAGTCTGTCATTCTTTTTTGCTTTGCTCAGTTGTTCATTCTTGTGTACAATCCTTTCCACTTTTCCCAAATTCATATATTATTAATACTCTGCTTGATCTAGTGTTTTGTTATTCTCTGCATATATGTGCAACTTGTCTCTGGTCCCCATTCATTTTTATTTCCTTCCCCTTTCCTTCTACTAATTTTTTGTTCCAGTAGTTTTCTGTTACTGTTTGGATGCCTTTGGTGAGAAGATTTGAAGTACTGTGTTTTGGGTTACATCACTGCTTGTAGAAAGCAACATGGTATACACAATAGTACTAACACATGGATGTCTCTTTTTTTTAAGTTGACTTATTGTACAAGCACACTTTACTTTGTGCCTTATGTTAATAAAAATAATCCAGTAATTCAGTAATTCAGTAAATGACATTATTGACTTATTGTACAAGCACACTTTACTTTGTGCCTTACGTTAATAAAAATAATTCAGTAATTCAGTAATTCAGTAATTCAGTAATTCAGTAATTCAGTAAATGACATTATTGACTTATTGTACAAGCACACTTTACTTTGTGCCTTATGTTAATAAAAAATAATTCAGTAATTCAGTAAATGACATTTATTTATTTATTATTTTGATTTCTAAGGCGGAATACTCACCAACAACTCTGGGTAGCTTATAAAAACTTAAATCAAGTAATAAAAATCAATTAAAGTAAGAATTAAAAACCCAGCCATACCAGGGTGATGGTGGTGGTGGAGACATAACAAACAATATCAACTGAAATGTGGATTCACATGAAGTCCTGGCCCAGTGTCTATGAAAAAAGCCAGGTCTACAAGGCTGTCTTGAAAGGCAGATGGGTTGGGACCATATGGACCTCCTGGAGAAAGGTCTGTTCAAAGGACAGGCATGAGATGGAGAAGACATATCTCTGGGGCCGATACCAACAAGACCCAATAGTCCTCTGGTACAGAGGGAGACAGAAGACCTGGAATAGGTGGAGAGCTCATGAGAGAAAAAGGAGATCTCATCATCCATTTCCTTTAAGCTGTGCTCCTCCTTCATCCAACAGTAGTGTGGCTTCGATAGATGCTATAGATTGCACTAGCATGAAAGATATGGAAGAAGTAAAGGCAGGTTCCAATCCTCATCCCAGGAACATGCTGGAAGTATTGCATAGGATCCCTTGGAACAGATCCCCTTTTTGCTTTCTGAAACCATTGCAAATGCAAGGCAATATGAAGTATTTATTTATATATATTTGTATGTATGTACAGTATGTGTGTGTGCATAGAGATAGAGAGACACACAAATATTAGATTTAGACCGGCTGTCCTACACAGCATGAGCTCTGGCCAGCATATAATATCTAAAAACAGTCAAAACATAGACTAAAATAACAGGGGGGAAATAATATACTATTATCAAAGCAAACTGCACATCAGATGGGCACAATGCCAGTCTATCCCAGAGCTTAGGGAGAAAGCCAAGTCTAAAGATTTATAGGGTTCAGTGATCTGAACCTTTGGGAAGATCTTATTCTGGAGGGCAGACACCACAGCAGAGAAGGCAAGCTTCCTAAGTCCCATCAGATGACATTGATTAATGGATGGGACTTGAAGCGTACCTGTTCTATCCAATCTTACTGGGTGGGCAGTGATGATGGGAGAGGGCTGGTCCTCAAAGCAGGCCCTATGCCATGAAGGGCTTTATGGGTGATAATCGGCACCATGGGGAGAGTATGTTCATGTTGGCAGGCATATATAAGCCTTACCTGATGAGGATCAGATGTGGAACAACATCTCCTTTTAGCAATGAAAAGAAGAGCTGGACAAGACTGTCCAGGAGATTCAAGACCACTGGCAGGCAATAATGGTAGAGTAGCTTCCACTCGCTCTGGTGAGAGTCAGATCTACATCCAGCACTTCCAAAGCAGTCAGGGGCAAACAGGGCTCTTTAATAACGGCTTACAAACTCTTTCCCTCTGGAGTCTCTGGCAGCAGAGAAGATGGTATCTCTGGCTGGCATTCAGTGCACCCAACAGTGAATCTGCAGCCTGTGCCTCTCTCATCCTGCCACATCTTGAGGGGGATTTCTGCATTGTTTAACTGGACTCTGCACCAAAAATCTGGTCAGTATAAATCCTGGAGCTCTGATTGTGGAGGCAGTGCACCTTCCCCTTCATTAATTTGTCCAGAAGGCTTAACTCAAGTAAAAAATCTCTCCGCTGAAGGTTGACCAGCCCAATATGCACTCTTGGATCAAATCTTCTTTTTAAATCACTTTGTTTAGGAGGCATTTTAATCCTGAACAATGAATGAGAGATTTAAGATTTTCCTGATATCTAAGTTAGGAACTGCCACTTTGCTTTCTGATGGAGAATAGAATTGCTTTTAAGTTGGACTAGAAAATGTCTCTTTGCAGAATAATTGGGGGGCACACTCTGTTCTCTTTCTCCAACCCTGCTCTCTCTGTCTTAAGGTACAGGTGGAATGTTTCATAAAGGTATTGCAATGAAATCCTTGAAGTTTTCCAACTGAAGTGTGGCAGGGTTAAGGTCTTCTAAAAGGTTCGTCATTCCTGCTATTTTCATTCTATTCTGCCAAACAAGTCCTAGGTCTAGGTCCTCTCCCTTCAGTTCTCTCATCTGATGGGACCTTGGAGGTGCACCTTCTTTGTAGCTGTCCCAGCCCTTTGGAATAGCCTCCCATCAGAGATCAGAGGGGTCCCTACCCTTTCCCTCTTCTGGAAAGGTGTGAAGACACTGGGGTAGCATGGGGTTGAGTCAGGAGGCTGATTGGTATCAGTGCCTGGTGGGAAGGGTGGATTTGTTTTTATTCTTGTTTTTACTAATTGTTGTGAGACACCTAGGATCATTATATGAGATATATGTCAATGTAAGTTATTTAATTAAATAAAACAACCCCAGAGCACTTGCAAGAATGGTGATGTTTCCATGCTACATTTTATTGTATATGCCTCAAATGGTATGGTCCCTTCCCCTCCTTTTTCTTTCCTTTTTTGTATTAAAAGCAACAATAACAAAAGTTTTCAAACTATACCTTATGCATGAAACTGGTTTTTCTAGCTGAATCCCAAAGTTGTTCAAATTAAATTGCTTTACCTCCACATCTCAAAGTGCAAAATTTAATTGAATCATGTCATCTCCAAATCTCAGAGCTCCCATCTGAGCTATGTAAATTGCTGTCATCTATCATCTACTGTCTATCCATCCATCCATCCATCCATCCAAACACAAACATATTTGCAGCAAACCATAATTATTCTTAGGCATCTGCATGCAATTAGGAGTGTAAAATAAACCATGATGGATTTCTTTCATAACAAATTGCCATGATCCATAATGGCAGACTCCACTATGGTACAGGTGGCAGATAATGAATAGATTACAATGCTGTCTATTATTCTTACCTTATAAAATGTAAGATCAATTAGAAGAAGATAGTGGGGGGGGGGAGTAAGCCACCTTGATTGTCAGTTGGATAGAATGACAGCTTATAAGCGAATAATAAATAAATAAAATTGGAAAGAGTGTGTTGAAATATGGCAGAGGTAGGTTCTATTCTGTACTCTGAATGTACCTGAAATACGACCTTCAGAATCCCAAGGAGGCCTGGGCATAATAAGAAATATTGAGAAGTTTGGTCTAGCTGCATGGAGGGGAGCAGGAGAGGCAATGGAGAGTCATCATATATGCCATAAAATAAAAATATATATTTCTAAATTCCATAAAGTAGCACTTGTGAATTCTCTTACCTCAACAAAAAACTAGGGGAAAAATAAAAAAAATAGAAATAGGGAAAAATAGAAAAAAAAAATGTAGATGCTAATCCCTAAACCCTTGAGTTTATTGTAATTTTTTTGAGGATTTCTTCCAACAGAACAGATTGATATTATTTCGTTCCTGGAAAGGAATGAAATGAATATGAGATTTCCTATCAAGAACCAGCCCTGCTTTATTGTTCAGCTCACATTGACTGAATGTGACTCTCCATCCGCAAGTAAAATTGAATTGATTGGGATGTATACCCACTCTTATAGTTTGAATTTCAGCCAGATTGTAAATCTGTTAATTGTTCAATAGAAAACCAACAAACAAACACTTGACTAATTACATCTTGGTCTTTCAAACTCAGATCCCAGTGGGGAACATGAAATATCTAAAATCAGTGAATAAAGATGCCCCACGTTGTCCATATTCTGTATTGTATGTTGAAGCATTTGAGTCTTCAGAAGCCTTGCAACTTCTTTTGAGGTCACTTACAGCAATGAATGTGTTCATGCTTCTCCAAAAAATATGGGGATTAAAATCTTGGACTTTACTAGCTTTGGCAGTTTCTGAGTATCATGACTCAGTTCTCCGCTCCTCCCTACTCTCTTTAAATGTGAATTTCAAGTGCTTAAAAAAAAACAGTGACTTAATATAAATAATTGCAAACTGGGACAGATTGATTTTATAGCAGACACTTTCAAAAATGACATAATCCAGAACTAGGCTGACGTTCCCATTCCTGCTTAAATGCTTCACCTTCATCCAGCCTTTTCAGCTTTTATTTATACTGGTGACCTTCCCATAGGATCTATGGATACTGTGGAAGAGAATGTAAGATCAGATGGGCCTTATTGTCTGATCCAGAACAATTCCTCTTGCATATCTACCTGCTCGATGTACTTTTTCTCAATTTGTGGCTTCTTGAAACTCCCCTCTTATTGCATACATTTTTATTGTGCTTCTGCTGAAAATGTCATTTCTATGCAAACTACATGTACCACATTTTTTTCCTCTAGTCATGTCTGAATGTTGCGGCTGATTTTTAATGCCATTCCTGAATGTCATGTATTTCTCAGCATCTTGTAAGATTTTTGTCCTGAAATATTACAAGGAACTTCATCTTCTTGGACACCTACTGTCACTCTGACTCCATTTCAGTGAATATAAATGATCTCTATCCTGTTTGTTAATTAGATGGGGACTTCCTTCTATTAATGCCTGCATTCTACCATGTAACCATAATTTTTAGTGCAACCTCACCCCATTCATTCTGTCTTTGACAGATAATGAATTGCATATGTGCGTGTGTGTGTGTGAGTGTGTCCATGTGTGTGTCTGCATTTAACTGTATGCCAGTTCTTCAACTATTTATCACGGGGATTTATATCCAGATACAAACACACACAACATATTGTACAAAATCAGTTTATGATTTAAAGAGATACATCATGATGATAAAACAAAGTAAGACTGCACATTATGATCCCTTTAACAAAGGTAGTAGCCAAGTCAGAAGTGGGAACAGGAATTTCTGGAAGAATTCTCAAATGAAATAAATCCATGACTGACCACCAATATAAGGTAAGAAGGTAAAGATTCCCATTTAGTCATGTCTAATGATACACTAGGGGGTGGTGCTCTTCTCTGTTTCATGGCCAAAGAGCCAGTGTTGTCTAAGGACACTTCTGCAGTCATGTGACCAGCATGACAATCACAGAAACACTTCCTGCCAAAGTGGTACCTATTTCTCTACTTGCACTTGCATGCTTTCGAATTGCTAAGTTGGCAAGAGCTGGGGCGAGTCCGGAAGCTCACTCCGCCACAAGGCACTCAGGTTGCAAACTGCCGAACTTGCAACCTTCCGGTCAACCAGCCTGGCGTCTTAACCACTGAGCCACTATGCCCCCCAACCACCATTATAAGCAAGGTTCAGATTATATCATTCATAGAAACTAATTTATTAAAAAAAAAAAAAAAGGCTTACCCAGGGAGGAGTTTGAGCTGGGCCCACAGCACTTTGGAGGGGATGAAGTATTTATCCCACACTACTTCTTCAGATTAAATTTATCACCCCACGAAAATGTTATTATAATAATCCCACTGAAATACACAATATATATTAGGCAGGAGTGACCTATCCCATTGATTTTCATCAGTCTTCTCATATACTATGCTTTGTCTTAAGTCTTTTGAGAGGGGCCTGAGCTATGGGGTAGATATGAAGAGTCCTAACCAAGTATGTTCAATATTTCAGATGAGTGAACCTTTTTCATTTAAGGCACAAAAACCAGTCAGTTAAAATGTAAACCCAACATATCCTTTTTACCGAGCTGTTGGCTTCAGTCAATCAATCAATGAAAAATGTCATTCACTTAGAAGAAATGGGAGGGGGGACAAAACAGGTGGCAGATTCAAATGAACATTTAGCTCCTGTGCTTTGATTAAATGAAAAGTTCCTTCTGTATTAGTTCCACCAGGAAAACTATGGGTAGAGAGAATTTGGAAACATCTATAGAATGAACCAGTTCTTGCTCCAACCTTTCGAATGAAAACCATCAGTCGGCGAGAATAATTAAACTGGTTTTTTAATAGCATTGTTTTGCAGATAAATATGCACAGTACACTCCATGCTTTCTTTTTTAAACTCCCATTTTTTTCAGACTGTAGAAATAGTGGAGATGCTGTTTTTATATTTTCTGGCCAGATGCTAAAGCTAACATTTTAAAAGTGAAAATTCCTAGAATAGCATTCATCATATTTAGGTATACTTCCTAGTTCCTGATGGGACGCGGTGGCGCTGCGGGTTAAACCGCTGAGCTGTCGATCGGAAGGTCGGCGGTTCGAAACCGCGCGGCGGGGTGAGCTCCCGTTGCTCGTCCCAGCTTCTGCACACCAAGCAGTTCGAAAACATGCAAATGTGAGTAGATTAATTGGTACCGCTTCAGCGGGAAGGTAACGGTGTTCCGTGTCGTCATGACGGCCACATGACCACGGACGGGTCTACGGACAACGCCGGCTCTAAGGCTTAGAAATGGAGATGAGCACCGCCCCCTAGAGTTGGACACGACTGGACTTTACGTCAAGGGAAACCTTTACCTTTACTACCTAGTTCCTGTTCTCAACAAGGGAATGAGAAGGACCACCGCATTATCTGGAGAGAATCTAATTCAGTAGAAAATGTACAGTTTAGAGAGAAATGGGACATTTTTGTGGATGTAGAATTTTCTTCTGCTTGGTTTATTATCAGATGAGTGTTCGTCCTTTTGCTGGCCACTAAAAACTAAAGTTGTATGACCTGACCCAATTTTTGAATTGATTCAAATACTCAAATTATTATTATTATTTTTTTAAGTTCAAAGAACTCTAATTTTTGTACTGGTCAGAACACGCCAAGAATACTGCACCCAGTTCTGTACGGCATTTTAGGAAATACATTGACAAACTGGATCATGTCTAAAGGAGAACAACTAGAAGAACAACTTAGGAAAAATAGGAGGTTTTGGGGTGCTTAGCCTGGAGAAAGTGGGATGTGCTGGTTTTCTTCAAGTGTTTGAAGGATAGTCATAGAGAAGATAGGGTAGACTTAGTTCCAAAGGACAAGGCAAGAAACAATGGGTTTAAAAAGAAGCAGATTTTGATTAAGCATCAGGAGGAATTTCCTAATTGTAAGAACTTTTCAACAATGAACCAGACTGCCTTGGTAGGTGGTGGGCCTCCTTCAGTGAAGGAGAATCTGGATGGTCATTTGTCATGCTATAGTGGTGGATTCCTGAAGGGGCTGGAGTGGGTGATCTCTAGGATCACTTCCAATCCTTACATTTTATGTTCTTTAAGATTGATTCATTGGGACTTTTTAATTGTTTGGAAAGATATGCCTGCCCTGATTCAGAATTTTCAGACAGAGTTGCTTATGCAGAAGCCTATCAGAATCTCCAGATCTAATCAAATTGGAAGTGGCCAGTCTGATTCAATGTTTGGAACCTTTTCAGAAGTTCTATTCAGAAATTCAGATCAAATTATTCAAACTCTCACTTTCAGATTGAATCTCCAGATGGATTGGCTGTACTTTCCTTCAAGGAACCTAGTTTAAAAGTTGTCTTTGTACAATAGTGCCACATACTTTGGGGAAAAAGTCAAGTGGCCCATATAGCAGAAATGCCCCCAAAGGGACCAAGAGTGCCCCTTAGCATCTAAGTAGGGAGTGGAGATTAACCATTGGACTGGTTCCATACACAGTGGGTCAACTCTGAGCTTGACTACATCCAGATCCAAGCCCAGAGCAGGAAACTTGGAGAATATGACCCTTTCCTTCCTGACTTATAAAAGTGATGGTAGTATGGAAGAAGACAACTGGCTAAGGGAGTCATAACACTGATAAATAACTCTTTACAAGAAAGTAAGAGTTTTGAATTCGAAAAAAAACTTAGAGCTACATTTTAAAATCATGAAATGCAGTTTTATGTAGAAGCAATAAGCAAGAAGATTACTGGATATGGTGCGTCTATGCAGAAAACATGGATGTTAAAGGTACAGCTGGCTTCTCTCTCCCTCCCCTCCCCCTCTCCCTCCCCAGTGCATGTGTGTACCTGTTTCTATGCCAACCCTCCCGCTCAAGCTGTGCTTCTGCAGGTTTGTCCCCATCTTCTCCAGAACAGAAAAAAATGAAGAGAAGATCTTAGAAAAATGAAGAGAAAGCATTTTTCTACTTTTCCTGATACCTATCCACTTGAACAGAGAAAAGAGTGCTTTCCAGGTGTCCCTGCTTTTTTCCTGCTTTCTTCTGCTCGAGAAAGGCACTCTGGCTCAGATAGAGAGCCAGGACCATAGTCTGTATGGAGAATACATTTGGGGAACAGCTTGCATTGGGATGGGGGTGGGGACAGAGGATTGTCCATCTCAACTTCTGTAGAGCATGAGTGAACATCTTGTACTTCATCCAGCTGGTGGGCCAAGGGTTGCCCACTTCTAACCTACGTTGAGAGTCAGTGGCTCTCTAGAGATGCAGAAATAATCATGTGTATGCAAAGAAGGTTCTCCTTGAGCAAAGATATTTGGAGATAAGTTAGAACCATTTCATGACATTTGGTATGTGTATCTAAAGCTCCTGAAAAGCCACTTCATATTGGCAATTAGCTTATGATTACATTTAAGCACCACACTGACAACATTTCTGTGAGTAATTTGTAGATCGACTTGGAGGTGTGGGAGGACCATTCTGTGCCATTTTGTACACAAATCTCCCAACTTAAAGATGTTAGACTCTAATTAGACAGTCAACCAAGGATGAGAAAGCTGATCAGGTACAAAAGTGGACAGAGATAAATCTGGTGACAGGAAGCAACTGAGAGACAGACACAGGGGTCTCTGCACCATGTGGTTAAAAAGTCGAGATGGCAGCTATGACAATGTGATCAAAGTTCCACCTGGTTTCTATGGATGTCGTATAAGCCACAACAACAAAAAGGACCTCAAAATTCTGCCCATGCACTTATACACATTTGCATTCCCCCTGTGTGATTCATTCTGTCTTTTGTACATACACACACATGCACAGTCACAAACACACAAACACATTTGCCTATTTCTGATCTCTCCTTTCTCCCTTCTCTGGTCCCCATGAATAGTCGCCTCCCTATTAGTATTTATTTCCTTTTACATTCCTAAAATCAGGGAGCAAAGGGAGGAAGCAAAGAAGTGAAGTTACCCTTACTAATTATTTTATTTCTATACCAATGTTCCTCCTGGAGTGGTCCAGATTGGTCCTCCCTGTCCTCATCTCTGCTGCTTAATCCCCCAAGAAAGAGAGAGGCATGGCCAAGCTTCATTGTTTTGTGTGCATCTGCCTGTCTTCTGATCCATATAACCTGTAACAAACATGAAGTGTATTAGATGTTAAGCTTCATGGCATGATAGAATGTATGCAGTTGTGCATGTCGGTAAATTAAAAATAGTTTTGCTGTGCATGAAACCCACTGGCTGGTTCTGGATGTCTTTTGAGTAGATATTTAATCTGGCAATAAAGGTAGACTTCTTTTGACTTCTCCAGCCTGTTGTGTACAGAGGCAGCCCATGGAGGGACTGTTGCTGATCCCCCCAAAACAGGGTTGAAAGAGCAGAAGGATTGAAATGCTTCCCTGAGTAGCTCTGAATGAAGAATCACCCACTTTTTAAGTTATCTCAAGCTAGGAGGGTCATACAATGCAGAGTTTCTTTTTCCCTGCTAACTCAATCATGTTAAGCACTTGTTTTTCTGTCACACTGATTCATGGCCATTTTGGACCCATCATGAGGGGTGACTTTCCACATTTTATTATAGCTCACCATGGCCAATGGCTTCTAATAGAAAAGCCAAGGGAATGAAATGGAGGGAGACTCTGAGATGCCTCTGGGGTCTTAGCATGCTATTTCTCCAATGCACTTTTCACCTCTTCCTTTGTGCCTTTCCTTCAAATTGCCCTAACTTGGTAACTCCAGATAAATGGCACCTCTGGGATGAAAGCTCACCACTCAATCTATAAAGCATTAGATCCTTATTTCCATCGTGCTGATGTGCTTTTGGAGGGCTATGAACTTCACAAGTTCCCCATTGATAATTCCTGGGGTTCAACAAGATGAAGTTATTCTCTCCTGCCCGTGATGCAAACCAGGATTATGGCATCTTATTTATTTTTTCCTAAACAGCTGCCTGCCTGATAGTTTATTATTATTATTTTTTAACAGGGGGCTAAAAAATGTGAGAACTTATTCTCAACCTCTTTCACATTTTATTTTCCCAAGTTCATTACAGTGCAGTGATTTTTCTTTACAGAGCATCCAGCCAGATTTTATGAATATCTATAACCTCATTTCCCTGATAAGGCCTCAGGTGTATGCATAATATAGGCTCTGGCCCTTTTTTACCAATAAAAAATCCCATGGATCCCTGCCATAAGCACACTTAACATATATACTTGTTTCCTCTAAGAACTCAAGATGATGAATGTAGCAGTCCTTTGATGTAACCATTATGCTGGGAGATGGCATAGTCATTCATGTGTGGGAGGCAAGAGAGGCCAAGTAAGGAAATGGATGTCGCAACATGTTTGAAACCCCACCCCTTGCCTACTTGCATAAGACATCACAATGCAAGGACAAAAAGTTAAAGATTGCATCATGAGATCACAATTGTCATGTTCACCGTTCCAATGTTGCCGGTACATCGTAACGTTTCGCATGTCATTTGGCTGATACGTGTTTCGACTGGGAGGGGAGGAGGATTCCATCTCGTGGGATTGTTATATGTTAGTAGCTAGATTGGAATGTGTTTGGGTTATCTCGCGTGTTCAAGGTTCCTTTCCCAGGACATCAGCAGAAACGGTTACCAGCACCTGGGGGCGGGGAGTTTGCAACGGCAGGGCGAGGGGAGGGATTACGTTTGAGCCGAGGGTTTTTAGTTTGTATTTGGTGCGCTTTTACTCATTCTCAGCTTTCTCTGTATTTGCATACTATTCTTTAATAAATCAGATATCATTAAGTCCCTGCTTGTGAGTCTGAGTCTATTAGAGTAGGCAATCATTACAACAATGCACATTTCAGCATTTTGACATCCTTGTGATTAGGAACGGATGCCCACGGGAAGGAGGCAGGCTAAGAGAGAGGGGTTGGCTGAAAATAGCCCACTGAGCTTCGATGGCTGAGGGTGGACTTGGATAGGCATCTCCCCAGTCCTAGTCCGATGCCTTAGCCATCATACCATACTAGCTCTGATTGTAAGTAAATATTCATGAAATGACTATTATATAAAGGGCCAGTCTGGCACAGTGGTTAAAGGCATTGGGCTTGAACTGGAGAGATCATGAGTTCTAACCCTGCCTTAGGCATGAAGCCAGCTGGGTGACCTTGGGCCAGTCCCTCTCTCTCTGCTCCAGGAAGAAGGCAAGGGCAAACCATTTTCAAAAGTGTTGTCAAGAAAACTCCAGGAACTTGTCTGGGCAGCCACAGGGAGCCTAGATTAATTGAAAGGCATCAGCAACAACAACAAACATGTGGCACATATATATGTCAAATTTGCTTTAGAGATGTGCCTTCAAATATTGGGGGTAGGGTAATTATTCTACTTGAAGGCAACTTGAGCAAATTACACAATCACCTTTGAATCGATTTGGCAATCTGGTAGACTTTTATGCACATGAATACACACCCACACACACACACATTTTATCAGATCCCACTGATTCAATGTGAGGACTCGGATTGTTGATTGAAATCAAACTGGGTCAAATATTAAATCAAGATGATAATTTGCACACCCTGTGCATTTACTAAGGTCAGCTTTCAAATGCTGGAGGTGACAAGTGACTCTACAGTAGTACTGATGGCTCCAAAGATAAAGGCAGGTGCCCCTGAGTCAAGTACAACTCCTAGAGAGTTCATGGACATATCAATACATTCATCTATAAATAATAAATAAATGGCTCTCCTTTGTCTCAGCTGGGCTGTTTTACTTGTGTTTATTTATTTATTTATTTCCAAGTCTAGCCTTCACCTCTGGAATTTTCAAGCAGTGTCCTGTCCCAGCCCAGCCCAGCCCAGCCCAGCCCAGCCCAGCCCAGCCCAGCAGATGCTATAACTGTCTCAAATCCCAGCAAAGGCTTAAGGCATCATTTTACCCTTTAACAAACACACGCATACTCCCAAATCGAGGCAAAACTTCCCTTGTTGGGGTGATTTATTTAATTAGCTTTATATTCAGGAGCCCATAGAGTTCCCTCCTCCTATTTTTTCTCCCCCCACAATAGCAACACTGTGAGAGACTTGGGTTGAGAGAGTGTAACTGTCCCAGAGTCACCCAGGGGCAAAACAAATGCATTGAGCTTCTGCAGAGATTAAGGGGTCATATTCCTCCTTTTAAATCAGGAGTGGAAATTTCAATTGCAAGCATTCCACTACAGTAATGTCAAGATCATACCAGCTTTGTCCCCTGCATCCTCCTGGCAGGGTCTAAATGAGATCTGCCAGAGCAAAAGGTTTTTCCACTCCTAGGCTGGATGGAGCTAATCCAGCAGGAGCCATGCTCTTATGCCATCTTATTTTAAAGAATGTCTCTTCTTTCACCTCTTGTTTAGTCTTTTCCTATTACAGCTATAAAAGGTAAGAATGACTCTTCCCAACCAGCCCTAAATTTTGGCAAGTTTTTTTTTTTAAAAAAATCCTTCGGTCTTGATGATAATTTCTCTTACACAGAACATCTATCTAGATCAGGCTAATGGACTGGTAATTTTTAGCTCTTAATTCTTAATTCAGATATAACCCTGGATGCCTCTATGAGCAGAATTTGACATTAAATTTGTTCCTAAGCTTCTCCATTTGCTTCCCATAGTCACCGTGACATTTCCCAGAACACGTGTGAATTCTTTGTAAATTATTTCAAAATAAAATGTCAAACCAAAGATAAAAGGACGTGTCTAAAAGATGAATGTCTAATTGTCTTAATTTAGAGCATAATCTTTCTGCCCATACTTGTTTTCCAGATGTCTGCAGCATTTCTTTTAACTAACCTTGCTCTGCATAGAGCTCTAACTTCGCTCCTAGTAGCTTTCTATATCTGTCCCTACTTTAAAATATACAGTATGCCTGTCTGTGTGTGTGTGAGAGAGAGAGAGCACATGTGTGTGTGTTTGCTATTAAAAGCATGCACAGTAGAGAACAGCATGAAGAGAAGCCAATCCCAAAGGGCCGCAGTGAGTAATGTGCCAATTATTTTTGGTGCTATAATTATAGCTGCCCTGAGAGAATGTAGGAGAACTTTAGCGTGCACAGGAAAAACAGTATTATTATCCAATTTCTCTTCTAGTCCTAGCCAATATTAACTCTCTGATGAACTACATGGATGAATCCAGATGGTCGATCCAAGGGCCATACCTCAGCAGAGAACCTGCTGCCAACCCAAACATTCCTTGGTCCTCTTATTATTCTTCCTTTGGTCAATGTCAGTCCATCAATCCAAGGGAGCCAACGTGGCACTGGGGTTATGGCACTAGACTAGGAATGGGGAAAGCTAGGTTTAAATCCAGCCTCAGCCAGAGACTCAACAGATTTCTTTGGGCCAGTCCTCCTCTCTCAGCCTAACTCCACTGATTTATTTTCATGTTCTTCATATTGTTTTGATTATATTGTTGGGTTGCATCATAGCGTGCTCCAGGACAGGAAGCAGGCAATAAATAAGTAAATATTCTTGCTCCATTCTTGCTAAAGTCAACTCTTGACTGAAGAATTAGGAGTAGCCTGACCTGCTTTGAAGACAGTCCTATCAGTCTCTGAATCCATTACCACTTTTTCTCTCTACACCAATTTGTTTTATAAGAAAAAGAAAAGAAAAAAGAAAAACTCTTTTGTCATTGCTTTCAGAATACAGTAGAACTCCAATATTATATGTCAAAAGATTTCTGGAAAATTTTAAACAAGGGAGAGGGTAAACTAAAGACATTTGTTCCATCAAGGGTGAGTTAAAACTATTTCAGATGGCTTTAATTGGTGCATATCTCTAGAAGATGCTATCCAGAGCAATTCTTTGCATGCCATTGGCAGGATTCACACATTATTGTAAATCTCAAAGTTTTAAACTATTTTTTAAAATAAATCACAATAGCCCGACTCATGCAAAAAGCAACACCTTAACCCATGATTTACAAATTACAACAACTGCATAAACAGAGTAAGGTAAAGCTTTTTTTAAAAAAAAAAAAATGTTAACAGCTTAGTTTGATGTGTAACCTCAGTTAATGTGAGACTAAAAGTGAAAAATTTCGCTCAATTTTTTTTCCCCTATAATTTCTTCTGAGTGATGTGGCAAATCCTACATGATATTATAGAGTTCAAATAAGATATGCCCCCTTTGGATTAGAAAGCCAGCTTGGTCTAGTGGCTAAGGCGCCAGGCTAGAAACTGGGAGACTGTGAGTTCTAGTCCTGCCTTAGGCACAAAGCCAGCTGGGTGACCTTGGGCCAGTCCCTCTCTCTCAGCCCTAGGAAGGAGGCAATGGCAAACCACTTTTGAAAAACCTTGCGAAGAAAACTGCAGGAACTAGTCCAGGCAGTTGCCAGGAGTCAGCATTGACTCAGAGGCACAAAATCAACCAGCCAATCTTTGGATTAACCTCTGCCTTTTAGACTGCAAGGTCAACTCACAAGCCTTGTTGGTCATGCCAGCTTCAAATGTGGATTCTTGTAGGATAGGAAGCCATCATCTGAGTGTTTTAAGTAAAAATAAATTGCTAGAGAAATAAGCGATAATCAGACCAAAGGACCATACATGGAAAAGCCTTTGATAATAAATAGTCAGTAAAAACAAAACTCACTATGGAAAAAGCAAGCAAATTTAGGGGCTGGCAGGCCCATTTGGAATTTGGAAGGCAGGCATAGGGCTGTTACAATCTAGAGTTGCTAGAGGTGATAAAAAATTGGGTTTAGCTGCCACCTAAAGTTTGTTCATTTTTGAAGCCTAGATCTGCTAACCTTAAAGGTAAAGGTAAAGGTTTCCCTTGACATTAAGTCCAGTCGTGTCCGACTCTAGGGGGCGGTGCTCATCTCCGTTTCAAAGCCGAAGAGCTGGCGTTTGTCTGTAGACACTTCCGTGGTCATGTGGCCGGCATGACTACATGGAACGCCGTTACCTTCCCGCCGAAGCGGTACCTATTGATCTACTCACATTTGCATGTTTTCAAACTGCTAGGTTGGTAGGAGCTGGGACTAGCAACGGGGGCTCACCCCATCACGCGGATTCGAACCACCGACCTTCCGATCGGCAAGCTCAGCAGCTCAGCGGTTTAACCCGCAACCCTACTCCAGCCCAAATGCATTCTTGTAATGATTGAGAATGGTTCCTGTCCTGTCCTGTAAGAATATTGTCAACTTCCTCCTTGAGGGGGAGATGGGCGGTGACAAATTTGACAAACAAACAAACAAATAAATAAATTTTAAAATAGAAATGAAATGAAATGAAATGAGGCAGAGATCCTGGAGGATCCCAGAAGGTAATTCATGGACACCAGATGACTTATCTATGTCCTTTGATTACTTAGTTCAGTTTTCACTTTCCTCCTGTCATGAGTAAGGATGGCGAGCAGGGGGCTCCCCTCCAGACTGTCAAGCGCATGCGTAGCACTGAGGAACTGTTCAGCCATTCAAAGAGACACAGATCGGGACCGCCTTAACCCTTGGGGGTTATATGTCTGGGTTTTCCCACGCTTCTTCAGTTTGTTAGGATTCCTGTTAAGTACTAGCAATAAATATTAGAGACCAGTTCATTGTCTCAGTGTGTTTCCTGGTTGTTAGGACACCTCCTTTTTGAAAAATTAGGGTTGCTGTGTCTGCGCTGCAAAAATCTGGATGACCATTCAGTGTCAGGGATGTAAAAAAATCCAGCTCTTCTCTTCCATCTAGTGGTCATCTAGATTTTTGCAGCCTTGATATGGTAGCCTTCTTTTAATTGAGGAAGCATGTCAGTTGGTTACATAAACACAAACTTCTGGCAAATTTGTCTAGAGATTCACAAGGAAGTCTAAATACCACACTGGGGAATGCCTGCAAGGTAATATTGGATTGGCAGCTAATTAACTAGTTATGTGTTTCTATCACTGACTAATTGCTTGAATCAATTAGTCAATTAGCTCAAAATCAATGATTTGTTCACAATGAGCCAGATGGGAGCTCACAGAACATGTTTTGGAAATATTACATTCAACATCTTTTCCCACATTCTCTGAACTTCCATCTCTTGGCTTAAAAGTGTTTTTCACAAAAGTAGAAGGTGCTAATTTATACAATTTGCATGTGGTGGTGGTGGGGAACTTATTGTCTAACTGATTTTGATCATGTTGATGGGTGGAAAAAAAAGGCAAACTCTCTGGTGTTCTTATATATCATCTTGCAACTGGATAATTTTTCCAAGAGAAACTTCACTTTCCCATAAACACGCATGCTTGTAGTGTAGGACTTATTGAGGTCTTACCTACTTCCATAGGACTTATGGCTTATCTTTCACATGAGTCCTATAATTTTAAGTCTTAGAATTTATCCATTATCTTGGCTCTCTGTTGTTAAGCCAGAAAAGAGGTGGAATGCAAGATGAGTTACAATCCCATTCATTCATTTCTATAAAAATATAAATAGCTCTGATAAATATTAGGCACAATGTCTCACTGTTAGTCTATAGAGGAAAGAAGGATATACATTGAAATTAATATTTATAGTAACAACAACCAGATAGCAACAACAAAAATAATGTAAACAATTGAATCTGGATGCTGAATGTACAATTAAAAGGGACAGTTTCTTCCCTTGACCCAAAAGGAGAGAAGAGGAGAGGTTGTGGTTGCTAGGCATCCATTCAGTAAAAAGGAGTTTCAAAGGTCCACTACTGGAAGAAAAAAAAAAAAAAACTTTTGCCCATTGAAGCCAGTTGTTAAGTCCACCATGGATGGCATCTGAATCAGATCTTAATTTTTAGAGAGAAAGCTTACTTCGTCTTAATTCTCCATTGGATTGTCCAGATTTCAGAATAAGTTCAGCTGGATTATGTCCAGTGATTAGCTCAGCCTTTGGATTTGCAAAACAATTTTGGGGTTCTGATCTAATTAAACTAAAATTCTCAATTCAGACAAAACATAAAATGGCAGGGATAAGTTCTATCTTTCTCAGTCAAAACACATCACATATACTTCAGCATTTTTTCCCCAACAGCTATAACATTCTGCACAAACTTTAATAATACATATGAAGACATTTTTTTTCCTATTTTCCATTCCTAGCACCTTGCAGCCACAGGTGCACTACTTTATATGGGGGGTGGGGTGGGGCTCTAAGTAGCTAATACAACAAATGCCCATTCATATGTAAATATTTGAATCAGAGATTAGATATAAAGAGCGAAGCAGTGGTCATCCCTAAAAAGAAGCATCATCATTGGGCTTTCTGGAGGTCGTTGCAGGAACAAACTAAGATGAACATGACAAGTTATAGAACAGAATATATTCAGCTGCAACTACTGAATTTTCACCATGGACACATTTCTGCAGTATGATGTCCTCCAACTTGATGTCCTCCAGAGAGTTTAGCCATAGCTCTCATTATGGACAATTATTATTTATTCTGCTTGGAACTGGTGAAAGTTCTGTCCATTTAGAAGGAACAACATGTAATTAATTTTAGAGGAGACAGTAGGTTCCCTTCTGCTGAATTAACCATGCAGAAATCATTCCATCCAGTTTTTAGCTAGCTTAGTTCAATGACAATAAGGCCTTGTTTACATAACATACTTAGGCAGCCACTGGCTCAGGCAAACATCCTTACTAGTGGTTCTGGCAGAATACAATCCTGTTAACTCCATTTTAAAAAACCTTACCATCTAAGGATCTCCTGAAAATGCCTAGCTTTCTTTGGCTGGAGAGTTTAGAAGGCTTCAGAGCATGATGAGCCAAAATGTGTCAGCCCTTTGATGTAGACCAGACTTGGAAACCAAAGTTATGAATACTAAAATTATTTTTATTATACAGTTGCAGTAACAGAATCTTGCAAATCTGAATGCATCTTCCCACTCCCTGCCTTTATCTATAAGAAAACTAGGGAGGGTCAAGTCTGAGATGTTTTCTCAAATTCCTTTCCTTCTTTGGACTCAAAATTCTTTTATCTGACCATTGCTTGCTTGCAGCTCTTCATCCTGTTCCTCAAGTTTATTCTCACAGCCCATTACAAAATGGCAGGTCCAATGACAAATTAAAGCCCCACCCCTTTTTACATATCTTGATATTATATGCAAGTAGAAAGGGGTGTGGCTTCCATCCACACTTTTACCCACCATTTTGGCTTCCTTGTTCTCCCATTGCCGATGGTCTGGTCAATGACCCTTTCCCCATTTACCAAGCAGGCTATAGTGGGCTGGCTTGGGCACTACAACCAATCAGCATTTCAGAAGGATGTTTCCTGTTGCAAGTGTTTAGCAGTGAGTTCTGTCATGGAAAGGTTAATTTTCAGCCATTCTTCCCCTGCAGCTGTTTTGCTTGAAGATTTAGAGATGCAAAACTCATCAGTTGATTGGGTTTAGGTGTTCCCAGTACATGAGTGACTGGGTGAAGTTAGTTTAATTCTGTCCATAACTAGGTTTGTTCCAGAGTAGTTGATTGGGCCATTGACTCCCATTTGGTGTTCCCATAACACAACAATCCCTCCTCTCATTGGCCCAGTTAATCTGTTGTGGGAACAGAGTATATTGGTTCCTGCTCTTTTTTGCTTTCTTCTTCCCTCATTATTTTTCCTCATACATCATATATCTTGATTGGGCAAGAAGAAAATCGTACTCTGTTGACATTTTGATCCAATCTGATCAAATATCAAAACTTTTTAAATTTATATGCACTCCAACATATAGTATTTACACCTCTGAGAATTTCTGCAATGGAAATATCTGAAGAACAAGAAAGAAATCAATATAAGATAGGTACTATTGGAAACTGCACACAAAAGTACACATATAATTGAACAAAAATATAGAAGATCATACAGTATATGAATGACTTGCTTCCAAAGGTAGTATTTTGGGGAAAATGCACATCAACTAAGTAGGCATTTGCATGGAGATCTTATTTTAGAAGCCACCATCAGATGTGGGAACTGGATAGAACAGTGAAGCTGGTTGACAGATTGCTGTTTCAAATGGCATAAAACCACATTAGGACATCTGAAGGGTGATCAGCTGTACTCCTGGACAGGATAAGAAACTGGCTCTTATGAAGTTGCAGAATGATAATTTTTCTCAGCTGTAGCCAGTAAGTCAAAAGTGAAGGATTTGGCAGTCATAGTTCATTAACCTCTGAAAGACAACAGGTTTCCCTAAGGTCTCTTATAGGAAACATAATCCTTGATTGAAGAAGCCATTGGTCTTTTCCAATGGCTTTGATGATTCATATAACATCCTTGACCTGTTAACTGAATTTCTTGCATATGAACCATCGACTAACCAAGCGAGTGGCTAAACCCCTGTTCCAAGTTGAACCCAACCAAATTTAACAAGTGGGGTACATACAGCTGCAAAGTTAAGAAGTTGTGTGAACTGACCCTTGAGGTCCTGGTGTTTGTAGAACCTCTTCTGTGCTGACATTGACACCAACTGGCCCATTAGAACATTTCCTTTTCTTCTTTTAGAAGGTAAAAAAGGAGACCTTAAATTTACATCTGCCTTTAACCTGAATATAATTAGGAACAGAAATCCTTTTGCATGACAAAATTGGGTCAGCTCTGGCCAGAGGATTTTCAGGTATGCTGTAGCTGGCTGAGCAGAGGAGAAATTAACTGTGACACATTCTGCAAAGTTTGTCTTTTTCAATAAAAGTGGTCACCATAGCTTAATGTTCTGATATGCAGTGATACAGTATGTCTGCTGCAGACCAATGTATATTCCAAAGCCAAACATCTGGATGAGAAAGAGAAATTGATCTAAGGGTTTATTGGGTCTGATAGAAAGTTTGGATCAATTTTCTCATGCTGGACCACTAAATATATAGAAGAATTGAGAAACGTGCAGGCTGAAAGCCATAGAAGTTTGTTTTACAGCTCAAAAATTATGCACAGAAATATGTACATTACAGACAGGTAAGGACACGTCTGGACTTAATGTCAAGGGAAACCTTTACCTTTTAAGTAGAAACATGCATTTTCTTGTGGCTGGTTTTGTATAATGTAATGTATTAGGTTAAAATGGGTAGTTTCCATTCATCCATCCATCCATCCATCCATCCATCCATCCATCCATCCATCCTACATTAAACACCCTCCAATATTTTCTCCAGAGCATCCCTGTGGAGTAGGTTGAACTGAGAGACAGTGATTGGCCAAAAGACACTCAGTGAGCTTTCATGTCTGAGGGTGACTTCAGTTTGGCCCTCCCCACTGCTAGACTGATCACTCTGGTTCAGAATCTTTTGGAAACCCACACAGTGATTTAGCTTGTTTTTTGAACCAGGTTAACTATATAGAATAGTTTGTTTATGGTTTAACTTGCATGGAAGTCCACCAGGGGCAAGTGGTGGCAACAGACTTGTGTGTCATGCTCATTGCAGGTAGTCCTCATTTAACGACCACAATTGGGACCAACAGCTCCATCACTAAGCAACACAGTATTAAGCGAGACATCAGGTGACTGCAACGAGTTTACAACCTCAGTTCTGCTGTGGTTGTTAAGCAAGACATCAGGTGGCAGTGACTTGCAATTTTACTACTGGCTTCTCCATTGACTCTGCTTGTTTAAAGCTGGCTATGAAGTCCGCAAATGGCCAATATGTGACAGCAGGATGCTGCGACTGTCATAAATGCCACTGGTTGTGAAGCACCCACATGTTGATCACCTGACCCCGACACATGGTCAGGGATGCTGCAACAGTCATAAGCATGAGGACCGGTCATAAAGATACTTTTTCAGTGCCACCATAACTTTGAATGGTTGCTAAACAGGGCAGTTGTTAAGTGAGGACTGCCTATATATTAATGACACCTTATGCACGTGAGCCAGACATTAGAATTATTATTTACATAAGATCATGACACCTATATTTTCAAGTCATGGTTTTCAGTTGGCATGCTATATAAATGCAGTAATTGCATCTTGTTAGCTGAGATTTCAGGTTTAGCATGTCTGAATCTGTCCCATATGCAGGATAGATCTGTGCATTAGGAATGTGTAAAAGAAAAACTTGCATGAGTATCTCTTTACCTATTTTCCCCTGCTGAAACTGTAAAATAACATGGCCATATAAAACATGTAGGTAACACAGCTGGCTTAGGAAAAGGCACCCCTGATTTAAAGTGTTCCTGACATGTGCTACATTCATGCTGCTATCTACTTCAAAGCACCTTTAGGAGATTTAGGACTCTGGGCATATTAGTATGCAGGGCTTCAATCCTGGGCACTGATATACCTTGAATCTTGGATTTCTTCATTCTGTCCACTGACAAGGATCAGCTCAACTGGGAGGCAGAGAAAAGACAGCCAAAAACTGTTGCAGGAGAGGGAAAAGAGGGTAAATGGTATAAAAACTTGAGCATGTTATTCCCTGCTTTATTTTCATTTGTAGTAATTTTATTTTTATATGTCCTTTCCTCTCACAGGAGTTTAAAGTAATTTTCTAAAGGCATAACACAATGTTCACTTTTTTTTAAAAAAAGAATATTTTGATAAAACAAGCAACAGTAAAAAGAATCTGGCATAAAACAAGAAAGCAACTCTCGAGGTTCTGCAGGCTACAGTAAAAAAAAGTCAAGAGGGCAGTCACAGTGGTGTGATTGAAACTCCGCCCAGTTTTTATGTGTGTCACACATGTGGCACACACTCAAAACACAAGTAGAACTTTGGTTGCACCATTGTGGCCTCCAGCTTGACTTTTTTGACCATGCCCTGTAGATATCTCTGGTAACCACCCTAAAATGCAATCATTCAATTCATTTTTTTCAAAAAGTGCAAGTGACTCTTGCATTGACGTTCATCTGTAAAATGTGTGAACAAGCAGAGCTTCAGCTGTTGTACAAAACTAGAGGGCATGGCCAGCTATGTCCCCCATCCCACCCCCCAGGAGACAATTGCATAAATTGGGAGGAGATTTAGTAGTTCATGCCAAAGATGTCTTAAGTCTATCATTAGTTTCCTACACTTGTCAGTCTCCCACTGAAATAAAGAAAAACACAACTAGAAATTACTTTTGGGGGGGGGGGGTATTCCAGGAACAGTAGCTATGTATGACAGCTGATGGTTACTGCATGGGTGGGAATGGTACTGTAGAATGTATACCTGCTCAAACTTCAAATTCTGCATGCTCATTTGCAGTGTCGTCCTCTTGCAAGGGAAGACTTGAACTTCCTGTCTTTCATATCTGTGGATGGTAGATGCATGTTTACTTTTTTGCATTCCTGATCTCCTGAATGGATTAATCCACTAAATTAATCTGGACTCTTCCAACCACCAAGATCTGATGTCAATGGTCACTCAGGTACCTAAGAACAGTGTACTAACTATCAAAGCCTAGCACCTTCTCGTAGATGTCTCCTCCTCCAAACACCAGCAATTAATTTTGAGAAGCAGACATCCCAAGACTTTTGAGACTATTAAGAACCAGCCATAAATCTGACAGAGCACATATTTCACATGCAGAAAGTCTTGCTTTCATGACTCTGGATAGAGTCAAAATAATTCCTATCTGAGTAGAGGCATAATAGCCAATCAGTGTCCACATCACAGGGCTGGAAGGACCAATGATCTGACATATCCTGTGCTAATAGCCATTGATCATAACGTCCTGATATGAAGGCTTGTGAAGAGAGTGAGAAAGAAACAGACCTCTAGATATAAATAACAATGGTTTATCTAATAAAGATCAGCTCGCTCTGGGTTGCAGAAAGCCTGGTAGGACCAATTTAGAACTTTCAAGGAGGTTTCTGCTTTAATGATGTCTCTAATAAAAGAAGGTTGGAAGTTTCCATTACCATTTCCAAGATTCTATACCTTACCCTTAATTCTTCCATTAAAATTCCCTATTGAAATATGTGTCGTTCTCACTTCCTTAATCATGCTCTGCTGTAAGATGCTCTACACCTCCATCCATTTCTTTATTCCTTTTAAAGCCATCCAAGGCTATGTCTTCACTATCATACTGAAGAAGCAACAAGAAGATAATGCTGAAGGGTTGAAGAAAGGGGAAGGGACAGGTGATGGTGGTGGCTGGAAGTGGTGGTGGTTGGAAGTAAGAAAAATAAAATATTGGAAAAGAAGAGGGAACGTAAGTGACTCCTGAGCAGTGGTTTTTCCTCTACCTCAATGGATGCTCAAGAGTTGAGATTGTCAGGTACCTCAGTACTGATCAGCAGTTGTCTTCCAGGATTTCAGTCAAAACATGTTTCTCAACTGAACTTGGCAATGGCCTTACTCCTCTACTGGTTTTCACCCATCCTTGAGTCAGAAAAAACTATCTAGGCATGAAACTGGCTGTTCTCATTGTCAGTCTCTGCCTTGCATCAATTGACAGATGTGAAAAAAGTCAAATAGATTTTATATCCTTCGAGGCAATCTTTAAATGGTATTGGAATAAGGGGGGAATCCTACTTTAACACTGGGCAGCTAAAGACAATTCAAGACTATTTTACTCACAGGCAGGGATTAAATGAACATTATTTCATAAAAACATGATAGTAGAGTTAACTAATTAGATGCAGTTGGAGAAACACCTTTCCTCTTGAAAGCTGGCATGCAATTGTATATTGTATATTTTATTAGGTGCTCCACCACTGAAATATGTATATTCTGCTTTTGCATCCAGGCAAACATTTCCTGGAAGGTGAAATTGGAAGTTAGTTGGGAGAAGGATTGCTGAAATAGAGGCAGTGTCAGGCCCAGCCCAAGAATGACAAGGAAATAATCCAGCCAAACTTCAGTTCTTTATTTGCTCAGACCATATAGACAGAATCTTGCCAGAATGAAGCTGCTCTACCTAACCTGAGGGGAAATAACCTGGGAAGGCTCTAGAACAGGGCTACTCTGAACCTCTTAGTCTTCCCACGTTCCGCCTCTGAACTGTGTTTTGCCTTATCTTGCTCCCCTCCTTGGAATGTGCTCCCTTCTTCCTGAGAACCATCAGGGAGCCAGTTTGGTCTAGTGGTTAAGGCACCAGGCTAGAAACCAGGAGACTGAGAGTTCTAGTCCCATCTTAGGCATGAAAGGTGGCTGGGTGACCTTGGGCCAGTCCCTCTCTCTCAGACCAAGAGCCAATCAGGCGTGGTAGGAGAGTTCTAGTCCCGCCTTAGGCAGGAAAGCCAGCTGTGTGACTTGGGCCAGTCCCTCTCTCTCAGCCCAAGAGCCAATCAGGCGTGGTATAAGAGTTCTAGTCCCACCTTAGGCAGGAAAGCTGGCTGGGTGACCTTGGGCCAGTCCCTCTCTCTCAGCCCAAGAGCCAATCAGGCAAAGTAGGAGAGTTCTAGTCCCGCCTTTGGCAGGAAAGCCATCTGGGTGACCTTGGGCCAGTCCCTCTCTCTCAGCCCAAGAGCCAATCAGGCGTGGTATGAGAGTTCTAGTCCCCCCTTCGGCAGGAAAGCCATCTGGGTGACCTTTGGCCAGTCCCTCTCTCTCAGCCCAGCTCACCTCACAGGGATGTTGTTGTGGGGAAAAGAGGAGGAGGAAGGAGTATTAGGTATGTCCGCCACCTTGAGCTATTTGTAAAAACAATAAGATGGGATAAAAATAAAATTAAACAAACAAACAAACGTTACTGAAGTCCATCACAGGCAGGATTGGTAAAAGAATTGGTGCAAAAACACCCCAGAGTCATGGGCTTGGGAAGGTCCATTGAAGCCATCATCCAAAGTCCTGCTCAATGACGGAATACAAATTAAAAGTTCTTGAACATTTTTCTATCAAGTTTATGCTCAAATTGTTGGCAGATTGCTAGGAAAGCCTTTGGCCCAGGAGAGATCAGAAAAGTCACACACCAGGCATTTCTATAAAAATAATTTTATTTACAAACATATTTACAGGCTCTCAGTGAGAGCTGCTTAACTCTCTACATGCCTACACAGAAGGGAAACTGAAACTAAAACAAGTCCAGGCAAGTTCTTCCCCCCAGGTGCAAAAATTAACAACTGAAAAGGGGACAGTTAAATTCAACCTCTTCACCCGGCCAAAATGATTAGTTACCATAGTAACCTTAATCTGTAGTAGAAAACATTAACACAAATAACAGTTGATAATAATTCTCACTTGTTTTTCCCTCCCATCGGATTCTTAAAAATGTATTTCTGCCAAAAACAGATCTCAGGCTTCTGTTACATTTTAACACAACCCATTGACACACGTATGCTTTTTTAAAATTATTATTAGGATTAGAATCCAAACTACATTCTCTTTTGAACCTCAGCAGTGTGAAAACGTCTGCCATATATATATATATATTTTTGCTCATGTGATTTTCTTTTACTTAAATATCAAGGCTCTGGTCTATGTTCAACTTGTATGCAGAACACATCATGCGACAAGCTGGGCTTGAGGAATCCAAGGCTGGAGTTAAAATCTCTGGAAGAAACATTAACAATCTCAGATATGCAGATGATACCACTTTGATGGCTGAAAGCGAAGAGGAACTGAGGAGCCTTATGATGAAGGTGAAAGAAGAAAGTGCAAAAGCTGGTTTGCAGCTAAACCTCAAAAAAACCAAGATTATGGCAACCAGCTTGATTGATAACTGGCAAATAGAGGGAGAAAATGTAGAAGCAGTGAAAGACTTTGTATTCCTAGGTGCAAAGATTACTGCAGATGCTGACTGCAGTCAGGAAATCAGAAGACGCTTAATCCTTGGGAGAAGAGCAATGACCAATCTCGATAAAATAGTTAAGAGCAGAGACATCACACTGACAACAAAGGTCCACATAGTTAAAGCAATGGTGTTCCCCGTAGTAACATATGGCTGTGAGAGCTGGACCGTAAGGAAGGCTGAGCGAAGGAAGATCGATGCTTTTGAACTGTGGTGTTGGAGGAAAATTCTGAGAGTGCCTTGGACTGCAAGAAGATCCAACCAGTCCATCCTCCGGGAAATAAAGCCAGACTGCTCACTTGAGGGAATGATATTAAAGGCAAAACTGAAATACTTTGGCCACATCATGAGAAGACAGGACACCCTGGAGAAGATGCTGATGCTGGGGAGAGTGGAGGGCAAAAGGAAGAGGGGCCGACCAAGGGCAAGGTGGATGGATGATATTCTAAAGGTGACGGACTCGTCCCTGGGGGAGCTGGGGGTGTTGACGACCGACAGGAAGCTCTGGCGTGGGCTGGTCCATGAAGTCACGAAGAGTCGGAAACGACTAAACGAATAAACAACAACAACAACTGGTCTATGTGGGGCAAAGAAAGAAAAGACATTGTTTTAAGCAATCAGAGGTCACTGAAAAATTAATGTTAGTAATATTTATTATCAAACCTATCCTAGGGTGACATATAAAGGAAAGTTAGCACTAGCCCTGAAAAGTATCCTTCACCTGTTGGAACATTTTAGAAGCCAAATGTCTTGTTGGGATGGTAATTCCTTCTTCATGATTTCACTATTATTATTCTCATGAATTGTATGAGAGGTTTGCACTGTAGATTGTAATGGAAAAACATCTATTAAACTCTCCATTAATACATTACTGAACATAAAGGCACAAAAAGTTTAATTGCAGTTAAATGAGGTGTGTAAGATAACAGTCTGAGAGATCCAATTTGCAATAATACATAAGTGAACTGAGATAAAATTTTAAAATAAATGTGAATTTCATGGTGAGGCTTACAGAATTCATAGGGGATAAAAAAAAATCCAAGAAAAAATAATGACATTAAAAACTTGGAAAGTATCAGTGATGCTTGCATGGAAATAATTGCAGAATCATTGTGGATGGAGTTCAATCCTATGAATGTCTCAGCTGAATCGAGAATGATCAACCATTTCAACCTGAAGGATTCATTCCACACTTAACCAGTCAGGGTGATAGAGTGGGAGATCAAACTTTGTCATACTGGGGAGGTAAACTTCCTAACATGAAACAAGTACTTTCTGCCACCTCATTGTCATGACAGCAAATTCAATCCATTTGAGGACATTCTTCAGTTAAGAGCTTACATGAGGTTCTATATACTATTTGCAACTCATTTGAACAGAATCAAGATAGTTGATGTACTACTGATATAACTTGATTTAAACCAAGAACCAGTGTGGCACAGTGGTGAAAGTATTGCAGTAGGACAGGGGAGACACGGGTTTAAGTCCACCTTCAGACATGGAAGCTCACTGGGTGATTGGGGCCAGTCACTCAGATCCAACCTAACTCCCAGGATTGCTGTTGTTGGGGGAAAATTCAGCATGGAGTGTTACTTCACTTCTGGAAGGAAGGTGGGATATAAATCTAATGCAATATTATTTCCTTTGCTGCTTCTGTTACAATGTCAGCCTTGTGGGGTAAACCAGATAGGAATCACAACCAGATGAGCTAATTCTACTTTATTGTATAGCTACACTGACAGAATCCTGCAGGTCTGAAAGTCTAACGCCCCCCCCCCCCCCACACACACATATTCTTTACAGCCCAAGGAACTAGGGAGGGCCCCTTCTGAGCTTCTTGCCCTGTCCACTATCCAGCTGTGGGCTATGCTGTCTCTTACCTGACTGTTTCCTTGGAAGCGTCTTTTTGCCCAGTCTCCCAGGGTCTTTCCCACATACCATTACATACAGCAATGACTACCATTACTTTGGAATTGTTGGGAAATAGAATGGGATGAAAGGTGAGCTCTTCCCTGTGCACTATCTGAATTAAGAACACTGTCAATCAGAAAGAAAGGTATAATGTTGGTGGTTTTACCAGAAGATTGGCTTGGAGGAATTGAATAGTGGTGTCTACCTCTTCCCTTAGGGACATGGTGCATAGAAATTTATATGTAATGGTTGAGTATATCATGTAGAATTGAGCAAGTGTTTATTTCAGTCATTAAAGGACTATACTTGGGTTATACTTTGTCTTGCCCTGTCCTTGGTGGGCCACCTGCATAGAACAAGATGATCTTTCTCATCATCAACCCATATACCCCTTAACTTTGAAATGGTCTCATCACCACCCAATATAGGCAAGTACTCCTTATCCTTGGCGGTCCCATGTTTGGCAGAACCAGACAAAGCATTGTGAGCACAAGATAAGATGACCTTGTTTTTGGCAAACTCTAATGAGACGAGACCATTGGAACGAAGTGTAAGTAATCATGGTTCAAAGTCCATATAAGCTGGTAAAAAAATAACAACAACATGGGGGTAGAACTTTGATGCAGACCTCACTGGGAAGCTGCTACGTATTTGCAGGCTTTGAAGGGGTCCACCTGTCCTCATCTTAGGGGTTCCCTGCCTGGCTGAGGGACATAAGATCTTTCTTTCTTGTTGCATTCTTCAGTGTGTTTGAGTGTTCTCTGATTGCTGCATCATATGATATTAAGTTGTTTTCTTATACCACCTTGGAATAAAGCCTTAACTGCTCATATTATGTGATTGCTGCTTCTAAATCCAGAAGAGCCTCTGACCCAGCTCTGCTGGGCTGGGGACGGAGCAACGCAAGTGGGGATTACATCAGATTCTGTATTTCTGTGCATTTGCAGACTGTCAGCCTGTAGCCCCAGACAAAGATACCTGGAACCACCTGCCACCCGGCATTAAGTTCAGATGTATATTTATCAGCTGCCTGTACATGAATATGCAGACAATGAATATGCAGATAGCAAGGTCCACCTGTTCTTCGTCTTCTACTACTACTACTTCTAACTTTGCAATTCTGTATCTCACAAGAAGAGAGTTGCAAGGCTGTTGGTTTCTCCGTAGACAATGCCACTAGGCTCTTAGATGTGCAGAGAGCACCTGTGAGACATCGGCGTCGTACATGACGAAGTAATGCCAATCAGAACACAGCAGCTGCAAAAGCCAGAAATGACGTTGCAGGAAGAAGGAAAACACTTGCCCATATTTGTTTTCAGGACAATGTGAAAAGAAGCTGGTGCATGGGCTGCAGGGGTTCCCCTGACTGATTGATTTGATTGCTATCATGCTCTTTGTACAGGAGCTCCAAGTGGGACAAACAGCATTCCCTCCTCCTATTTCTTCCCAGGTTCAACAAATGTTGCAGAACTTCCCTAGCATGAGGGTGAAAAGGAAAGGGGGAAGGGACCACATGCAGAATGGTGCCATCATGCAAATGGCGTGATTGATATTCTTGCATCAGGTTGATGCGCATCTGCAATGGTGGCCTTTAGTATGTAAATTATGCATATGTTGTTGGGTTGGTCTCCTCATGGTTTGCTCTGGACACCCCTGCCCTCAATGTGCATTGAAGATGGCCAGTCTGATGTGCTCCCAGGACACCCTGAAGGTCTTCCAACTTGAGTGGATTAGTGGGATGCTGTGGGCGATTGTCTGCATGTTCTGAAGCCGCATGGCCAGCAGTTGGCAGTTACCAGCAGAAAACAAGCCAGCTGGACTTGCTGGCCTGTTTTTGGTCAGCAAGCAAGAAACAAGATTGTGGTCATGACATCTGAGCATGAACAGTAATGTCACTACACAAGCCCTGCCCCCCTGGCATGACATCATGATGCAGGCACTTAAAGGAGGGGCTTGCAAAGTGATACCACCATGGAGTGGACCTTGCAGTGACCTATCTCACTTTGCTATGGGCAACCTTGGCTCCTGATACCTTCCATTTGGAATGAAAGAAGCATGGGAAGCCAGGGAAGCTACAGGCTTTGGAGAAAGGTTGTTCAGTGAAAGGTTGACCATTTGCACACAAGCCTTGGCCATGGGATGGCCAAAGCAGTGCAAGAAATGTCCAACTCCACCAAGGAGGATTCTTGCCCCCCAGTTCTCTTCTCCTCTGAATTAAATCTGGCCAGCTAGCTCCCATTTATCCAGAGTTTCTCAACCTTGGCAACTTTAAGATGTGTGGACCTCAACTCCCAGAATTCCCCAGCCAGCATAGGAGAATTTTTCTACCCAGCTCTCCATTAGATGGAAGAAACCCACTTCATAGCTCAGCCAAATGTTCTGATATACTGGCTGGGGACCCTAAGGGAGGGGAAGGATCAAAAGAACAGTTATCCACCCCTTAGGATGAGAGGGAAAGCATTTGTATGTGGCTTCTGCTTCTCTTGTCTGGGACAATAATCCAAGCCTTGCAAATGGGACTAAAATACGGCTTCTTTGACCCTTTTTAATAAAAATCATAGCTTTCCACCTTTCAAGTGCCTTTAACAAGCAAAGCCAGCAAAAGCTTTGGGGAAGGCAAGTGTTAACATGAGTAGCTTTGAGGCATCAACCAGTCAGCCAGGCCCCAGTTGTTCAATCATTCCTATCAAAAGGGACCTGCCTTTATTCTCTGCCTTGAACTTGCTCCTACAATTGTGGGCTAGTCAGAGGGATTTTTTTGTGCGCATGTTAAGCTTTTCCTTCATTCACTCCTAAACTCCAATGTACAATAGCTCTGAGGCACCTACTGATAGCTTAACATAACGTGCAGACTAACTGGGTCACAAAATCTGTCTCAGAAATGGCCAATAATTCTGTTTTCTTATCAAAGGGACAAAAACAGGATGCTGAAAAAGAGACAGAGCATGATCTTATGGTCCATTACAGTCATCGTTGATTTACCATAGCATGAGATTGATTTTCTTGCCAAGGGATGCAGCACAGATGAACCAACAGCAGGGTCCAGATGTGTTGGGATCATCACTCTCAGAATTCCCAGCCAGCCTGGGCTTGGCCATTCCCAACACATCTGGAATCTGACATATTGATGAACGCTGAATTTAGAGAGCAGTTTTTCAAAATATCAGAGTCCAGGGTCAGATTCAGCCATGTTTAGAACTATCTCTCAGCCCAGCATACCTAGGCAAGTTATAGTGAGGACAAGTCCCACCTTCGGCATGAAAGCCGGCTGGGTGACCTTGGGCCAGTCCCTCTCTCTCAGCCCAACCCACCTCTCAGGGTTGCTGTGGTGGGGAAAAGAGGAGGAGGAAGGAGTATTAGGTATGTTCGCTGCCTTGAGTTATTTATAAAAATAATAAAGGTGGGATAAAAATAAAATTAACAACCACAACAACAACAACATGGGGAGATCTGCATGCGTGTTACTATGAATCATGACAGGAAAGGCAAGATACAAATTTAACAACCAGCAAAGATAGTTTTGCTTGGAGAAAACTCTTCAGCTCCTCAAAACCAATGATTGAAACTGTGTCAAACATGGTTGCCCATGTTTGAGCTGATACATTTTTCCAGGACGGAGCATGCCACAAAAGTTTAGTAGGTGAAGAAAAAATATTTATTCGGTAAACTGGGAATGCAATGAAGATGATGTCATGAAGGAATTGTTAGTGATACATCTTTGTGCTCCTGTTAGCAGGATATGAAGACAAGCCCATGGATTCAGTTCTTGTTCTTTCAAGCCCCAACTGAAAAGCTGCGAAGTCCAAAAGTTCTGGCTGAAAAAATCCAAAGTGCCACTAAACAGCAGCAAACTGTTCTGAGTTTTGAATCTCTTAGCCTTTTCCAGTTTTTGCAGCCTGGATCTGATAGCACTACAGCTAGATACTCTGCTTAACCAGTTACTTAATTAGCAAGTGTTTTTTATTTGTTTGTTTGTTTGTTTGTTTGTTTTAAGACTGGCTACTGAAATGTTGGAAAAGAGTGCAGATACTCCCAACATTTTGCAGGTAAAGTTTTTGCTGTGAGCTTATAAGATTACTTTATAGAGCTGAGAGTTTTATTTTGCCAAGCAGATTGAGATGAACTGATTATTTTAAATGCATTGCAAAAAATCACTTTTCTATCGAGAGAGGCTATAATTATATTATTATTATTATTATTATTATTATTATTATTATTATTAAATTGTTATAATTATTATACTTTTAAACTAAGGTAACTGGAAATATTACATTATATCCATGCACCTGGCCGAGCTTTTTCTTGGTTGCCTTTGCATGTTAGATTTCCAAATAAGCATCAGTTAGCTGCAGTTCTTCAATGTTTTTCCCCAATTCTTTCAAAGATGATCTGGGCAAAGCACACATAGCTGACAATGCACCAGGGACTGACTCACTCATTCTCTCTCTCTCTCTCTCTCTCTCTCTCTCTCTCTCTCTCTCTCTCTCTTTTTTCCCTTCTCACTTTTCACTCAGCTAGAGGAAATGAAAGCACTGGGGGAAAGTCAAATCTAGTAGCACAACAGGGTTTTTGCTTATATGTCCATCTTGGATCAATAGCTTCTAGATCTCCAGAACAGTTTAATAAGCATCCTCCAGACAGCACAGAAGATGGATGGGAATTGATTGCTTGACTTCTGTTGTTAAAGGTGTATTTGTGGCATGGCACCACATGTGAGTTCATTGATTTTGGGGTGAGGGAGGAGAATGTCAGTTTCTGGAAATCCCTTCCTAAGAGCACAAATTCCCTTAATGTCTGACATCTTGGCTGAAATGCAATTTTAAAAGAGCCATGCTTCGGGCATCTTCTGCATCTTACGATCACATGAAGGCAATTTTTCGCATCCTTTTTTTTTTTCTGCGGTACACCACACTGCTTGGAGAAAACTGAAAGCAATGGAGGAAATAGACACTCTTTCTCTTAAGCAAACAACATTAGGGGAGAGAAAGAGGGAAGACTGAAGGGGAACAGTAGGATTGCTTGGAAGTTTATCATCTGCTCTTCAAAGAAAATTTCATCTCTGTTCAGTTTGGGCTCAGGTCTGGAAAAAGGAAAACAAGTCTTTCTGAAAGCTCGGAAACTAGCTTAACTGCCAGTCTAATTCAGAACCTGTCAACAGCAGAGGAGAGCACTTCGAACTGGAATAATGTTAAAAAGCTAAGCAATGTTAGATCTAGCTAGTAAATCAGGGTTTCTCAGTCAGGGTCCCAAGGAACCCTAGGGTTCTGCAAGAGGTCACTAGGGGTTCCTTGTGAGATCACAGTTTATTTAAAAAAATATCTCAATTTCATGCAACTTCACATTAAAGAGGTAAGTTTCATTATTTTCAGTTTAAGAACATTGTTAATGCATATATACAGTCCTACACATGAAACAAATGTAATAATTTTGCAACCTCTGACCTATATTTGAGCCTGAATGTGCAGGGGTTCCCCGAGGCTGAAAAATACTTCAAGGGTTCCTCCAGGGTCAAAAGATGGAGAAAGGCTGCAGTAAATGTATGGGAGACCACCAGGGAATTCCAGGAATGTAGGCTAAAGTGGAAAGACAAATCTTCATTGTCATTATCATGGAAAAAGGCAGTAACAAATCACTTCTGTATTTCACCAGGAACAGTCACCAGTAATCAAACTTGACTTGAGGGAGTCTTTACCTTCCTGCAGAAACCAGTTCAGAATTTACTACACAACTGCTATAATGTATGAATGAGACCTGGGGGTGGGGAGTGAGGGAGTGAAAGGAGTCAAGTTCTGCCCAAATTATACTGAAAACATACACATGCACCCACACCTCCAAATTCTTCAGCTCCATCTGGGAGCCCCATGAGTTATTTATTTAAAATCATTTTTATCCTTCTGCCAAAAACGGCTGTTGGGACCATAGAAACCCTGACACGGGTTAAGAATCTCAAAGCTATGACACAGGAGGGAAAAGGGAAAAAGAATAGAACGGGGTGGAACCGCAAGGCCAAGTTCAACTGTTAGAGTGAAATACTAGATTTAAATAATGATCAGCTGGAGACAAGTTCAAGGCAAGGAATAATCAGATAGATTTACTCAGGATTGATGGATGAGACCTATTTCCCACCTCTGCTCCCTTTAGTAGGCATTTGAGGTAATAGCTGCTGTCTGATAATTGAAAAAGCAATTGGTGTCTCAAAAGAATTTATGGTCTGCTTCCCATACTTTTTTTTTCCTTTTATTTTCCACAATATGAACTGTCCATATACAATAACTGAAAATATATTCACAAAGGACAGTTTGCCAGCCATGTGAGAATACTATTCTAGGGATATTTTCAAGGCCTACTGGAGGATTCTAAGATGCAACAAGACTGTGATATAGCGATTAACAAGTTTTTCAAGCTAGTCTTTTTGACCCTCTACTTTTAAAGATAGATTTCAGACCTGCCACATTTTGGGACTTCTGCAAAAATTTGCCAGACCAGACCCAGAAAGCAGCTGAAGTTTAAAAATCCTGCTTGATTAGCAATGGTGCAGGGATGTTTAAACAGTACAGCTTGTTTTTCTGGTGCTTCCTAGTTCAAGCAAAGCTTCTCTTTAGAAAATTTTCCATTTGAGAATTTCAAAAATGCAAAGCAACAGCCTTAAACCACCCCCCACCAAATAATACTTCTCCTCCCTCCCTCCCTCTCTCATTCTCTCTCTCTCTCTCTCTCACACAGACACAGACACACTCCTGTTGAGTATATTAAACAAACACGTCTTTAACCTTCTCCACTACACTTTCTAAAGAATATTAACCCTGCTGCTCTACTCTTTACAAGCCCATTTTGTTCTTGCTGCAGTATTGTGACAAATGTTGCTGAAAAGGGCAGGGCTGAGGTATAAGTGAAGCCTTCCATTGCAATAACACCTCCACCTAAGATTTATATCATGCACCTCTACCACTCAAAGCTTGTCCTGTCTTTGTTTTCTGCACTGCAACCATATTTCTGATTGTCAGCTGAACAGCCTTCTTTTCTCCATAATGTTTCCCATTGTTCCTTTTTCATCACTGTGATAACCATATAGCCTTTCCTTTGCAGATGTTGATCTTTAACCTCTCCCCACCAAAGTTGTTTCAGTATACGATGATCTAAATCAGTGTTTTTCAAACTTGGCAACTTCAAGATGTGTGGACTTCAACTCTCAGAATTCCCCAGCCAGAAGGTGGAGGGACTCAGTGACAGTGGTGACTGGTGCACTGTTGAAAGACCTGAAAGACCAGGTTAGGGACAGATTGTCATGGAGCAATTTATTATTTATTATTCAAATTATTATTATAAATTTAATTACGCCCATCTCCCCCAAAAGAGGGACTCTATGTGGCTGCTAAGAGTTGACAATGACTTGATGGCACAAAATCAGCTACCCATTTTCCCCCCACTTTGTAGTTTTGGTTTCTTATTTCTGAAAAGTTCCCAACCCTTCCTGTCACCCAAGGATTGACCTTAAGAAAGCTATGCTCCAGTCAACAGAAGCTCTTCTTCTACTCTTAAGTAGATTATTTAAAAAATGAAGCGCAAATACTGTTTTTAGAGTTAACAATATTCTGCTTCAGCCAGTCTAGTGATCCAGGAAAACATTTAATTCTAGAGGTCATATAGCATGCATTTTCATCCTCATTTAGATGTGGAAAACAGGAGGAGGAGGAGAGAAGAGGAAAAGAAGAAAGGGAAAGGGAATGAGAGGTTTCTCTGTCATTCCTCTATGGTGAAATATCTCTGAATATCACATCTTGGAAGGAAAAATGGGGTTCCCCTCCGCAGTATGTAAATGACAAACCTCAGCTACTGTACACATTGTGCGAAAGACTTAATTTCTTTGGTTGCCCCTGCCTGCTGCCAGTGGATTAATACCACAGACATACCAGTAAATACAATCTGACCCCCTTTCAATGAAGCAATTTGCTTATGGTACCTGCAAGCATTTTACATGCCAGGATGAAACTGATAACATTTTGTCTTTCTTAGCCTCTTCATCAGGCCTCCCCACCTACATCTCATCAGTCAGAAGTTTGTAGAAGTTGTGTGTACTGGACAAATGTTTGAACTTTCCTTTTAGACCATGTGATTTCCCCATCAACACCATCCTTCTCTTAGCTAGACTTTCTTGCCTTTGGGTTTGTGAACTTCTTTGCAGGCCCAACTCTGGCCATCTGCAAAGCACACAGACACACACACCACACACCTTCCTTCCTTCCTTCCTTCCTTCCTTCCTTCCTTCCTTCCTTCCTTCCTTCCTTCCTTCCTTCCTTCCTTCCTTCCTTCCTTCCTTCCTTCCTTCCTTCCTTCCTTCCTTCCTTCCTTCCTTCCTTCCTTCCTTCCTTCCTTCCTTCCTTCCTTCCTTCCTTCCTTCCTTCCTTCCTTCCTTCCTTCCTTCCTTCCTTCCTTCCTTCCTTCCTTCCTTCCTTCCTTCCTTCCTTCCTTCCTTCCTTCCTTCCTTCCCTTTTCCAATGACAGATGATGAGTAATTATTTAATATTTCTGTTCCGTTCTTGCCTGTGTTGTATCCAATTATTCTGCTAAAACTTTCAGAGAGCCTTTCTTTCATCTCCACATTGTTTACTATCTATGGTGTGAAATCAGTTTATTTGTTTAGTGCCTTGTGTATTCAAAGGTGGGAGGGGTGGGACACATTCTCCCTGTTGTTCACATTATCCCTTTGTTATTTCTTCTTCTTCTTATAATGAGCCCCATCTCTCTTGTCATTAGATCTTGTGTAACTTACAAAGAGTTTTGATCTATCTTTTATGTCCTTGTTTACATCTTGGTTCAAGTGTATTCCCCCATGCCTTTCATGGTTTGCTTCTTTTCTGACAATTAGGGCAGTGTTTATGAAATAAATGAATCATTTGCATGATAAAGATTTAGGGGAGATATGTGTTTTCCCCTTCCTCCTACCATTCATTCATTTTCATGATTCATCAAGTCCTTTTCCTGACAGCAATTTCCAAAAAAGGCAGAGGAAGGAAGTGTTCAACACGGCTTTCCTTTCACTGCTGATCCAATCCCACATACTGACTGAACAAGTGTAACCAAAGGTTTTCTGTCATCCTGGAAGAAAGTATTAAGTGGGTTCCCCCAGGATGCCCCCTTTAGCTTCCCATTATTCAATAACTTTATAAATGACCTAGATGTTGGAATAAACGGGATGCTTATTACATCTGAAGGGAGCAGCAAGATAGGAGATGAGCTAAAACCTTCTCTATTATGATTCAAAATCACAGGCCTGAACAGTGGGCCAGATCCAACAGGATGAGGTTCTGTGAGAACAAATGTAAGATCCTGCATCTGGATAGGGAAAATCAATCGCACAAAGGCAGGACTGGGGAGAACTTACTTGGCAGCAATGTGTGAGGAGGATCTGGGCCATCTGTCTCTTAATCCACAAATCATCCTCCCCCTTAATTCTTTCTCTCTTGTCCTGAAATCCAAACAGAAATGTACAGGGATATGCTACAGTAGTTTCAGATATAACTGGATCTATCTCTCTGCATGTATTATCTTTTAGTAATAGTGCAGTGTGGCTTACTGCACTATTACTAAAAGATAATACATGCAGTGTTGCTTTTCCCCTTTTTCATTTGGTTTACATGTGATTATCTCTATCTTCATCTCCATCTCTATCTCCATCTCTAGCAGAGAGGGAAGGGGATCACGGTCATGGCAAAATAAATTTAACAAACTGCAGTGACTTGAGCGGATAGCTAAATACATTGAAGAAGACATAGCATGTAGAGGTACAGGTAGTCCTCAGGATACAGCCACTCATTCAGTGACCATTCAAAGTTATGACAGCACTGAATGAGGGGGAATTAAGCTGTGGCTGTTGCAGCATCCTCACAGTCATGTGATTGCGACTGGGGCACTTGACAACTGGCCTGCAGTTATGACAGCTGAGCATCCCACAGACATACAATCACCATTTGTGACCTTCCCTGATAGCTTCTCATAAGCAAAGTCAACAGGGAGGCTGGAAAGAGGTTGCAAGTCACTCCTGGAAATCACTTCTGCTCCTGCTGCTCTTTTGCCCACCTGCAAATGACACCTGCCCACCCACCCACACTCTGTAGTGCCTGCCCATGGTATCTGCCCACCCACCTGTGTTCTGTAGTGCCCACCCACAGCACCCGACTGCCCACCCATAAGTCCTGCCTCTTCCCACGTCACGGTCACATGAAGTCCTCGCTTAACGACCTGCACAGTCCTGGGGTTACAACGGCAACTGGGACTGCCAGGATTGCCATCGCTAAGCAATGTGGTCACGTGACGTCGCACTTTACGACGGCATCACTTAACAATGGAAATTCCAGTCCCAATTGCTGTCGTAACCTGAGGACTACCTGTGGAAGTAAGGCTTGTGAAAATTTCAAGAAGTTGGATTAATAGTCGAATTAACACTAACATGCTGAATCAGGAAGAATTCCGGGAAAAATTGAGATTCCATTTTAGACAAAGAGTTGAGGAAATTCAAGGGAAGCAACAGGAATTTACTGTAGATGAGAAGGAGAAGGAAGAGGGGAAGTTGACTAAACTTTTTTATCACCTTTAACCTGGAAACAAGTCTATGATAAAAACATACCACTAATTAAACAGATATAGCAAGATGATTACAACTACCAAACAAGCAACAGAATGCAATAATCTGATGTCAGGCAACCTTAGCAAGGAGGGCAATAAATCCAAGATCCATATTGAGGGAATACTTTTATTAGACTTCATAACAGTTGCAAACTTTCAGTTTCCCAAGAATTGTTCATCGGGCAGAATGGTTCAAATCCAGAGGATTTTTTCTCCAGGTGAGACTGAATGGGGGAAAAGAAAATGTAACTGATGATTGAGATATCTCTGTAGCAGGTGCATCTTGAGATGGTGTGATGAACAGTCTCCAGATGTGCAAATTGAGGAATTTATCAACCTCAAGATTGATATTATGTTGTACCCAGGACTCTTCCAATAATGCACATAATGGTGGGTTCCCAGTTTTCAAAACAAAATCCAGCTGTTTAAGTCAAAGCTGCTTCTATATTTTGTTGAACAGTATAAAACATAAGTTGAAACCAATATAAATAATAGGATAGGTTCTAGCTTAGAGAATAATTTCAAGCATCTCCTCGGCCTGTTCGGTTAATCTAATAAAAATTATCTCTCAGTATGGAATTTCAGTTTTTAATGCTTTTTTTTCCTAATGTGACTTAGAGAAAAAAGCAAGCTTCTCCTACCACAGCAGTTATGTGATTTGTAAATAAGTAAATGAATTTCACATAAATAACCACACCGTCCAGAAGATGGAGGGAGTAAACCTATCAGTTGCTTGCATGATACTCACTTTTCTACGTTTCTTTGAAGTTCCTCATAATTATTGCCCCCCCGCCCCCCAAATTACCAGGATGTCCATGGGGAAAGTTAAAAAACAATCAAGTTGGTGTCTGCAACTGCATAATTGAAGCGATGACCCCCCCTTCTATGTGTTGCACATGTAAAAAAGAAACTGACCCTCAACTGTACAGTCATAACTGCCATCTACACAGTTTCAACCATCGGCCTCCAAACACCCCTATAATGTTTAGCATTAGTTACAAGGAGAGTGTTCCAATCCTTTAACTGTCTTTGCATCTTATCTATATCTTCATATGCATGTCCCTGTCCTACTTCTGCTCAGAGTCACTCACAGTGAATGTCACCTCCTGAATGGATTACTACAATGCACTATACGTGGGGCTGACCTTGAAGAGTATTTGGAAGATTCAGTGGGTGAAAAACATGGCAGCATGGGCAGTTATGGGTGCCAGTTGCTTGTGACACCTCAACTCCGCAAGCTGCTTTGACTACCAGTATGCTTCTGGGTGCCGTTCAAGGTGCTGGTGGTTACCTTTAAAGTCCTAAATGGCTTGGGGCTGGGTTACTTGTGGGACTGTTTCTCCCCAGTGGCACCTACCCATCCTGTTAGATCTGGCAGGAGAGGCATGTTCCAGGTCCCATCTGCAAGAGAGTGTCCTCCTTCAAGACCCAGGAGGAGGGCCTTTTCTGCTGTGGTTCCCACCCTTTGAAACCTGATCCCCCCAGAAATCAGAATTTCCCCAACACCTGCTGACCTTTCTCACTAAAAGCCTGGCTTTGCCATCAAGCCTGGGGCCCTAATAGAATGGATGAGCCCGTGTCATGGCCTCTTTGAGTGGTTGTGGGTCTTCTTGGCTGCTATTTTATGTTATTTTTGTTGTTTTTAATGCTAGTTGTTTTTATTGCTTTTTAATTCTGTTTTAATTGGGAGCCACCCACAGTCATGTGTGTATACTAGATGGGTGGCCTATACATTTACCAAATAAATAAATAAATTGCTCAGCCCTGGTGTTCACTACTGCTGCTATCATTCCCAGACAACATGAGTGGTGAGATTTGTAATCCAAATGACTCTGAGCTGGGGGGAAGTCATATCAAATACTGTTGTTTTAAAAATATCCAAGCTTGGCTTGAGAAAATCTGCATAAGGAAAATAAATGTAAGCAAAATTATCTGCACCTTTTTTGATTAGCAGGTCCAGGAATAAAAAGAGTGATTCAGACAAAAGCACTAACGAAAGGAAATTGGGTTACAGATAATGCTGATCTTTGAAAATGTCAACCTGCATGCATTTTATGTAATGGAACTTAAAAAAAAAAAAAGCAACATGCACAAACAATTGCTACATTTCCCCATGGTGTGGATTCTCATCAAAGCAAAGTTATTCATATCTTCTCAGTTGCATGTGGCTTTACTGGCAGAATGCTTAAACTTTTAAATACTTTACAGGAAATCAGTTGTCTGCTGGACACCAGCTTTTCCTTCCAATTCAAGTTGGACTGAACTCATCAGAACAACCCCATTTTGGGGCAAGAAAGTTAATTTTGTGTGTGTGTGTGTGCGGGGGGGATCTGGGGAAATGCCCCAGTACTCATTATGAGGGTTGTCATTGTCTTGCTCACATCTAAAGGCAGTGGGGGGAAACCTTTGAATAGTGAAGACCTTATTACAATAGGGAAAATTTGTTGGGGATCTTGGCTATCCATTTGCAGTGGGGGAGTGTTCAAAAAAGTTAAAATAGTAGCCATAACCAAACAATCAAAGTCCTACCCTTTTTTCATGTAAAATAATAGAAGGAGCTTTGTACCATTTTTGGTCAGCATCTTGACATTTTTAGACATCTTTCCCCATGAATTGACCTATTGGGGAATTTTATGAATGCAACCATAGCAGTGATGGGCAAAATTTGGAAAGTATCTGAAGCTTCAAGCAGGAAAAAGTATATGGATTTATTCATTCATTCATTCATTCATTCATTCATTCATTCAGGGCACTGGCTCCTGAACATCATTTTGGGAGGGGTGGACACATTTTCAAGAGATGCACAGCATTTCTTGCAAAGAGAAGTCTAGGAGTGGCTGATTATTATTCTCTTTCTTCAGGAAGATGACAATTTTACTGAAATAATGTGATGCAAAAAGTATACCAGCTGGGCAAGAGTAAGCCTCTTTGATATGTCTGAGGAGTGGTTGCCTTTCCCACCACTGAAATCAGTGACATTTTAATCCTTTTTTTTTAAATGAACTTTATTAGATTTTTTTAAAAAAAAGTAATAATTGAGATAGAAAGTAGAAAAGAATAAAATAATAAAAAAGAAGAGAAAGAATGAAATCAAAAGTGCAGAAGAAGAAAAAGAAAAAGGAATACAGAAAAAGAGTGACTTTAGATTTTCTTTGCAACAGGTATAAGTATAAATTTACATTAAACTCGTATCCTAAGTTTACAGTATAACTTTCATTTTTTCTATTGTCCATTATTATTTCTAATCATCAAATTCATAGATCATAACTTCATTTTTTTCTGTTGCATGCAAAAAGTCTAAAAGGGACTTCCAATTAGTATTAAAGTTGCTTAATGTCTTTCCTCTAATCACAGCTGTCAAGTTTCATCATGTCAGCCATCTCCATCAACTTCATCATCCATTCTTCCATTGTAGGTAATGTCAAATATTTCCACCTTTGTGCCTATAAAAGCCTCACAGCTGTTATCATATATAGAAACAAAGTTCCATGTTTTTTTCCCAACAGTTTATTCATCAATCCCAAAAGAAAAGACAGACAAAGCAGCCATCAACAGACACATAGAGGGAAACAACATTTACATACCATTCAAAAGGGACAATAGAAAAGCTGTACACCTCCTTGCCCTTCAGCAAAGGATCGTTACCTTGTCGTGGTGCTGGAGCTTGAGCACCTCAATGATGCCATGAGCTAAACCGTGAAGGGCCACCCAAGACGGGAAGGTCATGACAGAGAGGTCAGACTAAATGCGATCCCTGGGGAAGGTAATGGCAACCCACCCCAGTATTCTTGCCATGAAAACTAAATGGATCAGTACAACCAGAGATATGTCGGTATACCATCGGAAGGTGAGACCCCCAGGTCGGAAGATGGTCAAAATGCTACTGGGGAGGAACAGAGGATGAGCTCAACTAGCCCCAGACATGATGACGCAGCTAGCTCAAAGCCGAAAGGACGGCTAGCGGCCGACGGTGCTGGTGGTGAACGGCGAATCCGATGTTCTAAGGATCAACACACCATTGGAACCTGGAATGTAAGATCTATGAGCCAGGGCAAATTGGATGTGGTTATTGGTGAGATGTCAAGATTAAAGATAGACATTCTGGGCGTCAGTGAACTGAAATGGACTGGAATGGGCCACTTCACATCAAATGACCACCAGATCTACTACTGTGGACAAGAGGACCACAGAAGAAATGGAGTAGCCTTCATAATTAATAGTAAAGTGGCTAAAGCAGTGCTTGGATACAACCCAAAAAACGACAGAATGATCTCAATTCGAATTCAGGGCAAGCCATCTAACATCACAGTGATCCAAATATACGCCCCAACCACAAATGCTGAAGAAGCTGAAGTAGAGCAGTTCTATGAGGATCTGCAGCACCTACTGGACAACACGCCTAAAAGAGATGTTATTTTCATCACAGGAGACTGGAATGCTAAGGTGGGCAGTCAAATGACACCTGGAATTACAGGTAAGTATGGCCTGGGAGAACAAAATGAAGCAGGACATAGGCTGATAGAATTTTGCCAAGACAATTCACTCTGCATAACAAACACTCTCTTCCAACAACCTAAGAGACGGCTTTATACATGGACTTCACCAGATGGACAACACCGAAATCAGATTGATTACATCCTTTGCAGCCAAAGGTGGCGGACATCTGTACAGTCGGTAAAAACAAGGCCTGGAGCTGACTGTAGTTCAGATCACGAACTTCTTCTTGCACAATTTAGGATCAGACTAAAGAGATTAGGGAAGACCCACAGATCAGCTAGATATGAGCTCACTAATATTCCTAAGGAATATGCAGTGGAGGTGAAGAATAGATTTAAGGGACTGGACTTAGTAGATAGGGTCCCGGAAGAACTCTGGACAGAAGTTGGCAGCATTGTTCAGGAGGCGGCAACAAAATACATCCCAAAGAAAGAGAAAACCAAGAAGGCAAAATGGCTGTCTGCTGAGACACTAGAAGTAGCCCAAGAAAGAAGGAAAGCAAAAGGCAACAGTGATAGGGGGAGATATGCCCAATTAAATGCAAAATTCCAGAGGTTAGCCAGAAGAGATAAGGAATTATTTTTAAACAAGCAATGCGCGGAAGTGGAAGAAGACAATAGAATAGGAAGGACAAGAGACCTCTTCCAGAAAATTAGAAACATTGGAGGTAAATTCCAGGCAAAAATGGGTATGATCAAAAACAAAGATGGCAAGGACCTAACAGAAGAAGAAGAGATCAAGAAAAGGTGGCAAGAATATACAGAAGACGTGTATAGGAAGGATAACAATATCGGGGATAGCTTTGACGGGGTGGTCAGTGAGCTAGAGCCAGACATCCTGAAGAGTGAGGTTGAGTGGGCCTTAAGAAGCATTGCTAATAACAAGGCAACAGGAGACGACGGCATCCCAGCTGAACTATTCAAAATCTTGCAAGATGATGCTGTCAAGGTAATGCATGCTATATGCCAGCAAATTTGGAAAACACAAGAATGGCCATCAGACTGGAAAAAATCAACTTATATCCCCATACCAAAAAAGGGAAACACTAAAGAATGTTCAAACTATCGAACAGTGGCACTCATTTCACATGCCAGTAAGGTAATGCTCAAGATCCTGCAAGGTAGACTTCAGCAGTTCATGGAGCAAGAATTCCCAGATGTACAAGCTGGGTTTAGAAAAGGCAGAGGAACTAGAGACCAAATTGCCAATATCCGCTGGATAATGGAAAAAGCCAGGGAGTTTCAGAAAAACATCTATTTCTGTTTTATTGACTATTCTAAAGCCTTTGACTGTGTGGACCATAACAAATTGTGGCAAGTTCTTAGTGGTATGGGGATACCAAGTCATCTTGTATGCCTCCTGAAGAATCTGTATAACGACCAAGTAGCAACAGTAAGAACAGACCACGGAACAACAGACTGGTTTAAGATTGGGAAAGGAGTACGGCAGGGCTGTATCCTCTCACCCTACCTATTCAACTTGTACGCAGAACACATCATGCGACAAGCTGGCCTTGAGGAATCCAAGGCTGGAGTTAAAATCTCTGGAAGAAACATTAACAATCTCAGATATGCAGATGATACCACTTTGATGGCTGAAAGCGAAGAGGAACTGAGGAGCCTTATGATGAAGGTGAAAGAAGAAAGTGCAAAAGCTGGTTTGCAGCTAAACCTCAAAAAAACCAAGATTATGGCAACCAGCTTGATTGATAACTGGCAAATAGAGGGAGAAAATGTAGAAGCAGTGAAAGACTTTGTATTCCTAGGTGCGAAGATTACTGCAGATGCTGACTGCAGTCAGGAAATCAGAAGACGCTTAATCCTTGGAAGAAGAGCAATGACAAATCTCGATAAAATAGTTAAGAGCAGAGACATCACACTGACAACAAAGGTCCGCATAGTTAAAGCAATGGTGTTCCCCGTAGTAACATATGGTTGCGAGAGCTGGACCATAAGGAAGGCTGAGCGAAGGAAGATCGATGCTTTTGAACTGTGGTGTTGGAGGAAAATTCTGAGAGTGCCTTGGACTGCAAGAAGATCAAACCAGTCCATCCTCCAGGAAATCAAGCCAGACTGCTCACTTGAGGGAATGATATTAGAGGCAAAACTGAAATACTTTGGCCACATAATGAGAAGACAGGACACCCTGGAGAAGATGCTGATGCTAGGGAGAGTGGAGGGCAAAAGGAAGAGGGGCCGACTAAGGGCAAGGTGGATGGATGATATTCTAGAGGTGACGGACTCGTCCCTGGGGGAGCTGGGGGTGTTGACGACCGACAGGAAGCTCTGGCGTGGGCTGGTCCATGAAGTCACGAAGAGTCGGAAGCGACTAAACGAATAAACAACAACAACACCTCCTTGCCGGCAATCAACCTCTACACCTCCTTGCCGGCAATCAACACCCAGATATGCAAAAATCAACACTAGGATCAACACCAGATGAACAATCAAACAGCACAATACACCCTAATCAAGGAACTATTAACCCAGGCAATCAACCAAGCAGCAAACAACAGCCCAATCAAAGAACTCCCAAGGAGAAAACAACACCCCCACCAATAGTAGAGTTCTAAACTTATCAAGAGTATTTCTCAAAGTGACTGAGTGAAGGAGAACAGGAGTAAGGCCCATATTTAGCTTTATAGTTTCATGCAAGGTCCTTAGCCAAGCTGTATGGAATGTGTAGACCAATGTTCCCAACTTTGGCAACTTCCAAATGTGCAGACCTTAACTCAGAACTCAACTTAGAATTCTTAGCAATGGCCATGCTGTCTTTGCCCTACTCATGGTCAACACACTCTGAGCCCTGACAGAGCCTTTTCAGGAGAGAACAACACCCCTACCAACACAAGCAGGGCAAGTCACAGTATATAAACTGAGAGCAAGGCCCACTCCCTCTTTGCACTGAAGATGTTGCCTAGTCTGGCAATGAAACGTCTGCAAGAAAACAACAAGGCTCAGAGAGCACCAAGGACTCCACAAAAGAAATGTCTCCGGTTTTGATAACATTTTAATCCTGAAACTGTTTGACTTGATCAACTTCAATCTACCCTTACACTAGATGTACTACCTTTGATTTCCCTTTTTCTTGCCAAGCTAGCATCTGTTTTTCCATCCCATACCTTCCTCTCCCATTCACTCCAAACTGCATTCCTTAACAGTGCCAACAGTTTCTGGATTTGCCCAACAAACCATCCATGGACATTGTTGGTATTCAGATGAGGAGTACCATGGGGAGTACTCCTCATGGAGCTCCTAGTGAAGTTTTCTGGAGCAAAGTTTGAGAGAGAATTATCAAGAGCTCATGAAATACAACTGAAAAAGAGTTTAAGTGAGTTTACTTGCTCAGACCTAGAGTGTGGAATTATGTATCCCTGTTGCATTGCATACAAGTAGATTTAAGACATATAGGGGAAAAATCAAGCTTGGGTTTCAGTATGAAATATTTCATTCAATGTAAGTTTCCTTACTCACCCCCCCTCAATTAAGCTGCATAATTTTCAAAGTTCATCTAATGTTTTTTGAAAGCTCACCTGACATGGGCAACTGTGTGAGAGGCATCATCAATAGTCTCATCCACCAGTTGGCAGGCATCTGCTGACCATGTAGGACTTATCTCCCCTTCCATTCCTTCCATTTTATAGGCTAAGAGTGCTGATTATTCCATGCTCTGATCAGAAGTCCATGTCATCTCAATACTATGCGTTTTTGAGATGTTATTTCAAGCTCTGACAAGTAACTTTCTTTACATTTCAACCCGTGTCAGCACCAGCATGGCATGGGAACAAGGTACGATGTTTTCCAGGAACATTAGAACGGGGACCATGACAAGCGTCATGAGTAGATGACAGAAGAAAGATGTTGGCTAGGGATATTTGTACCATGGTTAGCTGCAAGTGGGGAAAAATAATTCTGTTAACATCTAGAAAGAAGTATCCCTAACACCAGCTTCCATTGCATGAGGACAACCTCTTTCTCATTTTTCTGTTTGCTTGGCTGTAGCCCAATCTGGAACATGGAAATTTCAGTGTACTGTGAACATCATGTTATGCTAATGTATTAATATCATGCAAGTATTTCTCAGGTAAACCATGCCCTAGTATAAATTTGTTGGTGGTAAACCTATTTTGCTATGTCAGGACGGTGTGTTTAGTTTAGGCGTAAAGCAAATTACTTTTCTTGTCCCTCATTACAGCAAGCCAACAAATGCTGTGAGGTGACAAAGGAGATGTGAGGACAACTGTTGTTACAGGCTTAAAGTAATTTACTCTGGGCTGTTGGGATGGGATGAAAGGCTACTGGAATCCCTCAGGGGCGACCTTGTCCTCCTTTCAGTAGGCTTGTGTGATCACAGAGATGCAATATGAGCTTGAGAGGTGAGGTTTTTACTTAATGATGAAAGAATATGGTTGAAAATGGCCTCAAAGCCATTTATCCAATTCTCCTTCCAAATTTATTATAAGATCTCTCTCTTTCTCTCTCTCTCATACACACACACACACTTCTATATAGAACAAAACAGAACCTACATAACCTACGTTAAGTAAGGCCTCCAGAAGCAACCCAAGTTCTAAATTAAGAGGCTGTATAGGATTCTATAATCATGATGTCATATTTATTTATTTATCATATTTTTATTACCACCCGTGTCCCTCACTTGGGGGACCCTGGGCAGTTCACAATAAAACAGTATAGCATACAATAAAATCAGAATAATATCAATAAATATACATATAAAATATAATAAAATCCAAGTGATGGCAGATCTAATTCCCCCCAAAGGGGACCAGAACCGGTCCTGACAGGACTAGGGAACCAACCAGCCCCAAGAGTGGCTCTTCCTCTCCCCACTCCAGGCATGGTGACAAAACCAGGTCTTCAGCCGTTTCCTGAAGTCCAGAAGAGAGGAAGCTAGCCTCCCTTCTGGGGGATGGATGCTCCAAAGGGCAGGAGCTGCTGCAGAGAAGGCCTGCCTCCTGGACCCCGCCAGACGGAGTCCTCTTGCAGACAGGTCCACAGCATGCCCTCCCTGCATGACCGGGTGGGACGGGTTGATGTAACGGGGATGAGACAGTCCCTTAGGTAACCTGGACCCCAGATTTTGCTGTCACTTGGTGGCTTGAGCAATGTTTTAAGCAAAGTTCATCTTCAAAGATGCATTACAAAGCAATAGAGCTTCCAGCTTCTAAGGAATTTGGGTTTAAACCATAGAGAAAAAAAAAAAGTTCATTAACTATTGAAAGCCACAGTTCTGGCAAAATGCATTCATTGCACCACAAAATAAATATCCCACCTAGGAGATACGTTACAGTTCATAACAAAATGGATAAATCATTTATTGCAACGTTTTTGCTCACTGAAGGGGGATAAAAAAATGAATTACTCAATAAAATTCTCAGGCTGCTTGTTGAACGAAAAATGCATGGTTGCTTTGTCAGCAATATCTAACATGCTCCAAATGGATGGTCCAAATGGTTTCATGCCTTTCTGAGCCCCCAAGAAGCGAGAGGCACATGGGGGAGAGAGTCAAAAAACTCCAGATGGTGTCTGCAACAGCACAATTAAAGCTCTGCCTCTTTATAAGAGTATAATACAATGTAAATTTCAATCCTTTCAACCACTATAGTTGAAAGTTCAGAGGATTTTAAAGATTAATATACAATTGAGACCAGAGGTTTTTCTTTTGGGATTGTTGGAAAAACAGTTGGAAAAATGTCATGGAACTTTGCTTTTGTACATGATAACTGCAGTGAGATTATTGTATGCCCAAAGATGGAAAGATTAGACAATACCCACAATGGAGGAATGATTGGTGAAGATGATGGAACTTGCTGAGATGGCCAAAGTGATTTCTTTGATCAGAGGAAAGACAATACTGATGTTTACTGCTGACTGGAAACCCTTTAAGAACTTCTTTGTAAAACAGAAAAAAAAATGGACTTATGATTTATGATTCTGCTGATTAGATAGGATAGACTATAGAAAGAAGAGAGTTATGTTGTAACCATAGTAAAGGTAAAGGATTCCCTTGACATTAAGTCCAGTCGTATCCGACTCTAGGGGGTGGTGCTCATCTCCATTTCAAAGTCGAAGAGCCGGCGTTTGTCCGTAGACACTTCCGTGGTCATGTGGCCGGCATGACTAAATGGAACGCCGTTACCTGCCCACCGAAGCAGTACCTATTAATCTATTCACATTTGCATGTTTTTGAACTGCTAGGTTGGCAGGAGATTGCTAGGTTGGCAGGAGTAAGGAGTAACCATAGAGTAAGAAGTAAATTTATAATTGTACTTATAACTGCTGTAAAGAAGATCAGAAACTACATCTTTGTATCTTTTTTTCTTTCTTTTCTATTTTTCTTTTACTTTTTTTCCCTTTCTTGAACTTTTAGCTTTCTGTTTGATTTCTTTTGATTTCTTTTCTTTTTCTTACTTTATATTAGTTTGTATTAGTTTTTATCTTCCTTTTCAAAATTTTTCAATTAAAAAAATATGTGTATGTGTATGTACACACAACACACAAATATTCTGCCCCTTTTTACGTGTGTGTGTGTGTGTGTTTTAAACTCCCTCCCAACATCTCTGGAGGAATGTGTATAAGTCCTATACGGAGAAAAAGCAATTAATCAAGATATTGATCTTCACCATGACAAAGCAGGCGTACACAGTCTGCACAAGATAGTTGATAAAATGTTAGACAACCAGTTTAGTGTAGTGGTTAAAAGAGCTGGATTTGAAGCTGGGAGACCATGAGTTCTAGTCCTGTTTTTGGCAGGAAGCCAGCTGAGTGACTTTGGGCCAGTCATTCTCTCTCAGTCTGAGGAGTCAGTCTCAGTCTTAACTGCAGAATATAGTTGGATGTATTTGATTAACTGCTTCTTAATACAAAATCAATACATTCCTGTAACCTGAGTTTGGGTGGAAAAACATTCTAGCTGAACCTTCTTGACATGCTAGTCTAAACTGCATAGAATCTTTCCCATGGTTGTTGGTTCAATCTTGCAAGCTTTTATGTGCATCCTGAAGTGGTATGGTCAGCTTGACTCATCTTTTGCTGTTCATGAGAAGTAAACTGTTCGGTTTTCAGATCTAAAGAGTGTCCTGGTTCAAGCTATGGAGATTTTTTTTTTTTTTAAATAGTTATTCATTTAGTTCCTGAGAGTCAGGTGACTCCTGGAGATTTCCAGGCAAGATTTCTGGGCAAGATTCTGTTAATGTAGCTTCACAATAAAGTAGGGTTAGCTCATCCTGTTGTTTCCTCATCCTGTTGATTACCTCTTCTCATGTTTCCTGTCTAGTCTGCCAAGTAAGGTTGACATCAATCTTGCAAGTCTGAAAGTACAATTCTCCCACTGTCTCCTTTACAGCCTGAGAAACTAGGGAGGGTCCCTTCTGAGCCTCTTGCCCCACTCACTATCCAGCTGTGGGCTATGCTGTCTCTTATCTGATTGTTCCCTAAGCAGCATTTCTTGGCCCATTCTCCCAAGGTCTTTCCCACATACCATTACAGGTGTTTACCTGGACCTGAGGAGTGTCTCATTGTAGAAAAGGGGGTTATTGGCAGCCTTGAAAAAAGGCTGTGGTGTGCTCCCTTCTTAAGAGGCCCTCTTTGGATCCCAAGGTGTAAGATAAGTACTATCTAGTCTCAAAGCTTCCCTTTCAAATAAGAATGTCAAGACTGTGTTGGAAGACCAACTACAAAGCATCCTAGAGGAATCAGTTTATCTGGTCACTTCCCAACCAGGGTTCAAGCCTGGACATGGGGTGGAGAAGGCACTGGTGATTCCAGTGAATGATCTTCATTATGACCTGGTGTGGATCTTCATTATGATCCTGGGGTGGATTCTATCAGTAGACCTCAATACCATTGACCAATACCAGTACCTCTTGGAATGTCTGTGCGGGTAAAACATTGGGGGCATTGTGCTGTAGTAGTTCTGTTGCTTCTTCAAGGGTCTGTTCTATTTGGTGATGGTCCATGTCTTTGTGATGGTCCATACATGGGCTATAGTGTTCCTCCAGCCTGTTAGCCTGAGAAGATTGTGGGCCTAGGAATGCCAAGTTGCTGGTTGTCTCCTTCACCTTAAGGCTTCTTGTTTTCCTGCTTTCTTGCTGTTAGCTTGCCTGTTTCCTTATTGGCATTCTAGTGTCATTTGATAACCTTCTGATGATAGATCATGGGACATTTAAAAGAAAATAATAAGAGTTAGAAAACAGCCTGCTTGGCATTTAAATTAGAGTAGAGGGAGCTACTTCAAGGAAATTTAATATTGCACACATACAACATACAGAGAATGTGCAATGATGCTTAGTGGGGATACAGACTTTAGGTCAACAGGAGCACACTGCCTTTGCCAATGCAATGTCAACAGTATGTTTGTAGGAGTGGAATGCCACCCTGGTGGTTAAATAATATAATAAACCAATATTTGTATCTGGTGCTGTTGAACCTGAGCAGAGAGATATACATTAAAAGAACTAGTTTTCTCTCTCTCCCTCTCATACCCATAAAGCAGATTATACTTTTTAAATGTCTTTTGACATATTATGTCAAGCTTGGGTGAACTGAAACAAGAGTATAAAGCCCAGAGAAAAGATGCCTTGTGGTTTATTTCATCCATGCACCAAAATGATCCTCTACAGAGGTGACCATTCCTAGTGGAAAATCAATGCTCTTCATTTATATTTTCTGACTAAACATGAAAGGTGGTATTTTAGATTATAGTTACATTCATAGAAGAATGGCCACATGCAATAGCCACCTGACCATATTTTGCCTTTGTGAGAATTTAGATTTCCAGAATATTTTCCCTTACAGTGTGTTCTTGATGTAAGGTGAGACACTCCCCCACAAAAAAAAAAAAAACAAAAAAAACCAACTGCATTTATAACACTACATGGCATAGGGCCTGGTTACTTGAGGCTTCACCTATCTCCCATAGTATCTGCCCAGCCAATTAGCTCCAGCAGGGTTGGCATGCTCCAGGTTCCTTCAATTAAATGATACCATCTGTGGAGTCCTTGGTTCTCTCTGAGCCTTGTTGTTTTCTTGCAGATGTTTCATTACCAGACTTCAGTGCACTGAAGATGTTGCCTAGTCTGGTAATGAAACATCTGCAAGAAAACAACAAGGCTCAGAGAGCACCGAGGACTCCACAGTTCAACCCTGAGCTACAAATATTCACTTCGATTGATTGGCACAATACAATCTATCAGGATCTTAGAAGTCCACCTTCTCTGTGGCAGCTCCTGCCCTCTAGAATGAGATCCCACCCCACCCCTGAGAACTGGGCAACACCCACCTTGCTGGTGTTTCAAGATCAGGCTTTTTACCAGGCCTTTGGTGAGGGTGAGTGAATCCCCGTTTTGGATGGCCTGGGTCCACTTCTGTTGCATCCTCATTTTTGCCGTCTTTTATTCTTTCATTCTTGTTCACTGTTGCATTGTTTTATTGTGTTTTATGATTTACTTTTGAACTGCCTAGAGTTGTTGCGAGTTCAGGCCGTGTGCACATTTAATACATTATTATTATTATTATTAATCTACAATTAGATTCACAGTCAAAGACTGGTGAAAACTTAATAATTCAAGTCCTAACCAAGGTCCTAAGAATTATTAAGGTAGCATCTAAGGATATAGGCAGTTCCAAGCAGGCTATTTTTTTTTGCAAAATTAGGGTGTTCAGGTCTGATAAATTCAAAATTTCCAAATATCAAAGGAGTCCTTTAGTCATTGCTCCAAGGGCTCTAATGTCATGACCTCGTTGCAAGGCACAAAGAGCCTCACAACGTAGATCATGATCATTAAGAAATAGAGGAAGGAGATAATCAAACTAGGGATTAACACAAGCACCCAAAAGCACCCACACCCATAGACCCATAGGCAGCTGAAAAGAAGGACGTCAGAGGAACGGAGATAAGCCGCACCTGGTGCCCCGGAGGACACAACCGATGCTGGGAGACAAAGGAAGGCACTGGGAAAACGCCCAGGCAGCCATCAAGGGTCCCATCAAGAGAGATCGGGACAATGTGGGGTGGGGAGCCCGGGGCAATACAAGAGGGTATAAAAGGGGCACCTCCACACCACCAACCCCGTTCCCATTTTTCGTTCTGTCAGCTATCATTCCAATAAACCAGAAATCCTTAATACCCATTAAGTGAGTCTGTGTCTTATTGCGAACCGAGGCTGACCCTGACATCTAATCATAATTGTTATAACAGCAGATTTGTTTTTCCACAAGCATTCACCTTCAATCTGCAAGTCCCAGGATTTCATAACTCTTTTGGATTGCTTTTCCTCAATCCTAGCATCACCCGATACAGCAACATCAATGAACCGGATTTTCTTCTTTTCAGTGATTGTCACATCAGGCACATTATATGATTATGATTAATATAGAAATATTACTTTATAAATTCAACTGCTAGGACAGGATGGGGGAGAAGGTGACATCCTACAGTATTTTGATAATGAATCTCCATGGCTTTCATAGGAGTCTTGAGAATTTAGCTATCACTCTCCATCTTTATATAGACAGCATGTCAAATTCAGGCTTAAAGGTGCAGCCACAAAATGTGGTTTGGATTTCACAGCTATTCTCTTCAAAGCCAGTTTGGTTACAACTGAACAGGTGAGTATGTTCACAGGAGCATCCTAAGAGGATCGAGCATCTGAGGTGGAAGGAGGATCAGTGGTCCCACTGCAGCGTCTTCTGCTGTTCCCTACCTTTTGTGTTTTTCCCAGCAGTGGGATCCTCCAACTGGCCAACTAATTACCCTGTATGCATAATTCTAAGGGGGAACTCAGTTTGGGAACAATTCTTTTGCTCCCCTCTGCCCCATATTCCTCGTATCTTATCTCTGTGCTGTCAGTCTTCCAACTTCTTACCTTATCTTCTCAGCATTGTCCCACCAGCTCTCCAACTCTCAATCTTCCCCAGTGTCTTCTTGTTGGCCCACCACCACCACCACCTACCCAGGGTCCCCCTGCTACTGCCACTGTTCTTCCTGCAGACCTGTCCTCTCATCTTCACTTTTTTTGTTTTATGAGCACTGTAAAAAGTGTACATTAGGAAAACAAAAACATTGGCTTCCATAAACTGCTAGACCAAAAAAAAAGCTAGGTAAAACTCTTGCAAAAAAACTCAGAGTGGTGCACTGTGGGGTAACTGTGAGGAGCAGAGGTCATAGTCATCTCACAATAGGTCTCTCTAAGATAGAGGTAGGCAACCTATGACCCCAAGAGTAGATGGAGCCTTGTTCCTGCTTTCTGTGGCCCTTGAAGCCTCCTCTGACCATGTACAAAAGTCTGATTGCTAACTCAAAATAGCAGGAAACTGTGCTAACACTTAAGAACTGTTGTATTAGCCCCAAAATAGGAAATCACAGTAAAAAGCTAGTACCAACAATAAAAATAAAATCCCTGTCCAACTCAGACCCCTCAACAGTCATATGGTCTCATCCACTTTGCAGACCTGAGCTCCCAGAAACATTGAATGAGGCCCTTGTCCATCAAAGACCCACTCCTGCTGCAGGAGTATGTCCAGCTGGGTTAGCAAGATGTTCCAGAGAGCACTAAGACCTTCTAGAGAGTTTAGGAAGACTTCTCTGTGGCAACTGGAAATTCTCCAACCTTTCTAAAACAGGTGCCTGGCCCTGGATAGACAATGTCCTATTGTTCAGACAGGTAAAATAATGTACCATTGACTTGCCTGTACTGTGAGAGCAGAAAGACAGAATAACCAGTAAAATGCAGATTTACCATGTTCTATTTAATGCTGGGCACAGATTCTCCTAGTTCTCATTTAATTTGATAAAAGACATTTGGGAGTAGAAAGGAAAGAAAGGAAGACATTTTGAGAGAAATCCTCACAGACTGAATATTCTTGCACTTTATTTAGGAATGATGTAGCCAAGAGATATTTGGGAACATCTCATCTTCAATGTACAATGAGCTCTTCTGTGATCTGCAGCCTCCTTGGCTTCCCATGGTCCAAATTAATCTCTAACGAAGAAATCATAAAGGAACTCCTCCTTGGGGGGAGATGGGCAGTAATAGAAATTTGAATAATAAACAAACAAACAAACAAACAAACTCTTTCCAATGGACCTTTTCAATGCAATGCAACTGTGATCCTTCAGGAAGTGTCCTGTCTCAGGCCAAGCACACACAAATACACAAGAGGTAGTTGCGAACTGTTGCTATGTGAGTTTTTTAAGCCATAGCAAGCAGCAAGGGAAGGCTATGTGCAAACACATGCATACAAAAGCAACCAAGTCCCCCCCAAGTCCAGCAAACTTGCCTAAAGGAAGAGTCCAAAATCCAAGGAGCAGGCCCAAGAGGAGTCAGACAAATCCAGGGCCCAAAGCATCAGTGAGGTCATCAGCTGGTCCCGGTTCAGAGTCACAAACACATGGGTTTGAGTCCAAAGGCAAGGCACACAGAGTCTGGGTTTGTGAGCCATTGTTTCCAACAAGAGACTTGAGCTCATAGCTCTTCTTAAATAAAAGCAGTCCTGGTGTGGCTCATTTAGGAGGGCGAGGTGGCTTCCTAACAAGTAGCCTCACTGAATTCCTTTGCTCTGCTCTTTTTTCTGCTCACTGGGCTCTTGCATTATGAGAGGGTGGTAATTCTGTGCCCAGCCCCACCTCCTCTGCCTGCTCAGGTGGCTGTTCATCTGATGACCCCAGAGCTGACTGCTCATTATCTAAGGCCTCTTCTGAAGCTGGCTGCCATTCTTCATCTGAAGATTCTGACTCCAAATCTGAGCCTACCATGACAGGAAGTCTAGGCTGTTGCAGGTTTCTAGGAAGTCCAGGGGAATCTGGAATGAAAAATAGCTGATAAACTGGGGAAACAATAGAAAAATGGGGTGAGCGTCAAGCATACTTTCTTGAAGCCAAGTTGGGACAATGCTTAATCACAACTGACAAAGAATTAGGTGTATTATGGCATAGGTTTCTGTGAATTGCAGCCCACTGAACTGGATTCATGAAATGATCTGCTGATATAGATACCAGATTCTCCAGCTTCCATACCCAAGCAATGCAGAATCTGAAGAACCTGCTATGAGTGCTATCACTGAAGTACAGAATTTCTGGAAATAAAGTGAAACAAATTAATAGACGTATAAATGTGCAGGTAATTTAAGTTTCAACTACAAGCTGAAATTCTTATCCCAAGGGGAGGAAAGATGAATAAATCCAATTTCTACTCTTAACAAGTTATTCTGAATATTCTGAGCCATTACTTATAAAGTCCTGCATTGTCCATTTGTGCACAAATGCACTTGAGCTGGTTTTAATTAAAAACAACCTTAATAGCTGGATTATGCTGTTGGAAAATAATTGGATTTGCAATGCAATATTTATATAGGAAAAGTCCTTCTTTTATGGAGATATCCAGCTTGGCTCTGTAGATATTGCATGGTCTTGAGTTGCCATTATTTTTAAAGCTTAACCTTATAAAATAACTATCTAGAGGAAGTATCCATATCTTAGTAAAAATGGGCTTAAATTTCATATAAGCACATGTATGGATGTGCACATGTACATACATACATCCCTCTAAGTAACAGCATCTGAAAGTGTGTATAAAGTGCTCTTAATGTACAATGTACAAAGGTTTTCATTTTATACCACCAACCATTAAGACTCCTGGTGGTTTACATTCATAAAATAAACAAAAAAGCCATGTTAAGATCCTACACAATTGGCACATAACAGAAGATCAAAGCATATCTATTCATTTCTTTCATTTGCATGCCACCAAAATCATATAGCAGTCCTTATATGGACTTTTTGAGAAGAATAAAATGACATGATGATTTATGAGTTCAAAGATTAAGAAAGATGTAGATTAAATGAGGAGCTGAAAAGACTTATCTAAGAGTTACAATAAAATTGTAACCATCTGTTGAAAAGAAAGTTAGAAGTCACTATAATTCTTAACTTTGGGATTTTATTTTCTCTTCTTTCTTTCTTTCTTTCTTTCTTTCTTTCTTTCTTTCTTTCTTTCTTTCTTTCTTTCTTTCTTCCTTTCTCTTTTCCTTTTGATTTGTCTCTTACTCTATAATTTTTTAAAACAAATATAAATAAAAAAAGAAAAAAAATTCAAAAACGTTCATCAAACTGAATGGGAACTGGTAAGAAAAATGCAGATCCCCCCCCCCCTTCATACTTGATTTTCACTGAAGAGATTTAAGCAACCCAAATTCTTCTTCCCATCTTTTAAAGGAGTCTGCCTTTCCAAGGACGTCCTAACTTTTCCTACTTTTTGAAATTCCCCACTACTTAAAGGTAGCACAGTTGCGCCGCCCACCCTCTGCAAGGGTTTGTTTTGGTTTATTTTCTAGTTTCAAGAAACAAGGTTGTTCTGAACCTCTTGTTATTATTCTGAAAAGTTGAGTGTCTCTACTAATCTTCAAGGCCATTTACTACATCTCCTCATTTCATTCCTCATTGTAATAATAGAGATCATTATGCATTTCTTTCTTCCTTTTGCATAATATAGCAAGAAAAGGGGGAGGGGAAACATCCTCAGCTCTGGGGGAGGGAGGGGTGAAAAAACTAAGAAAAAAGACTATTTTATCTCCTGCTAAAATCCGTATCTCACATATCTTCCTTTACTTCTTCTCCCTTCATTTTATTTCTTCGCCAACTCACCACTACCATCAACTGGAATGGGAAGGAAAAATATGTGATTATTATCTGATTATTTTTCACCTCCTTCTTCATCTGAAAGCTAGAGCAAGATAGTCATTGCTAAGGTGAAATCTTAATTAATTATCCACTATAATCTTAATCAACGTGTGTTCCTTTTAAGCCTCTCAAATTCACTGCAAGATAAAGATAGCTGAGAGGAAGGTCTTTGTAAAGATGCAAAAATAATCAGAGAGGGGGTCTATATTGCATGGATTTCCATCCACTATTAGGGAAAGGGATGGAGGAAAAGAACATTTTGCTAAGGACCCTGGATTAGCAAGATTTTCAGGCAAATGGCGCACGCATTACTGAACATGATGCTTCCAAGTCACGTGTCCCAATATTGGCCTGCTTAATGAATTGAAGCATCAAGGGGAAAATATGGAAGGAGCTGTGCAGGAGAAGAGAAATGCAATTTAATATGACATGAATCATTTGTTGGCTGGCTGTAAAGTATTGATGGAATTCCACAGGAATGGTTTCTAGGATGACTATTTTTTACAGGGAGCAGTGCTTAATTCTAATGTTTCAAGCATTTAAAGGCAGCTTATGAAAAAGACGACGGCAAAGTTAAATATGTCACAATCACCCAGAAGTGTAATTGGCAAAGCAGTAAATCTAATGATGTTCAAAAACATGACTCTTCAACTCTGCCGAGCCTGGGGAAAGAGACCCATTAAGCTGTAAAGGAACAAAAGATAGCTGGGCATATAGCTGTCGGCATGATGGTGACATTAGTTGTTGAAATTCCTATTGATTTGGGTTGCTAGCAGTTTGTAGGGCATGAGCTATTATTACAGAGGTGACACCTCACTTGGATAAGAGGATGGACGTTAGTGTGTGTGCATGTGTGTCTGTGAGTGAGAGAGAGAGGGAGGGAGAGACAGAGACAGAGAGAGACTAAGGGCTTATCAACATATCCTCAGTTTGTGGTACAAAATGTCTTGCTAAACCATTCTTTAAGGACATCCTGAAGAAGCTTCCATTCATCTCTTTCCTATCCCAGAACTGGGGATGCCTAACTTTGTTTCCCATCTTCTCCCAACACAAGCCTTGCTGATATTGGCAGGGACTGTGGTGATCATGCAGTCTGGGATTGATTTTACCATACAGATCCTCAGGTCTCTGGACAATGGACACTTCCCTCCTTGGATTTTGGGTTTGGCCTGCTGGACTCACATGAGAGCTGGCATCCACAGCAAAGTGTGTTTCTTTCTTCCCAGGGGGGAGCAAGAAACAGAAAATTGTACACATCTGATGAGATCTCTTTTCCATTTTGCATTAATGACCCATCTACCTACATCATCACTCTATGACCTTGGCCTTCATTTTCCTGCCCCACATTGTGCAGTCCCTGGCCTATGACCATGCAAATATCACTAACCTCTGGAATAAAATAACTACTTTGGCATTTTCCTTATCTCTGTCCACCTGAGCTCCAAGCCTATGCAGAAATCCATCCTGTTAGAATATGTTTAGAATGTGTCTATCTAGCACAACAGAATCCAGCTGCATTGAGAAATGATTCCATTTTAAAAAGAACCCATTTGTCTGGTTCAGCATCATTACCTGGGTTACATAGATTGATATTATTACAATTTACATCACTTGGTTTCCAGAGAACTATTTATGAGACCTCTGAGGAAGAAACATTAACAGGTTGGAATATTCATGTTCATCTAAGACTTTTTAAAAAAATCTTGCAATCATGTCCAATTCTCTGAGACTGCCTGGACAAGTCCCTGCAGTTTTCTTGGCATGATTTCAGAGGTGGTCCGCCCATTGCCTTCTTCCTAGGGCTGAAGAGAGGGACTGGCCCAAGGTCATACAGCTGGCTTTGCATCCAAGGAAGGATTAGCACTCCTGGTCTCCTGCTTTCTAGCCTGGTGCCTTAATCACTACACAAAACTAACTTTCCATTTAGACTTAGCAGCATACTAACCCTGCCTTGTTATGCACTCCCATGACTGTACAGGAACAAGGAATTAACCATTTTTAGTCCCAACATGGTGTTGACCCAACAATGGGCTGGCCATTCCATCTCAACCAGCCCACCAACCTGTGTGTATGAGTGTGTGTGCATTTGTGTACATATTTTACAATATGCATGGAGGTAAAAAATCAGGAGTCTGATAGCATCTTTTCCAACTAACACATTTGAATAAAATGTGTATGCGTTCATGAGTTGTAGCTCATATCAGCAGGTATGTAAAATGAGAAATAGGAAGAGTGGAGGAAAGAGAGAAGCAGAGCCTAATTTTACAACTTGAGTTAATTTTACCTAAAAAAACCCTCTTATTTTGGCAAAGACTCTTGTAGGATTATGTAGGCTAGACTAATGTAGGATTTAAATTGGGAAGGGAGGGGAAGACAGGTTAGTTATGTGGATGCTGGTTATATGTGAGACAGATTACAAGTACCTTACCAATTAAGCATTCTAATATGTTAGAAACCCATTGTTTTTGTTGAGATTTTCTCGCAATACACTAACACAGCTCTCCTGACTGATTATGTAACATCAAGCAGTTTTCCACTCTTAGCAACCATATAGATAGATTTTTTTCCCTGGAGGATCTGTCTCCTTCAGCTTTCCCAAAGTTTCACTCATGGCCACTGTAACTGAGTCCATCCACCTTGCTGCTGGTTGTCCTCTTCTTCTTTTTCCTTCCAACTTTCCCAGCATTAGAGCCTTTTCCAGAGTGCTGGGTCTTTGCATAATGTGTTCAAAATAGATAATTTGAGCCTGGTCATTTGGGCCTTGAGTGAGAACTCTGGGTTTATTTGTTTAGTGATCCATCAGCTTATTTTGTTGGTAGGCTCTCCTACTACTACACAAAAGTGAAATCACCCTTGAACACTTTCCCTGGCAATGCAAACACCTTCTTCTCTGTCACTATAGAACTGAAAAGTCAGTTTTTAGGGACTGTGAAAGCTTCTGTTATGAAACCATTTGAAACATACACTCATAGCACACACAGATGTTCGTAACACACATCCTGTCTGATATGATATTAGATGACAGGTTGCAGGAGAGGAGACAGACATTTAAAGACCTCCTAATCATCTTGGTTCACTGGATGTTTGTTTTATCCCTGTGCATAACAGTATTTGTCTCCTTGGCAAAAGTAAAAAAAAAATAAAGGTAAAATACATCTAAGATGTAAAATTAGCCTCTGCTTCTCTCTTCCTTCTCCTTACAATATTTCTTGCACAGATCTGACAAGCTAACTTCCATTATCAGCCACTATAAACTATCCAAGGTTTCACATTATGCCCTGCTCATTTGTTATTCCTTGCATTAAATTGTCCTGCTAAAAGTTTCTATGTCTGTTTCAGATAACTACATTTTTTTTGACAATCCTCGGCAGGTTGAACAGAATTGTACTTAAGTGAAAAAGATTTTTTACCTTTGAAGGCAGACCACATTTCTGCCCAGGAAGTACTTTGATTCCTCTAACATTTTCTTAATTGTATTAAATTCTATTTATTATTAAATAAATTATTATTAATTATTATTATTATTACAATTTTATAATATTTTATGAATTTATAATAGCCAGTTTGGTCTAGTGGTTAAGGTAACAGACTAGAAAACATGAGACCGTGAGTTCTAGTCCCACCTTAGGCATGAAAGCCATCTGGATGACTGGGCCAGTCACTCTCTCTCAACCCTAGGAAGACAGCAATGGCAAACGACTTCTGAAATCTCACCAAGAAAACTGCAGGGACTAGTCCAGGCAGTCACCAAGAACCAGACACAACTGAACGGCAAAGAAGAAAATATATAATTAATATAATAAAATTATTATTAAAATATATTATTATTTCTTTAAAATCTTTGCCTGCTGAATTCTTTGATGAGAAAATAGTTATTTCGGTAACCAAAACATTTGCCCATTCTCTACATTTTCCACAAATTTTAACTGTTGTTTTGCAGTTATTGGGTAACGATGATCTAGGATGGTTTTCTTCCTCTTGTCCATAATGTCAGCTTCCCAGGTGCAGCTGGCTAGCTACTGCATGGCAGACAAAAAAGACCAGAAGTGCTTTTGATTTGACCCAGGAATGTCAGTGGTGGAGGAAATGTTCATGCCCCTTCACCAGTTAAGAAAAGTACTACCACTGTTGGTCCTGCCACTATTATTTAGCTAACTAAATAATGACAACATAAACTAGTTGAGAGTAAGAACAATGCTTTCTGGAGCAGTAACATCCTGAATCTGAAAGATAATGTTTTAAAGCACTCCCTAAAAAAAATCTCTGAATGAGCAATGGTTTTGTGATAAAAAGCTAGTTTTTTGTTGTGTTAGGTTGTGGAATATAGTTACTTCCTGATCAAGCAACCATAAAGCTAGGAGTATATGGAGAAAAGGGGTAAGCGATGAAAGAAGCAATTAATAGCAAGAGTAAAAAATTAAAAAGGAATATATCTTAAACAACAACCACCGCAGTAGCAACCAAGAGAGATTTTTGTCAACCCCTTGTGACAAGCCAAAGATTTATTGTGTAATTAAGCACAAAGGAGTTTTGATGTAGCTCCTCTAAGAGAAACAACTTGTTAGGCTATTGTTTAAAATGGAGCATTAATTGTTCAAGGTCAGCATGTCCTCTGAGAAAGAATAACATCCCTTCCAATGCCTAAATTATTGTGCAACCTGGAAAAGGACAGGTAAGAGAGGGAATAACATTTAAAATCAACCTCAAGATATGAATTCTAAGTTTATCCATTTAGTGGGCTCTTAAAGTGTGTTTATCTATAAATATGGAAGAAATTATGTCATTTCTATCCAAATTAAATCCTGGTTTCTTCACATGAGGTACCAGTGTGGTGGGATCTGGATTCCAAAACTTGACCTGAATGAAAAGTCTAAAAGAAAAGGTATCAGGAGAACTAAGAAAAACTGAGGAACTAAGTGTTTGGACCAGCAAAAGCTAGAAATAACAGAGAGAGCATATAAAAAATTGTTGCATTTATAAAAGGAGGAAAAAAAATCCACTGATCTAAATAGAAATGAGTTGGAATATCCATTAATTCAACAAGAGATTTTCTTTCATATTTATTGGACAACCCAGATAATGTTTGAAAAGGGTTATATGTCAGCCTTATTATATTGGAATATAAAATGGAGGGCAGGATATTTACTCATATAATATGCACCTCCCCCATTATTATCCTGCTTTAGTTCAATATTCGTAAGTTTGTTACGATGGCGTTACAAGGATCAATATGGTTTTAAAAATGCAGATATACTTCTGAATTATACAACAGAAAACGGAATTTGTTTATTTATTTATTCGCTTGTTCATATATTTACCTATGGTTTTATGCTGCTTCGATCATTCTGATTCTAAGCAGCTCACAGGCAAAACAAAAACACAATGAAATATAGGATAATATAATAACCATAAAACAAATACAAATCTGTAAACCAAATCTAATCATCATAAAACATAACTGTATATTAACTAATTCCCACAGAACAATTCAGCACTAATAGTTCATTGTATTCATGGACTCAGTCAGGTACAACCAGCCTTCTCTTGCCTCAATCTCCACATTTCTCTTTCAAATAGTCAAGTATTCAAAAGCTTTCTAAACAGCTTTTGTGAGGATGCTGAACATTTATCAGATGGGAAGGCGTTGCACAAGATGGATGTTCCTGCAGAAAACACTAGTCTCTGAGTCCAATCCCACTATACCTTCTATGGGGTAGGAGGGCACTGTAGCCCAAATTGTTGAATGATTTTCCCCAGAAGCTTTATGCAGATTTATTTATTTATTTATCAAATTTGTCACCGTCCATCTCCTCCCACCAGAGGACTCTGGGCAGTTTACAACAACAGTAGTCTATTAAAACAGTCAATATAAAATACAAACACAACATATAAAAATATAAATACCATTAATAAATAGATATAAAAATAAGAATAAAAGTAAAATCCAAGTGGCAGATCTAATTCAGTCCATGTGTAGATACTAAATAAAGAGGAACAGAAAATCAAGAGATCTTCAACATCTGCTGTTGATCATGCTGAGCATTGTCTCTTGACAAGTCATGATTTTGCTGATCTTGCTTGCCAACTTTCTAACCAACACATGCTCTAACTCCATCATCAAATGAGCCAAATCTGTTCACCTTCAGTCTTCCAGACACTCCTTTGTCAAGTTACCTGAATTATTATCATCCTCTAAGCATACTTCCTAACTTATGACAATTCTCAAAATATCATTGATCACTGAAACTGGTCCATTCTCCCTTATTAAAATATTTTCCTTTCCTCAGTTGCTGACCAAGAGAAAGAGAGAACATGTTATGAAGAACTATGGATTTACTGACCATAACGTACAACATAAAAAGATTACTTTTCAATATTGGAGAGACACTGTAACCTCAAACCTAGAATCATGGTTCAATTATTTGTGTTTGCTTCTGTTTAGGAACTGGTTCTCTGTCAATTTAATGGAAATACTGATGGTTCTTATTCTGTGTTTGACTTGCTTTGTTATGTGTTTAAAATTTGTCCTTGCAAATAGGAATACTTTGGAAGAAAAGAGGCTTGAGAGCAGTGTTTCTCAATCTCAGCAACTTTAAGAAGTATGGACCTGCTGGCTGGGGAATTCTGGGAGCTGAAGTCCACACATCATAAAGTTTCTGAGACTGAGAAACGCTGCTGTAGAAGGACATGGTGAAAACAGTGCATAAAACAAGTGGCTGAAAAAAACAATAAAAGGAATCAAAGTTATTTCTGGAGGAGATAACAGAAGAAGCAGAAACTCTCAAAATTTTAGCTGCTGAAAATCATACCAATATGGCAGCTAAAAATTCAGTAGTAGAGGCCTTCATAACAACTTCTGATGATGAAGTAGTAGAAGAAAAACAGTTGGCAAATGTTGTTAAGAATGTAGGATGCCAAGTACAGAATGCAGAACAGCTACCCACAGCTGGTGAGAAAATGGAATCTACTGTAGGCTAAGAGGTCATGGATTTGAAAGACTAGGAGTTGAAAAACTCATTGGATTCAAGAAAAGCATTACCTTCAGTTTCAAATGAAATTATTTCTCCAGGAGGTATCAAACAATCACAAGAAATCAACACTGAAGGAGATGAACTTGTTATTGAGGTAGGAGGTAAAAAGTGGAAGAAGAGGATAACAAAGTTAACATGAATAAAGAAGATTATTGCACAGCTGAAGAAGAATGAAGAAGGTACAGCTGGAGACTTAAAACTGGTGTGGAGTTTATTGGAGTTGGTAGAAGTAAGTAAAAAGTAGTATCACCTTAAAATTCAGTTTGATTCCTGCAAATTGACATGCACATATCTATGTAGTTTCTTGGCATGGTTTGGAAGTGGCTTGTCATTGCCTTTTTCCAAGATTTTTGTTCTGACTTCCCTTTCTAGCCTTGGACTTCTCAGATCCATTTAGCCAGCAAGGATGAGCCTGTTGATGGAACTTGCAGAGATGGCCAAAGTGACTTCTTTGATCAGAGAAAAAAACAATATCCATATTTATGGCTGACTGGAAATCCCTTATCGACTTTTTGCATGAAACGGGGAAAAAATGCACTTATGATGTGTAGATTTGATGATATGGGAAAAAAAAGGATAATAGAAAAAGTGAACTTTTTTGTGTGCCATCATAGAGTAAGAGATATTTTTGTAATTGTACTGATATTTGCTGCAAAGGAAATCAGAAGCTTCTTCTTTCTATTTCTTTTTATTCTTTCTTTCTGCACTTTTTCTTTTCTGCTTTGTTCCTTCTACTCCTTAATAGCGTGTGTTATTTGTTATGCTCTTTGTAAAACTTTTAATAACATGTATACAAATTGTAGGGAGAGGATTTCACAGAGCTGTGTCTACCATAGAGAAGCCTGTCTGTCATCCATACCCCACGTATTTTGTAAGGAGAAGGGAATACTCAAGAGGTCCTCTTTAGATGTCTGACTGGACAGGCAGATTCAGTTCTGAATGGGAAGTTCTATGTAGCATTGGATGCTTCAATTATATATCCAGGGGTGGTATTGCTTCAAGATTATGGTGGAATAAAGCATCCCATCATATATCTTAGCAGGAAACTAATTCCTTGAGAAAGAAATCTGTAAGCAGTGCAAACTCTGTGGGGTGTAGATAAACTAAGAACACATATGTAGGACAACTTATACGATACTTCTAAGAGAAGGTAAGAGTTTGACAATTAGTAGCTGCTGTTTTGTGCCATCTGAATTTTGGCAAGTCCCCTTTTGTTCCACTGGGGCAAATTTCATTTCCTTTCAAATAAGAATATATGAGGTTTGCTATAATTCCAGTAAACCACTTGTACATTGTGGCAAGGCAGGTTATAGGATGGTAGTTGTCAGTTCCTTTTTCTTTGATTTTCTGTACTAGAAATGTTCTTCCAGATGTTATCCACTATTCAGTTTTTGTTGTTTGCAGAAGGTCACTCAGCTATATTGCTAGCCTGGAGGGTAGCCTTGACATGTGTTTGAGTCAAAATACATGCTGTTCATCTTTTCCTGGGACAATCCAGTTTTCAGTCTTTTTGATTTGCATTTGAACCATTTCTCTTCTTCTTGCTGCATCTTCAACTTGCTCTCCATCAAATTCTTCCCCAGCTCTTTATCAATCCACTGTGCTTTTTTATTGTATTTGTATACATTTTCCCCGAGTTTAGAAAAGGCAGAGGAACTAGGGACCAAATTGCCAATATCCGATGGATAATGGAAAAAGCCAGGGAGTTTCAGAAAAACATCTATTTCTGTTTTATTGACTATTCTAAAGCCTTTGACTGTGTGGACCATAACAGTGTGGCAAGTTCTTAGTGGTATGGGGATACCAAGTCATCTTGTATGCCTCCTGAAGAATCTGTATAACGACCAAGTAGCAACAGTAAGAACAGACCACGGAACAACGGACTGGTTTAAGATTAGGAAAGGAGTACGGCAGGGCTGTATACTCTCACCCTACCTATTCAACTTGTATGCAGAACACATCATGTGACATTCTGGGCTTGAGGAATCCAAGGCTGGAGTTAAAATCGCTGGAGGAAACATTAACAATCTCAGATATGCAGATGATACCACTTTGATGGCTGAAAGCGAAGAGGAACTGAGGAGCCTTATGATGAAGATGAAAGAAGAAAGTGCAAAAGCTGGTTTGCAACTAAACCTCAAAAAAATCAAGATTATGGCAACCAGTTTGATCGATAACTGGCAAATAGAGGGAGAAAATGTAGAAGCAGTGAAAGACTTTGTATTTGTAGGTGCAAAGATTATTGCAGATGCTGACTGTAGTCAGGAAATCAGAAGACACTTAATCCTTGGGAGAAGAGCAATGACCAATCTCAATAAAATAGTTAAGAGTCATCACACTGACAACAAAGGTCCACATAGTTAAAGCAATGGTGTTCCCCGTAGTAACATATGGCTGCGAGAGCTGGACCATAAGGAAGGCTGAGAGAAGGAAGATAGATGCTTTTGAACTGTGGTGTTGGAGGAAAATCCTGAGAGTGCCTTGGACTGCAAGAAGATCAAACCAGTCCATCCTCCAGGAAATTAAGCCAGACTGCTCACTTGAGGGAATGATATTAAAGGCAAAACTGAAATACTTTGGCCACATCATGAGAAGACAGGACACCCTGGAGAAGATGCTGATGCTAGGGAGAGTGGAGGGCAAAAGGAAGAGGGGCCGACCAAGGGCAAGATGGATGGATGATATTCTAGAGGTGACGGACCCGTCCCTGGGGGAGCTGGGGGTGTTGACGACTGACAGGAAGCTCTGGCGTGGGCTGGTCCATGAAGTCACGAAGAGTTGGAAGCGACTAAACGAATAAACAACAACAACAATACATTTCCTCCACAAAGTTTTCCAATAACCACCAATTTTTAAATAGCAGGATTTGTAGGTTCTTTGTAATTTTTTTGGCTAGTCCCTATACTTTTGTAGAACAAAACGTTGGTTGGCTCTAAACTTCATGTTCTGTTTAAACAGATTTATTTTGCTTTCCAATCACTGAATTTTTGGTGCTATTCCCACAGTTGGTTACCTTGGTTCTGAAACCTGGTTTTGGATCTACTAGAGTATCATTCTGTAAGGCCAAGCATGATTCCCTGCTCAAATTTATTTCTAACTCAGCCTTGTTTTACATTTTTCAGGTTGCTTGAATCTGCCCTAAGTTTTTTAACTTTCTGTTCTAGGAAAACTTCCATTTTGATTTTCCATTTATAAATGCCTTTGGACCAAGTTCTGGTGTTTCAAAATAAGCAGTGGAGTATATGCATTGGTTTGTTTCTTTAATAGATTTTGTTGGAATTACAGTACTTTGTCATGTTAACGCTACGCAAAAGGCTAGCCAAATCTTTTATTTTTATTGACTTTAGTGGTAGCAATCATGTTTTTTTTTTCTTTTTTTCTTTTCCCAGTAATAGTAGAATCTTGGAATTTCTGTCTCCAATTTTGCAACATCCACCTTTAAAATTCCCTTTCTGATAGTTTAGCTTGGTGGTAACATTCCATAAAAGATTTGTTTTCCAATTTTGTCCATATTTTTTTTCATTTTTGTTCATCTTCTAGAGACTCATCTCCCTAGCAAAGGGACCTGAGCCACATAGCCTCCTTGTCACCTGGTGCCCAGGTGACACAGCATCCCACGTGACCTTTACTGACCCAGGTGATGACCAATCTGGGACAAAAAAAAAGAAAATGCTTTCTAGGGTCCATATTGCACATAGGTTGCAGGATGCACTTAATCTGGGTTCTCACTTGAGATTTATCTGACATGGGTGACCATTGCAGGAGTTAGCCTTCTGACTGCATGATTCTGAGCATCGCTGGACCATGCAACTTCACTAACCCAAGAAGTGTCATCCCATGGCGAGACTGTTGTTGTTATTAAAAAAGTAAATAGGGTCAAAAATAATAATGCCACTCTCATAGCTATTGCTTCCAAGCTTCTTCCATATAAGAGCAAAACTAATATTTGGCATGTTTTTATCTATAACTTCAAGTTTCTATCTCTTTTTCTCTATCAATACCATTCAAAAGATCAGAAAGATAAACTGTTGTTTATAATTAGATGCTCTTGCTGAACTATACTGACAGCTACCTTGGGCAATTCTGAGTCATTCCCTATTGATTTGTTTCTATACCCTCTTTTCTGAATATGTCTTAGCATTATGTTTGAGTAACCTACCTAAAGGGGAAAGAACATCTCCAGGGTCACTTTGAAATAATAACTAAAGCAAGTCAGAATGAAGTTCCCAAAACTTCACTGCTCTGTCCCTGATACAACCCAACTCCATCACTTTATCTAACAATGCAAGTTGGTAGACAGAAACTTCTACTTTTTAAATTTCATTTTATTTTCATGTCACATGGAAGACCTTAAAAAGTGTCTTTCCTCCAATGCTACTTCTTGTTTATCCAGAGACTCAGGACATGTAAAGAAAGATCTAGGTTTACATTCATTTTATATATGCAAATTTTATTGTTCATGTTTTTTTCAAGCAAAGGCTTTTTTCACTGGCATACATACACCTCCCCCATACATACCAACCCAACTCAATGTTTAAGTATGTCTGAATCATGGAAAGTCTACTATTTATGGTGCTTTATATTAGATGATTGTTTTGAACTGTTACAGTTCCCATTCGCTTTTATAACTTCCAGTCAAGGTTGTCTAATCCCAGCTTGATAATCTTCTCTTACATTTTAGAACTTCTTCATTTGAATGCTGTTGCCTTACCAGTTCACATGGGAACTTTTTGAGAGTTACCTCTTCTTGGGTCTTCTTAAAATTCTCCATTTGGCTATTTTCCCATGTTGTGCATAAGCTGAATTCTTCTGAACAAATCCTTTCTACTGTATGGCTTGCCTTGAGAGAGATTCATATACTTCATCTTTTATACATGTCCATTCATACCTTCATACAAATACATGGTGTGAAATACAGAGTATGTATAGAAACCAAGCTACTAGAATTTATATGATTTCTACACAATAGCATTGGTGACATTCCTATTCCACCACCACCAGTTTTTTCCCCTCCTAACTATCCTGTCAGATGAAGCTTTCTTGAAATTGGAAAGTTTACAGTGATTTATGAATGCACAAAGTTGGAAGGACTCACAAATTCCTACAGTGGAAGAATGGATGGTGAAATTAACTGAATCGGCAGAGATGGCAAAACTGACTACATTGATTAAAGAAAAAAAAAATATCTAACTTTGTTTCTACTTGGAAACCACTTGTGGACTTTTTGCCTGAAACTGAAAAAAAATGAAGTTTTGATTTTGGGATTTGACAATTAGAACTGTATAAGAATATAGAAATAATGTGTACTATAGTTTAAAAATAAAGTAAGAGGTTAATGTATTTTTAATTGCATCTGTACTGGAGAAGATTGGAAGTCATTCTGCACTTTTAAATTTGTCTCTTTTTCATTACTTCTTTAATCCTTTTCTATCTTTATAGATTTTTATCTGTATTTTGAAATTTATTAATTTTTTTAAAGAGAGTTTACAGTGATTTTGTAAAAGTTCAGTTGGTCTAATAAAGATAATTCATCTACAGATTTTTCTTTTTCTTATGAGCAACATCATTATTTTGGCTGTCTTAATTTCTCTGTAACATCCTTTCCTGATCTGGTGTGCTTCAGATAAGCTGGGCCTACTATGCCTCCCAAAATTCCAAGTTAGCTTGATCAAAGGCTTGGGAACTAGAATCTGGAAAGAATCAGATAAGGGAAAGCTAGTCAGTGCAAGTCCATAAAGTTAAGCCTCGTATGGAGAATATGGGTCTGAAACAGATTAAAGAGATCAAAGGTCTTCATGGTGCCTTCTTTAGAAATGAATACAGTAACTTGAAGTCTAAACTCTTCATATGAAATCAAAGCTGGTCTTCCATCAAAGAGACTTGCCTTACTCCTTAAGCAGATCCAGGGCTGGCTTTATTAGCAGCCTTATAACTCTATGGGTCATTGGCCCCACTGCTCAAGCTTTCTGTCAGACGTTTGGCCCCAGGAGTCATAAACCCCCTTCTGGGCCTTTTCCTTTGTCATGGGTTGTAAAGGAGGGAGGGGGGAGGCTTGATTGATGTGAGTGAGAGCTGGAAGCATCACAGAGCCAGCAAGAATTAGAAACTTCACAGACTCAGCAAGTTGACACCGGAATGCTGTGGCTAAAGTGTTATCTGCCAGCGGGCAGTGAAGAATGTTGCTGAAGCTCGTGTTGTAAAACTGAAAGCAGTTGTAAATATTCAATTTCAAATGAAGGCGGGGACTTGGGTCTGATAAAAGAAGAGGACAGGGGAAAATACAATTACTTGAGTCTTTAGATGCAGAGGGAGATGGCACTGTATCTTTCAATAAATGAAATATTTTACTGAGACCTAACTGGTTCCAGAGAGATTTCTTGCTATTGGGATATCTGAACCAATGTTCCTCAGACTTTCTTTTCTAACCCAAAGGTTTCCCCTTTGAGAAAGAGAGAGCTCCAAAACTGCTTTCCAGCTGCTGCTGATCTGATATGACATGTTAACAAAGGAAACTTCAATCCATGTCAAGAATGTCTTCACCTGAAGAAACAAGAAGGGTTTCATAGTTAAGTGATGTAACTTTGAATTGCTCCCATGTTCTAGAAAGTTCTCCTTTTCCCCAAGAAGAAAGCTAACACATCATACAAGTAATAGACTATATCAAGTTAAGTGAGGGACAAGCTAGGTGAAAATATGGATGGATGGATGGATGGATGGATGGATGGATGGATGGATGGATAGATAGAACCTTGAATTGCACCCAGAACCCCTTTGGCAAACAGTGCAGCTTTCAGAGCAGTGGGATCACCTGGGTATATCATGGCATGCCCATTACTGCCTGCATTTCAGCATTTTGGACCAACCGTAGCTTCTAAGTGGTCTCCAAGGGCTGCCCTATGTAGAGTTGATTACAATAGTCAATTTGTGAAGTTACTAGGACAAGGGGACCATCTGAATGCTTATTTTTCCTTTCTATATAGTAAGAATTACAAGTTCTGACTTGGAAGGGTCAGGTGTAACGGTTGCCTCGTTACCCAATAAGGCATGGACTCACTTAGATGGGCTAAGGATTTCTGTTTATTGAATACAGAGTGCATACACGCAAAAAGCCGGGAATGCGGGCGTGGTTGCGGGGTACCCCGTATATACCCGCATGGTGGACCTTGTCCCCCTCCACCCCCTATTGTCCCACAGCTTGGATCCGGATCCCTGATGGGCGATCTGGAAGCGATACCAGTCTGCTGATGGGTGATTAGGGTGATCACCTCTGGTTTCTTCTGTCTCCCCTTCCTTATCCATTGCAGGTGCGTGCCCTGGGGTAATGTGTGGAAGTTCCGCTGATCTGTTGATGGCCCTTCTGGTTCTGGCAAAGGTGTGCCTCCTTTGTCCTTTGATTGCTTTTAGTGGTTGAGTGCTTAACGGATTAGGGCTATCCCTTCCTCCTTCCTGAAAGGCATGTTCCCCGTTGTGATGCATGGATGCCTTGCAACGGGGAACGTGACATCAGGGGACTGTATCTAAACCTTTTGAGAGCCATATGCAACCTTGTTTTAACATACTGGCTCTGCTTTTGCTAAACTCAAGAAAGAAACACACACACAGAGAAAAAAGGAAAATTATCCAATACATAAAAAGGGCTTTAAAAATAAGGTTTTGGCACACCATTGCTCTTTTAAAATATGTTTGGACTTTTTTTCTTTCTTTTTTTTCTCTTTTCTCATCTTTTCTTTTCAAGGATTCTTGGATTTGACAGAGGAAAATTGGGTAAATTAGGAGAAACCTATCCAAAACTACATGCAATTTCTTAATGATTCATTCATTCATTCATTCATTCAAATACTAACAGTGATCTGGAAACTGGATGAACTAGATTTAAGTTTGGAAATGTAGGCAACTAAGAAAATTCAAAATTGATGGAATCCACCCTCTCTAATCAGGTAAAAAGCCTATCAAATATCAGGATAGATGATATATAGATATAGATAGATATAGATATAGATATACAGTAGATATAGATATACATATACATATACTTTACCTTTCATATACACTGAATTAGTATTTCCTCTCCCTTTGCACTTCCATCAAGATTACAGCATCAATAGTGCAATGATTTCTACAGTTTTAAGGTGCTCTTAGGCTTCCTTCATGTTTCCATATAATTAGTCCTTTGATGTTCAAATGACAGCTTATTCTATAGCCAATCACTGACGTAATGCTTTGCGTAATTGCTGGGCACTAGGCAGGCGGTAAAGGAACAGTATTTATTTCTAATTGTCTCATCCTCTTTTAAAGCTGTCCTGGTTGGTGGTCTTCAGTATAACTTATGATAATCAATGTCATAATTTAACTGCACAATGTGTGAAGCTATCTTTGCTTTATTTTCCTACTTGAATCTCCCACTACTGCCCTCCCATAATGTAATATTTAGAAAGACATAGAAGATTTTCTTGATACAATTGTCAATGGGAATGTGAACACTGAGGTCTGACCTTCACTAATGAGTTTTTCTATTATGGAGGAAATGAGGTTATATTATAGATTATTTGAATCTTTTGATGGAGTCTTGTTGGTGAAACGATTCCTTACTGCACAAATCAAGATGTAGCATTTTTATCTACATCTTATTTTTTTTCTTTCCTTAGTTTCAGATTGGAGCTGGGGATTTTATGATTTAAGATCTGTTTTTATTGCATCTGAAGAAAGAGTGTGTGTTTGTTTGTTTATTTTCTATCCCACCTTTATTATCTTCATAAATAACTTCAGGTGGCGAACATACCTAATACTCCTTCCTCTTCCTCTTTTCCCCACATCAACAACCCTGTGAGGTGGGTTGGGCTGGGAGAGAGGGACTGGCCCAAGGTCACCCAGCCGGCTTTCATGCCTAAGGTGGGACTAGAACTCTCCTACCACACCTGATTGGCTCTTGGGCTGAGAGAGAGGGACTGGCCCAAAGTCACCCAGCCGGCTTTCATGCCTAAGGTGGGACTAGAACTCTCCTACCATGCCTGATTGGCTCTTGGGATGAGAGAGTGTGACTGGCCCAAGGTCACCCAGCCAGCTTTCATGCCTAGGGTGGGACTAGAACTCACAGACTTCAGGTTTCTAGCCCAGCACCTTAACCACTAGACCAAACTGGCTCTCTACATGCAGGTGGTGGATGGATGCTTGTGCAATAAATAATTACCAATACTAGATCTGCAAGAAATATTTTTTTTCTCTCTTCTGGTCTAAGTAGCTGATCATACTGTGCATTAATTTTCATCTGGACTTCATAAGCTGTACTTGTTTCCCAATGACCACTTGCAGCCAGTCTTCTCTTAGAAAGAGACGAGTATTGACAAATTACATGATAGTACAAAGCGTCACTGAGTGGCATTCATTTTCTATATAAATGCATTCATGCACGTTCATACACACAAACACACACTTGGTCTGACATGACACTTTTTTCCTGAATCAGTTCTTAAACTGTAGCTAAGATATTTGAGCACTCAAGTCATTAACTTCCATCTCTTTGTAAGCAAAGTGTTCTGAAGAAAACAACACTTAATATAAGAACCGGGTAAGAAATAATAGACAGAAGAATAAAGGAAAACAAAATACAATATTTACCTTCTTGAGTTTCAAAATAAATTCCATCAGCTCAAAAAAAAAAAAAAAAAAAATCCCAACCCAAGCAAATAAACATTGGCACAATGAAGAAACATGAGCTCAGCTGACATCTAAAGCTGGATTTATGAATTAATGCAACATTTCAAGAACTGGACTGTCATTATTCTTCTACAATTAATGTCTCTCTTATGAAAATTCTGTTGTATCTTGCTAAAGATACCTCACTGGCTGAATCAGCTGTTTATTCTCATCTGATAGCTGAAAGTGTAGGAATTATGGCTTTGAAGTGGGGATATTTGTTGGCAATATTCTTCCAAACTTCTTCCACTTGCCTATAAGCTGTCACTAACCAGTGATCAGTCACTGGACTTCAGTGGTGCTAAGCACAATTGGAAGCTGTCCCCCCACCCCCGACCCCATGGGACTTAGATATCATTTGCATTCCTGAAAAGGCATGAGCTAATTTGGAATAAAACCCCCTTACTCTGATTTGCCATGGCACATTCAGTTCAGAGAAATCATTTGACTGAGTTTCCTTATGCATAATATATGTGGGTAAATACAGAGAAGCAGAACATTAATTAGCAGTCTAGCCACTGCTTAGATTTAGTGGCCTGTCTTCCTTCTTCCCTCTCCCTCCCTCTGAATGATAGCAGCAGCCAACATTGCAAATGCACAAGCAAAAGATTAACCATTTTCAAGTGGCTGATGCCGTTCAGAGTGAGGGAAGTCCTTGTATTCTCATAGCAAGCAAAGAGCATATATTCTGGGAACAATGCTAGTTGGCTGATCTATATGTTAATTAGAGTGTAATTTGGAAGTGGAACTGAAGTATTTCCACCTTCTTTCAAATGCAGATGACCCAAGTATAGCCTAATTAGCAATAAGACATAGTCCCTAAGTATTTCAGACTTACGATAAACGAAGTATCAGAGATAGATTAATGCTCAGACCAAGGATGCATTCCAACTATGGTCCAATGGTCCTGGAGGTGAAAAGTGGCATCCATGGAGAGGGGAGGTGGTCAAAAGTCAGGATGACAGCCGTAGAAGTGCAATCAAAGTCCCGTGCATTAATGTCACATGTATATAGAAATAGGCTGGGCTTTGATCATGTTGCTGTGAGGACACTGTGGACTTTTTGACCTCCCCTGAAGACACTACTGGAAATAATCTATCAAAGCATGTCCTTAGTTTCAATACTAGGCTTTCTGAAAACTCCAAGTGTTATAGAAAAAGAAAGCTTCCCTCAGTTGAACCTTTTCTGTCACTGAACGGCTTGTATTTCTGAGATTCTGCAAACTTAATGTGATGTTATCTCATTCTAGAGATTTGTATAAACAAAGGTATGTCTAACATGTTTCATCATGCATGACAATTGTCCTTTGGGGCTGAATTATTCTGAGACTCTAAGAGTTCCAAATTATGGAAATGAGAACATATCCTGTTTTTAGCTTCACTATCTTAAACCACTGAGATTCCTCTTTGAAATAGAATAAACACAGAAGCCAGCACACATTTTTGTATGTTTCTGACATAATGTTATTTTTTTTTCAGTTGAATAGCAAGGTTACATAATGGAATTTAATATGTCAGCTTGCAGGGAAGAAGCCAGAACTCACAGGAATGTGATTATATATATATATATATATATATATATATATATATATATATATATCCATTCAATTGTGTCTGATTCTCAAAGAATGCCTGGACAAGTCCCTGCAAGTTTTCTTGGCAAAGTTTTTCAGAAGGGGCCTTGCCTCCTTTCTAGGGCTAAGAGAAAGTGACTGGCCCAAAGTCACCCAGTTGGCTTTTGTGCCTAAGGCAGCACTAGAATTCACAGTCTCCTGTTTTCTAGCCTTGTGCCTTAATCACTACATCAAACTGGCTGTCAATGAGTAAATACTGTCTCTCAGACTATAAACTTCCCTTTTTGCCTTAGGTTTTGTTACATTTGAACTTTGGGGTTGGGTTAGAAGAACGCTCCACTCCCCACCCTCAAAACTCTTCTAATTAATTCTATTGGTAGCAACATTTACATGAAGTGGTTTCTTAGGAAATATCCCAGTCTCTCAACCTAGCTCCCCCCCTCCCCATAACCTCTGGATGGCTTTTGCCAAAAAAAAAAAAAAAAGCCTAGATGTCTTCATTTGTTTGATATACCAAAGCACAACTAAACATCTCCACCAAGCCAGACTTCTGGAACAAGATTGCAGTCAGAGTAGACAACTGGAAGAGTGGACAATTGAATATCCAGTAGACTAGAACTGTGGTGGTGCTGCGGGTTAAACCGCTGAGCTGCTGAGCTTGCCGATCAGAAAGTCGGCGGTTCGAATCCGCGTGACGGGGTGAGCTCCCGTTGCTAGTCCCAGCTCCTGCCAACCTAGCAGTTCGAAAACATGCAAATGTGAGTAGATTAATAGGTACCGCTTCGGCAGGCAGGTAACAGCGTTCCATGTAGTCATGCCGGCCACATGACCACGGAGGAAGTGTCTACGGACAAATGCCGGCTCTTCGGCTTTGAAACGGAGATGAGCACCGCCCCCTAGAGTCGGACACGACTGGACTTAATGTCAAGGGAAACCTAGAACTGCACTGCAAAGGGACATAAGACTAGGATGGAGTGTGCAAAATTGATGGCCAGGAGAACCACGATGATTATTTTGTGAAAGGGGAGCCTGAGAGCTTAGAAATATTTGTGGGCAGCATCACATATCTGGGTATGGCTGACCTTGGGGCAGGTGTTCTTTGTTTGTAATTGTGATGTGCCTATTTTTGGAATTACATTATTATTTGCATCCATTTCTCACTTTAGTTTTCAGCGTACAGAATAAAGATATCAAAACTCCATAGCTTGGATTGGTTAGTCTGATGAAAAACAAGGTTGAGGTGACACCACAAGAATTCTACCCAGCACCTTTGCTTTCAAATGTGAGGCTTATATCTATGCCAATCAAAGCAGTTCAAGTCTAATTTTCTTTCTTCTGCCTGGTGGAACGTCACCTGTCACTTCTGGAAATGTAAGCTGGCTTATACTGGGGCAATATTTACACAATAGTTACCTGCTGCCTTATAATTGTGAGAATTCATTGTCACACCAGGAAGGTCTCTGAGGGCTGCAAAAATGGATTTCCATAGATGTTGTTCTGAGAATTCAATTAACCTTGAATTCTCAAAATTATAAGGAGGCAGGTAACCATTGTGTAAATATTGCCCCAGTATAAGCCAGCTTACATTTCCAGAGGCGACAGGCGACATTCCACCAGGCAGAAGAAAGAAAAGTCTTAAAAGATTTGAATGGGAAACAGAGTTGTTTTGAACTGAAAACTGCTTCCAGAATAGTTGGAAGAGTGTCAGACTTACTCCTGGCAACATTGCAACAGCTTATTTTGTGAGAGATTCCCGAAGATTGGGAAAGGAATAGAAAAGGTTCCAGTGGATGAGACATTTCACAGATTTTCTTAGAAGCAGCAGCTTAGCCCAGGTGGGGAGAAAGCTGGAAGGATGGCATTCCAGAATGTTCAAAGAGGCTCCACCTTAATGAACTCGCTACAAAGAGTCTACAAGATTCCCATTACAGTTCCAGAGGGTCTGTATTTAACCCAAATGAGCATTAAAAGTCCCTTCCTGAAATCTGCGTAGTCCTTGCTTCCTTCATCTTGCCCAGCTGCAAGAGGCAAACTTGAAAAGTTGCACATTCAAAACATTTGGCATACCTTTACATCTACATACTCCTAAACTCTTGTGTCTGTTTGATACTTTGTGACCTTCAACTGGGCAAAACAGTGCATCATAGGGCAAGAGTTTTTGAAGCAAGGTACCTCAAATGGGCTAACTTACAGAATGCATCCAAAATCTGGGACCCATGACTCCCATGGAATTGAAATTTAGCAAATTTTATAAAACATTTTATGACATTAAAATATCATAAAATATTTTATGGCGTAATACAAAATGTCATAAATATTTCCCGATGTGTGACTGTGCTATACTGTTCAATATGAATGACATGGGCTATTTTCAAGGCAGATACTCCTCTGAATATTTCCCTGAATTTTTAAGAACTTTTCCAGAGATGGCAGCACTTTAGAAGCTCTGCCATTGTTGAAGGCACTGAGGAATCTGGTAAGGAAATATCTCTGAAACAACGACCCAATGGGTCATGGGTTGTCTAGTTTTTTTTAATGTTGATGGAGGTCCGAAATTGCTGCTATCTAAATCTTAGACCTTGAATGACTTGTGAGAAAAGCTGGATCTAAAGAAATTCCCCTTCTAGGTTCTTTTGACAAATCTAGCTGAGTATCATTGTGTTCTAGTCTCTCCAGATGACCCTCATTACAAGGCTTGCACCTCACATTCTCCTCCATTGCTATACATACTCACGTGGTATGTGCACACATCAGAGAGAGCAAAAATAGTGCAGGACATCTTTTATTTTGTTTTTGTTTTTTTCCTTACCAGTAACAGCATTCAAGGTAGCTAAAAATAAGACACTAACAAAAACACACATTTGGAACCCAACAATTAAAAATCAGTCATGAAAAATAGGCAATTCCTTTGCCTCCACGCATTCATCTTCCTTGTCAATCTACATAATAAGCACAATAGTGCACCTGGTTGGTTTTATGCTGGCCCAGTGCTGATTAAAAGGCCACCAGTGGGGGAACTGGGAGTTTGCAACCTGGCAGCTATTTATGAATAATAAAATAAAATAAAATATAAAATAAAATAAAATAAAATATGCCAGGAATTTGATGCCTGATTAGACAGACAAATAAAGTATTCATACCTTCATTCATTCCTCCTCCTCTTTGTTCCACACAAGCTATAAACTTATATATATACAACATGGAGGACATTCCATTAAATTTCATTGTAGACAGGTCTAGGATTAAATGGGTAGTTATCAACTGACGCGGTGGCACTGCGGGTTAAACCGCTGAGCTGCTGAGCTTGCCGATCGGAAGGTCGACGGTTCGAATCCGCATGACGGGGTGAGCTCCCGTTGCTAGTCCCAGCTCCTGCCAACCTAGCAGTTTGAAAACATGCAAATGTGAATAGATTAATAGGTACTGCTTCGGCGGGCAGGTAACGGCGTTCCATGTAGTCATGCCGGCCACATGACCACGGAAGTGTCTATGGACAAACGCTGGCTCTTTGGCTTTGAAACGGAGATGAGCATCGCCCCCTAGAGTCAGATACGACTGGACTTAATGTCAAGGGAAACCTTTACCTTTACCTTTATCAACTGAGCTTCATTTCCTGACATCTTGCTTAGAAAGTTTGCACTGCATATAGGATCTTACTTTGTGGTCTTGGAAAAACTGGCATGCCAGCATTACTTCAATCACTTGCTTGAGCATTGTTGGTGTAGGAAATGGACCAAAGAAAAGTGGAAATAGATTATCTTGAAGATTATTTTCAAGGATTTCACACCCCCACTTGCCTTTTCAACCTTCAGTCTTCCCATAAGCAGTGATAAATGGGTAATAACATTTTAGTCACATTAAGGGTTCCTACTTGGAGAATAAAGTCACTAGTTCTAATTATCAGGATGTCCTTCCTGAGATTTCAATGCCTGATGAAATAAGGCTACAGAAATTTGGACGAGCACATGAACAAAAAGACTCATACAATTTTAACTCTTTGGTGCCATTTAGTCGCCATCCAATTTTTGCAGCCCAGGGAGAATAGCCCTACCTCAAGCCCTTTGAAATGAATTTATGTCTTGTTTTTTGCAACCAACCTCCAATCCACAGAGTCTGGGCCATGTTCTACAGAATAAACATACAGTATGAAAATAAATATAATGATAAATAATAAGATAAAATAATTAATGGAAATCCCCCAGATGCTCACAAAGGACACTCAGCCCTGATTAAAAGTACAGTGGAATAATATTGTTCTAGAAATTACACAAATGGCAGCATATGAATATTGTGCATGTAAATTCATGTAACAACTCTAATTAATAGATTTAGTTTAATTAATGTTAGATATAAATTAACTTAACATGAATTTATTTTTTGCCCTAACTGCCACTTTTTTCCTGGTCCCACCTAATTTTTAGGCAACAGAATTCATATTCAAAGGACAAGTATGGCTTATAGACATCAGCTCCTTACAACAGATACAATTCAGGAACTGGTATGCTGGCCTAGATGGTCCTATTATTGCTATATCTGGGACTGAAATTAATAGAATTACTGCTATGATCCTAGTTTGATTGCTGTTAATTATGTTTACATCCTTCTTTGACATTTTTCAATCACATCAGGAATTGTGGATTTTTGGAAAATAGGGAATAGCCAAACTAATTATTTTACAATGGTGGGGGGGGTGGGAGGAAAAATCTATGTCTAATTTGTAGCAATGGACTATCAATATATATTTTTTCCAGCTTTTAAATTGAGGGACAGTTCATCAAAGTAGCAAGGAAGAAGACCTTAAAGCAGCCTTTCTCAACCTCTTGACCCTGGAGGAACCCTTGAAATATGTTTCAGGCTTCGGGGAAGCTCTGCACATTCAGGCTCAAAGATAGGCCAGAAGTTACAAAATCATTATGTTCGTTTCATGGGTAGGCCTGTATAGATGCACTAACAGTGTTCTTAAACTCAAAATAAAGAATGAAACTTGCCTCTTTAATGGGAAGTTGTCCGAATTTGAAACATTTTTTTAAAATAAATTGTGATCTCCCAGGGAACCCCTAGGGACCTCTTGTGGAATGCTAGGGTGCCACAGAACCCTGGTTGGAGAAACCTGCTTTAAAGCAATATCGTAACTGTTTTGTAGTTCCATTTATATTAGAACCCTCCAGGGTTTTCCCACCTCCTTTGTATTTTTTAAAATTATTCTTAACATTGCTATTACTTTATATTAGTAATACTGTTGCATGACTATGTACATTTTCTTTCAGTGAATTAGTCTGATTTGGGCTGGTGTGGCCTTCTACCCTGAAAAAAAAGCTGTGGATCTCTTGTCTACAGCAGTGGGTAAAAATGGATGGTGTTCCTTTACATTTCATCCCAGCTGATGTGTATCCTAGACACAAAGAAATGTATCCAGATCTGTGGATTTTTCCAGGGTAGATCCATTGCTCCAGCTATTGACTTGGTGGGTGTGCAGACCATTTTAAAGACCTGGCAAGCCACTTGCCTCATTCCTTAATGATGGCTTGAGTTGAGCAGTGTGGCAGTGAAATATGAAGCTCCTGAAAATGTTTATTTGTGGTTTGAGAGCACCACAAATATGCTCCCTTTGCAGCAACATTTCTTCTTCTAAGGAGTTTAAAGTCTCAACACTATTTAGCTAAATAGGCACTGGAATGACAGCTGATCTCCAGAAAAGACTCTAAATTGGAAAGAAATCTGGCTCCTATTAAGCTTAAGGAAATCTCTAACACTTCTGTTTTTGTTTTTGTTTTTGTTTTTCTTTTCTCCCTGTAGCTCTGTGAGAACAGAAGTGTTTACAAAATGCAAGTGCGGCCTTTATTATCATGATTACCAATCATCTAACTTTTCCAACTGAAAGCTAGTACTTAAGGTAACTTCCTATTCAGGTGATTTGCAAGCAATTGTACTTTATTCCTGTTGTACCTCCATTTCTCTTTTTATTAGTGTTTGAATTTTATAAGCTGGGCATTCCATTCTACAGGCACTGTCATCCCAGAAATCGCAATGCTATTCATCTTTTTCTAGAAAAGAACCACCTATCAAGGCAGGCTTTACTGGCGAGAAATAAAAATTGAATGAGAAGGCAGTCCTACAAATGGCTAGCCTCTCTTCCGGTTGTCATGTGCCAACAGAAGGAACTGAGAACAACCATAAGTTATCCTAAAACATAATTTGCATCTTGCTTTGCCTCTCTTTCTCATCAAGCAACTATTCAACCAGGTTTGGAAGGGAGGGAGGGAGGGAATGGATGATGAATAAGTTCTATAATCTATGTCAGAAACATGCCAATCAGATGCATCTAGAAAGTTGAAAACAAAAGTGAAAATAACTCTCTTCTCCTATTATTCCCTAACAAACGACATCTAATATATGCTGCTGGGGATTCCTAAAAAAATAAGCAGACATCGACATCGGTTACCAGAAATAATGGAACCTCTGTGAATTTGGCCATATCTCTTTTTAAAACCTTCTAAACTGGTAGCCATAGCCATATGTGATGGAAACAAATTCTATAATATAAAGATATATAGGGTGGAGAAATGCTGAACTCATTTTTATTAGTCCAGAATAGTTCCATGTTTACTTTTAACAGATTAAGGTTTGTGTAACATCCATAGGTCTCACTCACACAACATCCTTGACCCAGAAACAAAATGGCCTGTTTAAAGTTTGTTGACAATGTATCCTCACACCAGACCCTCTGTCTTGATGCCAAGCTGACAATGAGGCTTTCTGAAGGAAATCAAAGCAAACCAGCAAGCAAGTGGTTTTTGCCATCAGAACATGGAAAAACATGATCCATATGGAGGAGGAACCTGAGGGAGATCATGATCTACAGAGTTCCAATTGACCCTCTGAAGGACTGCCTCCCCGTATCTGGCTCTAGGCTCTGTGGTTCTGTAGCCATTTCTGCTTTGTCTGCCAAAAGGATTAGAATCTCCACTTTCCTTCCTTCCCCCAATTCTCCTTCCTTCCTTCCTTCCTTCCTTCCTTCCTTCCTTCCTTCCTTCCTTCCTTCCTTCCCCCAATTCTCCTTCCTTCCTTCTTTCCCCCAATTCTTTTTCCTTCCTTCCTTCCTTCCTTCCTTCCTTCCTTCCTTCCTTCCTTCCTTCCTTCCTTCCTTCCTTCCTTCCCCTTACTCATTCTCCCTTTCCTTCCTCCCTTCCTTTGCTGCCACCTCACACCAAATAACCTCTTTTTCTATATTTTTGCCTCCCCAGCATGGGGAGGAATGGAGAGGAAAAAACAAACAAACAGGTGAAAAGGTTTGGGGCTTTGGGAGCTTCTATCTCAAGGATGGGAGGAAAGCACAGGAATCAGAGTAAAAACATTCACAACGGTTGGTTGTTCTTTCCTTCCATACATCCTATGGACTCCCCATTTTTCCTGCACAAGGAATTGCTAACTTGTGGTTGGCTGAGTGGCTGAAAAGGACTCATTAGGAAGACTGTCTTAGGTTTAATGATGAAGAAATGGTGATATTAGATGAGAGATGGTGGATTGGGAGATAGGTTATGGAGGTGGAAAGCAGGGGAAGATAAAATGGTAGACACTAGGCTGGCCTTCCCAAGAGAAAGGGAGATTGGCAATTGGGTGCTGATCCCATCTTTTAGCCCAAAAGCTAAATATGAGGACCTACCCTGGTCATCTTGGTCTCAGACTGTTCTTAGCCAATGACAGGCCTGCATGTAATAAGGCCATTGTCTTTCATGATTTGTTTAGAGAAGAGATAATGTATCAACAGAGTATGGATGGAGGAGGATGGGGTGAGATTTTTCTATGAGGTTTTCAAGTGTTTCAGCAGCTGTGACTCCAAAGTCAGGTGGAGGGATAGGTGAGGTGGTGGCAATGTTCCTTTGTGTGAGTTTTACCAGAAGTCCTTATCTGTAGGCTTGATGCAAGTGTCTAAACTGGTATCAGTTTCCAGGGAAAAGTCACATAATCCATCCATCTAGCTTCCAACAACATATTTGTTTGAGCTTCTGGATCTTATCATGAAGCTACCATGGAACAACCCAGATTCCTTTGGGTTATTGGTCTTAATAGATTTCAATCTCATGCACTGAGTTTAAAATCTGGAGTAGCTCAGGGATTCATGGTTACCAAGGCAGGCACAGATAGTTTCCCATTAGTATCAGGCACAACCCACATAGGGGGATACACACTTGACCTAGTATTTACTTGGGAGCAGTTGGCAGTTGACCCAAAGATGAAGGATATTAACCTCGGTCTTTTGTCATGGTCAGATCATTTCTTGGTCAGCCCATGGCTTGTTGTTCCAACAACCTCCACAAGATAGATGACTACTTAAGATTGATCATCCCTGGTGTTTTTGGATCCACTCAAATTCCATCAAGCATTTTGATATTTCTCCTGAAATATGGCAGGCAGTTTCACTACAGTATGTTCCAGGTTAACCACTGGATTCAGAAGCAATGAAGCATTGGATCAGATTGGTTTTAAGAAGTTTCTCTTTTTCTTACAAATCACAGATTAGTCATTGGAGTTCATGGAGATGAAGTAGGTATATTGATGCCTAGAACAATGGTGAAGGAAAACAAGGAAGGAATATAACTTAACATAGGTATAAGTCAGTGTTAGAGCCTACACTGTGGTGATAGATGTAGCAACGCATCAGTACTTCTTATCCCTTGTTATATTAGCATAATGTTGTCCCAAAACTGTTTAGGGGACCCATTCTTTGGGGGTAAAGGTGGTTTGGAAGATCTCCCATTAGGCTGCTATGATAGGTTTGCTCCACATTTCACTGATAAAAATCACTCATATTTCTTCATATCTTGACTCTATATTGGTAGAGCCAACTGACATAAATAGGTCCCATGATGAACTGGGAATTCTTTCACCTTGAAGACCTTGAGCATATGGATCCTTGCTTCATCTAGCTCACGTTATATCATTAAGATAAATCAAACAGACATCTCCTGTTTGCATATCACGCTATGCACCTAGGGAAATGCTGCCTGCAAACAGTTGGACTTGCACAAAAATGTACAGCTAGTTGAAGTTTTTTTCATATATCCTTTTGACATTTTTCAGAAGGTTCTCCTGAGCAGAAACCTTTGAGTTGGAAAGGTTATTCTCTCGCAACCTTCACTCCATCAGATGGATCCATCCATCAACCAGCATCTATCATTTTCCATCACCTTCTCAAATGATGACTGTGCCCTGCTTTGCTTAATAGGTGCCTATCAATGAAAGCCTGCAGTTCACTGCATGTGAACAGCATTCTGATAAGCAAAACCTCATTACATTAATATCATCCATTTGAGAATTTCAAACTGCCTCTTGCTAGCAAGGTTCTCACAGATGCTTTCTAAATGATCCATGAATGTCAGCTGGTTGGAAAGATCCAGGAAAGGTGGGTAGTATGTTGAGCAATTCATTTTTACACTAAGTTTTCCTCCATGTGATTAAACATGCCTCACCAGCATTTTTCAGCTCATGATCCATCAGAAGCAGCAACAGCAGCAAAATCCAATATAAATCAATGAACTTTCCCCCTGGAGTTGTCTTTCCCTGGGAAGAGTTTGTCCTTTGATCTCAGCTGGATGAGCAAACAACTCAACTCAACTGTCATAGCAGCCTAAAGGGAGATTGGCCTGGCCTCTGCAGCTGGCGTTTAAACGCAACTCAACTTGTAAATCTCCCCAGCAAGGCTGTCACAGTGAAGTACAACTCATATTCAGAAGAGCTCAGAGTTGCTAACCATAGTCAAAGTCCAAAGGGGAAGCAGATAGCATCATCAGTGCCAGACAACCATTTCCATGGCTTGGTGCTGGTCTGGCTGTCTAAATGTTTCATTATGTCCTTCCTCATCATCTAAGGATGTTTCCTTTGCCAATCAAAAGGCAGACACATCGTATCAGAAACTCTGCCTTGCAAGGAACAGTATTACGTTGGGGGTCATACACATTTGGCCTGCAGAATTCACACAGATAGATAGATACAATTGATAGATGATATAAAGAGTTACTTCCACTGACTTTAATTCAAATTCTGGGCTGGTTTTCATACAACACATTAAACTAAACACTTGCTTAAAAAGAAAACATTTCAGACTTCCTTGTTTTTCTTCCAATATTTTGTTCAGATGGAGATTGTGAAATGTAGTGCAAATGCCTGGATTTTTGTGTCCACCTTTTTTCACATTCTAAAATTTGGAGTTAGTCCAGCTCCCCACTCCCCTCCCCAGACACAGGTACAGAAATAGTCACTCTTTCAATTTCTACACATTTTTTTCAAAAAGCAGAATGAAAAAAAAGCATCCAAGTTGCTCAGAAAGAGAAGAACATCAGTGCTTTATGCACAGAGTCATAGCTTTAATCTTCAGCATCTCCAGCTGAAAAGATTTGGAGGAACAATGCTAGAAAAGTGTTACTGAATCAGTTGAACCAGACACTGGGTACAAGGCAGCATCCCATGCTCTTGATGTTGTTCCCAAATGCTTTGAGTGCTTTAGCAAACAATCCATTCAGTAGCCTTTTGGCACCCCAAAAAGGGGAAAATGGGTTAGCAGTCAGCTGTGATGACCCAAGAATCCAGGGCTCCACTTCCATTTCCATTTCCCTTTGTACATGACAAAAGCAGTGTGCTTTCACTGAGTTTCCCTGTTAAAGGTATTTTAAATGCTTTTGGTTTGAATAGTAAAAGCTTGGTCAATCAGAAGTAATTCGTATGGTCATTCTGTGTACAGTTTCCTACTTTTTATGCTTTCCTTCCAAAATGTTTTGTGATGGCAAAGTATCTCAATAGTAAAAGGTGAAGAATTTATACAATCTGAAGAGAAACCTGAGTATAGAGATGGAGAAGGAAGGAGAGGAAGGAGAGGATGGATGGATGGATGGATGGAAGGAAGATCGAAGAAAACTTCAGTCAATTTCTTCTATTTCACAGGGAGAAAACAAATATAGTTCAAATATTAAAAAGTCAGAATAGGGTTGTGATTAGGTGTAATAATATTTGACTCAGAAATAGGTACAGATTGGACAAAAATCTAATCTATCCACATGTTAGCTCTATTTCCACTAATGGCTGCTGGACTCCCATTTTCAAGTCCACCAGTCCCTAGAAATGACAAGCTCACCTAACCAGAACCAGAGAGCAAATCTCACTCCCTTGACTTCACACCGCTTAACTTCTCTCTCTGGCTGAAACTTTGCTGAAAACTCTGAGTCTGAAGCTAGCTAAGAGCTGGCAAACCAGAATGAAGCCACACTGAACAGTTGCTTGTCCTCTGACAGTGTGAAGGTGCAGTTCACCTCTAATGCCCGTTTCCTCTTCTTCCCATACCTCCCCATATTTCCACAGATTCTGTGCTTGACGCCGTTGGAGCTAAACTGTTCTGGTTGTTGATAGGACTGACATTTCTGCCTGAAAACTGCTGGCTCATAGCTTTTCTCTCACTGTTTTAAATGATCCCGTTTATTTGACTCAGGAAGATGCTTATGATGGTAACTGAACAAGCCTGTTCAAGCTTTTTGATTCTTGTCCCATCCTTCCAGCTCTCTCTGCTACTACGTCCAAGTAGGTTTCTACATGTTCATGTCAGGCTTGACTTCTGGTGATTATATAGACAATTCCATGCAATTTTCTTTGGTAACATTTTTGGAAGTGGTTTGCTATTGCCTTTTTCTTAGGACTCTGTGCCTAAGACAGGCCTGGAACTCATGGTATCCTAAGTTCTAGCTCAGCTCCTTTAACCACTTCACCAAACTGACTCCCTTACTATTTCAAAGTACATCTTAGTTATTGTCCCCTCAATCTTAGCTCTACTATCTGCTTCCCTAGCCCTCTTATTTAGTTCTGCCTGTACTGGTTTAGTTCTCACTCAACCCACTTTAATTTTTACCCAGCTTCTCCCTATGTATGCAATTATTCAACTCCCCAACATTCATTTTTAACTGTTTGTTTTCGATGAACTTCACATATAATATTCATTATTTATTTATTTATCAAATTTGTCACCGCCCATCTCCTCCCACTGGAGGGACTCTGGGCGGTTTACAACAAAATCCTCAATAAAACAATAAATATATAAAATACAATATAAAATTACATATTATTAATAATATAGATAAACATAAAGTCCAGATGGCTATATCTCATTCAGTCTTCACATGGAAGGGGTGCTTTAAGGCACTAGACAAGCCCAGGTATGACTCCTCTCCTCCCAACCCCAGGCCAGCTGGCAGAGCCAGGTCTTCAAGTTTCTCGGAAATAATATTGCCCTGATTTAAAAACAAACAAACAAACAAACAAACAAACATGTAGCAATCATGAAGGGCTTGGAAAAGATGTTCAGGTGATGTGATATGTCTATACCTACAAAGATCAGAATTGTACAAGCCATGATATTCCCTGTCACACTTTATGTGACACTCTATGGAAGGACTTTGGAGAAGCAGGATAAGAAGAGTATTAAGAGGATTAATCGTTTTGAGTGTTGGAGAAGACTCTGAGAATACCGTGGAGAGCCAGAAAAACAAACAAATGGATCATTGAACAAGACAATCCAGAGTTTCCACATGAGACACAAATGACCAGGCTCGAATTATCCTACCTGGGACACATTGCATGAAGACCTCGTTGGCATTATTTGTTTCTGCTGGAAGTTAGCTGCAAAGAAACGCTAGGTATCCATGGTAACAAATTGTTTTCTTAAGTGTTTGGCAGAGTCAAAAGGTCAGGCCTCATTTGGTTAACAAGGTTTAAGTGTCCAAATGACCTTATATGGGAAACCAAAACCATCCTGACTTCCTTGCTTAATTTTGCATTTAAATAAGCCAGCTCTGCCAGAGCCAGCCCCCTCTCTTCTGTTTGCAGCCTCTCCTTCTGCTCAGCACACTTGGATTTGTGTGTGTACTTGTAAATATGCCTTTTTTGTATGTTATTTATTTATTTATTTATATTTCAAATTTCTATCACTGCCCATCTCTCCCGAAAAGGGGACTCTGGGCGGTTTAAGGACTTAAGGACTTTGCCCATCCAGGCTCTGGATGAGGAAACTGTTTATGATTTATAGGTAAAGGTAAAGGTTTCCCTTGACATTAAGTCCAGTCATGTCTGACTCTAGGGGGCAGTGCTCATCTCCATTTCAAAGCTGAAGAGCCGGCGTTTGTCCGTAGACACTTCCACGGTCATGTGCCCGGCATGACTAAACGGAACACCATTACCTTCCCGCCGAAGCGGTACCTATTAATCTACTCACATTTGCATGTTTTCGAACTACTAGGTTGGCAGGAGCTGGGACTAGCAACGGGAGCTCACCCCATCACGCGGATTCGAACTGCCAACTTTCCGATCTGCAAGCTCAGCAGCTCGGCGGTTATTTTTTGCTGAAATGCCTGTTGTCTTCTTTCTGATCTCTCAGGCTGAAGGCTTTTTAGCACTCTGCACAAACTCCATCAGACCTACCTCTCTGGAGAAGTCTAAAATGCTGGGAAAGGTAGAAGGAAAGAAAAGAAGAGGACAAGCACCAGCAAAGAGGATGGACTCGGTGGCAGTTGTGGTGAGTGCACCATTGGAAGACCTGAAAGACCAGGTTAGGGACAAGCCATCCCAGAGAAGGTCCGTGGTCTGCTGGAGCTAACACCAAGCCCATAATCAATCAATCCATCCGTCAATCAATCATAGTTGCAAAGAAAAAGTTAATGTCAAGCTTCAACTCTGCAACATCTGCAACCCAGAAGCATTTCAGCAGTTTTATACAGTTAAAGGAGAGCTTGATATTCTGATGCAGATCATCATGGAGAAAATCTGTCTTTGTGGTTACTAAGAGTTGACACTGACTTGATGGCATACAATCGATCAATCAATCACCTAAATTATTTTTTTTTATTTTTGATTTGTGGTTGTTGTGTGTCTATGTGTGTGTGTGTTTTGTTTTGTTTTCTAATTGGCAGGGCCTAGGTGAACTTGACTGGGCTGCACCAGGGTAGTACTGGGATGGGAGGCCACCAGGATATTGCAAAATTGTAGGATATTGCAAAATTTCAGGGAGTTTGAAAAACAATCCTGGAAAAGGGCAACAGTATGGACATGGTACCAGTCGAAGCTAATATTTGTAGCTCAGGGTTGAACTGTGAAGTTCTTGGTGCTCTCTGAGTATATAAACTGAGAGCAAGGCCCACTCCCTCTTCGCACTGAAGATGTTGCCTAGTCTGGCAATGCAACATCTGCAAGAAAATAACAAGGCTCAGAGAGCACCAAGGACTCCACAGTATGGACATGTCCATATAATCAAGAGCTTGCCCTGAAGGATAGTTTACCTTTTTTATTGATACACTCCCCATGTAACTTAATATTTGATTTGATATTTAATTGGCTCTTGATAATGGACCATTCTGTACAGTTTCAAACTGAAGCAGAAACATTGTACACAGAAAACAACAGTATACTAGCTGAAGCATTAACATGCTGTAAGTGAAGTTATTCTAGTTTCTTCAGCTGTTATGCCTGCCTACCAAACACAGTTATTACTGAGGTACATTTTGGGTGAACATATAGACCAGAGGGCTGCCATCTTGTTCTTTGTCTTAGACAACAACAAGTCTCGAGCCACCTCAGCTGAGGGACTTACCATTTGCTAGAGCCATGGCAAAATCTTCCCCTCCTCCTCCACCACCACCACCACCACCACCACCACTCCTTCTCCTTCTCCTCCATCTCTGCCACCACCACTGCTTCTCCTTCTCCTTCTCCTTCTCCTTCTCCTTCTCCTTCTCCTTCTCCTTCTCCTTCATTGTTGTACATGCAGCAGAATGCTATGAAAAAAAAAATGCTGGTAGAGTCCTTCCACCCCAAATTGCTCTGAGAGAGAGCAGTACTGAAATATTTTTTTTCTTTTATGAATAAGTAATATATCAAACTGAAAGCTTCAGCAAAAAATAAAAATGCTCCACTTTTGGAAGGTTTTTAGCATTCTCCTAATTAAACTAGACCTCAGAAAGAATCAGAATTCAGGCCAAGCAAACCAAAGGAGCAATAAAGGAATGAAAAAAGAGGCGGTAGTCCCCACTCTGATTTAGACTCTGGCTTCCATAAAGTGTTAGAGGGAGAGACCCCTGAATCAAGATTAAATCTATTGGAGTAATTACACTACCACCTTACCACAACTTGATGTCAAAGTCCACATTATGGGCATCTTTACACAGGTGATAATGACTCCATGCATTTCTTTCCTGACCTATATATATGAAATGGAAGGTGGGGAAGTGTGTGTGAAAAAGTGATCTCTCTGCAGCTGTCACTCTGGCAAGGACAATTATCCCCCAGTTTTTGAGTGGGGGAAAAAAATGTCCCTTTGCTTTGGTACCTGAAACATTTTGCACCCATCTTTATAAACCTTTTCTCCGGCATCACAGCACAAAATTAAATGTTACTTTGTTTAAAATGTGCTGGGTTTTAATTGCAACAGGCTTCGATATTAGATTTGGGCTAACTGTATTAAGGTTTCAGACAAGACTTCAACTCCGGCAGCATACCAAGGCTGGGGCAACTGGTTTCATCTTTGCAAGCTGTGAAGTTGGACTCATTCCTCAGGGGCTGAGCCATTACCCTAGTATTTTAGGTTCTTTTTCTTACTCCTTCATCCTCTTTGGCTGACTGCATGCTATGGTGAAATTGAAAATAATCCAGAGTGTCAAATGTGCCATTTGTTATGAAATGATGAGCTTTGGAGAGATGTGGAATAGTCTGGTTGTCCAAATTCTCTATGAATATTCCTGGTTCCCCTTGTAGGAATTAATTTCAGCCGTTTTCCCTCCTAACTGCTCATCAGCTGCGGTCTTGGCCAGAAACTCCAGCTTAGAAATTAGGTGTGCGTGCTGTGCATGCTTGCTGAATGTTAATGTCCCAACAATACACACAGAAAAGCAAAAAATGAAAGTCACTCTATTCAAAAGATACAGATTAAGAATTTAGAAAAAATCGATCCTAAGAGCTTAGGCACTTGGCAGGATAATCCTTATGTTCCATGTAAGAAATAGTCCAGGGAGAAACTATCATAGTCCCACATTTTTTAGAGGTCTGGGGACTGAAGCTAGATGGTGCTGCTTTTCTGTGGAAATGACAATGTTCTGGAGCAGCAGCCCAAGAGAGGTTGTTCTAGCTCCTCCCTTGCTGCCTTTTTGGAAAATGCTAGAAACATAAACTATTTCAGATGGCTTTTTTAAATGTTCTACTTGACGCCATCTTGTTGGGTTCTTTATTTTTCCTTTATTTTTACATCTTGTCTTCTATGGTTTTTGTCTTGGGGTTTTCATGCTGTGACTGTGAATGATACTGGAACTGGTTTTAATCTGACTCTGGATACACACACACACCACACGCACAGTATATGTGCATGTGCATATGTGTGTGTGTGTGTATATGTCCAGTACACATGCAATACACACACTATATACACACACATACACATAGACATAGACATATGAATCTTGTGCATATATATGTGTGTGTGTGTATATGTGCGTAGATACTGTGTGTGTATATATGGGAGGTGGGACTATGGTAGGACTATGGGAGGTGACAACTCTGGTTGTGTTTGAAGGGGTGCTTATGTATCCCATTATAACCATAACGTGCCCCAAATTGTGCATGTCCATAGAACATATATTGATAAAGGTATATCTGAGTTGCAACTCTATCCTAAGGTGTCCAGTAGAAGCCCCAATAAGATCATGAGTAAATGATATGCAGCATGTCACTCATGATATTGCAAAGTGACATCGTGATCTGCATGATGTCACTTCTCCTCCTTGGGGACTCCCACAATTTCAACCCTTTGCCATTTATGATTGGGCTGTGATAAAGCTTGGGATCAAATTATAGAACCATAGAATCACAGAGTCGGAAGTGTTCATCTACTCCAAGTCCTTCCATAGTGTAAGATCTGTTGAAGCATTTCAGACAGTAGGGTATCCAGATGATTTCCACCATATGCTCAGTCATAGTTCAGTAAAGGCATCCAGATTCCTTTCACATATACTACTTCCAAGTTTTGTCTCCCTCATCTTATACTAGTGCCTTACATTTTTCCTACCCAGATGCATAACATGAAATTTCTTCCTGTGAAATTCCATCCTGTTCATTTCAACCCATGTCTAGAACTTTTCAGATCTTCTATTGCCAATAATGAAATATAGGCTCCACACTTAATTTAGGTGGGCCAGATTGTCTATAATCATTTCTGAGAATGCTTCTCCTTTGTTTTAATAATAGGAGAGATTCTGCTTCACTTATCAGGCTAGCCATGAATAATTTAATGATGGTTTGATTGGATTAATCCTCATGCTACACCATAATTGTTGGTTTAAAAGCACTATGGTTGGGTGGCTCCTTGGAGATAAATCACATCAAACAAACCACATGATGGCTTAGCACATAGCAGGAACCAGATTGTAAAAATCTATCCAGATTGAAACTTCTCTAGCAAAGTGAAGTACTAAAAGTCTATCAGATTATTAAACTGAAGAAAACTTAAAGAAAACTTGATAAAACATGACATAAATACTGTTTCTCTCCAAGGCATCATTCCCTGGAGAAAATGCAAATACAGCATATACTTTCCTTTGTCACACAAGTGTGTGTCTCTCTGTGTTTGTGTGTGTATGTGAGAGAGAAGTAATATTTATAGAACCAAGATTTACATTTGTTACTTGTTTCTTCTTATGGAGCAAAAGGCAGTGTTGTTTCCTCTGAATGTCACCACAGCCTTCCTGCTCCACAATTTAGCATGGAAAACATGGAATGCATTACTAGCTGAGCTTTTGAATGACTATCATTAAGGCTGAGAAACCTGAAAGGGGATTTTTTTTTTTCCTTTCTGTCTCAATGGCAAGGACAGTAAGCTGCAGATAGCAAACCAATTATTCTCCCTGAGGGAGTCACACACACAAAAGATATGCCCTAGCCATTGCTGGGTCTGAAGTTTTCCATGTTTGAACACAATCATTTCTTTGCAGATTGGTTGATGAAAATGAGTCTGTTCCAACCTGAATTTATAGAATCCTAGAGGTGAAATGTGCCATTTAACCATTGAGTCTAACTCTTAATCACTGTAAGAATCCATATTAAAGTATCTCTGACAGAAGACTGCCTAGCTTCTGCTAAAACACACCAACTAAGTATGACCCATCACATCATTAAGTACAGGTAGTCCTCGACTTACAACCACAATTAAGACTGGACCTTCCGTCGCTAAGTGATGCAGTTGTTGAGTGAGTTGTGCCTGATTTTACATCCTTTTTTTTGCTGTGGCTGTTAAGCAAATCACCACAGTTGTTAAGTGAATCACATGGTTGTTAAGCAAATCCAGCTTCCCTCATTGAGTTTGCTTGTTGGAAGCTCCCTGGGAAGGTTACAAATGGTGATCATGTGACTCCTGGATGCTGCAACTATCATAAATTGATGCCAGTTGCCAAGCACCCAAATTTTTATCACATGACCATGGGGACATTGTTGTAAGTGTGAGGACTGATCATAAGTCACTTTTTCCAGCATCGTTGTAACTTTGAATGGTTGTTGAATGAATGGTCGTAAGTCAAGGACTACCTGTAATGCATTCCTAACATTCAGCTGGGATCTGCCTTCCTGCATCATATATACGTTTTTCTGTATCCTGCACAATGCAGTTAGAAAAAAACAGACCTTCATCATCTGTGTGAATACTCTTTAGCCAACATGAAAATGCTGTAATAGTCTCACTTCAACCTTCTGTTCTCAGCATTCAACTTCAATCTCTTTTTGTACGACTTAATTTCCAGTCCCCTGATCCTTTTTACTGACCTTCTCTGATCCTGTTCCAATTTCTCATAATCCCTTCTAAAGTGTGCCAAGATCTGGAGATAGTGCTTGAGATGGAATCGGACCATGATCGTTGAGTTATGATCTGAAGAGGGAGGATGGATGAAGAAGAGGAAGTAGACTGTTTCTGCCAGCCCCTTGAAGGACAGCAGATCAGGAGACAGATTCCACAAAAATTATTGGAACTCTATTGTTGTAGAGTATAGTCACAGCCTCTTATACCAAAGAGAGACAAGGAGGTGGCACAATCTTGAGTTTCTTCCTCATCCCCTTCTGTATTTCTGGGCTAAGCTGATGATTTCATAACTGTTTCTGCATTCCTTCTTCAAGGCCATCTCTCTACTTTCCTGTCCTTTCTTATGCTTCATTAATGGATGATGCTTCAATCTAGATGTAAGAATTGGTCTATCTGTGGAGGCAAGGCTGGCATTTTTCCTTCCATTGACCATTCTTGATTTCCCGAAATGTGCTGGAAGAATTATTATTATTATTATTATTATTATTATTATTATTATTATTATTATTATTTCTGGGAAGTAGATTTTCAACCAGTGAAATGTAGCTCCTTGAACTACTGGTTGTGTTACAACATCAGTCTATTGCTGTTTCTCCATGGATACTTAGACCCGGGCAAAGGGAGGGTGAAAATTTCTCCACTAAGTTGTTGTTATGGTGAAGGCTACTCAGGATAAAAAGTAGCCAACTCAACACTCTGAGATTCTAATCTCTAAAGTATATGATCAGTGTAGCAAATAATGACTATTGCAATGGGCTGTACTTGTGGGTATCCTTGAAAAGTACTTGAAAGGTGTGAGCAATGTAGAAATGTGGCAGCAAAACAGTGCAGAGTACAGAGATCCTAGCATAACCATCTTGAAAGATCTGTTGTGGATGCCAACTGCTTTCCAAGGATGGTTTAACATGTGCTGCCAACCATTAGAGCCTCACATGGTTTAGTTACTGCCCCATTACCAACCCACCTGTGCATCAGGGGTGTCAGTAGGATATGGTCAAGTAGTGCAAGGGAGGCATAATCTGAATATTGACCATTGATGGAGGGGATGAATTGGAAAAAGGGAGGTGAAAAAAGAATTATTTCAGCTTGCTGTCTCTGATCCAGAATGCTCCACACTGCCAAAGTTATTAATTAATTAGTTAATTAATCATACTTGCTGACAGTGAGCCCTTTGTATCTCACTGTGAGATACAAAAAAGAATGACTTCCTTCCTTCTTATTCCCCTCTGGGTTTGTTTTATTTGCCATCATTGTTCTTTCAGCTTGTGCAGTTTTTGTGTTTTTTGTGTTGTTGTTTTTGCTCTTAAATGTTTTTTAACAAGTGTAAACTGCCCAGAGTCTCTGGGAGTTTGGCAGCATATAATTTGATATTATTTTTAAAACTAGACTAAGATGGGCTTTGCCCTGATCCAGTTCAGCAACTTAGATGTTTTTTTGTTTAAGTTACTCAAAAGGGAAGGGAAGGGAAATACAGTTTTAAAGGGATGTCTGGGAAGAGGTGACATTGAATCTTGCAAAATCTGTACAGATGATAGATGATTGTAAACAGACATGGTATATATAGTCCCTTATTCAGAGGTGGAGTGAGGTGGAGTAGGGGACTGTGTGTGTATACACACAGCAGTTATTTTTATGCATTTGTAACACTTTACATTCAATGACAGAAATGTGAAGTTCTTACATTTACGAGTTTATACAGCTGCTAAGGTCTCTATGGAGAGCCAGTTTGCTGTAGTGGTTAAGGCGCCAAGCTAGAAGCCAGGAGACGTGAGTTCTAGTCCCACCTTAGGCACAAAGTCAGCTGGGTGACCCTGGGCCAGTCACCCCCTCTCAGCCCTAGGAAGAAGGAGGCAAGGGCCAAGCACAGTATCAGCATCTCCTATCCCTTTGCAACAATGAAGGAAGCCCTCAAAGCACTCAAGAAACTCTCAGGGACCCTGGGAATGAGATCACCAAACAGAAGATACTTTTGAAGGAGATGAATGATGGAAAATGGTGGGACTAAAGATATTTGTCCTGAAGAAAGTGATTGAATTCATGCGCCATATTAGTGGACAAAAGTAGGGGAGAAATGTAAGGTCTCTGGACATATAAAGAGACAAACATGAGATTATATGTTGATATTGTCATGAGTACTGATGGCAAGCAGGAGGGGGCCCCTATCCAGGGGGGAAAACGCATGCGTAGTACTGAGAAATTAAGCAGCCATTCAAAGAGACACAGATCAGACCCGCCTTAACCTTTGGGGTTTATCTGTCTGGGTTTTTCCCACGCTTCTTCAGTTTGTTAGGATTCTGTCTTATGTAGCAGTAATAAACACTAGAGACCTACTTTTCATCTCAGCGTGATTTCTGACTGTTAGGACAGATATCCTTACTTTTCTGATTTTTTAAAATGTAGTTCAACAGCTAACAACATGCTTTTACTTATGAATCGTGTTTTCCAAAAATGTTTGTATATAGGCAAACACACACACTAAAAGCAGGCTGCAGAAAAACGTATGGGCATTTTCATATTGAAGTTTTTTTATGTATATTGATGAAGAAACAAGACCAAAGAAACCTAACAATAGGACAACAAGGAATGTTCAACTGAATTTCACTGATTTGCCAATCCATAGGCTTGAATATACAATTGGGCCTGCCCAGCTGTGCTGAAAGATGTAACCAGGTCTCCCAGAGACCTCTGGCCAAAAAAGACCCTTTATGATATGTCCTTCAAGCAAATCAGGAATGAGTTGAGCAAAGTTAGGAAAACAGTAAAGCAGACCACTCTTTTTAAGAACACAACCCTTGTAAAATTACATTCTAGTCAGAGAAAAAAAAAGGCACTGCCTTTCTGCAATTTACATAAAGGCACGGCCATCTCATAAATATGTCCCTCTCTTTCTCCCACGAGGCAACAATGGCACCTGATTGTATGCTGATTTATGGCAGCCTTATGCAGAAACATATTCTGGAATACTAGCTGAATAACAGTCTGTACAATTATTAGGCTTCTGGTTTTTACAACCTTTGGAAGAGATTGTTTTCTGGTCATTCCCATCTCTGCTGGGTTTTAAGGCTGAGCCATGATCTAAACAGACTCTGCTATTTATCTGTGTGCCAAGCTGCATCCTTGGACTGAATAATTCTTAACCACCAAGGAAGCCTCCAGTGTTTTGCTTAGTAAATCACTTAACAGGGAGGTCACACCATTAAATGTGCCCTGGTTAAACAACATTTGTTATCGGATAAATATAGACAAGGCTTCCCAAGAGAAAGTCTAATTGTGTGTAAGAGAAACATGCTGTCAAGAGGCTTTGAAACAAAGATTGGGCAGGGGTGGGGATGGGTAAAGTGCAACACCTTCTAGAAGACAACACTGTCTTTCCCTTTGAAATTCATGAATTCATCAAATTTCCTGTGGCTGTTGGAAGGGTTTTCATAGTGCCTCCTTTTCAGAAGCAGTAAGGTTTGACTGTTGCCAAGGGAAGCCCTTGCTGAAATCAGATCTAAGTTCAGTCAAAGCCACCATCTCACTTATTTTGACTTCTCTTTGAGATGGTCCCTGCCAAGGTTCCTAACATTTACTGCTAGAAGAAAATTTGGAATTAAATTAAATATATCCTTTAAAAAATCCCTATTCCAGTTGTATCTCCCATTGTCCCAGACTGGGACAATGAGAGATCAGTTACAGAATTTTGCTCCCCATGCCACCATGTCTTCATTTCCCCTCTGAGAATTAGAGTGAACTGTCCTGCTCACCCCACCCAACTTTAATCTGTATTCCAACTTTCCTAATGAACATAATTATTACAGACCCTAAAGTTTCTTTCTCAAGATTAATTTCACCTGTCTTATACTTGGATAAGCCAACGTCCCTGATGCAGGTGTTTAAAGAAAACATGAACATACTAAAATTATCCTTGTGATATTTTTGATCTTTGCAGGGAGTCATCCTTGGCTAATGTTGAAAAGCCAAGCAAGATTGCACCTGATTAGCACTTGGAGAGGAGACCATGGGGATATTGCATAACTTGACTGGGAAGTCAAAAAAAAAAAAAAATCCCAGAGAAAGATGATGGCAAACCATTTCTGTATGATTGCCCAGTAAACTAAATGGAAATATCCATGAAATCACCAGAAGTTGAGCTCGTGTTGAAGACGACTTGTTAAGTAACTAATTTTTGTGTGTGAAACTTTCATAGAATCATAGAATAAATGTTTGGCTTTTATATTACAAACTTTAGTTGTATCCATCCCACATGAAGCATTCCTTGCTAATGGTGAGGGTAGGATGGATCAGTGCTGGCACATTTTGGCATATAATACAATCAAAACTCAATTTTACCCCAAGTGTGTTCTCTCTGTTCTGCCCAAGCTAAGATCTTTAATCTAGAAACTTATGAAGCAACAGATTGTTATCCATGTTGACCAACTATCCATGTTGACCAACTGTGTACTTTTATTGTATATTTGTCCTGGCTAAGCAAAGACCATGCCGAGACGAGGAGAAAGTCTCTAGTGTTCTATTTAACTGCTATCGTAGACAGAAAATCCAACCAAACTGAAGAAGTGTGGGAAAACCCAGACAGATAAACCTCAAAACTCAAGGTGGGTCTGTTCTGGGATTCTTTGAATGACAGCTCAAAGTCTCTAAACTACGCATGTGTTTCCCTCCTGGATAGGGGCCTCCACCTGCTCACCATCCGTACTCATGACAATATTTGTCGATTTAGAGAACTCATTTGATAAAGTGAATAGCCTTGAATTATGATATTTTCCACGACCGACAGGAAGCTCTGGCGTGGGCTGGTCCATGAAGTCATGAAGAGTCGGAAGCGACTAAACGAATAAACAACAACAAAATGATATTTTCCATGAGTATGGAGTTGAGGATTGGTTGCTGAACACTCTTAGAACAGAATATCATGGAAGTAAAGCAGGTGCGAGAATAAATGGAATTCTTTCTGAATAGTTCGACCTTGATCAGGGAGTGAGTCAAATTCCCTTAAATATTGATGTTTCTTTGGTTGCTTAATGCACTGATAGATCAATTTACACAGAATGCTTGCAGTGATGTTCCAAGTTTCATTGGAACATTTAAAGTGTAGCAACTGCTGGAATCTTTGTGATCTATGAAAGTATAAATTGAGATGCTTAGCTATAATTATCTGCTAGCAATTAGTGAAGTTCATAACTTAGTGACAGCTATGACTGTGCAGACTGCAGTTGACCTGGGTAAGTTGGAGCAGGTTCAGAAGACAGCTGTCAGGAGGACTGGAGGTACAGAAACCAAGGCCTATGAAGAATGGTCCAAGGAGCTGGACATGCTTGTCTTGCAAAAGAGAATGGTACAGAAGATAGGATAGTGGCATACAAACCTTTAATCATGTGGGGATTAGATGTTTGTGGACCACATAATTAGATGTGAGGAGGGCCTGTTCTCCCTTGAAACCAAGGGTAGGATGAGGATTAATAGATCAATATTAACTACAGGAGATTCAGGATGAATAGCAGTTTCCTGGGGATCTGAACTATAAGCATGGGAATTGGAAATATCCCTCACTGAAAATTCTTAAACAGGGCCTAGATAGTTTCCTTGCAGGGATGGTCTACTTGAGTCTCACTTGGGCAGTGGATTGGACTATATGACCTAGTCTTGGGCAGTGGATTTTCCAATATTGGCAGCTTCCTAATGTGTGACCTTCTGTACCCAGAATTCTCCAGCCTGCATAACCATTGCTGAGAATTCTGGGAGTTGAAGTCCCTGAAACTGAAAGTTGCCAAGATTGAAAATCATTGATTTCACACATTCTGATTTTACTTTGATGTGTTAAGGCATTTTGCAGAAGTTTCAAAGCAGAGCCAATCAAGCATTTCACTTCCATGGAAGTAGCTTCTGCTCACAAACTGGGTATACTCAGAATTACTGTCAATTGAAGCAAAACACTGGAGAAATTAGAAGTAGATGCCCTGACAGACACAGAAGTTTGCCTGTGTGAAGGACTGCTTTGCTTAAACCTTCATCAAACCAAAGGGGTCCTTGCAAGATAATCACAGAGATGTCCTTTGTTCTTTATTTTGGTTGATCCTTTCTTTTAAATTAGTATTTGGGTACATGTTATTTCTCTTCAGTTATTACCTATTGTGGAAGCACTTCCAATGACTTTTACATTTGTTCTTTTTGAAGAGGAGAATATTAATTTAAGGGTGGAGGGTTGTTCATTAAAAATAGTATAGCTATTAGCACTCTTTTATTTTTTTAATTATTTACCTTTCCTTTGTAGGTGATAGTAATTATGAAGTGAAGCAAGGAAGAACATTTTATTAGATTTGCTCACTTGAGCTGAGAGATGTGACATTTTTCATGTGCTGTATGAGAACTGGATTATTAAGACTTTATTAGACCACTGAATTAATTGTGAGAAAAGTGCTTCCCTTCAGCTATTCCAATTTTACTTCCAAGCCTGCCATTCTCTTTCTCCATATGAAAATAAAGTCAGCAGTAGTTATGATTCATTGTACAATTTGCAGCAGTAACTGTACATTTAAGCAAATCCACTAGGGATGTGGAGATTACTCTAAAATTAGTCCATGTCAGTGTTCCATTTTTCACCTATTATTTGTTCTGTCTCTGTGTGTGTATGAATGAATGAATGTTTCCAAAGTATTGTAAAATCTGCATTTCCCAATGTTCTTTGATATACTAAAAATTCAAATCAGCACCATCCAGCTATACAATAATGGAGTCCATTCTGTCAAATTGTACCTTTTTGCTCCTCCAGAAGTTCCTAGCACAGTTTCTTTTCCATCCCATCTGTAAGATTTATTTCTGAATAAATATGACTGGGGTAGTTGGAAGATGGACTAGTCTTGAGTATTAAGGTGGAAAAAAGCTTTAAAGGGTGTTCTGCTTCCAGGAAGCTTCAGAATAATTTCATCGCTGCCCCTTGCTTCTAAGATGGATGTTAAGCAACCATGTTGCTTCCCTCACTCTGCTTTGAAGCCTTCTCAGCTTATCCCACAGACCTTGTACTATAGCCAAAAGTTGAGAGGAATTTTCTTCTGTAAGTGGGGCCCCTTCAGCATACCCTGAAGATTGTACAGGCTGTTTATTTGTGGGAAGTTAAACTGTAATGGATGGTGTTCCATCATGTGCCATAGAAAATTCCAAGGTTGCCTAGTCTGGAAGTCCTTTGGCCAGTGCTGCTGGAGAAGGCTGAGAAGACCTTTCTCCCACCACACTGGTCCAAAACAGTTCAAAGTGAATCAGGTGGCCTCCAGTGAAGCAAATCACATCACTTCCACACCTATGTTTGCTTCCCTGGAGCAAACTCAGTTGCTGTGTTGAGGCCTACTGTGTATTATGCTAATCCAAAGATCCTTTGCTATAAAATCCATCACAGTTTAACTTCCCACAAATAAACAGCTACACCAAAAGGTTCACTGAGCCAGCTGTCCTCTGCTTCAGAAATTAAAGCTGATTTTTGTGTAACTGTAGCTGGAAGGGCAAAGATCAACATCTTTTAAGGAGGAAGCTTTTTGTCTTCCTACTGTTCCTTTTTACAGAAGTAATCACTGCCATATCTTTTCTTCTGCTGGCAAACCTTTAACTTGGCAGAGGACAAGAAAACAATCAGACTGAAGCAGGCTCCAGAGCTGGAGCCTCAAGATTTATTAGAACCTTGCAAAGATGTAATTGTTTTCCCCCTTCCTGTAATAATGGTAATTTGATCACGCTGTCAGTCTTACAGCCTTTAGTTGGGACTCGGCCAGCACAACCTGAGTAGAGGAACATATGCAATTTCATTAACCTGAGGTCCGGTGTTTCTTCAGCTGTAGTTACCTGCAAGCATGTTCAAACTGAAGATGACAAGGCTAAGATCAGGTTCAAGCCAACTGGACCAGATCTTAATGACAAGGCAAAGTTTCCCTGCTGTGGATAAACCTGGAATTAATTTAGGACTTGAGATTTGGCTTGTCAAAACTAATTCCTGCTGCTTAGCACCTGGATTAATTGTTAATACTGCCCCAGTTAGAGTTCTGTGTTTGCCCGCATTGCTTTCTTACTTCTCCACTAAATTCTTTACAACCCTAAGTTCATTCTCTTTTGGGTGAGTGAAATGGGTGGCTTTAAACTTGAGACTGGTGGCATATGAAAAACACTGCGTTCTCTCTCATGCTCAATATTGTCTTTTAGATACAGCAGAAAGTTAATCGAGTAGATTGGATTCAGAGGAAGCCCGCGCTGTGAGACAAGTTTAAGTCACTGTTACTTTTACAAGTTGGAGCAGATGAGTCTTAACTGCTCTATTCAGATTTAGCATTCTCTGGAAAGGTCCAGTACCATTGATGGACATTCTGGACCTTGGCTATGTTGTAGCAACTGCAAATAAATGAACTTGAGTGAAATAATATGGTGAATAAAGGAGGAAAGCAGAGGAGGACTTACAACAATCAACAAGCCTGCCATTAGTTTTGGGGATACTCTTAAAATGAGACCATTATTAATGACATGGTCTTGGGTGGGGTTATGGGAGAGAGAGACAGAGGGAGAAATGTCTGCATTTCACTCACTATTACGTCATCCTATCCAGGTTCATTCTGACTGGTTATTTCAACGTACTTCCTCTTTCTCTATATAAATCAAATTAATCTTTATTACAGTCAGAGACTCGTATGCCTATATATGTTATCAATTAAATGGATTCCTGTGCTATAAGAGATGAAAAAAAAAATCTTTCATCATTGTCATATGTTGCTTCAATTTTTTACTTGCTTGGTGTCTACATTATTCTCTGCTCCTCCCCCAAACCCATGTGCTTTTGAAGCTGTGGTGCTTCATCCCCCAAAAACAGAGGGGTCAAAGCTGGAGACAACTAACCAGGTAAGAAGGGCTCTTGAGAATGTGATATATAGCACTATGAAAACATTGATCCAGTGCCTGGGTGCAGACAAGCTGTAGATGGCTGAACCCAGGCTTTTATACATATCAAGCTAAGACATGAACTATGGTTTAAGGAGCACATGGATTGGGTTTGTACAAGCAAAAATCTCATAAGCCAACCTGTGACAGCTCTGGAAAAGGTAAAATCTATGTTAGGGATCACGAGGAAGAGACTCTAAAATTAAAGGGCCCACAACTTAATGCTTTTGAACAAATCTTGAGCAAAGGTCCTTGTGAGGTTGCTTCACAAACCAAGAGCCTCCCTTCCCTTCTGTGAATAAAGTAACGAGGCTAGATGCCTCCTCTGGTCAATTCAGTAACTGCAAGAAACTTTCACACAAGTTGCGCATGCGAGGATCTGTTGCAAGGGCTGGTTGGTGAGGCTGTGGAGCGATACAAAACATCACTCAAAGGCAAATTAAAGCTATGTTACACACAGCCTCAGAACAGATACTGTACAACTGGAAAGTGGGTGACAAAACTGTAAACCCATTAATTATGAAAAGATTCCTTTGGTGATTCTTGGGGGCAGGGTTGTGGGGGTAGAAGCAATGAAAGATAAATCCTGCATGATACAATGAAAGAGGTCTTTTTTTTTTCCCCCTTCATCTCTCATAGCACAGGAATCCAGCATGGCCTAATGATGTTGAATTATAGGATATTCAGGATAGAAGAAAAAAAAATGCACACTACCTAACGGAACTTCAGCTTTTGCTGCCACAAAACATGGAAGGAAGGAAAATATTTCTGCTTCTCACTCTATACAAGGAAGTGTTTTTTTTTTTCTTAATTAAAGCAACCGCACTTGTCACTTATTAGCATATGGTAATTTAAGTGCTGGTTCACACTGCATGGATTTCTGCCCAGTTTATTTATTAAAATGAGTATATTTACTCAGAGAGGAAACAAAACCAAGGGGGAAAAAACAACCTGACATATTTATTCTCTGTTTTGAGTAGAGTTGAATGAGGGACCCATTTTACAGAATTTCTCCAGGAAGATAGATGTAGCTCCACAATTATTTTGCCATCACTCCCAAGTTAAGAACTTGAGTTTTTCTTTTAATCCAATTTGGCCCCAGTGCCATGCCTTCACCTTGACTGGAGCTCTAAGGAAATCAATTTCCAATAAGCACTTAGATACGCACATTCATGCGCCTACACAAACACACTGGGAAGCTCAAACCCAATAAAAGAAGGCACCACTTCTTTTAGAGAACAGAAAACAGATTTACTCTTCTTATTACTTTTCAGAAATGAAGCATTAAAGGAGAAAAATAACCTGATACACTTCTCTTCAACTTCTTTTCTGATGGAGTCAGAATAACATTTAAACCAATTGGTGATCCAGGTGCTGATTCCCTTCTTGAAACGTCAACAGCAACTTGCACAGCGCCACATGTGCAGACCCAGAGTCAGCATCCTCTCTAGAGATGTCTCTCCAGCTGGCCCTGCCCTGGAGTCCTGCACCCTTAAAGCTTAAAAGGCTGACCACTTCTTCCAGATGACCCACTCAAACCCATCTCCCTGGGTTGCCACCTCCAGATTTCTTCCTTGATTTCTGCCTTTGGTTTGTCATCACTGGACCTTTCTTTCACTTGAATTGTTATCTTCTTTTCACCATTCCCACTGCTTGGCTTGCCCAGTCATGATCTCTAGCCCCCCAGCTACTCACTTCCTTGCTGGCTAACCTGCTAGCTGTTCTCCCTTCCTTGACCTCTCTTGGCTGGCTGAATTCTTGCTTTCATGCTCCTAGGATGCATCTCCTCTACGTTGCTGAGAAAAGAAGAACACCTTCAGAGTTTGCAACCTCTGTCCCCAGTTGCTATTGGGAGAAGAACCTTGGCTTCCTCCCTATTCTTAAACTCCTTTTCTTTAAACTCCTTTCTCTCCTTACTGCTTTTTTTTTTTCATAAAACCCTTCCCCAACCTACTTCTTCCCTGTTTTTCTTTCCTTGCTTCTCATTTGCTTTTCTGGTCAGACCTTTGCTTTGTGCAGCAAGCTCCTCCTCCTGTTTTTTCCTTTCCTCTGATTTTGATTGGCCAGTTAAGTTTCACAGCTGCTCTCCCATTCTTTGGGAAAAGCCCTTCCCATCCTGAACCTCTTTTTGACTTATGTTTCACTTCTTCCTCCCCCTAATCTCTTTCCACACATTCCATTGGCAGCACACTTTACATCTGTTGTTGTTTTTTTTAATCCCAAATTCTTATAGCAGCCACAGGGTGCCAAGTACAAATTCTGCAAAAGATTTTTTTTCCTCTCTCCAGGAGGCAGCTCAACAATAACAGAGGAAGAAAGACAATTTATTTCTTCTTTTCCTCCATCACTTTTTTAAATATTACTGTTTTCCTTCTGCTGCTTCTACAAATAAAGGTATCCACAATTGTGTTGCGAGTCTGGCCACCATTTTGTTTTCTTTTTAGTTCCCCAGAATAAGCACTGTTCTGAAGCATCACAGGAGAGAAAGAATTGTTGACACAAAATCACCAAATATATTCATAGAACATTCTGTGTACAGCTTTCTTTTCTAGGATGCAAAAAGAAAAGGAAAAGACTATCTAATATTTTCTCATACAAAAAACTCTCTAAGAGATTTCAGTTCAGCTGCAATTTTGAGCAAGCATCAATCAGAATTTCTATAGCCTTAGCAAATCTGGTAGTTCTGAATCCCTCACACCCACATTCACACACATAAACAACCTCAGCTGTGAAGAAAGGCTACCATAAAATTAGAAAATATAACAATTTTGAGACTTGAAAAGCAATTATAATCATACACTTTCATTAATCTGAAAGAGATCTATGACTTGGGGCTTTTTCTTTGATGCATGTGACCAGATGAAGACAATCTCCTTTGTCAAGGGCTAGAATCCCTTGAATTGGCTTGATCCAGAAAAGGGACAACTGATTATTTTAAGGGTTAGAGGCCAAAAACTTTGGGAGTCATTCACTAAAGTCATGAAACAAGGTGTGAGCAATTTCTTTATCCATCACTTGCAGTATCTTCATAGCATCATTCATCCATCACTGAAGTGATATAAACTTTGTGGTTTATACTGGTCATTACTAGTTGATCTGCATGACGAAATGTTGAATGACTATAAAGACAATCTAGATGACCAGTGAGGAAATAACTTATGGATTAATGTTCACATAAGGAAGAAAAGACAGGGCTTTTTGGTCGGGGTGAATTCAGAGGTGTCCAAGGCAGAAAGTATTCCTCATAAAGAATTGGAGAAAGGGAAGGGAGGGAAGAGGGAAGTGAAAGGAAGACTGGCAGCATTTTGGCAGAGGGTAGGAAAACAAGGGAAGCACGCTTCACCCAGACTGGGCAGAAACTGAAAGGGGCCCAGTGGGAGATATATGAGTCGGATGGAATATGAGCTTCTAGAGTTTGTTTTCATGGGATTTGAATAATTGCAACTCTGAGCACCATACTATCAATAAACACCAACAGTGAACAATAAAAGAAACATTAGAATTAAAAACAACAGATGTATTAATATGCAGTCGAAACCCAAATTTCTACTAAACTCCTCAGGGAAACTCCAATCAACTTGGTCCCAATGCACTGGAAATAACCAGGCTTAAAATCTTCCTAAAGTCCTGCAGGGTCTTATATTTGGATGGTGAGGAGAGGGGTGGAGATCATTCTACAGTTGAAGGTGGTTCATTAACTTAACAGGCAATACTGCATCAATCATAACTTTTAATATATCAATTCCTTTCTGGGATGTATCTATCTATGTATGTATGTATGCAAATACAGCCACCCAGCATCCCAGGAGGAAAAGGCTGCCCAGTGCAGTAACCAGTTGAAGGAGGCAAGGGGGGCTTCCCAGCTGCTGTACCCAGTTGGGACTGGGGCTGCTGCTAGAACGGAATGAAGCGCTGAAGACCATCTGCTCTGAGGAGTTTAAGGGTCAGAAAACAGCTTTGAATCAAAGCTGGAAACTTGGGTGTGGGGCACATTTGCAATAGTCTGGGAGTGGGACGAGGACTGTGTCCTCCATTCCTGCACTTAAGAAAGCAGTAAATGACTGACTGGTGGTGGACTAAACAGAATTTGTGGGTCTGCAAATAATGAGAAGGTTTCTAAGGGAAAATTTCTAGCCCACAAAAGTAGCTATTTTCCAGCAGAAAAAATGTAAATATTTGCTATCAGTAGTAACAGGTAGACCAGTATTCTACACAGAGCTTCCACCTTTCTTCACAAATCACTATATGAAGAACAAAGCAGAGCAAAGCAAAATGTAGGCTTAATTATGGAACCAATGCCAGACTGGCACCTCTCAAAATGCAGGGTTTATTTTGTCAAGCCCTTTCCTGGATTAACACCAGCAATCCCCAGTTTAAAGAAAGCCCTTTGCATGGAAGAATCAATTGCTAGCCTTCATTTCTCTCTCTCTCCCTCCACCCACTATCCCCAACCTCAAGTTACTTCATTTCTCATTCTGGGCCAGAGTAATTGTACAGTCCATGTTCATTCATGTAGACTGTGAGCAACTAACTGCATCAGCCTGTACCTTTTCAAATTAGAAGTCCAGTGTGCATTTAAGCTCAAGATAAATGCCTTTGTCTGCAGTGGGCCTCTCCAGACCAAAGAGAAGAACAGTTTGGGCAATACAGCTACAACAGATTTCCTCTGTTGAAGTTAACACTGCTTTAAATGGGCCAAATAAGTCATTCTTGATCTAGAATAGAAGCTGAAATCATCTATTGTATGGAAAAAAATGGATAGGTTTTTCTCCCTATCTTATGCTCAGAATGCTCCATTAAATCTAAAAATGGTCCAGTTAAAAGTGTTTCTTTACCTAAAGATGGCCTGAAGCCAAGCACAGATCCTGGTGACTGTATCTGTGTTGTTTTGATAGAGTTATCCTTTACTGTTTATTTTTATTTTTGTTGTTGTTGTTTAAAAAACAATTTCCCAGTCTAGGCAACAGACCTTGAATATGGTTTTGTCATCTCTGCCATCTTTATTCTTTTTTGTGTTTGTTGTTTCCTTGTTTTTAAATGTTTTTTAACAATATGTAAACCACTCAGAGTTGCTGGGAGTTGGGTGGAAGAAGAGGAGGAGGAGGAGTTTTCCAGATAGTTTCCCTTTCAAGTCCTAACCAGGACTCTCTACTTTCCAAGATGAGCCATGATCATCTAGGTGCTGTCCCCTGGAATTTGCTGCCACCAGATGTGGTGATGGCTCCCAATTTACAAGATTTAATGGGTAAATTTTCTATTTTCAGTGGCTGCTAGTAAATGAATGGAAGCTTTCCAAGGGGCTTCTGTGTATGTGCAACCCTTGCGCAGAACTCTTACAAGTTGCAAACACCAGGGGAGGCTGCAGACAAGCTACGTCAACATAGCTTTGAAGCAGGTGGAACTTTCTCTGAAGCATGTAGAACATCCGATACTTTGCAAAAGAACATTATGAGGATGCTTCACTCAAAGCTTTGCCACAGATACTACCTCCTTGAAGATTTGCATTGCCACAATATATTTTTTCAAATTGTTTGTCCCTCTAGCACTGAATTCTCTATTCTGAGTAGCAGCATTTCTCCAATCTCAATAAGAGAATGACTTTCACATCACCTTCCCAACCAGAAGAATGGGAACTGAACAAAAAACTTCTGCCTTTAAAGAATGTACTTTGTCCCCAAGATGTGTCTTCAAGAGTCTCTTACTCTTCCTTCCATTGTTTTTTTTTCCCTTGCACAGTTTTCTTCCCACTACAACTTCCTTGCACCAGTTAAGTCTACACAGAAATATGTATACATTTTGTATGACCATGTTTCCTAACAGGTGTGTTTGGATATACATTTTTTGTGTATTATACACATTTTTGTAAATAATCTCCCTAACAGAATGTATTTTTTGTATGTGTACTGCTCTCACAGATACACACACAATTTTCTTTAATATATTAATTTTTATTTGCATTTTAATTGAAAAGCTGCAATATCCAATTCAGAGCAGTTAAGGCCCTTCATTAATCAAAGATATGAGATTGGAGTCACACATACACATTTCTGGAAGCCAGTAAATTGCTATAAACTCATTCACAAAACTCTACACTGCTGGTTAATGGTCCTGGGCACTTTCCTAACTCATAAATCCTCTAAATAGAGCTGATTTTTTTTTTTTTTTTCATCAGAGGAAGCCTACATAGACATCTGATACTTATTCTCTGTCCCCACCAAAAAGCATCTGAAAATAAGAACATTGGAGGGCAAAAAAATCCTTAAAGTGACATGCTTAAAGCTTAGCAAGTGCCCTCATAGATTGAACTACTGTAATGGTATGTGGGAATGACCTTAGGAGACATGAGGAAGAGCCACAGACTAAGCAATGGTCAGACAAGTGGCGGCTGAGTCTGCAGAAGGAATGGGGGCATGGGAAGCATCTCAGAAGGGACCTTCCCTACTTTCTTGGACTGTAAAGGCGAGGGGGGAGAGATGTAGCTTCAGATTTGCAAGATTCTGTTAATGTAACCTTACAATAAAGTTTCAGCTAGTACTTCTGGGTAAGTTTCTTGTCTGGACTACCTCGCAAAGCTGACTTCTACTTAATGTCCATAGGCTGGTACTTCAGAAAGATACTTATTAGCTCAGGATAGGATTGTATTCTATTCCTTATCCAGGAGATATAACAATGTTTAGGCACAAGTCTTTTTGAAGTCTCCAAGCTAGAATATAATTTGAATAAATATATGGAAGTATTTTCTACATTTTAACTCCTAGGAGAATTAGCAGCTGCCTACGAATTCATATTAGTTGGCCAGCCAACTTGACACCTGGACCAAGTTAATACCTACAGCTAGACTCTACTCTAGAGAGTCAGTTTGGTGTAGTGGTTAAGGCATCAGACTAGAAACCAGGAGACTTGAGTTCTAGTCCTGCCTTAGGCATGAAGCCAGCTGGGTGACCTTGGGCCAGTCACTTTCTCTCAGCCCTAGGAAGGAGGCAATGGCAAACCACTTCTGGGGAAAAAAAAAAAAAAAACCTTGCCAAGAAAACTGCAGGGACTTGTCCAGGCAGACTCTGAGAATCGGATATGATTGGGGGGGGGGGGATGACTCTACTCTAGCTATAATATGCTCTAAATTCCCAATGTCTCTACAATATCCCTTGGAAACATTTTTTTTCCCTCATCCCCATCCTGCTTCTACTGTGGTCAAATGCACTTTCTTTTGGTGTCTGAGGGCATCTCTTTTCTGAATGGGCAGACTGTCTGCATGTTCCCCCTCTTTACAGCTCCTGTTTCTCCCAGCCAAGCCCGGAGGTGCAACACTGACATGAAAACCAAAGAGATGTAATGCTCATTGCAGGGGAAATCAATGTTGATATGACAACAGAAAGAAGCTGTAGTGCCCCAAAGCAATACATCCATCGCATCCACCAGAAAAATGTACAGTATGCCATACACAGAGCCAGATTCAAAGCATACAAATATATAAGAAAGGGGAGGACACAAAAAATCTTTTTCTCATACTCTCTCTGTCTCTCTTTCTGCATCTGTATCTCTTTTTGCTGTTTATAAATTCACAGAATTCTGAAACTGGGAGAGGAATTCCAGCCTTGGATTATGTCATGTTGGGTTCTCGATGTTCTCAGAACTGCACTGATGATGTTACTTAGCCTGGTAATGAAATTTCTGTAGGAAAACAACCAAGTGATGAGGATCTTAAGAACCCAACACTTCAGTCCTGAGCTATATCAGGGTACCATACCTAGGTCTGAAGTGAGACTGAAAGGGGTGCAGATAATCTGGTTCTTCCAGGGCCCTCTGCAGTTGTAAGCCAACCAGCTTCTCAACAACATTTCCCAAAAACGGTAGGTTGGAGCCTGGATAAAAATTGTTGAGGCCTATTAGGTATGGCTATGACTTCTGAAGGAGGGGGACAACTCTTTCAAGGTCTTCAGAACCACTCCCTGCCCAAAGTAAGCATTATCCATCACATGGACCCAACCACATATCACTTCTAGGGAGGCCTTAATCAACTTTCCATGCACATAGACAGTCCTCATAAGCACAGTTCAATCCAAGGCTCTTATTGCCTTTTCATTCCAAGCCATGATTAAAGCTTTGATTCAGCCATATAGTAGAATCCCAGGAACAACCTCAAGCTCCCTCTGAAGCCCAGTAAGATCTATCAGGCACCTGGGGCAGAACAACTGAATAGTCCCACCTGCCTATGGTGGGATGCAGTGTCAGAGAACTCCAAAGCCAACACAAATGATCTGGCCTCTCTCTCTCTCTCTTCCTCCCTCCCCCTCTGTCTTTCCCACTTTTTGGATTACAATTGAGAAAAATCAGATTGATTCACCACCAGCCATAGAAGCTTGCTGGGTATAATGATATCTTGGAATGACCTTAGGAGATGGGGGGGAAGAGATGCTGCCAGGGAACAATCAGATGGAGGGGGAGGTTTTCCAGCAGCTGCATAATGGTCAGAGAAAGAAATTCAGAAAAGACCCTCCATAATTTCTCAGGGTGTAGAGGAGACAGGGAGAGAATTGTACTTTCAGACTTGCAAGATTCTGTTAATGTAGCCTGACAGTAAAGTAGAAGTAGCTCATCTGGTTGTGTTTCCTGTCTGGTTATCTGGAAAGGCTGACACTGGATGAGTTTGGAGTGGCCACAACCTCTCAGCTGTATCTATATTTCTCTTGGCTGTTGAGTGGAAACTAACTGGAGAGGGGTGATTGGATCCCACCCAATTCCCAGATGATTCTGAGAGGCTTACATCTCAAAACCAAGAAACAATACATTAAAAAAGGGTTCATGCATGTCTGGAAGAAACACAACACAGCAAAAACCTGACAAAAAGCACAGAGAATGGCAGAACAGCCATCCTAAACTCCAGGTCTTTAAGGACAAAGCCAGGTTTTGAAGGACTTCTGGAACAACCAAAGGATGGGCATCACGCAGATCTATCTGAAACACAACCAGATGAGCTACTTCTACTTTACTGTCAGGCTACATTAACAAGCATCCTCCATAATCAAGAGTGAAGTTTTGTATTGAAGGACTTGGAGTCTGTTTTATCTCTGAAGCTCAGAACCCCTGCCAGAGCTTGGACTATATGATCAGGATTTTTAATTCTGTGTCTTTCTCTCTCACAATCTTTTTTACATTGTTTTTAATAGTGAAATACAGAATACAACATCAACAGAATATATAAGTGTGGAGAGAGAGAAAGAGAGAGAGGCTATACAGAAAGATAAGAATGTCACAGTATTTCAGTTAAACTAAAGGCAACAAAAAAGGAGAAACTGCTTTTTTTTTTAAAGAAAAGATCCATAGAATGTCCACTGAATATTGATTGAAAATTAATTCAATCTTCATTATTAATTCTAGACCCTGTAGAAAGACCTGGCTTCTTCTCATTTTTGTGGCACAGAGATTTTTGATCTCACAATCTTGAAGCCTGCCCATCTCAGCTCTAAATAAATATTGTGTTCCTTTCCCAAATGATCGGCAAACTTGAGTGACATTTCACCACGCTTAGGCTGTGAGAAAGAGCTTAGATTTATTAGCTTCATAGCAGTGAGTGATTAAAGAGCAGAAAACAAGCACTGGCTGCTTAACGCTATAGAGATAGCAAGAACAGATTTCAGCAAGGGTCTTGGAAAGGAATTCCTGTCCTTTGGGCAATTTTATTTTTCTTTCCTGCCTAGTTGAGCTTTTATATGTTTACAGTAATAAAACACTGAGGAACAAAGTGGTAGATGGTAGACTTCAGCTGCATGTTAAAAGGACCTTCTCTGTTATGGTGCCTGCTCCCTGCAACTGCATCCATCCTGGAGATCTGCATGATGCCCATCCTTTGGTTGTTCCAGAAGTCCTTCAAAACCTGGCTTTGTCCTTAAGGACCTGGGGTTTAGGATGGCTGTTCTGCCATTCTCTGTGCTTTTTGTCAGGTTTTTGCTGTGTTGTGTTTCTTCCAGACATGCATGAACCCTTTTTTTAATGTATTGTTTCTTGGTTTTGAGATGTAAGCCTCTCAGAATCATCTGGGAATTGGGTGGGATCCAAATCTGATGGTAGGAACAAGATCAGGAGCAGGTGAGAAAGCACAGATAACTACTTTAGACCGTAAAATTTATTTTAAAGAAAAGACATGCAACCCCAAATAAAATGGTTGTAAAAACGGATGGAGAAAAGACTGGCTACCTTGCTATTGCAGATGACTGCATAAAACATCTGCACTAGAGAGCCAGGAGCCCAGCAGGTAGCTCATAATGAGTCCTTGATGCCTTCTGATTTTAAGAAGGAACTTCCAACTCTGCATCTTTTGGCTTCTTCCTTTCAGAATGAGGTGGTGCTCAAACTGGGGTCCCAGAAAGAGGCAAGGGGATGGGCAGTGGCAAGTGGGATGAGGAGGTGGAGGTTTTAATGGAGAAGGCCTCTTACAATTTCTTCACAAGGATGCCTCCCTCTCTGGCTATAATGCTGAGATGGTATTAACACTACAGGTAGTCCTCACTTAATGACCATCTGTTTAGTGACAGTTCAGATTTACAACAGTGTTGAAAAAAATGACTTACAACCAGTGCTCACACTTACAACCATCACAGCATCCCTGCAGTCACATGATCATGATTAAGGTGCTTGACAACCAGTTCACATTTATGACCGTCATAGCATCCTGGAGTCACGTGATCACCATTTTCGACCTTCCTGGCCACTTCTGGCAGGCAAAATCAATGGGGAACCATGTGATTTGCTTAACAAGCATGTGGTTCACTTAACAACTGAGGTGATTTGCTTAATGACCGCTGCAAAAGAGGTCATAAAATCAGGTTGGATTCACTTAATGACTGCTTTGCTTAGCAACTGAAATTCTGGTCCCAATTGTGGTTGTTAAGTGAGGACTGCCTGTAATCAACTACCTTCAGTGGACTCAGGAGGTGGGATAGCAGATCCTACCTTCCCCTTCTTGTTCTTTCAGTGGCTTTCCATACCATTAATCATGGTATCCTTTTGGGCCACCTCAGGGGATTCGGAGGCACTGTGTTAACAGTGGTTCTCCTCCTTTCTTTGGGGCCAGTTCCAGTTGGTGTTAGTGTGGTATAGAGACCAAGCCAGCTCCTCTTTAACAACTACATGAAGCTGCTGGGTGAGGTCATCCATCAACATGGGCTAAGCTATCAACAGTATGGTGATGATACCCAGCTGTACATCTCTGCCTTGGGCTGACCCAGTTATGTCATTGAGTTTTTTCCCAGTGTCTATCAGGGTTTGGATGGGAGAAAACAGACTTTGGTTCAGCCCTGGCAAAGCTGTGTGGGTTTTGAGGCCCCTTGGATCCAGACATTTTCCATCTTTAACTCTGAATGGAGCTGCACTCCCCCCAGTCAGATCTGGTGTGCAACCTGGGAGGCCTCCTGGACTCATGACTCCTGCTTGAAGAGCAGGCGGTAGCTGTGGTTAGGGCAGGCTTTGCACAGGTCCAACTTGTGCATCAATTGGGAGGACTGGGAGGCCGTACTCATGGTCACTCATGCCTTAGTCACCTTCTGTTTGGATTACTGTAACGTACTCTTAATTGGGGTGCCAATGAAGAGCAATTAGAAGGTGCATCTGGTCCAGAGTGCAGTGGCATGGACAGCTTCTGACATTTCATGATGCACCCACAGAACTCCACTGTTCTACAAACTGCACTGGCTCCCATTGGCTTCTGGGTACGATCCAAGGTGCTGGTTATTGTAGCAACACTGTCTCTTGATTTGTTGTAGTATGTCCATGAGGAGGAGAGACAGGCTGACTGGCTGAAAATTTACAGCCCTGTAATCATTACTAATTCTCAGAAGCTGTTTACCCTTTAATCAGCATTTTCCTAGAGTACCTTCCTATTTATTGCAGTGACGATGTTATCTTCTGAGGTCAAAGCTAGGCTAATTCTCATAGCTTTCTTCTTACTAAAATAACCTTTAATCATTTTCTTTAACATAGAACGGGCCAGAAGTATAAAATTGGAGGTTTTTCCTCTGAGGAGCTATCATGAGGCTCAGCTTTTCACATCTCCATCTTAACTGGAATTTGGGGGCTGGTTATTGCTCAGAAAGCCCTACATTTCATAGGGCCAGGCTGTTTGCAGGACTGCCTGTCTCCAGTTGTTTATGCTCACCTAACAGAATTGGGGCGGGGGGGAGCATGCTCCAGGACCTTTCAATCAAGCAATGTCATCTGATTGGGCCCAGGAGTCATGCATTCTCAGTCACAGCACCTGCCCTGTGGAACAGCATCCCACCCCCGAGAGATCTGGATTCCCTGACCTGTTAACCTTTCACAAGGTATGATAGACTAGTTGTTCTCTCAAGCTTTTGGGCCTGAAGATTAAGCAAACTCTGCTGGTTGATTGGTTTGCAGTTTTTCGTTGCTGTGAATTGGGTAAGATTCTTTTCAGTTGCTGATGTTGGTAATGTGACTTAATGGTTTAATTTTATTGGTTTTTTGTTTTTTGTTGGGATCTAACTACACACCATCCAGAGCCATTGCTAAGAGATAGGCAGCCATATACTGTACATTGTTTAAATAAATAAATACTTAGCTGGCTGAGCTTATGTACAGTTGTAATCGAAATTATTCAACCCCCATTGCAAACCAGGTTGACTGTCAAAATGTACAGACTTTCAGCTATTTGCAGTGAATAAATCAAACAAAAGCGATTGAAATAGCTCAGCACAATGTATGCTTCAACTGGTGTCTCCAAAGTCAACTGAAAATGCAACTTATCATGATTTCTCCAGTCTCAAAATTATTCAACCCCCTGAATAGAATCCATCACAACAGCACACATACAGTATGCAAAACAGGTGTTGTCTCAAGCACACCTGATGCAACTAATCAAGGGCTTCATTAGTTGCACCAGGTGTGCTTGAGCTGGAACACGTGAAATACCTGAAGTGGCTAGGGGTTTGTTGAGTGTCACGTTGGACTGCATGTTAGAAATACAGTATGGCTAAGTCAAAAGAATGGTCCAAAAAGGTAAGAGAAGAGATCATCGCCCTTCACAAACAAGCAACAGGATACAAAAAGATAGCAAAGGCATTGAATGTTCCTACAGACACCGTTGGAAGCATAGCTAGCAAGTTCAAAATCCAAGGAACAGCGGTTACACTACCTGGACAGGGCAGAAAAAGGAAGCTGTCAATGGCTGCAACCAGATTTCTGAGAAGGCAGGTTGAGAGAAACCCTCGAGTGACTGCAAAAGACCTGCAGCAAGACTTGGTGGCAGCAGGCACTGAGGTTTCAGCGAGCACAGTAAGGCACGCACTAAACACAGAAGGTTCCCATGCCAGGACTCCAAGACGTACACCACTACTGACCCAAAAGCACAAGAAAAGTTGGCTCCAATATGCTCAAAATCATCTAAATAAGCCACAGAAGTTTTGGGATTCTGTTCTGTGGAGCGATGAAACAAAACTGGACCTTTTCGGCCTGATGATCAGTGGTATGTCTGGAGGAAGAAGAATGAAGCATACGCTGAAAAGAACACTCTGCCTACAGTTAAGCATGGTGGTGGCTCTGTGATGCTCTGGGGCTGCTTTGCATCCTCTAGCACTGGAAACCTGCAGCGTGTGGACGGCAAGATGGAATCATTGATGTATCAGGAAATCCTAGGAGAAAACGTCATGCCATCCGTAAGGAAGCTGAAGCTTGGGTGTCATTGGACCTTCCAACAGGACAATGATCCCAAGCATACCTCAAATTCCACTAAGGCTTGGATGCAGAAGTCCTGGAAGGTTCTACAGTGGCCATCACAGTCACCTGACCTGAACCCCATAGAAAATCTCTGGTGGGATTTGAAGAAGGCGGTTGCAGCACACAAACCCAAGAATATGACTGAACCGGAGGCCATTGCTCATGAGGAATGGGCTAAGATTCCTCAGGAACGCTGCCAGAATCTGGCGTCTGGCTATGCATCTGGTTTGCAGCAGGTCATCACAGCAAAAGGGTGCTCTACTAAGTACTGAAGATGCTTGTCATGAAGGGGTTGAATAATTTTGAGACTGGAGAAGTCATGATAAGTTGCCTGCTCAGTTGACTTTGGGGACACCACTTGAAGCATTTGTTGTGTTGAGCTATTTCAATTGCTTTTGTTTGATTTGTTCATTGCAAACAGCTGAAAGTCTACACATTTTGACAATCAACCTGATTTGCAGTGGGGGTTGAATAATTTTGATTACAACTGTAGGCTCAGAACCTAAAAGGGGTTTCCTCCATAGCACTTGGATGGGAGGCTATCAATTCCGACCACTGCTCAGTGCAAGAACCCTAATTGAAATATCCCAACAGCAGCAGTCTAGCCTTTGCTTGAATTTTTCCCGTCGAGAAGAGCCTACCAACATTTTGGGTAATTGAGCTGCCAGACTACTTTTAGGAAGATTTTTGTAACAACCAAACAGAGCCTGCTTTGCTATAAGTTGATTCCATTTTTCTGTGTCCTGCGCTCTGGAATAAGAAAGAACACTCTTGACCTTTTGGACCTGACATCCTTTCACATCCTAGAAGAGTGCTATCATTTCACCAATCTATCATCTTTTCTCAAGGTGAAACATAGCTAGTCTGCTACTGTACCATTCCTGTTCAATTAGATGATAAAGTGTTTTGTTTGTTTGGTTTTTTTTTTTCCCTCTTCAAGAGCAAAATACATTTTTCTGTGAGATTGTCGCAAATAGGAGGTAGGTTGTCCCAATTACCTTTGTCATGAAATGACCAAGGGATGCCCATGGGGGTCTTTTCTATACAGTCATCTCTGCAGCAGCTCTCCAGGAGACCTCATCCCAGGGAGGATTTTCAGAAGGGGGAAAGTACTCCCACTAGTTAAGGATGCTCAAAAGTCCCACTGAAATGTTAACACCCCTTGAGAATGAGATAACCCAACCTGGGCATCTTCCATGTATTAGGGTCATCCTACCTGGGCTCAAAAACATGGATGGCCGCTAGATGGCAGCAGAGTTAAGAATTTCATGTGTCTCTTCCCTACCACATACTGGTCTGGATTTTTGTAGCCTACACCCTACCAGGTGTGGACCAACTGTCAGGAAACACTGGCTAGAACTTCTCCAGACTGAAATCCAGACATCTGGAAGGCATCCAGGTTTGGAAAACATACGTCTCTTTTGAAGGGGAAGAAAATGTTAGGAAAATCTGAGCCAGTTTTTTGGTATAATTTTCATCCTGAAATTATTTTCTTTGTAATTTCTTTCTTTTCTTTTCTTTTCTTTATTTATTCTATTTTTATGGCCGCTCATCTCAGACAAGTGACTCTGGGCAGCAAGCAATCATAAAGTCAATCAAAACCAAATACAAAAACTATACAAAATAAATAGAAAGAGCAGAGAAAAATTATAACCATAATATTAATATTTCTTACCTGTATCCCTCCCTTATTCTTGATTTTTGCTTATCTTTTCAGCGCAAAGCCATGCAATAACATTTAGGATGTCCGTTTTAATTCTGCAAAGAGGCATTGCCAGCTTTCTTTGTATTTTTCTGGGTAGAGGTTGGAAATAATTTACATCCACAGCTCTCCTTCAATCCACCTCCATCAATCTTCAGAAAATTAGGTCAATAATTTCAGCTGCTGTTTCCTTTCCCTTTCCCTTTCCTTCTCTTCTCTTCCCTTCCCTTTCCTTAAAGACAGCTCATATGTTGTACTTTTAGCAGTCCCTGGTAGTTATATTAACATTTTAATATTAGTAATGGCCAAGGGTTTTTTTTTTTTTCCGGGAGGCACAACTGAAAGGTTAACTTTAGTATTTGCCTCTAAATGTTTTAAATTGTGTCTATCACAGTGCCATTAAAGAAGAGTAGCAGACAAGATGAGTTTTAAAATAAAATAATAAAGAGAAAATCCAAATTGCATTTTCATTGGCATTAAAGGCAGTGAAAATTGAATTGGCTTAGGCAATGAAGAAAAAAAGTAGTAATGAGAGAACATGCTGTATTATCGCAATGATTTGGCAGTGGATACTGAATTTCTAAAATCTTTTTTATTAGTGTTTATGCTTGCTTGAAATGTCACAACTGGTTTATTTCTAGGATTAGAGATTAAAGGTTCAAACTGGATTAGTAAAGCTAGTGAGATTTCACTCTTGGGGGAAATGTGCTTGGCCAGTCTGAGATTCACAGTCTCAGATCCTACAAAGAAATTTTAGCATGGACTTCACCGAGAACTGGTAGACAATCCTATGGTGGCCAAGGGCCACACTTGGCATTTGAGGGAGGAGATAAGTGTTACAAACTGGAAGGGGCTATATCACACATATGGGAGGGGCTGGGATTTTTTCCTATATCTTTACTGCAAGGATGGCAACTATGTGATGGTTGTCTTAAATAGATGGGGGACTTCTTATGAATGTAGAGAATATGCTATGCAAGGCTTCAAATACAGTTCCCCAAAGACATTTACAGGTAGTCCTCGCTTAACAACCATTCATTTAGTGATGGTTCAGACTTACAACGGCACTGGAAAAAATGACTTATGACCAGTTCTCACACTTATGACTGTCACAGTGTCCCCATGGTCATGCAATCATGATCTGGGCACTTGGCAACCGGTTCGCATTTATGACCATTGCAGTGTCCCATGGTCATGTGATTGCCATTTTCAACTTTCCCAGCTGGCTTCTGGCAAGCAAAATCAATGGGGAACCACACGATTCACTTAACGACCATGCGGTTCGCTTAACGCCCATGGTGATTTGCTTAACAGCCACCACAAAAAAAGTCATAAAATTGGGTCAAATTCACTTAATGACTGCTTCAGTTAGCAACCAAAATTCTGGTCCCAATTGTTGTTGTTAAGAGAGGACTACCTGTAGGAACATTTTATGTTGTTCTTTCAAGTCAGCATTAACTCCTGGCAACTGCCTGGACTAGTTGCTGCAGTGTTCTTGGCAACATTTTGAACCACATGAAGTGGCTTGCTATTGCCTTCTTCCTAGGGCTGAGAGAGAGGTACCGGCCCAAGGTCACCCAGCTGGTTTTGTGCCTAAAGCTCTCTCACTTTCTAGCCTGATGCCTTTAACCACCCCAATACCTGACAGCAAATACGTTACTTGTCTGCAACTCTTTATAGCAACCATATCTTCTTCTGGGATTGTGCAACTGTCCTCTGAAGCTGCCACATGATCCTGGAAAAGATGCAGCTGCTTTAAAAAGTCACCAACAGATGTTACATGTGCACTACCACAAATTCCAAAGCTACTGAAAAGTGTAATATATTTATATTATATAATGTTTTTATTATTTTTAATTATTTCCCAAGCACTGCATACCTTGTCGTCTACAAACTACAGTTCCCTGATTTTCTTCCGGATTCCCCCACTCACCCAAGGTGTGTGTTTGTTAGGTCTATTTTGGTGTTTCCATTACAGTTGTTGTGTGTTTTCTGTCTCAAAATGGCCTCCATTTGGGGGGTAATTGTCCTCGGAAGAGACACCCAGTACTGCACAAAAAGAGTTTCGAAATCTTCCCATGGCTGAGTTGCCCATCCCTATTCTGAAAGATATGCTGTGAAGGGTACTTGTTTCCCATTGCCTTGAAGTAAGATTTTCAGATTAGCTTGTCAACACATGGGGGGTGGGGAGGTTCTTGTAAAGGTAATTCAGTCATTTCCATAAAAGGATTCCTTTGCATCACTTCAATTTTCATGCTCAACCAATTTACACTGCAGCGAGGGAATACATGTCTATGCGTCAATAAACGGCAATATTCTGGTTAAGATTCTGAACTTCTATACAAGCTGTTCTCTGTTTGTGGGTCACATAGCTTCTGGCATCTAAGACATCCATTGGTGCACCCATGCAATTTGTATATATGGTCTACCAGACTAGGTAAAAGCTCTGTTCATTCATTGCACAGTAGGGTGACCAGAAGAAAAAGTTTGCTCCCTTGGAAAGGGAGAATGCCATATAGGCAGTCAACACAGTTCATGATGTGGCTTGCTGCTCATACTAAATGGGTACAACAGCATGTGGGGATGGCCTGGGAGAGAGTGTGAAGAGACACAGTCAAGGGAACTATTAGAAAAAAAGGTAACTTGGCCCACAGTAGGAATGTGGATGGGGCAAGTATTTCAGAAGGGACCCTCCCTAGTTTCTTGGGCTGTAAAGGGGATGGGGGGAGAAATGTATTTTCAGACTTGCAAGATTGATGTCAGCCTTCCAAGGTAGCCCAGACAGGAAACATGGCCAGATAAGTCTACATTATTGTAAGGTGGCATTATCATAATCTTGCAAGTCTGAAAGGCCAAAATCTCCTTTCTAGAACCCATCCCCTTCTTGAAGAGTGAAGAGGAAGGGATTTTTTTTACTCATCAGAAACAATAACGTGGTCTGTGCTAGGATCTGTCTCTCCTACCATGACTTTAACTACTTCCTGTTGCATTGATTATGCTAGGTGAACGACGACTCCCTCAAACCTTACACAGAATTGTTTATGGTCCTTCAGAGGAATGCACTCCTAGAGGTGCTATCTCACATTAAACAACTTCAAGTGTGGTGTTAAGAATTGCTTTTGGGCCTGGCCCTTGGTTGAGGCTATACTTACTTTAATCTGCTTGGCTGCTGGGTATAATGGTCTTTATGCCTTAGTGTCATGCTTTTCCCAACCATTAGTAGAACTAGAACCCTTGCAAGCAACAATTCAAGGACACAGCTGTTAATATGCAAGTTTTATTTAGGCCCAATAAAAGGTATAGATGATAATCCAGTAACTGCAGAGTGTGGGAGAAGAACACGTAAGTGTCTGCTGGAAACCACAGTGATGTCAGGCATGTTATTATGATCGTAAAAATGACACATTATATACTTTACATCCCTTGCATCATGATCTCATCATACATATGATTCCAGTATGCAATTCATATCATTTGTCTGATGTTGCTGTAATGCATATGATAACATTGCAGTTCCTTGCTTCCCCACCACACCCCAAAGCCCATGAAATTACAGTTTAAAACTTGCATTTCCTTCTCCCGCCCATGTGGTGTAAGAGGCTGAAACTGACATCTCTGTATGGTTATTGTAATGGACCAGTTTGGCTCCATGCTCCTTCCTTCTGTCCTTGCCTGATCTAGCCCTCGTAAGACTTTTGGCAGACAAAATAATAACAACAACAACAATAATAATAATAATAATAATAATAATATCATCATCCCCCTGAAGGCCAAAACCTTGAAAAATGCCAGAGTGAGGATGTAGTCTTCCACTCTGACTGCAGAAGCTCAGCTGCCTACAGCTAAGCAGCCAATAAACAGAATCAGTAGGAAGTTAATTAACATTGACTTGGTAGGAAGACGTTCCATGTGGAATATTGCAAGGCCTAAATGTGAGAGAGGCTTGTTGGGAATAGAAAGTCCTGATTCACTTCCTTGTTGAGAAAACAACAGCAGGACATCCTGCGAAAAGAATATTGATTATAGTGTTCTTTACCTTTGGATCTAAAGATAACTCTCATAGTGGTCCTGGACAATTATACTGGCTCAAATATTTGGAAAACTTTATTAGCGGATAAAGCAGATATTTTATGCACAGAGCATAAGGGCAGATCTTCCAGGTATTCCCTTACTCCTCCTTGGTTTTAATTTTGCCTAGTATTGCTTTGAGTCAACCTCCATGCCTCCTCTTTATTTAATTAGACAAATTGATCCATCTACAACTTTAGCCTTGAAAATATATGAGCCTGCTAAATAAATATTCATATTTCATCTGGTCTATCTCCTCCCTGACACCCTTCCCTAACAAATGTGAACTCATTATCCACATATGTACTTAGAGGCTTTCTAGTGGTCTAGACAGGTGCATCCTTGCACATCTATCCTGTATTATAGCATATTTAACAGTGATGGACTGTGTGGAAATGCCTGGACAATGATACATTTGAGACAATGCCCCATATAGTCTTTCACCTAAGTTTGTAATTGCGTTCCGTGTTGCGTTCATGTGCAGGTGTCAGACTGCACATGACCCCTGTGATAAATTGAAAGTGATTCTTTCCAAATAAGATTCTCAGAGAGTTCTCTTTAACAAGACGAATTGAGGTGGATGGAATGGGGTTGCAAGAATTCTAGCAACTGAACTGTTTCCCATTTAGAACCAATATATTCCCATATAACTTAAGGGAGAGACTTTCTGATTTTTTTTTTTATTTTTCGTAACAGCCTTCTGATGTTCCGATGGGGAGGTGGTTCTTTTCAATGATAACAGAGGAATTAATTGCTGATTGCTTACAAAATGGTCTCTTGGATCTTTTTTGTCCTTGGAGCCATCTGTTACACCAGGATTACGGTTTTGTTAGTATTGCGTGCATAAATCGCCACTTATTCCTTTTCAGAAAAAGTCTTAGGCGGAGCAAACATTCAGCACTTACTAAATATGTTTGTGTGTAATTAAACAGAACAGAAAACTAAAAAAAAAAAAAAAGGAAAGAAAGAAAACACAGGTTATTTTGCAAGTTAGTTGCTTAGAGACATATACTATGTATGGACAATTATGATGAAATATGGTCATCCTTTATTGAAACTGCTATATAAAACTTCATATACATACTGTAGGTACACATGGAACCCCAGTGTGTGTATGTGTGTATATGTGTATATGTGAATGTCTGTCTGTCTGTCTGTCTGTCTATCTATCAATCATCTTGTTTTCAGCCCAAATCAATTCATGGAGGACGAAGGTTTCTTCACTGAACACACACATATACAAACACACACTGTGACAGCCCCAGTACCAGGATCTTTAACTTGAGAAATTCTCCAGACAGTCCATTAGGAAGGTTAAAGAATTCATTTATTAAAATCTGATTACACAGGACAGTTGCAAAGCTCTGAATAACATTTTGGTGCCAAAGCTTTCAAATCAAATCATTCCCTCTGACATAGTCTCCTCTTCCTGTCTCCCAACAAGCCCATTCTCACTCCTGACCTCCCCACTCCCAATTCCTTAGACTTAATTAGAGTCCAGGTGTCTTATCAGCCCATCCTTGGCTCCAATGGCTTGTGAAGGAATGTGATTAATGATCCTCTCTGCAAAGCTGAAAAAGCTGACATGGGTTTGCTCTCACCTTGGCTGATGCAGGTAGCAATAGTTTCATGGTGGGTGTGCAAAGCGAGCCTCACACACACACACACTGCAGGCACCCACACACACACACACACACACATTGTACAATATTTTATAAGATGCCGTAAGTTAAAAGAAGGACATGAACCTTCCTCTAAAACTGATGCAGGACAGGTGGTAAAACCTAACTGGCTTTGATTGATCTCAAAACAAACAAACAATAAGATTAATAAAATCTTAACACTTGGATGGAAAACCATTAGGAAACGCAAGGACTGTAGATGAGATGGACAGTAGTACTTGTGGGAAGGATCTATATCCTGGCAGACCATAGACTAAGCATGAGCCAGCAGTGTGCTGAAACCTCCAAAAAAGCCAATGAAAACTTGGGCCACATCAACAGAGGTAAGGTAAGAAAAGTGATTGTTCCACTCTATACTGCACAGTTGAGACCACACCTGGAATACTGCATCTAGTTTTGGTTACCATAATACAAGAAGGATGCCGAGGAACCAGAAAGAGTGCAGAGAAGAGCAACAAAGATGGTGAAAGGATTGGAGGCTAAATCCCATGAAGAACACTTAAAAGAAGTGGATGTATCTACCCTAAAGAAGAGAAGGCTCAGGGAAGATACAATAACCATCATCCAATACTTAAAGAGCTGTCAGAGGGAAAAGAATGTGGATTTATTCTCCATAGCACCCAAGTGTAGGACAAGAAGTAATGGATAGAAACTTTGCAGAGTAAGACCCATACTCAAAGTAATGAGGAGTTTCCTGACTGTGAGAACTGTTAAGCAGTGGGATGGTGTCAGGACTCCTGCCTTAGGCAGGGGATTGAATTAGAAGACATCTGAGGTCCCTTCTAACCATATAAGTCTGGGAAAAATGAAAGCATGAATGAGTCTATAAAGTCACCAGGAGCAGAACCTGACTAGGGGAAGTCTCTACCTTTTAAAAATAGGTGGAGCAAATGCAAATGCATTTGAGCAAATGCATTTGCTTGCATTTAAATGATGTTGGGGATGAGACTTCATGACAATGTTCATTATACATAGTGCTAAAAAAAAAAAAAAACATAGAGAAAGCCAGTTTGGTGGCATCAGGCTAGAAACCAGGCCATGGGTTCTAGTCCCACATGGGTGACCTTCGGCCAGTCACTCTCTTTCAGCCCTAGGAAGGAGGCAATGGCAAACCACTTCTGAAAAATCTTGCCAAGAAAACTGCAGGGACTTGTCCAGGCAGTCTCTGAGAATCAGACACAATGGAATGGATAAAAAAAACCTGCTAAAAATACACAAATGTAAAATACTGAGGCAAAGAAAAGTAAGACATAAAATGAGAAATAATAATGATTAGCAGACATTGAATATAATACTAAAATGTAGTAAAACATTAAGTTTTATGAGTACTTCTCTCTCTCTCATATCTCCCTTTCAATGAGTCCCAGGGCGCTCACAACATGTCAAGACAATAAATAAACCGTTTTAAAAAAGAGTTTGACAAAAGCAATACATGTAATAAAACAGCAGAGGAGAAAACTTCTTTAAAATTAATTTTTATTAAAGAAGTTTTTTACAAAGTAAAAGCAATACAAATTTAAAGGAAAAAGAAAGTTAAAAAGTAACAAAAATGGATAAGTATACAAAAAAGAAAAGGAAAGGGGCAAGGAAAGAAAGAAAATTAGAAGGAAAATATATATAAAGCAGCAGCTTCCAATCCTTTTTGCAGTGGTTATAAATGCATTTATATTTTATCCTCTCTCTCCCTCAGGTTACATCATGGCTCTCTTTCCATATTCTACTTTTTCTAATCATCAAACCCATAAAAAACAAGTTCATTTTTCCCCTGTTTTCAGCAAAAAAGTCCCTTTTTTAAAAGGATTACAATGAGAAGATTTAACTACAGCAATTTCCAAAGCAACTTCAAAATGTAAGTGAAAGAGAAGAGTGGTCAGATGATGATCATCTCTGAATGGAAAATTTGCAAAAGTTTTGATTGTACAGGACATGTGAAGCTGCCTTTGAAAAAGTTAATTTGAATTTTTAAACAAAAATGTTTTGTAAGAGACTTCTACCTTGCACAGACCTAAAAGGGAAAATGACAATAAGTTTCAGAAGCCTCTACGTTATGAGAAGTTACATATGTTATTTCAGAAAATTGGCCTACGTCATCATTTAAGCACAGAGATAATGATGCATGCCTCAACTAAAAAAAAAAGCTGGTGCAATTATAATTTTAGCTACCGATCACTGGGCATTGCTTCTTTAAAAAAAGAAACAAAAATGTATATAAGTGTATCTGTGTGTTTTCCAGATTGCACCAGCTTCAGTAAGGTTCAGACAAGAACGCATATCATTTATAAGGCAAAATAATTAGAGATGGATTAAATTTGTTTTAGTCAGGTTACAAATTTGAATGGCCCTCTTTTTTTTCCACATCTCTTGGGAAGTTTGAGCCAGAAAATAGAATTTCCAAATTTGCTTTAAAATCTACGGGTGGTCACCACTTTTTTTGATCTTTTTGAAATGCCTGACCTGTTCCTTCTGAGGAGCAAGGCCTGTTCCAGCCATCTTGGCACCTTGGACATAGGTGCCACCTCAGTGAAAACACCAGGACCAGCTTTTGTACAGATGCCCAGTGTCATAGCTTCAGGGATGGCTTAATGCACTAGTGTTTCTTTAACTTAAGGAAAACACTTTTAATTCTGCAAAGCAAGATATGCAAGCAAGTCAATTGTATCAGTGAGTGATGAAATCAGGTGTTTTCCTAGCAATACTGTGTGCTTATTGTCAACAATGTCTTATTTCTAATTTCCTAGTTTCTTCTTTTTCTTCTATTCTTCTTATACACTGAACACCTACTTCTAAAAACTGTTCACTATATAATAATGCTGTATCTTATTCCCATTAACTGTTTCTATAGCTATGATGTCTCCTAATTTTTACTTTTAGGGCCTCTCCCTTTTCCTTTGATCCTTTCACTTTCTTTTTCCCCTCTATAAGACCTTCCATCTCTAGAGTTGAAAGAAAGGAGGTGGAGGGAATCACATCCTTTTAGTTAATATTGGTGCCTGCTACGCTGACAAAGCTTCTGCTCTGCCATCTTCCAGACTCACCCATTTCTTCTCATTGCTGCACCTCTGCATTGCCACCCAGCTCATCAGCTTGTCTCAGTCTCTGACGCACAGTGAGGATCCTTCACACTGCTCCCAGCTTTACAGCTGCTTCTGCTTTGCTGCTGCTTCACTAACACTCCTTGTCCAGTTGCTTTCTTCGTTCATTCAGCATCTTCAGTTGCATAATGAACAGCAAGCATGTCTAGCATACAGGTAGCCCTCGTTTTATTTATTTATCAATTATTCAGGCCTATGTGCTCCTTCATCTGCAACTGACTCTAAACCGTGTGCCCTCCATATTGGTAAAAGGAGTTAAAATAATAAATAGCAAATGCATAATGATATCTTCAACCCTACTGGAGCAAGAAACACACTCACACTCTCTGACACTCTTACTATGTGTCAGAGTCAGACCCTGAATTGTGGCTCATGACACTATATGAGCAGGAAATATCTAATTTCAGCTCCTAAAGGGTCCCTGGAAAAAGCAGGCCTTATTGACCTTCCTAAACCCCAACAGGTTTGCAGATGCTCTAAATCTTGGGGATGGGATGTGGGGGAATGAATTCTGTTCCAGAAGAGGGGAACAAAAATTGAGAGAGGAGTCCTACCTTTGTGGCCCCTGAAAACATTCCCAGGGAGCCTTCTGCACCAAATCTTAGTGGATGGTCATGGGCTTCTGGAGAATATGTGCATATAGAGTCTTGAATTGCACCTGAAAACCAGCTGATAACCACTCCCAAAGTAGTGGTACTACTTGGGCAAAATCAGCAGTGTCCATAACTACTCAATACATCTGCAGGTTCTGGGTAGTCTTCAAAGGCAGCCACATGAAGAACTCATTGCAACGGTCCAATGAGGAGGTGAGTTACCATGAGCAGGGTCATCCTAAGGAAGACTGGCTGACATAGATATAGGTGTAAATATATATTATATGAATTTAGATGATCTACATAGATACCAATTTAGCAACTAGCCTAAAGATCAAAAGACTTGAATATTGGTCAACTCTGAATTGGAGAAGGATTATCTAGGAAGCCATTGGAGACCTTTGATCCTTTTTATAATACTGGACTCCAATTCCCATCATTCCCCACCCCCTTGGCTGTGCTAAGGGGGGTAGATGGGAATTTTTTAACACTTGAAGGGTCACATTCTCCCACCTCTGATCTAGAGTATGAAAATAATGGAGAAGAAAGAGAACCATTGGTCTACAGATTGCTGAAGAGGGAAGGAAGTCAAGCAGATGGTGGAGTAACATCTTGCAAATATCTTTTTATGGTAGGAAGGCAAGGGTGGGAAATCTTGAAAACAAAATAAAAGAGAACAAAAGAAACTAATGAATTTCTGCAAATGTTTGCTGTGCCCAATTGATGCTCATTATTACACCCCCCCCGAACAAAGAGATTTATGTCTAAGAGGCAACATCACTCAGCTGAAAGGGGGGGGGGGAGAATCTAACATAATACTATTAAGATGTTGCAGAATAATGCTATTTGTATAAAATTGATCAGACATTTCATCTCCCCAAACCATCCTGAGATTAATCTGCAAATATCCTGAGGGTGTTGTCTGAAAATGTGATTTCAATGAGTTGGCTATCATTCTTTACAGGATTCAGGTCAAACGAGGGGCAAAACTTCATCCAAACCAAACAAAGTATGTCTGCAATAAATATCTGTTGGTGAATTATTCATACATAACAGCATAGGTGACTGCTTGAGCATGCTGAATTAACTAGCATTGATTTCTTACTTTTTTTTATGCCTAGTCGTACAAGCTTTTTTGTACTTTTACTTCGCCTTAACAAATAAAGTATTGATTTAACTCCATGGAACATGTTTTATTTAAACTTTGGCCTTTGTCAGCAACTTGCTCCTCTACCCAGGATTCCCTGCTCTGACTTTCCAATGCCTCTCATACATGAAGGTGAAATCTCTGCAAAAGTCCTCCCCCCACAGCCTGTCTATCATCTAAGCTACGTATACAAATATTTCTAGCATTGCTAGCAGCAGTGAGCATTACAAGCACATAGCATATTCTCAAACACTCTGACACACACACACACACACACACACACACAGAGCGAGGAGGCTTTTTGTAGCTCAGAAATTCACTTTGCTTGGATGTGGATCCATTTTCAAAGGGGAAAAAAAAATCCTGAATATTCCGTTTCATTTCCCCCATTCCACTGATGTCTTTATTCCTGAAAACAATAAACAATGAAGAAAGGATTGCTGTGATTAAAAGTTAGCTCTTTTGATGGCCAAGTGCACTTGACCTCTGCTTAATGTGTTGATATGTTCATTTAGTTTTCTTTATATCAGGGAAGTGATCTCCTAGTGTAGTTATTTAAATAATTTATATAGCCACCCATCTCACAACAATGACTTGGGTGGCATACAAATATTAAGACCCAACAATTGAAACAATAACCCATGGTGGCCTGGGTAAATAATACCTTCCAATCCTAAAAACGTACCAACAGCAGACCTCAGCTAACCTCCTGAGCCAAATGCCTGGGGAAACAGCCAGGTCTTCAGAGCCTTATGAAAAGCCAATAGGGCCAGGACCATCTGGATCTCCAGGGGGATGTTGTTCCACAAGTCTGGCACATTTCCTTCATTGAGGATGTTTTTCAGCTTCCCACTCTGGAATTTCCTGAGAGTCTCCTGTCCAGGCTGACCCTGCTTAGATTTTTCAAGCTCAGCCAAGCTCAGCTAGGCAGACGGCTAAGTTCCTTCAAAATCACACCCACTGTAACTATACTGAACTATCCATCTCTATCTGGCCCCTCAGAATCAGAGGTGGCTGATTTAGCTACCACAGGGGTTACAGGTTTATATGCACATGTAAAGAAGTTGTAACACTTTGGCTGGGTTTGCATGTCATGCTAAGCCATAGTTTGCCCCATCACAATTTATTGGCTAACTTACAACAGCAGAGTTCACTAAACCAAAAGAAAACAAATCATATCATGGTTTATAGCAACATGTGTATACAGACTTTAGCCATTCCAGCTTCCCCTCTCCCCTACCACTGGGAATTATGTTTTGGTAAGAAATAACTGTAGAGATGTATTTGACCTCCAGCAGCAAAATGGAAGTTATTCCCAAAATAGGTGTATTCCGGATGTTTGTAGAATTGCTGAGTTTGGATTTTCAGTCAATCCCATGTCAAAAGTTCTGCCTCCACCATGGAATAACTACTGGCCTTTTCATCCATAGAGTCTTTGAAGAGCCATCAAATGTTGGCTGCATTCACACATCAGGCCAGGCTATTGTTAGGTTAACCATAGTTGATTGCACAAGTTATCACTGACTGGGCTCAGAATATACTGTTCCAAACTGAACCCTATTACACTTAAATGTGATGTATAAACCTAGCTTTGACCTGAGGACCAGAGTCATGTAATGTCCACTAGGTGAAGTGGCCACACCAATTGCACTCCTGATGTCAAAACTTCAAGTGTCCCAGAATATTGGAAAGCCACCCCACCCCCAGACATCTGCACAGCTACTCCTTTTAAGGAAGTCCTCACTTAATGTGTACAGAGAATAGCCATAGTGACTGCTTGAGCTGAATCATGCACTTCAGGATGCAACCCAAAATCAAACTATGCAACCTAAGTGTCCTGGTTTAAGCGATGACCACGCCGAGATGAAGTGAAAGTCTCTAGTGTTTATTTTACTGCTATTGTAGACAGAAAATCCTACCAAACTGAAGAAGCATGGGAAAACCCAGACACATAAACCCCAAAGCTCAAGGCGGGTCTGTTCTGAGTTTCTTTGAATGACAGCTCAAAGTCTCTCAACTACGCATGCGTTTTCCACCCTTGATAGGGGCCTCCTCCTGCTCACCATCCATACTCATGACACTAAGAGATCTATGATTATTTACTGAATGACAATTGATATATTGATTATTGCAAAATCTATGCCACTTCAATCTGATCAGCTCAAAGTCGCTTACAGACTCCAATATTGCAATAAAAAAATAATCAAATACACAAGAACACACCCACCCCCAACTAAACTAACATTTTTTAATAAACAGAACCCCATAATTTGCATAGACCTCTTCTCTTGACTGCAGGAAAAAACATTCCAATCATTTCTATAATCTTTGCAGAAAAGACAAGTCTTAACCATTTTCCTGAAATTTTATACAGTAAAGGACAAAGCCAGTCAACCTTCAGAGGTCAAGCTGGATGGGAGTCACAACAGAGAAGGCTTACTTCCAAGATGCACATCTTGGGTGGGTGCACTGTATCTGGAGCAGAGAATCATGCACTTCAAAGGGATGCATGAATGATGGAAAGTAACAATCCACATAATATCACAGTTGTCTTTAATGCAACATAACTATGTGATTGTTAAAGGGTAAATCTAGGTAAACAAGCTAAATTCCAGGCATGAATGTCTGAAGTTGGTGATGCTGGACTACTAAGCAGTTTTTCATGTGGATGAGATTCCAACCAGCAGATGTCTTAGCATCTTCATTCTAACAGGTGACCATCAGAGAGAATCAGATATCTTCCATCTTTTTGACATTGGGAAGATCAAAAGCAATGTTTTCCTTCTTTGGTGAGAACAAAGAATGTGTATTCTATCAAAGACAGGTGGAAAAAAGAGGATTTTGAAGAATTACCTTTGTCATTTGGGCACCTTGGATCTTCCCATCACCTATATTTTGCTTGACCAGGTTAATAATAGGAGTTGTTGAGTTTGTGTATGTGCATGCATGCATGTGATGAGCTCAAACAATTGCTTAAAAAAATAAATAAATAAATAAATTTCTGCCCTGAAGTTTCTGTCCTGGGGGTGGGCAATTTCAGCCTTGATGAATGACAAGGTCCATATTGTAACATTTTGGCTTCCCCCAGACTCTCACTCAACTGTGATTGGAGGAGGCTATAGGTTTGTGAAAAGGGGGCTCAGGGATCCTTGTGTCCCACAAGTCTTAGATTATCAGCCACTGTTGTAAAGCATCATGCATTTGGAACTGAATTTCTATATTTAACTGAAGACTTCATAAATGCCATCATTTTTGTCTGATCAATAAAGAATCAAGATTAGGGGTAGGAACAAAGGAAATCCTTTTTCCTTCAATATTTCCATTTCCATTAATACTTTCTCTGCTATCAGAAATTACCAGCAACATCTCTGATAAGCCATGCAGATGTCAAAACGTTGTTGCATATGTCATGGCAGCAGCATACAAAGGACACAACTTATGTGCTTGTGTCATTGGGCAACACATGGTCTGATGCAAGCACATAATTCCTGCCATTCTCACAATGATGCCATGAGGCTTATGTTGTTGTTTGACCTGCCTAACCCATTAACCGTAATCATTCTCCTCCCCCAACCCCCAGTTGACACCTAGGACGATGGTGATGATTTATATCCTATCTTTGCCTCTTACAATCCATCCAACCCCCCAAATGCAAAAGAAGGCCCCAGAACTTAGGGATATCTGGGGAGGATTTGGAAAGCAAATTATCATCAGTTGGAATGAGACCTGGTGGAAAAAATGCAGGAACTTTTCTCTACCTTGGTGACACTTACGTCCAAAGGTATACAGTACATCCTTAGTTGGTTTGAGCTGGAATCCAGACAATGCTTCTAAAGCACATGCTTCAAAATGGCACCAGTTCTATGTGTATCTACTGGTATAGCTTTGCTGCATGGATGAGGCACCAGTGATGGCTGAAAATACTTAGGTTGACAGAGATTATTGTTATTCAATGCAAGTCAGAGAGACTGCTAGCATATGACATATTTATTATGCCCTATTGTTGGTTGTCATTTGTCTCAACACCAGCTTGAGTGGATTTTAGGTCTGACAGGAAAGCTCAACCATAAGTTGCCTGCCTTACAGTCTGATTAAGCATTCTGCTCAACACAGCACATTTTGTAATGAGGTCTTAGCATCAAATGGATGTGTTTGAAAGGATACTGTTGACATTGTTCCTCTGAAATTACTGGGTATATTCAGCTCCCTACTAATGCCCTTGACCTTTTGAACATACCCACAGATAGGTGGATGCTGATAGCTACTCAGTACTGTTACATACAAATGAAAGCAGAAAGCTGAGATGTATCACTGTGTACAATTTACATACAAATGAATATCTTTAAAGAAACTGAAATAAATTCACTTCCTGAGATGATATGATACCTAATAGAAGAAGCATTTAAAAAAAACTTGTTCTTTTAACATTCAGGTCTCATCTAATGACTTCTTTCATGAATCTCTCCCTCCCTCACCTCAGAAAGAGACAGCAGTACACATAGTCAAAATAATCCTTCCTTCCTTCCTCCCTTCCTTCTTTTTTACCTCCCTCCTCCTTCCTTCCTTCCCTCCCTTTTCTCAACGTTTCCCTCAAGTACAGCGATACAGTCACATCCATGTTTCATCCCATCAAGTTAAACAGTAACAGCATAGGAGTAATTTTTCATCACCTTCTTTGAGATTTTTTTTTTCAACTTCCCAGTACAGCCTACAGCCCTGGGTTTCCTGGTAGTCTTCCATACAAGTACTAACCAAGTCTAACCCTGCTTAGCTTTATGGAGATCAAAGTCAACAGTGGAGGCAACCAAGGATCTTTAGTTCTCTGCCTCCATTGTATCTATACATAACACATTGGTGTTTCTCTTCTAAACTGTGTGGCATCTCCTCCAGCAAGATGTTGGAGAGGAGATGGATAGTCAACGGTGCACATTGTGCACAATTTGCCTTGTTTTTTGCAAATTGAGGGCCATAGTGACATAACCTCATCAATCATCATTCAGCTGGCAAACCTTGAGGATGTTGACAGGATGTGTACAGACCTGAGAGCCACCACTTGTCCTGGGCGTCCTGGCTGATTCAGCCAATCTGAATGGAACCATGATTAATGGAGGTGATCATTGGGGGTTGTGCAGTGTCTCCTAATGGTGGAGATGTGTTCCCATTTGTTAATGGTGGCAGTCATAAAGCTGTTACTGAAAAAAAAATGCCTTTAACTAGTAACCTTGTATTATTTCAGATCAATCTTAGATGTTCCATTTATAGAAAGAATGATTGAGGAGGTAGAATCGTACAATGTTTTAGGTATCTAGATTACCCAAGATACATCTGAATATACTGATACTTTCTTTTCTTTGGCTCCATTTCAGTTGGGCTTTTAGCTAGGACATTTTACTAAAACTGGTAGTGGATGACTGACACCAAAAACTGGATGTAGAACATGCAGTTGTCCTACACCTTGTGGATATCTTGTGTCAAGGTTTGGGCAAAGAAACTGCACTGAGCCAGGAATGAAGCTCTAGGCTTTATTGTTTCTACCATACAAACAGAACCTTGCCAAACTGAGCAAAACTAGCAGGTTCTAAAGGAAAAACTCCAGAAACTCTAAGGCGGGTCCTGCCTGACCTTCTTGGCTGGGCGCCCAAGGTCTTCCACACTGTGAGTACATTTTCCCCCCTGGAATGCACCCCCTCCTTCCTCGCCTGCGATCTCCATAACATCTTGGCAGCTTTCAACACCATTGATCTTTGGCCTTGGGGACTTTGGCCTTGGGGACAAAGTTTAACTTGATGGGATGATGCTTCTTGATGGGAAGTGGTGCCAAGGGACTAAGCATTCAACTTCTAATCTATTGAGCTATGGTGTTTTGATGAAACGATTATCTATTATCTTTTACCTTACCATCCAATTCCAAGGAAGTAGCTATTATCTTTGAGAGCCATTCTGGTGCAGTGGTTAAGACACTAGGCTAAAAACTGGGAGACCGTGAGTTCTAGTCCCATCTTAGACACAAAGCCAGCTGGGTGATTTTGGGCCAGTCTCTCTCTCTTAGCCCTAGGAAGAAAGTCATGGCAAACCACTGCTGAAATCTTGCCAAGAAAACTGCAGGGACTAGTCCAGACAGTCACCAGGAGTCAACACCGACTTCTAGGCATGCACAGATAAACACAAAAAGTCATTAGCTTTGGATATTACCTGCATTTGATAACAGACTGGATGAGAGAACAAGCTGGAATTGAATATAGACAGGGGTGCTGTTTATAAGTAGGCAACTGGACTTTGAGACTGACATTTTTGTATATGGTTGCACTTTTCTTAAAAGAGCAGATTTGAACTGTGGAAATGTTTTTTGATCCCTCCCACCACTAGATTCATAGGTGAGGGCTGTGGCAAGGAACACATTTGCACCTTAACGTATTGAGTGTCATTGCATTCCTTCCTACCCAAGTCAGATGGATTACATCCCATCTTGACTACTGCAATGCACTCTACATAGATGCATCCTTAAAAAGTGTCTGGAAGTTACAGTTTTGCAAAGCACAACAGTTAGACTGATCATTGGTGCAAGGAACTGTGATCACAAGAGCTCTGCACTGGATGGTTTGCACTGGTTGCACAAACCTTAAGGTGCCTAAGGTATTATGGAAGGGAGAACTGCCCTGAAATATGAAATTGTTACATGAGACTATCATGTCTCTATCATGTTTCATAAACGGTTACATGCGACTATCAAAGTCATCTCTCTGTCTGTCCAGTGCAGTTTGGGCATTTAAGCACTTGCAAAGAAAAGAGTTTAAAGTTTAAATTCCTTAGAATTGCATGCAAAGTGGCATATACAGTAGGTTTCAAAAGAAAGAAGTATAAAATCAGCCAGAGCAGGGTGACAGAAGAAGGGGGGGGGGTTCTTCTAGGTTTGGCAGGAGGTGTTGTTGGAGTGAGAGGTGACCAGATGTGGACCACAGAAGGCAACAGCTGGGAGAGCAAAGATCCAGACATGGCCAGAGGGAAGAATCAGGCTAAGGCAGTTGGAGTCAAAAAGGAACAGCAAAAAGGAAAATGCAGCCCTGGATTGTGGATGGTGGGCAGCAAACTCAAAGTGGTTCAGGTGAGGGGCTTCTAGGCAGGGGTTTGTTAAAGAGAGAAATTGTTAGCATTTCTGAGTCTGTGCTGAAGGTAGTTAAGCGTGGGAGGAGCAGAAAGTAGCTGCTAAACATTTATCTTATAAATTAAGGGAGTAGGCCTTTTTTAGGCCTTCAGTTAAGTTTGGTTAGCATTCTGCAGTGTTTCTCAGCTTTGGCAACTTTGGGAGAGAGAGAGAGAGAGACAGACATGATAGATAGCATGTTCGCTAAAGGTCTTATTAATACATTTTGCACTCAGGTTGTACAGCAGGAAACAGCACTGTATACAATTGTTAACTGCATCTGCATGTCCTGTGCCTATCCATTTCTATCTTCCAACAGGTGAAGTTACTGACTTTTGAAACTTTAAACGACTTAGGGCCTGAATATCTAAGGGGTTGCTTTTCTTGTTAAGGGTGACTCAGCTTGTTAAAATTGAGCGAAGAAACTTTTTCTTCTTTTCAGAAGGCAAGAAAAGGCCATCTTCTGAATTAGTCCCGGGCTATGAGATGCACCTCTTTGCGAGTTACGTATGTCTCCCATTCTTGACGTATTTGGAAAATGTCTGAAAACATCTCTCTTTTGCCAGGCTTTTAACTGCTACATAATTTTGGTATTTACTGTATTGCTAATTTTAATCTGTATTTGTAACTCTTTCTATTTTGTTGCTTTAAAAAAAAAAAGTTGTTTGTCTTAAGTGCTTTCAAAGCAAAAATGTGGGGCATATATCAAGTAATAAGCTGACAAACAAACAAATAAATGTCATGCCTGTGATCTATGACTATACCCATGCATTTAAATCATTTGGTCCTTCTGACAAATTAAAAATTGCAACTCAGCAGGACTCTTTCAAGGAATTCTGGCCCCCAAAACTTTGGGAACTGCAACCAGCCTAAGGAACACTGGTGATGGTAGGCAAAGAAATGTCAGTCATTTCTGTTTAGAATGAAGGTTAACCTGGCAGAGTCTTCGTGGTTTTCTCTAGAGATGATTGTTTTGTGCAAAACACTTCCTTTTCGTAACAAAAGACCTTTATTAATGATCATCAGATTTCACTCACGTGTTCTGCTAGTATGGATCCAAAGGCAAACTGCTTCTTTTCTACATTAAATCTCTGATTTTTTTTTTAACAGAAATAATTATATGGCATAAATTACAAAGAAAACCCCATTTGTTTGTCTGTCTGTCTCTCTTATTGATCCTTGACAGATAATGCTGCATACCCAAAAGGATTAGCAGGTAGATTTCAACAGAGTTTAAACAATCTTCTACCAAACATTAGCAAGTACTCAAGGCATTACAGAGACTTTTTTCCTCCATGGTTTATTCTAAGCAGCCAAGATCCAAGTATAATTTGAACAGCTGGTGTAATGATCAATCAAAACAGTTGGAAAAAAAATCAAAGCTGTGTAATAAAGATTCAAACATTTCACTTTTGAAATGCTAAATATTTTTGTCACCTTGAAAAGAAAACTAATTCCTGCTAAATTCCCAAAATTAGTGCATTCTTGAGCATAAACTAAACTCTCTCCCACAGACATATCCTGGGCAAAGTATTTTGACTGGATCAAACTGTATGAGAATACATTCACAAGTGCAATAGAATGCCACTGGTGTATAATTAGCATGGAATTGGATTTATCAATGCTACGTAACTATACTTTCCTTTTTCATGTGAGTGCATTACAATTTCTGCATTGTCAGTAAGGCATGCTCCAGCTATCCTGTTTATCTGGACTAAGGTCTGGTGCAATTTATGCAGGGTGTGGAAGTGTGGATGTCTCTAGCTCCCCTTGCAATATTTAATGCAACATGGTGCTGAATGATAAAGAAGGAAGTTAGCGGAGGTGAGGGGGCATGATATAAGTTTGTGGATCCCCAAATATCTATTAAAACATTATCTGACTCAATGCTACATACATGCATCTGTGAATGCCAGGCACTATACAAAGTCAACAGGACACTCAGGACCTTCCTCAAGAACTCAGTGGGACTGTGGAAGACAACATTGGAAGTCAACTCAAGGCAGCTTGCACAAGTAGCCATCAAGTATGGCATATACCAAAGTGATGCACTATCCCCACTGCTGTTCTGCATCAGCTTGAACCCCCTCAGCCAAATTATCACAAGAACTGGATACAGATACAAGTTCAAGAGTGGAACTACCATCAGCCACCTCCTCTACATGGACAACACCAAGCTGTATGCAAAGAGTGAATGAGACATCGACTTACTGATCCACCTGACATGGATCTACAGTGAGGACATTGGGATGTCATTCAGACTGGAGAAGTGTGGCTGGATGGTTGTAAAGAGAGGGAAGGTAGTTAAGACTGATGGGGTGGAACTAACAGCAGGCCACAGAGCAGACATACAGACCAGCTACAAGTACCTTGGTATCCCACACACACACGGGAACCACAATGAGGAGGCAAGGAAGACAGCAACAACCAAGTACCACCAAAGGATAAGACAGGTCCTAAAGAGGCAGCTCAATGGGAAGAACAAGATCCATGCCATCCACATGTATGCTCTCTCAGTCATCAGATACCCTACCGGTATAGTGAGCTGGTCAAAGGGGGACATGGAGGCTGCTGATGTGAAGACCTGGAATCTCCTCAAAATTTATGGAGGCTTCTACCCGAAGTCCAACACCCAGAGACTGTATACCAGGTGGAAAGAGGGAGGGCAGGGTCTGGTGAGTGTCCAAGCCACTGTCCTGGATGAGACCCAGAGCACCCAGGAATACATCAGTGAGATGGCACCTAAAGATGAGCTGTTGAGAGAATGCCTGAGATAGCAGCAGACATGGAAGGAAGATCAAGCAGAGGAAGTGTCATGGCAAGACAAGACCCTGCACGGGATGTACCATCAACAGTTAGCTGATGTGGCTGACCTTGGGAAATCCTACCAGTGGCTGGAAAGGGCTGGACTAAAAGACAGCACCGAAGCACTGATCATAGCAGCACAAGAACAGGCACTAAGCACCGGATCCATAGAAGCAGGGGTCTCACACTGTCCTGACTAAGCAAGAACCACTCCAAGATGAGGAAGAAGTCTCTAGTGCTTTATTATTGCTATAGTAGATAGAAAATCCTACCAAACTGAAGAACCGTGAGAAAACCCATACAGATAAACCTCAAAAGTCAAGGCAGGTCTGTTCTGTGTCTCTTTGAATGACAGCTCAAACTCTCGAAACTACATGTGCCTTTTTGCCCCTGGATAGTGCCCCCTTCCTGTTTACCATCAGTACTCATGTCAACCACACTAGACAGGACCGAAGTTCAGAGAGGCCTCAGAGACAGTACAACACATAGTGGCAGAGTGTAAGATGCAGGCAGGAACAGCATACACTGAATGGCACAACCAAGTAGCTGGCATTGTGTACAGGAACATCTGCATAGGGTATGAGCTAGACCCTCCCAAGTCCAGATGGGAGATTCCACAGAAGGTTGTGGAGAATGGCAAGGCTAAGAGCCTGTGGGACTTCCAGATCCAGATGGACAGGCAGCTACTGGCCAATCAACCAGACATCATGGTAGTAGACAAGGACCAGAAGACATCAGTAGTGATAGATGTAGTGACAGCAACATCAGGAAGAAGGAGTATGAGAAGCTGGAGAAGTCCCAGGGCCTGAAGGAGGAACTAGAGACGATGTGGAAAGCGAAGGCCAAAGTGGTCCCAGTGGTGTAGGGGCACTCGGGGCTGTGACTCCCAAGCTGGGAGAGGGGCTCCAACAGATCCCAGAAGCAACATCCGAGCTCTCTGTCCAGAAGAGCGTGTTGTAGGAACAGCTAAGATACTGCGCAGAACCCTCAAACTCCCAGGCCTCTGGCAGAGGACCCGACGTGGAGGAAGGCGCATACCACCCATAGGGGTGAGAAGGGAATATATATATATGGATATATGGATATATGGATATGGATATGGATATGGATATAGGGTAGGAGGGGTTACCTCAAAATAAGTGCTCCTTAACTCTCTGGGAGCATAATATATAATCTTTGCTATTTATACTGAAAGGAAAATAAAATAAAATAAAAATGTACCATCTCAAATTCTCATTTTTGTTACCAACTTTCAGCAGTGTGATTGCAGGGACTGCACAAAATGTTGGATGCTGCTTGGAACAGATATTACTACTAGTCATGTTTACATTATCATCATAAATTATTTTCAACTGTGTACAGCACTGCATTTAAGGAGTATGCCAAACGAGGATAAAATGGATTAAGGGAAAGGTTACAATTCCTCCCCAAATCAAAAAAGAAGAAAAAAAAATTACACACAAACATACGCACACACACACTGATTTGGGGGAAGCATACTGTGACACGGAATTATGATAGTAAGCTCTGGAGAGATTCTAGGGAAGGTTGAACAGTTTTTGACAGATTAAAAATAATCCCTGGCTCCTTAGCATATTTAAGGAATCTTGGGTTCTGCAGAATGTAGGCATAGGTATGTATGGCACCAAAATGACACAAAAAAGCTAAGAAGGAAACAAAAAGACCAGAACACATCCTCTCCAGCAGCCAACACCCAGATAAACAGGGATTGACACCAGACAAAAAAATCAAGCAGAAAACTATACCCCTGTCAAGGAACGACCAAGGAGACAAACTATCAAGTGAACAAAAATCAAACAGAAAACAGAACCCTAATCAAGGCACTACCAAGGAGAAAACCACACCCCCACCAACACCGGCAGGGCGAACTACTGTATAGAAACAGGGAGCAAACCCCATACTCCCTTGCACTGATGATGTTGCCTAGTCAGGTCATGAAACGTCTGCAAGCAAACAGCCAAGCTCAGAGAGCCCCAAGGGCTCCACCATTTGGCCCTGAGCTTCAGATATTCTCTTCTATTGACACCGACACTTTGCCCTTTCACTCTTGCTTTATGACATCACACACAAGGGTGTAAGTGTGGAGTTTGTGTCCTAATATCACCACACATGTTTCATCATTTGACCCTGTGAATCCCATGCTGCCCAATGGGTACTTCTGCTCCAAAAGGCAAACATTTGGATGAAATTCCTGGCTTCCTTTGCAAATTCACTGGGTGCAGAGAAAGTGCTCATTCTCAGAATATTTGGGGTCAAAGAAATTGACTGAAAATGTAATTATTTTGGAATGTTTCTCTCTGGGTTTAAATGTGATGCCATCTTTTCTTTTCCCTTTCCTTATTGTTACTTTTTGTTATTTTTGGCTGATGGTTGTTTTTGGCATTGTTGTTGCTTGGGTTCGGTTTGTGAACTTGGATGGTTTAAATTGTTCAATGTTTATGTAATGGAAATCACCAGGAGTCATTCTGATTGCAGCGGGGAAGAAATGTATTCAATAAACAAACAAACAAACAAACTAGGGATGTGCCAAGCTCAAAGCAGATACTAGGATTCAGTGATGCTCCAACAGAGTCATCCCATCAAAGCAGATTTGCAATTTGAAATGAGTGGCTTCAAAACGCTTCTATAGTATTTCTCCTGCTGCTGAAGGCGTGGAAGGCAATGGAGAACATTGCAACTTCAGTTCTCTCTATGGAAAATGCTGAGGTGGGCAGAACAATGTGATGGGCTCTCTGACATTGACGTGAACAGCCAGCCAATGAGATGCATGACCTTATTAATCTCTCTGCCAATCAGAGCTGTTTGGGGCTGGCAAGGCTACCAGCTTTCTCAGCTCTCAACTTCTTAATGTAGCCATCTGGATGTTCGGACTTCTGCTTCTTTTGTGCTAATGGAAAGATCCTGGCAACCCAACTGGGAACCCAGCCCAGCATTCAGGATATGAGCTGAAGAATAACCCGTCCAGACCATACTCTTGCATCAAAGCTTAAATTCTACAAAGTTGGGGCTTAAGTCTCTCAGTCATGGGTTAATGCATGCCAAGTTCCCATTTAAAGGCATTGACTCAGTCATTTATTATGGAGATATAAGGCTTATATTTTTCATGCTGGCCTCTTTCTCTGTGGCCTGCCTATCTCTGTGGCACTGTATCTCTCTGTGCCAGCCTGCTATTGCTGCTTCTACCAACTAACATGGCCTATTGCCAGAAAGACCCAACTGTGACATACCAGTGAGGGACTTTCTAACAGGGGCAAAATTTGCAAACCAACAATGCCCCCAGAAAACAGTGATCAGCAGCTAATTGCCTCTATCTCAAGCCTAATACTGCAGAAAAACAAGTGAAAAGTACGTGGTTACTTTTTGAACAGTTTGTGGGGAAAACTAAGTTAAAATAGGACATTTTCTTCATTGGATCAGCAATTCATCTCTTTGCTGAACATGATGGAGGTGTCCTTCTTCATTCCTGCTGTCTCTGCCTTAAAAGAACTACAGGGGAATATTTCAAAAAAAAATATTGCAGTGAAACTCTTCAATATATCCAGCTGAAATTGGCAAGGTTGATTATCTTTAAAAGATCTATTCTTTCTGATATTTTCATCCCATTCTGCTATAAAAATCAAGCAGTTGGAGGCATTTTGATGCTTCCCTCTTACAGCCAAAGGATGAATCTTTTCCAAAGCAAACCGCAAATCTCAAAGTGGCTTGTATCAAATCTCTTTAGTAGTTTGATGGGAACCCACAGGAAATTTCAAAGCTGCAGGCTGTGCTGATATATTAAGAAAGTTATCCCAGAATAAAAGATGTGGCAACTGCTTCCATATAGTCACCAAGAAAGCTACATTGATCGGTCCATGAAGTTGATTCAACTCAAAGGTTACCTTACTTCATTTACTATTGCTTTTCTGTTTAGATTGGATGATGTAACATGGTAATAACATATAATCAAAATAAAGTTAAATGACCTTCTTTAAAAATGATCTAGGAAACAATAACAATGATTTTTGAAAACATATGCTTTTGATATGCAAATCAAAGAGATGAGTACATCTTTTAACCATTTCCAGATTTGCACAGCACACATCTTCCTTTGTGCAAAAAATTGCTTCCCTTTCTTTATGTATATGATGCAAAGTGGGGGGAGGGGAAAGGCATAAACATATTTCCCATTATCCCATTTTCCCATCAGGAGTGCCTGATGCAAGAATATTCTAAAGTAATGCATTTATTCAGAGAGTGCAAGAATAAAAGCTGACAATAGGTGTCCCAGAATAGCTTACTTCTCAATCAACATTAGGGTGAATTTGTCATGTTTTAATTATTATCCCTTATTTGGTGTCTCCTCAAAATAGTGGTTTAGGATGGATATGAGCAGCATAGTGATGATGGCTAACTCCAAATTTCCTGATGATATGTCACAGAGCTTTTGAATTATAAATATAACTGGTACAATAGTTCTTTGTGAAATCCAGATCACTCCTGGGAGGGAAATCAATCTTCCTTAATCCGTTTTTTTTTAATGATCTAACAAAAAGTAATTAAATCAATTCAAGGTCAAACCATTGTAACTAAGTGATATTCCATGTCGTAAGATGTCATTATCCAAAGGGGAGTATAACTTCAGTAAGAGTTCCTTAACTCTGGTCCAAGGTAACATTGTAAAGCGCCCAGCGTCCCTCCTTTTGGGGGGAGATGGGCAATGATAAAATTCGATAAATAAATAAAATAAATAAATAAACATTGTGCAGTCTTGTAAGACAGCAAAGCCTCTTCCGCTGCCTCCTTCATGAGACTGAATTTCAGATTAAGCAGCTGAAATCTCACAGATTTGTGTAACCGCTAAAAATGGATGAAATTTCAGGGAGATCTCAGCAGAACTTCAAGCTGGCAAGTGAGTTAGTACAAGATTTTTGGTAAGAGGCATCTTCCCATCCGGAAAGGGGACAGTGGGCACCTTGGTGCCCATGGATGCCACACTGTTAATCCCAGTCCCAAAGCCCTACTCTCTATAATATAATAACTGAATGAATATGACTCTTTCCTTCTGATTCCCTTTGAAAGTTCAAGTGCCTTACATAGATCTGTACTTTCCTGAGACACTCAAGGAAGTAAAAATAGTCTCTCCTCTTTTTTTGCTGTTCTGCGCCTTCATTCCCCATTTAAATAAGAGACACTCAACCCATACAGATCTTTATTTATCCTCTTTATACCTTTACTCTGTCCAATACAGGAAACATATTATTAAGCAATCAAGGATGTGCCAGAGCAATCATAACACAATTATATTCCAACATTACAACTGGCAAGTTGCTGCCAAGAAAAGCTTTTTGCTGAGATGCTATAGCTTTCTACAGAATGTGATTTTTTATTAGGGACTGGAATATTGGATTGGATGGTGGCTGGAGTATTTCTTCAGCCCTGTTATACCTTAATCAGCCATTGGGCTGTAGCTTTCCTGTTCCATCTAGAAATTCAGGATAAGTTCAGCTCATGCATCCCCATCAATATGTGCAGCACAAGCGTCTGCCTTAGGCCAGATCAGATCTACAGGAAAGTTAAAAATGAACTGGACAGTTTTTTGCTTGTTTTGAAAGAAGTGTTTTTTTTTTTGTGTAGCATTTCCCCAAATGTTCTAAATTTCTGTATGGATCCACATTGCAATATCAACTCTTTACAAAGCAAAGTTCTTTGAAATGGAAAGCTATATCTGGCCCATTTTGTGCAAGGAAAACATCCCCCTGTGAAACACTCACTAAAATAACTCGAGGGACCATCTCATCCTCATTACAACAACCGTCCCACCTAGTCAGGCAGAGAAGGCATGTTACAGACCCCGTCCATGAAAGAATGTCATTTGGTGAGGCTCAGGAAGAGAGCCCTCTCTGCCATTGCCCCCACCCTGCGGAACATTATCCCCCCAGAGGTGAGACTGGCGCCCACTCTCCTGGTCTTCCAGGAAGGAGTGAAGACCTGGCTTTGTCCACTCATGTGGGGTGTGAGGAGGACTAACCAACCAACCCTGGGGGTGGTTAGCACCTTGAAGATGCTCCCATAAATTAAGATCTTTTTGACACCTCTGTCTTGGATTGTACTTTTATATAAGGATATTGTTTTATTGTATTTTAATGATTATTTATCCTTGTTCTTATTGTAAACCGCCCAGAGTCACTCCCTGAGTGAGATGGACAGTGACTAAATTTGAAGTATAAATAACTAAAAAAAAAAATGTTGCCCATCACTAGGTTTAATGTTGCTTTGCATAAAGACTACAGGATATTGTAGACTATTAATTCAATTAGTCAAGCGTTGTCAAAACTGACTGATATTTGCTCTCTTGAGTTGCAGGTAAGATCTTTTTCAGGTTTGTCTGGAAATGCCAGATATTAAACAAGGCTCTATTACTGAGCAGGTGCAGGGGGAGAGAGAATGGGAAACATTCTCACATCATGTCTTTGCTTGAACTAAATGGAAGTTTAAGAATCCAGAGAGGCAGAGCATTTACATACACCTTGAAACTCAGTGCAAGAAACCCACACTCTACCCTCAAGAGCTTCCCCAATTTCCTCTTCTGCTTTGAAAAACATTTTGCACATTCTTTTCATCAAGTTGTAGAAGAACTAGTAGGGGGGGGGGAAAAAGCAAGGTAATGTTGTAGTCCAGGGCTAGTTCAAAGTGCTTCAACGGAAATTCTATACAGTTGTCCTGTATTATTGTATTTCTGTAAGAAGGACTGAAATTATGGGACAATGGCTTGACTGAAGCTTCTGGCAAGTTCATGGCAAATGAGATCTGAGCAGAAGCTTCCTGATTTGGTCTGTTAGTCATCATGTTCTACCAGCCCATCTCATGGCTTCAAATAAATGTGTGCTTTAAAAAAAATAGAATCAAGGATGGACCATGGACAGCAATGTGAGGAGAGAAAGGCATCACTCAAGACCAAAGAGGAAGACAGAATCAATGTCTTCTTTCAATCCAAGACTTAAAAATGAATAGGATATTGTAAAGTTCTAGAGATTAGGAAGACTGAACTGAAATAGGAACTCCTCTCTAAGTTTACCTGACTGGGAAAAAAAAAAAAAAAAAACTATGGCTAGTCTTCATGGAAAGAGTTTTTTCCAGGGCTTGAAGATCCTTCTCTGAAAAGCTACCATTTGTCATCTAATGGTTCAGACTTAATAAAAGATGTAAAAAGATCCTGGACTGTACAGTTAATAAAAACTGTTGTTACTCCAATTCTGCATTTGATCTGCAGGTGGATTGAAGGTAGACATTCCAATGATGCCTGAACATTTTTTGAATGTCCTCAACAAGAACATTAGGCCAGAGTTCAGGGTCTCATGTGATTCAGCAGTATTCCTTTTGTACTCTACAACCCCCTTCCCCTCAGATGGAGAACCAAAATGTCACACACATGAACATTACATTCTCTTTTTTTATTATTCTGGGGAACATAAAGAGACAAAATGCATGCCCTGAGTTTTCTATGGACTGATGGAAACCCTGAAACCCCTCTGCAGAAAGGATCCTGACTGCATCCACTTTTGGCTTGTGGTTCTCTGCAGGCCACACAAAGCCTGTTGTGCAGTCCTGTGTTAGGGAGAAGGCTTGGTTATAGTATCTCCCCTGACATCTCACTTTCTTTTGTAGGCATTTTTGTCCATGTATATGTTGAAGTATTCAAGGCATAGGATGGAACCAAACATTTAGTCTTGAATTCTTAAGTGAAATGCCCAAATCTCTACAAACTGATTTCACACCTCTCTCAAATTTACAACCTGGCTTTAGGAAGCTGAAATGTAGCGAAATGTGGGTTCAGTTATGTACTTGAGATGGGGGAAATGTTCATTTAAGCATTGCTAATATATTGTTTTGAGATAAACCTCTATATAAGTGCAGTTTAGAAAGGTTCGTAGATTAAATCAGCAATGGAACAGAGTGAGGAATAATCAGCAAACAGAGATGGAAAGAAACACATTCGTCTCCTACTTCGAAATGTTGAGAACTGGTTCAGAGTTTATTTCCTGCTTTCCCTATTTTCCTAATACTCAAAGGACAAAGGACATTTTTCTCTTGAATGGAGGATCACATAATATATAAGATTATAGCATTCAAAGTGCTATAGTGCAAATTCAAAGTGCAAAGTGCAATTCAAAGTGTTTGGGTATGAGGATGTACTTGTGCATATCCATCTATCCATCCATCCACCCCCCCCACCCACCATCCATTCCACCATCCACAATCCACCATCTATCTATAGATTTATCTACTGCCTTAATCTAGATGGATCCTAGAAATAATAGAATGACAATACTAGAATAGCTAAACTGATATTGGTACCAGTGAATCAGCTATCAATCCCCATGTCCTGTTCAGACTATGAGGCAGCCAGGCAGATTTATTATCAAAAACACTCTTTATTAAATAACTATTTACAATAAATAAGTCCTTAAGGTAAAGAGGTAGGCTTGTTCCGATCAAGACCAACTGGATAACAATGAGGAAAACGGCAAGGTTGCAGGAGGTTAACTGTAGTAAAACAGCAGAGCAGGATTCACTGATGGAGGCTGGAAGACTGGGAGAAACTAGGGCACATGGCACTACTGAAACTGGAGACAAACGTCCACGATCTGGAACGCCACTCGAACTAGGCTGGCACCGGGAAGTTGGGCAAGACCAAACTGGACCTGCTGGACAAGTATTGGCTCTAGCGGCAGGACTGGACTGGGCTCAGTGACTCAGGCTGGACTGAACACTCTGGACTAGAGACTCAGAACAAGGCTGAGAACTTGAAGCAAGGTTGGATTCAGCTGAAGATTCCAGACTGGGCTGGAGGTTCTGGACTAGGCGAAAGGCTTGAAACACAACCGGACTGGACCACAGGTTCTAGACAAGGTTGAAAACCCAATTCATGACAAGGTAGATGCGAAGTTCCTAAACAATGTTGGGCAACCAGGGCATGGCTAGGTTGGGCTGGAGATCCAAAGCAAGGCTGAAGGTCAAAAACACTACGACGCTGCACTGGACACTTCGGACAAGGCTGGGACCTGGAAGTGCAACAGGGCTGAACTAATGATCCAAGGCATGGCTGAGGACTTGAAGTATGATGAAGCTGGACTGGAGACTCGAAGCAAAGCTAGAAGTGTGACTGGAATGTTAATGTTTTCTACTACAGATTAAGATTACTATGGTAACTAATCATTTTGGCCAGGTGAAGAGGTTGAATTCAACTGTCCCCTTTTCAAATGTCAATTTTTGCACCTGGGGGAAAGAACTTGCCTGGACTTGTTTTAGTTTCTGTTTCCCTTCTGTGTAGGCATGTAGAGCTGCTCTCACTGAGAACCTGTAAGAATGCAGAAGCTTTTAAATATGTTTTGCTTTCTGTAAATAAAATTATTTATATAGAAATGCCTGGTGTGTGACTTTTCTGACCTCTCCTGGGCCAAAGGCTTTCCCAGCAATCTGCCAACATGGAACACACACAATGGTGATGAAGACGTCTAAAGCAGGACCTGAGGCTGAAGTTACTAGATTCAGCAGGGAGAAGATCCTCTGTGGCAGCAGTTGCAGGATCTAAGTCCTCTCTGATAGGAGACACTGGTGCTGATTCCCTTCCGGCTACAGATGATGTTTCTGATGTGGATAAGGACTCTTCTGCTGGAACTGAGAGCTAGAAGGATTGGTTGTCTCTGGCAGCTTGCTCTTCGCGCATCCGCCTTTTATGCCTGTCCTGTTCAGACTAAGCACCAGACAGATTCTCAACAATATTCTTTATTAATAACTATTTACAATAAGTAAGTCTTTGAAAAGCAAGACTGGGTTGAACAAGCCCAACTGGAGTGACTGGATCTGACTGGAACACGAGGGTTGGAAGCAACAGTTCTCAAACTGGAGCAATACTGGAACGACGCAGACACTGAATCTCTGATCCACTAGACATGGGATCAGGACTACAAACAGCAGACAGGGATGAACTGGAGACTTGGAGCAGGACTCGAACTCAGAGCAAGGTTAAACTTGACTGGGGGCTCTAGACTAGGCTGGGTACTTGAACTGAAGACTCAAAGACAAGACTTGAAACTGGAACAAGGCTGGACTCAGCTGGAATTCCTGGACTAGGCTGGATTCTCTGGACTGGAGACTTAGAGCAAGGCTTGGGACTTGGAACTCGGTTGGACTCGACTGGAAGGACCGCATGTGCCACAAACCAAGATCCTGAAGAAGATAGATGTGAAACCTCAAAACACACTGGAGTCTGTGAAGCGCAGTCACGTGGAACTGTGGACAAGTGGCAGTGGTGGGAAGCTGAGGCCGACTCAAGCTGCTGAGGGTATTGCAAAGATTCATGGCTAGAAGCAAGATGAAGGCTGCTGGGCACGGCCAACTCTGTTTCCTCACTGACAGCAAATGACAGTTCAATATGTCTTTGGAATGGAGCTTGCGCGCTGGTTCCTCTTCAGCCACAGACGCTGACTCTGATGCTGGCAAGGACTCTTACTGAAGCTGCAAAATTAGAGGATTCGTTGTCTCCAGCAGCATGCTGTCTGTGCGGCTGCCTTTTATCCCGATTTTGGGTGCACTTGGAGTCTCCTGCAGCTAATTGGGCTGCCTTCTCTGCACACTTTTCAGCCCATCTCTGGCACGTGCTGATTGGCGTATTCAAATCCCCTTCCAGATGTTGCCCAATCCACGATGTGGATTCTTCCCATTTTGCTGAGTCATGCTGGAGTTTGGTTTCTCCGATTTCAGCATGGTAAGTCTCCAATTCTTCCTCTGACTCAGAATTAGTCTCATTCTCCGAGTCAGAGGCAAGCTTGGTTCTGACAATGCTGATCCTTTGCATGCCTGTTCCCTTCTGCAACCAATCAGGCTGCCTTCTTCACGTGTTTTTCTGCCCGTCGTTCATGTGCGCTGATTGGAGGATTCAAATCCTCCTCTGAAGACTGACCAACCAGCATCTGTGAATTCCCCCACACTGCTGAGTCATCTCTGGGTTTCACTTTCCCAGTTTCTGCCCAGTAAGTTTCTGTTTCTCCCTCTGAGTCAGAAAGAGTTTTGTTTTCTGAGTCAGAGGTTGGCTGGAACCTCACACCCCAAAGGCCTTCCAAGTGAACCAGGTTTTATTACCTTCCAAAAGGTCATGAGAGTGGATGCAACCCTCACCTCAGGGGGATGTTATTCCGTAAGAGAAGAAGAATTACCACCATTGAGCACCCTCCTGACATACCCCTTGGTCAGGTTTCTCTGGCCATCCAGGTTGGGTGGGCAGAATCTTATTGGGAAAGGCAGTCTCTTACTATCCAAGCTCCTAGTCTTATAGGACTGCATCACTTCGATGAAGATTCAAGCAAAGCAAACCCCCGTCCCCAGCTGCTTAGTTGTTTCTAACAGCAAAGCTAAGTGACCATGTTACTTTGTGCTGCTTGGCTTGCAGGCCCTCTCAGCCTTGCGGATGAGGTCTTCCAAGTGGGATACGAAGTTGGAAAAAAATCTAAGATTCAAATTTGCAAAAATCTCTGGGATGCAAAAACCTTGGCAATACCTTCCCCAAGATAAATTGTAGAAAATGTGTTAGCCCCTTGCTTCAACGAAGAGAATTATGTTGCCTTCATAGTGCAAATCTCTTTGTTAATGTGAATTTAAGATGTTTGGCACAGTCATAATAATAATAGAATAACATCATCATCATCAGCGACAACACTTATTAAGCTTCTATGAATCTCTGTCTCAATATTTATGTGGGAATTTTCAGAGGGAATTTTGCTGTAAAACTTCCATGTTGTAAATTGTTTGACTTTATTGCATCCTTGCATCTAATCCTTGTTTCTGTAGGCTGGATATCTAGAGAGTGTTTATCTAGCACAGCAGAAAGTCAAACAGCAGTCAGTGACATTTTGCCTAAAGCAGAAATGAAGTTTGGGTTTTCCAACAGTGGTGAAAATATCTGATAAATTTCAAGGGGAAACCAAACAGACTCACATAAATGGACCGTATAAATGTATATGGAGATCTGCATTATAAACAGATTTTGAAGATGTTTGGAGTTGTCAAGAGGTCTGGGATGCTTCCTGCAAATGTCTCCAGAGACATGGCCAAATATTAGATGGTACGGAGGGCCAGTTGAAAATCTTGTTATTCCATTACCCAATGACTCCCACTAAAGAGTCATGGCATTTGAAGAAGGAAGGATGGGATACAGTGATAGTTATGGGAATACTCCTTGGTACAGAATTAGGCAATCACCCAATTCCAGATCTATATGATTTTTATGAAAAATATTTACTAATGTTCTGAATTTGTCCAAAGATATCTCTTTACTGCTCATCAAAATATCAGTCAGGACTGAACCTTCTTAACTTTTCAGGATCAGCCAAGGACCAGAGTAAGGTTGGCTGATAAGCCTTAAACGAACTGAGCCATTTCAACTAATTAAGATTATGCAAGGCTGGGTAAGACAGTGTTCACCAAAGTGTTGGAGAGCATACCTTGGGGAGAAGAGTGCTGACGAGAAACAGCTTGATTAGATGGGGATGCTTGATTAGATGGTCAGGGTTATCTTGTCTTCTATCACCTTCAGTGCCAAATGAGCCCAAGGATCATCTGATCATAGATGACCAGTTGGTCTAACCCTAATCCTTGTTGTTGTTGTTTATTCATTTAGTCGCTTCCGACTCTTCGTGACTTCATGGACCAGCCCACGCCAGAGCTTCCTGTCGGTCGTCAACACCCCCAGCTCCCCCAGGGACGAGTCCGTCACCTCTAGAATATCATCCATCCATCTTGCCCTTGGTCAGCCCCTCTTCCTTTTGCCTTCCACTCTCCCTAGCATCAGCATCTTCTCCAGGCTGTCCTGTCTTCTCATTATGTGGCCAAAGTATTTCAGTTTTGCCTTTAATATCATTCCCTCAAGTGAGCAGTCTGGCTTGATTTCCTGGAGGATGGACTGGTTGGATCTTCTTGCAGTCCAAGGCACTCTCAGAATTTTCCTCCAACACCACAGTTCAAAAGCATCGATCTTCCTTCGCTCAGCCTTCCTTATGGTCCAGCTCTCGCAGCCATATGTTACTACAGGGAACACCATTGCTTTAACTATGCGGGCCTTTGTTGTCAGTGTGATGTCTCTGCTCTTAACTATTTTATCGAGATTTGTCATTGCTCTTCTTCCAAGGATTAAGCGTCTTCTGATTTCCTGACTGCAGTCAGCATCTGCAGTAATCTTTGCACCTAGGAATACAAAGTCTTTCACTGCTTCTACATTTTCTCCCTCTATTTGCCAGTTATCAATCAAGCCGGTTGCCATAATCTTGGTTTTTTTGAGGTTTAGCTGCAAACCAGCTTTTGCACTTTCTTCTTTCACCTTCATCATAAGGCTCCTCAGTTCCTCTTCACTTTCAGCCATCAAAGTGGTATCATCTGCATATCTGAGATTGTTAATGTTTCTTCCAGAGATTTTAACTCCAGCCTTGGATTCCTCAAGGCCAGCTTGTCGCATGATGTGTTCTGCATACAAGTTGAATAGGTAGGGTGAGAGTATACAGCCCTGCCGTACTCCTTTCCCAATCTTAAACCAGTCTGTTGTTCCGTGGTCTGTTCTTACTGTTGCTACTTGGTCGTTATACAGATTCTTCAGGAGGCATACAAGATGACTTGGTATCCCCATACCACTAAGAACTTGCCACAATTTGTTATGGTCCACACAGTCAAAGGCTTTAGAATAGTCAATAAAACAGAAATAGATGTTTTTCTGAAACTCCCTGGCTTTTTCCATTATCCAGCGGATATTGGCAATTTGGTCTCTAGTTCCTCTGCCTTTTCTAAACCCAGCTTGTACGTCTGGCAATTCTCGCTCCATGAACTGCTGAAGTCTACCTTGCAGGATCTTGAGCATTACCTTACTGGCATGTGAAATGAGTGCCACTGTTCGATAGTTTGAACATTCTTTAGTGTTTCCCTTTTTTGGTATGGGGATATAAGTTGATTTTTTCCAGTCTGATGGCCATTCTTGTGTTTTCCAAATTTGCTGGCATATAGCATGCATTACCTTGACAGCATCATCTTGCAAGATTTTGAACAGTTCAGCTGGGATGCCGTCGTCTCCTGTTGCCTTGTTATTAGCAATGCTTCTTAAGGCCCACTCAACCTCACTCTTCAGGATGTCTGGCTCTAGCTCACCGACCACACTGTCAAAGCTATCCCCGATATTGTTATCCTTCCTATACAGGTTTTCTGTATATTCTTGCCACCTTTTCTTGATCTCTTCTTCTTCTGTTAGGTCCTTGCCATCTTTGTTTTTGATCATACCCATTTTGGCCTGGAATTTACCTCCAATGTTTCTAATTTTCTGGAAGAGGTCTCTTGTCCTTCCTATTCTATTGTCTTCTTCCACTTCCGCGCATTGCTTGTTTAAAAATAATTCCTTATCTCTTCTGGCTAACCTCTGGAATTTTGCATTTAATTGGGCATATCTCCCCCTATCACTGTTGCCTTTTGCTTTCCTTCTTTCTTGGGCTACTTCTAGTGTCTCAGCAGTCAGCCATTTTGCCTTCTTGGTTTTCTCTTTCTTTGGGATGTATTTTGTTGCCGCCTCCTGAACAATGCTGCCAACTTCTGTCCAGAGTTCTTCCGTGACCCTATCTACTAAGTCCAGTCCCTTAAATCTATTCTTCACCTCCACTGCATATTCCTTAGGAATATTAGTGAGCTCATATCTAGCTGATCTGTGGGTCTTCCCTAATCTCTTTAGTCTGATCCTAAATTGTGCAAGAAGAAGTTCGTGATCTGAACTACAGTCAGCTCCAGGCCTTGTTTTTACCGACTGTACAGATGTCCGCCACCTTTGGCTGCAAAGGATGTAATCAATCTGATTTCGGTGTTGTCCATCTGGTGAAGTCCATGTATAAAGCCGTCTCTTAGGTTGTTGGAAGAGAGTGTTTGTTATGCAGAGTGAATTGTCTTGGCAAAATTCTATCAGCCTGTGTCCTGCTTCGTTTTGTTCTCCCAGGCCATACTTACCTGTAATTCGAGGTGTCATTTGACTGCCCACCTTAGCATTCCAGTCTCCTGTGATGAAAATAACATCTCTTTTAGGCGTGTTGTCCAGTAGGTGCTGCAGATCCTCATAGAACTGCTCTACTTCAGCTTCTTCAGCATTTGTGGTTGGGGCGTATATTTGGATCACTGTGATGTTAGATGGCTTGCCCTGAATTCGAATTGAGATCATTCTATCATTTTTTGGGTTGTATCCAAGCACTGCTTTAGCCACTTTACTATTAATTATGAAGGCTACTCCATTTCTTCTGTGGTCCTCTTGTCCGCAGTAGTAGATCTGGTGGTCATTTGATGTGAAGTGGCCCATTCCAGTCCATTTCAGTTCACTGACGCCCAGAATGTCTATCTTTAATCTTGACATCTCACCAATAACCACATCCAATTTGCCCTGGCTCATAGATCTTACATTCCAGGTTCCGATGGTGTGTTGATCCTTAGAACATCGGATTCGCCGTTCACCACCAGCACCGTCGGCCACTAGCCGTCCTTTCGGCTTTGAGCTAGCTGCGTCATCACGTCTGGGGCTAGTTGAGCTCATCCTCTGTTCCTCCCCAGTAGCATTTTGACCATCTTCCGACCTGGGGGTCTCATCTTCCGATGGTATACCGACATATCTCTGGTTGTACTGATCCATTTAGTTTTCACGGCAAGAATACTGAGGTGGGTTGCCATTACCTTCCCCAGGGATCGCATTTAGTCTGACCTCTCTGTCATGACCTTCCCGTCTTGGGTGGCCCTTCACGGTTTAGCTCATGGCATCATTGAGGTGCTCAAGCTCCAGCACCACGACAAGGTAACGATCCTTTGCTGAAGAACCCTAATCCTAAGAATATCAAAGGTTTACCTGCCAGAGGACCAACTGGTCACCTATTATATCGTTAGTCTGGGAAGAAATCCCAAAACTGTAGACTAGAGTGGGTGGATGGGTGTGTGGTGGGTGGATGGGTGGGGCATGGATGGATGGAAAGATAGATAGATACATAACCTGAAGATCAGAGGAATAGGTTACCAGGTTACCTGAGGGACCATCTCACTCCCGTTACATCAACCTGTCCTATCCGGTCAAGCAGAGAGGGCATGTTACGGACCCTGTTCATGAGAGGTTGTCGATTGGTGGGGCCCAGGAAGAGAGCCTTCTCTGCCATGGCCCTTGCCCTGTGGAACACTCTTCCCCCAGAGGTGAGGCAGGCCCCCCTCTCTCCCAGCCTTCCAGAAAGGGGTGAAGACCTGACTGCCAACTCTCTTGGGGTGGGAGGAGGGTAATCAATCCCGGGGATGGTTGGTGCCTTGAAGATGCCCCTGTGAATTATATGAATTTAAATTAAGAACTTTCAATATCTCCATCTTGGAATTTATATTTTATTTTTTTAAAATACTGTTTTTATTGTATTTTAATCTGTATTTATCTTAGCTTTATTGTAAACCACCCAGAGTCACTCAGAGTGAGATGGGCAGAGATGAAATTCAAAATATAAATAAATAGGTTTTTGTCCCTCATTCTCAGTTTTTCTTTCCATCCTTTGCACTGAGCACCTGCGTTTCTTCTTCCATTTGACAGAATGGATCAGAACTCATGGGAGAACAACAAAGGACACTTATTAGAGAAAGAGGAAACTGTTCAGAGGTCTGATCTTTTCCTTTTTAAATCACAAGAAACAAAAGTCATTTGCCTGCCACCTGGATCTGAAAAACAGTTTAATTGTTTACTGGTTCCAGCCAGAGATTCTTTCATCTCGTTAGCAAGATCCTTTGTAAATGCTCCTGACCTGCTTTGCTTTCATAGGAGCAAGATATTTCTGAAGCCCATCTCATTATAGACCATCAAAGGAATCCTACTGATGTCAACCAAGAACATCCTTGTTAAGAAACGAGCCATCAAGTCACGCAGTCTGCTACAGAACACCACACAATTTTTGATAATTGCTGCCCAGTGACCTTCTCCTCAGCAGATAGGTCTCTTACAACATTCCTGTCCCTTTGTTTATCCTTTATTCACTTTTATAACACAACACTGAGTTAAAAAAAAAAAAAAAGTAGATCTTGAGATCAGCTGAGTGTTAAGAACGTGCTGTTTTATTAACCAGAGAGAAAGACCAAATAAATATCCATAACAGAAGAAGCTTCTGATATTTTCCTGGAAAGGGAGCATGTATGGCTTTTCATGAAAACCAGAATGTACAGTTACATTCATAGTTTACTGGAACTATTGTGGTTAACTGGAAGAAGTTCTACAGAAGATGTTCTTTTGTTTTGAAATATAACTGCGCTTGGCTTTAAAGGCATATAAAATATAATGTTGGGATAATATTTTCTGCTTATTACAAACCTTATTTTCTGGCCCTTTTCATTTTCTTTTCCCTCATACATTTCCATGTTGGAAAAATATTTTAAAAGATCTAATTAAATCTTTTGAGCAAGACATACCGCTAAACAGTAAATTCTTATATCCTGGATGTTGTCACTGGATTAGACTAGAAACAAGAATGAAACAAGAATATATATAAATAAAGTCAGGCCCCATAGGCAATTTGTTATATAAATCACATTAACGGTATGCCAAAAATACCAATAGGTTGTATTCTTTTTTTTTTCCAGAGAAAATGTTGCTGTACTTAGGAATGTTCAAAGGTCATGAGTCAAACGAGTGAGGAAGTGTTTAGAAGCAAATGGCAACCAATTTAAACATTTAATGTTATTTATATAATAAATTAAATACAGGTCCTGACTTTTGCAAGTGTGCTCGCGCGCTCTCTCTCCTCTCTCTCTCTCTCTCTCTATATATATATATATATATATTATAAAACCTCTCAGGAAATTATTGCAGAATGTAAAAGTTCTTTGTAAATCCTGTGAACTTTCTGACATTCCTTACAGTAATCTTAAAAAGATCCTCTTTTTGGATTCCATTAATGGACTGTTATCTTGCAGTGTATAATGATGGTCTGTGGGAATGATCTTGGGAGACAGGCTGGACAACTGGCATGTAAATATTTCAGCCCACAGAAGGAGGGAGGGCATGGGAAACATTTCAGAAGGGACCCTCCCTAGTTTTCTGAAGAGTAAGGAAGGGAGAAATACTTTCAGTCTTGCAAGATTCTATTAATGTAACCTTACAATAGAGCTAGTACTCCTGGCTGTGCGTCTTGTATGGACCACCTCACAGGGCTAACACAGTGGCAAAAAGTCTTGTGTATCCCAATGATGCTTTCTGCTATACCATTAGGAGTGCACGCTCCCATCAAATTAACCCCTCAGACAAAAGGGAAACCCATTGATGAAGAGTCTGATGTGACGGCCCCAGAACCAGGATCTTAACTTTAGAAATTCTCCAGACAGTCCATTAAGAAGCTTAAAGGATTCATTTATTAAAATCTGATTACATAGGACAGTTGCAAAGCTCTGAATAACGTTTTGGCACCAAAGCATTCAAATTAAATCATTCCCTCTGACATGCCTCTCCCCCCTGTCTCAGAAACCAGCCCATTCTCACTCCTAATCTCCCACCCACCCCAAGCTCCTTAGATTTAATTAGAGTCCAGGTGTCTTATCAGCTCATCCTTGGCTCCAACGTCTTGTGAAGGAATTTGCTTAATGATCCTCTCTGTCTGCAAAACTGCGAAGCTGACACAGGTTTGCTCTCGCCTTGGCATAGCAGCTAGCAAATGACGCATGTAGCAGTTATTTCATAGCAGGCGAGCCTGACATCTGATTTAACACAATCCTCTAGAAAAGGAAATGACAACCACTCCACTAAAGTGGAGTAAATGCAGGAAAACTAGGTGGGCATCCACAACCAGGATGATACTGGAAGATAAACCTTTACCTCTGGTCAGAAAGTATCCAAGGAACTACTGCAGAAGAGCAGAGGTCAAGCACTGGTGTTTATGATGTGGCTTGGTTAAAGACCAAATAATGTACACTAGGTGATACTGTGTCCAAGGAAAAGTCAAGTTTAATGTTGCAAATATATATGTGCCATTAGTATGTGGAATATTGGAACCATGAACCAAGGCAAAACTTGATGTAATCAGAGAAGAAATGTCATTATTGAACATTAACATTGTGGGTATCAATGAACTGAAATTGGATTGGTTCACTTCAGAAGAGCATCAGATGCTCTACTGCAGAGAAGAAAATCATAAAAGAAATGGAGTATCTATCATTATGAACAAAAGAGTGTCAAAGTCAGTATCTAGATTCAGCTCAGTGAATGGAAAAATGATCTCAACTTGAATCCAAGGCAAACCAATCAAGATCACAGTGCTCCATGTCTGCTTCAACCACAGACAAAAGGGAAATGGTTGTTGGGCAGTTCTATGGCGATTTGTAACACAACACATATAAACAAATATTAATCGTACCAAATTGGAATGTCAAATATGGACATAAAATAGCATGTAAAATAACAATCACATTTGGCCTATGTGCATAAAATTAATTAGGAGAAAAACCAACAGAGTTCTTCCAAGAAAATTCATTGATGATTTCAAATGCCTTCTTCCAACAACCTAAATGACAATCTGCATATGAACATCCCAAGATGGGCAATACCAAAGCCAGATTAATTGCATCCTCTGCAAGCAATGATAGAGAAGCTCTATGCATTCAGCAAAAAGAAGATTTGATGCTCATTACAGTTGAGCACACAAACTTCTTGCAAAATTTACAGTTTAAAGAACAACAGCAACAAAACATTCATCAGGCCAAAAGATACAACCTCTGTAATTAATGACTGTGGAGCGAAGGGAAAGAGTAGATTTGATGGAGTGTCTGAAGAACTTGGGACTGAAATTTTTGGCATTATTAAAGAAAATATCCCTAAAAGCAAAAAAGTGAAAAAAGGCAAAATCACTTCTGATCGTTGAAAAATAGAAGTTGGAAAGCATAAAGCAAAAAGAGATGGAGAAAAAAAAATGCCCAGCTACATGCTGAATTCCAGAGAAGAGGAAGAAGAAGCAAGGAATAGTATCTAAATAAGCAATGCAAACAAATTGCAGATAACCACCAAATGAGTAGGCGAGGAGATTTTTTAAAGAAAATTTCATAAATCAAGGGATTTCTGGGATACAAAGATGGCCATGATAGGAAACAAAGAAGGCAAAGATCTATTGAAGAAAGAAGATGTAAATAAAAGATGTGGTGCAAATATATGGAAGAGCTGTACAAAATGATCTGAAAAATACAAACACACACACACGGATAGGCAAACATATAAAGGATGGAGAACCCGTGGCAGACTGGTAGCATTCACCTTGATACCTTGATACTTCAGTTTGGTATGGAACCATTAAGAAACACTCTTTAATAATTATTTTCAAGCTATGTATTATCTTAATTGCCATGCCATTTAGACCACGTTTAATTAGGTTGCTAATCAAAATGTCATGAAGTACTTTGTCAAATGTAAATCAAACTGTATCTATAGCATTCACAATTCTGTTGTGGAAGTTACCTAAAGAAAATGAGATAAAGTTAGTCTGGTAAGACTTTTTCTTGACAGATCTGTGCTGGCTTCTGGTAATCACCACATTGTTTTCATGGTGCTCACAGATCAATTTCTTTATGAGCATCACTAGAATCTTGCTAGGTACGGATGTTAAACTGACGGGTCTGATGTTCCCTGGAGTTTCTTTTTCCCCCTTCTTGAAAATCAGGACAGCACATGTGCCCTCTTCCAGTCATCTAGCACTTCTCTAGCATTTCTCAAAGGTATTATATAATGGTCCAGCCAGACTATCAGGAAGCTTCTTCTGTATCTCAGTGCAATTCATCTGGCCCTGGAGATTTAAATTAATTCAAAGTAAATTAATATCCCCTGACTGTGTTTCTATCCATCTCAAGTTTCATTCTTTATCTTATTCCTCACAATTTCCTGGTGGAATATGTTGTTGTTGTTGCAGAACACTGAACCAAAATATAGGATGAACAATTCTGTCTTTTCTTTGTTACCTGTGACCATTTGGTCCTCTTCACTGAGCAGCTGATATACTTATTATTTTCTATTTCTTTTATTCTGAATGCATCTTAAGTCTTGTTTGTGGTTCTTAGCATCCTTCACCGATGTCATCTCCTGATTCCAATTTTTCTGGATGTGATTGCTAGATAGACAGACAGACAGACATGATAGACACCTTTTTCAGATCTTCAGTATTTGTTTTTTTCCTGTACATATTGGAATTGTTTGTAATCATGTTTTAGTAGCTCCTTTTGTAAGATCTCCTCCTTATTTACTTATTTACTTACTTACTTACTTACTTACTTACTTACTTACTTTATAGCAGTGTTTCTTCCTAGGACCCTTGAGTATCAGCAAAATCAAAATTATTTTCCAGTATATGTTGAAAAATAATAGACGATAGATAGATAGATAGATAGATAGATAGATAGATAGATAGATAGATAGATAGATAGATAGATAGATAGATAGATAGGTAGAAAGGTAGATAGGTAGATAGGTAGATAGGTAGATAGATAATGTGCCATCAAGTTGTTTTTGACTCCTAGCAACCACATAGATAGATTTTCTCCATGTCGATCTATCCCTAACCTGGTCTTTTGGGTCTTCCAATGGTGCACTCATCACCACTGTAGCTGAGTCCATCCACCCTGCTGTTGCTCATCCTCTTTTTCTCTTTCCTGTCACCTTTCCCAACATTAGAAGCTTCTCCAGAGATCTGGAGAATGCATCCAAAGTAGGATAATCTGAGCCTGGTCATTTGTGCCTCAAGTAAGAACTCTGGGTTGATTGGTTTGAAAAGTCCAGAGCTGCAACTAGGGGGGGTCAACCGGGGCATGTGCCCCAGGCGCCACGCTGGTGGGGAGCCAAAATGAGAGCTGGGGGGGGGTGCCAAAATGGGCGTGGAATCCATGTTCGCCCCGGGTGACACAGGCCCTAGTTGCGGCCCTGGATAATCCATTGGTTTGTTTTCTTGGTTGTCCATCTCAGGATTCTTCTCCAACACCAAAGGTCAAAGGTGTCATTATTCTTCCTATCCTGCTTCTTCAAAGCCCAACTTTAGTTTCCATAGAATGTCACAGGGAACACCATGGCTTGCATGATTTTGATTTTTGTAGGTACAGACTTATCACGGCATTTGAATATCTTTTCCAAGGCCTTCATGGCTGCTCTACCAAATACTAGTCTGTAGCATATTTATTGAAAAATAATACAATATTAAAAATTCCATTAAACTACTGTAAAAATTGTAGCAGCAGTGCAAATGCATCAATTTTAATTTTTAATATGGTTAATATTGATAAATATAACCCATACAAACAAAAGCTCTTTTGGGGTCCTCCATAATTTTTAAAAGTGGGAAGGAGTCCTGGGAGAAAAAGTTTAAGAAATACTGGTTTATAGTTTATTGATATATTTTAATGATATAGCCACCCATCTCATGGTAATGACTTCTGGGCAGAGTACAGGGATAAATGCCAACAAGAAAAGAAATCAACCATCCAAACAACAAATATCCAAGGTTGCAAAATCATTCCAGTTACAGAAAAGAACAATAAAAAACCATCAACCAGCAGGGCTTGTTCAAACTCCTGCACCAAATGTCTAGAGGAACAACCAGGTCTTTAAATCCTTAAGAAAGGCTAACAAAGTTGGGGCCATATGAATCGTCATAGGGCAGGCACTGCAATAGAGCAAGATGACTTTGTTTAATGGGAGGAACCCAGAATATTCTCCCCCTGTTAGTTCTGGTGGGGCAAGCAGAAACAATAAGAGAGAGAAGGTCCCACAAAATCTTGAACTTCTTTTCTCATTGAAGCCATTTTTGGTGGCCTGCTAGAACCACTGAAATGGAGCAGAGCTTATAACACAGCTTAGAAGCTGGCACAGAAAAAGAAAATTGTCTTAGATAGCTTCAATGAGCATGCCAGAGAAACACAGGTTATGGATCTTACACATTCAGCCCTCCCAAGCATAAAGAATCACACGCTCAGACACATTAGGTTAAGAAGTAAAAGGAAGCTTATTGACTTTATTCTTTGCTGCTTCTGCTACATCCATCTTGGTGGGAAAAGATGAAGTTCCTTTGTTCTTCTTTCCTTTCTAATTACATAGTTTGCCCTAAACTCTCAGCCCTACAGTTGCCAAGAGGTGTGTGAAAGGCAGGGGCAGAATCCCTCACCAAGGCCCAAGCACATGGCCCTGGTGAAGAGAGCAGCATCCATGCTGCCTCCCCTTGGGTGGAGAAGAGAAAGAGGAAGTGGGAGTGGCAAATAAACAGCTTCCTCGGAGTTGCATTTTGGGCAACTTAATTTACAGGTTAATGAGGCATGCTGGATTTGCCAAAACCTCCAACACTCATTAGCTTCTTCTGCCATGGAATCCCAGTCACCATTTTCCTGAGTTTATTAAAATCCATTTCTCTGCAGTCCACAAGTCACCTCTGACTAAACGCAGAATTAGTTCCCTTAACAATCAAAGACTCCAGCATTATATGGTCCCTTTTCTAAAATGTTTCTGCTACTTCCATTTCCTCCACTGAATCTTCTTGGTATCAAGTAAAGGATGACTGATCCCTTTGTGCTTTCTTCAGCCTTCTGAAGGATAAAGTTGTCCACCAGAGAGGCCAAGGATTTCCTGAAAGGACCAGGCTTACCAGAGTCTATTTCCCAACACATGTTGGAT